>NC_136408.1:111130288-113530288 GCF_051521515.1 Lactuca serriola
TATTTCTCAACTTTACAACAATGGCGGTGTTGCGTCAAATGATTACGTATCACAGCAACAACAGCCACACTCCGCTTATGTATCCACCTCATCTACATCTTCGTCAATTATCATTGTCATAATTGTTATTGCTTCCGCCATCATCATCTCCGCCTCTATTTATCTTCTCCTTCGCTTTATCTCACGCCGCTGCAGCAGTTCGGTGAGCTCGTTTTCCACTTCAGAGAACGTCGTTTCTGATAATAGGAGTGAAAATGAAGCTCATCATCACGTGATCTGTTTTGATAACGAAGGAGTCGATTCGCTTCCGCTATTTACCTTTTCTTCGCTTACTGGAAATATCGCCGGCGGAGATTGTGCTGTTTGTTTGTCGAAATTTGAGGCGGTTGATCAGCTTCGTCTTCTTCCGTTGTGTTGTCACGCTTTTCACGTGGAATGCATTGATGCTTGGCTCAAATCGAACCAAACATGTCCGCTTTGCCGGTCTACAGTTAATCCAACCGAAGCTGATGTACTGAGCAAGGTACTCTCCGTTTCCGGCAGAACCGGTACTCCCGGCGGCGGAGGAAATAGAAACAATAGTTTTCGAATTGAGATCGGGAGTATTAGCCGTCGACAAACGCCGTCTGATTCCGGTCGGAGGTCATACTCAATCGGCTCATACGAATACATTCTCGACGACGGATATGAGGTTCCGGTAGAATCAACACACCGAAGAGAGATTTCCGATTGTACCTCCGTCGATAAGGACTCCACCACACCGGAGCCGCCAGGAGATAACTTAATGTCAGAAATTGCCGCTAGCGGCGGAAGTGGACGGCTCAATTGGTTGCGTGATTACGTCGATCGAGTCTCCGTTTCCATCTCTTCTCGATCTCACTCGTTTCGTGGCTCCGGCAGGTTTTTCACCGGAAGCAGTAGGCGGAGCGAAATGGTCGACGACTTCGATGCTACGCATAACAGGGTCGGAGAAGAAATCAGCGAGCTTTTCCGGTGGCTTTCGGGGGTATAATTGTAAATTACCTAAACGGGTAGAGTCAATATTAATACTCTTTAAAATTTTCTTCTTTTTTTCTCTTTTTACCGAAACTCCGTCTTTTTCTATTACCACTCCACTAATCATTCCTGGCAGAGTGGATAGCAAAAGGCGAGATTTGAATATAATTTTTGGGAATATTTATATGAATTTAATAACAGTATTGTTTAATTTTATAGTTTATTAAAATAGTTAAATTTGATAAAATAAAAAAAGTTATGATATCTTAATTACATTTGACCTTAAATTTAATTAAGACCAACATTTATTGGGTAGAAATTATTGTTGAACTTTCATAATTTTGCCAAAAATTTGGTTACCTAATCTAAAATTAGATTGTGGATAATCTTTTGGATTATTTATATATTGGTATTAGTATAAACTCACTTAAATATCTGTCTAGTGATATATTTTCCATAAAACTTTGATACGAATTAAAATGTTCACACTATAATTCATAATTTTATTACATAATCATTAAAAACAACACTTTATTTTTTATAAAGTGTTTTTATTGTCTTTTTTACATCAACAATTGTTTATTTTCTTTTCCTTAGTCTTGTGATGTTTTTCTATGTAAGCAAACAATTACTTTTCATACAATTGTAATTGTAGTATTGTTTTTTTTTTTTAAATTAGTATTAAAAGTTCGTTTATAACTAAATGATATGGTTAAAAATATAAAATTGTAATAAAAAGAAATGAAAGTATAATATTATAATGAATTAGAAGAAATTAAAGTATAATATTATAATGAGTTTATATCACATATGATTATACTACTCATTTACCATTTTTGATCATGAAGACTTTTTAAGGAACTAGTTTGCCCCTTAGATGTTTTGTAGTTGTTTTACCATTTTAGGCTTATTATATTTGTTCATTTCAAAAGTTCGGTTTATCCCATACGAGGCTTTATTAGAAGAAAGTCAGAAGAACATCCTTTGCTATTGCTTTGTCCCTTCATTTTCATTGATTTGGAAATAAGTAAATGGTCATTTATAACATAAACCCTACTATAATAAATAAGTAAATGAAAATATATGCTAGGGTTAAGGATGTGATATGGACACACAAATGAAAAATAAGGACACTATGTTACTAAGGTTCATACGATCAAAATAATCGGTTTAATCAACGGATGAATTATAATGAGATTTTTATCAGATATATAGAAAATACAACCGACACTCATAGTTTCTGTTTATAGTCACAACGGTACTGGGACATTTATAATGATAAAAATTTGACATATAATTACTTGTTGGCGAGGGCCCACATGCCTAAGACATCGTCATCATCTGCCTAATATGACATAACAAGTGTAATAATATAAGTTTAACTCCTTCAAACGAGCATTCTGTACATTCTGTTCTCGTCTGCATAATATAATCTTATGCTAAAGCACTATAAATTATACCTTAGTTGTATTAGAGTTGCTACCGCAATCATCTTTTGAAAAACAACACCACAATCTACAGGTCAACAATCTATAAATATTTATTACAACTAATCTCTTTTAGAATTTATATATTTTATTTGAAATTACATTGTTATTTCATAAGCTTAATCTTATTCAAAATCAAAAGTTTTGTTTGATATAACTTTATTAGATTTTATAGAGATAATTGATCATTATTATATAATTAAGTAAAACAATATTTATAATAAAGTGTAGAAATTGGTTTGATGGTTTGTCATTTTATTTATTTGATTAATCCATAAAAGGGTTTATCTTTTGAAAGATAATAAATACATAAATAAAACATTTTGGTAGGATTTGAATGTATTTTCCGTTTATGTTTGTAGTAATTTTTATTTTAACATATTTTTTTTGTGATTTTATTTTATTAAATTTAGATTTTATTATTATTATGTACCAAATGCTCTACACATATCACCTCATTTATTCATTCCTTTCCAAATGACATTTTCTCATTTCTTTTCTTCTAGGACTAAACACTTTCAACTCCCTTTGATCTACGTGTCCATCAACGATACACGTCCCCCCTCCCCCCCCCACACACACACACATACACACATGTTTTAGTGATTACAACCTACTCATTATTGCCAACCATTTGTTAATCACTTCCCACCATTGCTACTGTCGCTACACTTTAAAAACCACCTCTGATCACAACCCGGTACTATTGACACTATACTTTAAAAACTACCTCCCACCACTGTCACCAATGTACTTTTGAAACCACCAACAACCATCATCGCCAATGTACTATATCCCTTCACTCCTAATATAATAAATAACACACACAGCCCTTCCCTTCCTTAGTTTCTTTATTTCAAAGTTTTTTTTTTTGGTATTTGTAGGGATAAATATGTTCCCACCATCACTTCTATATCTCAGACTAGAAACATCACCATTTCCCACTAATTTGAATAATAAAAAAAAATCTAAATGGTTGTTCGATCGACAAACAATTATAGATGAGTTTGGGAATATCGAAGGATGCATGCACGATAACATCATCTATGCATCTCTGTTAAAGGCGGTTGTTGTAAGCATGGTGTTATAGTATTTTGGTATGCCTATTTTAAGGTCATTGTAAGTATTTCTCTAGATGTGTATGTATGTTTGTTTCATGATCCGAAAACAAATCGAAGCAGCCATCATATAAGATAGTTTAATATGGTAACATGGATCATCTTAGAATAGATTTTCAAAATCATTTATATAATATTTTGTAAAAAATATCCTAAAACATCCAAAGCATCAACTAGCATAATTAGGTTGTCAAAAGGATTTTACTAGGGATTAGCAATTCATAAAAGTGAATAAATAATAACATTATCAATACTATATCCAAGGTTACATGATCTTATAAAATGTCCACACCAACTCCCCGGTCTCCAAAATTCAAACAACAATACCTCTACTAACAACAAATATCAGTGTAGTGTATTATATTTTGAAATCCAGATAAACATTACCATAATTCAACATCTTAGATTATAAATACATATATATATATATATATATATATATATATATATATATATATATATATATAGCTAAGATTACTATTATGCCCCCTGCATAATTTATTAATTGTTTAATTATTTCTAAAATCTGATTGGTTCTTACATACATACAATACTTATTGGTAAAATTTGAGCTTAACTCTCTCTCTTTCTCTCTCTCTCTCTCTCTATATATATATATATATATATATATATATATATATATATATATATATATATATATATATATAAGGGACAGAGCTACTATATAGCCAGGGGTAGCCCGGACTACCCCTCAAATTTTCCGGTTAAATGTAATTTAGTGATTTTTTTGGAAAATCAGTCACAAATCTGTTGGAAATCTGTCACAAATTCATCACTAGTCGGTCAACAATCCATCACAAAGTCTGATAATTATGAATTTAGTATGAATTCGTCGGTTTAGTGAGGATTTTGTGACAGAAACTTCCTTCGGAAACGTTTTTTTTTTCTAGTAGTACAACCCCCTAAAAATTTTATGCAACCTTTGATTTTTCTTTTTGGATCTGCCACTGATATATATATATATATATATATATATATATATATATATATATATATATATATATATATATATATATATATATATATATATATCAAAGTTCTAAATAATGCTAGGCGTGACTTGTCGGCAATGTCAAGCCTCAAACTTTATCAAGTTGTGACGATCCACGTCAAGCATAAGGACTGAGTTAAGGCCGTAATTTTTTATATGATTAATAATTCTGTAAATGTTTTCTGAGCCTATATGTTGCGATAATCATGTTTGGTAATGATGTGATCGAATATATTGAAATGTTATATTATTGGCCTATTTAATCTGTCTACATCGATTTACAACGATGGTCGGTGACGTTTTTTTCTCGGTTGTCACAATATATATATATATATATATATATATATATATATATATATATATATATATATAATTTTTCTTATTTTCTTATAAATTCAAAATTTCAAATATTATAACTTTTATATTTATTTATTTTTTTTAAATTAACTTATGTAATAGATGGGTCTCATAACTAATATATATATATATATATATATATATATATATATATATATATATATATATATATATATATATATATATATATATATATATAAAATAGAGACATATTTTAATGGACCATATATATTTAAACTCCCGCTACAACTTCAATTTTTCTAATTTATGTAGACCTAGTATTTACATCTTAAGAATTTTGAAAACTTTTTATTTTATTCTTATTTATATACTTTATAACTTATGTTACTTGTATATAAGTAATTTTTTTTATAAAAAATATTCATTTGTTTAGAAATTTATGATTCAAATATAAAGATTTTAAAAAAATTAAGTTTGTTGAATCTTGGGATATATATATATATATATATATATATATATATATATATATATATATATATATATATATGATTTTGTAAGTATTTAATAAGTTTTTTTAAACAGATGTTATAAAAAATGTTTTAGTGTTTTTAAGTTATTAAAAATTGTCATGTTTATTTTTTAGTAATTATTTTTTATTAGTTATATTTATAGATCATCATACCTTTGATATATATAATTTTAAACGGTCTATAAAATTATCCATTAATTGTATACATCACCTATGATTTAAAACTATGATGTATAATAAAGAAAATAGGTTAACTATATGTTTGTTTTACTATACTTAAATATATACGATACAAGTGAGAATGGTTCTAGATAAGTCATCAATATTGAATCATATGTATTTGAAACTTACAAAATCTTCAAGTTTCAAATGATTAATGACTTTTTATTTTGCTCTCATTATACGCTTTGTAAATTAAGTTAGTTCTATATATGTAAGTTTTTCTCACAAAAAGTATTCATGTCTTTAAAGATTTATGATTCAAATATGAAAATTTAAAAAAATTGTTTTGTTGAATCTTGTGATTAGCGTTTATATATATTAAATGTATGTTGAAAATATAAAAAAAATAATGAATTATTATAATTAAAATGTTTTTATCTTTTAAATTTAAATAAATAAAATAAACTATTGAGCTTTAATTTTGAGAATTTTGAAATTAAAAAGTAAGTTCATTAATGAAATTAATATACATTTATTGCAATTATTACTTTAAAATATTACTTGAAGTTTAATAAAATAGAAAAACTCATTAAATGACATTTGGAAAAAAATTAATTCAAAATAAGCATAAAATGACATTTGGCAAGTTGAATGAGAATATGACAAGTGGCAAAAAAAACATTTATTTATTAGAATATTATAACAAATCTAACAATTCAAGTAGAATATTAGAATATTTTAACATATCTACCAATTTTAGTAGAATATTAGAATATTCTAAAATTCTAAAAATTCGATTTGATTATTTCAATATAATATTCTATTAGAATATTTCACTCATACTTCGAAAAAAAACAATGATTTATTCTATTTTATTTTAATTTTTTTTTGGATAAATTAAATGACGAAAAAAAATATTGAACTTTTTCGTTTGGATTTTTCCTTTTATTTTGTAATTTATAATTTTTATTTTAATTTTCTTTCTCTCTCTCTCCCTATATATATATATATATATATATATATATATACACACACACACACATAGAGTGAGAGAGAGAGAAAGAGATATGAGGGTTAATTTGAGAAAAAAAGGTTGAGAACGGAGGAACCATTCTCAGTCAATCATTTAATGAGTTTAAAAAACGCATGGTGACAAACTTGTAAATAAATAATCCAAATACATTAGTGATCGGTGGCAAATTTGTAAATAATCCAAAAACATTAAACCGTCAGGGCACTTGAATAATTTAATCGTACATCAAATCTCGACAGAAAACCATCATTTCAATCTTTGAACACATCATCGTTACCCCATAATATGAAAACCATTTGCAGAAGGATTCAATAACATAAAGGATTCTCAAGATCAAAAAGAACAAAACGAAGAAAAATGTCTTCCGACGAAAACATAAACGAAACCATTTCCTCACTGTTAACTATGAAAGGTAATCATCGGTGTTTTTAAATTCGATTTTTATCAATTTCTAATCATTTATAAACTTATCACTTGATTACTTGAATTTTTCGTAATCGTTGTTCATTATTAGTTGATTTAGAACGAACAATTTTGTATTCACACTATTCATTCTTCAAACTAGGTTGTTTACTTCAAATTTTGTGATAATCGTTCATTCTCATAACCCTCCTTCATTATTACTTGATTTACTTGAAATTTTTGTAAGAATCATCTATTATTAGTTAATATATAAATGATTTTACATATTCTCTTCATTTTTCATACTTATTCACAACTTTTCTTTTAAAATATAAACGTTACTTCACATTTCGCTTATGTTGTCCTAATATTAACTACTTACCCATATAGAAACAACACCAATAGTAAAACATACATATAAAAAACAATCAAAAAGGTAAATAAAATAGGTATTCCATTTAGATCTGATTAAGTTTATTCATAAGTGATTTCCAACATTTAGATGAGATTTTACTTTAAAATACAACAGAAAATGTAAATACATAAGATAATTTTGTTTTGATATGTTTTGTTTACTTCTGAAAACAAACAAAACTAAGTTATATATGTTATATTCACATATGAATAGAACATAATTTGTTGTCATATATACATTATTCAAATATGAATATAACAAAAATGACTTATATATGTTCTATTCACATATAAATATAACATACATATTCATATGTGAATAAAAAATATAAATATATAAGTATTATTCAAATATTCATTTATAAATATCAAACTCATTTATCTTTTACTTATTATTGAATGAAGGTAAGAAGACTAACATTTCCGATAAAGATTCACTAACAATGAGAGAAACACGATCAATGTAGAAAAATCAAAACGATATAAAATACATATCATATCGCTATAATTTATAAATAACTTGTATATCCCATCTATAATTTTCCTCTACTGACACATGAATAATTCAATATGAATATGTTTTATATTTAAAAAAAACTATTGAATTCATGTATTCATATATGAATAAATATATATGGCTTAGCTTTGTTTATATTCAAAAGCTAATCATATATGAATGGAAACAATTATTCATACATTTATGTTGTTTTGTTTTGGAACATTTTAATTTTGAAATTGGTGATTGATATTTAGTATCTTCACATATAAATATAACATATATATACATATATTCACATGTGAATATATAAATATGGATACATCTATTATATTTATTTATGAATAACTTGTATATCTCATCTTAATTTTCTTCTATTAACATATGAACAATTAAATCCGGATATGTTTTATATTAAAAAAAACTATTGAATTCCTATACTCATATATGAATAATATATATGGCTTAGCTTTGTTTATATTCAAAAGTTAATCATATCTGAATGGAAACAATTATTCATACCTTTATGTTGTTTTGTTTTCGAACATTTTTCTTTTGAAATTGGTGATTGATCTTTAGCATCTTCATATATGAACATATATATATATATATATATATATATATATATATATATATATATATATATATATATATACATGTGAATATATAAATATAGATACATCAGTTATATTCATTTACGAATAACTTGTATATCCCTTCTATAATTTTCTTCTATTATCATATGAATAATTCAATTTGAATATGTTTTATATTAAAAAAAAACTATTGAATTCCTGTATTCATATATGAATAAATATATAGGGCTTAGCTTTGTTTATATTTAAAAGCTAATCATATGTGAATGGAAACAATTATTCATACATTTATGTTGTTTTGTTTTGGAATATTTTTCTTTTGAAATTCGTGATTGATCTTTAGTATCTTCATATATGAATATAACACACACACACACACACATATATATATATATATATATATATATATATATATACACATACATATATATATTCACATGTGAATATATAAATATGGATACATCTCTTATATTCATTTACGAACAACTTGTATATCCTAGCTATAATTGTCTTCTATTAACATATGAATAATTCAATCTGGATATGTTTTATATTAAAAAACTATTGAATTCCTGTATTCATATATGAATAAATATATATGGCTTATCTTTTTTTATATTAAAAAACTAATCATATCTGAATGGAAACAATTATTCATACCTTTATGTTGTTTTGTTTTCAAACATTTATCTTTTGAAATTGGCAATTGATCTTTAGTATCTTCACATATGAATATAACACACACACACACACACACACATATATATATATATATATATATATATATATATATATATTCATTTATGAATAACTTGTATATCCCAGCTATAATTTTCTTCTATTAACACATGAATAATTCAATCTAGATATGTTTTATATTAAAAAAAACTATTGAATTCATGTATTCATATAATAATAAATATATATGGTTTAGATTAGTTTGTATTAAAAAGCTAATCATATGTGAATGGAAACAATTATTCATACCTTTATGTAGTTTTGTTTTGGAACATTTTTCTTTTGAAATTGGTGATTGACCTTCAATATCTTAACATATGAATATAACATATATATATATATATATATATATATATATATATATATATATATCTATATATATATATATATGTATGTGTGTGTGTCTTATATTCATTTATTCATTTATGTATATAAAATAGTTTCTTTGTAAAATGTATTTCAAAATTATTTATCTTCTACTCACTAATGTATGAAGGTAAGAAGATTGTCATTTCTGATAAAGACCCAACAACAATGAGAGAAATAGATTTGTGACATCCCCAAAATCTCGGCCAGAAAAGACCGATTTTCATTTATGCTTTTAAAATAATTTCAGAGTAAATCCTTTTGATTTGAAAGAGTTGCGGAATTTGTTCCCAAAAACAAAACATGATAAAACAATGTTTACCAAATCATTTCATAAAAGAAATGTATTTTTCATTATATAATCAAAACTCGAGGTGTCATGTTCCGATACAGACCAATAAGCATAAACGATAACATTACAAGTCATTCAACAAATATATACATATACAGACTTGTAAACAAAACAACTTGATGGTTCATCCATCTTATGCCCTCACGCCACTTCCTGTAATACAAATTAAAACTGAGTGGGTCAGGCTTGGGAGCATGGTGAGCATATAGGGTTTTCAACCCACAATAAATAATTATATTTAATTCCACCAACCAACAATAACCCAATTACACATTCCCGTTATTCTCACTTTATGTCCCTAAAATAACTAACACAAGGGACCTAGTCTAAGAATATTTCATCGGGGCGACAACACATGCTTCGGGGGTTCCTCAGCAATATAAGTCAAATAAGACAACCATGAGGGGGATGGAGTACAGCGAATGAACACCCAAGTTCATTAACACCTACAGGTGGCGAACCTGCTAATGTTTCCACAAGACTATCTAGAAAAGTCCGTGGTCGTCATCTAAACTCCGCTAGATGACTAAATCAAACAACAACGAGGCCTCTCATCTGTTTATTACACACCAACTATCTACCCATGTTCTACCCAACATATTAGTAGATAAAAATATACATTTTTATACATAGTTTAAAAACCTGTATAGCATGCTTTAATCAATACATATTCCACATAACAGATGAGGCACACACACATAACACGTATTTCATAGAGAATAATCATATCTATGAGATAGAAGAAAGTGAATACACATTCACACATATAAACAACAATATTCTTAATAGACTCAAACCATACTTGTATTATTATCGTGTTTATGAAAGGTAGTATACACTCACTTGATCAGAAGATGATCGGACAGCACTACGACTTGCAGAAGTAGTAATCCTTAGCAGATATGGAAGATCTTCACAAAAAATCGAACTTCTCGCGGACAGAGCTTCGGCTCGGGAATCGCACTTCTCGGGATCTTCGGGATCTCGGGACTTGCTTCGAGGCTCGAGAATAATACCGGGGCTTCGGGGTATTTCTGGCACGCAAATCAATGCAAAACGGGAGAGAGAAGAGGGAAAAGAGCAAAAGAACTCGGCTGCCCTCGCATCCTATTAATATGAGGCTGGAGCCTCAGAGTACGCGGGGCGTACTTCGGATCAGATCGGTGACTCCTTCGGATAATCATCCGAATTAAAGATTAAATTTAAATACAAAATTATTTAATAAACTTCGGAAATTCATAACTTCTTCATACGAACTCTGTTTTCGACGTTCTTTATATCCACGCGAAGGTGAGACTACGCTCTACAACTTTCGTTTAGACTCCGTCGGCTAATTTTAACTTTATTTTTATTATTTATTTTTAATAGACCGGGACAGAAAAACTTCGTTATAAATTCATAACTTCTTCGTTTGACGTCTGTTCTCGCCTAACTTTTCATCGCTTCGATACCAACAACGAGACCTTCGATCCTCGTTTAGATTGCTTCGGCTAAAAACCGCTCGATCTCAAATCAAGTATTTCGGGCTGCACATCGTTAAGCCGAAACTTCGATAAATCATAACTTCTTCATACGAAGTCAGATTTGGGCGTTCTATATATATTCGGAAACCTCGTTTCAACTACTACAACATTATCCAAAGATATCAAGTTTATTTTACACTTAAATTTTGACGCTTATTTTTTATTCTTAATTAATCAAACCACATAATTAAGCAATTAAGCACAAAACACATAATACTCAAATAATATACTTCTATTATTTCAAAACGGGTTACAAAGGTTAACCTAGACTATTACATTGCTAAAAATGGCAAACCCGGAAACACAGGCGTTACAATTCTCTCCACCTTAGAATGATTCCGTCCCCGGAATCACACATCAACAAACAAATGCGGATAGCGACTCAACATGTCACTCTCCGTCTCCCAGGTGAGATTCGGCCCATTCGTGTGTTTCCATCGGACAAGCACTAACCCAACCATTTTGCGTCGTAACTTCTTAGTCTTTCGGTCAACAATTGCCTCTGGTTCTTCAATCAACCTTTTGTTCTCATCAATTCTCAATTCAGAAATTGGAATTATGTCGGGAACTTCTCCCGTGAACTTCCTCAAATAACATACATGAAAAGTGTTGTGAATTCCATTCAGTTCTTCTGGTAGTTCGAGCTTGTAAGCTTGGTTCCCAATTCTCTGAAGAACTTTAAACGGTCCAATAAACCTTGGACTCAACTTTCCCCTTTTACCAAATCTTATAAGTCCTTTCAACGGCGAGACTTTAAGAAAAACCGAATCTCCAATTTCAAAAGTCATCGGTCTTCGCTTCTTGTCAGCATAGCTCTTTTGACGATCATGAGCTGCTAACATTCTTTCCCTAATTATTTTCAACTTTTCAGCAGTTTGATGGACCATCTATGGTCCCATAAACTGCTTTTCCCCAGCCTCAAGCCAACAAGACGGTGTACGACACTTCTGTCCATACAAAGCTTGATAAGGTGCCATCTTAATGCTCGAGTGGAAACTATTATTGTAGGAAAATTCTACCAAAGGTAAATGTTCATCCCAATTACCTAGGAATTCCAAGGTACATGCTCTCAGCATATCTTCAAGTGTTTGTATTGTTCTTTCACTCTGACCATCAGTCTGCGGATGGTAAGCTGTACTTAAACACAACTTGGTACCCAATTCCTCTTGTAGACTTTTCCAAAACCTTGAGGTGAAACGGCTATCACGATCCGATACAATCGTTAACGAAACACCGTGAAGCCTCACAATTTCCCTCACGTAAGAATTTGCAAGCTTTTCCATAGACCATTTCTCCTTGGCTGCTATGAAATACGCACTCTTAGTGAATCGATCAACGACCACCCAAATCATGTCGTGACCATTCTTTGTTCAGGGCAGTTTAGTGACAAAATCCATCGCAATGTCTTCCCACTTACCCATAGGCACAGGCAATGGTTCTAAACTCCCGTACGGTTTCTGATGTTGTGTCTTTACTCTCGCACAAGTCACACACTCAGCCACATACTTTGCAACATCAAGCTTCATCGTCGACCACCAGTAGTAGGGTTTCAGGTCCCTATACATTTTAGTGCTACCGGGATGAATCGAGTACATGGTCTTGTGAGCTTCTTCCATCAGAAGATCCCTAATTCTTCCTGACTTAGGTACCCAAATACGATCTTGGAATACCTTCAGTCCATGACCTTTTGTACCAAACACCAATGTTTTACCCAAACGTTCCTCCTTTCAGTCATTTTTCTCAGAAGCTTCCTCTTGAGCTTTCTTTATACTTTCCACAATGGTTGAGACAACTTCAATTCTCAATGCTCTTGGCCTTTTCCTTTCAAGATTGACTTTCCAACTGAGAGCATCAGCAACAACATTAGCTTTACCGGGATGGTAAAGTATCTCGCAGTCGTAGTCTTTAAGTAATTCTAGCCAGCTTCGTTGCCTCATATTCAATTCTTTCTGATTAAAGAGATATTGGAGACTCTTATGATCAGTGAAAAGTTTGCACTTCGTGCCATAGAGGTAATGCCTCCATATTTTCAGAGCGAAAACTACCGCTGCCAACTCCAAATCATGAGTCGGGTAATTCTTTTCATGCTCCTTCAGCTGTCGAGACGCATATGCTATCACCTTTTCTCTTTGGGTCAAAACACAACCCAATCCAACCCCAGACGCATCGCTATAAACAACGAAGTCTTCAACTCCATCGGGTAAAGAAAGTATCGGTGCCTCACATAGCTTCTTCTTTAGCTTCTCGAATGCTTCTTCATGCTTATCACTCCAAGCATAAGTAGCTCCTTTGTGGGTCAAAGCTGTTAATGGAGTAGCGATCGAAGAAAAGCCTTGGATAAACCTTCGGTAGTATCCGGCTAATCCTAAAAAGCTTTGAATCTCCGTGGGACTTTTCGGTTGTTCCCACTTCATCACGGCTTCAATCTTTGCTGGATCAACCATTATCCCTTCTTGGTTGACCACGTGACCCAAGAATTGGACTTCACGAATCCAAAAGTCACATTTGGAGAACTTTGCATACAGCTTCTCCTCTTCAAGACTTCTAACACTTCTCGCAAGTGTCTGCCATGCTCCTCCTGGCTTTTCGAGTAAATCAGAATGTCGTCTATGAACACTATCACAGATTTATCAAGGAACGGATTACAAATCCTATTCATCAAATCCATGAACGCTGCTGGAGCATTGGTTAGTCCAAAAGACATAACCAAGAACTCGTAGTGTCCATATCTAGTTCTGAATGCAGTCTTCTCGATATCTTGCTCTCTTACTTTTAGCTGATGATATCCTGACCTTAGATCGATCTTCGAGAAATAGCTCGAACCTTGCAATTGATCAAATAGGTCATCAATCCTCGGCAACGGATATCTATTCTTTATTGTTGCCTTGTTCAGCTCTCTGTAATCGATGCACATTCTCATACTTCCATCTTTCTTGTTCAAGAATAACACCGGAGCTCCCCAGGGCGATGAAGTAGGTCTAATGAAACCTTTGTCCAATAACTCGTGAAGTTGCATCATCAGCTCCTTCATCTCCGTCGGTGCTAATCGGTAAGGTGCTTTTGCTATTGGCGTGGTTCCTGGTAACAAGTCAATTCTGAACTCCACTTGTCGATCAGGCGGTAATCCAGGAAGATCTTTGGGAAATACTTCCGGATAATCACACACCACTGGAATACTCTGCATCACCTTCTTTTCCTTCTTAGCATCGATCACGAATGCTAAATATGATGTACATCCCTTGGTCAAACACTTTCTGGCTTTCATTAGGGAAATGATTCCAGAATTCACTCTGCGTTTGTCCCCATACACCATAAACGAATCTTTCCCAGGCGGGTTTACTTTAACTATCTTCTTCTTGCATAAAATTTCGGCATCATTGGCGCTAAGCCAATCTATTCCCAGAACGATGTCGAAACCATTAAGTTCGATAGGCAATAATTCCTCGTGAAACTTATTCCCATTAAGGTCGATTAAAATGTTTTTCATACGATGGCTAACAGGTACAAACTTTCCACTAGCAACTTCGACTAATAAAGCATTATCTAGTCTATCAACAGGCAAAGCTAGTTTTCTACCAAACTCATGCGAAATAAAGGAGTAGTTGGCTCCAGAATCAAACAAAATTTGAGCAGGTAGTTCGTTAACAAGAAAGGTACCTGAAGCGACATTAGCTTCATCTTTCGCAGCCTTAAGTGTCATCTGGAAGGCTCTCGCCTTCGGCTTTGGTGGAATGTTGGGCCTAGCTGCCTCCTTCTTCTTCGGACAGTCTTTCAAAATATGCCCCTCTTCATTACAACCAAAACACATCCTTTTGTTGTTCGGACACTCATTGGCAAAATGTCCAACCTTCCCACACTTGTAGCAGGTTACATCCTCGCTACATTTCCCAAAGTGCTTTTTCTTACACTTATCACACCACTTCGCTTCGCCTCCCTTTCCTCCAAACTTTTTCGAATCAGATTTCGAAAATTTGCCTTTCTTACCGGAACCAGATGTTCCCTCAAACTTTCTCTTCTCACCAACCTCAACCTTGTCGGTGGTTCTCCCCTTAATCATGTTCTCAACAGACTTGGCAGCCCAGATAGCTGCCTCTAGAGTATGTGCCTGATGTATTGGCACCTCGTACTCCCATGGGAGTCCCTTCGCATACCGGTCCACCTTTTTCAACTCATCTGGGACGATACGCAAGGCAAACTCCATCTTATCCGTGAAGTTATTGGTGTATTCATCAACTGACATGCTGCCTTTCGTCAATGTTAGAAACTTGTTCTCCAATTCCAATAAATTTTGAGCCGAACAGAACTTGCGTTTGAACTGCACCAAGAATTCTGCCCATGTCAATTGCAGTGGCTCATTAGGGCTCAACGTCTTCCCTAGAGTGTTCCACCAACGAACGGCTCCACCTCGGAATTGACGCACTGCATAGATAGTTTGCAACTTGTCTCTGCAGCCATAAGTCATGAAGGCTAACTCCATTTCCGAGATCCAATCCATAACTCCAATCGGATCCTCCTTTCCATTGAAGGTCGATGGTTTGCAAGTTAGAAAGTCCTTGTACTTGCATCCCATTCCATCATTCCTTCCATCATGGTTGTTTTGCCTAACTATCGGTGGGTTGGCTTGACCAATAGACTCACTGAAGTTCCCACCTTCTGAGTGCCCTTCATTTAATTCAGGCTCTTCCACACGAATTGACAGTTCTTCACGATTCTGTTGAAGAAACCGTCTAGTTTCATCCATCTGATGATCCAACATCGTCTGAATCATCATTTGCACACCAACCATGGTTATTGGCTCAGGTGTTGCTGCTACGACAGGTATTTGTTCAATCACTGGTGGTTGATTCCTGTTTTCGTCAGCATTTCCAACTCCACTTCTTGTTCTCACCATTTTGATCTACACACCGAATAAGGTGAAATTAGATCCTCAATCACGATAGATATTCAAATCATCCTTATCACTCCAAAATGTTTACATGCTAGTTCTAATATCGTAGAAGTACGCTTAGAATCCTACACACACAAGGTTTCTAGATCCGGTCGGCAACAGACCATAGATCCGAACAAATAATATCATATATGGCAACATATAACATTTAGCAGATAAAAACATTTTAGGCAACTTTCCTAAAATAAACCAGTGCTCGTGTCTAAAACATAACAGACACATATCTCAAAACTTCACTTAGCATTCTAAGTTTAAGTCTAGAAATCCTACAAATTCCTAGTTCGCTTAAACTAATGCTCTGATACCAACTGTGACATCCCCAAAATCTCGGCCAGAAAAGACCGATTTTCATTTATGCTTTTAAAATAATTTCAGAGTAAATCCTTTTGATTTGAAAGAGTTGCGGAATTTGTTCCCAAAAACAAAACATGATAAAACAATGTTTACCAAATCATTTCATAAAAGAAATGTATTTTTCATTATATAATCAAAACTCGAGGTGTCATGTTCCGATACAGACCAATAAGCATAAACGATAACATTACAAGTCATTCAACAAATATATACATATACAGACTTGTAAACAAAACAACTTGATGGTTCATCCATCTTATGCCCTCACGCCACTTCCTGTAATACAAATTAAAACTGAGTGGGTCAGGCTTGGGAGCATGGTGAGCATATAGGGTTTTCAACCCACAATAAATAATTATATTTAATTCCACCAACCAACAATAACCCAATTACACATTCCCGTTATTCTCACTTTATGTCCCTAAAATAACTAACACAAGGGACCTAGTCTAAGAATATTTCATCGGGGCGACAACACATGCTTCGGGGGTTCCTCAGCAATATAAGTCAAATAAGACAACCATGAGGGGGATGGAGTACAGCGAATGAACACCCAAGTTCATTAACACCTACAGGTGGCGAACCTGCTAATGTTTCCACAAGACTATCTAGAAAAGTCCGTGGTCGTCATCTAAACTCCGCTAGATGACTAAATCAAACAACAACGAGGCCTCTCATCTGTTTATTACACACCAACTATCTACCCATGTTCTACCCAACATATTAGTAGATAAAAATATACATTTTTATACATAGTTTAAAAACCTGTATAGCATGCTTTAATCAATACATATTCCACATAACAGATGAGGCACACACACATAACACGTATTTCATAGAGAATAATCATATCTATGAGATAGAAGAAAGTGAATACACATTCACACATATAAACAACAATATTCTTAATAGACTCAAACCATACTTGTATTATTATCGTGTTTATGAAAGGTAGTATACACTCACTTGATCAGAAGATGATCGGACAGCACTACGACTTGCAGAAGTAGTAATCCTTAGCAGATATGGAAGATCTTCACAAAAAATCGAACTTCTCGCGGACAGAGCTTCGGCTCGGGAATCGCACTTCTCGGGATCTTCGGGATCTCGGGACTTGCTTCGAGGCTCGAGAATAATACCGGGGCTTCGGGGTATTTCTGGCACGCAAATCAATGCAAAACGGGAGAGAGAAGAGGGAAAAGAGCAAAAGAACTCGGCTGCCCTCGCATCCTATTAATATGAGGCTGGAGCCTCAGAGTACGCGGGGCGTACTTCGGATCAGATCGGTGACTCCTTCGGATAATCATCCGAATTAAAGATTAAATTTAAATACAAAATTATTTAATAAACTTCGGAAATTCATAACTTCTTCATACGAACTCTGTTTTCGACGTTCTTTATATCCACGCGAAGGTGAGACTACGCTCTACAACTTTCGTTTAGACTCCGTCGGCTAATTTTAACTTTATTTTTATTATTTATTTTTAATAGACCGGGACAGAAAAACTTCGTTATAAATTCATAACTTCTTCGTTTGACGTCCGTTCTCGCCTAACTTTTCATCGCTTCGATACCAACAACGAGACCTTCGATCCTCGTTTAGATTGCTTCGGCTAAAAACCGCTCGATCTCAAATCGAGTATTTCGGGCTGCACACCGCTAAGCCGAAACTTCGATAAATCATAACTTCTTCATACGAAGTCAGATTTGGGCGTTCTATATATATTCGGAAACCTTGTTTCAACTACTACAACATTATCCAAAGATATCAAGTTTATTTTACACTTAAATTTTGACGCTTATTTTTTATTCTTAATTAATCAAACCACATAATTAAGCAATTAAGCACAAAACACATAATACTCAAATAATATACTTCTATTATTTCAAAACGGGTTACAAAGGTTAACCTAGACTATTACATTGCTAAAAATAGCAAGCCCGGAAACACAGGCGTTACAAGATTTGAGGGGGACAAATGTGAAAGGTACAAATTCCTATCATATCTAATATATTTATATATGAATAAACTTGTATATCTCAGTTATATTTTTGTAATAAAAAATATAATAAATCAACGAGAATATATCATATTCATATATCAATAATTATTCAAATATTATATGTTTTCATTTCCCAGATAAAAAAGAAACAAAATCACCAAAGAAAACATAGCATCAAAGCAGAAAAATTCCATCAAAAAGGAAAACTCCTGAAACACGACAACTACATGATTTAGACTCTGATTTTGAAAGTAGTTGTCCATCAAAGAAGGCGAAAAAAAGGAGTCACCAATCAAGAAAGTGAAAAAAAAACCAATGGCAAAGGAATTTTACTCGATGAAAAACAGATGTTCACCAAATTCATTACTATATATAATCCTTGGGTTGAGCAAAAAACAAAAAGAATATGTACGATCTATGGGTTTTGGAAGTTTGCTAAAAATGAAAATCACAGATATACCACTGAGGCTGGGATTTTATATTCTTTAAATATTTGATTATGAGAGAATGGTGATAGATGTTGAAGGAAAGGAACTGAAAGTAACAACACAGTCTGTTCTTGACATGTTGGGCATTCCAAAATGTGGAACCATGTTTACACAACTGGATCAATGACCTAAAGATGATACAAGTTATGATGAATGGAAGCAACAATTTAAAGAAGGAGCAATCATCCGACTGAATGCAATCAAAAAAGATATTGTTTGTACCACAAAAGCTGATTTCAATTTCAAATTGAACTTTTTAGTTTTGTTTGTCAACACGTTTTGTGAATCAACATCAATGGGAAGATGCAACCTATTTCCTTTGAGTCATATTTCAAGAAAAATAGATATCAACACCATAGATTGGTACAACTATGTTTTAGACTGTCTTGTCAGAAGAAAGAACTCATACATACCATACTCAGATAACAGCTACTTTGTTTGACCTTCAGCTTTCTTGGCAGTAAGTTATTATAAATTTTATACTCAATTTTTAATAATATTAATTATTCATAAGTGAATAGCACATATTCATATATGAATAAGTAAAATATATACTTGTTCACATGTAATGTTTTACATTACTTATTCATATATGAATAAGTAAAAGATTTGTTCATATATGAATATATATATATATATATATATATATATATATATATATATATATATATATTCATATATGAATAAGTAATGGTTTGAATTACTTATTCATATATGACTATCAATTAGTTATCATTTATGTGCAATTTTTCTATGCTGATAACATCCACACAGAAGCTTTAACAGTAACACGTAAACGTCCAACAATTTGTTATTGGAGTTCAAAGAAGATTAGATATCGAGAGACATTTGAACAAGAAAAAGGTAGATTTGGACTTGGAGAATTAAATGAAGAATTTTTTAATGAACAAGATAAAGGAGATACATATATCGAAGACAATGATTCTGATAGAGATGAAGATCATTATGTTGAGGTAATTATTTTGAACATGTTAATAATATATGATTACATTAAATTATTATATTAAATTATAATCATACTTCTTTTTATTACATAGGAATATGAATCAAAATTATCTAAAATGCTTAATAGTTTTGAGAGGATGAAGGAAAAGCTGAATTCAAAACTCAATGATGCGATAACAAAGTTCCCTGCAAAGGAAAGTTGTAGGATTTTCAAAGAAAAGATGAAAAATATAATTGTTGAAGAAAAAACTGAAAGCACAAATTTTTTTGAATTTCCAAGTAATGAAACTGGAGTTGAAGGAATCAATTTGACACCATTAATGGCTCAAAAAACAAATGATCAACAAGAAAATGAAGATAAAGAGGGAAATGGTGAAGAAGGCAATGATAATGATGAAAGTCAACCGGAAGTAGATTCTTTGCTTGATTCAAATGAAGCATAGAACGAAGGAATAAATAATGATGGAGATAAGAATAAAAAAGAAGGTGAAAATGAAGTAAAAGAGAAAGATGGAAAGAAGAATGAAAATGATAATGATGAAGAGAAAAAAGATGATGATGTTGAAGAAACAAATAATCATGAAGAGACTATTCAACAAACTGAAAATGAAAATATGTTGGATAAAGTTGTTGACAACACTGTGGATAATGTCCTTGAAATTGGATTTTTCAAGTTTAAATAGGCAAGAAGATGAAATCTGGAATAACCCTGAAATGAAATCTATTTTGGATAATATTGATATAGGTAAATTTTGAATTAGTTCAATTTTATAAAAATATATAACAATATTAATACACAATAACAATTTTGTTTATTAAATTTTGACCAGGGTCACCAATGACTGGAAGTAAAACTAATACTGTGATCAGTCAAGCTATTCAAGGTATGTAACTATCAACTTATTATTTATTCACTAATTCATTAATTAATTATATTTAATATATAATATTAAATGGATCTTGCAGAAAAGGGAAAATCAGAAGCTGTACATAAACAATGAAAAGAAGTTGAAAAAACAAAGGGAGATGATATAGGTAAATGAATGATTTAATATATATTACAATACTTATATTGATTTTTTAATGACATTGTTTATTTGTAAGTGAATAATACACTATATAAATGAGTAAAAAATATAAAATATTCATATATGATGTATATGTTTCAGGCAAGGAAAACTTTGAACATGGAAATAAAGGAGCAGAAGCTAAGAACACGAAAGATGGAGGTGCAGATAAACAAAAAAAAATTGAGAAAGGAAATGCAGAAGATAGAGGTAAGTAGTTGATTCACTAATAAATGAATATAATGAGTTTGATTATTTACAAACGAATAGCACAATATACGAATAAATGAAAAATGTAGTATTACTTATTCATAAATAATGATATGCATTACTTATTCATAACTAAATACATTACTTATTCACAAATGAATTACTTAATAAAAAAATTAACATATTTAAATATGTTCTTTATCTTTCAAGAAAGAATAGTGTGAAAATGAAAACAAAAAAGGAGAAGAAGCTAGCACGACAAAAGGAAATGAATGAGGTAACAATTTGGAAAAAAATTTCAAAATATAAAAATATTAAAATTAACATACAAGTATATATATATGATAAATCTCTTGGCATGCAGATACTCATCCAAGCTTTAATCTAGGTCTCAGTCAAGATTCATATCAAACTTCAAGTAAAAAATCAAATGAATCTTCACCAAAAAAAACAGCTTACAAACAAACAAATCAAAGATGACGATCAGAGGGTTGTGATAAGATTAGCAAAAAAATATTTTTAATCCAAATCCAATCTCTGTAGCAATTCCTACTGAACTAGGATCATCAAAGCATGATCTGGATGAATCAAGAGAGAAAAAGCTTGCCGATGCTTTCAAATCACCTTTCAAATGCAGAATAATAGACACAAAACCTAAGCTGACACATCAAGAGAGTATTGTATGTGAGTGGTTGTTCAACTTGGAAGGGAATACATCGTAAGTAACTTTATTTTATATACCTTCATATTGTTGGATAAGGTGTCTAAGTCCATAACTATTTCTGGTATGTACTTGACCCGACCCGGCATGGTCCATTTGGGTTGCATGGCACCATGCAATTAGATAGACTAAATGAGAGAAATAACACTTGTGGTTATTAATATATTATAAGTTCTAATATATTAATAATATTATTTAATTAGTTTGATCAAGAATTAATTTTAGAATTAATTAAGTGATCAAAAGATAACTAATTAAATATATGGGTTGATTATGTAAATCATTCATAACTTATATAGTGGGCTAAGAGGCTCCATGGATAATCAAGTTGGGTTAAACCCATTGGATGCTCCATGGGAGTTACACACCCATGGTTCATGGAAATGAAGAGTCATGACACATTAGGGTTTACATGGTGTAACCCTAGATGTGTCAACACTATATAAAGCTCATGTGTTCTCCCAAAATCGGCACTACTAGTGAAACAAGAGGGCTTTGCCGATTTTAGTGTGTTATACTTTCTCTCCAAGTTTATTCCATAGCATTTGGTGTTGTGTGAAGTATTTGAGGCATCACACTTGGGGTGCTAGGCTCACAAGGTTTCAAGGAACATTTTCAACAACAAGGTATGTAGTTCCATCTATTATTTAAGATAAAATTGTTCCCCATGTATGCTAGATAGGATCATAGCCTTGGAAATCAACTTTGCATGATAATTAGACAAACATAGATCCAAGGTTATTAGGGTTGCATGTACACTTAGGAAGTGTTAGAATGCTCAAAACCCATCAGTGGTATCAGAGCCTAGGCTTGTTTGTTTGTTATTTGTGCTAAAAAGTTGAAAAAAGTCGAAAAACTTGCTGTCTGCCTGATGAACTCGCCGAGTCCATGGGGGGACTTGCCGATTTCATGTGTATCTTCAACCTACTCGCCGAGTAGGTTCATGCACTCGACGAGTAGGAGCGACAGAGTGCAAATTTTCGACCTTTGCTGCTGGAAATGGACTAGAAACATTACCCTAAACTATTTTGGTGTTATTAAACTTGTTTTAGATGGTGTAATGTTTGTTCTAATCCATTTAAAATGGAAAATATCAATTTTTCATGATTTTATGTCTTCATATGGTCTTGAAACTTTGATATGAATATTCATGTTCTTGATCTTATGAATTTAGATGATCATAGGAATTACTTGTAACCTACTTGGTAGTTTAATTCTTGATCATAATATGTTTTAATGGAGTCCATAACTTGTCCTCAAGTTATGGAAATCCAAGAGTCACCCTTGAATTAAAACCATTAAAGAACACAAAAGTTAAAAAAATGAAGAGTCTTCATTTTTAATACTCTAATTAACTCATAAGTTACAAGAAATGAAAAGTTTTGAAAGCTTACAAAACTTGCCCTCAAGTTTTGGAACAAGTAAAGTCATATTAAAAACTTTAGTTCCAACCCTTAGTTTTTTAAAAGTTAAAATTCTACCCTTATACTTATAATATTATAAAGTTATTAATAATATATATATGTATAAGATCAAAGTCGTCTTACCGCTAGTACGCCTCATTCATGAAGCCGGTCTATAAGGTGGGTATAAGGTTGTTGCCTATAAAATAGCAACTTAATGGGTGTCCACTCTCACCCACCGCTTGCTTGACTGGTGGAGGGTCGTTAGCCGAACGAGTAAGACAAGGACTTATAAATTCTCATTAAAAGTATAATGATTATTATAAAGTAACTAAATGTTTTATAAATTCCCAATCTTAGTTACTTTAGGAAAAATGTGAATAAGGTGCTAATCCATGAAATTACACTTTGCACCTTGTTTAAGTCGTTGGTGGAGTGTGTGTGGTTTACCGGCACACTAACTTGGACTTAACAAGAAAGGCAAAGGGTGACTTAAGTTTTTCATGAGGTCGAAAGGAGCGCGTGTGGTTTACCGGCACTACGATTAAGTGAAAAAACATTAAGGGTACCAAGTAATTTGCATGGTTACTTCACACCTTGTTTTGTGATCCTCGGTATCCCAGTCACAAAACATGAAGGGCACACTCGAGATTGAAACATGCCATTGAAAAGTTCAATGAATCTCAAAGAATCTAGGAATTTCTAAAAGCCAAATAAAACCTAATAATATATATTTCGTTTTCATGGTGGAAATTGGTGAATCGTCATTCACCTACCTTTCAAATATGTTATAACTTGGATTACGACATCCCTCTTCTAGGTTATAATATATTGTGATTGGATCCTAGCCTTAATTCTACATTTGGGTGTTTTATTAAGGACTATCCCAATATCTAAACTAAACCTTTTTCCTTCTTTTCAGATGTCTTCCAACAATGCTACTCCTGGCTCAAATCCTACTGGCTCCTTCTCTCTCATGAACCTTTGTGGGAGAGTCATCTTTGATGGATCCAACTTTACTGATTGGATCAGAAACATCAGGATGGTCACTCGTTACGAGAACAAGGAATATGTTCTTGACAAGGAGCTCAAGGTGCCTGAGCCAACTGCTACTCCTGAGGAGCTTGCTGAATATGAGGTTCATGAAAGAGATGCTACCAAAGTGGCATGCATCATGATGGCCAACATGACAGCCGAGCTCCAAAAGTCCTATGAGGACTACTATCCTTTTGAGATGCACCAGGATTTGATGGACCGCTACCATCAGAGTGCTCATCAAGAGCGATATGAAATCATCTCCTCTATGATCACAACCCGAATGAAAAATGGTGAACCCATCACAAACCACATGCAGAAAATGCAAAGGTATGTGGATCGTTTGATGAAGTTGAATGTGAACTTCCCTGAGGAGTTAGCAATAGATATTATTTTGCACTCCTTACCTTCGTGTTATGATCAATTCCGCATGACATACCACATGAATAAGGAGGAATTTACACTTAGCAAACTTCAGGGACTCCTAAAGACCGCAAAATCAGGTCTTAAAGGTAAGTCGGTTGTGACCACTCCTGCTACTACTCCAAGCTCAGCACCTGTCCTGGAAATCAGGAAAGGTAGAGGGAAGAAGAGAAAGAACCCTTCGAAGGGTACCAAGGGTAAGACTCTTGATGGCTCCTCTTCTAGCGGAACCAAGAAAGGTTTCGTTACACCTTCTTCTGATCCCAAAGAGGCTGAATGCTTCTACTGCCATGAAAAGGCGTACTGGAAGCGTAACTGTCCAAAGTACCAGCAAGATTTGAAGGATGGGAAAGTTAAACCCAACCATGCAGGTATTTACACTATCTTATCTAATAATTCACTATATTCTAACTCTTGGGTCCTTGATACCGGTTGCGGTATTCATATTTGTTCTGAAATGCAGGGACTAAGAAGAAGTGAGAATGTGGAGCATGGAAAGATAAACTTGATCATGGCGAATAGGAAAGTTTCACCTGTCACCAAGATTGGAGTTTATACTTTGTTGCTTAGTAGTGGATTTACTTTAGATTTGAATAAATGTTGTTATCCTCTAGAAATGGCAAGAAATGTTATTTCCTTTCATTCTTTGTATAAACAAGGTTTTACCTTTTCTTTTGATAATGAAACTGGTGGAATAAATGCTTTCTATAATAATATGTTTTATTTTAAAGCATTACCTTGTGATGGTGTGTATGAAGCTGTGTTTGTTGTAGATAAATTAGGGAATAATGTAATGTGTATTGATTCTACTAATAGTAATAACTTGGATAAAGCATCATTATGGCATTGTCGTCTTGGGCATATAAGCAAGAAACGCATAGGCCAACTCCAAAAGGATGGAGTCTTGGAGTCATTTGACCTAAAGTCAGATGATAGTTGCAAATCTTGCTTACTTGGAAAAATGACAAAGTCACCCTTCACTGGTTCGTGTGAGAGGGGTGAAGGTTTGTTGGATCTTGTACACACGGATGTGTGTGGACCCTTCAAACATGCCATAAGGGATGCAAATTGTTATTATGTGACTTTCACGGATGATTATAGTAGATATGGATATGTCTACTTAATCAAGCATAAGTCAGAGACTTTTGAAAGGTTTAAAGAGTTTAAACAGGAAGTCGAGAATCAATTGGGCAGGAACATTAAGATGCTTCGATCCGATCATGGTGGTGAGTATCTTAGTACTGAGTTCCTCGATTATCTGAGGGAATGTGGGATTGTCTCACAATTGACACCCCCCAGGACACCACAGTTGAATGGTGTAGCTGAGAGGCGTAATCGAACCTTGTTGGACATGGTTCGTTCCATGATGAGTCGAGCTATGCTACCAATCTCATTTTGGGGGTATGCCTTAGAGACTGCCACCCATATCCTTAATATGGGCCCTACAAAGAAGGTTGCCAAAACACCTCATGAGATGTGGACTGGAAAAGTTCCTAGTCTAGCCCACATCAAGGTTTGGGGTTGCGAGGCTTTCGTGAGACGCGAAACTCATGACAAGATTGAACCTCGAAGCGAGAAGTGTATTTTCATCGGCTACCCACAAAAATACTTTGGTTACCTCTTCTACAGACCTAGTGAGAATATGGTCTTTGTAGCAAGGAGGGCTGTCTTTCGAGAGAGAGAGAGAGAGAGTTCATAAGCCAAGGAGACAGTGGGAGGCTAATTGACCTTGAAGAACTTCAAGAGTCAAGTGGTGAAGGAACCTCAAACCCTAGCAGTCAACTTGAGGAGTAACCTCCTGTTGATCCAATTATACCTTCAGTTGTACCTCTGAGGCGTTCCACAAGGGTTAGGAATGTACCTGAGCATTACTATGGTTTCCATATTACTGCGGAAGGTGAGACACTTATTAGTGATGAGACACTAGTAGGTTTGGATGAACCTAACAGCTATGCGGAAGCCATGGTAGGCCCTAAGTCTGGTAAATGGAAAGAGGCAATGGATAGCGAGATACAATCCATGTATGACAATCAGGTCTGGGACTTGGTTGAGAATGTACCAGGTCGTAAGACTGTAGGGTGCAAATGGATCTTCAAGAAGAAGACCGACATGGATGATAATGTACACACTTATAAGGCACGACTGGTTGCAAAGGGATTTTCTCAAACTCCAGGAGTTGATTATGATGAGACCTTTTCACTAGTAGCCAAAATTAAGTATATTAGGGTATTGCTAGCCATAGCTGCATTTCATGACTATGAAATATGGAAAATGGATGTCAAAACCGCTTTCCTTAATGGAAAGTTGGCTGAGGATGTTTACATGAATCAGCCAGAGGGTTTTGTCAGCATTGAGTACCCTAATAGAGTGTGTAAGCTTGAGAAATCCATCTATGGATTAAAGCAAGCACCTCATAGATGGAATCTTTGCTTTGATGAGAAAGTCAAGGAATTTGGCTTTTCTAGGAGTGAAGATGAATCTTGTGTATATGTTAAAGCTAGTGGGAGTATAGTTAGCTTTTTGGTACTGTATGTGGATGTCATACTACTCATAGGAAATGACATCCCAACTCTGCAGGAAGTTAAGTCCTGGCTTGGGAAATGATTCTCTATGAAGGACCTAGGAGAAGCTGCCTATATTCTAGGGATAAAGATTTTGAGAAACCGGAGTAAAAGACTAATTGGACTTAGTCAGAGTACATACTTGGACAAGGTGTTGAAGAGATTCAGCATGCAAGATTCCAAGAAAGGAGAGTTACCCATCCAGAGTAACATTAGACTGAGTAAGACTCAGAGCCCGAGTACTGAGGTTGAGATAGCAGAAATGAGTCGGATACCTTATGCTTCGGCAGTAGGCTCGATCATGTATGTTATGACATGTACTCGTCCTGATGTAGCCTTTTCCTTAAGCATGGTTAGCAGGTATCAGGGGAATCCTGGTAAGGCTCACTGGACAACGGTAAAGAACATTCTCAAGTACCTACGGAGGACTAAGGACTGGGTCCTTACCCTCGGTGGGAGTGATGACTTGAAAGTTGTAGGGTATAGTGATGTTAGCTTCCATACTGATAGGGATAATTTCCGCTCTCAGTCGGGCTGGGTCTTTACCTTAAACGGAGGAGCAATCTCTTGGAAAAGTTCCAAGCAGGAGACAGTGGCTGATTAAACTTGCGAATCAGAGTATATAGCGGCAAGCGAAGCGGCAAAAGAGGCTATGTGGCTAAAGAACTTCATTGGAGACCTTGGAGTTGTACCAGCTATATTGAAGCCTATAGAGATTTTCTGTGACAGTGAAAGTGCAGTTGCCTTAGCAAAGGAACCAAGGGATCATGGGAGATCCAGACACATTGACAGAAAATATCATTTCATCAGACATCGTATTGAAGAAGGACTCCTCGTGGCAAAGAGGGTATCATCGGATGAGAACCCGGCAGATCCCCTCACGAAGGGACTGGGTAGGGTTAAGCATCTCCAACATGCTAGGAGCATAGGGATGAAGGATGATATTAGTTTTAGTAGTTAGATAATTTTGAAATTTGTAAAATGTAATTGACATTTGATGATGAATAAAAGTTGTGTTTATTTATGAGTAAAGTGTTACTATCTTTTGCCAATCGTTTACTATATTTCTTTTGCATGTTTTGACTTCCAGAATAGTTATGTTGTTTTACATATTATTCAAATTATCCACAGTCAGTCATATGTTGGAAGTAGATATGAAGTAAGACTGCCATGAGTTTGTTGTAGAGGTCTAAGATGTTGGACATGACCTCAACACTCATGAGTGCTCATAAGTTCTGAGTATTGGATTCAACCCACGCTCGCTGGTATCACTTCATGGAATTTTATCTCGAGTGATCGCAAGACGGTAATATCATATAAGTCTTCAATCCTAGAGATATGACTTGTTAACTATGAGTTAGTTATGCATTGAACGTACGAAACCGCATTGGTAACTCGATGCTATAAAACGTGCGTTTGTGTGTAATTTAACAACTAGTAGAACAAGCATATGAGTCGAAGTTTATCTGTTCCTTTTTGGATTAGAAGCTGATATCTGGGCCCCTGGATGATTTTGTTTTGACCTATGTACCGGGCCCGGTCAGAACTAAGTTGATGTGTTCAATTAAGTTCTTTGTCAAACAAATCAGAAATCGGGAAACAAACTGCTGGGCAATAAGCAAGACTATGTTCCATGTGTTTGTCCGACTGATATCTAGAACAAAGGATTATATGATCCCTTAACTGAAATGGCGTACCATCATCTTCTCAGTTCCGAGAAACCTTGAAAAGAGCTACGATTGCCGATCGGTTCCTGAAGTCATACTTGTAGTTATAGTTATTAGACTTATCCAAGTGGGAGACTGTTGGATAAGGTGTCTAAGTCCATAACTATTTCTGGTATGTACTTGACCTAACCCGGCATGGTCCATTTAGGTTGCATGGCACCATGCAATTGGATAGACTAAATGAGAGAAATAACACTTTTGGTTATTAATATATTATAAGTTCTAATATATTAATAATATTATTTAATTAGTTTGATCAAGAATTAATTTTAGAATTAATTAAGTGATCAAAAGATAAGTAATTAAATATATGGGTTGATTATGTAAATCATCCATAACTTATATAGTGGGCTAAGAGGCTCCATGGATAATCAAGTTGGGTTAAACCCATTGGATGCTCCATGGGAGTTACAAACCCATGGGTCATGGAAATGAAGAGTCATGACACATTAGGGTTTACATGGTGTAACCCTAGATGTGTCAACACTATATAAAGCTCATGTGTTCTCCCAAAATCGGCACTACTAGTGAAACAAGAGGGCTTCGCCGATTTTAGCATGTTATACTTTCTCTCCAGGTTTACTCCATAGCATTTGGTGTTGTGTGAAGCATTTGAGGCATCACACTTAGGGTGCTAGGCTCACAAGGTTTCAAGGAACATTTTCAACAACAAGGTATGTAGTTCCATCTACTATTTAAGATAAAATTGTTCCCTATGTATGCTAGATAGGATCATAGCCTTGGAAATCAACTTTGCATGATAATTAGACAAATACAGATCCAAGGTTATTAGGGTTGCATGTACACTTAGGAAGTGTTAGAATGCTCAAAACCCTTCACATATATGATGGAAAGTCTATATGCAAGCACAAAGATTTTTGCAGAAATTTTAGATAATTGGGCTAATTTACTAAACCACCAAGAACTGGGTATGTCATCCACATACAATACCAAAAAACTAACTATACTCCCACTAGCCTTGACATATACACAAGATTCATATTCACTCTTAGAAAAGCCAAATTCTTTGACTTTCTCATCAAAGCAAAGATTCCATATGCGAGGTGCTTGCTTTAATCCATAAATGGATTTCTCAAGCTTACACACTCTATTAGGGTACTCTGTATTGACAAAACCCTCTGGCTGACTCATGTAAACATCCTCAGCCAACTTTCAATTATGGAAAGCGGTTTTGACATCCATTTGCCATTTTTCATAGTCATGAAATGCAGCTATGGCTAACAGAACCCTAATAGACTTAATCTTGGCCAATGGTGAAAAGGTCTCATCATAATCAACTCCCGTAGTTTGAGAGAAGCCCTTTGCAACCAGTCGTGCCTTATAAGTGTGTACATTACCATCCATGTCGGTCTTCTTCTTGAACATCCACTTGCACCCAACTGTCTTACGACTTGGTACATTGTCAACCAAGTTCCAAACTTGATTGTCATACATGGACTGTATCTCGCTGTCCATTGCCTCTTTCCATTTGGCTGACTCGGGGCCTGCCATGGCTTTCGCGTAACTGTTAGGTTCATCCAGACCTATCAGTGTTTCATCACTGATAAGTGTATCACCTTCTGCAGTAATATGGAATCCATAGTAATGCTCAGGTGCATTCCTAACCCTTGTGGAACGCCTCAGAGGTACAAACTTGTCAATTGGCTCAACAGGAGTTTCCTCCTCAGGTTGAGTGCTAGGGTTTGAAGTTCCTTCACCACTTGACTCTTGAATTTCTTCAAGGTCAACTTTCCTCCCACTGTCTCCTTGGCTTATGAACTCTCTCTCTCTCTCTCTCTCTCTCTCAAGACAGCCCTCCTTGCTACAAAGACCACAATTTCACTAGGTCTGTAGAAGAGGTAACCAAAGGATTTATGTGGATAGCCAATGAAAATACACCTCTCGCTTCGAGGTTCGAGCTTATCATGAGTCTCGCGTCTCACGAAAGCCTCGCAACCCCAAATTTAATGTGGTCTAGTTTGGGTACTTCACCAGTCCACATCTCATGAGGACTTTTGGCAACATTCTTTGTAGGGACCATATTAAGGATATGGGCGACAATCTCTAAGGCATACCCTGAAAATGAGATTGGTAGCGAAGCTCGACTCATCATGGAACGAACCATATCCAAAAAGGTTTGATTACGCTTCTCAGCTACACCATTCAACTACGGTGTCCTAGGAGGTGTCAATTGTGAGACAATCCCACATTCCCTAAGATAGTCGAGGAACTCTGAACTAAGATACTCACCACCTCGATCGGATCGAAGCATCTTAATGTTCCTGCCCTATTGATTCTCGACTTCCTGTTTAAATTCTTTAAACCTTTCAAAGTCTCTGACTTATGCTTGATTAAGTAGACATATCCATATCGACTGTAATCATTAGTAAAAGTCAAATAATAACGATTAGCATCCCTTGTGGCATGTTTGAAGGGTCCACACACATCCGTGTGTACAAGATCCAACAAATCTTCACCCATCTCACAAGAACCTGTGAAGGGTGACTTTGTCATTTTTCCAAGTAAGCATGATTCACAACTATCATCTGACTTTAGGTCAAATGACTCCAAGACTCCATCCTCTTGGAGTTGGCCTATGCATTTTTTGCTTATATGTCCAAGACGCCAATGCCATAATGATGCTTTATCCAAGTTATTATTATCATTAACAGAATCAATACACAATACATTATTTCCTAAGTTATCAACCACATATACAGTTTCATACAAACCATCACAAGGTAATGTTTTAAAATAGAGAACATTATTAAAGAAAGCATCTATCGAACCAACTTCATTATCAAATGAAAAGGTGAAACCTTGTTTATACAATGCATGAAAGGAAATAATATTTCTTGCCATTTCTAGCGAATAACAATATTTATTCAAATCTAAACTAAACCCACTCCTTAGCGATAAAGTATAAACTCCAATCTTGGTGACACGTAAAGCTTTCCTATTCCCCATGATTAAGTTTATTCTTCCATGCTCCACATTCTCACTTCTTCTTAGTCCCTGCAAATCAGAACATATATGAATACCACTGTAACATCCATAAATTTTACGCCAAATTTAAACTTTTTCAATAATAAGTAAAAAACCAAATAGCATTGTTTACAAAATGTTTTCAAATCATTTTCCATCAGAGTGTCCCAGAAATCATAGCAAAAGGATGAGGAGCGGTACGTTCACACCTTCGCCTTTCCATGATCTCCTGAAGTACCTAAAACAATAAACTGAAAACTGTAAGCCCGAGGGCTTAGTGAGCTACCCCAAAATACCAATACCACACTGACAATACCATATCAGTAATAATCAATCAATCATCATGCATACTAGGCCATCGGCCTGACTGGACCGCCGTACCGGGCCTGTAGTCTGTCTGAATCTATCCCGAGCCTTCGGCATGACTGGTCTGCCAGGTGGGCCTACAGTCTCCCCGGACTGCTCATGGGGTATATTGGCCTTCAGCATAAAGCAGGACCACCTCAACCCAACCACACGCAAATAACCATGTGCGCATACCATCATATATATATATATATATATATATATATATATATATATATATATATATATATATGCATATACAAACATCAAACATATCTGTCACACCAATCATAAAACATAGAATTCTCCTGTAACTAGAGTACCGACCTAGCAGGTCACTAACATACCAATCCCTACAGATCATAAGAGTACAACATACTGTCTACCCTGATTCTGATCTAACAGATCATAACCACATGTATCATACAATAACAATAACAACTAAAGGGCCGGCCTTGGTGCCGTAGACCCTATCGATATAGTGAGGATAACTCACCTCGCATATGCCGACATGAAAGGTAAACTCCAACTCTCGGATCACTTGACACAGGTTCCACCACGTATCATCATAGCACAACATACTCATAAGTCCTTAACCTTATAAGGTACTCCATAACCCGCTAATCAACCCCTGGTCAAAGTCAAAGTCCTCAGTCAAGGTCAACAGTCCATGTTAACCTTAACTCGTCGAGTACCCTTGGCTACTCGCCGAGTTCCCTGAAGTACATTCCAGCTCGCCAAGTCATCGGAGTAACTCGTCGAGTTCCTTTGATTCTCGATCAAACTTAAGGTCACCCGTCGAGTTCCTTCCTTGCAACTCGACGGATACACACTCATACATATCCCAGAGAGAACTCATCCGACTCGCCGATTTGTTCTTCAACTCGTCGAGTCTTATGACGATCTTCATCGGACTCGTCGAGTTGTTCATCCAACTCGTCGAGTTTACGGCCATCTTCATGTGACTCGCCGAGTCACCTTGCGACTCGCCGAGTCCATTCAGTCCTTTTTCTCCATACAGACATATTTTGAGCCATGCAACGGCTCCAACTCATAGATGCAAGCTTCTAGGTCATGCTTATCACGTAAAGTTGCAAACTTTACGTGCATGCATGACCATAAAGGCTATAAATGTCTATTATAAGTTCTTAATGGAACTTCATGCTCAAGAGGGACCTTAGTCATAACCAAAACTGTGACTTTATGCTTTTAGAATCAGAGGAGGGTCCAGATCTGAAGTTACAACTTCAGATCTAGCCCATAGCTCATCATACCAACTTGAAAATCCATAAAAAGCCCTAGAACTCAACAAAGGGGAAGAAAAGGAAGTAAGAATGGCACTTTGATACCTCCAAAAGATGCTAGCTGAGGTAAATCCTGCTTCCCACTCCTTCCTTGCTTTAATTTCCTTTGCACTCTTAGCTTTCTTCCTCCAAGATCCTCTTTTCCAAGCTTCAAAACCACACCAAGGCACACACACAAATTAGGGTTTTAAGGGGCTCTCAAAGACTGTAAAGAGGCCAAAGGAGGCTAAGGCTCCTTTAAATAGAGGTGCAAACCCTGGAATTTAGGGTTTCCACTGCCAGTTCCTACTCGCTGAGTCCAGAATGGACTCGTCGAGTAGGTCACTTAACATGTGATCCCACCCCGCTGCTACTCGACGAGTAGGCCAACCAACTCATCGAGTAGAGCTTAAGCCAATGAATCTTGTTTAAGAATTACCTGAGAATCGGGGCGTTACAACCGCAACCGGTATCAAGGTCCCAAGAGTTAGAATGGGGTAAGTCATTAGATAGGGGAAATGAACTTTGAGGGTAATAAAGTATTCGTCTTGTATTCATTAGGTCCCTTATCTTTTTTTTGGTGTTTCAATCTGTGATGTCGATTTTGGTGCAATGGATTTCAAAGACTTTAACTTGTTCATTACAAAGTTGATTGAAGGCAGTTGTGATAATGTATATTATTGCACTAGAAATGAACCATTGGCAGAGGGTATTATGAGAATTGGGAATGATGCTGACTACTTTGAGTTTATTGAAACAGGTTATAGTGATGAAGTTGGTCTAAGAATGAATGTGTATATAGACCACGAAAATGAACCTGTACTTGATTGGGCTGATATGGAAGTAGTGGAGGATGATGAATGGAATTATTCTGAGGAAGACCCGAATGATGATAAAGATTCACAACTTTCTGATGATATTCCATATGAGCATGAAGCAGATGATTACATTCCTTCTCTTGACAAGACTATTGGTGATGAATTCTTACATCGGGTGTCAGGTATGTGTAAGGATATAAATGATGAGGCTGAAACTGATGAGTTTGAAACCAAGAATGGAGATGACAAACCAGTGTACCCTGTCCATAACGAGAACCAGAAATGGGACAAAATGGTGCCAATTCTAGGTATGAGATTCTCTAACCCCATGGAATTGAAAAATTGTTTGACTAACTATGCAGTGAAGAATGGGTACAACCTTTATTTTGAGAAAAATGATAGTCAGAGGTTATTAGTGAGATGTTGTAAAGATAACAAGAACCCCTTATGTCCTTTTAGACTGTGGGCTTCCTGGATGAGCAGTGAAAGGTCTTTCCAGATTAAGTCATTAGTTGATGACCATAACAGTTCAAGAGTCTTCAAACTTGGTTCCATTGTAACATATAAATGGATTGGAAAGCATTTTAAGAATCAACTTGTGAAGAACCCCAAAATGAGCATAAGGAAAATGAAAGCCAAAGTGAGTACAAATTTTAACTTGATTGTTAGTGTCACTCAATGTAGAAATGCTAGGAGATATGCTTTGGATGAGATAGAGGGTAGTTTGATAGAAAATTATGGTAAAGTATGGAGTTATGGAGAAGAAATAATGAGGACAAATCCTGGTTCAACAGTAAAGATAGATGTGAATGTCATGCCTGATTCCACAACCTACTTTTCTAAAATGTATGTTTGTTTTAAGGGTGTGAAGGATGGTTGGATTGTAGGATGTAGGAGGCTAATAGGGGTAGATGGTTGTTTTTTAAAGGGTATATGTAGAGGCCAACTGTTAGCATCTATGGGAAAGGGTTGCAAACAACCACATCTTCCCTATTGCATGGGCTGTGGTGGAAGTTGAAAATAAGGAAACATGGAAGTGGTTTCTTGACCTCCTTCTGGATGACATTGAAATGGGAATTGGTCATGGATTGACCCTCATATTAGACCAACACAAGGTATATTTATGTTTTGTTTTGTTTAATTTGAATGTTCTTGTTATGTAATCTATTTCATGCTTTCTATCACGGATTAATAGAGGTTGTCAAAGAAACGGTTCCAGCAGCAGAGCATAGACAATGTGCTAGGCACATCTATGCTAACTTCAAGAAAAGATTCAAAGGTGAACAATATAGGAAGTTGTTTTGGGCAGCAGCTGCTAGTACTACTCAACCTAAATTTGAGGCAGAAATGAATTCCATAAAAAAATTGACCCTTTGGCTTATGAACACCTCATGGAAAGGGACCCTAAAAGTTGGTGCAGGGCATTCTTTGAAGTGGATAGGGCTTGTGATGCTTATGAGAATGACATATCAGAAAGTTTCAACTATGTTATTGATCTTGCTAGGAAGAGGCCACTCATCACCATGTTGGAAGAGAGAAGGATTTATGCAATGGAGAGGATGTATAAAATGTTTCTAGAGGGACAAAGTTGGGGGAATTTAAAAATATGTCCATCTATAAGGTTGAAGATATCGAAGCTAAAGAAACAACAAAGGTATGATATAACTTCTATTTTATAAATATTATATGTCTCATATATAAGATTAATAGAACTTCTTATTTTTGTGGGAAGATTTTGAGGGGTTATACCTTCTGGGATACAAAAATATGAAGTTAGGATTGGAAATGATGGATATGTTGTGGACCTTAACAACAACACATGTGGATGTAGATCTTGGCAAGTATCAGGTATCCCATGTGTGCATGCAGTGGCAACCATTTCATACCTCAATAGGAATGCAGAGGATTATGTTGCACCATGGTTCCATACAACCATGTTCTTGACTTGTTACAACCATACCATTAATCCACTTAATGGTAGTTCCATGTGGCCTGAAGTTACCTACATGAAGCCATTGCCTCCTTAAAAAAGAAGGTTACCAGGAAGGCCAACCATTAAATGGAAAAGAGATCAATCTGAGAGGGAAAGCCAGGGGAAAACAAGGCATACTATCTCAAAAGCAGGTGCAGTTATCAGATGCACCATTTGTATAGAAACAGGCCACAGTAGATCAACATGTCCTACAATACCAAAAGATGTCGCATCCACTTCACTGCCAAAAAAGAAGAAAGCTAATAAATGTAAAACAGAGAAAGGTATGCTATTAAAACAATGTAATTATACTACAACATCCAACTCATTAACTACACCTTTGTATAGCAGGTACTGTGGAACCAGTTCAAGTAGATCCGATTCAAGTGGAAGCTCCTGCACAACCAGATGATGATGTTCACGTAGATGATCCTGCTCCACATGTTGATGTTCATGTAGATGATCCTGTTAATGATGTCCCTACTCAACATGTTGATGTTCATGTAGATGATCCTGTTAATGATGTCCCTGCTCAACATGTTGATGTTTATGTAGATGATCCTGTTTATGGTGTCCCTGCTCAACCTGTCGTAACTGGGAAGAGGACACGAAAATACTCAAAAAGAATTACCAAGATTGGGTTGGGGAAGAACGTTTTGAAGAAAGAAGGAAGCATTGATCACCACCCACTGGTGTTGGGATGAATTTATGTTTTAATATTTTTGTAAAGACAAACATTTAGTCTTTTAATTATGTAATTGGGAATACTTTTAGTCATGGCACATCTTTTGATTATGTAAAGACAAATGTGGGCACAACTTTTGTAATGATGCACATGCTAATGGAATCTTACAAGTTTGTCTTCTATCTATATTATATGCTTGGGTGTTATACTTAATCTGGACCATTTTACCCTTGTATCATGTCCAATACACTAACCAGTTAAACACATTTTGAAACCACTCAAAACATCAAACTAACTATCATTAATAAAGAAGATTTAGTCTTAATACATTAAGTAATGTTTGATGTTGTTGTTGTGGTTAAAATGGACCATTTTACCCCTGCATAATGTCCAATTCACTAACCTATTAAACACACTAATATGTCTTTGTAACCACTCAAAATATCAAACTATTGATTGCTGTTATACTTAATCTAGACCATTTTACCCCTTGATCACATTAAGACATTAACAATTGATTGCTGTTATACTTAATCTGGACCATTTTACCCCTGCATCATGTACAATTCACTAACTTCGATCACATTAACACATTAATATTTCTTTGAAACCACTCAAAACATCAAACTGTTATTACTCAGAAAGATTTAGTCTTAATACATCAAACAAAATACAACATTGTCTTTGAATACAATTTAATTAGTAAAAAACATTTAGTCTTAATACATCAACAACTACTTCTTAAACACAAACAATAGAAATAACGCAATCATCAGAACTTTATTAGTAAATAGCTTCCATTTGATTTTTTCAAACTCTTTTCTAACAACCAAATTTTCTTGACACATCTTCATCTTACATATGCTGATCTGGTTTTCAATGTACAAATTTTAAGGGTTAAATTGCACTGTTCTTTTTTGTCCTTCCCAGAACTGACTTCATTATCAGGTGTTTCAGGCTCCAACCATTCCCAGAACTTGCATTTTAGTCCTCCATTCTTGAAAAAGGTAACTAATTGGTCAAAGAAAGAACATTAAGCCAAGAACATAAAAACATTTGATTTACCATGGAGTTAGGGCACAATCTGAATTTTTTTCCTGGATTGTCTTTAGTTCGTGAAGTTCGTACACGAGATGGTAACCCACAATAACAAGGATTTCCAGGTTAAAATTAAACATTTCGTTTGGAAGAGATAGAAGAAGAAGAAGCATCCATGTCGGTTGATCTAGGGCACAATTGATGAGAATGACGCAACTTAATAGGGATGAACTGCATTTAATAAGCCAAATGTATGCCACATAATGCCACGTAATATCCACATAAGCAATAACCTAGAACAACCGGTCGCGGTGGCTTTGGTGAGCAGGGATTATAAGTTCAATGGTATAATAAAGATAAAAAAAGATAAGGGACCTAATGAATACAAGATGAATACTTTATTACCCTCAAAGGTCATTTTCCCTATTAGATAAGATAGTGTAAAAACCTGCATGGTTGGGTTTAACTTTCCCATCCTTCACATCTTGCTGGTACTTTGGGCAGTTCCGCTTTCAGTGCGACTTTTCATGGCAATAGAAGCATTCAGCCTGTTTTGGGTTAGTAGAAGGACTGACGAAACCTTTCTTCGTTCCACTTGAAGAAGAGCCATCAAGGGTCCTAGCCTTGGTACCCTTCGAAGAGCTCTTCCTCTTCTTCCCTCTACCTTTCCCGATTGCCAAGACAGGGGCGAAGTTTGGAGTAGGAGTGTTAAAAACCGACTTACCTTTAAGACCTGTTTCTGCGGTCTTGAGGAGTCCCTGAAGTTTGCTGAGTGTGACTTCTTCCTTATTCATGGGGTATGTCATGCGGAATTGATCATAGCACGAGGGTAAGGAGTGCAAAATGATATCTATTGCAAGCTCCTCAGGGAAGTTCACATTAAGCTTCAGCAAACGATCCACATACCTTTGCATTTTCTACATGTGGCTCGTGACGGAGTCTCCGTCCTTCATCATGGTTGTTATCATGGAACATATGATTTCAGACCTCTCTTGTCATGCACTTTGATGGTATCTTTCCATCAGATCTTGGTGCATTTCAAAAGGGTAGAAGTCCTCATAAGACTTTTGGAGTTCTGCTGTCATGGTGGCCAACATGATGCATGCCACTTTGGTAGCATCCCTTTCATGTGCCCAGAAGTCAGCGATCTCTTGGGGAGTTGCAGTGGTCTCATCAATCTCCTTAAGCTCCTTATCGAGGACGTATTCTTTGTCCTCGTAGCGGGTAATCATCCGAATGTTTCTGATCCATTCATTGAAGTTGGATCCATCAAAAGTGACTTTCCCACACAAGTTCATAAGGGTAAAGGAGCCATTAGGATTAGAGCCAGAAGCATCATTGTTTGAAGACATCTGAAAGAAGAGAACAAGATTATTTTAGATATTAAGAGAATCCTTAATAAAACACCCAAATCTAATATGAAGGCAAGGATCCAATCACAATATATTATAACTTAGAAGAGGTATGCCATAATCCAAGCTATAACATATTTGAAAGGTAGGTGAATGACGATTCACCAATTTCCACCATGAAAAACGAAATATAAATATTAGGTTTTTAATTGGTTCTTAGAAATTCCTAGATTCTTTTGAGATTCAATGAACTCTTCAAATGCATGTTTCAATCTCGAGTGTGCCCTCCAAGTTTTGTGACCGGGATACTGAGGATCACAAAACGAGGTGTGAAGTAACCATGCAAATCACTTGGTACCCTTAAAGTTTATCACTCAATCGATGTGCTGGTTAACCACACACGCTCCACCAATACTATGATAAACCTTAAGTCACCCTTTACCTACCTTGTTAAGTCCAAGTTAGTGTGTCGGTTAACCACACACGCTCCACCAATGACTTAAGCAAAGTGTAAAGTATAATTTCATGGATTAGCACCTTATTCACATTTTCCTAAAGTAACTAAGATTTGGAATTTAATAAAACATTTTAGTTACTTTATAATATTCATCATACCTTTAATGAGAATTTATAAGTCCTTGTCCTACCCGTTCGACTAACAACCCTCCACCGATCAAGGAAGCGGTGGGTGAGAGTGGACACTAATTAAGTTGCCATTATATAGGCAACAACCTTATACCCCCCTTATAGACCGACTTCGTGAATGAGGCGTACTAGCGGTAAGACGACTTGATCTTATATATATATATATATATATATATATATATATATTATTATTATTATTATTATTATTATTATTATTGTTATTAACTTATAATATTATAAAGTATAAGGGTTGAATTTTAACTTTTAAAATTCTAAGGGTTGGAACTAAAGTTTATTAAGTAACTTTACATGTTCCAAAACTTGAGGGCAAGTTTTGTATCTTTACAAAACCTTTCACATTCATAACTTATGAGTCATTAAAATGAAGACTCTTCATTTTATAACTTATGTGTTCTTTTAATGGCTTTTAACACAAAGAGAGTTTTGGTTATCCATAACTTGAGGACAAGTTATGGACTCCATTAAAACACATAAAGATCATGAATTAATCATACAGACAAGTAACTCCTATGTTCTATCAAGAACTCATAAGAACATGAATATTCATATCAATGTTTCAAGAACATATGAACACATATAATCATGAAAAATTGATATTAGCCATTGTAAATGGATTAGAACAACCATTACACCATCTAAAACAAGTTTTATAATACCAAAACAGTTTAGGGTAATGTTTCTAGTCCATTTCCAGCAGCACAAATCGAATTTCTACATTCTGCATGACCAACTCGTCGAGTACACGAACTGACTCGCCGAGTTGGTTGCATTTTCACTTGGACTCGTCGAGTCCCCTGAGCAGACAGCAAAAAATCGATTTTCAACACTATTTTGCATCAAGTATTCACAAACAAGCCTAGGCTCTGATACCACTGATTTTTTTTGAGCAATCTAACACTACCTAAGTGTACATGCAACCCTAATAAACCTTGGATCTATGTTTGTCTAAATACATGCAAAATATGGTTTCCAAGGTTCATAATCCTATCTAGCATACATGGGGCACTTTTATCCTAAAAGGATGGCTAGAATTACATACCTTGTAGTTGATTTTTATTCCTTGGAACCTTGTGAGCCTAGCACCCCAAGTGTGATGCCTCAAACGCTTCACGCAACACCAAATGCTTTTGGAATGACGTTTGAGAGAATACACACACTCTAAAAATCGGCCTAGCCCTCACTTGTGTTTGTGTAGCCGATTTTGGTGGAGAAGGTGTTCCTTATATAGTGTGACACATCTAGGGTTACACCATGTAAACCCTAATGTGTCATGACTCTTCATTTCCATGACCCATGGGTTTGTAACTCCCATGGAGCATCCATGGAGCATCCTATGGGTTTAACCCAACTTGATAATCCATGGAGCCTCTTAGCCCACTATACAAGTTATGGATGATTTACATAATCAACCCACATATTTAATTAGTTATCTTTTGATCACTTAATTAATTCCAAATTAAATCTTGATCAATTCTAATTAAATAATACTATTAATATATTAGAACTTATAATATTTTAATAAACCACAAGTGTTATTTCTCTCATTTAGTCTATCCAAATACATGATGTCATGCAACCCAAATGGACCATGCCGGGTCGGGTCAAGTACATACCAGAAATAGTTATGGACTTAGACATCTTATCCAACAGTTATATTAGAGGATTTTCCAAAGTCAAATACCCAAGCATCAACAGAACAGGATGTACATATTGTCAAAACTTCAATATCATCCCCTTCATCAGAATTTCCTTGAACCACAACAACATTGTTGTTGCTTGGTCCAACATATTTATTCCCTTTCTTAAGCAATGGATAATCTCTTTTTAAGTTCCCTTTTTCCTAGTAGTTATAACATTTGATGTTGGTTTTAGATTTAGAACTTGACTTCTCTCTGTATCCTCCAACTCTATCTGATGTTCTTCATCTGACTACAATCAAACCGGAACTGGAAACTTCTTCTCCAAATAAAAATTTTATTTTTATTTCCTTGGACATGAAAAAATCCTTCACATCATTCACAATGATCATTGTCCTACCATACAAAATAGTATCGATAAAATTCTCATAAGAATTCGACAGTGAACATAAGAGGATAAGTGCTTGATATTTATCTTTAATATTTTAGATTCACACCTTATAAATCCAAGATGATTCTATTGAAGTTATCCAGATGATCATTAGATAGGGTGATTTTTGACATCCTAAGAGTGTACAAACTTTGCTTCTAATACAACTTGTTCGTTAAAGAATTGCTCTGATACTTGTCACATAATTTCTCTGAAAGCCTAGATACACTTGTTTTATCCACGACCTCTCTCAATACTTCATTTGTTAAACTTAATAGAATAGTGTTATGCGCTCTAGCCAGAATATCCACTTCCTTTCAGTCGCCATGTCCTTTGATAGTTTCGCTTCTCTTTTTAATGTCGTTGCACATCCTTGTTGAACCAGAAGAGCCCTCATATTCACCTTCCACAATGTGAAGTCATTTAAACCATTGAATTTCTCCAATTCAAACTTGTGAGTAGACATCTTCAATCATAGGAATACAAACCACAACTTTGATACAACTTGTTAGGAAAATCAGACGATACTTGTCAAGACTCGGAACAAATATGATGCAACTTGCCGAGTTCTAATGACCCTTGTTACGAAGTAATGCGGATAATAAGCAAATCCAAAATCACACAAAGACACAATATTTACGTGGTTCGGTCAAGGTGATCTACATCCACAAGCAGTAAGGGAGTATTCTTTATTCGTAGAGTTCTTAAACGGAGATTACAAGTACAACCAACAAAGATTTGTCCTACTCACTATGAATATAAAAGACACGACAAATGACTTAGCATGCATCCCTATTTATACTTGACTTATCAGACCTAAAACCTGTATAGGTCAAGCCCGTTGGCTCATCAGCCCATGAAAGGTGTTAACCATTCATAATCCGCCATGCAGTAGCTTCTAGAAAATTCATCCTTGACATACAACACATGAGTAGCAACAACACATATGATGGCACACCATGGGCCATAGTGGACCATCATGATGCAAAGGTAGCACATCATGAACACTAGTAGCCTAACGTCTATCATGGAGCACAACATGGTTTATTCCTTGAGCATCACTAACTTTTGAGCATCGTAGTAGACTTCGTAGTACACATGGCTCATTAAAGTGCACCTTGCACCAAAATGGCACCTCTTGCATGATGATGGGCCATCTCATGTAAAGATGGCACAACTTCCTCCCATTTGGTGCAACTCCCTTCCATTTGGTGCAACTCCCTACAATGTGGCGCAACATCCCTTCCTCTTGGTGCAACTTCTCTAATATGGCACAACATCCACTCCATTTGGTGTAACTTCTCCAATGTGGTGCAACATCCCTTCCATTTGGCACAACATGCTCTTAGATTGCGCAATTTCCACTTGGATGGTGCAACATGTTGCTCCATGTTGCTCAAAATTGCTCCAAGTGCTCTAAGTTTCTTCAAGTGCTCTAAGTTGCTCCAAGTGCTCCATTGAAATCAAATGCTCCACGAGAATGCTCCAAATGCTCAAGTAACATTTAATAATATCCACCTTTACTTGAGCATCCTATGAATTCCACCTTAAACAAGAACTTCCTCTCCCTTCCTACCATCAAACCCCAAACGAGCTTACCTCCTACGAATATTAACCAAGTCCCTAGCAAAGCTTCAACTTCTCTCTAGGCAACGACCTAGTCACCATGTCTTCCGGATTCTCCTTGGCACCAGACTTTTAAATGCATAACTTCTCATAGAACATGATAGGTTTCCCCACCTTCAAAAGAAGACCAACTACTAGTGATCTTCTTGTCTCCAGATTACGTTCATTTTCCGAGTCTATTAATCCAACCAAGTTCTATGTCGTTCCTTGGCAGCATACACCATAAAAACATCAAGTGCTCCCTTCAAGTTCTGTGTCGTGTAATTCACAGTTGTGGACGCTTTAGTTCTTAAGTTTTTATAAATTTTTTAATTTCTCATTATAATTCAATCATATATATCTATCTATCTATATATATATATATAGAAAGAGGTGGGTTCAATTAAGAAAATAAAAAAGGTTGAGAATGGGGGAATGATTCTCAGCCACTCATTTATTCTAAGCATAAAAAGACACGGTGGCAAACTTGTAATATGATAATAATCTTCAATCTCAAATACGCAACTGTAATCGATCATTCATCATCCAAATTTCTCCTCCAACCTTTAACAATCATCCATATTTCTTCAATTAAACTGTCATCAACATCATCCAGTGCTAATCAATCATCGATCTTCGTCAATAACATGTTTATCAACACGATTCAACAGTTAACAACAAAAATTCATTTTTGGTTTCTGCTTGAATACAATCGGATCTTCAACATCTAAGATTAATTATACTCCCAGCGTCATTAGATCAACATCATCAATAATCAACAAAAAATCCACTTCATATCATTCATTCAACATCGATTATCAAATAAAACTTCAAAATTGAGGTTAGAAAAAGATCAAATCGTTTTTTTTTTTTGAAAAATTTCATATAATTCTCTATCAATCTACTATTTTGTAAGATTTAAATAGTTAAAGTATCATGTTTTTAACATTTTTAAAAAAGTTAAATTGTATGCACTCCAACTGTTTGATGAAATGCATAAATTAAATTACCACGTTATATTCATATATGAGTATGTTTTCTCACCTGAATCAGTATATGATTATTAAAACAAAAAAACAAATATGGAAGTCTGTATGTTATTCATATGTGAATAACATATAAAAATTATATATATATTTGTGAAAATACCTTGTAATATTCATATGTGAATATACTGTGTAATATTCATAAGTGAATATATCATCTAATATTCACAAGTGAATATACTATGTAATATTCACATGTGATATACCATGTAATACTATGTAATATTCAGATATGAAAATATTATATAATATTCACAAGTGAATAAACTATGTAATATTCACAAGTGAATGTATCGTCTAATATTTAAATATGAATATATACTATGTTTATTATATGCTATAATCATATATGAATGATAGTTAAATTGTAAAAAAAAAAAAATTAATCATAGTTTTTATTCATAAGTGAATAACGAATGTACTGTACTAAAACTTGATTCATTTTTATTCACTTATGAATAACGATAGCTGAAAATATAAAAAAAGTAAATTTTTTATTTTATTTTAAAACTATATCAATATGGATGTCTATTTGTAGAGAATAAAAAATCATGAATTTTGGTATATTTAAAATCATTTTTCGATAAAAATAGCTTCTTAAAAATTAAAGAAAAACGAAAAAACTATGTTTTTGTATATATATTAAGGTAATGCTTAGTAAAATTTAAGGAAACATGTTTTGCTGGAAAACACATGTCTATTCATTTCCCATTTTCGCTGATACGACGGAGGCTTTTGCAGCAAAAATAAATGAGTGGCTAAGAATGATTCCCCCATTCTCAACCTTTTTTTTTTCTCAATTGAACTCTCTCATATATATATATATATATATATATATATATATATATATATATATATATATATATATATATATATATATATATATATATATATATATATATATATATATATATAACCTATAACTATTTTATAGAATTCAAGTAAGAAATAATAGTAAGTTATAATTGTTTTCACCTATATAGTTTGTTGGTAATAGGTATATTATTAAACATACGCTATTAATTAAAAAAAATAACAAAGTTCAAATAAAAAATGATTATATTTAACAGAAAAGTCATAAGAAAAGTTGCATACAGTTTAAAACCATTTTGAAAATGATCAATAACATAAAATTTAAAATGATGGGTATGCAAATTAACCAGTTAAGACTCATGTATTTTGATTTTTGAGCGATGTGCTTATAAGCTTACATACGAAACAAAAGATTGTTCATATTTATAGCTACACTTACACACTACTTTTTTTTATTTGCAAATTGTAATTAACAATAGACAAAGAAAATTCTATTGGGACCAATGAAATAAAGTGAATGTGAATGAATAACGTTGTTTGGGTGTATGGTTCATGTCCATTTAATAATACTAGTATATTGGTTCCTATAAGAGTGGATCTTTTGTCATGTTGGATGTCTTATCTCTAACACACATTCCATAAACTAATACTGTTAATCTACTTATTATTCAACTCTACGCAATATATATATATATATATATATATATATATATATATATATATATATATATATATATATATATATATATATATATATATATATATATATATATATATATAGGTTAATTTGAGACCATACTATTTTTGTAAAACCGTGAGATGCAATATAAAATTAATTTTAAAATGCGAATAAAGGAAAAATCCAAAAAAAAATTTTAATTATTATTTTCGTCACTTTTTTTACCTAAAAAAAAATAATAAAAAAAAATTACCGTTTTTTTTTTTGGAAAATACATAAAATATTCTAATAGAATATTACACTATAAATATTCTAATGTGATTTTTACAACGTAAAAATATTCTATTATATTTGTTAGATATATAAATATATTTTAATATTCTACTAGTAAACGAAAATCTTCAAAAAGTCCCAAGCTTTTGGGAAAAGTTACACTTTAGTCCTAAAATCTTTTTTTTGAACGAAAAAATCCTGAAAACCGGCTAAACCTTACACTTTAATCATTTTTGACCTGTTGAGCAGGTCACCTATGCCACATGGCATGCTAGCTGGACAAGGGCTGATGTGGATGCTGACGTGGCATGCCACATCAGCGTATGGTTCTTTGAAATGCAAAAATCAGACTTTCTTAAGAAAATGAGAGGAATGCGATTCGAACCCAACACCTCCCACATACAACCAAGCACACTTTCCACTAGGCTAGACAACATTTCCTGATTTAACCCCTTAAATTTTATATATAATATATTAAATGCTGAAGCTTTTCATTGAAAATGAAAAGAATGTGATTCGAACCCACAACCTCCCAGACTTTCTTAAGAAAATGAGAGGAATGCGATTCGAACCCAACACCTCCCACAAACAACCAAGTACACTTTCCACTAGGCTAGACAACATTTTCTTATTTAACCCCTTAAATTTTATATATAATATATTAAATGCTGAAGCTTTTCATTAAAAAAGAAAAGAATGGAATTCGAACCCACAACCTACCAGTAATAATGTCAACCACTTTCCACTAGGCTAAGAACTTTTACTTAAGTACTCTCTTCAACGTTATATATAATACTCAAATGCTGAAGCTTTTATTATTATTATTATTATTATTATTATTATTATTATATTTAAAAACGTAATTATATATAATAATTCATAAATAAATATATTAAATGTATAATCATATTTTTTTTTATATATTTATATATTTTTTAAGTATTGTTTTAATATTTTTATGTATTTTAAATTTATAAACATATTTTTACGTAATTATATGTATTTTTATTTTTATATATGTCTATGTTTTACGTTTTTATGTATTTTTAAATATGTTTGGCATATTTTTATGTATTCTAAATGTATAACATTATTTTTACATATTTATATGTAATTTTATGTATTTTTATATATTTAGTTACGTATTTATATTTTTTAAAGTATTTTTATTTATTTTATATGTATTTTTATATTTTTTAAATATATAAACACATTTTATTACACATATTTTCGTTTTTAAATATAATAATAATAATAAGTGTAATAAAAGCTTTAGCATTCTGAGCATTATATAAAGATTTGAGGAAGGTTATTAACAAAAAGTTGATAGCATAGTGGAAAGTGGGTGACATTGTTATTGTGAGGTGGTAGGTTCGAATCCTACTCCTTTTTTTTTTTCTATGAAAAGGTTCAGCATTTAATGCATTATATATAAACTTTAAGGAATGAAATCATAAAAAGGTGTCTAGCCTAGTGGAAAATGTGTTTCGTTGTATGTGGGAGGTTGCTGGGTTGAATCCCACTACTCTTATTTTCTTAATAAAGTCCGATTTTTGCATTATGTGGCAGCATCCACATCAGCCCTTGTCCAACTAGCATGTCATATGACATAGGTGACCTGCTCACCAGGTCAAAAATGATTAAAATGTAAGGTTTAGCGGGTTTTCAGGACTTTTTCGTTCAAAAAAAAAAAATTTGGGACTAAAGTGTAACTTTTCCCAAAAGTTTGGGACTTTTTTTTGAAGATTTCCCATATGTAAAAAACGATATTTTTTGTTATTTATTTTTATTTTTTTGGCATTTTTTTGGAAAATATAAATCACGAAAAAAATATTTGAATTTTTTTTTTCGAAAATTTCGAATTATTTTGCATTTTAAAAATGTTTCTTTTTTAACTACAAAACGAGTGACTAGGATTGCGTCTCATTGTCTCACAAAATTATGTCGTCTCACATGAACTTAACCCTCTCTCTCTCTCTCTCTCTATATATATATATATATATATATATATATATATATATATATATATATATATATATAGGGTTAGGTTCATGTGAGACGACATAACTTTTTGAGACAATATATATATATATATATATATATATATATATATATATATATATTGAGATTGTTGTTCTATTAGATCAATAGATTCAAAACAGATAAACAAGAATGAAGCAATCAAAGAACACAAGGATGGATCAAAAGATGTCGAATGATTAATATCTCACTCCTCAGAAGAGCTTGATGAAGAACTTCGACTGTAGATGTGTGTTTAGGGTTACAATGCAAAAGCTATTAATGAGAACGTTAACCTTAAGACTATACAAGCATGCACAATATATAAGCTAACCCTAAATGCTTAAACCACAATTAGACAGGCCCAAACCGGGTTATCAAAATAATAACATTAAGCCCATATGTCGCAACACACTAGACCCAACAATCTCCCCATTTGCATCAATAGAGGCGAGAGATTAGTTCAGTTGAGAAAGAACAAACTTCTTCACTGTCTTGAACACCTTCGGTATAATGGCCAAAAGAGTATGACGAAAAGTTATATAGCACCGAAGCATGTCAGAGAAGTTCTTCTTATTCGAATCACTATTCTATTTACACCTGTGAGTTATATCAAGTACATGCTCCAAGCAAGAAGTGGAGAACAGGTGTTTGTAAACAAGAGCGAAAATGAAATTTTCACCTTCGCCTCTAGTAAACATAATAGTGTGATGAACCGGATCTATCTTACCCAATTTCATGTTATTTAGATCACTTGGCTTCCCAATATTCTTCACAATCGGCTTCTTCCTTAAAACGCTTGCAACCTCTTGATCCATCTGAGCAACTTCATGGATGTAGGAAGCCAACATTCTCTTAATTTGATCGAGGATCGGCCCATACTGCTCTTGATTAGTAAGCAGAATATTGAACAGCAGAATCCAATTATGTGGGTTCAAGTTTGGAAGATCGGCTAATGAAATTATATGAACCGTGTTATCTGAACCTCGGGTCACCCTGAACTTTACGTTGATGAATTTCCCAGTAGCACTCGGTTTCAATACCTTGACAGACGTTATTTTCTGAGCACTCCATGTCAACTACTGGGGTTGAGCAAATTCAAGATAACAATCGATTAGATCTCGATCAACCTGTGGGTGAGGAGAAGGGACTTCAATCATTTGATCAAAAAATGGAACATTAATGCCTTACAGTTGATGGGCATGTCAAATTGAGAATCCCTCATGTTTTCACATTCAAAAGAGGCAACAGGTTCCAGCCAGTAAGTGCTGGGAGACTCAATTGCTTCTTTGATTAATCTTTCCCGGGTCTAAGTGGGAAAGAGAGCCTGCTTGCAAACCAGAGCATCATGAGCTTCTTTCTGTTTTCGCTCTTTCTCTTCTTCCTCTCTGGCTATCCTGAAATTTTCATCAATCACTTTATCCCTTTTCTTCCTCTTTAAAGCCTGAACAATCGTTTCTTCTTCTTCATCATCACTATCTTTCACAACATCCTTTGGTTTTTCCTGTTCACCAGAACCCGAAGCTACATTAACCTTCGGTTCGGTTTTGATAAAGACTTTTGGTGGAATTGGAGGATTTTGATTAGCTTCTCCCCTTTGTTGTGGAGTGACCACTGGCTCCATAACACATTGAATCTGACTCAATATCTGAATAGCAGGAAGAAGTCTAACAGTCAAGTGATTCCAGATAGTAAGAGTGACAATAGGATCATGAGCATTGACAAGATTACTGAGAATCTAGAGAACATCCCTAACACTACTTTTAAGAACTGCCCGCTCAGTCTTGAGTGAGGTAATCTCCTTCTGGGATTGAGCAAGATGAGCAGACTGGACTTCAATTTGCATAGTCTTTCGAGCATGTTCGTCCATAATCTTGTTTTCCATGGCCAGTTCAGCCTGAAGCTTATCAAGGCGAGAGTTGACCGAAGTGAGAAGAGAATTGTGATTAGCTTGGAACGCAGTTCAAACAGAATCAAACTTTTCTTTCTCATCTTGAAGAGACTTTGAGAGAGAATCTACAAAAGCATTGACCTTTGCAGCATTGGAATCTGCATGGCCCTTTAATGATTCCAAAAAGATTTTTGAATCATGAACAAGATCTGCTACTTCGGTTATTGCTTTCTTGTAGGTAGATGTGGAGGCATCCACAACCGTTGTAGACTTGTCGATTGAGGCTGTATATTGCTAAAGAGAAATGTCAAGAAATACTTTTAAAACAACATCAAAATAAGTTGCTGAGGTACCAAGCAATCTGTCAAGCTTATCATTAATATCTTTTAAATGGAGCTTTATCACCGGAACATCTTCATCATCTTCAGATGGAATTCGATAAGGACAATAATAAGTGGTGTCAAAATGAAAGTTTTCACCTCCCAGAGTAGGCTCAGAGTCTGTTAAGGGTGATGGTGGGAAAAGTTTGGTGGTAACAGGGGTGTCAAGGCCAACGGTATGTGCCCCCGTATCAGATACGTTGACACTCACCGAAGGACCAATTGTTGTGGTTGTTGTTCCTTGAGAAAAGATTGGAGGTGGTAGTGGAGTAGTAGTAGTAGGTTGAGAAGTAACAGGTGGTGGAATGGGAGCAACCGAGATTGGGATTGAGGTTTGTGTTGGAGAAGGAGGAGGAGTAGGAACATGAATCTGTACCTCAGGAGTTGAAGATCGGGGAGTGTTTCCCCTTGGTGAGCCTTCGTGTTGAACTCCCTCTTCTTCATCAGCTGATTGTTCCTCCACATTGGAAGTAGAAGGCATCGGTGCCTTCAATCGCTTTTCCATCTTCTTAACCTTTTTCTTTTTAGGAGTCGAAGGGGCAGCTTTATCAGGCTTACGTTTTTTAGGAGATGAGGGACCTTCGGTCTTAGCTTTCTTAGACTCCGGTTTCTTTCCCTTCTTGGCAGGTTTGGCAGCAACCTCTAAAGCACTCTTCATTTCAGGAGTGAGTTGTCGTGGACCCGAAGGTGTCAATTTCCTGTAATCAACCATGATTTTACTTTCATTAGTGACACATCGGCTCATCGATTCAGGAATAGAACTGATATACATGAACTTTGTAGGGTCCGAAACAATAATTTTGGTTATATGAAAAGTAGCAACAAAAGACAGCAGATTAACCACCATGATAGGAATCTGAAAAGTCTCAATGGCTCTGCGAGTGACCAACATCCAGAAACGACCACATGAAATCTTAGAATGTTTGGATGAGGAGTTGATGCTCTGCACTCGCTATGACCATAGTAGTGAACCATAATCCAAATTGATTCCATTGTAGAGACCATAAAGAATGGTCATGAAACCTTTACTCGCCCCATCCAACCCTACAACCCTTTCTGCTAACCCCTTGTAGAGAAGTGTAAATAGACCATTCCATTGAGGGGGTAAAAATGACTTCTAGAATTTTGCCACCATAGTTAGAACGTATGTGTATCCCATGTCATAGAACATTGAAAAAAACTGAGTTGTTGTGATGAAATCCGGAGAAATGACAGAAGCATCTACAACAGGCCCTAGCAGTGAACAGAAGCATGCTTTGGATACAGATGTATTGTGATTAAAGATGTCGAAGAATATATGTTCCTTGCGTTTGTCGTAGGAAGCAGTGGAATAGACCTATGATAAAAGAGACATGGGAATAGATTCGACTTTCGTGAGAGCAATCACCAATGGAGAATACTTGAGACACTCTACAACTTGAAGCATGTACGAATCATAAGGGAAAGGATCCAATTGAATGATGAGATTCTGATTGGGTTTTATCGTAAGCAAAAATGATGAAGTTGTTTGATCTTGAACAGAGAATTATTTCGCCATTATTGTGGGAAAGAAGAACATGAACAGTTGTATATCGCCTGTTGTATTCAAGAGAGAGGTTGAAGAAGGTATAGTAAGCATGAGAACCCCTTTTATACCGTTTCCAGAAGAGAGAAAATATCCGCTGTGATGATGTTACAATTTCTGAAACGTCGCCAGAAAAAGCACGACGTGACAGCTTGGTTTCCCTAGATATACGTCAGCAGGCGTGGGTGTAGGAACCGTTTCAAATTCATGCGCCCAAAACAACTTCTTATCCTATGAGTCATGTGGAACACTTATCCGATTACCATTTCTTCAATTTTGAAAATGCTTCAAAGTTAAGGACAAGCAGCTACAAACAAGACTTATTCGTTCGCTTCATGTCAAGCAACCTACGCTCCTTCATAAGAAAGTGAACCACCATATCTGTTAAAACCGAAAGCACAAATCTAAAAAGTGCCATTAGTACCAAAACAAGAGTTTGGAAAATCCTAATGATCTTCGTGCAAGAGTGTTCCAAAGAAAAAGAAATAAAGCAAGATGTGTGTAGGATATAAGTGATGTCTTTGAAGACATGAAATGAATGATCTCGGGCATGAATCTCTTCCTTCAAAGTTAAGAGAGACTGAGAAGTGTCTGTGTGGTTTCCCATGAAATACGATCAAATGTTTGTTAAGAAACATTGAAAGGTATCTTTTCAAGTATAGACTTTAGTGGGTGGTGTATCTTCAACCGAACTTCGATACTTAAAATAAGACCAAAAGTAGGATGAAGTACTTGTGAGAACTATGTGGTCTATTGAACAAGTAGGTTTGAGAATATATTTTGTGATTGGATAATAATAATAAGAAATCTCAAAAACAAAACTGAAACTCGATCTTATGGGAAGAAACGTCTTGGTGATAGACAATATCATAAAGATCACACAAAAATTAAAAGAGATTTCTTAAGGTACAAGTTATAACTTGAACATTTTAGCGTTCACCGACAATTCATTCAAGGTGTTGGATTTTGGGTCTCACTCAGCATGTGGTGAACGTATCTAAGATCATCAACACAAATGTTTGTAACCATAAACCTCAATGGTAATTGATGAGAGTCTCGAAGGTTACGATTGTGGAACGAAACGTGATGGAGAAAAATGAGGTGGTTAAAGAACTGAAAGTACCTCTGCTAATTAAGAATGACAAAGCAGAAAACTCTTAACTCACTGTGAGAAAAGTAAGGTAGCTTGTGACTTGAGTGAATTTAGCAACCTAATTGGGAAGAAACGATAAGTGACGATCGAATCATTAAGGCTTCACTCAGAGTCTAGGAGGCTTCGGTCTACATACAACAACATGCTTCTAGGGACACTTAACTAGTACAAAGATAAGAGTGTTAACCTGCCCCAGCTCCAATTGTAATTGAGATAGCATCTGTGATCGTCAAACCAAACCAAAAAAAAACACAAGAGAAAATGTTTTTGAAGTTTTGAATATTTCTGAAAAAGAATAAAAACAGAAAATAAAAATATTTTTGGAGTTTTTGGAATGAAAATAAAAGAGAAATAAAAGGTAAGCAAAAGATAGAGATGATATACAAAACATACAACCAAACTTAAACTTCATAAAGACGAAGCGAAATGGGCCGAGAGTTCGGTTCATTTCGGTCCCGGAAAATTCCGCACCCGAAATATACCGAGTGTTCGCTCTATTTTGCTTCAGTGAAACGGAAGGGGTTTCGGTACTGACTTAGCTTCCATCATTCCCAAGCCTTGTAGAATTTTATTAAAGCTTGCTTCTGGTAGGGCCTTAGTGAAGATGTCAGCCAGTTGATCTGAGGACCGAACGAAGTGAACTTCAACGTTACCATCTTCCACATGGTCCTTTATGAAGTGGTATCTTAGTGCAATATGTTTAGTCTTCGAGTGTTGCACTGGATTGTGACATATTCGAATTTCACTTTCTGAGTCACAGTAGAGAGGAATCTTCTTCATGCATAAGCCATAGTCTCTAAGATGGTTTTCTATGCATATGACTTGTGATGTACAGGATACTGCAACGATGTACTCAACTTCGGCGGTGGAAGGAGACACACAAGTTTGTTTCGTTGATTGCCAGCTGACTAGTTTAACATCGAGAAACTGACACCCACCAGTTGGGCTCTTTTGGTCTAATCCACACCCACCAAGATCAGTGTCCGAGAAGGCTTGAACAAAAAAGCCAGATTTTGCAGGATACCAAAGACCGAGAGACGAGCTTCGCTTCAGATACTGGAAGATGTTTTTCACTACAACCATATGAGGTTCTCTTGGATTTGCTTGAAACCTTTCACAATAGCAGACTGAAAACATTATGTCCGGTTTACTAGCCGTTAGATACATAAAGGAACCTATCATTTGACGATAGAGAGTAACCTCAACAGCCGGTTTCTCAAGAGATGGAGTCAACTTCGTGCCAAATGTCATTGTAACCTTTAATTTGGAATTACCCATCATGCCGAACTTCGCCAATGGATTCTTTGTGTAAGATTCCTGATTAATGAAGATGCCTTCTGGTCTCTGTCTTATATTTAAGCCAAGGAAAAAATTAATCGGACACATTGCGCTCATCTCAAATTTAGTCTCCATCAACTTCCTGAATTCAGCTGTTAAGCTAGGATTCATGGAGCCGAAGATGATGTCATCGTCATAAATCTGAACTATCATTAAGTGTTCGCCCTCTTTCTTGCGAAAGAAGGTTGGGTCAACCGAAGCTTGTTTGAATTTTGATATTTTGATAATCCGTGTTAGAGTTTCATACCAGGCTGTCGGGGCTTTTTTCAAACCATAGACTGCTTTATCCAATACGTAGCAGTGATTAGGATACTTCTCGTTCACAAATCCGAGTGGTTGTTCAACGTATACCGTTTCTGCTAATTCTCCATACAAGAAAGCACATTTTACATCCATTTGGAAAACTTCGAAGTTTTTATGTGCAACATATTCCAGAAAGATTCTCACTGATTCCAACTTTGCTACAGGAGCGAAGGTCTCTGCATAATCTATTCCATCTTCCTGACAATATCCTTTCACCACGAGCCTCGCTTTGTTGCGAACTATGTTTCCTTCTTTATCTAACTTATTCCTAAAAACCCTTTTTAAACCGACTACAGATGCATCCTTTGGTGTGGGAATCAGCCTCCAACACGATTTCATTCAAACTCATGGAGTTCGTCTTGCATGGCTTGCACCCAATCAGAGTGATCAAGAGCAAAACTTACCGTTTTCGGTACAATTTTGGAAACAAACGAATTAAACATGTAGAATTCTACTTGAGAGAATAAAGCAGCTTGCTTCGTCTTTTGTTGAGAGCGTGTGAGAACTCCCTCAGATGATTTACCAATGATTTGAGTTTTAGGATGATCCTTTGTCCATTTTATGAGAGGAGGGTAATTTGGATCATAGGCAGGATCTAGCTCAGTATTTACTTCTACTTCTAGTTCTGATAGATCTCCTTCCTCATTTGTATTCACATTCTCTCCCTCAAATGGCGAAGCGTATCCTACATCAGAATCTGGATTCTCCCCCTCGAATGGACCTTTATGGGTTGGGTTTTGTGATGGATTCACTCCCCGGTAAGGCAATTCGGTCGTTTTTGGTGTAGGCGAACCCTCCCCCTGGAGTATAGAGCTTCCTCTTGGAGGGTCGTTGGTGGCTGAATGATCACCTGATGCAGTAGTTTCGCTTTGAGTCTGCTTGAGGGTCATTGGTATTGAACATATCTAAGATCATTAACACATATGTTGTGTAACCATAAACCTCAATGGTAATCACTGAGAGTCTCAAGGGTTACGATTGTGGAACGAAACGTGGTGGAGAAAAATGAGGTGGTTATTGAATCGAAAGTACCTATGCTAATTAAGAATGGCAAATCAGAAAACTCTTAACTCACCGTGAGAAGAGTAAGGTAGCTTGTGACTTGACTGAATTTAGCAGCCTAATTGGGAAGAAACGATAGGTGTCGATCAAATCATTAAGGCTTCTTACAGAGTCTACGAGGCTTCGGTCTACATACATCAGCATGCTTCTAGGGACACTTAACTAGTACAAAGATAAGAGTGTTATACCTGCCCCAGCTCCAATTGTAATTGAGATAGCATCTGTGATCGTCAAAACAAACCAAAAAAACACAAGAGAAAATGTTTTTGAAGTTTTGAATATTTCTGAAAAAGAATAAAAATAGAAAATAAAAATATTTTTGGAGTTTTTGAAATGAAAATAAAAGATAAATAAAAGGTAAGCAAAAGATAGACAAGATATACAAAACAAACAACCGAAATTAAACTTCATAAAGGCGAAGCGAAATGGGCCGAGAGTTCGGTTCATTTCGGTCCCTAAAAATTCCGGAGCCGAAATAGACCGAGCGTTCGCTCTATTTCGATTCATTGAAATGGAAGGGGTTTCGGTACTAACTCCGCTTCCATCATTCCCAAGCCTTGTAGAATTTTATTAAAGCTTGCTTCTGGTAGGGCCTTAGTAAAGATGTCAACCAGTTGATCTGAGGACCGAACGAAGTGGACTTCAACATTACCATCTTCCACATGGTCGTTTATGAAATTGTATCTTAGTGCAATATTTTTAGTCTTCGAGTGTTGCACTGGATTGTGACATATCCGAATTGCACTTTCTGAGTCACATTAGAGAGGAATCTTCTTCATGCATAAGCCATAGTCTCTAAGTTGACTTTGTATCCATATGACTTATGATGTACAGGATGTTGTAGCGATGTACTCAGCTTCGGCTGTGGAAAGAGACACACACGTTTGTTTCTTTGATTCCCAGCTGACTAGTTTACCATCGAGAAACTGGAACCCACCAGCTGTGCTCTTTCTGTCTAATCCACACCCACCAAGATCAGCGTCTGGGAAGGCTTGAATAAAGAAGCCAGATTTTGCAGGATACCAAAGACCGAGAGATGAGGTTCGTTTCAGATACCGAAAGATGTTTTTCACTGCAACCATATGAGGTTCTCTTGGATTTGCTTGAACCTTGCAGAATAGCAGACTGAAAACATTATGTCCTGTCTACTAGCCGTTAGATACATGAGGGACCCTATCATTTGACGATAGAGAGTCACATCAACAACCGGTTTCTCAAGAGATGGACTCAGCTTCGTGCCAAATGTCATTGTAACCTTTACTTTGGAATTTCCCGTCATGCCGAACTTCGACAACAGAGTCTTTGTGTAAGCTTCCTGATTAATGAAGATGCCTTCAATCCAAGGAAAAATTTAATCTGACACATTTCGCTCATCTCAAATTTAGTCTCGATCAACTTCTTGAATTCAATTGTTAAGCTAGGATTCGTGGAGCCGAAGATGATGTCATTAACATAAATCTGAACTATCATTAAGTGTTCGCCCTCTTTCTTGCGAAAGAAGGTTGGGTCAACCGAACCTTGTTTGAATTTTGACATTTTGAGAATACATGTTAGAGTTTCATACCAGGCTTTCGGGGCTTGCTTCAAAGGATAGACTGCTTTATCCAATACGTAGCAGTGATCAAGATACTTCTCTTTCACAAATCCGGGTGGTTGTTCAACATATATCGTTTCTTCTAGTTCTCCATACAAGAAAGCACATTTTACATCCATTTGGAAAACTTTGAAGTTTTTATGAGCAACATATTCCAGAAAGATTCTCACTGATTCCAACCTTGCTACAGGAGCGAAGGTCTCTTGATAATCTATTCCTTCTTATTAACAATATCCTTTCACCACGAGCCTCACTTTGTTGCGAACTATGTTGCCTTCTTTATCTAACTTATTTCTAAAAACCCATTTTAAACCGACTACTGATGCATCCTTTGGTGTGGGAATCAGCCTCCAAACACGATTTCATTGAAACTCATGGAGTTCGTCTTGCATGGCTTGCACCCAATCAGAGTGATCAAGAGCAAAACTTACCGTTTTCGATATAATTTTGGAAACAAACGAATTAAACATGCAGAATTCTACTTGAGAGAATAAAGCAGATTGCTTCGTCTTCAGTTGAGAGCGTGTGAGAACTCCCTCAGATGATTTACCAATGATGTGAGTTTTAGGATGATCCTTTGTCCATTTTATGAGAGGAGGGTAATTTGGATCATAGGCAGGATCTAGCTCAACATTTACTTCTACTTCTAGTTCTGATAGATCTCCTTCGTCATTTGTCTTCTCATTCTCCCCCTCAAATGGCGAAGCGTATCCCACGTCAGAATCTGGATTCTCCCCCTCGAATGGACCTACATGGGTTGGGTTTTCTGATGGATTCACTCCCTGGTAAGGCAATTCGGTCGTTTTTGGTGTAGACAAACCCTCCCCCTGGAGTATAGAGCTTCCTCTTGGAGGGTCATTAGTGGCTGAATGATCACCTGATGCAGTACTTTCGCTTTGATTCTGCTTGTGGGTCATTGGTGGTGAACGTATCTAAGATCATCAACACAGATGTTGTGTAACCATAAACCTCAATGGTAATCGCTGAGAGTCTCAAGGGTTACGATTGTGTAACGAAACGTGATGGAGAAAAATGAGGTGGTTAAAGAACTGAAAGTACCTTTGCTAGTTAAGAATGACAAAGAAGAAAACTCTTAACTCACTGTGAGAAGAGTAAGGTAGCTCGTGACTTGAGTGAATTTAGCAGCCTAATTGGGAAGAAACGATAGGTGTCGATCGAATCATTAAGGCTTCACGCAGAGTCTAGGAGGCTTCGGTATACATACAGCAGCATGCTTCTGGGACACTTAGCTAGTACAAAGATAAGAGTGTTATACCTACCCCAGCTCCAATTGTAATTGAGATAGCATCTGTGATCGTCAAACCAAACCAAAATAATACACAAAAGAAAATGTTTTTGAAGTTTTGAGTATTTCTGAATAAGAAAAAAAACAGAAAATAATTTTTTTTTGGAGTTTTTGGAATGAAAATAAAAGAGAAATAAAAGGTAAGCAAATGATAGACAAAATATACAAAACATACAACCAAACTTAAACTTCATAAAGACGAAGTGAAATGGGCCAACAGTTCGGTTCATTTCGGTCCCTGAAAATTCCGAACCCGAAATAGACAGAGCGTTCGCTCTATCTCGCTTCAGTGAAACAGAAGGGGTTTTGTTACTGACTCAGCTTCCATCATTCACAAGCCTTGTAGAATTTTATTAAAGCTTGCTTCTGGTAGGGCCTTAGTGAAGATGTCACCCAGTTGATATGAGGACCAAACAAAGTGAACTTCAACGTTACCATCTTCCACATGGTCCTTTATGAAATTGTATCTTAGTGCAATATGTTTAGTCTTCGAGTGTTGCACTGGATTGTGACATATTCGAATTGCACTTTCTGAGTCACAGTAGAGAGGAATCTTCTTCATGCATAAGCCATAGTCTCTAAGTTAGATTTGTATCCATATGACTTGTGATGTATAGGATGCTGCAGCGATGTACCCGGCTTCGGCTGTGGAAATAGACACACAAGTTTGTTTCATTGATTGCCAACTGACTAGTTTACCATCGAGAAACTGGCTCCTACCTGTTGTGCTCTTTCAGTCTAATCCACACTCACTAAGATCAGCGTCCGAGAAGGCTTGAACAAAGAAGCCATATTTTGTAGGATACCAATGACCAAAAGACGAGGTTCGCTTCAGATACCGGAAGGAATTTTTCACTGCAACCATATGAGGTTCTCTTGGATTTGCATGAAACCTTGCAGAATAGCAGACTGAAAACATTATGTCCGGTCAACTAGCCGTTAGATACATAAGGGACCCTATCATTTAACGATAGAGAGTCACATCAACAGCCGGTTTCTCAAGAGATGGAGTCAGCTTCGTGCCAAATGTCATTGGAATCTTAACTTTAGAATCTCCCGTCATGCCGAACTTCGCCAACAGAGTCTTTGTTTAAGCTTCCTGATTAATGAAGATGCCTTCTGGTCTCTGTCTTATATTCAATCCAAGGAAAAAATTAATCGGACCCATTGCGCTCATCTCAAATTTAGTCTCCATCAACTTCCTGAATTCAGCTGTTAAGCTAGGATTCGTGGAGCCGAAGATGATGTCATCGACATAAATCTGAACTATCATTAAGTGTTCGCCCTCTTTCTTGCGAAAGAAGGTTGGGTCAACCGAACCTTGTTTGAATTTTTTCATTTTGAGAGTACGTGTTAGAGTTTCATACCAGGCTATCGGGGCTTACTTCAAACCATAGACTCCTTTATCCAATACGTACAAGTGATCAGGATACTTCTCGTTCACAAATCCGGGTGGTTGTTCAACATTTACCGTTTCTTCTAGTTCTCCATTCAAAATAATCCCATTTTACATCCATTTGGAAAACTTCAAAGTTTTTATGTGTCACACCCCAAAACCAAGAACGACGGAAACGTTCAGGGGTGGAGGACGTCATGTACAATATCATAACAATGCAAAGTAGTAAATAAGCAACAACATAATCTATTGCATTAATAGTATAATTTCATACAAGTGTGTTCTTTAATAGTAATAAGACACCAAAAAGAATAATCAAAATAAAAGACGAGTCTTGAAGATGCTCCGTCTTCTCAAAACCTTATCATCGGTACCTGTCTACTAGTGACCTGAGAATACAAGTTATTTTGAAAGCGTAGATTAGCATTTAAGCTGTTGAGTTCATAAATATTTAGTGTCAATGATTGTATAAGTTTGATGAAAATGTTTGTATTTGAACAATGTAGAGGTTTTTATATGTTTGAAAACTCCTATAAAATACTATATTTTCTACTAGTATAAAAAGTAGTCTTCTACCATGACCCGACTGTTTTGTATGTTTGTCTCTTTGTAAAAGTGAAAGCTTTTCCCAAGTATGACTATCATTACCAAAATATAGTTTTATATTACCCTTTATGTGAGAAGATCACAATTTGAATATAGTGGGAAAATGTATATATGTACTGCAGTATTATTTGTATTAATTACTGAAGTAATAACTACCTTAAAACGAATGGTTTAATTAAGGCAAAATGTGATGTGATTGTTACCATACTAATCTGACTATAACATGACTATGAAAGACGTCAGGAGAAATGACATTTGACACTCGTAGACTTGCAATTCCCACTGTAGCGAACAACAAAGGTGTAGGATAGTCAATCCAGTATAGATCTCTGTTATAGTATTCTCTGTTATAGTACTTGTATAAGATAGTATTCTCCTAAACTATACCTATTATAGTTTACTAGTAAGTTATGTTTATGAATAGATGAATGTATACCCTTGCTACCCAAAGGTATTGAACTGATTTAATAGAACTTTTATGTCTACATATGCATACATAATATATATCTAATATTTAGACGACCTTCGGACAACTGACCGATACCCTAAGTCCACATCCAAACAAGGAAAGGGAAATAAAGTAAGCTAGCAGTCCTAAGTCCTTTAAACATTACGTATATAACTATACATATATATACATGCTTTTGACAGTATATATAAGTTGAAAAGAGGTTTTGTAATACATTTAAAGAGTTTTGAGCAATAATTAAATAATGACTTGATGTCAGTTTATAAAACGATGTAAAAGTAGGTTATTTTGAAACACAGTTTGAAGTATATGAAATCCTTGTTTGAAACACAGTTATAAATCACATGTGATTGATCTTATAACTAGCATGTTTTCTACTTGTATCCCCCCTATAAAAGCATTTAAAATCATTTAAAAGATAAGCTTAAGGTTTATGAACTCACTTGAAATGAGTGATGCGATAATAGGATCGGTAAAGGATGCTAAGTGTCAAGTGAGGACTTGAACACACACAATGATCCTAGTTAACATATAATAAGACATATATGTATCTAATTAGTCATTTAACAACTAATTAACCAAGTTAAAACACCCTAGGGCATGGAAACACTTTGATTCAAGTGTTATAGGTACCAAAGGGTTACATCTAAAGGTTGTATGGCATGGCATTGGATTTTATGGCCCAAGGACCACTCCTTATGGAGTTTACGGCCCAAGGTCATTTCCCCATGAGTTTATGACCGTAAACTCAGGGTACTAAGTGCCATTTGGTGTTTTGAGGTCTTATAAGTCAAGATTGAGCATCTATTGATCAATTCCAAGCCTTAGGAAGCATTAGGGCACAATATCACCACCTTATAGAGTTTGCGGCCTATGGACCATTTCCTTATGTGTTTACGGTCGTAAACGCTTATGGGGACATGTTTTATTTGATGTTTAAGGTCCTAAACACTTCAAGGAAGGATTAAGACTAGCATCCAAGGCTTAGGAAGGGACTAGGGGTCATTTAACCCCACTTATAAGGGTTTACGGCCCAAGAACATCCCTTGGCCGTAAACACCTTTGATCATGTGATTCTTGATGTTTTTTAAGTGTAAACAAGTTCATTCTAAGCAGACAAGAAGCTAGGGCAAGTGTACTTACAATATAGAAGCTTGATTTGATGTTTAAGGTCCAATAACACTAGTGTGTGTTCTTGGTGTTCTTAGTGTTTTGAAGAACACTAGAAGATCTAAGTGAAAATCAAGAATGAATGGATGAAATGATGTATAAACACTAGATGTTAGGTTATAACGACAAATCAAGTTGAGAAACACTTACGTTTTCGGAAGATTTGGTGAAGAGTGGGATGATACTTGAGAGAGAATGGTAAGTGTTCTTGAGTTTGGAAGTTAGGAAGTGAAAGAATGGAGAGTAAACTCATGCCTAAGGCATGAGTTTGCGGCCTAAAGAGAGTTCACGACCCAAACCCTCCTTGTTTGGCCGTGAACACCAATCCAAGGAGTTGATTGTTCCATTGCTACCCCGACATTCTAGATATTACTCCCTTTTATCCGTTCGATTCGTGAATAATTAATAAAAATACTCAAACGGACTTTAAACTGGCTAAAAATTAGCAGAAAAGTATTTAACTTTTAATTGAAGTTCTGGACTATAGGGTTTGTATGAATGAAAATTTCGGGTTGTCACATCATCTCCCCTTTAGAGGGAATTTCGTCTCGAAATTAGAGTATAAGCAAATAAGTAGTTACAAATAACTAAGTAAATAGATGAGGATATTTCAAGTTCATTTGATCCTCGCACTCCCATGTGAATTCAGGTCCTTGCTTGGCGTTCCAGCGAACCTTCACAATCGGGATACGACTTTGTTTCGTTTTCTTGACCTCTTGGTCCATGATCTCTACAGGTTCTTCCACGAAGTTGAGGCTCTCGTTGATCTCGATCTCGTCGAGTAGGATTATAAGAGCCCTGTCGGATAGACACATTTTCATGTTCGAGACATGGAAAGTAGGATGTACGTTACTGAGTTCACGCGGTAGATTGAGTTTGTAAGCTATAGGGCCGATTCTAGCAAGAATCTCGAAAGGCCCTACGTATCTTGGATTTATCTTTCCACGCTTTCCGAAGTGTATCAAGCCCTTCCAGGGTTAGACTTTCAAAAGAACTCGGTATCCCACCTGGAATTCCAAAGGTTTCCTTCGTTTGTCTGCGTAGCTTTTCTGACGGTCTCTAGAGGCTTTCAATCGTTCACGGATCTGAACGATCTTCTCTATCGTTTCTCGTATGATTTATGGACCTGTGAGAGTGCTATCAGGAATTCTTCGTTTAACTAACTGGGTGTCACCCACCTCAGCCCAACGCAGAGGGGATCGGCACTTTCGGCCATAGAGGGCTTCAAATGGAGCAGCATTGATGTTCGTGTGATAACTGTTGTTGTAGGAAAATTAGACAATGGATAAATGAGCATCCCATGCCTTCCCAAAGTCGATCACACAGGCTCTCAACATATCTTCTAAGGTTTGGATAGTTCTCTCACTTTGTCCGTCGGTCTGTGGATGGTAGGTTGTACTCATGTCCAGCCTCGTTCCAAGGGAACTTTATAGCGACTGCCAGAACCTCGAAGTGAACCTACTATCTCTATCGGAGATAATGGATATGGGAACACCATGCAATTGTAAGATTTCCCTAATGTATGTTCTTGTTAGTTTCTCCATCTTGTCAATCTCTTTGATTGGTAGGAAATGCGCGAATTTGGTCAATCTGTTGATGATGACCCAAATGGTATCAAGTCCACCCGTTGTCTTGGGCAACTTGGTTATGAAGTCCATAGTAATCTACTCCCATTTCCATTCTGGTATCTCCGGTTGCTGAAGTAAACCTGATGGTTTCTGGTATTCGACCTTAACCTTTGCGCAAGTAAGGCATTTACTCATAAAGGTAGCAATCTCTGCTTTCATGTTAGGCCACTAGTATAACTTTTTAAGATCCATATACATCTTATCTGAACCTGGGTGAACGGAATATCACATGTTGTGCACCTCGGTCATGACCACGTCTCTGAAGCCACCGTGTTTCGGTGTCCAGATTCGGTCCATGAAATATAACGCTCCGCCACCCTTACTTTCTAGGTTCTTATCCATCCCTCTTAGGGATTCACCTGCCACATTTTCAGGTTTCAAAGTGTCGAACTGAGCCTCCCTTTATTTGTGTGGACAAGTGTGAATGGATAGTCATAGTCAATGATTTGACTCTACGACCAAAGTATTCTTTCCGACTTAGGAAGTCACCTAATACGTTGGCCTTGCCGGGATGATAACGAATTTCACATTCGTAGTCATTGAGTAGCTCGACCCACCATCATTGTGTCATGTTGAGCTCCTTCTGATCAAAGATGTGTTGAAGGCTTTTGTGGCCTGTAAAGATAGTGCTTTTCGTACCGTACAGATAGTGTCTCCAGATCTTTAGAGCAAACACAACTACTCCTAACTCAAGATCATGCGTGGTGTAGTTGACCTCGTGTGTCTTCAGCTGTCTCGAGGCATCGAAAATGACCTTACCTCGTTGCATCAGAACACATCCGAGCCCTTGGTTGGACGCATTTCAATAGACTACTAAGTCTTCTATTCCTTCTGGGAGGGATAGTATTGGCGCGGTGCATAAGGCTCGCTTCAGCATTTGGAACGCCTTCTCTTGTTTCTCTTCCCAGTCAAAGGCCACGCCCTTCTGGATCAGTGTAGTAAGCGGCTTAGCGATGCTAGAGAAGTTATGTATGAACCTACGATAGTAGCCAGCGAGACCTAGAATCTGACGAATTTCTGTAAGTGTCTTCGATGCTGACCAGTTCTCAATGGCCTTGATTTTGGAAGGGTCCACTTGAATTGCCTCTTCACTAACAATGTGGCCCAAGAATTCGACTCTTCGAATCCAAAACTCGCACTTAGAGAACTTCGCATAGTGCTTCTCCGATCATAATGTTTCTAAGACTCTTCGTAGGTGTTAACTATGCTCCTCCTTACTTCGAGAGTAGATAAGTATGTCATCGATGAAGGCAATGACGAAATGATCCATGTAAGGACGGAACACCCTATTCATCAGATCCATGAATAGAGTTGGTGTGTTGGTTAATCCGAACAACATCACTACAAACTCGTAGTGTCCATAACGAGTTCGGAAGGCTGTCTTGGGAACATCCTCCTCTAACACTCATAACTGGTGATACCCGGATCGTAGATCTATCTTCGAGAAGTAGTTTGCTCCTTGAAGTTGATCAAATAAGTCGTCAATGCGGGGTAGGGGATAACGATTCTTAATGGTAAGCTTGTTGAGTTCCCTGTAGTTGATGCACATACGAAACGATCCGTCTTTCTTCTTGACGAACAACACCGGTGCTCCCCATGGTGAGAAGCTTGGCCTAATGAATCCCTTCTTGAGAAGTTTGTTAAGCTGACTGGAAATTTCCTGCATCTCTGCTGGTGCCAAACGATAAAGAGATTTAGCTACTCGAGTAGGCCCTGGCACTAAGTCGATTCTGAACTCAACTTGGCGTTGCGGTGGTAATCCCGGTAGTTCTTCTGGAAAGATGTCAGGAAAGTCGCGTACTTCTGGAATGTTCTGAATGTCCTGCACTTCTTGACTCGTATCGACGATGTGTGCAAGGAATGCATGATATTCCTTTCGCAATCACTTTTGAGCTTGGATACACGAAATGATGTGAAGGTTCATACTAGATTTGTCATGTAGATAACTAGAGTTTCGTTGTTAGGGAGGTTAAGACGAACTGCTTTCTCAAAGCACATGATGTAGGCGCGACGATGAATTAACCAATCCATGCCGATTATGAAGTCCAAACTTTTAATTGAGACTGACATGAGGTCTATTTGGAAAGTATGACCATCTAGAGTTAGTGTACAACCTATGTATATGCAGTTCGTACTTTCCGTTTTCCCGTTTTCCATTTCTACATTGAAAGATTCCTCTAGTGCTCACGGTTTTTGTTTAAGTAAGTGAACAAATTTATGGCTTACGAAGCTTCTCTCTGCTCCACTATCGAATAGTATATAGACATATGAATTATCGAGGAGAAATGTACCAGTAACTATCGTAGGATCAGCTACGGCTTCCTCGTGGCCTATTTCCAGAATCCTTCCCACTCCGCCGGCATTCCCTGCCTTCAGGCAGTCTCTCTTGAAATGACCAACCCTGCCCACAACTGTAGCAAACCTGGCCTGCACCAATGCCGGGGACTTGGTTAATGGCCTTGCGGGAGCCTTGCAGAATCGGGCAGTGTGCCCTTTTGCTGTTGCAGTTAGCGCACTACATTTCTCGGCAGCACCATTATGATGAAAAGTGCATTTGTTGCACTTGGGCAAATTTCTGGTATACGGCTTCCTTGGCGCTGTAGCAGCAGGTATAATCGTGGCATTAACAGCCACCACTTGCTGCATCTTGGCATAGTTCTTCGCCGATTTTCCCTTCTTTTTATCCCAGAACTTCCGCTTGTTGTCAGCGGCCTTGGAGGTTCTGGGATAGCCAGAGTTGTTGTCGTTGTTGGGGTAGAGACTCCGTGATCAATGAGTCTCTGTGCCAATCGCTTAGCACTATCGACAGTAGTTGGGTTTGAAGCTAATACATTCCCCTGAAGTGGTGGCACTAGCCCCCAAATGTACCTCTCGATCTTCTTCTCCTCAGTGGGAACCATACTGGGGTTTAATGCCACCAAATCGTTGAATCTGGCAGTGTAAGCCACTATGTTGGAGCCTTTCATGGTCAAACTCCCGAGTTCCTGTTCCATCTTCTGAACCTCGCCCCTCGGGCAATATTCTTCAACCATCAATCCTTTAAGAGCTTCCCAGCCCATAGCATTTGCCACTATTAAGGTTAATGACTTGACATGGCTATTCCACCATGTCAGGGCCCTATCACTGAAGGTGCAGGCAACAAATTTTACTTTGCTTCCTTCAGTACAGGAACAGATCTCAAAGATCGATTCCGTGTTTTCGAACCATTGCGACAACGCAATGACTCCACCGATCCCATTGAAGGTTCAAGGCTTACAGTTTGTGAAGTCTTTATAAGTGCACTCTCGCGAGCGCACGATGACATCACCTTGCGTATAATGGACAACTGTTCCACCTCCACTAGTTCCCTGGTTGTTGTGGTATTGTTCCATGGTTGTAACAATAGCTGCAACTACCGCAACATTAAGAGCTGTCGTATCAAATTGTGGAGGAGTTGGTGTTTGAGTTGGAGTAATCGGAGGATTACGCCTTTCTGAATTTCGGGGATGCATCTTTCAACTATAAGTTTAAAAGATGAGTATAATGATAAGAATTCAATAGTGAAGTAAATGAATGAGTCCCATGAACTAAATCGCCATAGTTCAACAACTAGATAAGAGTATGAGTTCTATAAAGTTCTAGAATCACATGAGTGAATGTGTTTGAACAAAGATTTCTACAAAAGATTAGCTGACTGCCAATATCATTGATATTATGGATGTAATAAGTTTGGGGAAAAATTGACCTAGGAGTAGGTCTTACATCATATATGAAGTAGCAAAACTTTGACAGCTGAGGAGTCTAGTTAAAGTACTTGAGTGACATGATATTTTACAGAAAAGTGCTTCCTAGAGCACCGATACAAAAGGCTATTCCTTAAAACAAAAGAAAAGATGAGTCAGACATCTTCTACTGGCGGCGGGATGTAGCCAGCTGACCATACATCCCTGAGCTCACTTGTGATGTTCAACAATCGTAATACTTTTGTTATGTTCTAGTATGACACTGATCTATAGTAAGTATGTAGATATGTAATTATGTATAGTTCTGGTTAAGTATTTTAGTACTTAAAAGTATAAACACTTGGTCAGAGTATTTTAATCCGATTATATTTATAGTTAGTATATCTTTTATGGGTTGATATACTCGATTCACTATAAACAATGCTCTAATACCAATCTGTCACACCCCAAAACCAAGAACGGCAGAAACGTTCTGGGGCGGATGACGTAATGTACAGTATCATAACAATGCAAAGTAGTAAATAAGCAACAACATCATCCATTGCATTAATAGTATAATTTCATACAAGTGTGTTCTTTAATAGTAATAAGACACCGAAAAGAATAATCAAAATAAAAGACGAGTCTTGAAGATGCTCCGTCTTCTCAAAACCTGATCATCGTTACCTGTCTACTGGTGACCTGAGAATACAAGTTATTTTGAAAGCATAGATCAGCATTTAAGCTGATGAGTTCATAAATATTTAGTGTCAATGATTGTATAAGTTTGATGAAAATGTTTGTATTTGAACAATGTAGAGGTTTTTATATGTTTGAAAACTCCTATAAAATACTATATTTTCTACTAGTATAAAAAGTAGTCTTCTACCATGACCCGACTGTTTTGTATGTTTGTCTCTTTGTAAAAGTGAAAGCTTTTCCCAAGTATGACTATCATTACCAAAATATAGTTTTATATTACCCTTTATGTGAGAAGATCACAATTTGAATATAGTGGGAAAATGTATATATGTACTGCAGTATTATTTGTATTAATTACTGAAGTAATAACTACCTTAAAACGAATGGTTTAATTAAGGCAAAATGTGATGTGATTGTTACCATACTAATCTGACTATAACATGACTATGAAAGACGTCAGAAGAAATGACATTTGACACTGTTGGGTTGAAGATTCGTTTGAAGATTGCGTCATTGGGCTCGACTGTTAGTCCATTTATTTTGTGCTCCGGTTTTGGGCCTGTCCAACTGTGAGCTTGTGAGGTTACTATATAAGAATATGCTTGCATGCATATTAGGCTAATGATTTAGAGATTATTACGATAGTATCACAGATTTCTTTATCGTTCTTGTAAACCTCCAACCCTCTATAGTTGATGTTCTTAATCGAGCTCTTCCGAGGGTTATTTTATAATCATTCGACACGTTTGATTCATCCTTGAGTTGTTCTTTATTTTGCGTTCATTCTTGCTGTTTAATATTTATTTACCTGTTTAAGATCTAATCGATCTTCTAGATTTAGTTTTAATCTCTTCAATTGGTATCAGAGCGGGAGGCTGGGTAATCGATACACTTCTTTTCTGTGAAAAGGTTTCAATTAGGGTTTTTTTGCAATTACTGATATTTATTGAGCCGTCATCTCATTATTGACGTATCTTGATATTTATTGTTTTGCCCTTATCTGATTTATTACAAGTCTGATCTTTAAACAGGTTATTCGATCATTATGGACGAGTCGCAATCGAATCCCATCAATATTTCCAACAGCATTGGTTCAACCACGAAGATTCCCATCTTATATACCCATGATTATGAAGTTTGGGCGCATCACTTCGAAGACTATGTTATAGGATCTGAGGATAATGGATACCTCATATGGGAAGCAATTATCAATGGACCGTTTTCTCACTCTGCAACGTCGAGGATTATCAAAACTCAAAAGGAGTACAATGATCTGCTGAAGGATGTTAAAGATATTGCGCAAGATGAAAAGGATAAATTCCAGTGCAATATCAAGGCGTTAAGATTGATCAGATTCGCCCTTCAGTCCGACACTTTCAGGTTGGTAAGCTCATGCACGACGACAAAGGAAGTTTGGGATAGACTTCGTGAACTGTACTCTACAGACGAGGATCTTGAACATTCTATCCAAACCTTGTTCTTGTCTGAGTTTGGAGAATTCAGGCAAGGAGCCGAAGAAACTGTGACCCAGACGTTCGATCGCTTCAATCATCTTCTTAGCAAGATGATCAAACATGACATCGAAAGGAAGCTTATCGAGCAGAAGGTTACGTTCTTAAATGGTCTAAGGTCAGAATGGAGAGCAGTGGTGTCAATAGTTAAAGCCCATGAGCAGTTTAAATCATATTCTTTGGCGAAACTGGTGGGTATTCTCAAGTCCCAGGAGAAGATTGTGCTGCAGGAAAAGAACGTTGTTTCAAGCCTAGGTTCACTGGCCCTCCTGTCAAAAAATAAAGCTGTGATGGAGGATGAAGACCTCAACTTGGAGGAGTATGACCTCACGTCTGAGGATTATGCTATGATGGTGTCTAACCCCAAGAGGTTCATTAAGAAGAGATTCCCCAGCAACAAAAACCGAAACTGGCAGGGGAGTTATAGTTCAGAAAAGGTTAACAATGAACCGAAGGTTGAAGAGCCCAAGAAGGAACCAAAGGCAGATGGTGATTCTGGAGTAAGCTGTTACTACTGTGGTGGGAAAAACCACTATGCTAAGGATTGTGTCCTCAAAAAGATGGCTGAAAAGGATGAGGAAGCTTTGCTGTAGAAAAAGCTTGATGAGATGAGGAAGAAGAAATCTACCGCTAACCCTTCCATGAATGCTCTAATTATGCAGGGTTCGGTTGCTGATGACGAGTTCGGTGGAGTAGAAGTTTGGTCAACCGACTCAGAAGACGATGAAGTGAGGAAGCGTTCCCATGGAAAGGCTTGTGTGGCAAAAGAGGAGAGCAGTGGAGGAAGGTGCTTCATGGTGTCCGATGTATCTCAGATGAGGGGATACAACACAGATGGTGGAAGCAATGAACCGAAGGAACAGCAGGATATGTGCTTTACGGCCAAACCGCTCAGTGTGCAGTTCAATGAGCTCGATGAACTGATCAAGAAGGTACAATCGGTTTTTGTTTCATTTAAAGTACCACAATCCTCATATGAAAAAGAACTAAAAAATGTTAATTCACGAATTTCTCATCTAGATAGTAGCTTAACTCAAACTCGAGTCACCAATTCTAACCTAACTGATCAATTGAGCAGGGCGTCTTCGAAGAGTGAGGAGCGGCGCATGTGGATCGAGTTGAAGGAGTCTGAATTAGTTAAAATAAAAGATGAAAACATTTATTTACAAAGAGACAATTTAAAGTTGTTAAAACAGCGTAATGTTTTTTGTTTGATTGCAAAACGTCTTTATACCAATATTACTCAGCTTCACTTGGACTGTGAAATAGGCCAAAAGATTCATCGCATGATTTTGCCCTTCCTTGAGTTTAAGGAGGATGAAATTGATGCCGAAGCTTATAATTGTGAGAGTGTGATATCATCTGATGACGTCAATCCGACCTATATGTATGGACTGGACAAAATAGAATCCTTCATTAAATCCAAGGACCATAAGGACATGCTTAAAAACCTTTTGGATGAAAATGATAGACTTAAACTGAGAACCGAAACCATACAAAAATTTGACTCTTTAAACGCCAACTTGAGCTCAGAAAACAAATTTGATGTTGAAAATGCATCTGAGCTTAATGAGGATGACAACATGAGTGAAATTTCTGTAGAGGACACGGTTGACTGCTCAGAATTTGTAAAAAGCGAACCTGAAAACCACAAGAATCTGATTTCTGAAAATTCAGTGGAGTTCGCTCGATTGTCCCAACAAAAGTCCCCGATCTTAGCAGAAAAAGCGATTGTATATCAAAAGGTCAGGACCACTCCAAATCAAGTGTACAAGGTCACTGGAGTAACCGAACATCAGACTGCTGAACTCACAGCAATTGTAAACAAAGACAATGCTGATGGCTGCGATGAGTTCTTCTGGTCAGCTCCAATCGATAATGCAGATGAAACGGTGGGCTTGTCAGAAAGGACTTCATGGATTAGTAAAGGTAGATACATACCAGAACCCCTGAACAAGCCAGATAATTTCGATGTGCCAAGTACTAGTGGTACAAAAGACATTCCTCAAGAGAATGGATGTTCGGCAAAAGAAGACATTCCCTCTAGTTCCTCAGTTCAAAGTGAAACTCCCACAATTCAAAGTGAACCAGCCAAGGAGAAACCGAGAATGAAAGCCAATATTCATCATCAACCGAAGCAGATGAGGAATAAGAAACGTGAAAGGAACCAGAGATACAGGAAGAATCTCTCTGAAAGGAAACAATTCTGGCAATCCCAGAATGCATATTTCTCACATCAAGACAAGAATCTGAAGTTTGAGAACAATCCTGTCAAAAAGCATGAGAGCCACAACAACCGAAAGCCAAGGTTCGGTTCGGAAAAGAATACCAACCGAAAGCAAAGGTTCGGTTCTGAGGATGACTCCAACCGAAAGCATAGGTTCGTTTCTGAAATCAAAGGAAATCAAAACTCTAAGGTCAGTCCCACCAATGATCAAAAGAAAAAGGGTTACCTAGAGTCTCCAGCCAAGAAGTCATCTCAATCTAAGCCCACTCCTTCTCATTCATCTAATTCTTCTAATTCTTCCAATTCATCTCCATCTTGCTCTAAAGCTCATTCTGTTCGTTCTCAAAAATCTCATTCGTCAGCTGAACAAAAGGGCAAATAGAAGGTTTCTGCATCCAAACCAGAGTCTAAACCGAACACACCTAATCCTAATAAAATCAAATTCTTTACCATTAAAAAGAAAGATGAAACAACACTCATAAAACGAACATATCTTGTTGACATCTCTCTTACTATTCCTGTTCCTGTGAAAGGCTCACGTGGACCCAAGAAACTTTGGGTTCCTAAATCTGCTTAATTTTTGCAGGTTATAAGTGACGAGCAGTTCGACGAAGAATGGTACATCGATAGTGGCTGCTCGCGTCACATGACAGGGAGGAAAGAAGAGCCCAGGGAATACAGGTCTCTTTCAAATGGTGGCAACGTCAAGTTTGGAAACAACTCTTTCGGCACCATAAAGGGATACATAATGATAACTAATGGTGATTTTACTATAAGGAAGGTGGCATATGTGGAAGGACTACAATACAACCTCATCAGTGTATCTCAGCTTGTTGGAGGTACAGGTCTCAAAGTCTTATTGAGAAGAAGACGAAGAAAGTAATTCTCAAATCTGAACGTAAGGGTGAAATGTTTCCTCTAAACCTCAAACCCATCAAAAGAAACCCATCTATATGCTTGTTATCAAAAGCAAAATCTGACGAAAGCTGGTTGTGGCACCGAAGACTCTCTCATCTCAACTTTAAAGATATCAACAAACTTGTCACTGGAGGTCATGTTCGAGGCCTTCCATTGCTCAAGTTCGACAGAGATCATCTGTGTGCTGCATGCGAAATGGGGAAGCAAAGTCGTCAAAGTCATCCATCTATAATTAACACAAAAGTTGTTGAACCACTCAAATTACTTCATATTGATTTGTGTGGTCCATCATCTATCGAAAGCATCGGTGGTAACAAGTATATTCTTGTTATTGTTGATGACTTTCACGATTTACATGGGTGTTCTTTCTAAAGCTCAAATCTGAAGCGACTCATAAGTTGAAAGTGTTCATCAAGCAGATTGAAGTACAGCTCAAGAAGGTCGTTCGCAACATCAGGAGCGACAATGGTCTAGAATTCAAGAACAGGGAATTTGAAGAATTTCTAGCAGAAAAGGGAATAAGTCACAACTTCTCAGCTCCCTACACACCTCAACAGAACGGAATTGTCGAAAGACGAAACCGATCTTTGTGTGAAGCTGCCCGAACTATGCTTAGTTTCGCTTCCTTACCTCTTTATTTTTGGGCTGATGCAATTTCTGCTGCTTGTTTTACACAGAACAGGTCCTATCTCAACAGGTGATTCACGCTCACACCATACAAGATTCTCAACAATAGAAAGCCCAATGTGAAATTTTTCCATGTGTTCGGCTCACGGTGTTTCATCTTTAACTCTAAAGAACACCAAAACAAGTTCGATGTCAAAGCCGACGAGGGAATCTTTCTGGGTTACTCTCTCACTTCCAAAGCATACAGAGTCCTAAACAAGCGTTCGAGAAAAATCGAAGAGACCTATTACGTGACTTTCGACGATAGCTATGTCAAAAAGCTACAGGCCAAAGAAGACACCGCTGGGGAAATCTTTCCTCAAACTGGCCAGGTCATAGTCTCGATCGCTAATCTATTCGAGAAGTTTGTGGAGCTATTTGACGAACCGGAGAATGCTACTCTCTCAGAAGCAGGCGCGGCAGACAACAAGGTAGACCATATGAAGCAAATTGTCGAAGAAGCTGCCAGGAGAATGAACGAAGGAGGATCGCATTCTGATGAACCTCCATCCAATGATGCTTCAGTCGAGGGGGAGCCAAGCTCACATGTTGAGGGGGAGCCAAGCTCTACAACTGCTACCGAAAGTCCAACTCCAACCGAAAGTGCTTCACCAACCGATGGTGCATCAACGCCTGAATACCAAGCACCATAAGAAACCTCTGGACCTCAAGTTTCTCCAAACATTCCAGAAAGCTCATCTATCGAGGGGGGGCAAGCTGATATGACGCTCGACTACGAAAGCCAATCCGAGCCAGAAGAAATGATCAATGCTTAACTAGACCCAACCTTTGATCCAAACTATCCTCCTCTCACCAAATGGACCAGAGATCATCCTATCTCTCAAGTGGTTGGTGATGTCTCTGAAAAGGTTCTGACCCGATCACAACTGAAGGCAAAACAGACATCCTTATTTTCCAAAGTTGAGTTTTGTATGTTTAACTCTTTCGTATCAAAAGTTGAACCGAAGACAGTTAACACTGCTCTCGATCACTCCGATTGGGTTCAAGCGATGCAAGACGAACTGAACGAATTTGAAAGGAACAAAGTCTGGCGCCTCATTCCAACTCCTCTAGATGCCTCGGTTGTTGGTCTCAAATGGGTCTTTAGGAATAAAATGGACAAGGAAGGGAACGTGATAAGGAACAAAGCTCGTCTGGTGGTAAAAAGATATTGTCAGGAGGAAGGGATTGATTATGAAGAGACTTTTGCTCCTGTAGCTAGGCTCGAATCTGTAAGAATCTTTCTTGCTTATGCCGCTCACAAAAACTTTAAAATTTTCCAAATGGACGTCAAGTGTGCATTTCTTAATGGAGAACTCGAAGAAACCGTGTATGTGGAGCAACCTCCTGGGTTCGTGAACGAAAAATATCCAAATCATTGCTACATTCTGGATAAAGCTGTGTATGGCCTCAAACAAGCTCCGAGAGCCTGGTATGAAACGCTAACTAAATTCTTAAAGATGTCTAAATTCAAACAAGGTTCGGTTGACCCAACCTTGTTTCGCAAAAAGGAAGGTAACCACCTTATGATAGTTCAAATTTATGTCGATGACATCATCTTTGGCTCAATGAATCCCAGCCTAACAGCTGAATTCAGAAAGCTGATGGAGACTAAATTTGAAATGAGCTCAATGGGTCCTATTAACTTTTTCCTTGGTTTAAATATTAGACAGGGACCCGAAGGCATCTTTATCAATCAGGAAGCTTACACGAAGACTCTCCTAGAAAAGTTTGGTATGATGGGAGACTCCAAAGTCAAAGTCCCAATGGCATTCGGCACCAAGCTAACTCCATCTCTAGACAAACCGGCTGTTGATATCACACTCTATCGTCAAATGATAGGCTCATTAATGTATCTTACTGCTAGCAGGCCTGACATCATGTTTTCTGTGTGTTACTGTGCTAGATTTCAGGCAAACCCACATGAACCTCACATGCTTGCAGTGAAGAACATTTTGCGTTATCTCAAGCGAACTGCCTCCTTAGGTCTATGGTATCCTTCCAACTCAGGCTTCTTCGTTCAAGCCTATTCAGATGCTGACCTTGGAGGATGTGGACTCGACAGAAAAAGCACCACTGGCGGCTGTCAATTCCTTGACGGGATGTTGGTTTGCTGGTAATCCAAGAAACAAACATGCGTGTCGTTGTCTACTGCCGAAGCGGAATACATAGCCACTGCATCCTGCACCTCTCAAGTGATTTGGATCTAGAGTCAACTTCGAGACTATGGACTCAATATGAAGAAGATCCCACTATATTGTGACTCTGAAAGTGCAATCAGGATCTGTCATAACCCAGTGCAACACTCTAAAACCAAACACATAGCACTGAGGTATCACTTCATCAAAGATCACGTGGAAGATGGAAACGTCGAAGTACACTTTGTAAGAACCACTGATCAACTGGCTGACGTCTTTACCAAAGCTCTTCCTGAAGCATCATTCAACAGAATATTACAAGGGCTAGATATGATGGAATCAGAGTCAGTACCTCAAACTACCTCTCAACCTCAAACGTAAGAAGCGAAATTGACCGAATGTTCAGGTTCGGTTAAATCATCTGACTCGCTCATCACCACAAAGGTAGTTTTCTTGGTTGTATATTTCTTGTACAAAGCTGTTTATCTTATTGTTAATAGTATTTTCTGATTGCATGTCTAAATTCCTTGGTTTTCTAAAATTTTCCAAAACCGAAACCTACCGAAGGTTCGGGTTCGGTTTCTCAAAATTTTCCAAAACCGAAACCTACCGAAGGTTCGGGTTCGGTTTCTCAAAATTTTCTTGAACCGAAGCCAACCGAACGCTCGGTTTCGGTTTTTCAAATTTTTCCCAACCGAAACCAACCGAACGTTCGGGTTCGGTTACCAAATTTTTCCAAAGTTTTTTTTCTCTTTCTAAGTGTTATTCTTTTCTTTCTTGCTTAATTTTTTTTATTTTCTTTTATATCTCAAAAACTCCAAAAATATTTTCTTCTTTTATTTAAGTGTTCGTTCGTTTATGGGGATATAATTGTTAGATTACTTAAGGGTCCCTAGAAGCATGCTGCTGTATGTGTCCCAAGCCTCATAAGATTCTGAATAATAGCCTTAATGACTTGGTATAAACAAACCTTGTCTTCCCAATTAGGCTATCACATTTATTCTAATCGTGAGCTACCTCACTCTCTTCTCACATGAGATAAGAGTTTTCTGCTTGGTCCTTATTTTCGCAGCAGAGGTACTTTAATTTGTTACACCATCTCCATTACATTTCTCCATTACATTCGTTTCATCAACGTAACCCTTGAGACTCTCAGAAATTACCACTGAGGTTTATGGTTACACAACAACTGTGTTTATGATCTCAGTTTCGTGTCACTACGAGCTGAGTGAAACCTAAAATTCAACACCAAATCTGAATTGACGGTGAACAATAAATTTGCTCAAGTTTTCACCAAAGAATTAACGGATGTATCTTACTGAAATCTCAAATTTTTATTTTTGTGTGATTCCTATGAAATTGTTAAACACCATAACATTTCTTCCCTTGGGATCCAGTTTTTAATTTTTTTTTCTGAGATTTTATATTTTCCAAGCCAATTTAAAATTAATTCTTACCTACTTGTTCAACAGACTACACCGGTCTCACAAGTACTTTGTTCACTTTCTTTCTTATTTCAAGATTAGAATTGTTGAATCAAAGCGAAAGCCACCCTTACTTAGCCTAATTAAAAGAAGCCTTTCAACATTTATTAATAAATGTTTGATCGTCATTCAACGGGAATCCACATTAACACTTTGAGGTCTCTCTTGATCTTGAAGGAAGAGATTCGTGCCCGGGATCATTTGTTTCGTGTCATTGTTGACATCACAGTCATTCCTAAAAAGAGTTGCTTTATTTCTTTTCTTTTTCCACTCTTCGCACGAAAATCTTTGATTTTCCAAAATTCGTTACTAATAATTACAGGCTGTATTATTGCTTTGGTGGTTAATTATCAAGCTGTGGTAAAAAATCATCCATGTGGGTATTTAATTCAAAAGATGCCATTTAAAAGATAATATAAAGGGTTGCTGACTCAGGCGGGAGATCAAAGGATTAAAATTCAAATGGCAGTTAAAAAGGGGACGCGTGTGAATTTGAAACGCCCATTCTTTTACTGACATCATGGACGCGTGTGCGAATTTCAAGCGACACCTCTTTGGCCCTTAAAGGCGCGTGAGGATTTGAAACGGTATGCTCTGAAACGGCGCTTGCTGGGCGGCGTGATCCTAGGAATCTGACACTCTCTCTCCTACGTGATCATCGCATGCCTTAACTGTCACGCATCTGTCATTCCGGAAACCCTTTCGTATTTCCATAGAAGATTTGCAACGATTTTTCTCTCTCCTTTCACCCACTATAAAAGGCAGTCTATACTCCTATTTACCTTTTTACTGCATCCGGAATTTCCAAGAGAGCAAAAACTCCCAAAAGCTTCACTGTTCATCTTCTTCTACTACCTTCAACAATGGCAGAATCATCCTCAGTCCATGCTACCTCACACATCCTTCCCATACGTCCTCACCAATGCTTGGTGATCGACCTAAACCCTCTGGCGTACGACTCTTATATGTCGCCGATCATCGAGTGCCTGAAGTACTCACAAATCACTCCAGCTCTCTCTAGGATTGAGTCTGTGCCCATGGAGATTGTCTCGCAGGTGTATGCGACTGCATATTATGACAAAGCAGTCGAGCGGGTGTTCTTCGAGGTTGCTGATCACAAGACCTCCATTTCTCGACAAAGATTCTGCACACTTCTAGGGTTGGCTGCTGATCCTACAAGAAACAATCCAGAGACGATTCCGATTGGGCATCTGTACAACATGTTCTATAATATGGGGTACACGGAGGTGCTCACCTCCGTTGCGAAGTTCAAGAAATCCTGCTTGCCGCCACAGTGGAACGGCATGTTTACAGTCCTCTTCAAGGGCTTATCTGAACGGAGCTCAGGATCCGATGGTTCTAGTCGACTGTTCTTGTCGATTATGTATGCAGTTTACAACGGAGTCAACCTAGACTTTGGGTTGGTCCTCTGGCAACAACTCATCCAGAGCCTTTCTTCTTCATCACGACATTCTGAGGTGTCGTTTGCCCGGTTCTGGATTCTCATTACAAAATGGGCGATGGACAAATTCGATATTCCCACTGCTGCAGGTGCATCGATGTCTTCGATCGGTACTTTTCATACCACGAAGATCATCGTCTCTGATGCATCCAAGTTCTCGTTCATTGGCTCTATTCCGGAGACAATGTACGGCGATGTTCCTTCCGACAGCAGAATCATCCGGACCGTTAAGGAATTCAAGGCGTCTGGACCTAGGCAACTTTCTCAGGAAATGCTGAAGTCTATTCACGATGCTGACAAACCTGTTAGGGGCAAAAAGGCGGAAAAAGGGAAGCAAGTGACCAAAGCTCCTAAAGGTCCTTCTCCCAGGAAGAGGAAACAAACCAAACATGCTCAGTCCCTGCAACCGAAGCGAAGGAAGACTCAATTGAAGCGAAAGCTTGTAATCGCTTCCTCTTCGAGTGACTCAGAAAACGAGAGTTCGGGTTCGGACGGCTCTCACAGAGGCGAAACCCCTCCCAGAGGCAACACCCCACCCCGATCACCTACCCCAAACATGGACATTCATGTCTCACCAGTTCCTTCACCACCTCAAACCATTCCTACTTCCATTCCCACCATAAACCCCGCCACCACCATTCCTAAAACCTCTTTCCCTATACCACCACCCATTTTCACAGATACAACTACAACCACTACAAAGGTTACAACCAACGTATCTGATACGGGGGTTCATACCAGTGCAACCGAAACACCACCCGTAACCGAACCACCTCAAACCGAAACCCAGCATACAACCGAACCTACCCACACTCAACCACCACCCGAAACTACCCCCACAAATACTCAACCTGAACCTACAAAAACCACCACACCCCCAGCTTCACCACCCCAACCATCTCCAGATCATGCCTCTGATGGAGATAACCCATTCCTTGGCGGTGAAAACATGACCTTCGATTCGGTCTACTTTAGTCCGTTTCAGGTTCAAAGTGACGATGAGGACGATGCTCCAGTAACAAAGAAGCATCTAAAGGAGCTAAACAAGAAGGTTGACTTACTTCTTGCGTCATCCACCAACACTCAGTACTCTCTCTCTGAAGCCGCTCTTCAAAAGATTGTTGACGCCTTCTCCAGGGCTCAGCATGATTCTGTTGCTTCAGCCACAACCGCCATTGACGCCTCCACAAAAGCCTATGAGGCTGCGACCGCAAAAGTCGATAAACTATTCAATGACGCCTCTTCCCTGTTGAAGTCCTTACGGGAGAGCGCTGATTCTACCAAGACAACGTTGGAACCAATCGTTCAGCAATTGGTCACGTTCGTCTCAACGGAGTTACAGTCATTCGCTAACCTTCGCCAATCCATCAGCGATGACAACTCGGCCCTTCGTGCCTCCATTGATGAGCGCCTCGCTAAGCTTCAAGAGGATCTCGCAGCTGAAAACTCATTAATGGACGTTCTGGCAAGCAAAACCACCGCCCTCAAGGTCAAGAGCACTCAACTTTCAAACTCATAGCAACAGCTTGAAGCTCTTCGATCCGAACGGGAGGTTATAAAAACATGTGTTTCGGATGTACACGCTGCCCTCTCCAACATCCTGGAAGCACACGATCCGATTCTCAATCATTTGGTGAGGCGCACCCTTGCTGAAAAACTTGCTCCTGCCCTGGACCTTCTCAGCAAAATTGAAGGCTTACCTAGTTTCGTGTCTGATCCGAAACAAAGGGGAGAAGTGAAGTCCGGATCGAAACCACCTCCTTCCTCCAAAGCTACTCACACAACCGAACCACCTACGACCGGTCAAACTTCGGGTTCGGGTGTGAAGGATAAAGGAAAGAACATAGCTGAGGAAGAAGATGAAGATGAAGATAAAGAAACCATTGCGGACATGTTGAAGCGCAAAAACAGTCGCAATGATGATGATGACTATATTCGTGTGGCGCGAGAGGCTGAAGAAGCCGAACGCAAGAAGAAAGAAGCCCACGATCTCCTTGAGAGCAGGAAGACTCTCTTCCCTGCCTGGACTCGGGAGAGAATGATAAAGGAGGCCATAGATACTCCTAGCATCCTATGGCTCGAGCCGGTGATCTCCTTCAACTGCTATAATTCTGTCGATTCGCAGTTCGACATGCCGTTGACTCGAAAGGCGTTTATCTTCCACGCCTTCTCCAATATTTTTGAAGTCCCTCATCCTAATCCTGAGGTTGATAGGGAGCTGATCGAATTCTATCTGAAGGCTGCTCGACCTCAGTATCAAACATGGAGCGCTCAGAAGATAGTGAATGTTCGGGTTTTGAAGCCTTATACCGAAGGAAGACTCATCAATGTTCGGTTCAAGGTGATTCGAGGGTCTGCAAGAACTGAACATCTGATATCCTTGGCAGATCTACCGAATCTAAATCCTCATGATTGGATTGTTTTGCATAACATCCTTTTGATGAATGAAGCCGAATATGGTCCAATTATAGACCATCTCAAAAGGATGTTAGTCTGTTACATCATGGAGGTAGCCCTAATGGACCAGGAGGTAGCCACTGTCTTCAAGAAGAAACCGAAGATAGCTCCTGTGGGATCAGCCAGTGATCTCAATCAAATGAAGATGGGCAAGATCGACCCGAGACGCAATTCGGTCATGTTCACTAGAGCAGAAGGACAGAAATGTCTCTTTGCTTTAGCTGACAAACATCTTTACACCACTGCTTGTCTAGAGCACGTGCTGTCGATCATCCGAAGGTGTAAAGAGAATTCAGAAGACAATGTCAAGTACTTCAACGACATGATCCAATGGTACATCAGATTCAGGCACACGATACTTGCTCTGATCTCTCGTCTGTTTCAGACCGTGAAGAAGAAGGTACCTGCTGCTGCTGCTGGCCCAAGTAACAAGTGAAGATCTCGCTCCAATTGACGCAAAGGGGGAGATTGTTGGGTTGAAGATTCGTTTGAAGATTGCGTCATTGGGCTCGGCTGTTAGTCCATTTATTTTGTGCTCCGGTTTTGGGCCTGTCCAACCGTGAGCTTGTGAGGTTACTATATAAGAATATGCTTGCATGCATATTAGGTTAATGATTTAGAGATTATTACGATAGTATCACAGATTTCTTTATCGTTCTTGTAAACCTCCAACCCTCTACAGTTGATGTTCTTAATCGAGCTCTTCTGAGGGTTATTTTATAATCATTCGACACGTTTGATTCATCCTTGAGTTGTTCTTTATTTTGCGTTCATTCTTGCTGTTTAATATTTATTTACCTGTTTAAGATCTAATCGATCTTCCAGATTTAGTTTTAATCTCTTCAGACACTCGTAGACTTGCAAGTCCCACTGTAGCGAACAACAAAGGTGTAGGATAGTCAATCCAGTATAGATCTCTGTTATAGTATTCTCTGTTATAGTAATTGTATATGATAGTATTCTCCTAAACTATACCTATTATAGTTTACTAGTAAGTTATGTTTATGAATAGATGAATGTATACCCTTGCTACCCAAAGGTATTGAACTGATTTAATAGAACTTTTATGTCTACATATGCATACATAATATATATCTAATATTTAGACGATCTTCGGACAAATGACCGATACCCTAAGTCCACATCCAAACAAGGAAAAGGAAATAAAGTGAGCTAGCAGTCCTAAGTCCTTTAAACATTACGTATATAACTATACATATATATATATATATATATATATACATGCTTTTGACAGTATATATAAGTTGAAAAGAGGTTTTATAATACATTTAAAGAGTTTTGAGCAATAATTAAATAATGACTTGATGTCAGTTTATAAAACGATGTAAAAGTAGGTTATTTTGAAACACAGTTTGAAGTATATGAAATCCTTGTTTGAAACACAGTTATAAATCACATGTGATTGATCTTATAACTAGCATGTTTTCTACTTGTATCCCCCCTATAAAAGCATTTAAAATCATTTAAAAGATAAGCTTAAGGGTTATGAACTCACTTGAAATGAGTGATGCGATAATAGGATCGGTAAAGGATGCTAAGTGTCAAGTGAGGACTTGAACACACACAATGATCCTAGTTAACATATAATAAGACATATATGTATCTAATTAGTCATTTAACAACTAATTAACCAAGTTAAAACACCCTAGGACATGGAAACACTTTGATTCAAGTGTTATAGGTACCAGAGGGTTGCATCTAAAGGTTGTATGGCATGGCATTGGATTTTATGGCCCAAGGACCACTCCTTATGGAGTTTACGGCCCAAGGTCATTTCCCCATGAGTTTATGACCGTAAACTCAGGGTACTAAGTGCCATTTGGTGTTTTGAGGTCTTATAAGTCAAGATTGAGCATCTATTGATCAATTCCAAGCCTTAGGAAGCATTAGGGCACAATATCACCACCTTATAGAGTTTGCGGCCTATGGACCATTTCCTTATGTGTTTACGGTCGTAAACGCTTATGGGGACATGTTTTATTTGATGTTTAAGGTCCTAAACACTTCAAGGAAGGATTAAGACTAGCATCCAAGGCTTAGGAAGGGACTAGGGGTCATTTAACCCCACTTATAAGGGTTTACGGCCCAAGAACATCCCGTGGCCGTAAACACCTTTGATCATGTGATTCTTGATGTTTTTTAAGTGTAAACAAGTTCATTCTAAGCAGACAAGAAGCTAGGGCAAGTGTACTTACAATATAGAAGCTTGATTTGATGTTTAAGGTCCAATAACACTAGTGTATGTTCTTGGTGTTCTTAGTGTTTTGAAGAACACTAGAAGATCTAAGTGAAAATCAAGAATGAATGGATGAAATGATGTATAAACACTAGATGTTAGGTTATAACGACAAATCAAGTTGAGAAACACTTACGTTTTCGGAAGATCTGGTGAAGAGTGGGATGATACTTGAGAGAGAATGGTAAGTGTTCTTGAGTTTGGAAGTTAGGAAGTGAAAGAATGGAGAGTAAACTCATGCCTAAGGCATGAGTTTGCGGCCTAAAGAGAGTTCACGGCCCAAACCCTCCTTGTTTGGCCGTGAACACCAATCCAATGAGTTGATTGTTCCATTGCTACCCCGACATTCTAGATATTACTCCCTTTTATCCATTCGATTCGTGAATAATTAATAAAAATACTCAAACGGACTTTAAACCGGCTAAAAATTAGCAGAAAAGTATTTAACTTTTAATTGAAGTTCTGGACTATAGGGTTTGTATGAATGAAAATTTCGGGTTGTCACATCATCTCCCCTTTAGAGGGAATTTCGCACGAAATTAGAGTATAAGCAAATAAGTAGTTACAAATAACTAAGTAAATAGATGAGGATATTTCAATTTCATTTGATCCTCGCACTCCCATGTGAATTCAGGTCCTTGCTTGGCGTTCCAGCGAACCTTCACAATCGGGATATGCAAACTCCTGCTGTCCCTCCAAGAGATTCTGGTTACAAAACGAGACATAAAGAAATGGTCGATGTGTCACGAAGTAGTATCTCACATTATGTTATCTCTGAATCTTGTTATAGTATACTTGTTATAGTAATAATATTCTATGTATAGTATTCTCTGTATAGTATCATTTGTATAGTATTCTCTATTATGGCATTCTCTGTCTAGTATTATCTGTTATAGTATTCTTTGTTATAGTATTCTCTGTTATAGTACTTGTATATGATAGTATTCTCCTAAACTATATCTATTATAGTTTACTAGTAAGTTATGTTTATGAATAGATGAATGTATACCCTTGCTACCCAAAGGTATTGAACTGATTTAATAGAACTTTTATGTATACATATGCATACATAATATATATCTAATATTTAGACGACCTTCGGACAACTGACCGATACCCTATGTCCACATCCAAACAAGGAAAAGGAAATAAAGCGAGCTAGCAGTCCTAAGTCCTTTAAACATTACGTATATAACTATACATATATATACATGCTTTTGACAGTATATATAAGTTGAAAAGAGGTTTTGTAATACATTTAAAGAGTTTTGAGCAATAATTAAATAATGACTTGATGTCATTTTATAAAACGATGTAAAAGTAGGTTATTTTGAAACACAGTTTGAAGTATATGAAATCCTTGTTTGAAACACAGTTATAAATCACATGTGATTGATCTTATAACTAGCATGTTTTCTACTTGTATCCCCCCTATAAAAGCATTTAAAATCATTTAAAAGATAAGTTTAAGGGTTATGAACTCACTTGAAATGAGTGATGCGATAATAGGATCGGTAAAGGATGCTAAGTGTCAAGTGAGGACTTGAACAGACACAATGATCCTAGTTAACATATAATAAGACATATATGTATCTAATTAGTCATTTAACAACTAATTAACCAAGTTAAAACACCCTAGGAGATGGAAACACTTTGATTCATTTGTTATAGGTACCAAAGGGTTGCATCTAAAGGTTGTATGGCATGGCATTGGAGTTTATGGCCCAAGGACCACTCATTATGGAGTTTACGGCCCAAGGTCATTTCCCCATGAGTTTATGGCCTTAAACTTAGGGTACTAAGTGCAATTTGGTTTTTTGAGGTCTTATAAGTCAAGATTGAGCATCCATTGATCAAGTCCAAGCCTTAGGAAGCATTACGGCACAATATCACCACCTTATAGAGTTTACGGCCTAAGGACCATTTCCTTATGTGTTTACCGCCATAAACTCTTATGGGGACATGTTTTATTTGATGTTTAAGGTCCTAAACACTTCAAGGAGGGATCAAGACTAGCATCCAAGGCTTAGAAAGGGACTAGGGTTCATTTAACCCCATTTGTAAGGTTTTACTGCCCAAGAACATACCTTGGCCGTAAATAGGATCATGTGATTCTTGATGTTTTCTAAGTGTAAAAAAGTTCATTCTAAGCACACAAGAAGCTAGGGCAAGTATACTTACAAGATAGAAGCTTGATTTGGTGTTTAAGGTCCAATAACACTAGTGTGTGTTCTTGGTGTTCTTAGTGTTTGGAAGAACACTAGAAGATCTAAGTGAAAACCAAGAATGAATGGATGAAATGATGTATAAACACAAGATGTTAGGTTATAACGACAAATCAAGTTGAGAAACACTTTCGTTTTCAGAAGATCTGGTGAAGAGTGGGATGATACTTGAGAGAGAATGGTAAGTGTTCTTGAGTTTAGAAGTTAGGAAGTTAATTAATGGAGAGTAAACTCATGCCTAAGGCATGAGTTTGCGGCCTAAAGAGAGTTCACGGCCCAAACCCTCCTTGTTTGGCCGTGAACACCTATCCAAGGTGTTGATTGTTCCATTGCTACCCCGACATTCTAGATATTACTCCCTTTTATCCCTTCGATTCGTGAATAATTAATAAAAATACTCAAACGGACTTTAAACCGGCTAAAAATTAGCAGAAAAGTATTTAACTTTTAATTGAAGTTCTGGACTATAGGATTTGTCCGAATGAAAATTTCGGGTTGTCACATTATGTGCAGCATATGACAGAAAGATTCTCACTGATTCCAACCTTGCTATAGGAGTGAAGGTCTCTTCATAATCTATTCCTTCTTCCTGAAAATATCCTTTCACCACGAGCCTCGCTTTGTTGCGAACTACGTTTCCTTGTTTAAACTCAAGGAGTTCATCTTGCATGGATTGCACCCAATCAGAGTGATCAAGAGAAGCACTTACCGTTTTCGGTTCAATTTTGAAGACAAACGAATTAAACATGCAGAATTCTACTTGAGAGAATAAGGCAGCTTGCTTCGCCTTCAGTTGAGAGCATGTGAGAACTCCCTCAGATGATTCACCAATGATTTGTGTTTTAGGATGATCATTTGTCCATTTTATGAGATGAGGGTAATTTGGATCATAGGCAGGATCTTGCTCAACATTTACTTCTACTTCAAGTTCTGATAGATGTCATTCGTCATTTATATTCTCATTCTCCCCCTCAAATGGCGAAGCATATCCCATGTCAGAATTTCGATTCTCCCCCTCGAATGGACCTTCATGGGTTGGGTTTTGTGATGGATTCACTCCTTGGTAAGGCAATTCGGTCGTTTTTGGTGTAGACGAACCCTCCCCTAGAGTATAGAGCTTCCTCTTGGAGGGTTATTGGTGGCTGAATGATCACCTGATGCAGTAGTTTCGCTTTGAGTCTGCTTCTCGGTTGGTTGCTGAGGCTCGCTTTCCATGTCTTTAGTAGCTTTATCGATGATTTTCTTCAAGTTATCAATATTGTTTTCTACTGCTTTCGCTTCTGAGTGGATCACTTTCTCTAGTTCATCAAAGTGCATCATGTATTTTTCAAACAGATTGGAAATGGAAATTGAGACTTGACTTGATTCCGAAAAGATTTCCTCCGTTGGACCTTCGCTTGCTTGAATCTTCTTCATGTAATTATCATCAAAAGTTACATAGTAGGTTTCTTCAATTTTCCGTGAGCGTCTATTCACAACCCTATATTCCTTTGAAGTTAGTGAATAGCCAAGAAAACTCCCTTCATATGCCTTTATATCAAACTTGTTTTGATTCTCTTTGGAGTTGAAGATAAAGCATTTTGAACCGAACACATGGAAAAACTTTACATTAGGCTTGCGATTAATCAAAATCTCGTATGGAGTGATGGAAAATCGCTTGTTGAGGAAGGACCGGTTCTGTGTGTAACAAGCAGCAGCTATGGCATCTGCCCAGAAATATAATGGAAGAGAAGCAAAATTCAGCGTGGTTCGGGCGGCTTCACACAATGAACGGTTTCGCCTTTCAACGATCCCATTTTGTTGTGGAGTATAGGGAGCAAAGAAGTTGTGAGTTACTCCCTTTTCAGCAAGAAACTCTTCAAAGTCTTTATTTTTAAACTCCAAACCATTATCGCTTCTTCTGTTTCTTACCACCTTTCGCAGCTGCAAATCGACTTGCTTGATAAAAACCTTCAGCCTGGGAGTCGCTTCTGATTTCTGTTTAAGAAAGAAAACCCAGGTGAAGCGTGAAAAATCATCTACAATAACAAGTATAAACTTACTACCACCGATGCTTTCGATATCCGAAGGGCCACATAGATCGATGTGTAGAAGTTCCAGAGGTTCAATGATCTTAGTATTGATACAATAAGGGTGACTCTTTCGGCTTTGCTTGCCCATCTTGCATGTTGCGCATAAATGTTCTTTGTCAAATTTGAGAACAGGAAGTCCACGCATGTGATCCCCAAGCACCAGCTTATTAATATATTTGAAGTTCAGGTGCGAGAGTCTTCAGTGCCACATCCAACTTTCATCTGAGTTTGCCTTTGTCAGCAGGCATACAACTAGCTTTCCTTTTATTAGGTTGATATTCAGAGGATACATCTTGCCTTTGCGCATGGATTTCAACAGAACCTTCTTGGTTTTCTTCTCGATGATCTTTGAACCCTCGTCATCGAACGAAAACTTTAATCCAGTTTCCACAACTAGTTGGGAGACGCTGATTAGATTATGTTGCAATCCTTCCACGTAATCTACTTTACGAATTAAAAATTTGCCATTTGTAATCATCCCATATCCTTTGATTGTGTCATATGAGTTGTTTCCATATTTTACACATCCACCATCCTTAAGGGACCGAAACTCCCTAAGCTCTTCCCTCCTTCCTGGCATGTGACGAGAGCAGCCACTGTTAATATACCATTCGTCGCCAAACTGCTCGTCACTGATAACCTGCAAAACTAAGTAGATTTATGAACCCAAAGTCTCTTAGGCCCTGGTGATTCTTTTACAGAATAGGGAATTGCAACAGAAAGATCAACCAAATATGTTCTTTTTATTAGTGTGGTTTCATCTTTTCCTTTGATGGTGTAAACTTTGATTTTATGTTTGTCTTGCTTCAATTGGGGTGTGTTATTGTTAGTTGGTTTTTCAGTTGAGTTTTCCTTTAGATTCCTAAGGTTAGCTGACTCTTTCTTAACTTGAGCTTCATTATTAGACACGAGCTTTCCCTTTCCCTTGAAATCCTTTACCAAGTTTGGTTTTGGTTGCGAGTGAGGAGAATGGGATTTCGGATCGAAACTTGACTTTCAGTTCTTGGCGTAGTAAGAGTTGGGACCGAAACTTCCTTTTCGGTTTGTCCTACTACAAGTGAGACAATTCTTGCATGAAGGAGATTTGTCCCTTGATTTGTCATTTTCTTTGGGATTGGAAACCTTTTTAGAGTGAACATAATTAGGGTTTTGGGACTGCCAAAACTGTTTTCTCTCATTGAGGTTCTTCATGTGTCTTTTGTTCCACTGGTGTTTCTGTTCAGCAAGTTGCTGTTTAGATTTATGAATGTTCTCTTTCGGTTTCGGTTTCTCCACATGTTCTTCAGTTGTTGTTGTTGAATATTTGCTGGATTCTTTCATTGGTTCGTTTGGAATATCTTTTGTGCCGCTTGAACATGGCTTATCAAAACTTGAAGGTTTGTTGATGGGTTCAGCCATGTATCTACCCTTGACTCTCCATGAGGTTCGCTCCGACAGACCAACCGTTTCGTTTGCATTATCTATTGGTGCATACCAGAAGTATTTGTCGCAACCTTCAGCGTTATCTTTATCAACCAAGGAGGTCAATTCTGTTGTTTGTTTCTTAGTTATTCCTTCAACATCATAAACCTGGTTTGGCACTGTTTGCACCTTTCGATAAACTACCGCCTTTTCTTTGAGGACTTTGGAGTTATCCTTGGAAATGCGAGTGAACTCAACGGAATTTTCAAATACAAGCGATTTTGCTGTTTCGGATTCGCTCTTGAGAAATTCTGAACAATCAATCTCGTCCTGTATTGAAATTTCGCTCATTTCACTGTCATCATCAAATTCAGAACTGTTTTTTATGTTCATTTTATGTTCTGAACGTAATTTGGCATTTGACAAGTCAAACTTTTGTATGGTCTCGGTCTTGATTTTTAATTTATCCTTTTCGTCCAACAAATTCTTTAACATACACTTATGTTCTTTGGACTCAATAAAAGACTCAATTTTCTCTAGTCCATATTTGTAGGTTACTCAAATCTCATCTAAGGATAGTATAGATTCACATTCGTCAATAACTTCGTCCTCCTTAAATTCAAGGAAAGGCAAAATAATTTTATGAATCTTTTTACGTATCTCACAATCTAGATGCAACTGGGTGATATTAGTGTACAAGAGTTTAGCAATCAAACATAAAACATTTCTTTGTTTTAAAAGCTTCAAATTGTCTCGTTGCACATAAATAAGTTCATCCCTAGCTCTAACTAATTCTGACTCCTTCTGCTGTATCCACATCCTTCTCTCCTCACTCTTGGAAGACTCCCCGCTGAGTTGGTCAGTTAGGTTAGAATTTACTAAGCAAGTTTGCATAAGACCACCACTTAAGTTAGAAAACTTGAATTTTTAATTCGTGTAATTCTGTCTCATAGTTTGTAACATGTATTTTAAGTGATTCAAGGATGGATTCTACCTTCTTGATCAACTGATCGCAATCGCTGATCTTTTCACTCATAGGCTTGGCAGTGAAACATTTATCCTCCTTAAGCTTCGCTTCCTCATTCTTACCTTCGGTTGTATAACCTCTCATTTGTGACACTCCTGCTGTCACCATTAAGCATCTCCCAGCCGACTCAATAACTCCTTCTCTTGCCACATAAGCTCTTCCGTGCGAAGGTCTGCGTACCTCTTCATCTTCAGATTCTGTAGACTAGACTTATACTCCACCAAACTCATCATCAGTAACATGTTCCTGCACAATTAAAGCATTCATAGAAACGTTAGTTGTTTTCTTCTTCTTTATTTCCTCCAACTTTCGCATGTGATAAGCTTCGTCATCTTCATCATCTTTTTTCTCAGACATCTTTCTCAGCATGCAATCCTTAGCAAAGTGGTTATTGCCGTGACAATAGTTGCAGTCATATCCTGAATCTCCCACAAGCTTGATCTCCTTCTTCTCATCGTCCTTCTGAGTAGTGTTCTTGATCTCCTCTTTGGTCTTTTCAGAGCTATAGTTTCCCTTCCAGCTTTGGTTCTTGTTTACAGGGAACTTCTTACGAGCAAACTTCTTTGGGTTCGTAACCATCATTGCATATTCTTCATTAGTCAGATCGCACTCTGACATATCAGATTCTTCCTCTTCATTTGCCACACTCTTGCTCTTAGAAACAAGTGCCAGAGAACCTATACCCGAAAATACCTTCGCTTCTTTAGTCACCACGCTTTCATGAGATTTGAGTATACCCATTAGTTTTGCCAGCGAGTAGGACTTAAATTGCTCATGTGCCTTCACAGTCGAGACCACTACCATCCATTCGGATATTAAGCCATTCATGAATGTGACCTTTTGTTCGATCACCTTCCTTTCAATACCATGCTTCATCATCTTGCTAAACAGATGGTTGAAACAATTGAATGTCTGAATGAGTTTCTATTCAGGTTTTTGTTCGAAAGCACCTAACTCAGAGAGCAATAGGATTTGGATTGAGTGCTCTAGATCCTCATCAGTCGAATATAATTCTTTCAACCTATCCCATATTTCTTTAGCTGTAGTGCATGTACTTACTAAATGGAAATATCAGCTTACAAAGCGAATCTGATCATTCTCATTGCTTTAACGTTGCACAACACCTTGTCTTTTTCATATTGAGGGATCTTCTCCACGTCCACCAAGAGTTGATTATACTCTTTTTGAGTCTTGATCATTCTATTCGTTCTAGAGTGAACAAACGGACCCAATGTTATTGCTTCCCAGATAAGATAGCCATTGTCTTTAGATCCAACGACGTAGTCTTCGAACTGATGCGCCCATACTTCATAATCTTGAGTATAGAGAATGGGAACCCTCGTGGTGGATCCTATTATGTTGGAGATGTTGATTGGATTGACTTGAGAATCGTCGTGAGACATGATGAAAAACTTCTTCTTTTAATCTGCTGTAATCAGAATTGTAAAGTTGAAACTAGGGTTATATCGAACACCAGATACACCGTCGACAAGAAGAAGACGACTTCTATATATTCGATAAAAGCGGAAACCCTAATGGATTCTTCAAACACATGAGATGCGTATATATTACACAGTCTCCTACTCTGATACCAATTGTTGAGATTGTTGTTCTATTAGATCGATAGATTCAAAACAGATAAACAAGAATGAAGCAATCAAAGAACAAAAGGATGGATCAAAAGATGTTGAATGATTAATATCTCACATCTTAGAAGAGCGTGATGAAGAACTTTGACTGTAGAGGTGTGTTTAGGGTTACAATGCAAAAACTATTAATAAGAACGTTAACATTAAGACTATACATGCACACACAATATATAAGCTAACCCTAATGCTTAAACCACAGTTGGACAGGCCCAAACCGGGTAAACAAAATAATAACATTAAGCCCATATGACACAACATACTAGACCCAACAATATATATATATATATATATATATATATATATATATATATATATATATATATATATGTGTGTGTGTGTGTGTGTGTGTGTGTGTGTTCAGGTTCATTTGAGACCATGCTAATTTTTTGAGACCCTGAGACGCAATCGAAAAATAATTTTAAAATGCGAAATAAAAGGAAAAATTCAATTTTTTTTAATTATTATTTACGTTATTTTATTTACCTAAAAAAATAAGAGAAAAGTAATAAATAATAAATAAAAATTACCGTTTTTTTCGAAAAATACGTGAAATATATAATATTAAACTATAAATATTCCAATGTAATTTTTAGAATGTTAGAATATTCTACTATTCTACTAGAATATACTAATATTTTACTACATATGTAAAAAAACTGTAATATATATATATATATATATATATATATATATATATATATATATATATATATATATATATATATAACGAAAATAATATTTTAAAAAAAATGTTGAAAATTTTCAATTACCTTGCATTTTAAAAATGGTTTTTTTTATCTACAAAATGAATGGCTAGAATTGCGTCTCACTGTTGGTCCGTCTCACATGAACCTAACCACACACACACATATATATATATATATATATATATATATATATATATATATATATATATATATATATATATATATATATATTTGGAACTGTTCACTTGAGACTGTAGAGATTTTGAGATTCAACATCAGTCACATATTTCTCATTTGCCGCTCTAACGCTCCAGCGCACCTGTAACACCCGTAGATCCGGGTTAGTCAAAATAAAGGCAATAAGTGTCGAAAATGACTTTTCGACAAAAGATTATTTTGAATAAATAATCTTAACCAAGTTGTAGTATATGTTACAAGGTTTCCATACATATAAATAACGCCGAAATCTGAGTTATAACGAAGAAGTTATGACCCGTCGAAGTTTCGTGATGGAACCGGCACGATACCGGGATGCGTAAATAGTGAATTTACAATAGAGCGAGATTTAGCCTTAGCGATCTAAACGAAAGTCGTAGAATACATAAAACCGTGAGCGTCCATAAAAAGAGCGCCCAAATCTGACTTCGTATGAGGAAGTTATGATTTTTCGAAGTTTCGGATTAGCAGTGTATAGCCCGAAATTCGAATAATAGATCGAGCGGTTTTTAGCCAACACGAACTAAACGAGAATCGAAGATCTCATTAATAATAGTGTAACGAGAAAAAGATGGGCGAAAACGGACGTCGGATGAAAAAGTTATGAATTTTTAACAGACCAATCCTGTCCCGACCTGTTAATAATTAAAATTTTAAAATAAAGTCAAAATTAGCCGACGGAGTCTAAACAAAAGTTGTATAGTACGTTCCCACCTTCTTGTGGATATAAATAACGTCGAAAACGGAGCTCGTACGCGAAAGTTACGAATTTTTAAAGTTAAAGCATCAAATGGCGAAGTCTATTGCTAAATCGATGACGTGGCAGCACCACAACCGTCGAATGATGGTCTCAGAAGTCGCTTCGGATTCCGACACGTCGCCACTCGCTACGCCCAGCGTCTGAGATCGGAACGCGCCGCATACGAAGAGCCTTCCTCGGTCTACAAGCCTCCACGTAGCTCCACCGAAGTCGCGCCACCTGTAACCTTATATGAACTACGCCCGCGTAGTGATGATGTACGCCCAGCGTACTTGCGAGGCCTCGCACCTATAAAAGGGGTGCGAAGGCAGCCGGTTTCTCACACCAAATCTTCTTCTCTCTCTATATTTCTTTCTCTCTCTAAGGTTCCAAACCCTCCCTAAAGTCTAGGTGAACCCCTAGCACCCTAAGGAAGCCCCGAGGCTCCCGGAGTCCCGAGAAAAAGAGTCTTTCGGTTTCGAAACGCTATTCCAAATAAAGCCCGGTTTTCTTTAAAATCCGCTGTAAGCGAGCTACGCTTATGCAATTTTTAATATTGCTTCCAAATAATTATAGTAATGTTATTAGGTCCTTAAAATAATTATTTGGGCTATTATTATGAGTTATATAGAGTGTTATTTAACGCTTATATAATAATAATAATAGTCAGACTATTAATTTGTCGCGGTTATCGTCAGACTAAACCCTAGTGGTATTGATACTAGGTTTTATCGAAGGAAATTGTTTTGAGAGTATCGAAGCGCAGTTCGAGTGCTGAGTCACCACCTTTCAAGTGAGTGCATGGTCCCTTTCATCTTACACATAGATATGAAGTATTCTATATAAATTATGTGTTATGTGTGCGTATTATCTAAGTACTTGCTGTCTATGCTAGTTGAACGATTTTATACACGTTTTAAAGGATTTAAACTGTATATGTATTTTATATCTACAAAACTGTTGGGGTAAAACATGGGTAGATGTAATAGATGGAATATAAGTTGGACGATGAGTTGAGAGGTGTTATAGACCACGAGGTGAGGGTGAGAGGTGAACGATGTGAGAAGCCTTTTCCTAAATGATGGCCCCATCATTCAGCAGAGTATGGATGACAACCACGGGCTATTCTAGACAGTCTAGTGGAACACTAGCAGGCTCGCAACCTGTAAGTGTTGTGAACGATGTGTTCACTCGGTGTACTCTAAACCTTGGTGATCATGCAGACTTGGTGCCAAAACCCTGGCGACTATGCAGACTTAGTGCCTGTTGTATAAATTCTGGAAACTATGCAGACTTAGTGCCTAAACCCCGATGACGATGGACTTCGTGCCGATTCCTTAGGATGATCCTTAGGAAGGTATGAACGAGTAATGGTTGATTCTTAGGGTAAATCCTTAAGAGTAAAAAAAAGATAATGGGGATGGGTAATTGGGTTGATTGTTTGATTGTTTGAACATAATAATTATATTATTGTGGGTTGAAAAGCCTATGTACTCACCAGGTTTCCCAACCTGACCCACTCAGTTTATTTATATCACAGATGTTGATATGAAGTCACATTACACTAAGAGATTAAAGAGATGTAGATCACTAGTGTAAATAAATGTAAGTTCCGTTTATGCTTATGTTTCTGTATTGACAATGACATCCCAAATGTTTTAAAATGAATAAAATAAGTTTCTTCGGAAATGCTTTGATAATGTATTTGTCGTGTTTTTCGGGGAATAAATTTCGCAACATTTTTATTAAAAGAGGTACTCTGATTTTTATAAAGCATAAACAAAAATCGGTCTTTTCTGGCCGTGAAAATGGGGATGTCACAGTTGGTATCAGAGCATTAGTTTAAGAGAACTAGGAATATGGATTTATTTCTAGACTTAAACTTAGAATGCTAAGCAATGATTATGAGGAGTGTGTCTTATAGATTTAGGTAATACACCTGAATAGAAAGAAGCACTAGCTTATTTGAGGAATGATTCCTAAATTTCTTTTATGTGCTAAATGATTTTATATGTTGTCATTTGATCGGATCTATGGTCTGTTGCCGACCGGATCTGGAAACCTTATGTGTTTAGGATTCTAAACGTACGACTACGATATTAGAACTAGCATGTAAACGTTTCGGAGTGATAAGGATGATTTAAACATCTATCCTAAATAAAGATCTAGATTCACCTTATTCAGTGTATAGATCAAGATGGCAAGGACCCGTAGCGGAAACGTGAATGCAAATGGGAATAGGAATCAACCCCCGGTGATTCAGCAAGTACCTGTCGTAGTAGAAGACGTACCTGAGCCAATCACCATGGCTGGAGTACAAGCCATGGTTCGGGCTATGTTAGCTAAACAAAGGGAAGAAATGAGGCAGATGTTGAATAGGGACGAACCTACTATGCCCATTGAGCAACCCGAACTGATTCCCGAGCAATTAGAGGAAGGGAACTACAGCCGCCAAGTGAGTCAAGTAGGGACTCAAGGTGAACGAAGGGATGGCCCGGAAAGGAGAAACGACAAGGATGGGAGAATGTACAAGAATTTCTTAGGTGCGAAACCACCAAGTCTCTCAGGAAGCCCAAATCCGGTTGAGATTATGGATTGGATCTCCGAGATGGAGATGGTGTTTGAGAGCTGCAGCTGTAGCGAGAAACAGAAGATTGTCTTCGCAGCAAGACAACTGAAAACTGGAGTCTTGAGCTGGTGGAAGCTATTGGCAGATACGATGCCACGAGGAGAAGCCCTAAGGATGTCATGGGAAGAGTTCTTGGAACATTTGAAAATGCAGTACTGCTCAGAGATAGATCTGATAGACATAAACAACGAGTTTCAGAACCTGAAGAAAGGGAAGATGAGTGTTGATGAGTATGTCACCGCATTCACCGAGAGGATGAAGCTATTTCCCTACTTGGTTTCTACTGAACTCTCAAAGATTAATAGGTTTGCTAACGGACTACCCACAGACTTTGGCCCGATGGTCAAAATGGCAACTACCTTGAAAACAATTGTTAGACCAGCTAAGAATGTAGAGACCCGGATAAGAGAAATGGGTCTAGAAAAAGACAAGGCAGGAGAAAAAAGGAAGAATGAAGGATCTTCAAAATCCAACAAAGAAAGGAAATTCTCAAAAATTGAAGAAGGAGGAGGAGGTGAATCCAAGTTGTGCGAGAAGTGTAAAAAGAAGCACTTCGGGAAATGTGGCGAGGAAGTGACTTGCTACAAATGTGGAAAAACAGGGCATTACGCCAGCAAGTGTGCATCCAACAAGAAGGTGTGTTATGGATGTAACAAAGAAGGACATATTTCTAGGGACTGCTCGAGGAAAAATAAAGCAGCAAGACTAGAAACACCATCGAGGCCAAGGGCATTTCACAAGATCCTCGACGAAGCAGAAAACCATGAGAGGAATCAAAGATGAGGACTTCATATCCGAAGATCAAGTTATGCAGTAGCCATAGTATCGTATGATGTAGCCTATTAGAGGATAGTCTAGGGTGAACTTGAACACCTATGTAATAGTTTCAAGAAATAATAAAGTCTTCGTTTTGTTATCTGGTGTGTTAAACTGTTATGTGATTTTCTTCCATGGTGACTTGGAAAACTGCGAGACAATACTTGCGACGAGTATGAGTAAGTGTGAAAGCTAGTAGATGCATATACTACCGGATGCACAGGACACACGCTTGGATTAGGGAAAGTCATAAGGTTACCAAGAAGCTTGTAATTGATACCGTTTTATTCAAGTATGTCGTTACCATCGTTTCGGTAATGACTAAAAATATTGTTGATATTCCAACTCGAGTGGTCATATCGAATTGAGTCCGACTATGATGAGTATGTTACGTGGTTCAGAGAACCAAGTTCGATGTAGCACCGACTTTTTAACGACCCAATTTTCACGCCCAAAATTTTCATTTAATTTAAGTGGTTTGTAAAACATTAGTAGTAAAACATCATCCGATCATATCATTTAGCAAAACATATCTCGTTTCTGAAAACCCAAAACATGAAAATAATAATAATGTTAGAGTACAATCCTAGAACATCTCATAATGCGGAAAACCAATGTGTGTGTATGATGTGCTGCTACCGCGCCAGCTCTTTCCCCTTCGCTAAAGAGGTACCTGAAACCAAAACTGAAAACTGTAAGCACGAAGCTTAGTGAGTTCCCCCATCATACCACATACCATACAATCACATCACATACATACTGCCAGACATTTTTGGGGTGCCCGACCTACCCGGTACGATCATTCTGGGGTGCCGTCCTACCCGTGTAAAGCCATTCTGGGGCGCTGACCTACCCATGTTGAGCCATTCTGGGGTGCTGACTACCCTTCGATCCTAACAACTGAACCCCGGGGACTATTTCACCCCCTACTACTACTATAACATATATCATAGCATAATCTATTGTCAGATATATCTGGGGTTTCCGACCTACCCTTCGGTCCTAACAACCGAATCTCGGGGACTCTTCCCCCTCCCACTACCTCTATCTCATGTAACATATCATGCTAGCAGCTAAACATGTCATAACATACTGTTAGGCATATCTGGGGCGCCTAACCTACCCTTCGGCCCTAACATGTGACAACCCGAAATTTATTCCGTCATTTTAACCCCTTTTCCGTTAATAAGCCTCGTTTTATTTAACTGTCCGTTAACTTTTGGTCTAGTTAATTAATTTGGGACTTTTAAATGACTTTATGAGGGTTGAAATAAATTAGAAACACCCTCATTATCCCTTGGAGAATTTTAGTTTCAACCAAGTCAAAATACGACCACTAAATCGGGTGCGACCAAAAGCCCCGTTTAACGGCAGTATCGGGTAGATTTCCACTGGGCCCCAACTCAAAACCCTATATAATGGGGAGTGGACTTCATTTCCACCCTTTTCACTCTCTCTCTACACCCTCTCTCTACAACTTATTTTCCGAGCCAAAAACGTCCGTTTCGAGCCCCAAACGAGTAAGCAATCTACCCTAACTTTTTATATAGCTTAGCTAACATGCAAATTCATGTTTAAGGAATCAAATAGGGGCAAGAGTAGGTGTTTAAGGCCCAAGAACACTCTTGGACCGTGAACACCCTTAAATGGGGTTTTTAAGCCCCAAAACCCCTCAAAACTACACCTAAGGCTTAGATATGGCTAATTGACTTATGGAAACGGACTTAGAACACCTCGAACTTAAATTTTGGGGAGTAAACTTGAGTTTACTACCCAAGAACATGCTTGGGCCGTAAACTCCCCCTTCATGGGGAGTAAACTCAAAATCAAATGTTAGAAATGCCCTCAAACACCTCCTATGGCCTTGGAAAATATCTAGAACCATCCCCCATTGAAGTAAAGGATTTAAACTTCAATAAATCCAAGGAAATAGGAGTTTACGGCGGTAAACCCCCCTAGGAAAGGTCCATGGGCCGTAAACTTCTAAAAGGTGCCGAAATGATGCCCTAAACTCCCCATTTGACTTGGAAAAATGAAGAGGATTTTATTCTCTATCATTTAAGTCCTTAAAACACCAAAAGTATATACACATAGGAGCTTGCGACCATAAACTCCTTGTTTAGGGCCGTAAACTCCTCAAATGGTACGTTTGTTGCCCTAAATCCACACAAGTGCCTTATATTTGGACTTAGCATAATTCTACAAGGGATATAAGACACTTTGTCATCCTAGAACATCCTCACCATGAGTTTACGGCCGTAAATTCATGGGAGTTAGTCCCAGGGCCGTGAACTCTATAAAGAGTTTACTCTTGAAGAGTAAACTCCCTATTTAAGCCATACACACCCTTAAACGTTACCCGGGACACTCCAAGCACTTAACCAAAGTGTTTTCCGCACTTTAGGATACGTATACGTGTTTACTTAGTATTATATGTACTAATTGTATGTAAACATATGTTATCATATGTTAGTAGATCACTAAGTGTGTCCAAGTCTTTACTTGACACCGAGCACCCAACCGACACCTTCGTTCGATCCACTTACAACAGGTGAGTTCATACCCCTGAATGAACCTTTTAAATGTTTTTACATGTTTTTATGGGGGGATACAAGTTAAACATGCTAGTTATCATATCAATCAGATGTGATTGATAACCCGCATGCACAAGGATTTATTACACTGTCAACTGTTTTGCCAAGTATGATACTGTAAATGGTTTTCCAAAACGACTTTACTTCTACTTTGTTAGAAACTACTGCTTTGTTATACTCCTACTTAGTTAAATGCTACTACTTTGTTAACGCTTTTACTTCGTGATACGCTTATACTTGTTTACACTCTTACTTCGTGATACGCTTCTACTTGTTAACGCTCCTACTTATTCACGCTTCCACTTATTAACGCTCCTGCTTTATTAACGCTACTACTTCACGAACCACTCCTACTTTATTACTGCTACTACTTCGAGAAACACTCCTACTTTATTTATGCTACTACTTCATAAACGCTTATACTCTATTAACACTCCTACTTCGAGAAACGCTACTACTTCGAGAAACACTCGTACTTTATTTATGCTACTACTTCATAAACGCTTATACTCTATTAACACTCCTACTTCGAGAAACGCTTCTACTTTGTGAAACACTTCTACTTTGTTAACGCCTCTACTAGGTTAAATGTATGTCTGTACTTGTATAGTTTTATATAAATAATGTTTAAAGGACTTAGGAAGGCTAGTTCGCCCTATTTCCTTTTCTTCGTTGAGATGTGGTCTGATGGGATCGGATCTCCATCCGAAGGTCGCTTGATCATTAATTATATATCAAGTATACATGTATAGACATATGGGTTTTACATCGGTCAGTTCAGTTATGAGTCTCTACTGCTAGTCCAACATTTTAATTAGAATTCACTATTTGGGATACATCTTCAGGACACGGCCTTCTCCGTTGTCTAGTTGGTAACCAGAGTCTCTTGTAAGGAGAGCAGACATTGTGTGTATAGATCTATACGGGATTGACACCCCCGTACCCTGACTGCTAGCTACAGTCCACGACCTACCAAGCCAAGGGGTGACAAATGTCATATTCACACCGACGCTTGCAGGGCGTCAAGTACTCTAGTGTCGATTAGTATGGTTACGAGTATCTCCATGTTACCTTATAATTCATGGCCTTAAGGTAACGACGTTTAACATTGTATGCTAGAAATACACACCTAGAATTACACTGTTTTTAGATCTTGCTAACTTTATCTTTCATTTGATACTGTTTGGGGTCTGTATACACTGTTTTTAGACCTTGCTAACTGTATCTTTCATTTGATACTGTCTGGGGTCTGTATTCACTGTTTTGGACCTTACTAGATGTATCTTTCATTTGATACCGTCTGGGGTCTGTATCTCCTTTTGTTAGACTGAGCCAGGCGTGTCGTTCATTCGATACTCTCCTGGAGTCTATGATTTCCTTTTGTCTTAGTCAGCAGTCTTCACTGCCGAGGCATATGTTATTTTCCCTGATATTCTCCTACTTTCTTTAATATCAAATCTCGTATTTTGATAATGATAGTGTTTAAGGGAAAACTATGCTTTACAACATAACTCTGTCCAGTCTTGGTAGAAGACTGCTTTTAATTAAAAAATATAGGATTTTCTGGAAAGGACTCTAATACACTATAGACTCTAAAACTACTACTTTTATAAAGTTATTTTGAACTTACTCAAATGACACTAAATACTTATGAACTCACCAGCATTTATAAAAAATGCTGATACTCGCTTTCAAAATAACTTGTATTCTCAGGTCAGCAATAGACAGGTACATTCCAGGAGCTTTTGTTGAAGACGGTTTAGTACTAAGCTGCATCTATACTAGTTTCTGTTATACTTTGATGTTTCTATGTAATGTAAACCATGTAAAACTATTACTATTAATGCAATGGTTGTCGTACTTTGATTACTATACTACATATGTTGTGATACTTGACATGACGTCATCCACCCCAGAACGTTTCCACCGTTCCGGTTTTGGGGTGTGAGAGATTGGTATCAGAGAATTGTTTATAGTGAGCTAAGTATATCAATTCATAAAAGATATACAGCCTATAAATACATAGGGATAAAACACTCTGACCAAGAATTATACTTTAAAATATAACCATATTTTACTAAGGTATAAGAACATCCAGAATCTAAACACTCGAACACAAGTATCACAAGAAGAACAAGAATAAAAGTCTTCGGATGTTGAGCATTACCGTCAAACCTGGGCAGTTATGTAATCGTAAGCTGGAATAAATGTAACCTGATCAACTACATTTATTCGAGATGCGATGAACATGTGCTTGGGAGTGATAGTGGTGTTGCAACAGGTCTGAAACTTACCAACTAGGAATGTTAGAGCCAAACATAAAGTTTAAAATACTATGGGAGTATTTTGGAATACTAAAAGACTCACATTAATCCCAGAATCATAATCAGAAGATAAGAAACAAACAAGAAATTAAAATACCATAGGGGTATTTTAGGATCCATAGATAACCTTGTGTGAAGAACTAAAAAGATCCTTATTGATATACCTACAATTACAGAGGTTATACTCCCAAGGTTATATACAATAAGGATCCCATAGGATAAGAATGTGTTGTTTCGCTCTACTTCCTTTTCCTCGTTGGGATGTGGATATAGAGTAGTATCACATATTCGAAGGCCTATCAGATCTAAGCTATATATGATTTGTATACCCTGTGTAATCATAGCAGGACTCAATATGGATCATCCAGTGAAATGTTAATAATCTCTTAGGATTCTTTAGACATTTCCATTGTCGGACGAACCCTGTAGAAAACCCCATCCACTTCAGTGCTTGCCAGAAGAGTTGATTCAGACCTAGAAGAGGTTCATTGAGAAGATTTCCAGTTCGGAAATAAATGAACTAGGTCGAGACTATTGAAACCACCAAGTGCTTATACCCTTATAAGGACATCGGTGGGAAATCCGCCTAAACTTCCGAGATTTCCAGTCATCCATCATGAAGTGATGACACCCAGAGTCAGTATCGGAAGTAAGACGGAGTAGAAATTCAATATGTCTATACGAGTAGAAAACCCTAGGTAATTACCCGAAGGAAAACCAACACCGGTCCCAGTCAAAGATACGAGGTAGACAGAGGGAGCCAGTACATGGAACCCAAGAAGTGTCTTTTCCTCGTGTTCGTCACACTAATACACCCATAAAATAATACAATTTAGTGAGTTAGTGGTTACACTACTCACACTATGTGTTAGGTAAATCACCTTTTCCCGTTGCCAATAACCCGATGAGAGCGGATCGCCACACCTCTATTGAGAATGTTTAGCCATAAGCCTTCACGAGCCTCTCTTCCCGCGGTGTTCGTTGTGCTCCAATCTTTCCAGGCCGGAGAGTGAAACCTTTTCCAGTGTAAAGGTAACTTAGTAGGAACGACTCCCATCTTATGTCTTTTTCAGATACTCACACTCCTACCTTGAATACCAGGACTACATCATAGGGATGTAGGTCGACACTCCGACAACCAATATCCGAGGCACGGGAAAAATTTATGCCTAATATAGTAAGGACAGATATGTCCAGGGTTAACCATCGTCTCTCGTTAGCTTGCATTCTTTTTCCGTATAGGAAAACCATGCCTCTGAAGAAACGTAACCCACCCACTGGAAAGAAACCAACTCTCCTACTCGATGAAGCTACGTTCCAAGCTGCAGTCTCGGCAGCCATTGCAGCTGTCATGGCTCAACTGAATGCTAAAAACGCCAATGTTAGCAAGAGCCCTATCGGGAATTCCGATCCTAGTAGTGGACAGCAGCAACCAACCTCTGTGTACCCAGCCACTCAAGAACCCGAACTAACTCCACTGGAAAGAAAGTTTAAGAACGAGGAAGGAAGTACCTCGGCTCAAGGACCTGCTGAAGGGCAGCGAGCCGAGACAGTCAGTGCCCCTGCCAGCTCTTCCATCCCGACTTCAAGAAGACCATACCTAGGAAGCCTTCCCCACCGCGGCAAGTGTAGCTACCATCATCATGGTATATGCCGGCAACTCTTTTGTGCTAGGAGAAACATGAAGGGGCATACTGCTCGCGTCTGCAGAACCCCGGTTGAGTTTATTACATCAACCACCAATGTGGCAGCCAATCCAGTTTGCCATCTTTGTGGTGAGATTGGACACTTCAAGAAGGACTTTCCAACCGAAGGAAACAACAAAGACTCAGGAGGAGTCTGACTCTAATGCTTAGGGAGAAGCATCAAGGAACTCGGTAGATTTTGGTACATCTCTCAATCTCAAATAACTAACCGAAAACATTGAAAGGCTAATTCTAAATGTAATTATTTCCCCCATTAAGGTGAAAGTCGCAGCACGGTTATAAAATTTAAAAATTTCATTAGGTAAAACTATAATGGCTAAGTATATACGCTACGGCCATGTATAATTGAGATGGATAGACCTAGAGTGAGTGAATGCCGCCTCATTTCCTGTTCCTCGTTTGGTTGTGGATTTAAGGCGGAGTCCCTAAGTCAACAGTCCTCCCCACCTTAATTATACATGACTAGTATATGTTTGGCGATTATAGAAATGCCTCATGAGAATCCATTCATGAAAAGGTACTCTACTCAGAAACATTCAGGACTCTCTATAGTTCCGCATCAACTCTATCGGTCCAAGTATCCGCGACAGTGATACATAGGATGAAACCCGAGACGCCTAGAACTTGTGTGCTCGTTCGGCACATGACTCTATTGACCTTCATTTTATGTCATGTCGAAGTGTGCCAACTTCGATGTCTCTATCGATCATGGTTCGACTTCGTGCAACCATGTGTAAATTCTAACTGCTGTGTAAAAAGAACTTTCACCATAGCCATTCTGGCAGATAAAGGTTCTTTCGAACCTAAACAAAATAAAAATAATAAAGACTAACACGATCCGCCAGTCGTCACTCTTATTTCAAACCTTACGAAGTACCCAGGAGAAGGTACCGCGCGCTGTTAACCAACCCTTCTTGGACAGATAGAAACCGAAGCGAAAGACACTACAGATATTCCAGAAGACGATAACTACCCGAAGCATACTTAGTAGAAACCCAGAAAGACCCTTCGCACCTCGCAATCAGGTTCGTGAATGAAGAGGATAGAACTCATGGGACTGACCACTGTAAATGAGTATATGCGTATGGGTGATATATAATTGAGATAAAAAAGATTTAAGATGTGTGCTTCCTCCTTACACCCTGTTCCTCGTTGGCTTGTGGGTCTGGGATGGAGCCGCACAACTAAACATCCTGCCGACCTCAATTATATATGGCTCACATACACCAAGTATTAGTGGTTAAGCTGAGTATTAGCTCTACCACGAACCTCATAGAAAAACCATTCATCCTATTCCATGGAATGGGAGCTAGAGTCAAGAGAACCCCTACGGATTGAGCTACTACAATGACCACAAATCCGAAATTGTTGGCATCCCAATTAAGCCGGCATAGTAGCTAACACCCTCGGTTGGTAAACAAATCTGAGCCGTAAGAGTCAAGGACATTGACTACAACCATCCATTCACGCTTAATTCCCAGAATTGAGCATCGCAGCGAATATCCCGGAAATCCGAGAGCTGCGGTGAATTAAACTCTGAGAAGAGTGGATGAGGAGATTAAATTTCCGAGTGATGGAACCCCAAACTCACTAGATTTAACCTAGACCGAGGAAACTCAGAACCTTCGGAAGAGTAGTTGCAGAAGATACTCACACTACTCAGGCACTTCGTTCACCCCGTTACAGACGAGTAGTGCCTAGGATCCTCCGCCGCATCACATGGAGGAAGTCACCGTCGCCTTGTAGACGATAGACTACATTCTCCGAAGTGAACACTAGAATACCGAGAACCACAGGACAACCTCCGCAACCAAGAATACTTGGTCAAAATGTGGAAGTAGCTGCGTTAAGCCTTATAACCCAGATCCCGAAGAGATTATAGACTTGACACCAGTCTAGGTGTTAGTCGATGGGTTATACAAGAGCACCCGCTTTCCACACTAAAATAAACCAACGCCTTGAAGATTAGAACATGTCTTAGAGATTCAATGGACTACTAGGTGTTCCACGAATACAATCTCGCATAGAAATAGTAGAACCACCTCTAGAGATAGTCCAACACTCGTCTGGTGAAACCCTATCTCCCTGACCCTGAGGGTTTCCGTTAGGAATATCTCAAGATTCATTAGTGCAGGTTCATTTTGCACCAGATTGAGATAGCCACTCTACAACAAAAAGATACCGTAGACACACAACCCACCCGATGATCTAGAAAGTCTCTAAAAGCCAATTGACAGGAAACGCGAAACCAAGGACAACCCGAGCTTCCTAAGAACCAACCTGAAGGACTACACTTCCAGTATGAGAGAGAACATTAGGAACTTCGGAATGGTGATCACGCCAGTGATGATCTTGCCATAGAAGTACACTATGTTCTAAGTACTGAAAAGCTCTACCCTTCCTAGAGCTTTGGACCATCCAAGATCCTTTACGGAGATTGGTCCAACCCTCATCAGACCACTACTACTTTCGGAAATCCCACAAGTTTCTAGACTTGATCAGTACGTGCCCGACGCCACTCCTCGTATTCCACTCATCTTGATAGAAACCATTGAGAACCCTAACTTCGTAGGCATACCTGTAGGAAATCGCTAACTGCACGAGACGGAATCCGCATCCCGTAGGTGAAGGTTTGTTAGAATGACAAACACAGGCCAGAGTTCACTTGGGAGTGCGAGGAAAAACCGAATATGAAGTACCCTCCTGCCTCTACTCGGTCATTCATACCTACTTCCTTGCCTAAACCAGAATTTCGAGACGAAATTCCTTCTAACAGGGGGATGATGTGACAACCCGAAATTTATTCCGTCATTTTTAACCCCTTTTCTATTAATAAGCCTCGTTTTATTTAACTGTCCGTTAACTTTTGGACTGATTAATTAATTTGGGACTTTTAAACGACTTTATGAGGGTTGAAACAAATTATAAACACCCTCATTATCCTTTGGAAAATTTTAGTTTCAACCAAGTCAAAATACGACCACTAAATCGGGTGCGACCAAAAGCCCCGTTTAACGGCAGTATCGGGTAGATTTCCACTGAGCCCCAACTCAAACCCCTATATAAGGGGGAGTGGACTTCATTTCCACCCTTTTCACTCTCTCACTACACCCTCTCTCTACAACTTATTTTCCGAGCCAAAAACATTCGTTTCGAGCCCCAAACGAGTAAGCAATCTACCCTAACTTGTTGTATAGCTTAGCTAACATGAAAATTTGTGTTTAAGGAATCAAATAGGGCCAAGAGTAGGTATTTACGGCCCAAGAACACTCTTGGACCGTGAACACCCTTAAATGGGGTTTTTAAGCCCCAAAACCCCTCAAAACTACCCCTAAGGCTTAGATATGGCTAATTGACTTATGGAAATGGACTTAGAACACCTCAAACTTAACTTTTGGGGAGTAAACTTGATTTTACTGTCCAAGAACATGCTTGGGCCATAAAATCCCCTTCATGGGGAGTAAACTCAAAATCAAGTGTTAGAAATGCCCTCAAACACCTCCTATGGCCTTGGAAAATATCTAGAACCAACCCCCATTGAAGTAAAGGCTTTAAAGTTCAATAAATCCAAGGAAATAGGAGTTTACGGCGGTAAACCCCCCTAGGAAAGGTCCATGGGCCGTAAAATCCTAAAAGGTGCCCAAATGATGCCCTAAACTCCCCATTTGACTTGGAAAAATGCATAGGATTTTATTGTCTATCATTTAAGTCCTTAAAACACCAAAAGTATATACACATAGGAGCTTATGGCCGTAAACTCCTTGTTTAGGACCGTAAACTCCTCAAATGGCACCTTTGTTGCCCTAAATCCACACAAGTGCCTTATATTTGGACTTAGCATAATTCTACAAGGGATATAAGACACTTTGGCATCCTAGAACACCCCCGCACCCTGACTGCTAGCTACAGTCCACGGCCTACCAAGCCAAGGGGTGACAAATGTCATATTCACACCGTCGCTTGCAGGGCATCAAGTACTCTAGTGTTGATTAGTATGGTTACGAGTATCTCCATGTTACCTTATAATTCATGGCCTTAAGGTAACGACGTTTAACACTGTATGCTAGAAATACACACCTAGAATTACACTGTTTTTTAGACCTTACTAACTGTATCTTTCATTTGATACTGTTTGGGGTCTGTATACACTGTTTTTTGACCTTGCTCACTGTATCTTTCATTTGATACTGTCTGGGGTCTGTATTCACTGTTTTGGACCTTACTAGATGTATCTTTCATTTGATACCGTCTGGGGTCTGTATCTCCTTTTGTTAGACTGAGCCAGGCGTGTCGTTCATTCGATACTCTCCTGGAGTCTATGATTTCCTTTTGTCTTAGTCAGCAGTCTTCACTGCCGAGGCATATGTTATTTTCCCTGATATTCTCCTACTTTCTTTAAAATCAAATACCATATTTTGATATGATAGTGTTTAAGGGAAAACTACGCTTTACAACATAACTCTGTCCAGTCTTGGTAGAAGACTGCTTTTAATTTGAAAATATAGGATTTTCTGGAAATGACTCTAATACACTATAGACTCTAAAACTACTACTTTTATAAAGTTATTTTGAACTTACTCAAATGACACTAAATACTTATGAACTCACCAGCAATAGACAGGTACATTCCAGGAGCTTTTGTATTCTTAGGTCAGCAATAGACAGGTACATTCCAGGAGCTTTTGTTGAAGACGGTTTTGTACCAAGCTGCATCTATACTAGTTTCTGTTATACTTTGATGTTTCTATGTAATGTAAACCATGTAAAACTATTACTATTAATGCAATGGTTGGTGTACTTTGATTACTATACTACATATATTGTGATACTTGACATGACGTCGTCCACCCCAGAACGTTTCTGCCATTCCAGTTTTGGGGTGTGACATAACAACCGAAATCTATCACTATCACATACCATATCACGCTAGCATATAACATTTCAGGTAGTAACAACACAGATGAATATCACAAAGACAAACATCTAGCATACGATCCCTGCTGGTGGGCCGACATTGTGGCCGTAGATCCACTGCTACTGGAAGGTAACTCACCTCGTAGTAGCTGCTAAACTGCACAGGAATCCTCTGACTGTTGATGCTGCTGCTCTGGAAATCATCCGGCTATAATCCTCACAAAACACTTAGTCAGAAACTGACATCTACTCTTAGGGTAAAATGACCATTTTACCCCTGACCAAGTCAAAGTCAAAGTCAACTTCTAGTTGACCTCACTCGCCGAGTTGGCTCGCCAACTCGCCGACTCCCTATCCTTCCATTAGACCTCATACCCGTCTCTACTCGTCGACTTTGGCGATGACTCGACGAGTTTTCCTTCTATATGATCATCGACTGAATCCTCATCCAACTCGCCAAGTTGTATGAACAACTCGTCGAGTTCATCATCAACTGATACACGGGTCATGTCCTTGACTCGCCGAGTTGTATGAACAACTCGTCGAGTTCATCTTCATCCTTAAGAAGATTGTCTTGGACTCGATGAGTCTATTCATGCACTCGCCGAGTCCCATGAATTTCCATAAAAATGGCTTAGTCCAGAACATTGGGTCACCCCTTGGGACCCCCTTAAAACCTTTCCACACTCAACTGGGTCCTTATGACCCTCAACTGATATGGGACAGAACCTAGGACTCGCCGAGTCCAAGAACGGACTCGCCGAGTTGGTCACAACCACTCACTGAATATTTGATTTCTGATGCACTACCCATGATCAAAATATAGATCTATGCTTCTATAATCGATCTAGCACGTAAAGTTACAACCTTTACGTGCTTGCATGGGACTTTAAGCTCAAAAGGTCCTAAAACAGGCTCTCACAATGCATGGGGCCTTCCTTGAGTGCAAAAGCCACTCCTTTCTGCCTTGTAACCCCTCTAAGGACCTAGATCCGAAACATCAACCTCAAACCATGCTTGCAATCATGGTTGGTGACCAAAATGGCTTAGAAAAGCCCTAAAACTCCACAAAATGGGATCTATCAAAAGAGCAAGCAAGGTATAGACTTTATACCTTCTGAAGTCTGCAAATGATGCTCAAAACCGAATCCTTGTAGCCTCCTCTTGATCCTTCAAGCTTTTCCTTCCTTCCTTGGATCACAAAAGCACCAAAATCACTCCAAATGTCTTAGATTGCTTCAATAACGGCTAGGGTTTGCTATGGGGGTCTTTTGGGAGCAAATGGGACTAAGGATGCCGAGTTAAGGTGTTTAAATAGGGTGCAAACCCTCGGATTAGAGTTTTTGCCCAAACAGGGTCTACCCGCCGAGTCCACAACTTAAACTCTGCGCCTCATCCCGCTTCTACTCGGCGAGTTGGTCCTTTAACTCGCCGAGTCCAAGAACAAATGCAAAATATTTAAAGGTTTAATAAAAAGAACACTTACCAAGAACCATGTTCTACAAATCTCCCCCACTTATTTTAGACTTCATCCTCGAAGTCTGCTGCTCGATCCTGAAACAGCTCAGGGTAGTGCTCCATCATCTCATCCACCGGCTCCCAATTACACTCCGACCCATTCCGGTGCCGCCATTGCACCTTCATAATTTCTACTCTTTTGTTCCTTAGATCCTTTGACTTTCGGTCAAGGATCGGTACAGGCCGCTCGATGTAATTCAGGCTGCTATCCACTTGAATGCCCTCCAAGGGTACCACTGCTGAGTCGTCCACCAGACACTTTCACAGCTGAGAAACATGGAAAGTGTTGTGTATCTGACTTTGTTCGGCTGGCAAATCCAGCCTATATGCCAACTTGCCCACCCGGGCTATAACCCTGAACGGTCCAATATACCTTGGGCACAACTTGCCCCACTTCCTGAATCGAATGACGCCTTTCCAAGGCGACACTTTCAAGAGAACCATATCTCCGACTTTGAACTCCAGGTCTGATCGACGCTTATCGGCATAAATTTTCTACCGACTCTGAGTAGTCTGAAGCCTGCTCCGGACCTGCTGAATCTTCTCTGTCGTCTTGAGCACTACTTCGGTGCTCCCCATGACACTCTGGCCAACCTCGCCCCAGCATATCGGGGTCCTGCACCTCCTCCCATACCACATCTCGAAGGGAGGGCGGTCGATGCTCGCATGATAGCTATTATTATACGAGAACTCTTCCAACGGAAGGTAGGTATCCCAGCTACCTCCGAAGTCTAAAACACATGCCCGCAACATGTCCTCCAGAGTCTGGATGGTCCGCTCGCTCTGGCCATCCGTCTGCGGGTGAAAGTCGGTGCTGAAATGTAGACGAGTACCCAACTCGTCGTGGAATTTCTTCCAAAACGTGGATGTGAACCGCACATCCCTATCCGAAATCACCGAAACTGGCACTCCGTGCCGGGCCACCACCTCTCTGATATAGATATCGGCCAATTTATTGGCCGAGATGCTCTCCTGAATCGGGATAAAGTGGTCACTCTTCGTCAATCGATCGAAGATGACCCATATCGAATCCACTCCTCGCGCAGTCCTGGGAAGCTTCATGATAAAATCCATCGTAATATTCTCCTATTTCCACAGCGGGATATCCAACGGCTGCATCTTGTTGTGTGGACTCTGATGCTCGACCTTGACCTTCCTGCAGGTCAAGCACCGCTCCACGTACCATGCCACATCCCGCTTCATGCAGGGCCACCAATAGTCCAGACGAAGACCTGGCGCACACCTCCGAGGTATGGCACCCACGCCCTGCGGTGTAATGTCAATAATCCCCTGCTGTCATAGTCGAAGGAGGAAACCTGACCCACTATGCACTCACTCTTCTGATGTTCCTCCTTCATGGCCTCCTGCTGGGCCTCCCGAATCCGCTCCAATAGAGGAGTCACCACTGTCATCCGCATGCAGACAACCCTGATCGGCGCCACCTTGCGGCTAAGCGCATCGGCCACCACATTGGCCTAACCCGGGTGATAAAGGATCTCGCAATCGTAATCCTTTACCACGTCCATCCACCGACGCTGCCTCATGTTTAGATTCGGATGATCCATGACGTACCTCAAACTCTTATGGTCCGTGTAAATGGTACAGCGAACCCCATAGAGGTAATAACGCCAAATCTTGAGGGCGAACACAACAGCCCGCAGCTCAAAGTCATGCGTCGGTAGTTCTCCTCGTGAGGCTTCAGCTGCCTCGACGCGTAGGCGATGACATGCCCTCTCTGCATCAATATTGCGCCCAAACCTGAGATGGACGCATCGCAGTACACAACAAAATCCTCCATGCCCTCTGGCAGGGCTAAGATTGGCGCCTCGCACAATCTCTGTCTCAGTGTCTCGAACGCTGCCAGCTACTCAGGCCCCCAACGAAAGACCACGGCCTTCCTTGTTATCCTGGTCAAAGGTACGGCTATCTTGGAGAAATCCTGGATGAATCTCCGATAATAGCCCGCTAATCCTAGGAAACTTCGAATCTCAGATGGAGAGTTCGGAACCTCCCACCTCATCACGGCCTCCACCTTGGCCGGGTCTACCGAAATTCCGTCCTGGTTGACAAGGTGCCCAAGAAACTGCACCTCACACAACTAAAACTCACATTTGGAGAACTTGGCATACAAAGCTCTCCTTCCTCAAAGTCTCCAGCACCTCCTGCAGGTGCTCCTCGTGCTCCTCCTGCGTCTTGGAATAAACCAAGATATCATCAATAAACACTATCACAGACCGGTCTAACATCGGTCTACACACGCGGTTCATGAGGTCCATGAACGCGGCAGGAGCATTGGTGAGCCCAAAGGGCATTACCACAAACGCGTAATGGCCATAGCGCATCCGAAACGCAGTATTTTGTACATCCTCCTCTCTGAACCTCATCTGATGATATCCTGAATGCAGATCAATCTTGGAGAACCAAGATGCTCCCTGTAGCTGGTCAAAGAGGTCGTCAATCCTCCGGAGTGGGTAACGGTTCTTCACCGTTACCTTATTCAGCTCCCTATAGTCTATACACATACGATGCGACCCGTCCTTCTTCTTCACAAACAGAATCGGAGCTCCCCAAGGCGAACTACTTGGCCTGATAAATCCCTTGTCTAGCAGCTCCTGTAGCTGCGTAGACAACTCCTGCATCTCGGGAGGAGCCAACCGATATGGTCCTCGGGGAATACGTCTGCGAACTCTCGTACTACGGGCACCTCGCCCACCATCACCATACCCGCCTCCCGGGTATCCATAACATACGCGAAATAACTTGCGCAACCCTGCTGGAGGTAACACCTAGCTCTCGCTGCTGAACATAGGGTTGGTCCTCGCTGTGGCCTCTCGCCTTGAATCATCAGCTCTCCCCCACTTGGGGTCCTGATCCGCACCAATTGTTGTGCACAATCTATCACTGCCCTATTGGGGCATAACCAATCCATACTGATAATAACCATGTTCCCCCGCAACGGTATGGGAACCAGATCCACCAAGTAACACTCCTCGAATAGTATCAACACACAATCTCGGAACACCGTCGATGCTCGCACAGAATGGTCATTTGCAATCTCTACGTCTAGAGGGCAATCCAACATGCCTGAAGACTCGAAAAATCTCTTGTTGAGCGCAAGAGAAACAAACGATCGGGTAGCACCCGAATCAAACAACACCTGAACTAGGATACCGTTCACATGGAACGATCCTAAACAGAGCACATACATAACATATCAGAATCACAGCAACATATCATAACAGCATAATCAAGAAGTCAAACCTGTCACCACATCGGGTGTAGCGCGTGCCTCCTCGGTAGTCAACTGGAATGCCCGGCTCCTCACCACTGGAGCCTCTGCCTTGCCCTGCCGGCCATCAGTGATCCGCAGGGTCGCTGGAGCTGGCACTTTCACGGGCGCTGATGCTGCTGTCAACTGGGGGCAATTGGCCTTCTTGTGGCCCCTCCGGTTGCAGTGGAAACACAACAACTCAGACGTCTGAATAACCGGTACAGGGGCAGTACAATCCCTGCTGAAATGGCCCGACTTGCCGCACTTGTAGCAGCCCGACGATCCCAGTCTACACGCCCCCTCATGTGGCCTGCCGCATTTCCTGCAGCAGCCCCGTCCTGAATGGCCTTTCGGCCTACCATCTGATCCCTTGGGCTTCTTCCCCGAATCCCCAATCGACTGCCCCTCCTCCACTTTCCTCTTCCGGACATGCTCCAGATCGATCTCCCTTTCCCTCGCCCTGGCAATCATGGACTCCAGGGTAGGGCAAGCTGAAAAGCTAACATGCTCTCGGATGTCAGCCCGTAGCATGTCATTGTAGCGGGTCCTCCTCATATCCTCATCCCCCGCATAATGGGGGTATTAACAACGCCCTCTCTCGGAACTTGGTGGTGATCTCCGCCACAGTCTCCGTTGTCTGCCTCATATCTAAAAACTCCCTGGCCATCTGCTGAAGCTTGACAGCCGGCGCAAACTCTGCCCTGAACCTGGTCACAAAGACCGACCAGGTCATAGCCTCAATAGCCGAGGCTCCCAATGAGTCACCGACGGACTCCCACCAATCTCTAGCTCGGTCTCGCAAACATCCTGCTGCATATCTCACCTTCGACCCCTCGGGACAGAAGCTGGTCAGCTGTGCGGACTCAATGTCCGTAATCCATCGTCTGGCAGCAATGGGGTCCTTCGCCCCATGGAAATCCGGCGCACCACTACCCCTGAAGTCCTTAAAGGATAGCGTGCAAGATCCTGACTGGCCAGATGCCATGTCACTCCTGAACGCCCTGAGGCGGTCCTCCATCAGCTCAACTATCCCTTCCTTGACCAACCCGAAAATGATGGGGGTCGACTCAAGGATGCCTCTGGTGATCTCTGACGCGATGAGCTCACATAGCCTCTCATCTACTGGCTCGGAACCTAATCCTGAACCCGATCCCTCTCCAGAACTGCCAACTGCTGTCCTCTGACGTAGTACCACCATTCTGCAATACATACATGCAACTATTAGTGATACTAATACCTCTAAAGGGATCACATCTATTACAAGTTCCCCGGTCTTGTCTTAGCCTTCCTCAATTCGGGTACGGATCCTCTGCTTTCAGTAGTACGGGCCCATACTACCTTCCATATCTATCCGTACCTTCCTCAAGGACTGCCTTGACTCCACTAGATCCCTTTCACCACTGATGATCTCTTCTACTCTTATCCTAGGCTTACCCTAGGAAACCTCTAACTCCACCCAACCCAGTCCTCAGCTGCTGAAGGTCTCTTTGTAATGTCAATTAGCCATTACCTGAATACAATCATATGCAACAAGGCTCAGATAATCCTTCAAGTAAGGGATTCATCCCTACAACAGTTAGGACTCAAACAAGAGCTACGCAATAGGTTCAAATCCAACACTCTGAGATTATTCAACCCTGATCACATGTGACTTTAACGTATTCACCTAACAGCTAACTCCCATCACTCAAAACCCACATAGCACAAAGCAAACATCATTCGGCCAAAAGGGAACAATCTCAAGCAACTCTATCCTCATAAACAGGAACTGCACTAGCATACAATGCTAAGCTAATACTATCAGGTATAACCTAGACAGGCTATCCTACTACTGTCTACTCAATTCTAGCATGCAACTCTCATAAGTTGAAGCACATAAAGCGGGCACACAAGGCATCACTCCTAGATCCTTAGTCCTATTCTAGCATGTTGTTCTACTGAAACTGATAAACGTAACATAAGCTTGTATGGGTACTTTGGGGAATACTTACTTGAGCTCGGCCGGTCGCGCACATCACACACTTCGTTCTTTCTATAAAACTCTTTACTTAACTTGTAGAAAACATTTCCTTTTTTCAAAATCTTTTAATCCCTTGATTTGAGTTCAGACACCCCCGAGGGTGTGTCCGAATCCCTCAAACCAGGGCTCTGATACCAACTTGTAACGACCCAATTTTCACGCCCAAAAATTTCATTTAATTTAAGTGGTTTGTAAAACATTTGTAGTAAAACATCATCCGATCATATCATTTCACAAAACATATCTCGTGTCTGAAAACCCAAAACATGAAAATAATAATAATGTCAGAGTACAATCGCATAACATCTCATAATGCGGAAAACCAATGTGTGTGTATGATGTGCTGCTACCGCGCCAGCTCCTTCCCCTTCGCTGAAGAGGTACCTGAAACCAAAACTGAAAATTGTAAGCACGAAGTTTAGTGAGTTCCCCCATCATACCACATACCATACAATCACATCACATACATACTGCTAGGCATTTCTGGGTAGCCCGGCCTACCCGGTACGGCCATTCTGGGGTGCCGACCTACCCGTACGGCCATTCTGGGGTGCTGTCCTACCCGTGTCAATCCATTCTGGGGCGCTGTCCTACCCATGTCGAGCCATTATGGGGTGCTGACTACCCTTCGGTCCTAACAACCGAACCTCAGGGACTATTTCACCCCCTAGTACTACTATCACATATATCATAGCATAATCTATTGTCAGACATATCTGGGGTGTGCGACCTACCCTTCAGTCCTAACAACCGAATCTCGGGGACTCTTCCCCCTCCTACTACCTCTATCTCATGTAACATATCATGCTAGCAGCTAAACATGTAATAACATACTGTTAGGCATATCTGGGGCCCCTAACCTACCCTTCGGTCCAAACAACCGAACTCTATCACTATCACATACCATATCACGCTAGCATATAAAATATAAGGTAGTAACAACACAGATGAATTGTAACGCCTTGGTTTTTCTCGGTACGTTTGGTTATTTTAATTTAATTATCCTTGTAACCTTGGGTTAATTTATTTAACCAATGTCTGATTTCTTATGTTATTGGACTCTTTTGATCATCTTCTAAACTCCTTTTATTGAAGTCCATGGGCTCTGGGCCTATTTGCAAAGTCCATCTAGTAAATAGTACTTAATGTGTTAATTGAGTCATTTGGAACACACAAGAAAAACACTCTAAACCCTACTTTCATTTCCAGCCTTGATTCATATTGGTATGAACCTCCTTATCATTTCTTACAACTTCATTCATAACCTTGTTCTAGTTTTATGATTTCATCTTCACTTCTTCTCCTTCTTGTTTGATTTGTAACTGTATGTTATTCATCATCTCAAGGTCCTATCTTCACCCCATATATGGTGGATGATGGATCTAGGGGATTACATGTTGCAAAAGATCATGGAAACCCTAAAAGGGAGAATGGTGATTTTATGTGCTTTATGTTCATTTTCATGTTGATTATTATTACAATCTTGTGGAAAAATGAAATCCTAATGATACCTAACCCTTTTTAGTACCACCATGATCATGGGGACTAAATTGGGATGATGAACACATCTTAAGATGTGTTTCAAAGGGGGAAGGATGGATAAGCCAAAAAGGAATCACGGGTGATCTGTTTTCCATCAGATCTGTAGTCATTTTGTAAAATTCATATCTTGAGCTCTAGAACACAAACGGACCCCAAACCAGTTCCCAACGTTCACAAATTTAGTTGGCTAACTTTCTTAAGCAGGCCAACCTCACTGATAAGGACTTTATCTATGGAAAATAATGGCATCTTTATTGTTTGATCTGATCTGGGTCTGTTCTGATATGTCATTTTGTTTTCATCATTTCTAAGGCTTGTAAAAGGATCCAGAGTGATTCCAAGTTTCTATATGTTCCTGATATTATGAATTTAAGATCTAGAGCAGATGGGGTGTTATTTCCAAATTATAAATTGGTTAGAATGGATCCACACTCCAGATCAGTGGGCAGTCACCAGTTTTTGCTAGTGCTGTGATTGTCCAAAATGTGAATTTTATATCTGGAGTTTGGGAGATGCTTTTCATTCAATTCTAAGTCTGAGACTTTAATTTGCATGTCCGTTACTTCTCTGAATTTTGGTTTGGACGAATTCTACTCACAAGTTGGGTAGAATTGGCCAACATCACTTGACTGTATTGTTGAACACAGAAGTGATATACCATTTTGTAAAATTAATATTTAATTCATCTTTTTGAGTTAGAATGAGTTCGTTATAGTTGTGGAATCCTCAGCAATCATAGTTTCCTATAAAATTTAGTTAAAGCTATGTTTCTGTTTTAGATTTTGGAGTAAATCCGTTTTGAATAGCAGGTCTGTTTTAGAGACCTTGCTATGATTACTCTTCTCTCAACTCATAGCTTCATTACTTCTCCTTTCTAACCTTTATTCCTTCTTAGGTGAGGTTTTGAAGTTTGCTCAAGCTTGGTAGCATTATTTGATTGTTATCTATCCTTACTACTCACTCAAGGTGAGTTCTCTCACACCGTTGTACTGATGATTGTGTTTGCTAGTTAGCTCGTGTGTGGTTATTTGAATTTATTATAAAAGCATGCTATATAAGTATTGTTTTAATTCGTACATGTGCATTGTATGTAACTAATCATGGATATGGGGACACCACCAAAGGATACGGATTTACCGGTGCGGTGGGTAGGTAAGATCACCAACGTAATACTCATCATGAGGTGCGATGATTAGGGCCAAGTGATACGGGATCTTCCCGGTGCGGTTCAAACCTACAAGTCCTTCTTGTATTATTGGCGTTGATTCGTTCTTTGCCTTTATTATACAACAATAATTGGTAAATGGATTAGGGTTAGTAAATATGAATGTTAGTACAATGTCTGTGTTTGAATTCACTAAGCTTTGTGCTTACGGTTTCCCTTATAACTTTTCAGGTGTTAAGATTAAAGAGGCTAAGGCTTGACTTGGAGCACCGGGACATTGCTACTAGTTATTTTTGTTGGGACCTTATCATTATTATTATTACTTCTGCACTTATTTTATACGATTATTAAGTTGATGGATTATGTTATGACTATTTCAGTTGTTTTAATTTAATTTATGATGGGTTTTAAAAGTTTAAAAAATTTTGCAAAAATTTGGGTGTCACAAGTTGGTATCAGAGCGACAGTTTGAGGGAACTAGGCATTCTTGTGGATGTTCTAGACTCAAATTTAAGGCTCTATAAGAGTTTATTTTCTTTTTAAAAGATTTTTCAAACTTTCTGAAGACTAGTAGTGGAAGATGTCGTGGTGTGCAAGTCGGCCAGCCAAGTAAGCCTTATTTCTTATGTTAAATGTTTATGTTAAATTGTTGACTATGAATTGGATTCTACTAGCCTTAAAATATTAGATTATACACTTAGTTAGTGTTAACATGTGAGAGAGTTGTAAAATTAATGGCTAGAGCAAACTGGAAATTTTGAAACTAGACGCGAATGTGAAATTGGAACTTGTGTGGAAGGTAGTAGAAGGGCCCCTACTATTTGAAATATCGGTGCCGGTTTCGGGTCGGGGCAAGGTTGAAAATTTTTTGGCAAGCTAAGTGTTTTGTCTTCCCAGAAATATCTAGGCTGAATTGTTTCTAAGATTTTCCTTCTTCTGTGGATACCAATGGCTCCGCCTGCTAGCCTTTATCAGCTCCAAATGGAGCAAGTTAGGGATAATGTCGTTGAGGAATTCAATAACGCTTTCAACGAACTAATCCCGGGTGTGACTAACGATATAATCAACCAAGTCGGTGCTCTTATGGATGAGCGCCTCGCGGCTATTCCCGTGGGAGCGTTACTGGCTCTGCCTGTTCAGGATTCGGCATACAACTTCGATAAGTTCAGCAAGCGTAGCCCTCCTCTTTGGAACGGTGAATCCGAACCAGTTGTTGCTAAGCACTGGGTGTCAGATGTTGAGGGCGACTTCATAATTGTTGGGTGTCCAGATCAGTACAAAGTAGTGATCGCCATGAATCAGCTGCGAAAAAGGGGAAATACATGGTGGAAAACCATCACCGCTCTATTGAACGAAGAAGTGAGGGCCATGTCTTGGGCCCAATTTATGGAGAGGTCCGAGGCACAATATGTGCCTAAGGTGGAGCATCAGTGGATGCAGCAAGAGTTCATGGCCTTACAGCAGACTACCGAGTCCTTTAGCGACCTGAACGCCAAGTTCTTGGAGATGCTATCTTTTTGCCCCTCGTCTGATGGGAACGAGGCCTGGTTGGTCAGCTGGTACAGGCCATCCTACGTACCGAGATTCGGGAATTCGTTAGCATGCAGGATTTATCGACTTTATCCGCGATCATGAATGCAGCGAGGAGGAGCGAAATCGAGTTGCAGACCTAGTCCAAGAAGAAGGCCAATGACACCTCTTCCAAGACATCCAGAGATGCCCAAAAAAAGCAAAACCAGGGTAGTAAGTCAAGGTATGAGTATAGGACGTCTTCAGGGAGAGAAAAATCCGTTGATATGCTACAACTGCAAAAAGCCAGGGCATCATTAGAAGAATTGTAGGAGTCCCCCTGCGAGTGCGGTACCACATATTACTTCTGCAGTTCCCGTCTGCTATCACTGCAAAGAGACGGGACACAAGAAGCCCGAATGACCGAAGTTGGAGACTAGTAAAGGAGACGGGGGTACAAATCATGCAATTGCATCGTCCTCTAAGGGACCCAGTATGGTGTCACGAGGTCGTGCTCACCAGATGACTGCGAAGGAGCCAATGATTACAGCGACCATGGCAGGCACTTATTTGCTAGATTTCGAGCCCGATGTTGTTATGTTTGATAGCGGTGCTACCCATTATTTTGTATCTCGCACATTTATTAATCGTTTGGGGTGTAGTATCAAAAAATTGGTTCACCCAGTGGTTGTTGAAGTTGCCGACAACCACACTATTTATATCACCGATGTTTATCGGGGCTGCACTCTCGAGTTTTCTGGAGTTGAATTCCCCATTGACCTTATCCCTATTGCGATGCGAGAGCTCTGCATTATCGTAGGCATGGATTGGATTGATGCGTTTGATGCGGAAATCCACTGTCGTAAGAAGCAAGTTCGTGTTCGAAACCCAAGAGGTGGAGAACTTATTATTCAGGGTGACATTCCCCGCCTGGCTATGGCTTCTTGCTCTTCTGCCATAGCACTGGACGACGTTCCTATCGTTTCCGACTTCAGCGATGTCTTTTCGGAGGAACTCCCTGGCTTGCCACCTATTCGGCAGGTGGAGTTTTGCATTAATTTGGTGCCAGGTGCGACTCCGGTAGCGAAATCTCCTTACCGCTTGGCACCACCTGAAATGAAAGAGCTCCAAGATCAACTTCAAGAACTAAGTGATAAAGGGTTTATACGGCCAAGCTGCTCGCCTTCAGGTGCTCCTATTCTCTTTATGAAGAAGAAAGATGGATCCCAGCGAATGTGTATTGATTATAGGGAGCTAAACAAGCGCATGATAAAGAATAGGTACCCGTTGCCACGTATTAACGATCTTTTCGATCAGCTTCAGGGAGCGTCTTGGTTTTCCAAGATTGATTGACGTTACGGTTACCATCAAATGCGGGTTCGTGAAGAAGACATTGAAAAAAAAAACAACATTTCATACTCGATATGGGCACTTTGAGTTCGTGGTGATGCCTTTTGGGCTCACCAATGCACCCGCAGCGTTTATGGATCTCATGAACCGGGTGTGTAGCTCGATGCTTGACCGTTTGGTCATAGTGTTCATAGATGATATCTTGGTCTATTCTAAGAGCAAAGAGGAGCATGAGCAACACCTTCGGGAGATTCTGGAAACTCTGGCTAGAGAAAGGCTTTATGCTAAATTCTCAAAATGTGAATTTTGGTTGGAAGAAGTTCAGTTCTTGTGGCATGTGGTAAGCAAACACGGTATTAAGGTCGATCAAGCCAAGGTTGATGCGGTTAAACAATGGAAGATTCCAAAAACACCTTCTGAAATTCGCAGTTTCTTGTGTTTAGCCGGTTATTACCGGAGGTTCATTGAAAATTTCACTAAAATCGCCTTACCACTCACCCGATTGACCAAGAAATCAGTGAAATTCGTTTGGGGCCTGGCGTAGTAGCTGGCGTTTGATGAGTTGAGAAAACGATTATGTGATGCTGCGATTTTGGCCTTACCTGATGAGGTTGAGGATTTGGTGGTTTACTGTGATGCATCGTTTTAGGGTTTTGGTGCCGTGTTAATGCAACGAGATAGGGTGATAGCCTATACCTCCCGATAGCTGAAACCCCACGAACGAAACTACCCCACTCATGATTTGGAGCTTGGTGCTGTTGTTTTCGCTCTTAAGATTTGGAGACACTATCTCTATGGAGTGAAGTTTATCATATACACTGACCATAAGAGTCTGAAATATTTGTTCGAGCTGCGGGATTTGAACATGGAGCAGATCAGATGGTTGGATGTGGTAAAAGAGTATGATTGTGAAATTCACTACCACCCTAGTAAAGCTAATGTGGTAGCTGATGCTCTCAGTCGAAAACAATCTGCCGAACCGATTCGAGCTAAGTGTCTCCGGATCACGATGGTTTCGTCTTTGTTAGATCTAATCCGGGACGCCCAAAAGACAGCAACACTAGTGGAAAACATCAGGCGTGAGAAGATTGGGAAAGAGTTGCATAAGATGGAACGAGACGGGCGGGGTTTGCTGACTCGCTACGGTAGGGTTTGGGTTCCATATACCGGGGGAAATCGGAAAACCCTAATGGATGAGTCTCATACGTCAAAATTTTCTATCCATCCTGGTGCTACTAAAATGTGTCGGGACCTTCCGGAGGCTTACTGGTGGCATGGAATGAAAAATGATGTGGCTCGATTTGTGGAAGAATGTATGATCTGTCGGTAGGTCAAGGCGGAACACCAGAAACCTCATGGGAAGTTGCAACCATTGGAGATTCCTGAATGTAAATGGGAGCATCTAACTATGGACTTCATTACAAAACTTCCTAGAACTGCCCAAGGAGCTGATACGATATGGGTGATTGTTGATCATTTGACTAAGAGTGCTCACTTTCTGGCTATAAAGGAGAGCTCATCGGCGGAGAAATTAGCCTAGATCTTTGTTCGGGAGATTGTCTCATTACATGGGGTGCCCGTTTCTATCGTCTCCGATCGGGTGTCACAACTGGAAATTTTGTGTCATGTAATCTATACACTCAAGTTAATGTGAATCAAAAACTTAAGAGCATGTGTGATACCTACTATTATGACATCAAAAACTTAAATCCAATACATCATACAAATACTAGAAATGGTCATCAAACAATTGGAAACCCTAGAAGTTCTTGTTTAGGTCCACTTTGGACTAGGACTTCCTTATTGGACCCAAATGGACCAATAAGCTTCCAATTTGACTATCATGGGCATAGAACCCTAATTGGGCTCTATTTGGACCCACATTAAATTATTTCAACATTTTGGGCCATATTGGGCCTAGAATGAAATGAATTAAAAGCTTTGATCCATGAATAACCTAAACTAGTCCAACAAAAATGTAAAAATCCTACCACATTCTTTTAGGTTGAAACACACCCATACAAACTCTAATATTGGGCTTAGGGGCAAAAAGCCCAAATTTTTCCTTTTCCCTTCAAAACTCTCGGCCCAAGGCCCAAACCCAAGGAGAGATGAAGAGTTGACTTGCCATTGCCACCTCATTATTGTCTTTTGGATATCCATGCAACTTATTCCATATCTCCATGCATATCACCTCAAAGGTCTATTTCTCTCTCTCTCCCTCACTCTCGGCCATCTCAAACACACACACATCTCACAAACTCTCTCAAGAACACTCAAGAAAACTTCCTCCCTCTCCACTCAAAGATCTCGAAATTTAGGAAGCATTCAAGAGGAAATTTCCACAAATTCTTCATCTAAGGTAAGATTATGTTTGGATCTATGACTTAGATTCTTTTTGTCATCAAAATCTTTTCCTAATCCATGCCAAAATCGTGATCTTACATCCTAGAAGCACATCAAACTCGAGATCTTCAAGAAAAGGGTGCTAAGGCCAAAAATCACAAAGTTTTCTTCCATCTCTTCTTCAAAAACCGAAATCACACACTAAGGTGAGCTTCATACCCCCTATTTTCTGTTTTTATGAGTTTTGTGGGGGGGGGGGGGGGAATACAAGTGAAAGTGTAGATCTATATGTGTTTTGTATGCCTTGTATGATTTCTATGCTTATATGTGTGTTTTTGTGTGCTTATAATGTTGGATCTAGTCATAAACCCCTAAAAATCGAGATATACTTTATGTTAAATGACACTAGCATCAAATATATTTCTACATATAAAGTGTTCCAAGAAAAATAGCTAAATGGCTTAGTAACATTTTCTTTGGGCTAAAAACTCAATTTTTGGACATAAAATGCTAAAAATATAAAGTTAAAGGGCCCAAATTGAAATATTTCGAAATCTGATGGGGGAGATGAGTCAAAACAGTTTCCATAATGTATTTTCTGAAAATATACTTGTTGGAGGATTAAAAACATAAATTTCAAGCTTAATGGGATAAAAATGACATTTTCGGCCCAATAAGGCCCATTATGCGAAATTTTCTGTTTTGGAGGGCCAAAACTGTGTTTTTCTGTAAAACAGTGGACTATTAGTGTTCCAAGTACTTTTCAAAGGTTTAAAATGCTTTTTAAATTTAAAAAGGACCAAAGTTGCAAAAATTTTCCAATTTGGGCCAAAATTGTCAAAACTGCGAAAAAGAGGGGTTATAACCGAGAAAACTGCATTTTCAGGGACTTAAACTGTTTTCAATGAAAAATATGCTGAAAAATATTAATTTCAATAATTTTTGGTGTTAAAATGTCAAGAAAAATGATTTAAGGACCAAACCGGAAAGTTATTTAATTAGAGGGTTGAAAAAGTAAATTTTACAAACAATGAGGGGCTGAAAACAGAAAACTTTCAAGGCTAATTCAATACATGCAAGTTGATCAAATAATGGCACCGCGACTATCGACGAAATACAATACACAACAATACCAAAAGTCGTTGTTAAACGAATTGGTTCGGTCTCGAACCAATAAAAATCTGAAACTACTAACGCGACGATACCTCGATTCATACAAGTAACATTTGGGAATTCAATATACACGCGAGAGTGCACAGACGTCTACGCACTATCTTTGGGCCCCAAAAGTGTAAAATCTTGTTTGTTGGGCCTAGCTAGCCCAATGACCTGATCTTAAGTCCCGAAGACTTCTACCTTACGAGTTGTTGGGTCTTACACGATCTAACACAGCGTAAAAGGACTTTCAATGGCTTGTATACTATCGGTCCCCAAGGGTCCTTTGGTATTGCTAGTAAAGTCGGTATTTCATGCGAGGCGGGTCAGGGACCCCTCGTACCTTTTTTTTTTATCCCCAACCGGTTAATGGAGTCATCGGGGTCTTCGTGTCCTCTTTCTCTTCGGATGTGGGATTACTCGAAGTCAGGGCGGTCGGATAACATGATTAGTACGGACGACGCCTACGGGATCGTTAGTATAGTTATAAACTGGTCGTTTGTGTAACGCGTGTTTATAGCAATTAATCATGCTCAAAAATAATCCGACGTCGCCTGGAATTGATAACTTCACGCGTTGCAATGGTTTCATTTTAACTTCATGGAATTCAAAGAATTAGGAAAACATCGGGTTTTCCTAGGGTTTTTTCAATACATTCGGTTTTCAAAACGTACACAATTTTGATGAACATTTTCTTTACAACTATAGAAACAAACAAGCATACTTATGGATCTTCACAAATGTTTTCAAAAGCTCTTTTCAGAAAATATCGGATTTTCTGGTAGTTTTCAGAATGATACAAAACATTGCTTTTCAAATACCGCTTATGAACTCACCAACATTTCGCATGTTGACGTTTTTCAAAATACTTGTATTCTCAGGGAACCAATGAATCAAAGGAAAATGTACTCAGTGATGGCTTGCAGTTTACTTATTAACGAATCGAACAATTTATTTTTGGGAATGTAATGTTTAAACAATGTACTTCATGTAAACTTTATTGGTTGTACTATATTAATGCATGGTGACGAATGTTGTTACGTTTCATATATATTCAACGTTATGGTATTCAATTAAGTCACGACAGCCCTCGGATGTTTCCGCCGTCTGGTTCGGGGGTGTGACAGGTTGGTATCAGAGCTTTGTTTATAGTGAACTAGCATGTTGAGCCACACATTGATGTGCAACTATAAACCAAAAAGAGGGACTAACATAACTCTGAACAAAACAATGTAAATAAAACACTCTTGTTTGCATTAAGAATAGGAACATAACGCCGAACCAAACACTATAATGCTAGTATCTCGGTTAATTCGAGACTGTTCTTAGTGATACCAAGGAGTGGATGTAGCCTGATCAACTACATTCTCTCCAAAGTAAAACTAACACACATCTTGATGAGATTGGGATAGCTAGGGAACCTAAAACTATACCCTTTATCACCAAAAAGAGAGCGTCTAGTTAGCATAAGTCATAGTCAGAAGAGTGACGACAGTTTGTACTTTTCCCCAGTCGTCATGGAGGAAGAGCAGCAGGGTATCCAGTTCCATCAGGTCCTAGTAGCTCACGGGATGCTTGAGGATGAACTGGAAGAGAATCCAGGGGAAGCACACGACGTCGGACCCGACGAATACGTAGACACTGACTACGAATTTGGGGAGATCGACGACGACGACGAGGAAGACCAGGTCGAGGACCAGGACCCCGTCCTGCCCTATGAGAACGAGGCACAACCAGACCACCCCACTCCACCAGTGAACCCCCTAAGGGGGAACCGTTCCCCCGAAGCTGAGATCGCCGCACTGCGACAACAGCTGTATGCTATGGAAGCTCGGGCAGTGCAAGCAGAGCATGAGAGGGACGAGGTTATTGGTGACATGGCAGAGATGGCGCAGTTACTGGCGCAACATTTCGGCATATGACCTCGGCACCATCTCCGGATGCAGCTCGCCACGATTAGGGATAGACTTGTCTTAGTAGGTTGTTAGGAACTATGCTATGTACTCCGACTCTATGTTTAAGTGACTACACTACTCATAGAGCCGTTATGATGTCGAAATAGCGTCACTTATGTATGCTCTTACGAGCAAAAATTTTCTTGTATTATATGCGGATAATATTAATGAACTTTTGTGTGCTTTACTATGATATTACAAATTGCTATGTGTTGAGAAGTTATGATTGTATGTCCGATGGTAGTATTGTCTAAGTCCGTACCATACCCCTAGTTAGTAGGATCACAACCTCACCGAAACCACATACACTCAACATCTTTCCGTCTCGTCACAGAAAGATGCCTCTCCGACCTACTCGCGGAAACCCAGGACCAACCCCACCTGAGATTGACTCCACTGCGTTCCAGGCAGCCGTGTCTGCTGCGGTCACCGCAACTATGGCACAACTCCAACAGGGGAATAATGGAGGAGGCAACGGGCAAGGGGTAGGAAGTTCGAACAACGGGATGAACCAAGGATCTACCAAAACATGTACCTACAAGGACTTCACGAACGCTAAACCACGAACTTTCAACGGCACTGGAGGGGTGATCATTCTGAAGCGATGGATTGAAAAGGTGGAGTCGGTGTTCGACATATGCGATTGCCCCGAGCAGATGAAGGTGAAGTTCGCGGCCTGCACTTTTGTGGACCAAGCACTTACTTGGTGGAACGGACACGTAGAAGCTATGACGCTCCCTGTAGCCAACTCTATACCATGGGCAGAAATGAAAGAAATGTTAATGGCTGAGTACTGCCCCCGAGGCGAAATACAGAAGATGGAGCAAGAGCTATGGAACCTCACTATGCAGAATGCGAACATCGATGCCTACATATCAAGATTTAGCGAACTATCTCTGTTGTGCCCGGGTATGATCACATCAGAAGGAAAGAAGAGTGAACGATTCATTTGGGGACTAACATCACCCATTCAAGGGAATGTGATAGCTGCGAACCCTGAAACGTTTGACAGTGCAAAGAGATTGGCGAAGAGGTTGTATGATCATAACAACAAGAAGGGAGAGAAGTCAGTGGAGACTGAGAAGAAAAAGGAGGGTGATGGCAGGAAAGGGAAGAACAACAAGAGGAAGGGACTTCAGGGCCCCGAGACCTCTAAAAAGCAGCAGACAGTGGCAGTTAACGCTGTCACCGCACCGGTTCCAGCCACACCACATGCTCCAGCCTCAGCTGCTTCAAATGCTTCAAGACCCTATTCCGGCAATCTTCCCAAATGCAATAAGTGCGGTCTCCATCATCACGGCGAATGCAGGGAATTCCATTGCACCAGTTGCAACCGAAGGGGACACACTGGAAGGTTCTGCAGGACTTAACGTCCTCAGAACCAAAGTCAGGGAAACAACCACAACAACAACAACAACAACAACAACCACCGCAATAACCACAACATCAATGCCGGCGGCAACAATGCAGGGCCTAGCCACACCTGCTTCGGGTGTGGAAGGACGGGGCATTTCCGCCGAGATTGCCCTAACAACAACAATTCAGGAAACAGAGGAGCAGGAAGGATGCTGACTATGGGTCAGGGTGAGGCAGTTCAGGACCCCGCAGTTGTGACCGGTACGTTTCTCCTAAACCACACTTATGCATGCATCTTATTTGACACCGGGGCGGAGCGAAGTTTCGTAAGCGAGAAGTTTAAACACTTATTAAAACGACAACCCCAAAAGCTAAATGAAACCTATACGGTGGAAATGGCCAATGGGAAAACCGAATCCACTAGGGAAATCTACATCGGATGTACCCTAACCCTTAACCAACACGTCTTCCGAATAGACCTAATGCCAGTATCAATTAGGAGTTTCGATGTGATTATCGGCATGGATTGGTTAAGCCCTCACCATGCTGAGATTATGTGCCACGAGAAGGCCGTTCGCCTTCGTCTCCCAAATCACGAGACCCTAGTAATTTACGGAGACAAACCCAGCACGAATCTTCGTCTCATCTCGTGCATCAAGGCACAAAAACATCTGCGAAAGAACAATTTAGCGTTCTTGGCTCACATAGTGGATAAGACCAAGGAAGAAACTAACATCCGAGATATTCCGGTAGCGTGTGAATTTCCAGACGTGTTTCCTGAAGATCTTCCGGGAGTACCCCCAGAGAGACAGGTTGAGTTCCGAATCGACCTTGTTCCAGGAGCAACTCATCTCGATAAATCACCCTATCGGTTGGCTCCTGCTGAAATGCAGGAATTGTCCAGCCAACTCAGTGAGCTTCTGGACAAGGGATTTATCCGACCTAGCTACTCGCCATGGGGAGCTCCGGTGCTCTTTGTCAAAAAGAAGGACAGATCTTTCAGAATGTGCATCGATTACAGAGAGTTAAATAAACTCATTGTTAAAAACCGCTACCCACTCCCACGAATCGATGATCTATTCGACCAGCTCCAAGGAGCTAGTTATTTTTCTAAAATAGACCTACGGTCCGGATACCACCAACTCAAAGTCCGGGAAGAGGATATTCCTAAAACCGCTTTCCGAACCCGCTACGGACATTATGAATTCGTCGTAATGCCCTTCGGTCTAACAAATGCACCTGCCGCATTTATGGACCTAATGAATCGAATCTGCCGACCGTTCCTCGACAACTTCGTCATTGTGTTTATCGATGACATTCTCGTCTATTCTCGAAGCAAAGAGGAGCATGGCCAACATCTCCGACAAGTCCTAGACACTCTGCGATCGGAAAAGCTTTACGCCAAACTCTCCAAGTGTGAATTCTGGCTCCGGAGTGTGAATTTCCTAGGCCACGTAGTTAGCCAAGACAGAATTCATGTGGATCCCTCTAAGGTTAAAGCTGTGGAAGGATGGGCAACTCCGACCACGCCCACTGAAATTCGTCAATTCTTAGGCCTAGCGGGCTACTATAGGAGATTCATTCAAAACTTCTCTAAGATCGCCAAGCCACTTACCTCGCTTACACAAAAAGGCGTACCATTCAAATGGACAGACAAACAAGAGATTGCGTTTCGAACCTTGAAGCAAGCTCTCTGTAGCGCTCCCGTACTATCTCTACCTAAAGGAACGGAAGATTTCGTAGTCTTCTGCGACGCGTCGAATCAGGGATTAGGTTGCGTTCTCATGCAACGTGGAAGAGTGATAGCATACGCGTCCCGCCAACTAAAGACGCACGAAGTAAATTATACGACCCATGACCTAGAATTGGGAGCCGTGGTCTTCGCTCTGAAAATTTGGAGGCACTACCTGTACGGTACGAAGTGCACCATCTTCACGGACCATAAGAGTCTCCAGCACATCTTGAACCAGAAGGAGCTGAACATGAGACAACGAAGATGGGTTGAATTGCTAAACGACTACGAGTGCGAAATCAAGTACCACCCAGGCAAGGCCAATGTGGTAGCTGATGCATTAAGTCGGAAGGAGTACTCTAATCGCCGTACGAAAACTCTCTCGATAACCATTCAATCTCATCTGGCCACTCAAATTGCATCAGTCCAGTCGGAGGCCATGAGGACGGAAAACAAGGCAAGCGAAGCATTGCGCGGGATGGAGAAGAACCTAGAAGCAAAGGAGGATGGGGTATACTACTTCATGAACCGTATTTGGGTCCCAAAAATCGGAGGATTTAGGGAGGTTGTTATGAAGGAAGCCCACAAGACGCGATACTCCATTCATCCTGGTTCAGACAAGATGTATTTGGATATTAAACCACACTATTGGTGGCCTAACATGAAGGCGGAAATTGCGACCTACGTTAGTAAGTGACTTACGTGCGCCAAAGTAAAGGTGGAATACCAGAAGCCCTCATGATTGTTACAGCAACCGGAAATCCCTGAGTGGAAATGGGAGGGGATTTCTATGGATTTCGTGACCAAGCTACCCAAGACGTCGGACGGACTGGACACCGTATGGGTAATAATCGACCGACTGACGAAATCTGCCCATTTCCTGCCAATCAAAGAATCCTACAAGATGGAGAGATTGACGCGTTTGTACCTACGAGAAATTGTGAGACTCTATGGAGTGCCAAAGTCTATTATCTCGGATAGGGACAGTAGGTTCACATCGCACTTTTGGCAATCACTCCACAAGGCAATGGGAACTCATCTCGACATGAGCACCACGTATCACCCACAAACGGACGACCAAAGTGAGCGAACCATTCAAACGCTTGAAGACATGCTTCGTGCATGTGTGATAGACTTTGGGAAGTCTTGGGATACCCACCTACCTTTGATCGAGTTCTCGTATAACAACAGTTATCATTCGAGCATCAAGGTGGCTCCTTTCGATGCACTGTACGGGCGTAAATGTAGATCACCGTTATGTTGGGCTGAAATAGGTGATACCCAGCTAGCAAGAACACATATGTCGGACAAGGTGCTAACGGGACCGGAGATCATTCGCGAAACCACATAAAAGATCGTTCAAATCAGAGCTCGATTGCAAGCATCGCGTGACCGACAAAAGAGCTACGCCGACAAACGGCGAAAGCCCTTAGAATTTCAGGTCAGCGATCGAGTACTGTTGAAAGTCTCACCCTGGAATAGGGTTATACGTTTCGGAAAACGGGGAAAGCTGAACCCGCAATACATTGGACCTTTCGAAATCGTCGCCCGAATAGGTCCGGTAGCCTACAGACTACAACTACCCACAGAGCTAAACGGTGTACACCCCGTGTTTCATGTCTCTAACCTGAAGAAGTGCCTATCAGATGAAACCCTTGTTATTCCTCTTGACGAAATCGAAATCAATGAGAATCTCCTGTTCGTTGAAGAACCAATCGAAATCATGGACAGGGAGGTGAAGCGTACTAAGCAAAGTCGCATCCCGATTGTGAAGGTACGGTGGAACGCAAAGCATGGGCCAGAATTCACGTGGGAACGCGAAGACCAAATGAAGCAAAAGTAACCTCACCTATTCTAACATTCTCAAATCTAGCTTTCAAACAGAATTTCGGGACGAAATTCCCTCTAACGAGGGGATGATGTCACAACTGGAAATTTTGTGTCATGTAATCTATACACTCAAGTTAATGTGAATCAAAAACTTAAGAGCATGTGTGATACCTACTATTATGACATCAAAAACTTAAGTCCAATACATCATACAAGTACTACAAATGGTCATCAAACAATTGGAAACCCTAGAAGTTCTTGTTTAGGTCCACTTTGGACTAGGACTTCCTTATTGGACCCAAATGGACCAATAAGCTTCCAATTTGACTATCATGGGCATAGAACCCTAATTGGGCTCTATTTAGACCCACATTAAATTATTTCAACATTTTGGGCCATATTAGGCCTAGAATGAAATGAATTAAAAGCTTTGATCCATGAATAACCTAAACTAGTCCAACAAAAATGTAAAAATCCTACCACATTCTTTTAGGTTGAAACACACCCAAACAAACTCTAATATTGGGCTTAGGGGCAAAAAGCCCAAATTTTTCCTTTTCCCTTCAAAACTCTCGGCCCAAGGCCCAAACCCAAGGAGAGATGAAGAGTTGACTTGCCATTGCCACCTCATTATTGTCTTTTGGATATCCATGCAACTTATTCCATATCTCCATGCATATCACCTCAAAGGTCTATTTCTCTCTCTCTCCCTCACTCTCGGCCATCTCAAATACACACACATCTCACAAACTCTCTCAAGAACACTCAAGAAAACTTCCTCCCTCTCCACTCAAAGATCTCGAAATTTAGGAAGCATTCAAGAGGAAATTTCCACAAATTCTTCATCTAAGGTAAGATTATGTTTGGATCTATGACTTAGATTCTTTTTGTCATCAAAATCTTTTCCTAATCCATGCCAAAATCGTGATCTTACATCCTAGAAGCACATCAAACTCGAGATCTTCAAGAAAAGGGTGCTAAGGCCAAAAATCACAAAGTTTTCTTCCATCTCTTCTTCAAAAACCGAAATCACACACTAAGGTGAGCTTCATACCCCCTATTTTCTGTTTTTATGAGTTTTGTGGGGGGGGGGGGGAATACAAGTGAAAGTGTAGATCTATATGTGTTTTGTATGCCTTGTATGATTTCTATGCTTATATGTGTGTTTTTGTGTGCTTATAATGTTGGATCTAGTCATAAACCCCTAAAAATCGAGATATACTTTATGTTAAATGACACTAGCATCAAATATATTTCTACATATAAAGTGTTCCAAGAAAAATAGCTAAATGGCTTAGTAACATTTTCTTTGGGCTAAAAACTCAATTTTTGGACATAAAATGCTAAAAATATAAAGTTAAAGGGCCCAAATTGAAATATTTCGAAATCTGATGGGGGAGATGAGTCAAAACAGTTTCCATAATGTATTTTCTGAAAATATACTTGTTGGAGGATTAAAAACATAAATTTCAAGCTTAATGGGATAAAAATGACATTTTCGGCCCAATAAGGCCCATTATGCGAAATTTTCTGTTTTGGAGGGCCAAAACTGTGTTTTTCTGTAAAACAGTGGACTATTAGTGTTCCAAGTACTTTTCAAAGGTTTAAAATGCTTTTTAAATTTAAAAAGGACCAAAGTTGCAAAAATTTTCCAATTTGGGCCAAAATTGTCAAAACTGCGAAAAAGAGGGGTTATAACCGAGAAAACTGCATTTTCAGGGACTTAAACTGTTTTCAATGAAAAATATGCTGAAAAATATTAATTTCAATAATTTTTGGTGTTAAAATGTCAAGAAAAATGATTTAAGGACCAAACCGGAAAGTTATTTAATTAGAGGGTTGAAAAAGTAAATTTTACAAACAATGAGGGGCTGAAAACAGAAAACTTTCAAGGCTAATTCAATACATGCAAGTTGATCAAATAATGGCACCGCGACTATCGACGAAATACAATACACAACAATACCAAAAGTCGTTGTTAAACGAATTGGTTCGGTCTCGAACCAATAAAAATCTGAAACTACTAACGCGACGATACCTCGATTCATACAAGTAACATTTGGGAATTCAATATACACGCGAGAGTGCACAGACGTCTACGCACTATCTTTGGGCCCCAAAAGTGTAAAATCTTGTTTGTTGGGCCTAGCTAGCCCAATGACCTGATCTTAAGGCCCGAAGACTTCTACCTTACGAGTTGTTGGGTCTTACACGATCTAACACAGCGTAAAAGGACTTTCAATGGCTTGTATACTATCGGTCCCCAAGGGTCCTTTGGTATTGCTAGTAAAGTCGGTATTTCATGCGAGGCGGGTCAGGGACCCCTCGTACCTTTTTTTTTATCCCTAACCGGTTAATGGAGTCATCGGGGTCTTCGTGTCCTCTTTCTCTTCGGATGTGGGATTACTCGAAGTCAGGGCGGTCGGATAACGTGATTAGTACGGACGACGCCTACGGGATCGTTAGTATAGTTATAAACTGGTCGTTTGTGTAACGCGTGTTTATAGCAATTAATCATGCTCAAAAATAATCCGACGTCGCCTGGAATTGATAAATTCACGCGTTGCAATGGTTTCATTTTAACTTCATGGAATTCAAAGAATTAGGAAAACATCGGGTTTTCCTAGGGTTTTTTCAATACATTCGGTTTTCAAAACGTACACAATTTTGATGAACATTTTCTTTACAACTATAGAAACAAACAAGCATACTTATGGATCTTCACAAATGTTTTCAAAAGCTCTTTTCAGAAAATATCGGATTTTCTGGTAGTTTTCAGAATGATACAAAACATTGCTTTTCAAATACCGCTTATGAACTCACCAACATTTCGCATGTTGACGTTTTTCAAAATACTTGTATTCTCAGGGAACCAGTGAATCAAAGGAAAATGTACTCAGTGATGGCTTGCAGTTTACTTATTAACGAATCGAACAATTTATTTTTGGGAATGTAATGTTTAAACAATGTACTTCATGTAAACTTTATTGGTTGTACTATATTAATGCATGGTGACGAATGTTGTTACGTTTCATATATATTCAACGTTATGGTATTCAATTAAGTCACGACAGCCCTCGGACGTTTCCGCCGTCTGGTTCGGGGGTGTGACATCGGGACACCCGATTTACTTCTCGGTTCTGGAGGAAGTTTCAAGAGGAGTTGGGCACACGATTACATTTTAGCATCGCCTTCCATCCGCAAACAGAAGGGTAGAGTGAACGGACGATTCAGACCTTGGAGGACATGCTTAGGGCATGTGCGATTAATTTTGGGGGTTGTTGGGATGACCATCTACATCTAGCTGAGTTTTCTTATAACAACAGCTATCACTCGAGCATTAAAATGCCTCTGTATGAAGCCTTGTACGGGAGGAAGTGCAGGACGCCCGTTTGTTGGGGCGAGGTTGGGCAGAGGTTACTTAGGAGTACCGATATCGTGCTACGGACTATGGAGAAAATCCAAGTGATTCAGGGTCATTTGGTCATAGAGAGGAGTCTTCAGAAAAGTTATGCCCAAAAAAAGACGCACCAATCTTGAGTTCCAGGTGGGAGATTATGTGTTGCTTAATGTCTCCCCCTAGAAAGGTGTGATTCGATTTCGAAAGCGGGGAAAGCTCGGACCCCGATTCATTGGACCCTACAACGTCATAGCCCGTGTGGGAAAGGTGGCTTACCGTTTAGAGATGCCTGACGAGCTTAGTCTAATTCATAATACGTTCCACGTGTCTCAGTTACGAAAATTCTTTGTTGATGAGACCGTTGTGATGTCACTGGAGGACATACAGATTGACGAGCGTCTCAATTATGTTGAGAAACCAATCGCTATTTTAGAACGAAAGACGAAAGATCTTCGCAACAAGACTATAAACCTGGTTAAGGTGCAGTGGCAACATAGGAAGGGTTCGGAATGGACTTGGGAACCAGAATGGAAGATGCGGGCTCATTATCCGGATCTATTTCTAGGCGTTGACTTCGAGGACGAAGTACGTTCTAAGTGGGGGAGATTTGTAATGCCCCGGTTTTTCTCGGTACGTTTGGTTAGTTTAATTTAATTATCCTTGTAACCTTGGGTTAATTTATTTAACCAATGTTTGATTTCTTAAGTTATTGGACTCTTTTGATCATCTTCTAAACTCCTTTTATTGAAGTCCATGGGCTATGGGCCTATTTGCAAAGTCCATCTAGTAAATAGTACTTAATGTGTTAATTGAGTCATTTGGAACACACAAGAAAAACACTCTAAACCCTACTTTCTCTCTCTCACATCGTCCTCTCTCTCTTTGGGATCAAGAGCAGCCAAGGGGCTGTTGTTTGGATTTTAATTCTTATTCATTTCCAGCCTTGATTCATATTGGTATGAACCTCCTTATATTTTCTTACAACTTGATTCATAACCTTGTTCTAGTTTTATGATTTCATCTTCACTTCTTCTCCTTCTTATTTGATTTGTAATTGTATGTTATACATCATCTCAATATCCTATCTTCACCCCATATATGGTGGATGATGGATCTAGGGGATTACATGTTGCAAAAGATCATGGAAACCCTAAAAGGGAGAATGGTGATTTTATGTGCTTTATGTTCATTTTCATGTTGATTATTATTACAATCTTGTGGAAAAATGAAATCCTAATGATACCTAACCCTTTTTAGTACCACCATGATCATGGGGACTAAATTGGGATGATGAACACATCTTAAGATGTGTTTCAAAGGGGGAAGGATGGATAAGCCAAAAAGGAATCACGGGTGATCTGTTTTCCATCAGATCTGTAGTCATTTTGTAAAATTCATATCTTGAGCTCTAGAACTCAAACGGACCCCAAACCAGTTCCCAAGGTTCACAAATTGAGTTGGGTAACTTTCTAAAGCAGGCCAACCTCGCTGATAAGGACTTTATCTATGGGAAAGAATGGCATCTTTCTTGTTAGGTCTGATCCGGGTCTGTTCTAATATGTCATTATGTTTTCATCATTTCTAAGGCTTGTAAAAGGATCCAGAGTGATTCCAAGTTTCTATATGTTCCTGATATTATGAATTTAAGATCTGGACCAGATGGGGTGTTATTTCCAATTATAAATTGGTTAGAATGGATCCACACTCCATATCAGTGGGCAGTCACCAGCTTTTGCTAGTGCTATGATTGTCCAAAATGTAAATTTTATATCTGGAGTTTGGAAGATGCTTTTCATTCAATTCGAACTCTGAGACTTTCATTAGTATGTCCTTTACTTCTCTGAATTTTGGTTTGGACGAATTCGACTCACAAGCTGGGTAGAATTGGCCAACATCACTTAACTGTATTGTTGGAGACAAAAGTGATACACCATTTTATAAATTTCATATTTAATTCATCTTTTGGAGTTAGAATGAGTTCGTTATAGTTGTGGAATCCTGAGCAATCATAGTTTCCTATAAAATTTAGTTAAAGTTATGTTTCTGTTTTAGATTTTGGAGTAAATCCGTTTTGAACAGCAGGTTTGTTTTAGAGACCTTTCTGTGATTACTCTTCTCTCAACTCATAGCTTCATTACTTCTCCTTTCTAACCTTTAGTCCTTCTTAGGTGAGGTTTTGAAGTTTGCTCAAGCTTGGTAGCATTATTTGATTGTTAGCTATCCTTACTACTCACTCAAGGTGAGTTCTCTCACACCGTTGTATTGATGATTGTGTTTGCTAGTTAGCTTGTGTGTGGTTATTTGAATTTATTATAAAAGCATGCTATATAAGTATTGTTTTAATTCGTACATATGCACTGTATGTAACTAATCATGGATATGGGGACACCACCAAAGGATATGGATTTACCGGTGTGGTGGGTAGGTAAGATCACCAACGTAATACTCATCATGAGATGCGGTGATTAGGGCCAAGTGATACGGGATCTTCTCGGTGCGGTTCAAACCTACAAGTCCTTCTTGTATTATTGGCATTGATTCGTTCTTTTCCCTTATTATACAACTATAATTGGAAAATGGATTAGGGTTAGTAAATATGAATGTTAGTACAATGTTTGTGTTTGAATTCACTAAGCTTTGTGCTTACGGTTTCCCTTATAATTTTTCAGGTGTTAAGATTAAAGAGGCCAAGGCTTCACTTGGAGCACCGGGACATCGCTACTAGTTATTTTTGTTGAGACCTTATCATTATTATTATTACTTCCGAACTTATTTTATATGATTATTAAGTTGATGGATTATGTTATGACTATTTCAGTTGTTTTAATTTAATTTATGATGGGTTTTAAAAGTTTAAAAATTTTTGCAAAAATTTGGGTGTCACATGAATATCACAAAGACAAACATCTAGCATACGATCCCTTATGGTGGGTCGACATTGTGTCCATAGACCCACCGCTATTGGAAGGTAACTCACCTCATAGTAGCTGTTGAACTGCATGGGAATCCTCTGACTGCTGCCGCTGCTGCTCCGGAAATCCTCCGGCTATAATTCCCACAAAACACTAAGTCAGAAACTGACATCTACTCTTAGGGTAAAATGACCATTTTACCCCTGACCAATTCAAAGTCAAAGTCAACTTCTAGTTGACCTGACTCGCCGAGTTGGCTCGCCAACTCGCCGAGTCCCTATCCTTCCATTAGACCTCATACCTGTCTCTACTCGTCGACTTAGGCGATGACTCTACGAGTTTTCCTTCTATATGATCATCGACTGAATCCTCATCCAACTCACCAAGTTGTATGAACAACTCGTCGAGTTCATCATCAACTGATACACGGGTCCTGTCCTTGACTCGTCGAGTTGTATGAACAACTCGTCGAGTTCATCTTCATCCTTAAGAAGATTGTCTTGGACTTGTCGAGTCTGTTCATGCACTCGCCGAGTCCCATGAATTTCCAGAACAATGGCTTGGTCTAGAACGTTGGGTCACCCCTTGGGACCCCCTTAAAACCTTTCCACACTCAACTGGGTCCTTATGACCCTCAACTTATATGGGACAGAACCTAGGACTCGCTGAGTCCAAGAACGGACTCGCCGAGTTGGTCACAACCACTCATTGAGTATTTGATTTCTGATGTACTACCCTTGATCAAAATATAGATCTATGCTTCTACAATCGATCTAGCACGTAAAGTTACAACCTTTACGTGCTTGCATGGGACTTTAAGCTCAAAAGGTCCTAAAACAGGCTCTCACAATGCATGGGGCCTTCCTTGAGTGCAAAAGCCACTCCTTTCTGCCTTATAACCCCTCTAAGGACCTAGATCCGAAACATCAACCTCAAACCATGCTTGCAATCATGGTTGGTGACCAAAATGTCTTAAAAAAGCCCTAAAACTCCACAAAATGGGATCTATCAAAAGAGCAAGCAAGGTGTAGACTTTATACCTTCTGAAGTCTGCAAATGATGCTCAAAACCAAATCCTTGTAGCCTCCTCTTGATCCTTCAAGCTTTTCTTTCTTTCCTTGGATCACAAAAGCACCAAAATCACTCAAAATGCCTTAGATTGATTAAATAACGGCTAGGGTTTGCTATGGGGGTCTTCTGGGAGCAAATAGGACTAAGGAGGCCGAGTTAAGGTGTTTAAATAGGGTGCAAACCCTTGGATTAGGGTTTTTGCCCAAACAGGGTCTACTCGCCAAATCCGGGACTCGACTCGCCGAGTCCACAACTTAAACTTCGCACCTCATCACGCTTCTGATCGGCGAGTTGGTCCATCAACTCGCCGAGTCCAAGAACAAATGCAAAATATTTAAAGATTTAATAAAAAGAACACGTACCAAGAACCAGGTGCTACAGACTTAAGCTGAAAGAATTAATCAAAGCGATCAGTAGAAGTATCGCGACGGTTGCTAGAAATGCTACCTTTTAAGATGTGATTAGAACATGAAGGAAGGTATAGTCTGTTCCGGAATTTGACTCTAAACGACCTGAGTCCAAACAATGCATCATACGATGATAGGTCATTAGAATATGACACATCGTTCCATTGTAGTAATAAAATAACTTATCTTAAGTTCTTATCAACTCAGGATTGACATTGTCACTTGAAGGTCATAATTTGGAGTCTAACGTGAGATAGAGAGCGGATGCAAGATCGAGCACCGCCTGTAGTCAAGGAGTCTAAGAGTTAGATACTCGTTCGAAGAAACATCGAAGTGATGACTTAGGATGAAGGGATAACGTATGAAGTCATCATGTGAACCCTGTTACATTGATGATTTTGGGACGTAATCATCCTAAGGGGGAGATAATTGTAACGCCCGTAGATCCGGGCTAGTCAAAATAGAGGCAATAAGTGTCGAAAACGACTTTTCAACAAAATATTATTTAGAATAAATAATCTTAACCAAGTTGTAGTATATGTTACAACTTTTCCATACATATAAAGAACGCCGAAATCCGAGTTATAACGAAGAAGTTATGACCCGTCGAAGTTTCGCGACAAAACCTACACGATACCGGGAAGCGTAAATAGTGAATTTATGATAAAGAGAGATTTAGCCTTAGCGATCTAAACGAAATTCGTAGAATACGTAAAACCGAGAGTGTCCATAAAAAGAACGCCCAAATCTGACTTGGTATGAGGAAGTTATGATTTTTCGAAGTTTCGGATTAGTAGTCTACAACCCGAAATTCGAATATTAGATCGAGCGGTTTTTAGCTGACACGACCTAAACGAGAATCGAAGATCTCGTTAAGAATAGCATAAAGAGAAAAACATGGGCGAAAACGGACGTCGGATGCAGAAGTTATGAATTTTTAACGGACCAATCCTGTCCCGGCCTGTTAATAACATAAATTTTAAAATAAATTCAAAATTAGTGGACGGAGTCTAAAATAAAGTTGTAGAGCACGTTCCCACCTTCCCGTGGATATAATGAACGTTGAAAACGGAGCTCGTACGCGAAAGTTACGAATTTTTAAAGTTAAAGCATGAAATTGCGAAGTCTGTTGCTAAATCGATGACGTGGCAGCACCACAACCATCGAATGATGGTCTCAGAAGTCGCTTCGGATTGCAACACATCGCCCCTCGCTACGCCCAGCGTCTGAGCTTGGAACGTGCCGCGTACGAAGAGCCTTCCTCGGTCTACAAGCCTTCATGTAGCTCCACCGAAGTCGCACCACCTGTAACCGTATCCGAACTACGCCCCGCGTAGTGATGCTGTACGCCCAGCGTACTTGCGAGGCCTCGCACCTATAAAAGGGGTGCGAAGGCATCCGGTTTTTCACACCAAATCTTCTTCTCTATCTAGATTTCTGTGACAACCCTATATTTTTTTCCAAAAGCATTGTAACGCTCGGAAGCTAAGTACAACGAAATTAACCTCGAAAATAAAGTGTTCAAGTATCTAAGTTGGGATGCATCGAATATTAGATATCATGCCGAGGTTTCCAAAAACATAAAGAACGCTCAAAGCCGGGTTATATTGAAGAAATTATAATCACTCGTATATTTACGACGCGACGTTAAAACATTATTTGACGTAAAAAGTAGAATCTGAATAAAATGCATTTTAAGCCTTAAGTATCTAAACAAAAGTCGTAGATCTCGTTGAAAGGTGAACGTGCATAAAAAGATCACCCAAATTGGACCTCATATGAAGAAGTTACGAATTTTCAAAGTTTCGTAACGGTAGTAGAGGGCTAAAAACTCAGATTGAAGATCGAGTGTTATTTAGCTAACGCAACCTAAACGAAAGTTGAAGATCTCCTCAGTAGTAATAAAACAATAAAAAGACAAATGAAAACCGACGCCGAATAAAGAACCTATGAATTTTTAACGAACTTTAGGAGGCCCGGCCTATTAAAAATATATCATTAAAAATAAAGTCAAAACTAGCCGACGAAGTCTAAATGAAAGTTGTAGAACAAATCTCACCTACGCGTGGATATAAAGAACGCGAAAAACGGAGCTCGTACGCGAGAGTTACGGAATTTAGAAGTCGGAAGCAGGGATTACGCCCCGCGTACTCTGGGAGTACGTCCCGCGTACTAGACCCAGAGTCGAGTCCCATCGGCCCGCCCAAGCTACGTTTAGCTAGACCCGAGTCGTAAGCCATGACGCCATTCTACGCCCCGCGTAACCAAGAACGCCCCGCGTACCGAGTACGCCCAGCGTACTCCGGAAGTACGCGCCACGTACGAGGGTTTCCAGCCCTATAAATAGAAGGCATGAGCTCGAGTCTTTGCACACCTTTCTCAATTCTTCAGTCACTCTCACACCCTTCCAAGCACCAGAGACCATTCCCTCACCCCGGTTTCCGCACTCGAGCCCCGACAAAAGATTTACGCTGCAGAGATCCCCGAAGAGCCCGACGACGCGACCATCCGCGGACGAAGTTCTGCTCAACCCTAGCCTCTCTCTTCGAAACGAGTGAGTTCATACCTCTACTTTTCAATTCTTTTCACGTTTTAGGGGGGAAATACAAGTACATTACAAATCAAAGTATTATTTTTATAATATCGTTCTTATAGAGTGTTGATACAGAAATAACTTTATGTTTTAAAAGGGATATTATATCGCCAAGTTGTTATTACCAAATGGGAACATACTTTTGACAAAATATAATGAGCATAGTATTCAAGTGATTCATACATTTTACATATACATCTCGACAAATGAAATGCTTTCAAAAGAAGTACAGTCTTTTATCGTAAATCTGTTTATACCTAGTAATGTGAGACAGCTTCACGTACGTTCGAGTATGCATTATTAAGTCCTGTATTATATACCATAATCCCTTGTAGGGGGAGCGTGATACTTGTGTATAGATCTATACGGGATTGACAATCCCACACCTAAGCTGTTAGCTACAGCTAGGCCGGCAGGCCTGGGGTGACAAATGTCATAACAGTTCCAACGCCTGAAGAACGTTGTTACAGGCCATCAGCGTCAATAGCATGGTTATAAAACTCACATAAAAGTATAAAGACAAGTTAGATTTACGAGATTCATATATGCATTTCAGTCTTCCATTTTATCGTTAATACAAATTTTATCCCTATTATTCAAGCATGGAAAACACTAATGCACATCCAACACGGGAAACTTTTCAAAACATTTATAGAAAATATTGGATTTTCTGAAAACCTCGTTCATCGGTTTACTATCAAAAAGGACATACTTTTCAATACAAAACGCTTATGAACTCACCAACTTAATTGTTGACACTTTTTCGAAACCACTTGTATTTCTCAGGGAATCAGTAATACAGGTAACCACCAGCTTTTGGAGAAAGGAACACTAAGGATATTTTATTATGGAACATTTATCATCTCATTGTAATATTCTTTTGCTAATATGTATAACGCAACAACATACATTTTCATTATATATGTGATGGTTGTGTTACTTTTTTTACAATATTCAATGGTTGTGATACTACGTGAAGTCATCCACCCCCGAATGTTTCCGCCATTCTGGTTTGGGGGTGTGACAGATTGGTATCAGAGCATTGTTTATAGTGAACTAAGTATATCGAACCACATACGATATACAAACTATAAATGCAAAGGGGACCAAAAACCCTCTGATGAAACATTTTCATGAACAAAATACATTCTTTTAAAGACATACATTTTTACAAGCATGCATATATCTCGTATCATAACAAGTTTTACTAAAAAGTATTACGGCAAGTTACGACACTACGATTGAGCCTCGGGGTATGTAATCATGTCGAGAATAAATATAGCCTGATCAACTATATTTATCCTGGATTTGACCAACGTACGTCGAGGAATGGTCGTAGTGGACAACAAGCCGAAAACTTACCAAATACAAAATTGTTCTAGTTTCGCCAAGTTGAAATAGTATAGAAGTATTATTAAAAATAGTTGTACAATAAAATTATAGTTAAAAATAATAAGTCGCTAGATAGAAATTTCTTTTCTTATAACGTTCTCATACATCTATCCTAGTACAGACAAATGGCCGGATTCCATTTACCAGGAGATCCCTACTACCCAAACCAAGGCAACGGCGGTTGGATAGAAGAAGACCCGGAGGAAGACCCAGAGGAAATCGAAGAAGAGGTCGAGGAAGAATTCGAAGTCGAAGTCGGAGAGGAGTTCGAAGTCGACGAAGAGATCGTGGAGATTTCTAGCGGGACAGACTCCGAGCCAGAAGTGTACGACCCTCCCATCCCTCATCCTCCCGTAATCAGACCAGATCAACCGGGACCCATCCCCATCTGGGGAAGCCACCTCTACTACTGGAGCCGCCAGCAAGGTGTACGCCCTCCATTCGGCATGTGTCGGGATTTTTACAACGTCAGTGGGGGAGGCTCAGCAGATCGAGCACTTCCTGTCGTCGTGAATGCTATAGCTAACCAGAACTACCAGGCGGACCAACAAGCAGCTAGAGTTCGTGAAATCAATGCTGCTACCCAAGGTAACGCCGCTGACATCCGCCGTTTGGAAGGGCTACATGAGAATACCCAAATCTACACGGGAACACTTCAGAACCAAATGATAGTGGCTCTGGCAGAAATAAGAGGGATGAAGGAACAACAAGCAGATCTCGAGAGGCGACTGATGGGAGTCAAACGGTCGGATGCCGAGTCTAGCTCCAAACGCCGCAAGTAGAGCTTGTTCGATGCCCAACAATTTTGTTATAGATTAGGATCTCGGATAAAAGTTTTTTTCCCTTATTTCCCTTTAGTATCTGCAATCAGAGACCTCTAGGAGGGTCAAATTTTTCCCGAACAAGATATGTAATGTAACGCACCTCAAGTGTGACCTATATGAATATGAAGTATTTCTTATTATATACCTCTCAAAAATTACGAGTTTTAAATTTCTATGCCTACCTTGAAACCATAAACTAAAGTCAAAACAAATTACAACTAACACACGATTGTCAAAACATTAGAAACTTATAGTATTCATTCTTATTTTTCTCTACCAGAACATGCCTCCTCGTAGATCAACACGCAGAAACTCAACTTCAACACCACCTCCACTACCTCCTCCAATTATGGACACCGTTATGTTCCAAACTGCTGTAACCGCTGCTGTAACTGCAGCAATGGCTCAAATGAGCAACAACGGATCGGGGGGAGGAGCAAACAGTTTTACAAATGGCCAAGGTCAAAGCCGTTCAGGGGTATGCACTTACAAAGACTTCACCAACGGAAAACCTATTCCCTTTTACGGGACTGGGGGAGTATTGGCTCTATCTCAATGGATAGAGAAAACAGAAGCTGTATTCGAAATCTGTGCATGTCCTGAAGAAAGCAAAGTAAAGTTCGCCGCTTTTACTTTCTCTGAACGCGCCCTGACATGGTGGAACGGCCACGTCCAGACACTAACCCTGGTGGTGGCAAACTCCATGGGTTGGGAAAACCTGAAAAGAATGCTCCTTCGAGAATACTGCCCAAGAGGCGAGATTCAGAAGCTTGAACAGGAACTGTGGAACCTCTCGATGGTAGGATCGGACATAGCTGGTTACACCAACAAGTTCAGTGACTTAATAACACTTTGCCCAGGAATGTTAACCCTGGAGAGCCAAAAGGTTGAGAGATACATTTGGGGACTATCACCTCAACTTCGAGGAAGTGTGCTAGCTTCCAGACCCTTGACTTTCGCCAGCGCCAAGGAACTAGCGCAATCTCTTGTTGATCATGGTGTCTGTCAAGGAGTCGCGGCGATTATGGCTGAACCAACCAAAGGGAACAGCAACAATGAAATCAATGCCAACAACAACAACAAGAAGAAATTTTGGAACAAAAGGAAGGGGCAAACTTCACAAGAACCTTCAAAGAAACAAATGGTTGCGGTTCATGCTGCTACTACCCCCACCACAACTCCTGCTACCTCTGCACCAACAAAACCATATGCAGGGATTCTGCCCAAGTGCAGCAAGTGCAACTACCATCACCATGGTATTTGTCGCGAGATGCACTGCAAGAACTGTGACAGGAAAGGGCACACAGCCCGTTTCTGTAAAGCACCGGCACGACCAATCACTCAAATTTTTGGCACTGGAGTAAGCCGGGCGTGTTATGGGTGCGGAGAGACTGGACACTTCAGGAGGGATTGTCCCAAGGAAAGGAATATTGGCGGTGTGGGGAGAGTGCTGGCAGTAGGACAAAGAGAAGCAATAGCGGACCCCACGGTGGTTACGGGTACGTTTCTACTCAACAACACTTATGCATGCATACTTTTTGACTGCGGTGCGGAGAGAAGTTTTGTGAGTCATAAATTCAAACATCTACTTAATCAAAAACCTCAACTACTCAATAAAGTATTCACTGTAGAAATGGCAAACGGTAAAACAGAACACGCAAACGATTTATACGTAGGGTGCACACTAAATTTAAACGAGCACTTGTTTCAAGTCGATCTTATGCCCATTTCCATAAGAAGTTTCGATGTCATCATCGGTATGGACTGGTTGAGCCTTCACCATGCCGATATCCTTTGCCACGATAGGGCTGTTCGCTTAAATCTGCCAAACGGCGAAACTCTTGTCATTTATGGCGACAAACCTAGTTCAAGTTTACAAATCATTTCCTGTATTAAAGCACAAAAGTATCTTCGTAAGGAATATCATGCCTTTCTAGCCCACGTAGTAGACAAGAAACGAGAATCGAAAAACATTAAAGATATTCCGGAAGTCTGCAACTTCCCGGATATTTTCCCAGAAGATCTTCCAGGAATCCCACCCGAACGTCAAGTTGAGTTTAGAATCGACTTAATCCCCGGAGCTACCCCTGTAGCAAAGTCACCATACCGTTTAGCCCCAGCCGAGCTGCAGGAACTATCCAGTCAATTAAACGAGCTGCTGAGCAAGGGATTCATCAGACCGAGCTTCTCACCATGGGGAGCGCCAGTCCTGTTCGTGAAAAAGAAGGACGGATCCTTTCGCATGTGCATCGATTATCGGGAACTAAACAAACTCACGATCAAGAACCGATATCCCTTACCGCGCATAGACGATCTATTCGACCAACTGCAGGGGGCAAGCTACTTCTCAAAGATCGATCTAAGGTCTGGTTATCACCAACTGCGAGTACTGGAAGGAGACATCCCCAAAACGGCTTTTCGAACACGTTATGGTCACTACGAATTTGTGGTAATGCCCTTCGGATTGACGAATGCTCTAGCAGTGTTCATGGACTTGATGAACCGAGTATGTCGTCCCTTCCTGGACAAGTTCGTGATCGTGTTCATAGATGATATACTCATCTATTCAAGAAGCCAGGAAGAACACAACAAACACCTCCGCCAAGTACTGGAAACATTAAGGGCAGAGAAACTTTACGCAAAATTTTCCAAATGTGAATTTTGGATTCGGGAAGTGGATTTCCTAGGACATGTTGTAAGCAAAGAAGGAATACACGTGGACCCTTCCAAGATAAAGGCAATAGATAATTGGACTACTCCAAGAACCCCTACAGAAATCCGGCAATTTTTGGGACTCGCCGGGTATTACCGAAGATTCATACCGAACTTTTCAAAGATTGCCAAGCCACTTACCACCCTAACCCAGAAGAATGTGACCTTCGACTGGGGAGAAAAACAAGACAGCGCATTTCAGACATTAAAGCGAGCCTTGTGTAGTGCGCCCATCCTAACCTTGCCGGAGGGAACGGAGGACTTCGTGGTCTATTGTGATGCATCAAACCAAGGACTTGGGTGTGTCTTAATGCAAAGAGGGAAGGTCATCGCCTACGCCTCAAGACAACTAAAGACGCACGAAGTGAACTACACAACGCACGATCTTGAGCTAGGAGCAGTCGTCTTCGCTCTGAAGATATGGAGACACTACCTCTACGGCACAAAATGTACCATCTTCACTGATCATAAAAGCCTCCAACATATCCTAAATCAGAAAGAACTCAACATGAGACAGAGGCGATGGGTAGAACTACTAAGTGATTACGAATGCGAAATTCGATATCACCCTGGAAAGGCTAATGTAGTGGCTGATGCACTCAGTCGGAAGGAGTACTCAGGTAGCCGAGTGAAATCCCTAACTATGACAATCCATTCACACCTGTTCACGCAAATCAAAGAAGCCCAAATAGAAGCCTTGAAATCCGAAAATGTGACAGGAGAAGCCCTAAGGGGAATGGATAAGAACCTTGAGACCAAGAACAACGGAATTCGTTATTTCATGGATCGAATTTGGATACCGAAGTTTGGTGGATTCAGAGAAATCGTTATGGACGAAGCCCATAAAACACGATACTCCATACATCCCGGCTCTGATAAAATGTATCTCGATCTCAAGAAGTTGTACTGGTGGCAAAACATGAAAGCCGAAATTGCTACCTACGTGAGCAAATGCCTGACATGTGCCAAGGTCAAGGTGGAATATCAGAAACCCTCGGGTTTATTACAACAACCAGAAATACCTGAATGGAAGTGGGAGCGGATAACCATGGATTTCATAACAAAGTTACCCAAGACAACAAGCGGACTCGACACCATTTGGGTAATTGTCGATAGGTTAACTAAGTCAGCGCATTTCCTACCGATCAAAGAGACGGATAAATTGGAGAAGTTAACTAGGACATACCTCAGAGAAATTGTACGACTACATGGTGTGCCCATATCCATTATCTTGGACCGAGATAGTAGATTCACCTCAAGGTTCTGGCAGTCGCTACAAAAAGCTTTGGGGACAAGACTAGACATGAGTACCGCTTATCACCCACAAACCGACGGCCAGAGTGAGAGAACTATACAAACCCTAGAAGACATGTTGAGAGCTTGCGTAATCGATTTTGGGAAAGCATGGGACACACATCTACCATTGGTCGAGTTCTCGTACAACAATAGCTACCACACCAGTATCAAGGCTGCCCCGTTCGAAGCCCTCTATGGCCGCAAATGCAGGTCACCTTTGTGCTGGGCCGAAGTGGGGGACACGCAACTAGCAAAAGGACAAGCAACTGACAACACGCTCACTGGACCGGAAATCATAAGGGAGACTACGGAGAAAATTGTTCAAATCCGAGAACGTCTAAAAGTGAAACGACCCCAAAAATACGACCCAAAAATTTTCATTTTTCAATATATTCAAAACCATAATATGAGTATCATAACATAAAAACATACGCGATGTATCCCAAACATAATAAAATACTGTGCGGAAAACTGTATCATACTACATCAAATCCAAAACAACTAAAACCATCCCCAGGATAAAAGCTAAGCTGTGGTGTGTGCGATGCTGTCACCCCGAGCTCTTCCCTTTGCTTGCAGAAGTACCTGAAACCAAAACTGAAACTGTAAGCACGAAGCTTAGTGAGCTCCCCCAAAATACCACATACCATACAATAACATATAACACATATTGGGCCTTGTCCACTGCATCGGGCCGAAGCCCGGAAACTGCATCGGACCGGAGTCCGGAACTGACTGGGACCTTGTCCCCTGCATCGGACCAAAGTCCGAAACTAACTGCATCGGACCGAAGTCCGGAACTAACTGCATCGGACCGAAGTCCGGAACTAACTGGGACCTTGTCCCCTGCTTCGGACCAAAGTCCGGAACTAACTGACTGAACATTTCATAGCATATCAACTAGCATGAACACATATACTGCATACTACATCGAGCCGTAGCCCGGAACACGTAACACGTAACACATAAAACATAGCACACAAATCCTGTCTGAGCCACGAAGGCATCAAACATACTAGCTGCTACATCGGACCGAAGTCCGGAAACTACTGCTAACAGGACGGGCCGTCATTGTGGCCTTAGACCCGTCCCTTCTTGAAGGAAACTCACCTCGTAAGCTGGCTGCTGAGTGTGTGGCTCGGGAAGCTAACGGCTGCTGCTCCTGAATCTCCTCGGCTACAAGTCCATAAGCACACTCAATCAAATACTAAACACTGCACTTGGGGCAAAATGGCTCTTTTACCCTTGGTCAAAGTCAACTCTCTTTGGGCTGACTCGCCGAGTTGGGCCACCCAACTCGCCGAGTCCTACTCTCACTTCTCAGTTCTACACGCTGCTACTCGTCGAGTGTGGCATCGACTCGACGAGTACCCTCTTGATCCAAGAACTCAGACAATCTTCATCCGACTCGCCGAGCCGTATGAACAAACTCGACGAGTTGTTCATGATCCTAAGAAGATTGCCTTGGACTCGCCGAGTTGTATGAACAACTCGCCGAGTCCCTTCTTCTCTGAGTCTACCCTCAAATCGCTGAGTCCACTCTCTAACTCACTGGATTCACTCGACACTGACCAAAATGAAGGACTCGGGAACTCGCGACCCAACTCGCCGAGTCGTTCTTCCCGACTCGCCGAGTTGCCGCCATGCAACTGATTTTTACTCGATTTTGTTTGAATCCAACACATACAATTGATAGATCTGAGTCCAATAAGCTGATTTACCACGTAAAGTTTCCAACTTTACGTGCACAACCTCATGAATAAGGGAAATAAGGCTAAAAGATGCATGAAATGGGTAGATCTATGATTAATATGCGAAGTAACTCCAAAAAGACAGTAGATCTGGGCTCTACAACACCCCATCATACAGATCTAAAGATATCTCGACTTATTAAGGCATTCATGCAAACATAAGGCTTGGAACAAGCATCAACTAGCTCTTAGGAGAGCCCTAATGGAAGTTTAAAGCATATAACAAGAGGGAACTCCGAAAATACCTCAAATAACTCAGATTTGCCCTTGGATCTTTGCACTACAACTCTTCTCCTTGCTTCTTTCTTCTTCTCCTTCTTCACACCTTCACAAAATGGCACCAAAAACACTTATAAGCTCACAAGGGAGGATTAGGGTTTTCTCATTGTGTTCTCAGGGTGAGGGAGGCGGGAATGGGGGTTATAAGGTGGTTTAAATAGTGGGCAACCCGGGGATTTAGGGTTTCACCCAGACGGATGGACTCGCCGAGTCCAGGATATGGACTCGCCGAGTCCCCGGCTCACGCGTGCTCGCAGCCGCGACCCTACTCGGCGAGTCAGGCTATGAACTCGCCGAGTCCCTCTTGCAAAACTTACAACAATTACCAATGAATTAACATACCGGAAACGGGTCGTTACAATTTTCCCCCACTTGACTCAGACTTCGTCCTCGAAGTCTGCTACGGCTGGATCTGCAAATAACTCTGGGTAGTGCTCTCTCATCTCCTCCTCAGCCTCCCACGTCCACTCAGACCCCTTCCGGTGCTGCCACTGCACCTTTACTAACTGAATTTCCTTGTTCCTCAAGGTCTTGGTCTTCCGGTCCAGAATTGCGACCGGTCTCTCAATACAATTCAGGCTGCTATCAACCTGAATATCCTCTAGGGGAACGACTGCTGACTCATCCACTAGACACTTTCTCAACTGAGACACATGGAAAGTGCTGTGGATCTGACTAAGCTCCTCAGGAAGATCTAACCGATAAGCAACCCGACCCACCCGGGTCAAAACCCTGAAAGGACCAATAAATCTGGGGCCCAACTTGCCCCTCTTCCGGAACCTGATGACACCCTTCCAAGGTGAGACTTTCAGAAGGACCATATCCCCCACCTGGAATTCCAAGTCCGAACGCCTCCTATCGGCGTAGCTCTTCTGCCGACTCTGAGCAGTCTGCAGTCTACTACGGACCTGCTGGATCAACTCAGTCGTCTTGAGCACCACCTCTGTGCTCCCAATGACTCGCTGACCGACCTTGCCCCAACAAATCGGGGTCCTACACTTCCTCCCATACAGCATCTCAAAGGGAGGTCGATCAATGCTCGCATGATAACTGTTGTTATACGAGAATTCCACTAACGGAAGATACGTATCCCAACTGCCACCGAAATCTAGGACACATGCCCTAAGCATGTCCTCGAGAGTCTGAATCGTCCTCTCGCTCTGCCCGTCTGTCTGAGGGTGGAAAGCGGTGCTGAAATGAAGACGAGTACCCATCTCATCGTGGAACCGCTTCCAAAATCTGGACGTGAAACGGACATCTCGGTCAGACACCACTGATACCGGCACTCCATGACGTGCCACGATCTCACGCACATAGATATCGGCTAACTTCTCCGCCGATATACTCTCCTGGATCGGGATAAAATGGGCACTCTTCGTCAACCGATCTACTACTACCCATATCGAGTCCACTCCACGTGCGGTCCGGGGAAGCTTGGTGACAAAATCCATGGTAATGTCCTCCCATTTCCACACGGGAATGTCTAACGGCTGCATCCTGCCGTGAGGTCTCTGGTGCTCCGCCTTGACCTTCCGGCAGGTCAGGCATCTCTCGACGTACCAGGCGACGTCCCGCTTCATGCAGGGCCACCAATAGTCGGGTCGAAGATCTCGATACATCTTTGTCGCTCCTGGGTGGATAGAAAATCGAGACTTATGAGCCTCATCCATCAATACATGCCGTACCCCACCCCAGTACGGTACCCATACCCTACCATGAAGCGTCAACAAACCCCGACTGTCGTAATCAAATGAAGCTACTCGGCCTACTATCCTCTCACACTTCTGCCTCTCCTCCTTGAGGCCCTCCATCTGAGCCTCCTTGATCCGCTCCAACAGTGGAGTGATCACTGTCATCCTCATACACAGATCCCTGATAGGGGCCGCCGACACCTTGCGGCTCAGGGCGTCGGCCACTACGTTGGCCTTCCCTGGATGATAAAGGATCTCACAGTCATAGTCCTTCAGCACGTCCAACCACCTCCTCTGCCTCATGTTCAAACTTGGCTGATCCATAAGATATCTCAAACTCTTGTGATCCGTGTATATAGTACAACGGACCCCATAAAGGTAATGCCTCCAAATCTTGAGGGCAAACACAACTGCCCCCAGCTCCAAATCATGGGTAGGATAATTAGCCTCGTGAGGCTTCAACTGTCTCGAGGCATAAGCTATCACATGGCCTCGCTGCATCAGAACTGCTCCCAAACCTGTGATCGAGGCATCACAATAGACTACAAGGTCCTCTACTCCCTCTGGCAAGGTAAGGATCGGAGCCTCGCACAATCTCTGCCTGAGGGTCTCGAATGCTGTCTGCTGCTCCGGACCCCAACAAAATACCACCGACTTCTTGGTCAGTCGAGTGAGCGGCACTGCTATCTTGGAGAAATCCTGAATAAATCTCCGATAATACCCTGCCAACCCTAGGAAGCTCCGAATCTCAGATGGAGACTTCGGAACCTCCCACTGCATCACGGCCTCTATCTTGGCCGGATCTACCAGAATACCCTTCTGGTTGACGAGGTGACCAAGGAACTGCACCTCGCGCAACCAAAACTCACATTTGGAGAACTTTGCGAAAAGTCTCTCCCTCCTCAAAACCTCCAGCACCTCCCGCAGGTGCTCCTCGTGCTGCTCCTGCGTCTTGGAATATACCAAGATGTCATCTATGAACACTATCACTGACCGATCCAGCATCGGTCTACACACGCGGTTCATGAGATCCATGAACGCGGCTGGAGCATTGGTGAGCCCAAATGGCATCACCACAAACTCGTAATGACCATACCTGGTCCTGAAAGTAGTCTTCTGTACATCCTCATCTCTAACACGCATCTGATGATATCCGGAGCGTAGATCGATCTTGGAGAACCAAGACGCTCCCTGAAGCTGATCAAACAAATCATCTATCCTCGGGAGTGGGTAACGGTTCTTCACCGTTACCTTATTCAACTCCCGATAATCAATACACATACGATGCGACCCATCCTTCTTTCTCACAAACAGGATCGGCGCTCCCCAAGGCGAACTGCTCGGCCGAATGAAACCCTTGTCTAACAGCTCATGCAGCTGTGTAGAAAACTCCTGCATCTCAGGGGGAGCTAGTCGATATGGTGCCTTGGCTATCGGAGCCGCACCAGGGACGAGGTCGATCCTGAACTCAACCTGTCTCTCAGGAGGTATCCCCGGCAAATCCTCAGGAAACACGTCCGGGTAGTCTCGAACAATAGGAACATTATCCACTGTCGACTTGCCCTTCTCCCGGGCATCCAAAACGTAAGCTACAAAACCGGCGCAACCCTGCTGAACATAGCGCCTCGCCCTTGCGGCGGAACAAAAGGTCGGTCCTTGCTGTGGCCTCTCGCCCTGAATCACCAACTCCCCCCCACTGGGAGTGCGAACCCTCACTAGCTGAAGCTCGCAATCAATCACCGCCCCATTGGGGCTTAGCCAATCCATACCCACAATAACCTTATTCCCAATGGCATGTCCGACCTCCTCCCACCAATCTCGTGCCCTGTCCTTCAAAAGACAGGACGCCAATCTGACCTTGTCCCCCTCGGGACATCTGCTAGTGCGGAAAGCGTTGGCCACATCCGCCAACCATCTGCTGCTCGCTATGGGGTCTCGCGCCCCATGATAGTCCAGAGCTCCACATGCCCTGAACTCCCTGAAAGTAAGGGTGCGCGACCCCATCATGGCCGCCACCTCGGCACGGAAGGTGCCCAATCTCTCATCCATCAGCTCTAGAATCCCCTCCTTGATCGAACCGAAGATCACAGGAGTCTGCTCTATAATGATGCGCGTAATCTCCGAAGAAAGGAACTCTCGGGTCTGCTCATCCATGCGCTCATCCCCCGAACCTGAACCGGATCCCTCCCCGGCACCTCCGCTGTCGGCTGCTGGTCTCGAACGCAGAACCACCATTCTGAAACACATCACAACTACATCAGAAAACAGAAATATCTTGAGGGATCATTGATACTACAACTAGCTTCCTGGTCGTGTCTCAGCCTTTCTTGATTCGAGTACGGATCCTCTGCTTCCAGTAGTACGGGCCCATACTACCTTCCACATCTATCCGTACTTTCTTCAAGAACTGCCCTGACTCCACCAAGTCACTTCTACTACTACTGATCTCTGCTACTCTCATCCTAGGCTTGCCCTAGGGAAACCTCAGACTCAACTCAACTAGTCCTCAGCTGCTGCAGGTCTCCTTATAATGCTAATTAACCATCACCTGAACACCATCACATGTGACGAAGATCAGATAATCCTTCAAGTAAAAGACCCTTCCCTATAACGGTTGGACTCAAACAAGAGCTGCGCAATAGGGCCAGTTCCAGCACTCTGGGATTATTTAACCCTGATCACATGTGGTGTAACGTGTTCACCTAATGGCTAACTTCCATCACTCAGAACTCCCACAAAGCACGAAGCAAGCAGCATTCGGAATAAGGGAACATACTTAGGCAAAACTATTCTCAAAATGAGAAACTGATCTAGCATGCAGTGCTAAGCTCATACTATCAGGCATAACCTAAACAGGCTATCCTACTGCTGTCTACTCAATACTAGCATGCAATACTCATAAAGATGTAACACATAAAGCAGGCACATAAGGCATCCTCCTAGATCCTTAGTCTTATACTAGCATGCTGTTCTACTGAAGCTGAAACTGAACAAATAACTTGTATGGGTAATTTGGGAGTACTTACTTGAGCTCGGCTGATCGCATGCACCACACCCTTATCTTGTTTAAAAATTCCTTTCTTCCTAAGTGCTTTCAAAATTCTTTTAGAAAACATTTTCCCTTTAAAAAAAATCTTTTTATTTCCCCTTAGTTTGAGTTCAGATACGCCCGAAAGTGTATCCGAATCCCTCAAACCAGGGCTCTGATACCAACTTGAAACGACACCAAAAATACTACCCAAAAATTTTCATTTTTCAATATATTCAAAACCATAATATGAGTATCATAACATAAAAACATACGCGATGTATCCCAAACATAATAAAATACTGTGCGGAAAACTGTATCATACTACATCAAATCCAAAACAACTAAAACCATCCCCAGGATAAAAGCTAAGCTGTGGTGTGTGCGATGCTGTCACCCCGAGCTCTTCCCTTTGCTTGCAGAAGTACCTGAAACCAAAAGTGAAACTGTAAGCACGAAGCTTAGTGAGCTCCCCCAAAATACCACATACCATACAATAACATATAACACATATTGGGCCTTGCCCACTGCATCGGGCCAAAGCCCGGAAACTGCATCGGACCGGAGTCCGGAACTGACTGGGACCTTGTCCCCTGCATCGGACCAAAGTCCGGAACTAACTGCATCGGACCGAAGTCCGGAACTAACTGCATCGGACCGAAGTCCGGAACTAACTGCATCGGACCGAAGTCCGGAACTAACTGGGACCTTGTCCCCTGCTTCGGACCAAAGTCCGGAACTAACTGACTGAACATATCATAGCATATCAACTAGCATGAACACATATACTGCATACTACATCGAGCCGTAGCCCGGAACACGTAACACGTAACACATAAAACATAGCACACAAATCCTGTCTGAGCCACGAAGGCATCAAACATACTAGCTGCTACATCGGACCGAAGTCCGGAAACTACTGCTAACTGGACGGGCCGGCATTGTGGCCTTAGACCCGTCCCTTCTTGAAGGAAACTCACCTCGTAAGCTGGCTGCTGAGTGTGTGGCTCGGGAAGCTAACGGCTGCTGCTCCTGAATCTCCTCGGCTACAAGTCCATAAGCACACTCAATCAAATACTAAACACTGCACTTGGGGCAAAATGGCTCTTTTACCCTTGGTCAAAGTCAACTCTCTTTGGGCTGACTCGCCGAGTTGGGCCACCCAACTCGCCGAGTCCTACTCTCACTTCTCAGTTCTACACGCTGCTACTCGTCGAGTGTGGCATCGACTCGACGAGTACCCTCTTGATCCAAGAACTCAGACAATCTTCATCCGACTCGCCGAGCCGTATGAACAAACTCGACGAGTTGTTCATGATCCTAAGAAGATTGCCTTGGACTCGCCGAGTTGTATGAACAACTCGCCGAGTCCCTTCTTCTCTGAGTCTACCCTCAACTCGCTGAGTCCACTCTCTAACTCACTGGATTCACTCGACACTGACCAAAATGAAGGACTCGGGAACTCGCGACCCAACTCGCCGAGTTGTTCTTCCCGACTCGCCGAGTTGCCGCCATGCAACTGATTTTTACTCGATTTTGTTTGAATCCAACACATACAATTGATAGATCTGAGTCCAATAAGCTGATTTACCACGTAAAGTTTCCAACTTTACGTGCACAACCTCATGAATAAGGGAAATAAGGCTAAAAGATGCATAAAATGGGTAGATCTATGATTAATATGCGAAGTAACTCCAAAAAGACAGTAGATCTGGGCTCTACAACACCCCATCCTACAGATCTAAAGATATCTCGACTTATTAAGGCATTCATGCAAACATAAGGCTTGGAACAAGCATCAACTAGCTCTTAGGAGAGCCCTAATGGAAGTTTAAAGCATATAACAAGAGGGAACTCCGAAAATACCTCAAATAACTCAGATTTGCCCTTGGATCTTTGCACTACAACTCTTCTCCTTGCTTCTTTCTTCTTCTCCTTCTTCACACCTTCACAAAATGGCACCAAAAACACTTATAAGCTCACAAGGGAGGATTAGGGTTTTCTCATTGTGTTCTCAGGGTGAGGGAGGCGGGAATGGGGGTTATAAGGTGGTTTAAATAGTGGGCAACCCGGGGATTTAGGGTTTCACCCAGACGGATGGACTCGCCGAGTCCAGGATATGGACTCACCGAGTCCCCGGCTCACGCGTGCTCGCAGCCGCGACCCTACTCGGCGAGTCAGGCTATGAACTCGCCGAGTCCCTCTTGCAAAACTTACAACAATTACCAATGAATTAACATACCGGAAACGGGTCGTTACAAAAAGCATCAAGAGATAGACAAAAGAGCTACCCAGATAAGAGACGCAAACCCTTGGAATTCCAAGTTGGAGACCATGTCTTACTCAAAGTCTCACCTTGGAAAGGTTTAATACGCTTCGGAAAACGTGGGAAACTGAACCCTAGATACATCGGACCATTCGAGATCCTTGCCAGGATCGGTCCAGTGGCTTACAAACTTAGACTACCTCAGGAGCTCCACAACGTACACCCTACCTTTCACGTATCGAATCTGAAGAAGTGCTTATCCGACGAGACCCTTGTCGTCCCTCTAGACGAAATTGCAATAAATGAAAACCTCCAGTTTGTCGAGGAACCAGTAGAGATCATGGATCGGGAAATCAAAAGGACTAAACAAAGCCGAATACCCATTGTAAAGGTCCGCTGGAACGCCAAGCGAGGACCTGAATACACTTGGGAACGCGAGGATCAGATGAAACAAAAGTACCCGCATCTTTTTCCAAAACTGTAAACTCTATCTTAGATTAAATTTCGGGACGAAATTCCCTTAACAGGGGGATGATGTGACAACCCTATATTTTTTTCCAAAAGCATTGTAACGCTCGGAAGCTAAGTACAACGAAATTAACCTCGAAAATAAAGTGTTCAAGTATCTAAGTTGGGATGCATCGAATATTAGATATCATGCCGAGGTTTCCAAAAACATAAAGAACGCTCAAAGCCGGGTTATATTGAAGAAATTATAACCACTCGTATATTTACGACGCGACGTTAAAACATTATTTGACGTAAAAAGTAGAATCTGAATAAAATGCATTTTAAGCCTTAAGTATCTAAACAAAAGTCGTAGATCTCGTTGAAAGGTGAACGTGCATAAAAAGATCGCCCAAATTGGACCTCATATGAAGAAGTTACGAATTTTCAAAGTTTCGTAACGGTAGTAGAGGGCTAAAAACTCAGATTGAAGATCGAGTGTTATTTAGCTAACGCAACCTAAACGAAAGTTGAAGATCTCCTCAGTAGTAATAAAACAATAAAAAGACAAACGAAAACCGACGCCGAATAAAGAACCTATGAATTTTTAACGAACTTTAGGAGGCCCGGCCTATTAAAAATATATCATTAAAAATAAAGTCAAAACTAGCCGACGAAGTCTAAATGAAAGTTGTAGAGCCTAATCTCACCTACGCGTGGATATAAAGAACGCGAAAAACGGAGCTCGTACGCGAGAGTTACGGAATTTAGAAGTCGGAAGCAGGGATTACGCCCCGCGTACTCTGGGAGTACGCCCCGCGTACTAGACCCAGAGTCGAGTCCCATCGGCCCGCCCAAGCTACGTTTAGCTAGACCCGAGTCGTAAGCCATGACGCCATTCTACGCCCCGCGTAACCAAGAACGCCCCGCGTACCGAGTACGCCCAGCGTACTCCGGAAGTACGCGCCGCGTACGAGGGTTTCCAGCCCTATAAATAGAAGGCATGAGCTCGAGTCTTTGCACACCTTTCTCAATTCTTCAGTCACTCTCACACCCTTCCAAGCACCAGAGACCATTCCCTCACCCCGGTTTCCGCACTCGAGCCCCGCCGAAAGATTTACGCTGCAGAGATCCCCGAAGAGCCCGACGACGCGACCATCCGCGGACGAAGTTCTGCTCAACCCTAGCCTCTCTCTTCGAAACGAGTGAGTTCATACCTCTACTTTTCAATTCTTTTCACGTTTTAGGGGGGGGGGAAATACAAGTACATTACAAATCAAAGTATTATTTTTATAATATCGTTCTTATAGAGTGTTGATACTGAAATAACTTTATGTTTTAAAAGGGATATTATATCGCCAAGTTGTTATTACCAAATGGGAACATACTTTTGACAAACTATAATGAGCATAGTATTCAAGTGATTCATACATTTTACATATACATCTCGACAAATGAAATGCTTTCAAAAGAAGTACAGTCTTTTATCGTAAATCTGTTTATACCTAGTAATGTGAGACAGCTTCACGTACGTTCGAGTATGCATTATTAAGTCCTGTATTATATACCATAATCCCTTGTAGGGGGAGCGTGATACTTGTGTATAGATCTATACGGGATTGACAATCCCACACCTAAGCTGTTAGCTACAGCTAGGCCGGCAGGCCTGGGGTGACAAATGTCATAACAGTTCCAACGCTTGAAGAACGTTGTTACAGGCCATCAGTGTCAATAGCATGGTTATAAAACTCACATAAAAGTATAAAGACAAGTTAGATTTACGAGATTCATATATGCATTTCAGTTTTCCATTTTATCGTTAATACAAATTTTATCCCTATTATTCAAGCATGGAAAACACTAATGCACATCCAACACGGGAAACTTTTCAAAAAGGACATACTTTTCAATACAAAACGCTTATGAACTCACCAACTTAATTGTTGACACTTTTTCGAAACCACTTGTATTTCTCAGGGAATCAGTAATACAGGTAACCACCAGCTTTTGGAGAAAGGAACACTAAGGATGTTTTATTATGGAACATTTATAATCTCATTGTAATATTCTTTTGCTAATATGTATAACGCAACAACATACGTTTTCATTATATATGTGATGGTTGTGTTACTTTCTTTACAATATTCAATGGTTGTGATACTACGTGAAGTCATCCACCCCCGAATGTTTCCACCATTCTGGTTTGGGGGTGTGACAATTTCTTTCTCTCTCTAAGGTTCCAAACCCTCCCTAAAGTCTAGGTAAACCCCTAGCACCCTAAGGAAGCCCCGAGGCTCCCGGAGTCCCAAGAAAAAGAGTCTTTCGGTTTTGAAACGCTGCTCAAATAAAGCCCGGTTTTCTTTAAAATCCGTTGTAAGTGAGCTACGCTTACGCAATTTTTAATATAGCTTCCAAATAATTATAGTAATGTTATTAGGTCCTTAAAATAATTATTTGGGCTATTATTATGAGTTATATTGATTGTTATTTAACGCTTATATAATAATAATAATAATAGTCAGACTATAAATTTGTCGCGGTTATCGTTAGACTAAACCCTAGTGGTATTGATACTAGGTTTTATTGAAGGAAATTGTTTTGAGAGTATCGAAGCGTTGTCCGAGTGCTGAGTCACCACCTTTCAAGTGAGTGCATGGTCCCTTTCATCTTACACATAGATATGATGTATTCTATATAAATTATGTGTTATGTGTGCGTATTATCTGAGTACTTGTTGACTATGCTAGTTGAACGATTTTATACACGTTTTAAAGGATTTAAATTGTATATGTATTTTATATCTACAAAAATGTTGGGGTAAAACATGGGTAGATGTAATAGATGGAATATAAGTTGGACGATGAGTTGAGAGGTGTTATAGACCACGAGGTGAGGGTGAGAGGTGAACGATGTGAGAAGCCTTTTCCTAAATGATGGCCCCATCATTCAGCAGAGTATGGATGACAACCACGGGCTATTCTAGACAGTCTAGTGGAACACTAGCAGGCTCGCAACCTGTAAGTGTTGTGAACGATGTGTTCACTCGGTGTACTCTAAACCTTGGTGATCATGCAGACTTGGTGCCAAAACCCTGGCGACTATGCAGACTTAGTGCCTGTTGTATAAATTCTGGAAACTATGCAGACTTAGTGCCTAAATCCCGGTGACGATGGACTTCGTGCCGATTCCTTAGGATCATCCTTAGGAAGGTATGAACGAGGAATGGTTGATTCTTAGGGTAGATCCTTAAGAGTAAAAAAAGATAATGGGGATGGGTAATTGGGTTGATTGTTTGATTGTATGAACATAATAATTATATTATTGTGGGTTGAAAACCCTATGTACTCACCAGGTTTCCCAACCTGACCCACTCAGTTTATTTATATCATAGATGTTGATATGAAGTCACATTACACTAAGAAATTAAAGAGATGTAGATCACTAGTGTAAATAAATGTAAGTTCCGTTTATGCTTATGTTTCTGTATTAACAATGACATCCCAAATGTTTTAAAATGAATAAAATACGTTTCTTCGGAATTTCTTTGATAATGTATTTATCGTGTTTTCCTAGGAATAAATTCCGCAACATTTTTATTAAAAGAGGTACTCTGATTTTTATAAAACATAAACAAAAATTGGTCTTTTCTGGCCGTGAAAATGGGGATGTCATAGCACCGGCAACAACACGGTATCCCTAATCGTAAATGATTATATGTAAGAGAGGTATAATCATATATGATTATACATGTTTATACGTATATACTTAATCATAAATGTTTGCACATATATGTCTGTTCACAGATTGAGTAATCATATATGATTATGAGAGTTGGTGGCAGAAGAGGTGGTAGTAACACAGGTGATGGTGGTATAAATGACGGAGGTAATAGTGATGAGGTCGGCTGGTGTTAGAGGCGGTGGTAGTGGTGGTGTCGATGGTGGTTGTGGTCAAGGGGATGGTGGCGGAGGAGAAAAGAACAAACGACTCTATATAATCATTTATGATTATAACATATCTGTTGCGCCGGTACACCGGAGGGTTAGAGCGACAGATGTGAAATATGTGGCTGAGGTTGAATCTCAAGATCTCTATTTTTTTTTCAATCTCAACGGAACGTCTCTCCCCCCCCCTCTCTCTTTCTCTCTTTATATATATATATATATATATATATATATATATATGTATATATATATATGTCTATATGTATGTATCCTACAAGGTATATAAACTTACATAATCAACTTCACTATACTACATCATTGTGTATAATATATCTATTGTAATCATCTAATGTTCATAACATCTAACTCTTAACTTGATTTACTTCTAAAATTTTAACTATTTCATCATTATATTCATTTTACATAATTTTCATTTACAACTATATATATATATATATATATATATATATATATATATATATATATATATATATTTATATATAACTTGGTAGTTGTTTGGTAGAAAAATATGATGTTAGGGGAAGATAAAAGTAAAATTTCAAAAATCTTAGAAGTAAGTGAAGTTAGGATTTGAAGTATAATAGCATTGTAATGCATATATGAGGGAATACTTACTTTTCTTATATATATATATATATATATATATATATATATATATATATATATATATATATGCGATGATTCTTTCCTGGTTCAAGTACCAAAAGGCACGTTTAGTCTCAATTTTTAAAAATTAACTCGGACCATCCTTTATATTGATAGAATTTGCTCATTTCTTCTCTAATAGGTATAAAATGACGATATTGTATTTCAATTACATTTTCATTTTATTTTATAGATTATCTATTATTTGTTTATTAATTATATATTCTTTTTAAAAGAAGTGGGCCTACACCCTCCCTCCCCAACATCCTTATCTCTCACTCCTTCACTTACTAGATCAAGAATGAGAAATCAATAACTCAAATCATACTATCTTTTCTATCTTCTAATACTCTCTTGTTTTAGAACCAAGAACTCGATAGCTTAAGAATTATAAACTCAAGACATCTTCAGGTCCTTTTCTATACCCATAAACGTATTCAACATGTGTGGGTGTGATGTTGAAAATCGATTTGTGTCATCCCTTGAAACTCGAGATCTGAAAATCGATCTTAGAAACATGTTTGTTCTTGTTCTGGAAATAAAAACCATGATGATGAAGGTTATGTTATGTTATCCAGAAACAAATACACATGCACACATTTGTAGAAATCATTCTTTTGTTCTTTCTTCCTTAGATATACAATTATAGAAATCATTTTCTTGTTCTATCTTCCAAAAATATAACCATGAAGAAAATGAACTCAAAAATCATTAGAACCCATAAATCCATGAGCTCGGAACATGAAAACCCTTATAACCCTATAAAACCATAGATTAGTTCCAGAATTAATCCAAATTAGAATTACAAGAACATGTCTCTAAAACATGAATTTATTTTGACTTTCTAGATGATGTTGATTTTTGATTTTAGAAGTTCAAACACAGGTCACCATTACAGGTTTGATTTTTTGCTTGAAGTTAAATATTGTAATCATGTTCCTTTTTGCTTTAGTTGAGTATCTATAGTCCTTGGGTTTGATATTTTTATTAATGAGGTTAAAACGGATTTGATGCACACATGAATTCAATGTAGGTGAGCTACAGTGTTGTCGATGGTCAACAATGATGTTGTCAGAGTGAATATGGTGGTCGAAGGTGTGTGTGTATTTGTGTGTGTGTGAGAGAGAGAGAGATAGTGCGTGTGTGTGTGTATGTGTGTGTATGTGTGTCTGAGAGAGAGAGAGAAAGAAAGGGATAGAGAGAAACAAAGATAGGGATGATAATGTTATAAGGGTTTTACTTTTTTAAATAAAAATAAAAAACATAGATAAATGACAAAATACATAAAAAAGAAATATAATGGGAAGTATAGTTACTTTCATGTCTTTCAGGGATGAAACCTGCAACTTTTACCGATATAAGGGACCGTTCGAGTTATTTTTTTGAAAATATTGGACTAAACGTGCTTTTTAACATTTGAACCTGGGACAAATCATGTAACTTACTCTCTTTCTCTCTTTCTCTCTCTCTCTGTATATATATATATATATATATATATATATATATATATATGTATTGTAACTTCCCAAAAATAATACCATAAGAATTTAAGAATTTTCAATTTTAGATTATTAAACCACTAGACCATATCATTATTATAAAAACGAAGGTAATCATAGTCATATCAATACATCATCATTATCAGAGTAAATCATAAAATGTGGAATCGAATGGTGTGTGCCCTGTAATCATACAAAGCTCTTCCTTTTTAAACATGAAGTACTTGAAAATAAACTAAAAACTATAATCACAAAGCTTAGTGAGTTCCCGAAACTACCTCATAACATACTTACTAAATCACATATTGGGCCCCTGCCCTTCATCGGAACCCGCGCAGTATCGAGTCTCACTCGGCCACGGGCCCCTCGCGACATTGAGCCCCGCTCGGTATACAGATCTGTTACTCTTAGGCTCTGCCTCACATCAGTCCCCGCCCAGTACACACATCATTATATAAACATATAATCATATAAACACATGTGATAACCACAATGACAATAACATATCATACAATCATCTACCCTCGCCCGACATATGGCCTTGCCCGGTAAGCATAGGAACACATACTGATAACTAACATACAATATACTCATAAGGCCCCGCCCGACATCGGACCTTGCCTGGTACACATATAGTCCACAAAACCTATGCAAGAGTCATGCAGACATCCTGCATCCTAAGATAACAATCATGGGACGACATTGCTACCTTAGACCCGCTAAACATAATGAGGAAACTCACCTTAATCGCTAGATAAAAGGCCCTACACTTGCTGCTGCTGTGAACCGACGAATCACTGTGCTATCAATGCTAAATAACATCCAATTAAAAATTGGATTCCAATCCATAGCTATCAGTCTATAACTAGGGTAAAAAGACTATTTTACCCCTGACGTAGTTTTTAACAAGACTTAGGCCCAAACCTATAATCCAAAAGTCCCAAAATCCAATTAACCGTTTAAGGCCCATACTTGGCCTAATTTTCCAAATTGGGCACAAACCCTTACATATACCTTACCCTAAAGCCCATCAATTCTCCTAGTCCAAAAAACTTGCACTCAGATGGCCTAACAAGAACCTAAGCTCCTAAGCCCAAAAGAAAAGCCCAACCTCAAATCCCAAAATGAAAAAACGCAACAGACTGAGTACACGGGGCATACTTAGTTGTACGCTAAGCGTACATGCAAAAAGGCTTATACACGGCGCGTACGGGCATGTACGCCCAACGTACTCACCCATTAAGCCAAAATCAACATTAAGAAATTATTGCTTAAGACCAAAAGTCGAAACGATAGATCTAATCCCTAATAAGCGTCTAGAACCATAAAGTCACCGACTTGGTGTCTTTACATTCCCCAAAAGGACCCAAATTCAAGATATAGAACTCTAATTTCACTAAATGGACACAATCTCATGCATGGGTGATTCTAAACCCTAAAGGTGCTAACTTTGTGGACTTTGAACCTCAGAAACACCAAGAGTGGCAACTCAATGCTCTTGGGGTGGTATAAAACGACTAGATCTCATTCATGGGGCCAAAAAGGCTCCAAACCCCATACATACAAGATCTAAGCTACCAATGAACTAGATCATAGCTTTTACCTTAAACAAGCGGGAACTGGAGTAGAGAATCTGGATCCACAAGCTTTTCCTTGATCAAAAACCTTGCACCAAGCTCCTTCTTCTTCATTATGAACCAAAGCACACCAAAATGAACACAATAGAGAGGTCTAGGGTTTCGAATATGATGCTATAAGGTCAGTGGAGGCTGAGAAATAAGGGTAACATGAGCCATAAGTGAGATTATATAATGTCTAACCCTTAAAATTAAGGTTCACTAAAAGGCACATATGCACCGTGTACATATGCGTACGCCCCGTGTATGTGTCTAGAGTCCCGATCCCACCTCGCATCAGTATGCTAAGCAAACGCTAGTGTATGCCCCGCACACTGGACTTTGCATCAGTACACCCCATGTACTCCCTTTTTACGCCCTATATACTAGGGTTTTTCCTTAAGCCCTAAATTCTTCTGAAAGCCGTAACTTTACCATTACAAGTCCAATATCGACGATCCATATATCTATGAAAAGGTAACAAGTATCCCTATGCTCCTATCAACTCATACCTGTCATAAAATTTCCCGAACAATAATCCAAATTCCATAAAAGCCTAATCTGACACTTTACCGAAATACCCCTTGGATCCAAAACACAACCGAACAATCGGATCATCTAAATTATGTCAGCCACACCCAAATGGAAAGCTTTTGAACGGGATGTTATGAATTTCCCTTAAATTAGATTTTATCCTCGAAATCATTCCTTACCATCCCAAGCACGCCAGATGGCTTGAGAAACACCGTCGCAACCTCGAGTATACAATACCCTTCACAAAGCCAATCGAACCCAACCTTAATGGGCTCTCCGAACCCGAAAAAAAAATGAACGAATCCATTCCCAGCCTAAAAATATCCAGTATAGAATAGTCAAGCCCACTTAGCCTGAAATCTGAAATCTCGGATTGGTCTAACTCCCTGATAGACCATTCGCACTGAACCATAGCTAATTCCATTTCAGTTATCAATCAAACAGACTACTCAACATCTGATTACACAAGGTTTCTACTAGAAAACATAATCACAGACCATCTGTTGTTGCCGACAACTCTTTGCCTGACCAGAAGGGGCTAGATATTCCTATGAGAGAAGACTCATCCTGATAATAACAATTCCATGAACATAATGAACAACATGAGACAAGCTGGGGAATAAGCCTTCTAATGCCGAACAAGACACTGCTTCATTTAGCTGTCGATCCAACATATCGGTGCTAAAATCCTAAAACCCCCATATTTACCTAACCCTCCCACAGATAAAACCAATCTGAAATACAATCAAAAGAGCCTGATCCACCATCGAAACTGAAACCATCCTTTAACCCTGAACCCTTCAACTAATACCCTTAGCATACATATTCCTTAGTTCATCTCTTACAAAAATGAAGACCTTGTACATAAACACTTGTAATTCCAAACATGAGTTCCCACCAAGAACCAACTTGGTACATAACTCATAAACTGAGATCCAAGGAACTACACTTGCATTTCACCCGAAATCTTATGATTCCCAACAAACCTTTACTAATCCTGGATACAAAGATCTCCATCCAACCCTGAGGCTAACATTCTCACAGCTGGTCCAGCCCTAGGTTCCTCAGAGTCCAACTCCTGGAAATCCTGATCGATTCTCCCCCACTTGGATTTGTCAAAGCTATCCCACGAAACTTGATGTATTCTCAACCCATATTACCTTTATATATCGTGAATCGATGATTACCGATGCTTTCCAACACTAGCATTCCATTATTAGTCAATCACGATGATCGCTCAGCTTTGAAATCCAGATGAATACTTCCTTAACTCTTAGCAAGTCTGATAACCTCCATCGCTTCTTATGATACAACACCAGACCCTTATGTCTTTTATACTGATGACAAAGTTCATAAACCTTACTCTGAACTGGCGAATCTTCACCCCAACTTCCCATGCTCAAAGAATCTCAGAATTCTAACTATATGCAACCAATGCGATAGTAAAATTCCCTTGGCACTTCCAATGACCAACAACTTATACAATAACTACCACCATCTTCTTGCTGTCGCTCCTTACCCAACAATGGTAGTGGTTGAACCCAAAAGTTCTTCCATGGATAACTGTTGATCATACTAGAACAAATGTTATTACCATTTTAGTCTGACTTCATTAGAGAACTGAACAACCTGTTGGATTAGTGTCAAAGCTGGCATCTATATTTGGTATGTACTTGACCCGGTTGTTCATGATCCTTTTGGGTTGTCTTCACCAAAGCAACTTGATAGGATGAGTTATAGAGAGAGAGGTTATTATGGTTTATTAATATATTATATGAATAATATATTAAAGGAGAAATCATATAGTTTAATTAATATTAGTCAAAAATTAATTGAGAATTAATTGTGTGGCTAAACGAGATTAATTAAATAAAGCGGACTGAAACTGTCAATTGTGTGATAGTTGGTTTTGGGCTATGAACTCTCACGGACATAATGGGGACGAAATTAGGAGTGGAAGCCCACTCTAATTTCTTCCAAGGAGGCCTTATTCCAGAAGGTTCTCAAGCTGCTTAGGGCCTAAGTCATCCAATTAGGGTTTTGACGGAAACCCTAGCTGTTCGGCTATTTAAGGGACCCCAGGGCTTCAGTTTCGGCGACACCAAGAAACCCTAAGGTTACTATAGCCAAAATTGTGCCTCTCTTCTCCTCTCTCCTAGATCGTCTTCTTGCTTGTGGTGTTTGTAAGCCATTAGAGGTATTACACTTGTGACACTAAGATTCTTGAAGATCAAAGATTCTTGCAACTATTGAAAGGTATCATATAAACTTGTTGTATTCTAGATTTCATTTTTAATAGTATGCTAGATTAGGTTTACAAGCTTTTGATAAATTTGCATGTACAATAGAGAAACCTAGATACAAAGCTTTAGGGTTTTGCATGTGCACATAGGATGTGCTTTTGCTCAAAACCCATCAGTGTATCAGAGCCTTGCTTGGTTTCTGTATTTTTTGATGCATAGTGTCTTTATTCATTGCTTAAAATCGATTTTTTCACTATCTTCCTGACATAATCGTCGAGCCCAAAGTGGTACTCGACGAGTAGGATGAACTCGGCGAGTCATGCATGGGGCTCGGCGAGTTGGGCTGTCAAACAGACGGAATTTCGGGAATTTATGCCTATTTTGTTGTGGGATAATTACCAAAGCATTTTTAATTGATAAAAATACGAATTTTATTGATATTATGTGACTATCCTTGCCAAAATAAAAGATAATGTCAAATTAATTGAATGATTATTTCATTATATGATAAATGTTAATTATTTGAATTATTTTGCCAATTATCTTGCAAGAAATTGGATTGGGTCAAAATTAGATAATCACCAAAATTAATTGTTTAATTATTTATTTGAATTTTGATCTAGATAGTTTTCAAATGTTTCAAAACTTGCCCTCAAGTTTTTGAATTTAAATTTTAGGATAGAAAGTTTAATTTTATTATAATTAAATTCCAAACCCTAGATTTTACAAGTTTAAAATTCACCCTATACTATTATAATATTATAAGAATAATTATTATATATGTATGACATAAATGCTAGTCTTACCGTTAGTAGGCCTCATTCACGAAGCCGATCTATAAGGGGGTATAAGGTTATGGCCTATAAAATGACCATTTAATGAGTGTCCACTCTCACCCACCGCTTCCTTGATTGGTGGAGGATCGTTAGCCGAATGGGTAGGATAGGGCAACTCTTTCCTCATTAAAAGTATAATGATATATATATATATATATATATATATATATATATATATATATATATATATATATATATATATAGTTACTAAATGTTTTTACAAAATTCTCAATCTTAGTTACTTTAGGCAAAATGTGAATTTGATGCTTCTCCATGAAATTATACTTTGTACCCTTGCTAAGACGTTAGTGGAGCCTGTGTAATTAACCGGCACACTAATTTGGCTCTAAGCAAAGGTGGTAGAGGGTGACTCGATGTTTTTCATAGATCGATGGAGCGTGTGTGGTTAACCAGGACATCGATTAGGTGAATGTAACATTGGGGGCACCTTGTACATTTGCATGGTTATTCACACCCTGTTTGTGATCCTCGGTATCCCAGTCACAAACTTGAGGGAAATATCGAGATTTAAACATGCCATTGAAAAGTTTAATGAATCACAAAAGATCTAGGAGTTTTCAATACATTTACTAGTTAATTCTCTTTTGTTTTTCATGGTGGAAATTAGTGAATTGTCATTTAGTTACCTTCAAATTATTTGTTGTTTAGATTATGAAATCCCTCTTCTAAATTGCAAATAATGTTGTTGGATCCTAGCCCTAATTTCTTATTTGGGTGCTTAATTGGGGATTCTTATCTGATCAAACTTTGTCTCTTTTCCTTTTCAGATGTCGAACTCGAACAACAACAACGCTTCAGTCCCAACCTCTTCCGGCTCCTTCTCACTCATGAACTTGTGTGGGAGGGTGATCTTTGATGGGACCAATTTTAATGATTGGATTCGGAACATACGAATGGTTACCCGCTACGAGGACAAGGAGTATGTCCTCGACAAGGAGCTCAAGGAGGTGAATGTCAACACCGTTACTCCCGAGGAGATCGCTGCCTTTGAGGTCCATGAACATGATGCTAAGAAAGTCCATTACATCATGCTAGCGACCATGACTGTTGAACTCCAAAAGTTCTACGAGGACTACTATCCATATGAGATGCACCAAGATTTGCTGGACATGTACTACCAAAGTGCGAGGCAGGAGAGGTACGAGATCATCACTTCGATGATCACGACCAAGACGAGGAACGGAGAGTCTGTCACTACTTATTTGCAGAAAATGAAGAGGTATGTCGACCACCTGTTGAAGTTAAATGTTAACTTCGATGAAGAACTGGCAATTGATATCATTCTTCATTCGCTGACACCCTGTTTCAACCAGTTTCGCATGACCTACCACATGAGCAAAGAGGAGGTCAGCTTGAGCAAGCTTCAAGGCTTGTTGAGGATTGCTGAGAGCAACCTCAAGGATAAATCCATTGCATCAACTCCCACTATAGCTCCCCCAGTCTTGGCTATTGGGCAAGGAAAGGGTAAGAATAGGAAGGCTCCTTCAAAGAGACACTATAAGGGAAATTCCCATGATGGCACCTCTTTTAGTGGAACCAAGTAGGGATGAAAGTGGGTCTAAACCCGGACCGGATGGACCCGGAACCAGAAAACCCGGAACTGGTTAACGGAATTTTGTAGAACCGGAAACCGAACCGGTATATAGGAACCGGTTCCCGTTCGGTTCCAGGTAAAGTGGGTCTAGAACTGGAAAACCCGGAAACATCAAAGTGGGTAGGTTGGAACCGGATAAAGTGGGTTTAGAACTAGAAAACCCGAAAAAACCGGAATTTTTTGGTAATTACTTACAACTTAGTGGGTTGAACTTTGAAAATTTTCATATTGATATCCCGACTTTGGGGGATTGTAACTCATTGAATATGAAACCAAAATAACCAAATTATAGTCAAAAATCATGTACAAACTCTAAAATAAACTCTGGAAATAACCGCATGTCAATCCGACTTTAAACGAATGTGATATGCATGTGTTAACATTTTCACATAATACAAAGTACAAAAACAAAATAGATGAAAAGTTGAAAATTTTCAGTTTTGATATCCCGACTTCGAAGGACTGTAAATCATTGAATGTTAAACCAAAAATGACAAAATTATAGTCTAAATCATGTACAAACTGTAAACTACAAGTTGGAAAAAACCATATGTCAATCCGACTTCAAAAAACTTATATATGTATGTTTTAAAACTTTCACCGAATACAAAAAAACTGAAAAATTAAAAACTTCCAGCGTTGATATATCGACTTTGGGGGACTATAAGTCAATGAATATAAAACTGAAAATGGCAAATTTATAGTCTAAAATCATGTACAAACTCTAAACTACATGTTGGAAAAAATCGCATGTCAGTCGGAGTTGAAACGAATGAGATATGCATATTTTAAACGTTTCACAAAAAAACGGTTCCGGGCCTAAAAGTGGTTCCGGTTCCAAAAACCGGTTCCAGTTTTTAGACCCGGTTTACCCGGACCCAATGGACCCAAACCCGGATTACCCGGAACCCGGATAAAGCCAATTTTTAAACCCGGAACCAGAACCAATTCTATATATTCCGGTTCTAACGGTTCTGGTTCCGGTCCGATTCCGGTTCCGGTCCGGTTTTCCGGTTCTAAATCTCATCCCTAGAACCAAGGCTGGTCCCGTTGAACCCACCTCAAGCCCAAAGGATGCAGAGTGCTATCATGGCCACGACATAGGGCATTCGAAACGAAGCTGCCCGAAATATCTGCAAGACATCAAGGATGGAAAGATCAAGCCGTCCTTCGCAAGTATTTATACTATTCAATCTAATGATTCATCACATGCTATTTCTTAGGTACTTGATACAGGATGTAGTTTTTATATTTTTTCTGATTTGTAGGGCCTAAGAAGAAATAAGGATGTGGATTATGGGAAGATAAACTTGATCATGATGAACAGAAGATCGTCACATCTCGCCTAGATTGGAGTTTACTCTTTAGTGCTTAGTAATGGATTAGGACTAGATTTGAATAATTGTTGCTATTCTCCAAAAATGGAAAGAAACATAATTTCTTTTCAGGATTTGTATAAACAAGGATTTAGATATTCATTTAATAATGAAAAGGGTTCTATAAATGCTTATCTTAATGGTGTTTTCTATTTTGAAGCATTGCATTGTAATGGAATATATGAAACTGTGATGGTTGTAGACAACTTAGGAAATGATGTGTTGCATATTGAATCTTCCAATAGTTTGGACGAAGCATGCTTGTGGCATTTTCGTCTTAGACATGTCAACATGAAACGCATAGCCCAACTCTAAAAAGATGGAGTGTTGGATTCATTCGACCTTAGGGAGGATGACGTCTGCGAGTCTTGTTTACTTGGAAAGATGACCAAGTCACCCTTCACTGGTACTAGTGAAATGGGTGAGGGTTTATTGGGTCTTATACATACCGATGTGTGTGGGCCCTTTAGATCCACCACAAGGGATGCAAGCCGCTTCTATGTGACTTTCACCGATGATTATAGCAGATATGGGTATATCTATTTAATCAAGCACAAGTTAGAAACCTTTGAAAAGTTCACAGAGTTTAAGATGGAAGTGGAGAATCAGCTAGGAAAGAAAATCAAGATGCTTTGATCCGATCGAGGTGGTGACTACCTAAGTCTTGAATTCCATGACCACCTCAAGGAATGCGGAATTGTTTCGCAATTGACGCTTCCTAGGACACCGCAGTTGAATGGTGTAGCTGAGAGGCATAAGTGAACCTTGCTAGACATGGTTCGTTCCATGATGAGTTGTGCTTCGCTACTTATCTCATTCTGGGGGTATGCCTTAGAAACTGCCGCCCATATCCTTAACTTAGTCCCTACAAAGAAGGTTGCCAAAACACTTCACGAGATGTGGAAAGAAAAAGCTCCCTCGTTGGCACATATCAAGGTTTGGGGTTGTGAGGCTTTCATAAGACGAGAGACTCACAAAAAGCTTGAACCTCATAGTGACCGGTGTATTTTCATCGGCTACCCGCAGAAGTCCTATGGATATCTCTTCTATAGACCGAGTGACAATGTTCTCCTCGTAGCGAGGAGAGCGGTTTTCCGAGACCGAGAACTCATAAGCCAAGGGGACAGTGGGAGTCAAATCGATATTGAAGAGCTTTAAGAGTCGAGCGATGAAGGAACCTCTAACACTTGTGCTCAACCTGAGGAGGAAACTCATGTTGAACCAATTGACGAGTCCCTACCTCTTAGACATTCTAATAGAGTTAGTGTTATGCATGTGTTGTATGGTTTTCATATAACAAGTGAGGGTGATACGTTTATTAGTGATAGTACACTAATAAATTTGGATGAACCTAATAGCTACAAGGAAGCCATGGCAGTCCCGAAGTCTGCAAAATGGAAAGAGGCTATGGACAACGAGATTTAGTCCATGTATGACAACCAATTTTGGAATTTGGTTGACAATGTTCCAGGCCGTAAGACGGTCAGGTGCAATTCGATCTTCAAGAAGAAGACCGACATGGATGGGAAGGTACACACTTATAAGGCGCCGATATGGTTGAAGAACTTCATTGGAGACCTTGGAGTTGTGCCAACCATAAAGGAGCCCATGGAAATTTTCTGTGATAATGAAGGAGCAGTTGCCTTGAACAAGGAACCGAGGGATCATGGTAGATCTCGACATATTGACATGAAATATCATTTCATTCGACATCGGGTGGAAGATGGACTCCTCGTAGTAAAGAGGGTATCGTCGGAGGATAACCCAGTAGATCCCCCTTATGAAGGGACTGAGTAAGGTTAAGCACTTGCAGCACGCTAGGAGCATTGGGCTGAAGGACGATATTAGTTTAGATTATATAGTTTTCGAAACATGTAATAGATAAATGTAATTGACATTTGATGATTAAATAAAGGAGTATTATTTATAAGTAAAGTTATTGTCTTATGTTAATTCTTTACCTATTGTTTCACTTAGCATGTTTTGACTTCCTGAATAATAAGATTATTCGAACATTCCACAGTCGCTCATACTTTGGAAGTAGGTATGAAAGAAGATTGTCATGAATTGGTTTGTAGATTGTCTAAAGTGTATTAGACATAGCAAAAGTTTGCTGCAACGTTCATGAGTGCTTATGAATAAGATTTGACCATTGGATTAAACCCACGCTTACGGGTATCACTTCATGGAATTTATCATGAGTGATCGCAAGACGACAATATCATATGGTCTTGAAACCCAGATATATGGTTTATTATTTGCAAGTTGGTTGTGCATTAATAATGCGTAAACGCGTCAGTAACTTGATGTTATAAAAAGCATTGTTGTGCATGATTTGATAAGTGAATGGTAAATGCATATAAGTCAAAGTTTATATGTTCCTTTTATCCTAAGAGGGTAAAAGCGATATCTGGGCCCCTCGATGATTTGGTTTGACTTATGTGTCGTGCCCGGTCAGGACTGAATTGATGTGTTCAATTAAGTTCTATGTCAGAAGAATCAGAGATTGAGAAACAAACTCGTGGACAATAAGTATGACTATGTTCCATGTAATTGTTCGTACGATATCTAGAACAGAGGACTGTACGATCCCTTATCTAAAGAACAGGTTATTGATAAGATCATAGATCGACAGCGTCTTTGAGAGCTATGATTGCTAATCGGATCCTGAAGTCGTACTAGCATTTATAGTTACTAGACTTATCCAAGTGGGAGACTGTTGGATTAGTGTCTAAGTCCGTAATTATATTTGGTATGTTCTTGACCTGGTTTTGCATGGTCCTTTTGGGTTGGCTTCACCAAAGCAACTTTACAGGATGATTTATAGAGAGAGCATTTATTATGGTTTATTAATATATTATATGAATAATATATTAAAGGAGAAATCATATAGTTTAATTAATATTAGTCAAAAATTAATTGAGAATTAATTGTGTGGCTAAACGAGATTAATTAAATAAAGGGGACTGGAACTGTCAATTGTGTGATAGTTGGTTTTGGGCTATGAACTCTCATGGACATAATGGGGACGAAATTAGGAGTGGAAGCCCACTCTAATTTCTTCCAAGGAGGCCTTATTCAAGAAGTTTCTCAAGTTGCTTAGGGCCTAAGTCATCCAATTAGGGTTTTGACTGAAACCCTAGCAGCTCAGCTATTTAAGGGACCCCATGGCTTCAGTTTTGGCGACACCAAGAAACCCTAAGATTACTATAGCCGAAATTGTTCCTCTCTTCTCCTCTCTCCTAGATAATCTTCTTAATTGTGGTGTTTGTAAGCCATTAGAGGTGTTACACTTGTAACACTAAGCTTCTTAAAGATCAAAGATTCTTGCAACTATTGAAAGCTATCATCTAAACTTGTTGTATTCTAGATTTCGTTTTTAATAGTATGATAGATTAGGGTTTCAAGCTTTGGATAAATTTGCATGTACAATAGAGAAACCTAGATCCAAAGCTTTAGGGTTTTGCATGTGCACATAGGATGTTCTTTTCCTCAAAACCCATCACAACCAATCTGACCATAGACCTCCCATACGATGCCCCTAAACTAACCCTTCCAACGCATCGAATCATCAATCGAACAAACTGAAACATCTTCAGCAAGACATAATTCACTAATGATTTACGGCATGCAAGATGGCGTATAACAATCCGATGATATAATCTAGACAATAGTAGAGCACCAAAGCAAAGATAACGCTTAACCAAGCCAACAAAATTTCTAAAGCAATATAGATTCTGATAATAATCAAGAAAAAGTAAATATAACATACCCGCGTTAGCTTCTGAAGAAATCATGTCCTCCTCTTCCTGTCAAAGTACCTGCAGCGAAACCGGAGCTTCCCCCACCGCCAAGCGGGACAGTTTGCTCTGAAGGGACCAGGCTGATGGCGCCAATGACACAATTCTACCTCTAGGGTGCATTCTTGGCGGAGGCGGCCCCTCCATCCATACCTGCCGCACTTAGACATGCTATGCACGTGCCCAAATGCCCCTTCATCCTTGGTACACACATCACGACCCCTTGGGTCTCTAATTGCTCAGATCGTTGAGTTGGACCATGTTTTTTCTTCATCTTTTCAGTTGCCTATGCAAACCAATCTCATGTTCTCGAGTTATCTTGACCATTCCATCAATCGTTTGAATAGCCAAGGTCCGACCCTCGAACCTGGCGACCAATTTATCACTGACACGCCCAATGATGTTGTAACGCCCGTGTTTCTAGGCTAGCCATAAATATTGACATAATGGTCTAGGTTAACCTTTGTAACTCATTTAGAAGAAATGAAAAGGAATTATGTGAATTATGTGTTTTATGCTTAATTATTAGGGTTTAATTAATTAAGGATAAAAATGAGCGTCGAAAATAAATATTAGATAAAGTCGATATCTATTAAGAAACTTGTAGTGGGCGTGACAAGGATTACGGATGTATAAAGAACACTCAAATCCGAGTTATAACAAAGAAGTTATGACATGTCGAAGTTTCGCGATAAACCGGCACGGTGTCGAATGTCGTAAAAAGTGAGTTTTTGATAAACTACTTTTTGGCCTTAGTGATCTAAACGAAACTCGTAGTGTTCGTTAAACCGAGAGTAGGTATAAAAAGAACGCCCAAATCTGACTTCGTATGAGGAAGTTATGATTTTTCGAAGTTCCAGCTTAGCAGTAGACAGCTAAACGAGTGATTTTTAGCCGACACGACCTAAACGAGAATCAAAGGTCTCATCATTAGTAGCACAACGGTAAAAAGTCTGATGAAAACGGACGTCGGATGAAGAAGTTATGAATTTTTAATAGATTTCCTGTCCCGGTCTGTTAAAAATAATAATTTAAAAATTAAAGTCAAAATTAACCGACGAAGTCTAGACGGAAGTTGTAGAGCATAATTTTACCTACGCATGCATATAAAGAACGTCAAAAATGGAGCTCGTATGCGAAAGTTATGGATTTTAGAAGTTTTGGCGCGAAAACCGAGAAATTTCGCATAGGTGGCTTCGGCCACCTCACCTTCGCTGAATAAGTGCCACGTGTCCGAAATATGCTGAGTCATCCGAATCCGTGGAAGCATCTGAGGAGTGACACGTGCGCAGCCGAGAGTCCGACGCGTGTGTCTCGGTGGCGAGCCTCGCATCTGACGCGTGTGTAGTGACTCATCCGTTCGAGCCTTCGCAGAAGCCACGAGCCACCCACCTCGACCCCGGACTTCGGTCCAATTAGGAAATGCCAGCGAAGCCTTCGCATGCGCAGCCACGTGCGAGCCCATGTTCTGCTAGCTTCGGATCTTCACCACCCGTAGGCTTCTCAGCCGTCCGATCAGAAGTTTCCCCCTATAAATAGAGGGTTGCAAGACTTCCCGGGTAACTTTGGGATTTTGCCATTTTCACCCCTAAACTCATATTTTTAGCATTTTGACCTCCCCCGATGCCTTGAGATCATTTCCAACGCCCGGAACACGTCCCAGAGTGCCCGAGAAGCCCGGGAAATTTATTTTTTTCGGTTTCGAAGCAAGACCCTCGCAGAGCCCGGTTTCTCAATAAAACTCCCGTTTTATTAGAAACGATTATTCTAGGCAACGAAGTGCTGCCCGGTTGTCGTTAAATCAAGTGAGTGCTTAGTTACTTTCACCTTACACGTATATATGAAGTATTTTCTTTAAAATACGTGCTATGTGTAATAATATTAATTGTTTAATTAAGGTGACTGTTGAATAGATGTTTTATACAAGTTTTAAACTGTACATATATTTTTATCTACAAATATGTTGGGTAAAAAATGGGTAGAGGAATTAGATGATTTGTGATGAAATAAAAGTGATGAGAGGTATCGATGTTTAAGATGATCTAGTCATCTAGCAAAGTATAGACAACGGCCACAGACTATTTTAGATAGTCTAGTGGAACGTTAGTAGACTTGTAATCGGTACGTATGTTTGCACTATATGTTCATAAAGTGTTCAAGAGCTATATGTTCATTAGGTGTTTTTGAACTATGTGTTCATCCATTAGTTCTTCTTTTTTGACACTATTACGTGTCGGGGTACGGGAGCGTACGGGAGTACTTTATCAATATTTTCCTTATACTTTTATTTGGAAGAGCTTTGGAGTCTTTGTTATTTTATGAAGTGATCGGACTAGCTTCATGAGTTAGTGCTATAGATCATGAGTTAAATAGTGGGTGTGTGATGAAAGGTGAGTTGGATAGATGAGATGATCAGTGATATAGATCATGAGTTGAGAGTGAGTGGTGAAATATGGGAAAAGCTTTTACCCAAACGTTGGCGTGAGTGGTGCAATATGAGAAAATCCCTTATCCAAACGTTGACCCCCCGTCATTTAGCAGAGTAGGGATGACAACCATGGACTGTTCTAGATAGTCTGTGGAACACTAGCAGGCTCACAACCTGTAGGTGTTAATGGACTTGAGTGTTCATTCGTTGTAATCTATTCCCCTCATGAGTGCCTTTAGGGCATGTATGGCTGGGGAAATCCCTTAGTATGTTCATCAGCTATATGGAAAACCCATTGACATGTATTGCAGGGGGGGAACACACGTGGGAAATACCGTCGATGAATAAGAGCTATGGACTCAGCACATGGCAACGATGTGACTTCATGTCTTATTTGACATAAATTGCAGAGGGAAGCAATGTTGTCACTTTATAGGTTGTTTTATGTTAGGATTTCTTGTTTGACATAACTTGTTGAGGGAAAGCAATGTTGTCACCCCGATGTTTGTTTTATTTGACATAACTTGCTGAGGAACCCCCAAAGCAATGGTGTCACCCCAAGTGATAATCCTTAGGCTAGGTCCCTTGTGATAGTTGTTTTAGGGACGTAAAGTGAGGATAATGGGAATAGGTAATTAGGGTTATTTTGGTTGATGAAATTAATAAATTTATTGTTGATTGAGAACTTAATAAGTTTATTCTTTATTGTGGGTTGAAAACCTTATATGCTCACCAGGCTCCCAAGCCTGACCCACTCAGTTTATTTGTATCACAGGTATCGATACGAAGTTGCTTTACACTGAGAGATTAAAAGATAAGTAGATCACTAGTGTAAATGAATGTATGTTTTGTTTATGCTTATGTATTTGTATTGACAATGACATCCTAATGGTTTAAGTGAATAAAATACATTTCTTCGAAAATGATTTGATAACATATTTATTATGTTTTTCTGGGAACAAATTCCATAAAACTTTTAATCAAATGATTACTCTGAAATTATTTCAAAAGCATAAATTAAACCGGTCTTTTCTGTCCGTGAATTTGGGGATGTCACAGATGCCGGGTAGATCCTAGCGTAAAGCTCGTAAAACCTCGTCGGCAATCCAATCATGGGATCAACCCTCATGAAAACATGGTGCATAACCCACCTCTGATCCCAAATAACTTGAAATAGCAATAGGATCCTCCTTCCTGAAGGATTTTAGGGATCCACAAGCTTTGGGCTCCAAATGAGCCCCCAACTGCCCTGCTACAATCTTGGTCTGAAAAGCTCCGATACGACCATCCAAAAGATCCAAAATCCCCTCCTTAACCGAACCAAAGATCACAGGAGTCCATTCCAGAATACCACGGGTAATCTCCGATGAGATGAACTCCCGCATGCACTCATCGATCGGCTTAGTACTTGTACCTGAGCCAGAACTAGAACCTGAATTCCCTTCGCGAGTGCTCAACACCATACTGAGAAAGGAACAACATGTAAAAGATCAGAACATACCCAAGAATCCTCATCCCATAGGCTTCTTAAATTCTCCAAGACTCTCCCCGATTCGAGTATGGATCTTGTGCTTTGAGTAGTATGGGCCCAATACTTCCTTTCACACCTATCCATACTTTCCTTGAGAATGATACCAAATCCTCTAAGTTACCTCTCAAACTGAAACCCCACATGCTCGCTATACATTGCAACTAAACCCACTGAAACTCTTCCTAGGCTTTCCTAAGTTCCCGTCCTCACCCTTCCATCAGCTATTGAAGAACTCCTGATAATGTCAGTTAGCTAGTTTGTGAACACAATCACATGCAACAAAGCTCATATAATCCTTCAATTAAAAGACTCATCCATACAATGGTTAGATTCATACAAGGTGTGCACAATAGGGTCAAATCCATCACTCTGATATTATTCAACCTTTATTACATGTGACTTAACATATTCACCTAATAGCTAACTCACATCACTTAGAGTTCCACACAGTACAAAGCAACCAGCACTCGTGCAGTAACACTCCAATCCATATAATAATCAAGAATATCAATCCCACATATTACAAATCATGCTAGTAACTCTCACTTTTTGTGTCGATTAAATTATGCATACAATTTATACCCTATCTTGGATCACATGCTCCCTAGGCTATAAGGCATCACACATCAGGCCAATCTATCACTGACTGATAAAAACTAGCATGCATGTCTATAAACTCATACAATAGGCATACGAAGGCATCTCTCCTAGCATTCTATCATGCATGTGTTGAGCATATCCTTAGCCCTAATTAGCATACAATTCACGAATTCACGTTTCATATCATATCAAATAACATGTATGAGTATTTTGGGAGAATTTACTTGAGCTCGATCGAGTGCATGCACCACACCCTTTCTTGTATTAGAAAACTTGTTTTTCCTTTTTAAATCATTTTTTCATTTTTGAAAAAAGAAAAAAATTAACCAAATTCTCAGTTTGAGTTCAAATACACCCGAGAGTGTGTTTGAATCCCTCAAACCAAGGTTTTGATACCAACTTGTAACGTCCCAAAATAATACCATAAAAATTTTCATTTTTAGATTAATAAACCATTAAACCATAGCATTTTCATAAAACCAGGGTAATCAAAGTCTTATCAATACATCATCATTATCATAGTAAATCACAAAATGCAGAATTGAATGGTTTATGTCTTGCAATCATCCTAAGCTCTTCCCTTTGAAACAAGAAGTAACAATAACATAAACTGAAAACCGTAAGCACAAAGCTTAGTGAGTTCCCCAAACTACCCCATACCATACTTAATAAATCACATACGTGGTCCCCGCCCGGTATCGAGTCCCACACGACCTCGGGCCCCGCTCGACATACATATCTGTTACTCTTAGGCCCTGCCAGACATCGGTCCCTGCCCAGTACACACATAATCATATAAGCGTATAATCATACAAACACATACGATAATCACAAAGACAAATAGTATACTATACTGTCATCGAGGCCCTCCCGGCATCAGGCCTTGCCCGGTAAGCATAAGATGACATACTGATAAGTAACATACAATATACTCATCAGGCCTTGCCCAACATAATGCCTTGCCCGGTGAACATATATTCCACAAAACATATGCACAAGTCACGCAGACATCCTGCATCCTAAGAATAATAACCGTGGGCCAACATTAGTGCCTTAGACCCGCTAAACACAGTGAGAAAACTCACCTCAGTCTCCAGATAAAAGGTCCTACACTCGCTGCCTCTGCGAACCGACAAATCCCTGAGCTATCAATGCCAAACAACATCCAATTAATAATTGGATTCCAATCCATAGCTATCAATCCATAATTTGGGTAAAAAGACCATTTTACCCCTGACCTAGTTTGGACCAAGACTTCGTCCCAAACCTATAATCCAAAAGGCCCAAAATCCAATTAACCGTTTAAGGCCCATACTTGGCCTAATTTTCCAAATTGGGCACAAACCCTTACATAGACCTTACCCTAAAGCCCATCAATTCTCCTAGTCCAAAACACTTGCACTCAGATGGCCTAACAAGAACCCAAGCTCCTAAGCCCAAACACAAAGCCTAAAATGCAAAAACCCAACAGACTGAGTACACGGGGCATACAGACTTGTACGCCCAACGTACTCACCCATTAAGCCAAAATACACATTAAGAACTTAATGCTTAAGACCAGAACTCTAAACGACAGATCTAATCCCTGATAAGCGTCTAGAAGCATAAAGTTACTGACTTGGTGACTTTGCACGCCCCAAAAGGACCCAAATTCAAGATATAGCACTCTAATTTCACTAACTGGACACAATCTCATACACATTAAGAACTTAATGCTTAAGACCAGAACTCTAAACGACAGATCTAATCCCTGATAAGCGTCTAGAAGCATAAAGTCACTGACTTGGTGACTTTGCACGCCCCAAAAGGACCCAAATTCAAGATATAGCACTCTAATTTCACTAACTGGACACAATCTCATACATGGGTGATCAATGGCAATGCATTGGTGTGGTTTCATTCATGGAGAAAAGATCAAGAGAAATAAAAAGTGAATCACAGTTGAAATAGAGGCCTGAGATCGACAACATGAACGACAAAAGATGGTGGCGGTTTGTTGATTTTCTAGGTATTGGGGATGGTAATCAATAGAAGTAGAGATATAGGTAGGATTTAAAGGAAAGTAAACCAATATTTTACAGATTAATTAAATATTTATTTAATTACCAAAATTAATATTAATTAATATGTAAGATTATGATTTTATCTTTCTTTACAGTTTTGAAATGATTGGCCTATATTTGTTCCTACATCTACATAATAAGTAGTTAGAATACTTGAACATATATATATATATATATATATATATATATATATATATATATATATATATATATATATATATATATATATATATATAAAAGTTCCAATAAAAACAGTAAATAGTGTTAAAACGTAAAAACTTTAACATTTGATTATTTATATATTCATTAGAATGTTATTATTTTATTATAAATTTTATGTATGTGCATTATTATAGTAAATTCTAATATTAGTTTTAACATGTGATTATTCATTTATTCATTGCTGAAGAATTACATAAAGCTGATGATACAAAATTCATTTCAGAATAAAAACATAAAAATAGTGTTTTTATATTTTCACACTATTTACTGTTTTTATTTGAACCATCTTCTCTCTGGACATTAATGATTTCTTTAAATATCTTGTTCAGACCAGTAGATTTACATATATATTTTCATGACATGGATCTTGCCAAAAATTGATTAAAATTAAGTAGTTGATTCTAACCCAATTTTTAACAACCAAATTATGCATATTGATTGAACAGATATTGAAATAAATATTCCATTGCATCATTTTTCCTTTTCTATTTTATAGCCCATATGATTCAGTAACATTACACAAAGTATATGTTTTAGCTAATATATTTTCTGCCATTCATTTAAAAAAAATCAAGTTATATGTAATCGATTATAGTTGACACAACCGATAGCAACCATCAAGTCTTTGAATCTTATGATCGTGTATACGTAAACTCAATGTTCATAGCATGTGCATTTATACTTCCTTTATTTATTCGTAACCTTTTAAGAAACTACAAGATTAGAGTATTAAACTATTAAATGAAAAGTGTAATATTATTTTGTAATGGGCGAAAGAAGAAAGAAAACATGGATGATCAATCCAACAAAGTGATATAAAGAACAAGTGTCTTAAAGTTTATTGCTTGATTTACAAGCACTACCCATAAATTGCATATGTGGATTTTGGTGAATAAAAGAATAGCTGTTGGTCAGCCTAGATCAAAGGTGAAAAAAGTGAAATATTTGGTCCATTCGATTCTCTATTTTTGGTGGCTTTTTGACATTTTGGAGAGAGGGGTACCTTTGTCTTTTGATCCATACACAATAGTATACATTCTTTACTTATGTATCACTTGATTCTATTTCCAACATCACCCTTTTGTTACTCGTTTCTTTGCTTAAGCAAGAATCCTTGATCAATCTTTTGTGTACCTTAGAAGAACAATTACAAATTTCTCATTTTTAGGGTCATGAGAATGTACAATTTTGCACTGCAGAGGGTATAACCATGTCGTTTTTTATGTTTAGAAATCCACTTGTGACAAATTATATATTGTTGCCTTACAATGAGAATTATATATATATATATATATATATATATATATATATATATATATATATATATATATATATATATATATATATATATATATATATATATATATATATATATATATAAGGGTTATATAGAAAACAAAAACAACCCTAAAAATCATAAAAATGCATAAAAAATACTTAGACATCACAAAACTTTTTTTGACTTTACACATCAAAAACTCGCAATTTTTTTTTTAAATTTCGCTGAAAAAAAATCAAAAAAACAATTTTTTTTCAGCGATTTTGTGTTAAAATGTGCGATTTTTTCAAAAAATAAGTTATGATCTGAAAGTATTTTTTTCACTTTTATGATTTTTGGGGTTTTTTGTTTTTCATTGAACCTAAACTTATATATATATATATATATATATATATATATATATATATATATTCAATTGAGACCATGTTAATTTTGTAAACATGGGACGCAATTCTAGCCACTAATCTTGGAGATCAAAAAAATAAAAAATAAAAATTTATAAATTGCAATATAAAAGGAAAAATCCAAAAATTCTATTTTAAATATTAATTTTTTATTTAATTTATCCAAAAAAATAAATAATAAATAAATAAAATTGTCGTTATTTTCTAAATATAAGTGAAATGTTATAACAGAATATTACACTGTAAATAATCAAATCGATTTTTAGAATCTTAGAATATTATAATAATCTATTAAAATTGATAGATATGTTAAAATATTTTAATATTTTACTTGAATTGTTAGATTTCTTAGGATATTCTATTAAAATTGATAGATATGTTAAAATATTTTAATAATCTATTTGAATTGTTAGATTTGTTAGAATATTCTTATAATTTAGTAGAATATTTCAACATTTAAATAATTCGATTTGAATATTTAGAGTATAACATTCTATTATAATATTTCACATACATTTTGAAAAAAACATTTTTTTTTGGATAAAATAAATGAAGAAAATAATATTAAAATTCTTTTTTTGAAAATTTTCATTTATTTTGCATTTTTAAAATATTTTTTTATCTCCAAAACGAATAGCTAGGATTGCGTCTCATATTTGACACATATAATGGGCCGTGAAACGATTGTAATGGGTTATATAGAGAATATGGCTTATTTTTTAATTATTTTTTTTAATATATTGATATATACATGTATAAGATATATGGGAATAAGGAATTGTCATTTAACAAACATAATATTGGGTATATGAATGAACATATTGTTTGAATTTTAGGTTGGTTAATGAAGCCTTTTTTATTTGATTGTGATTAAAGGTTTTTTTCTTTCTTTCTTCTTTTTCATGATTAACAACAGAATCAAATTTTTATTTTTGGTTTTGGTGGATATTAAGTTAGCCGGGTTTAGACTTGGAGTTTATATTAAGGTATTATTTATTAGGAGTTGTAATATTCAGTTAATAATGACCTTTTCACTTAATAATTACCATCTTTATATTATCATTATATGTCGTACATAACTAGTAGTCTAATATTAGCTTATTGTATGATAAAATTGCAACTTTCAATTAATGATTATGTTTTCGACTAATAATTTGCCATCTTAAATTTATCATTATCCGTTATGTACTTAACTAGTAGTCTAATATTAAAGGGCTTCTAGCCCAACAGTATTCGGTGTAGTCATCTCTTTTTGAAATTGATGGTTCAAGTCTCACTGTGGACATAGGTAGAATAATTTATGAGTAGTTTAGTATATATTTGTATTTGCCGTTCAAAAAAAAACTAATAGTCTAATAATAAGTTATGGAAACTTATATCGCTAAAGTTATTCTTTATTTCTTATAAAATGCATAAATTACAAAAAAAAATATAAATAACTCCTTCATAATTTTATAAAGTACAAAATCATAAGAAATTACTTGAGGTTTTCCGACGTGTGTAGACATCTGTAATCATTTTCTGAAACAGTCATAACTTATGTTGTTGGATTACAAAATAGAGTCGAGTACGACATTGCTTTGGAATGTCGTGTTTGTGATTTCTATGACTAATATTTTTAAGGGTAATATGATTAATTTCTTGCTCAATATTGTCTTGATAAATATTAAGCAAGTTAGGGTGGTGAAGAGTGCTCATTTGTTTAAGCTTGTGTCGGTTGAAAGTACACTGCTATTTAGGAGTGAAACCTCACCGATGGGGGTCCAGGGGTAGCACCTCTGGAAGCAGTGTTCAACGGGTGGCAACCCCTAGCTAGGGTTGAGCTGGTTTTGTGATCTTAATTCTAGAAATGTTTTTAAGGTGGTTAGTGACAAATTATATGATAGTTTTCTGACGTGATGTTACTTACCTGTAACTATCTTTTCCAGTTTGTGGACAAGAAGTTGACTCCTATTGGTTGATTAATTTCGTATGAGACCGGTACACAACATAAGACATTACATCTTCTTCATTCTTAGTTCTTGAATATTGAGTTTTATCCAATTAAATATTTTCGAATGTACCCTCAAAATGCTTTAATCTGAAAGTGTTTTCATAACTCTCAATAATCCAAGCATTCTAATACCTTGGTTTTCTAACAAAGATTAAAGCATTTTTTGTGATAATGGCAACTTGAGATTATTTGAAGGACATAACAAGCAAATTTTATGAGTTGATCAAGTTTGAAGGGCATAATTTTTGTAGATGGCAGAAGAAGATGCATTTCCTCCTCACAACTCTGAAAGTGGTGTATGTTCTAAGTACACTTATTCCTGAATTCGCTGAAGATGAACCCTTGGAGGAAACAAGAAGGATATTGAAGTGGGAAAACTATGCTTACATCTATCATGACCACATTCTCAATGGTATCTTTGACTCTTTGTTTTATGTTTATCAAAATGTCAAATTTGCAAATGAGCTATGGGATTCACTGGAATCCAAGTACATGGCTGAAGATGCTTCTGGTAAGAAGTTTCTGGTCAGTAATTTCATGGTTTACAAGATGGTTGATACCAAGCCCTTAATGGAACAATTCCAAGAAATGTTAAGGATTCTGAGACAGTTTGTTCAACATAATCTGAAAATAGATGAAGCCATTTATGTGGTTGTAATCATTGACAAATTGTCTCCTTCCTGGAAAGAGTTTAAACACACTTTGAAACATAACAAGGAAGGGTTAATTTTGGTTCAACTTAGAAGCCATTTAAGTACGGAAGACACTTTAAGGACTCGAGAATTAGATAATAATCCTACAGGAAAAAACCAACTTGGTTCTATTCTGTGAATATGGTGGAAGGTGATGGATCAAAGAACTCCAACAAGTCCAAAGGATAAAGGAAGTACAAAGGGACAACAGATAAATCTTCTAGCAAAAAGAAAAACCAGTTTCTTAGAACTATAACAAACCTGGTCATTCAATAAGGATTTTTGTCTTCGTAACGTGAACAAAGATGTTGGTCCAAGTGGATCTAAGGATCGAGAAAATCAACAAGGTCATAATTCTGATTTAATTCATAATTTAATATTGTTCAAAATTATGTTTCTATAATTTATGAAGAATTTTATGTGCATGATGATGATGTTGCATGGTGGGTCGATTATGATGCAACAATTCATGATTGCACGTATCTTCATTAGTTTAAAGAAAGTCAACCAATTGAAGATGAATCTGTTGTAAAGATGAGAAATGTCACAACTAAACCAATAAAGGGATTAGGATCTGTTTTACTTACTTTTAATTGTGGAAAATTTTTGTGTTTAGACAAAAGTATTTTATGTACCAGGGATTCAAAAGAATCTCTTATCTGAAATAGTTTTAAATAAGTGTGGTTACAAACAAGTGTTAGAAATTGACAAATATATGTTTTCAAGACATGCTACTTTTGTTGGATTCGGTTATGTATGTAATGGTATGATTAGGCTTAATCTAAATTATCCTTTTTATGATAATTTGATTTTTATGGCTTCAACTAGTATTAGCAACAACTTATATAAATCAGATTTATGGCATGCTATAATATGACATATTCATTACAAAATAATTAAATACATGTATAAAATGAGTTTAATTCATTCTATTGACATAAATAATGAAAACAGTAAACCTTGCATGTTACCTAAAATCATTAGACACCTTTTAAGGATGTTGTTAGGGGAAGCAAGGTGGTGGAACTCATACATACTGATTTATGTGATTTTCATGCAACATCTTTCATAGGAAACAAATAGTTTGTCATTACTTTTATTTATGATTCATCTAGATATTGTTATTATTAGGAAAAAAAATATGATTTGGTGATGCAAAATATAAGAATGAACACAATTACGAAGAAGTATTTGGTAAACATGATCTTGTAATCTACTAATAATTGAGAATTTACAATAAATAAATAGCTTATATCTAACTAATCTACCTAAAGATCCTTAACTCATAAAAGGATTACATCATGTCACTTACTCACATTAGGAGTGGTACAAGTCTATTTATAGGGAAACTATACAAGTCATGGTAAAAAACACATAAATTATAGAGGAAGCCCTTGTCATCATTCATGTATAACTTTGCATCCAACATTCTCCCCCACAAAGTTTGGAATGGATGATGAGGCTTCATCTTCAAAAATAATCATCTAGCAAATAAGAAGAGAACATGTGACAACGCATCAAAGAAATCTACAAATCTTGATTCGTCAATAGTATTCAAAAATAGGTTCTAGGATATAGGAATGAAAAATCAAGCACCAAAGTAAAAATATCAACTTCAACACCCAAAGAGCTTCTAGAAGTAATATTTTCAAACTTCATCTTCTAGACTAATCATAAAGATAATCAAGAAACTAAACCCGCCATGAAACCCACTTCGGAATCGAAAATCCAAATCATTGTATATCATTGAAGAACTCCCCCTCCAAGTCATAATGATCTTCAAATAAGATAAAGATACAAATCATCAAAAAAAATATCATGTAACAAATTAAACTCAAGATTCTTAACTTCACTTGATCGAGAAATCACTAAGAGTTAGAGTTAATCAAAGCACCATGGTCATTAGTAGAAGCTTTTGGGTCCATCTTCTAAAGTTCATCAATTCCTAAAAATGATATACCCCACTTTCATATCTCTACCACAAGCTTCATCAAAAATCACCAATTTCATAAATCATAATCCAATTTTGAATGTCCATATCAAATTCTCCCCCTTTTATAACCGAAAAATGACTATAAAACCTTCAAATGGGCATGCGAATGAGCTCAAATCGTATATATCAATGTTATAATCCCCTTGACAAATGGAATATACTTGACGCTTTAAATATGAAAAAGTCGAAAAATGTGAAGTTTTGCGAAACTTGACCTTCCTGACTACCATGACTTAAATCGGAATCACATCAGTACTGTTCAGGAGAAATACATTCACCAAAAATCCAAAAATGATCATCAGCCCTTGCATTTGCAATCATTTATGAAATTGGTTCAAAACTATCACTTTCCATAAAGAAAAGGAACCGAAATGATAAACCAACATCCTTCTTCCCTTTTTTATGGATAAGTGGGAAAGCCACAACAACCAACGACACCCAAATATGCAAGATTATCGAATTTAGTTGAGAGACCAATAAAAATTGCGATATCAAAAACAATGTACAAAATCACATCATATGCGAGATATATTTGATTTGCGAAGCCAATGTTCCGACCACAATACTTTTGCGAGAATGAGATGACTTACGAGAACGAGATTGATTGCGAGACCCAGTCAAGACCTAAAATGTGACATAAATCGGATTCAATATTTAATCAACTATGACAAGATTTAACTACGAGATCAGTGAAAAGTTTGGTTCCAACACCGTTCATCATTGGGAGATCTTTGCATAAGTTGTGAGTCAATTTCAACTATGAAAACTTTTATCAACGAGATCGATTATCTGATTGTGAGACCATCCTATGAGACTGGTTCCAAATATAAATCCATTGTCATACATCATTTATGTGCTATGATGTTAGGTTCTTATCAATTCTTCGTTCTTCATTCCGAAATTATTTTCCCATCGCATTTGTTCTGATCACTTTAGCATTCATAAATTTTGTTTTCGTTTCAATGACATTCACTTTAATAAACTCCATTCAATCATCATCATCATCATCATCATCAACCGATCATCCAAATTATTAACCAATTTCAAATCAAACTCATTACTACATTCATCATGATCTTTGATAAAGTGATATCGCAATGCAATACATTACATTTTTTAGTGTTGTACTGGATTATGACATATGCTGTTTGTGATTTATGAGTCACAGTATAACAATATCTTATTCATATTTATCCCGTAATCTTGTAGTTAGCTTTGAATCCAAATAATTTACGAAGTGCATGAAGCAGCTGCAATATACTCAGCTTCTGCATTTGATAAAGAAACAAATGTATGTTTATTTGTTGCATTTAAAAGATGAAGATCTTGATAAATTTAAAATTTATAAACAAGTAGAGTTACACAAAAATGAATTGATAAAAGTTTTGATACTGACTGAGGTGGCGAGTAGTATGATCTAGTTTATTTCTAATCTACTTGAATAATACATGAAACCATGGCTTCTTATACACCACAACAAAATTTTATGGCTGAAAGGAAGTGAAAAGATGTTTAATTAATTGTAAAAAGAAATCAGAGTACAAATGAACACATGATGTAAATAAGATCTTGTTTCAGCTCGTATTAATCCAGATTGATACAAGTGCAGTTGTAGAGAGAGAGAGAGAGAGCATAATGCTCAAAATCCCAAAAGCTACAAAAGACATACGTACCTACACTATTTATAGTGTACTTCATGGATGCAAAATGCATACTAGGAGTTTTATGTTAATTGCAAATATACAAAAATGCATGATAAAATACATTTGTATCGAAGTCATGACTTTGACATTAACACAACCTTCGATACTAAGACAACTACCTAAGGCTTCGATATATCACAACAAATATGACTCAACAATCTCCCCCTTTGAGATTAATAATATATCCAATCTTCAAGATATGTGTATTGTCTTTATCACTTTCAGTAGCACTCTTCTTACTTCCATATACCAGACGATGATCTTCTTAATCCAATCTATCTTCATTCAAATTCTTATTGCAATTGTTTATACGGAGAAGGGCACTGAAAAGATTCTGATTTGAATATATATATCCGTATCGTCAGTATTGAAGAAAAACTTCCTTTTCCCACCCTTCATATTCTTCCCTTTAAAAAAAAGTCCCAAAGGTTGATTGATAATTTCACCATCTACATAATCATTAGTGTTGAATTTCCGTTTCAACAAAGACTTAGGAACCTTTGACTTTTTGTTGAAGGAAATGGCGAACTCAAAATATGTTAATGCTAGAGGAGTAAACTAACAGTCTAAGAAGCTTTTTATGTGACTATACCTAATATTATTCGAAGTTTTGTCTTGAGCTTGGTAATTATTCATATCCCCCATTATCTTCGTAATTGTGATGAGATCATTCAAATTCATGAAATAGAAGTCAAAAATGGTGAAGTTGTCACACCCCCGAACTAGACGGTGGAAACGTCTGAGGGCTCGCGTGACTTAAATTGAAATATCATCACAATGAATATACATGAAACATAACATAGACATCACCATGCATCAATACATTACAACTAACCTTGTTCACATCAAGTACATTGTCTAAATATTACAAATCCATAGCATAAATTGTTTGAGAATTTTCAAAACAAAACATCCTAACACACTTGGTATTGTTCTTCAACTTATCTGTTACTTGAGAAGGTTTGATATGAAATTGTTTTGTATAGTTTGTAAAACCCAGAAAATCCGATATTTTCTGAAACGGCAATTGTTTACACAAAAGGTGTGATGATCCATAAGTATATGCGTGAATGATTTCAAAACGTGTATAAATGAGAACTTTTGCATTATAGTTATTGAAAGTACAAGTGAATAATGTTGGTTTCCCCGGAAAACCCGATGTTTTGCAATAAAATAATATGATCGTTTTGTATTATTGTATCGTCACAACGAATGAATATGATTTCCCATAATTACTTAGATGGTATTGGATCTCTATGTGAGTCGTTATAACCATGCATGATAATGACTAGTTCGTCTGTCTTGGCATTCTAGCGAACGCCGGAATCGATCTTAAGATTTTGTCACCCTAGACTGGCTGAGTCTAACTGTAGCGAACAGCTAAGGTGTGGGGGAGTCACCCCTGTATAGATCTATACACAAACTCTCGCTCTCCCTCCAGGAGACTTTGATTATAACTAAAGACTACGACCGACACTTATTGGTGTCGCTCGTTATTACTCAATTAATGAAAATGAATTATAACGACCTGATTTTTGTTTAATTGAATAGAAGGTAAGCCTAACAGACGAGGAGAAGAGGACTACGAGGTCCTACTAATCATGTATGTTATTTAAGGGTGTCGAGTATACGAAGGACGCGTTGGCCCATTTCTCATATGATTTATTTGGACCTTACTAGCAATGCTAATGGGCCACTGAGGCCCAATAGCATGTAAAAGCCATCGAGGGTCCCTTAGGCCTGTAATTGGGTCACAGGAGGCCTAATAAACATGTATTATTTATGTTAGGCCCAAAAGTCATGTTAAGGGGTCAGAAAAGGCCCAAAAAAAGCATGATTAGAATTATTCAAGCCCAACAATTAGAATGTTTACTTGTTTTGTATAGTATTAGTGTTGTGAAGTTGTTTAATCGAAGTGTCGTAAAAATCACCGAATTATTTTATAACGATTCATAGATTTATAAAAATATATATTTTTCTATTTAAACCCGTAAGTTATAAAATTTTGTATATTTTGACCCAATTATTTTAATCTTAACATAATTGACCAAAAACATTGGTTTGACCGATTCAGCCCCTTATTTTGGTAAAGTTGGCAATTTTAGTCCTTTTTATGAAAAATGACATATTAGGTTCTTGAACTATTTTTCTTGACATTTTTTATCCAAACACTTATTTAAATAATGTTTTAAGCCCAAAATTTAATTTTGGACAGTTTCAGTCCCTTAGTTAAAAGATATGCATTTAAATCCACACTTTTCGCAATTTTTACAATTTTGAACCAAAATAAAAAATCTTTGCATTTTTAGTCCCTTTTGATAAATCAGGTCATGTTAACCCCTGAAATAGGTTCATTTACGTTTATAGCCCCTGTTCTGAGAAAACTTTCCATTTCAGCCCCCTTAAATTTGATTTTTTTCGCATATTTGGGCCTAAATAGCCGAAAGGCCCAAACTTTAGCCCATTAGGCTAAAATTTACATTTTTAGTCCTTTAAAAAGCATAATATTTATAAAAACTCTTATTTTAGCTGTTTTGACCTTTTGGTCCTTGTAAAAACTGTGAATTACATTTATTTCCCCATCTTTTGTTTATCTATCAAAAAAATTGTCTAATAACAAATTTTATGTTATAGTATGCTTAATATAAACCTTGTATGGTAGTTTATCTTGACATGTTAAGTGAAATGTATCCTAAATCACATATTCTTCCTTCTTGAACTATAGATCTCGAAATATCTTTCATTTTTAGCACATATTCACCACATAAACACAAGAAATCACACATAACATACAAATACACATAGATCTACACATTTTACTTGTATTCTCCCCCATAAATCATTTGAAAACTGAAAATAGAGGGGTATGAACTCACCTTGGTTTAATGTTCACGGTTTTGAAGAAACAAATGGAAGAGTTTGATCCTAGCAAGCTTTCTTAGGTGGATCTCGAACTTAGAGTTTTCTAAGATGATGATCATGAGTTTGTGTGAGTTTAGAAGATATTCTTGATGAAATAAAGAGACTAGATTATGGATCCAACCATCAACTTACCTAGGATGATGATTCTTGTGGAAGATCCTACTTGAAATGCTCAATAATTTTGATGAAGAAATGAGAGGTGTTCTTGAAAGAATAGTGAGTGTTTGAAAAATGAATTTGGTGTGGGTGTTGGGTGCTCTCAGCCGAGAAGAAAAAGGAAGGGAGGGGAGAGTAGAGGTAAGTTGCATGGGGACATGAGATGTCTTAGATGTATGTTAGATAATCCCATAATTAACCCCTAAACAACAATGAGGTGTCATAGCCATTTATTTATTTCTTTCCCTTTTTTGTTCTGTATTTGGGCCAAAAGGAGGTAAAGGAAAAGAATGGTTTGGGCCTTTTATGCTTGAGTCCATAATATGAGGCCCAATTTGATGATTTTTAGTCCATTGGGTCTTTAGAGTAGTTCACGACCCAATTTAGCATAAAGGATTGGATTTGAGACCATTAAAGCTTTTTGGATTTGTTATGGTCCAATAAGGCCCATTAAAGATAAACTAGTCCATTTTAGGCTTATAAGGCCCAAAAATGTTAAGTCTGATGAGAGTGGGTCCAAAGAGAGCTCATTTAAGAGTTCTAACCCCAAAATAGTCAAATTGGAAGTTTATTGGCCCATTAGGCTCAATAAGGAAATCGTAGTCCATATTGGACTTAAACCGGGATTTCTAGGGTTTCCAACCTTTTGTTGACTATTTGAGTGTTTGTATAGAGTGTTTTACGGAATTTTGTTGTCATTGAATAAGCATAATACATGATTTCAAGTTTTTGTTATAATGTTATCCTTGTTAATTGTTTACAACGCATCAGAATTCCTAGTTGTGACATCATCCCCCCGTTAGAGGGAATTTCGTCCCGAAATTCTTTTTGATGCTAGATTTGAGAATGCGAGAATAGGTGAGGGTACTTTTACTTCATCTGGTCTTCGCGTTCCCATGTGAATTCTGGTCCACGTTTCGCGTTCCACCGAACTTTCACAATCGGAATGCGACTTTGCATAGTACGCTTCACTTCCCTGTCCATGATTTCAACTGGTTCCTCGATGAACATGAGATTATCGTTGATTTCGATTTCTTCCAATGGAATGGCGAGAGTTTCGTCGAATAAGCACTTCTTTAAATTAGAAACATGGAACACGGGGTGTACAGTGCTAAGTTTAGCAGGTAGTTGCAGTCTATAAGCCACTGGACCAATTCGGGAAAGAATATAGAATGGTCCAATGTACCATGGGTTTAGTTATCCCCGTTTCCCAAAACGAATCACCCCTTTCCAGGGAGAGACTTTTAACATCACCCGATCCTCGACTCGAAATTCCAAGGGGTTTCGCCGTTTATCAGCGTAGCTCTTCTGTCGGTCTCGTGATGCTTGAAGTCGAGCTTTGATTTGAACTATCTTCTCTGTCATTTTACGTATGATTTCTGGTCATGTTAATGCATTGCTTGGTGTCTGTTGTCTTGCTAGCTGAGTGTCACCTACCTCAGCCCAACACAACGGTGATCTACATTTGTGCCCATATAAGGCTTCAAAAGGAGCAACTTTGATGCTTGAGTGATAACTGTTGTTGTATGAAAACTCAATTAAAGGCAAGTGGGTATCCCATGGCATTCTAAAGTCTATTACGCATTCAAGAAGCATATTTTCAAGCGTTTGAATGGTTCGCTCACTTTGACCATTGGTTTGTGGGTGGTCGGCAGTGCTCATGTCTAGTTGTGTTCCCATAGCTTTCTGAAGCGATTGCCAAAAGCGTGAAGTGAATCTACTATCTCGATCTGAGATGATAGATATTGGTACTCCATGGAGTCTCACAATTTCCTTGATATAGATTCTCGTCAATCGTTCCATCTTGTATGACTCCTTTATTGGTAGGAAATGAGCGGATTTTGTCAACCTGTCGACTATTACCCATATGGTATCCAATCCATGTGTTGTCTTGGGTAATTTGGTCACAAAGTCCATAGTAATCCTATCCCATTTCCACTCGAGTATTACCGGTTGTTGTAATAGTCCTGAGGGCTTCTGATATTCTACCTTCACTTTAGCACAAGTGAGGCACTTGCTAACGTAAGTGGCAATTTCTGCCTTCATGTTAGGCTACCAATATTGTTTCTTGATATCCAAGTACATTTTATCTGAACCCGGATGGATGGAGTATCGTGTCTTATGGGCTTCATTCATGACTACTTCTCTGAATCCCCCAAGTTTGGGAATCAAAATTTGGTTCATGAAATAATATGCTCCGTCCTCCTTAACTTCGAAGTTCTTTTCCATTCCACGTAACGCTTCGCTTGTTCTGTTTTCTATCTTCATGGCATCGAACTGGGATGCATTGATTTGCGAGGATAGATGGGATTGAATGGTTATTGAAAGAGTCTTCACACGAAGATTTGAGCATTCTTTCCGACTCAAGGCATCAACTACCACGTTAGCCTTGCCTGGGTGGTACTTGATTTTGCACTCATAATCGTTTAGCAGCTCAACCCATCTTCGCTGTCTCATGTTAACTCCTTTTGGTTTAAAATGTGTTGGAGACTCTTGTGGTCAGTGAAAATGGTGCACTTTGTACCATAAAGGTAGTGCCTCCAAATCTTCAAGGCAAAGACCACAACTCCCAATTCAAGATCATGGGTGGTATAATTTACCTCATATGTCTTTAGTTGTCAGCATGCATAAGCTATCACCTTTCCATGCTGCATGAGTACACAGCCTAAACCCTGATTCGAAGCATCGCAGTAAACTACGAAGTCCTCTGTTCCCTCTGGTAACGATAGTACTGGTGCACTACAAAGAGCTCGCTTCAGAGTTCGGAAGGCAACCTCCTACTTTTCTGTCCGCTCAAATGGCACGCCCTTGTGTGTAAGCATGGTAAGTGGCTTGGCTGTTTTGGAGAAGTTCTGAATGAATCTCTTGTAATAGCCTACGAGACTTAAAAATTGACGAATTTATGTGGGTGTCGTTGGGACCGCCCATCCTTCAACGGCTTTGACCTTAGAAGGGTCCACATGTATCCCTTCTTGACTAACAACATGACTCAAAAAGTTTACGCTACGGAGCCAGAACTCACACTTAGAGATTTTGCGTATAACTTTTCGGTTCGTAGGCTTTCCAAGATTTGCCGGAGATGTCGGCCATGCTCCTCTTTGCTTCGAGAATAGACTAGGATATTGTCGATGAAAACAATGACAAAATTGTCAAGGAATGGTCGGCAGATTCGATTCATCAGTTCCATGAATGCGGTAGGGGCATTCATTAGACCGAAGGGCATTACAACAAATTCATAATGTCCATAGCGAGTTCGGAAAGCGGTTTTGGGGATATCCTCTTCCCGGACCTTGAGTTGGTGGTATCCAGATCGTAGATCTATCTTAGAGAAGTAACTTGCTCCTTGAAGTTTGTCAAATAGATCGTCGATTCGCGAAAGTGGGTAGCGATTTTTGATAGTGAGCTTGTTTAGTTCTCTGTAATCAATACACATCCTAAAGGATCCGTCCTTTTTCTTAACAAAGAGGACTGGAGTTCCCCAGGGTGAGAAGCTAGGTCGGATGAACCCTTTGCTCAAGAGTTCGCTAAGTTGGCTTGACAGTTCTTACATCTCCGCAGGAGCCAACCTATATGGTGATTTGGCAATGGGCGTAGCTCCCGACACCAGGTCAATTCGGAACTCGAGTTGTCTTTCTGGGTGTATCCCCAGAAGATCTTCAGGAAAGACATCCGGGAAATTGCAAGCCGCTGGAATGTCTCGAATATTGACCTCTTCCTTGGACTTATCCATAATGTGAGCCAGAAACACCAAGTCCTTCTTCTGTAGAAACTTATGTGCCTTAATACACGAGATAAGATGAAGGTTCGTACTGGGCTTGTCTCCGTATATAATTAGGGTTTTGTGATTAGGGAGATGAAGGCGAATGGCCTTCTCGCAACACATAATTTCAGCATGATGGGGGCTCAACCAGTCCATGTCGATACTCACATCAAAACTCCTAATAGTTACAGGCATCAAGTTTATTTGAAAGGCGTGATGATTTAAGGTTAGGGTACATCCTATGTAGATTTCCCCAGTTGATTACGTTTTCCCATTAGCCATTTCCACCATGAAGGTTTCATTAAGCTTCTATGGTTGTTGTTTTAACAAGTGTCTGAATTTATTACTCACAAAACTCCACTTTGCCCCGATATCAAACAGGATGCATGCATATGTGTGGTTAAGGAGAAACGTACCAGTGATAACAGCGGGATCCTGAACTGCTTCTCCTTGACCCATGGTCAGCATTCTCTCTGCTCGTCCATTCCCTTGGTTGTTGACATTGGGGAAATTTCGACAGAAATGCTCAGTCCTTCCACATCCATAACAGGTGTGGCTTGCTCCAGCGTTGTTGCCGTTTTTGGTGTTGTTGTTGTTGTTGTTGATGTTATTGTTGCAGTTGTTGTTGTTGTTTCTCTGTTGCTGGTTCTGAGGAGGATAGGTTCTACAGTATTTTGCCTTGTGACCCTTTCAGTTGCAACTGGTACAATGCATCTCCTTGCATTCACCATTGTGATGAGAATTGCACTTGTTGTACTTTGGGAGATTTCCGAAATACTGCTTAGGGTCACTTGGGGTAGATGAGGTTGGAACATGTGGTATGGAGGGAACTTGGGTGGTTACAACATGAACTTTCGTTGTTTGTTGTTTCTTTGATGACTCTGAGCCTTGTCATCCCTTCCTCTTGTTAGTCATTCCTTTCTTGTTGTCACTCTCCTTCTTGCCTTCAGTTTCCCCTGACTTCTCTCCCTTCTTGTTGTTGTGGTCGTACAACTTCTTGGCCAACCTCTTGGCACTGTCAAAGGTTTCAGGATTTGCAGTTATCACATTTCCTTGAATTGGGGAGGTCAAACCCCAGATGAATCATTCGATTTTCTTCCCTTCCAAAGTAATCATGCCAGGGCACAACAGAGACAGTTCGCTAAACCTTGATATACAAGCATCGATGGCGGAGTTTCAGACTGTGAGGTTCCATAACTCTTGTTCCATCTTCTGAATTTCGCCAGGCGGGCAGTACTCGGCCATCAGCATTTCCTTCAATTCCGCCTATGGCATGGCGTTGGCTACGGGAAGAGCCATGGCCTCCACATGTCCATTCCACCAAGTGAGAGCTTGATCAACAAATGTGCATGCTGCAAACTTCACCTTGACCTCTTCGGGGCAATCACATATCTTGAACACCGATTCCACATTTTCAATCCATCTCTTTAGGGTTATCATTCCCCCTGTGCCATTAAAGGTTCGTGGCTTGGCGTTGGTGAAATCTTTGTAGGAGCATGTCTTGGTAGGCCCCTTGTTCATTCCGTTGTTTGAGCTTCCAGCCCCTTGCCCGTTGCCTCCACCATCGCTTCCATTGTGGATCTGCGCTAGTACCGTTGTGACTGCAGCAGATACAGCTGCTTGGAATGCAACTGAGTTGATTTTTGGATTTTTGGTGGTATCGACTCGGGGTTTCCACTGGTGGGTCGTTGAGGCATCCTTCTGTCATGGAACGGAAAGATGTTGAGTGCTTATAATTTTTATGAGTTTGTGGTCCTATAAACTATGTGTATAGCATGTACTTAAGTAATGTTACATATTGGCATACAACATAGAAATATAGCACATAGCAGATAACAACATCACGATAGAACACATATTATTTTCCACTAATAATATTCGTACTTTAATACATGAAAATTTGCTCGAAAGAGCATACATAAAGGGTACAAAGTTCGGCATAACGACTCTATGAGTAGCGTAATCACTTAAACATTGAGTCAATGGTGCATAGTATAGTGCGTACAAAAGAAACCTAACACTAGTAGGTAGGTCTACTGGTCCGGAGGGCTCTGGGATGCGTCGGGTGGTGGGGCTAATGACGTGAACGCGCCCTGAAGACGCGCCAGCTGTCGTTCTATGGCTCATAGTCGTTCCTCCCAAACTGCCTGTTGTACCTGAAAGTTATGGATTACCTCATGAGTTTCTCATTCCGCTCTTGCCACCGCGGCTTGCATCTGATTCAGCTACTCGACAGTACCCTGGGCTAGGTCGCAAGTGTTCCGCAACCGTCTCAACATAACAGGAAGTGCCCGGTCAGCTGGTCCTCCATTTCTCAGATCATAGAACTCCCTAGCCATCCCATATGGGGTTCGTTGTCCCTACTGTCTGCTCCATCTCCATATATCAATACCCCATGGAGGCATGGGGCCAGTAGGGCCCATCCGGTGAGCAGGCACCCTAATCGGGTAGGGTGGGTTGATGACTTCGGACTCCGCGTCCGAATCACAATTGTCGTCGTCATCACCGGGTTCTTCCTCGGACTCCCCCTCGGAGTCTTCTTCGGCTTCTTCTTCTTCCAAGTCTACCACTGGCTCGGCAGGTCCGTCCTCGACTCCTACTTCAGGTTCTTCTTCGGGCTCCTCCTCGGGGTCTTCTTCAGGCTCTTCTTCAGACTCATCTTCCAACCATCCGTTATTCCTTTGGTTGGGGAAATACGGATCTCCACGATGATGGAAACTGGCCATACAGTCTGCAGGAGTGTGTATAAACTACTATTACTCCTAAGATGTTTTAGTTGTTATATAAATTGAGTTTGATGTTCTTTTCGTGGTAATCAAAAGGGTATGCTTTAGGTTTACCGACCATCGCGGTCACTCCAGGACATGTGATAGTTGTATTCTGGAGGGAATGTATTTCATCAGGCAACATTCACCCCTTAATACAACTGTGAACAGTCTTGGCTTAACCGAGATGTCAGGATCATCTTATTTGATTTGGTATTATATTCATTTTCATAAGTCGCACAAGTAAGAGGGTTTATTATTATATTTTTACTTATTTTGTTCAGAGTTATTTAGTCCCTTTTTGGGTTTATAGTTGCATATAAAAGTGTGGTTAGATATGCCAGTTCACTATAAACAGAGCTCTGATACCAACCTGTCACACCCCCGAACCAGACGGCGGAAACGTCCGAGGGCTCGCGTGACTTAAATTGAAATATCATCACAATGAATATACATGAAACATAACATAGACATCACCATGTATCAATACATTACAATTGACCTTGTTCACATCAAGTACTTTGTCTAAATATTACATATCCATAGCATAAATTGTTTGAGAGTTTTCAAAACATAACATCCTAACACTTGGTATTTTTCTTCAGCTTATATGTTACCTGAGAATACAAGTTATTTTGAAAACGTCAACATATATAATGTTGGTGAGTTCATAAGCAGGTTTGATATGAAAATGTTTTGTATAGTTTGTAAAACACAAAAAATCCGATATTTTCTGAAACGGCAATTCTTTATACAAAAGGTGTGATGATCCATAAGTATATGCGTGAATGATTTCAAAACGTGTATAAATGAGAAGTTTTGCATTATAGTTATTGAAAGTACAAGTGAATAATGTTGTTTTCCCTGGAAAACCCGATGTTTTCCGATAAAATAGTATGACTGTTTTGTATTATTGTATCGTCACAACGAATGAATATGATTTCCCATGATTACTTAGATGGTATTGGATCTCTATGTGATTCGTTATAACCATGCGTTATAATGACTAGTTCGTCTGTCTTGGCATTCTAGCGAACGCCAAAATTGATCTTAAGATTTTGTCACCCTAGACTAGCTGAGTCTAACTGTAGCGAACAACTTAAGTGTGGGGGATTCACCCCCGTATAGATCTATTCACAAACTCTCGTTCTCCCTCCAGGAGACTTTGATTATAATTATAGACTACGACCGACACTTATTGGTGTCGCCCGTTATTACTCACTTAATCCAAATGAATTTAATTAACCTAGATTAAGGACCTGGTTTTTGTTTACTTGAATAAAAGGTAAGCCTAACAGACGAGGAGAAGAGGACTACGAGGTCCTACTAATCATGTATGTTATTTAAGGGTGTCGAGTATACGAAGGACGCGTTGGCCCATTTCTCATATGATTTATTTGGACCTTACTAGCAATGCTAATGGGCCACTGAGGCCCAATAGCATGTAAAAGCCATCGAGGGTCCCTTAGGCCTGTAATTGGGTCACAGGAGGCCTAATAAACATGTATTATTTATGTTAGGCCCAAAAGTCATGTTAAGGGGTCAGAAAAGGCCCAAAAAAAGCATGATTAGAATTATTCAAGCCCAACAATTAGAATGTTTACTTGTTTTGTATAGTATTAGTGTTGTGAAGTTGTTTAATCGAAGTGTCGTAAAAATCACCGAATTATTTTATAACGATTCATAGATTTATAAAAATATATATTTTTCTATTTAAACCCGTAAGTTATAAAATTTTGTATATTTTGACCCAATTATTTTAATCTTAACATAATTGACCAAAAACATTGGTTTGACCGATTCAGCCCCTTATTTTGGTAAAGTTGGCAATTTTAGTCCTTTTTATGAAAAATGACATATTAGGTTCTTGAACTATTTTTCTTGACATTTTTATCCAAACACTTATTTAAATAATGTTTTAAGCCCAAAATTTAATTTTGGACAGTTTCAGCCCCTTAGTTAAAAGATTTTCATTTAAATCCACACTTTTCGCAATTTTTACAATTTTGACCCAAAATCCAAAATCTTAGCATTTTTAGTCCCTTTTGATAAATAAGGCCATGCTAACCCCTAAAATAGGTTCATTTACGTTTATAGCCCCTGTTTTGAGAACTTTCCATTTAAGCCCCCTTAAATTTGATTTTTTTTCGCATATTTGGGGCTAAATAGCCGAAAGGCCCAAATTTTAGCCCATTAAGCTAAAATTTACATTTTTAGTCCTTTAAAAAGCATAATATTTATAAAAACTCTTATTTTAGCTGTTTTGATCTTTTGGTCCTTGTAGAAATCGTGAATGACATCTTTTTCCCCATCTTTTGTTTATTTATCAAAAGAATAGTCTAATAACAAATTTTATGTTATAGTATGTTGATTATAAACCTTGTATGGTAGTTTATCTTGACATATTAAGTGACATGTATCCTAAATCACATATTCTTCCTTCTTGAACTATAGGTCTCGAAATATCTTTCATTTTTAGCACATATTCACCACATAAACACAAGAAATCACACATAACATACAAATACACATATATCTACACATTTTACGTGTATTCTCCCCCATAAATCATTTCAAACCGAAAATAGAGGAGTGTGAACTCACCTTGATTTGATGTTCACGGTTTTGAAGAAACAAATGGAAGAGTTTGATCCTAGCAAGCTTTCTTGAGTGGATCTCGAACTTAGAGTTTTCTAGGATGATGATCATGAGTTTGTGTCAGTTTAGAAGATATTCTTGATGAAATAAAGAGACTAGATTATGGATCCAACCATCAACTTACCTAGGATGATGATTCTTGTGGAAGATCCTACTTGAAATGCTCAAGATCTTAGAAATTTTGATGAAGAAATAAGAGGTGTTCTTAAGAGAATAGTGAGTGTTTGAAAAATGAGTTTGGCGTGGGGGTGCGTGCTCTCAGCCGAGAAGAAGAAGGAAGGGAGGGGAGAGAAGATGTAAGTTGCATGGGGACATGAGATGTCTTAGATGTATGTTGGATCATCCCATAATTAACCCCTAAACAACAATGAGGTGTCATGGCCATTTATTTATTTCTTTCCCTTTTTTGTTTTGTATTTGGGCCGAGAGGGGGTAAAGGAAAAGAATGGTTTGGGCCTTTTGTGCTTGAGTCCATAATATGAGGCCCAATTTGATGATTTTCGGCCCATTGGGCCTTTAGAGTAGTTCACGGACCAATTTAGCATATAGGAATGGATTTGAGTCCATTAAAGCTACTTGGATTTGTTATGGCCCAATAAGGCCCATTAAAGATAAACTAGTCCATTTTAGGCTTATAAGGCCCAAAAAGGTTAAGTCTTATGAGAGTGGGTCCAAAGAGAGCCCATTTAAAAGTTCTAAGCAAAAAATAGTCAAATTGGAAGTTTATTGGCCCATTATGCCCAATAAGGAAATCCTAGTCCATATTGGACTTAAACCGGGATTTCTAGGGTTTCCAATCTTTTGTTGACTATTTGAGTGTTTGATAGAGTGTTTGATGGAATTTTGTTGTCATTGAATAAGCATCATACATGCTTTCAAGTTTTAGTTACAATGTTATCCTTGTTAATTGTTTACAACGCGTCAGAATTCCTAGCTGTGACAGAAGTCAAACATAACATTGTTTGCTTCGACAACACTATATCTATAGTTTTGTAAGAATTATTCAAACATAGCATCAGGAGTTATCGATATCATTTTGACAATTTTCAACGAAGACCTGACGTCTTCTTCCTTCTTACAAAGAATAGCACGAAAATGAATCTTCATCTTTTTAAGCTCGTCTGTATCTTTAAAATTCTTAGCAGGCTTTAACTGATCAAATGTATACAATGACAAAGCTTTTCTTTGGCCTTTTATCAAACGCATCCAATTCACCATAATCCATATACTCTATCGTTTCATAACACCACACCTTTTTTAGATCTCCCTTATTAAGACCAGGTGTTCATTCGCTCTCATTCGCATGATACTGTTCAGCTACTTCATTCATTCAAATTCAAGCTCTTGAAGCTTATTCTTCTCTTCTACTGTAGGTTCTACATGAATACCTATTCCTTTATCTTTTGGTTCAGAAGTAGTAACATGTTTAACTGTCGAAGAACCTAAGTCTCGTTCGCTTATGTTCAAACCTTTATTCGATTGTGTCTTTGACATGCCAACTTCAGCATTAGGTGTAGCAGACGTTGTTGAAGTTGCATAATTGATTTCATTGGTAATGAAGTTGGGATTTGAGTAGAAATCAACTTCACTGCTACTTTTCCTTTATCTTCTCAACCATATTTTCATTAACCAACCCCATTATATCCACCTTGTGACACAATCATTGATAGGCATGGAGCATAGGTAGGTAATCGAAGAACAAGATCCATGATTGGTGCCAAGTGAGATTTAAAAAATGATTCCACTGAAGAAACCACATACGAGATTTTTTCTTGAGATATCGAAGTTGCTAACCAAAATCAAACTTCTATAAGGAATCATGAAAACTCATAACAGAATTCTCAATATTTGTAAACGCCTTGCCATCTGATTCCATCTTAAGCTTCATCTCTCCAACATATTCCTTATTAAAACCTCGAATATATTCAATCAAGGTTCGCATAGATCCTAAAAGAACACCAACATTATTTTTAAGTGGTCCATAGAACTTATAAAGCTTCGTCACTTCCTTTGAAAACAAATCAAACAAACCCAAAACTTTTGTAATAACGGACTCCTTTGATGAAGTTACCATCTTTTCAAACAATGTGTGCCTTTCACCAGCAACATTATGACATCCCCTCATTTTTAGAACCAATTAAAACTTTTTCTTTATGTTTTAATAATTTAAGATGTGGAAATTCCCAGTTAAGTAAAACACTTTTAGATAACAAAGTCATTTCATTATATCAGAAACTTCGAGGATGTCATCGTTCATATCCAAACATAAATTACAACATTAAATACTAGAAGGTCTTGAAATACTATAACAACCTCTTCTTTTTATTTCACTCAGCATCCTATTTAGACTTCGACAACCTTACATTTGCTACCTGTGATGCACATAAAATGAGTGGTGCGGGTTTGGCAAGCCTAGTGAGTGCATAGGGTTTTCAAGCCCAAATATATTGATGATAATATATAATAAAATTCCTGCAACAAACATTATAGGAATAATCTGACAAAAGACCACCTAACCTGGCCAATCGATTCTCACAAATCACAAAGCAATGATTATATGAAGGAATCACCCAACCTGATGAATCGTTTAAGTAACTACTTGACTACACGGATAGGGGAGTCCTTGGCGAGTGTAAGTCATATAAAGGCAACCAATGTTCAGAGTAATCGATAGATATGGTACACCATTCTATCTATGTATGTGGGTTATAAGTCTATACAAGCAATGTAATTCACTAGACAACCTAGAATAGTAAAGTGTTGTCATCTACTACGATCGATGAACCAAACATACTTGTGAGTTGTCTGATCTGGACCCACCATTTTTGGTTATCCAAAAGAGGAGGATTACTACACTCCGCTCTGATCTCACACTCTACCCCAGAATGAGAGATATCCAATATTCAACTTAATTGGAACTAATTACCCTTTTTAAGTATATAATTATCCTAAATTATATTTAAGGGCAATCTAACATAATTCCTACTAAGCAGTACTAGTATAGTTATAAAAATAGAGTATAGTATAATTAACAGATTTAGCATTTTAGTAAATACTTTTATTAAGTTATTGTAACACCCTGTTCCAAATCGTTTCTTAAATAGAGGTTGTGACCTGAATATTGGTTATCATAAGTCTTAAGGCCTTTAGGAAAGAGAGATTTAGATCCATTTAGGTGTGGGCAATGTAATCTAGATGGTCCGAGAGTTTGGTTTGTGTTTTGGATCCAAGGGGTATATCGGCAAAGTATCATTTCGGCTTTTTTTTGAATTTTAGATTTTAGTTCGGTAAGTTTTAAGGCAAGGATGAGTTGATAGAAGTCTAGAGCTTCTTGTTACCTTTCCATGGATATAAGAATTATTGAAATCAAACTTAGAACGAAGAAGTTATGGCTTCCAGAAGTTGGTGGTTTAAAAGGCTAAGACTTGTACGCAGGGCGTATAAGGAAGTACGCTGGGCAAACAAGGCAGAATGATTACAGGCACTTTTGGAGTATTTTGGGCGTACTATATTGATTTGGTGAATTTTGAGCTTTGAAGAGTGTTTGTTGGTGGTTTGTGAAAAAGAAGAAAAAGAGGAGTACTTGAGGGGATGGCTTGAGATTATAGATCCAAGATCTTCTACTCATTTGTAAGCATTTTGAGGTAAAAAGCTCTCACCTTTATGGTCTTTGGTTTTAGATCTAGTTTATGGTGTATTTTGTGCACTTTTGAAGGATTTTGAGTTAAAGTTGAGCTTTTGATCTACTACAGAAGCTATAAATGCTAGATCTTGGCTCCATTTAGTCCCCATGTTCATAAAAATGTCAATTTTATGAAAGATATTGGTCCATGCAAGCATTAAGACCTTTATCAAGCTCTTTTTGTGATTTTGAGTCCCTTTAAGCCATTCATGAGTGTAAAGTTGCCAACTTTACGTGATAAGTTCCCCTTTAGGGTCAGATCTGAGAGTTTAAATTGAGGTCTCAACCGATTAAGCGCTTACTAGAGTGAAAAGGTAGTTTGGGGAGTACGTTGGGCATACTGACCCCGTACGGAGTACGCTTAGCGTACGAGCTGAGTACACCCCCGTACTCAGCAGATGGAGTTTGGGTTTGGTATTCTCGGTTTGGGCCATTGTTTGGGTTTTCTTAGTTTGTCCCTTGTTGGGCCAATAGAATTCTATTTTGGGCTTATGGTTTGTATTTTTTGGGCTTATGGTTTGTATTTTTTGGGCTCCTTTGGATTAAGGCCCATGATTGGTTTTGGACCCAATTTGGAAGATTCGGCCATATTGGGCTTTGGAATATCATTCAGGATTAAGCGCTTAGGAGTATATGAGTTGGGCCTTGGCTTTGAGATAAGTGAGATAAGGGGTATAATCGTATTTTACCCTAGTTATAGGTTACGTAGTTTAGACTCTTAGTTATGGGTCAAAAGACAATTAATGATTGGATGTCATTTGATGATGATAATGCAGGGATTCTTCGAACCAGCAATCAAAGATTTATTTGAGTTTTTCAGCAGCTAAAGGTGAGTCTCCTCACTATACTCGTGGGATAAAATATACGAATATGTTATTAAACATGGAAAATCATCGGATTGTATTAATAAGTTTAAAATTTAATAAAATACTTTGGGTTGACTTGTATTCCCCCCTGAAAACATTAAAAACACGGAAAATGTAGGGGTATGAACTCACCTTAGCGAGTGGTTTGATTGAAGGATTGATACGGAAAGCTGGATTTCCAAGTAAGGCCTTGAACACGATTTGATCCAAACTAACACGTAATGATACATAAAAGAGTCAAATGAAGGTATTTCACCACTAAATGTGATGTAGAACCACTCTAGAGACTTGGAATGTAACATCCGGATTCCCAGGTATATTATTTTTGGAGTTGGGGGAAGAACTCCGCGAGTTGGAGTTTAGACTCGCCGAGTAGGGTCGCGGATTCTCATCCAGGTCACGATTGGACTCGGCGAGTACATGAGTGGACTCGGCGAGTCCACGCTGTTTAATGAAACCCTAATTTCCAGGGTTTGGGACCTATTTAAAGGCCCTTATGGCCGTCATTAGCAGCTACCACACCCCAGAGCGAGACCCTAAGAGATCTGGATTGATTGAGAGAAAAAAGAGGCCATTTTTTATCATTTTGTTGGTGTGATTTGAAGAAGAAGGTGACCAAGGAAAGAGGAGACTGAAGGAGGTGCGAATCTAGTGACTTCAGAGTTCTAAGGATTCATATTGAGGTATTCCTTCGGACCTTCTCCAGTTTTGGGTGTTGATTCATAGAGTTAGGGTTTCCTAACCCTTTGGAAGATGGTTATGTAGAGCATTTGGTCCCTTCTCGAGTTTGTGCTTTGGATCTGGACTCAAAGAGGTCCAGAGACCTTAACCCTCGGAGCTTTATGAGTCATTTTGGGGTTATTGGACTTAGGTTGTCATTTTTGGGGCTAAATCACCAATTGATGCCATCTAATTGATATATAAGCATCAAGATTCGAACTTTACATGACTTTCATGCTTGGGAAGGCCAGATCTACGGATTAGGGGCACAGATCTGACCTCAGGAGGTCAATAGAGTTTGTGCATGGCATGAACTCGCCGAGTTGTTCTTGAGACTCGGCGAGTAGGGTTAGGGTTTCACGAAAATCACTCAGTGAGTAGACTTGCCGAGTTGGGGAAATACTCAGTGAGTCAAAAGGGGATTAGAGGACTGGGATTCGAGGCGGTACTCGCCGAGTTGTTCTTGAGACTCGGCGAGTTGAGTCGGGGTGGCCCCGCGATTCATGCCAGGTGTGACTCGTTGAGCATGGGAAGGGACTCGACGTACCAAACGGGACTAAATGAGTTAGTGGACACGTGTATACTCGTCGAGTCACCCAAGCGCACTCGAAGAGTCGGGTCAAAGTGATGGGATTAAAACAACTTTTAATCTATGAAGATCGATTAGATCTTGAACAAGAATATGAATTTAAAACAGTAAAAACGCAATAATAAGAACAAAATAGCTTGAATCAAACGTGTCGAATGATTAAATAAAATCCTCAGAAGAGCTCGATTAAGAACATCAACTGTAGAGGATTAGAAGATTACAAGAACGATTACAGAAAAATATATTACTCTTGATCAATCGCTGTATCGATAATCTCTGGAATCTTAACCTAATATGCATGCAAGCATTAAACTTATATACAATACATAAAAGGCTCTCGGTTGGACAGGCCCAAACCGGAGAATACAAGGCTAATCAACGAGCCCAAAAGACGCAACATCAAAACTCTCTTTAGCCCAACAATCTCCCCCTTTGCGTCAATTTGGAGCGAGACCTTCACTTCCTACTTGGGCCGGCAGCTGAAGCTGGTACCTTCTTCTTCACGGTGCTAAACAGACACTTGGTTATGGAGAGGATGGTTTGTCTAAACCGGATGTACCAATTGATCATGTCATTGAAGTACTTGATATCATCGGCCGAATTGTCTTTACACTGCTTGATGATGAATAAGATGTGCTCCAAGCAAGTTGTAGTGTAAAGATGTTTGTCAGCTAAAGCGAAGAGACATTTGTGTCCTTCGGCTCTAGTGAACATCATAGAGTTTCGCCTCGAATCTATCTTGCCCATTTGCATTTGATTTAGATCACTGGCCGATCCCACAGGTTTAACTTTCGGTTTCTTCTTAAAAACTGTGGTGACCTCCTGATCCATTAGGGCCACCTCCATGATATAGCATGCCAGCATCCTTTTGACATGGTCTATGATGGGACCATATTCAGATTCATTTGTCAGCAGGATATTGAACAAGACTATCCAATCATGAGGGTTCAGATTGGGCAGATCCGCCAGGGAGATCATGTGGGCAGTTCTTGCAGATCCTCGGATGAGCTTGAACTTGACGTTTGTGAATCTCCCCACGGCATAAGGCTTCAGTACCCGAACATTAACAATCTTCTGGGCGCTCCAGGTGAGGTATTGTGGGCGAGCGGCCTCCAGGTAGAAGTCAATGAGCTCCTTATCAAGCTCATCGTTCGGATGCGGGACTTCGAAAATGTTAGAGAAGGCGTGGAAGATGAATGCTTTTCGAGTCAGCGGCATATCAAACTGCGAATCTACAGAGTTGTTGCAGTCGAATGATATCACCGGCTCGAGCCATAGTATGCTTGGAGTCTCTATGGCCTCTTTTATCATGCGATCCCTGGTCCAGGCAGGGAAGAGCAACTTTCGGCTCTCAAGGAGATCGTGGGCTTCTTTTTGCTTTCGTTCGGCTTCTCCAGCCTCACGCGCCACACGACTGGCATCGTCTTCAGCATTGCGACTGTTCTTTCTTTTTAACATGTCCGCAATTGTCTCCTTGTCTTCATCTTCATCTTCATCTCCATCCTCTGCTATGTTTTTGCCCGTGTTCTTCACACCCGAACCTGAGGCATGACCAGTTGGGGGTGGTTCGGTTGTGTGTGTCGCTTTGGAGGACGGAGGTGGTTTCGATCCTTTCTTCTCTTCTCCCCCTTGTTTCGGAATGGACACGAAACTCGGTAGGCCTTCAATCTTACTTAACAGTTCCATGGCCGGAGAGAGTTTTTCAGCTAGGGTACGCCTCACTGAGTGATTAAGGATGGGGTCGTGTGCTTCCAGGATGTTTGAAAGAGCTGTGTGGACATCCGAAACACACGTCTTTATGACCTCCCTCTCGGATCGAAGAGCTTCCAATTGTTGTTCGGAGTTGGAAAGCTGCGTGCTCTTGACCTTTAGGGCGGTAGTCTTGCTCGCCAAGACGTCCATCAGAGTATTTTCAGCTGCAAGATCCTCTTGTAGCTTTGCCAGGCGGGCATCGATGGAAGCACGAAGTGCCGAGTTGTCGTCGCTAATATGTTGTCTGAGAGTAGCGAACGAAGACAGCTCCGTCTTTACAAACTGGGCCAATTGATTAACAACTGGTTCCAGAGTTGTTTTAGTGGCTTCGGCGCTTTCCTGCAAAGACTGCAGCAGGACAGAAGCGTCATTGAATAGTTTATCGACTTTTGCGGTCGCGGCCTCACAGGCTCGGGTGGAGGCGTCTATGGCAGCAGTTGCTGAGGTGACAGAATCATGTTGAGCCTGGGAGAAGGCGTCAACGATCTTCTGAATAGCAGCTTCAGACAAAGATGACTGCTGGTTGGAAGAGGAGGCGAGAAGTTGATCAACCTTCTCGTTAAGCTTGCGAAGATGCTTCCGTGTCACAGGAGCATCATCCTCCTCATCACTCTGAACTTGAAACGGACTATAGTAGACCGAATCAAAGTTCATGTGATCACCACCAAGGTATTGATCACCGCCATCGGAGGCGTCTTCTGGAGATTGAGGTGGTGAAGCTGGGGGTGTTATGGGTTTTGTTGGTTCTGGTTGAGTGGGTGGGGGGTTAGTTTCGGGTGGTGGTTGTGTATGGGTTTGAGGAGGTTCGGTTACTGTAGGGATTTCGGTAACAGGTGGTGTTTCGGTTGAGGTGGTGAATATGGGTGGTGGTATAGGGATAGAGGTTGGGGGAATGGTGGGGTTTATGGTGGGAATGGAAATAGGTATTGTGGGTGGAGGGGAAGGGACTGGGGATTGATGAAGTTCCATTTCCGGGGTTGGGGACCGAGGGGGTGTGTTGCCTCGTTGAGGAGATTCGTCTCCTTGGGATCCCTCAGAGTCCGAACTCCCACCTTCGGATTCGCTGGAAGAGGAGGGAATGACGAGCTTTCGCTTCTGTTGGGTCTTCCTCCTTTTCGGTTGAGGGGATGAAGCAGCCTTCGGTTGTTTGCGCTTCTTGGGAGAAGGTCCTTTTCAGGCTTTGGATGGTTTCTTCCCTTTTTCTGCCTTTTTACCCCTGGCCACCGGTTTATCGGCATCATGAATCGATCGCAGCATGTCCGGTGTCAGTTCCCTCGGACCAGATGGCCCAGACTCCTTGATCGTCCTGATCAGTTGGCTGTCAGATGGCATATTCCAATACATCGACTCCGTGATAGAGCCAATGAAAGAGAACTTTGATGCGTCGGATACGATGATCTTCTTGGTATGAAACGTACCAATAGAAGACATCGATGCACCATCGTCTGTTCCATGGCCCATCTTGTGATCAAGATCCAGAACCGGGCCAGTGACACCTCGGAGTGTCGGGAAGAGGAAGAGAGGCTCTGAAGCAGCTGTTGCCAGAGGACAAACCCATAATCCAGGTTTATCCCATTGTACATTCCGTACATTATAGAAAGGAAAAGACGACTTGCACCGTCAGATCCTGAGCTCCTCTCTGACAGTCCCTTGAATAGAACTGTAAATAACCCATTCCACTGGGGCGGTAGGCAGGACTTCTTGAACCTGGCGACGGAGGTGAGAACCTCTGTGTAGCCCATGTTGTAAAACATGCTGTAGAACATTCCCACCGGAATCGTATCCGGGTGAACTCGTGAAGAGTCAGCAGCAAACCCTAACAGCGTGCAGAAACGGGGGCGAGAAATTGAAGTCTTGTGTTCGCCCACTTCAAAGAATACCCTTTTAACTCAATCCACATTCGCCGCTCCTCACTCTTCGACGCCACCCTGCTTAATTGATCAGTCAGGATAGAATTGGTGACTCGAGTTTGAGTTAAGCTACTATCTAAATGAGAAATTCTTGTGTTAACATTTTTTAGTTCTTTCTCATATGAGGATGAAGGTACTTTAGATGAAATAAAAACAGATTGTACCTTCTTTATCAGTTCATCGAGCTCATTGAACTGCTGGCTGAGTGGTTTGGCCGTAAAGCACATATCCTCCTGCACCTTCGGTCCATTGCTTCCTCCATCGGTATTGTATCCCCTCATTTGAGATACGTCAGTCACCATGAAGCATTTTCCACCACTACTTTCCTCCTTAGCCACATACGCCTTTCCATGAGTAGGCTTCCTCACTTCTACGTCTTCTGAGTCAGTAGACCAAACTTCAGTGCTACCGAACTCATCGTCATTAACCGAACCCTGCACAATAAGAGCATTAATAGAAGGGTTAGCGGTAGACTTCTTCTTTCTCAACTCATCCAATCTCTTCTGCAGCACAGCTTCCTCATCCTTTCCATCGTCCTTTTCAGCCATCTTCTTAAGAACACAGTCCTTAGCATAGTGGTTCTTGCCACCAAAATAGAAACAGCTTACTCCGGAATCGCCATCTGCTTTCGGTTCCTTCTTGGGCTCCTCAGCTTTCGGTTCATTGTTCGCTTTTTCAGAGCTGTAACTCCCCTGCCAGTTTCGGTTTTTGTTGCTGGGGAATCTCTTCTTTATGAACCTCTTAGGATTGGATACCATCATGGCATAATCCTCAGTTGTGAGGTCATATTCTTCCAAGTTGAGCTCTTCATCCTCCATCACAGCTTTACTTTTAGATAAGAGGGCCAACGAACCAAGACTAGAGACAACATTCTTCTCTTGAACTACAATCTTCTCTTGCGACTTTAGAATACCCACCAGTTTCGCCAAAGAGTAAGATTTGAACTGTTCATGGGCTTTGACTGTGGAAACAACTGCTCTCCATTCAGATCTCAGTCCATTCAAGAAAGTAACCTTTTGTTCGATGAGCTTCCTTTCAATGTCGTGTTTGATCATCTTGCTGAGAAGATGATTGAAGCGATCAAATGTCTGGGTCACTGTTTCTTCGGCCCCTTTCCTGAATTCACCAAACTCAGATAGAAGCAAGGTTTGGATGGAATGTTCAAGATCTTCGTCTGTGGAATACAGTTCGCGAAGTCTATCCCATACTTCCTTCGCCGTAGTGCATGAGCTGACTAGTCTGAATGTGTCGGACTGAAGGGCGAATCTGATCAACCTTAGCACCTTAATATTGCACTGGAGTTTGTCTTTTTCATCTTGCGCAATATTCGTCACGTCCTTAAGCAGATCATTGTACTCTTTTTGCGTCTTAATGATTCTGGACGTCGTAGAATGAGAAAACGGTCCATTGATGATGGCTTCCCATATAAGATAACCATTGTCCTCCGATCCAATCACGTAATCTTCAAAATGATGCGCCCATACTTCATAGTCATGGGTGTATAAGATTGGAATCTTTGTCGTCGAACCGATGCTATTGGAAATATTAATGGGGTTTGATTGCGTCGCGTCCATTATGATCGTAAAAACCTGTTCAAAGATCAGACTTGTAATAAAGCAGATTAGGGAAAAACAATAAATATTAAGCTACGTCAATAAAGATGACGGCTCAATAAATATCGATGATTGCGGAAAAACCCTAATGGAAATCTTTTTCACAGAAAAGATGTGTATCGATTATACAGCCTCCTGCTCTGATACCAATTGATGGGATTAAAACAACTTTTAATCTATGAAGATCGATTAGATCTTGAACAAGAATATGAATTTAAAACAGTAAAAACGCAATAATAAGAACAAAACAGCTTGAATCAAACGTGTCGAATGATTAAATAAAATCCTCAGAAGAGCTCGATTAAGAACATCAACTGTAGAGGATTAGAAGATTACAAGAACGATTACAGAAAAATATATTACTCTTGATCAATCGTTGTATCGATAATCTCTGGAATCTTAACCTAATATGCATGCAAGCATTAAACTTATATACAATACATAAAAGGCTCTCGGTTGGACAGGCCCAAACCGGAGAATACAAGGCTAATCAACGAGCCCAAAAGACGCAACATCAAAACTCTCTTTAGCCCAACACAAAGCTTGACCATTGACTTTTGTTGACTTTTAGGGTTTGGTCAGCAATGAGGCCTTTGGGCCAAGAGGAGGGTAAAATGGTCTTTTACCCTTAAGAGGGTGCCAAGAGAGGGTTGAGTCTAGTCTCAAGATTTATGTTCATGAGAGTATTTTCCTTATGTGATAGACGGTGGTGAGTTCGAGCTACAAGTGTGAGGATATCTGCTTTCTGCTTGCCAGGTGAGTCTTCTCACTATACTTTACCTAGAGCGGTAACAAAGTTATGTGACAGAGTTATTGTATGCTATCTATGTGATGTGTGGCACTGCATTATTTCTATGTGATTTATGATGTGTGTATATCAGAGATAGGACCAGAAGGTTCACAGAGTTAGGACCAGAGGGTCCGCAAAGTTAGGGCCCACAGAGTTATAGCCTTGAGTGGCTAATATGTGCTATATGTGGTGTTTTTAGTATTATGCGCCAGTGTATTTGTATGCTATTTATGTGTTGAGATTATTGTGATATGTGATATGCATGATTCAGAGTTAGGACCCTTGGGTCCATAGAGTTAGGGCCAGAGGGCCCACTAAGAGCTGGGACTGGAGGGTCCCACTGAGACACGTTGACCGGAGGGTCAACAGAGATTATAGCCTCGAGTGGCTAATATGTGTTAGAGTGGTATTTTGGGGAACTCACTAAGTTCGTGCTTACAGCGTTTTGTGTTATTTGTTTTAGGTTATCACAGGATCACGGGACAGCACCGGCTCCATTGTACACACCAAAGGAAGCGTTTATTCTGAGGATCCTGGTTTATTAATTGATTGAACAAAAGAGTCATGTATTTTAAATTAAAAAAATGGAGATTTTGTGAAAAGTGTTAAAGGTATAAACAATTTTAAATGAAAATTTTGTTTTGAAAATTCCGGTGTTACAAGTTGGTATCAGAGCCTTGGTTTGAGGGATTCAGATGCACCTTCGGGTAAATCTGGACTCAAACTGAGGAATTAAGAAAAGTATTCAAATAAATGATTTTCTAAAGCGAATAAGAGTTCAAAGAGAAAGCGAAAAAGAGCAGTGTGTACAATCAGCCAGAGCCCGAACGGTGATTTCCCAAAATACCCTTACTTTTGTGTTATGAGATATTTATGATGCACTTTATGAGATATTATGCATATTAGAGACAGGCTAGGTACTTCATATCTTAGGACTAGAGTGGCCTGATTTGTGATGCCTTAGCCTAGGAGTTGCTGTTATATGTGATGTGCTTTTGAGTATGTGATGAGTGAGAATATTTAGTTGGAATCCTTTAGGGGATTTGAGTAGAGGAGTAATCTATGGGAGATGCCTAGATGAGTACCGTGGTGCGTAGCGAAAGAATAGTTAGAAACCGCGAGGTGTAGAGTTACAGAGTTTAGTGGTACTTTCAAGAATGAGCAGAGCAAGCAGAGTTATCACCCAGAGTGAGTCCTATGTATTCTTTGATGCCCGAATGCTGCTTGCTTCGTGCTTTGTGGAACTCTCGATGATGGGAGTCGGCTACCAAGTGAATATGATGATATTCAGGAGGTAGATGGGTGGCATCATTAGGAGCTCTTCAGCAACTGATGGCAGAGAAGTGGGAGGATCAAGGAAGAGCCTAGGGAGTAACCTTAGTCAGATGAGTATGCTGACGGAGTAGAGCATTTCGTTGAGGAGCGAGCACGCATGGTGGAATTAATGAACGAGAAGGTTGAGCAGCTACTTAGGAGCTCTGGGATGGTCCTTGTGGAAAGTATGGGTAGATGTGGCAGGTAGTATGGGCCCGTACTACCGAAAGTAGAGGACCCATACTCGATACAGGGAGTATTCTTAAGGTTCTAAGGAGTAGATTGAGGAGTGATGTTATGGTTCGTGTACCATACATCTGAGCAGATTGAGGAGTGATGTTATGGTTCGTATACCATACATCGGAACAGATTGAGGAGTGATGTTATGGTTCGTGTACCATACATCGGACCAGATTGAGGAGTGATTTTATGGTTCGTGTACCATACATCGGAGCAGATTGAGGAGTGATGTTATGGTTCGTGTACCATACATCTGAGCAGATTGAGGAGTGATGTTATGGTTCGTATACCATACATCAGAACAGATTGAGGAGTGATGTTATGGTTCGTGTACCATACATCGGAGCAGATTGAGGAGTGATGTTATTGTTCGTGTACCATACATCGAAGCAGATCGAGGAGTGATGTTATGGTTCGTGTACCTTACATCGGAGCAGATTAAGGAGTGATGTTATGGTTCATGTACCATACATCTGAGCAGATTGAGGAGTGATGTTATGGTTCGTGTAGCATACATCGGAGCAGATTCAGGAGTGATGTTATGGTTCGAGTACCATATATTGTAGCAGATTGAGAAGAGATGTCATGGGTTGAGTACCATGGTTCTTAGCAAATGATGCTTGTGATTCTCCGGTTGTCCGGTTAGGATTGATTGTTGGAATTTGGAAACGATGGGGTTTTAGGCCTGGGGGCCATGATTGAGTCGAAGAGGCATCCCTTGAGAGGGAGGTCGAGAATATCTTAGAGAATATCTTAGAGTATTTTGTTAAGATGTCAGATGTAGTCGCAAGACTCAAGAATTAGCAGAGAAGGCATTTATGGGGGAATGTGGTCTGAGTGAGCCATCAGCCGATGGTGGAAATGTCACCTTTTGTGACTGGTGAGAATTGTTATCGAGATTTACGAAAGCAAATATGATTTTAGTGATTGAAAAGTTAGAACACGAAGAGTAAATATTAATCAGATCTTATATTGATGAAGACTGATTACAGAATAAGCAGAAAGGATATTTGCGTTTCAGAAAGTTATCCTCTACTTCTATCCTCAGTCCCTATTTATAGGGAACATGAGTGTACAAAAAATATACTAAGTCTAAACATTATACTTCGCACAAATTTGACTTAGTAAAATAACATAAAAATGCGAAACTATACAAACACAATATTCGACTTTTACAATTTTGCTTCTACAATCTCCCCCTTTGTAAACAGTCAAAGCTATTCAGTCCATAAGCTTTTGAACAGCAGAGTGAATTGTCTTTCGCACTTCTCCATACCAGGAAATCACCTTCTTGAGATCCTTCTTGTCTCCTTCATTGTTCTTCTTGCAATTGTTCATACGAACAATAAAGTGTGTATATTGCGAAGAAGTATATCTTTCCACGAACAATTGTTGTTGGGCTTCCCCTTCGTATCTCTTCCTGAAAACACCATGTCGAAAGGTTTCAGGCATATTTCCCCAACAACATATTTTGATAATGCTGATTGGGATAAAGTTTCTTCCCAAGGAACATTCACTTCTCTTCCCAACACAGTCGCCAATTCTTCATCAGTAAGAGCCAAACAATCAAAGTAATTGTCGATGTATGTTTTAACATGTGCGAAGCCTATCTTGAACACTTCAGTCTCAGAGCCTTTGAGCTTATTCTCTTCCATATGCTTCAAAATCAGAGCCACTTGAATCAAATCATTGCAGTTCATCAGAGGAAAGTCAGTTACAGTGAAGTCATACTGCTTGTTGTCGGCTCGAATAACAAAGTAACGGAAATTCTGAAGCATGTCTTCAAACATCGTATCTTTCTTGATTGTTAACACCTTTTTGATCTTCAATAAAGACCATACTTCATCCAGATTCTTCACCAATACAGCATGAAATCTGATTTTCATGAGTATATAATCATCAGGATTATCAAACTTCTCGCTAATCTTGTATGGAGCAGTAATGAAGAGCATTTGGTTGATTGGAAAATCTAGCTGACAATTGTCTGAATTCGCAATATCATAACTTCTTTTTGGCTTCTTCTCGAATTCATACATTTCCCTCCCCACAACTTTTGACTCTATCGTTTCGTAAGAGTACAGCTTCGCAGGATCTCCTTTGTTCATCGTGGGAGGATCACTTGCCCTTTGCCTCATGATGCTTTGTACTTGTCTCATTCTCTCCAACTCAGCCTCTGCCTCAGCTTTCTTCTCCTCCTTCGATTTTTCATACAATATTCCTTTTCCTTTTCCCACAACATCTGTTTAAGGTTTTGAACTCGAACCTCCTTCTTTTTCCCCAATAGAAATTCCTTTGGCAATCGGTTTTGTGTTTATTGTAGTTGAGGAAATTGGCTTCATAAGTATTGGAAGAGTAGATTTAAGCTGGGTAGATATAACTTTTCCCACTGTCTTCGCATCCTCCTCTTTACTTAGATTTTTCTCCCCCCCTTGCACCCCTGTGAAAGCAGGTGGGGCACTCTTTGGTAGTAAAGAGGTAAAATTTGCAATAGGTGCAAGAGCTTTCTGAATTGCTTGTTCCAAAGTAGTAACCTTTAGAGACAAGAACTCAGGAGTGAGAATTTGTTTAGATGAAGATTGCGAAACCACAGTTTTCAGCTCAGTCACCAACTTGATCAGCTGATCAAACTTCTCCTTGGTTTCTTTGTGATTAGCTTCAAGGATAGCGGCAGCAACAACCTTTTGCACTTCTGTAGCAACCACATCAATCTTTGACATGTTGAGAAGTAATATCCCTGAGCTCCTTCGCAAATTCGGTTTTCAACTCTTCAAGCTTAAAGTTGACATCCTCCCGAACTTTCTTCACATCCTGTACAAAGAGAACATGGCGTTCTTTTGCAACACTTTTTATGTCCTGGACCACTGAAGAAAAATTACTCCCTTGAGCTTTAATGCGAAGCTCATTATTTTTATCAGACTGATCAACCTTCTCCATTATACGCTTCTCAGCACCCTTAAGCATTATATCAACCTCCATTGCTGAGATAGAAGACATCCTGCCAGAATCAGCTTGCAACTGAATAATGGCATTCAACTTATGATTCAGGATTTTAAATTGCTTTCCTGTCATAAGCATATGATCAGGAATATCCTCCTCCTCTGAATCAAAATGAATGTCTTCAAGTACTCCTCCAAAGGCTCCTCCGCCAGTTTCATTATCAGATAAAGGTTGCGAAGGTTGAGGAGTTTCTGGTGATTGTGAGGGAAAAAGAGTTGTAAATGGGTTTTGAAGTGGATGATCAAAAATGGATGAGGTTGTAGATAGAGTTGTGGATGGAAATGATACAAGTGGTTTCAACAATCGTGATAGGTGCCCCCGTATCAAATACGTTGACAACCGTATCTGAAATAGGTACCTCCTTAGAAACTGATTTGGTAGTGACTATTTCGAGTGGTTCTGTGAGTGGTGTTGTGGTAGATATTTGCGAATTAGGGGTAATGGAAATGATTGGTAAGGAAACATTTACCGTAGAAGACACCGGTGGAGTTTCTGGAACTATCTCTTCATCAGATGATTCATTGCGAACCACCAGCTTCCGTCTTTTTAATAATGTTTGTTGCATCTATTTCGCAACATCTTGAGCACGTTGTCTCTTAGATCCTGGAGAGACCAGAGCTGGAATATTGCGAACAGTAACCCCTTTACTGTTCACCTCAGTCTTGCAAATCTTTTTCAATACCCCAGACTTGGAAGGTATTGTTTCTTTCTTCGATTTTGATGAAGTCACTTCAATATGAACATCTTCATCCTGAGCCTGTTGCGAAGATGGACCTTTTGCATCCTTCTTTGTAGGCTTCTTCTTCTTTGATGGTGCAGCAACATCTAATAACACTCCAGTAGGCACCGATTGATCGATTGTTTTCAAATATCTCACCAAGACCTTGTGAGTTTGAGAGACCTTGCGAAGCATCGCATCTGGAATGCGAGCAACATGAGTAAAAATTTCCTCATCATCTTCCACTACCTTCGGAAATTGATATAGAGAAAATTCAGCAACTTCAACATCCTCCGTGACTGGAATCCCTTCTTTTTCATATGCCTTCTCCAGAATTAAGCTCCAATACCTCGCACACGAAATCCTTTTTTCAGAATTTGTGTTTTCGAGACTCTTAACAAATTCCTTCCATAACTGGATTGCATAATCGACGTTGATATCATAGTACAAGCCCATAACCATGGCATATACTTCCATTCGTCCCCTATCCAAACCAACTGTGCGTCCTGTTAGGCATCTGAGAAAAATACCAAACAAGAAATTCCATATGCACGGCAACCCAGACTTTCGAAAGTCACTTATCTTCTCAAGCTCTGGTTGATGGCCCATCTCATTGAACATGTGAATGATTTGAGGGTTAACAGGTTTGAAAAATGGAGGATTGTTCGGAATCTACAAGAATTCAACAAACATCTTCTTGGAAAGTTTTACCCGTTTGTTGTTTATCAAGTTGAAGGTTATCACATCAATAGTATGGTTGTATGATGTCGTTGAAGCTGCCAAGGATAACCATGTCATCGGAATAGAGAAGGAACTAAACATGGCAGTGGACAGGGGTGATCGTTTCAGGGCAACGATGAGCATCTTCAATCCTTCAGGATAAGAAGAGACATTCGGATCAACTTGATAATTGGTGCTTTGGATTTTCATCAAGGATTGAGAAAGAACTTCATCAGTGTTGGATTGAGTGGCAGCCATTGTTAGGGTTTGAAAGAGATGAAGTTGAACAAGTTTGAATCTTTTTAGGTTTGTGAGAGTTCTGTTTGCGTAACCGTATACAATGATCTTGATCTCTCTTTTATAGTTTCCCCAATTTGATTTGAAATTAAAGCGGGATACATTTAATCTTATCCAATGTGGCACCTTGAAAATCGGACCATGACTGCAAAAGATAACCATGATTCTAAAAGTAACTGTCACATCTCCTTGAAAACCGGATAGAATATCAACCATCTTGAGTACACAGCCTGTCAAGTTTCCCGTTATAGAATCTGAACCATTAAAACCCTTCGCATGGAGGCAAGGCTCTTTCACTTTTGGGATGTAAAGTGAAGTCATATGCCAGATTTGTGAAATAATCAGCCTGAGTTGGTTTTACTCAGAACCCTCAAGGATTTCGTGTGTGCATTGTGTCAATAGAATAAGATGAGAAACAAAAAAAAATTGGAATTCTGTGATGTCAAAAATTCAATTTGACATGAATGCAGTTAAACCCCAGGCAAAGGTTGCTTCGTTAATCATCAAGAGAGATAATCAACAGCTTGTGTAGTTTCCCGTGAATTACAATCGAATACTTTTAGATAAGTATCGAAGGGCTTCTTTTAAACGATATTTTGGGTTGGTTTCAAATTTCATTACATATCAGCCTTAACATAAGGTGAGAAATTGTAAATGAAATTACTTGTATGACCAGTGTAGTCAGTGACAAGTTGGCTTTTGAAAATATTTATCATGACTAGGATTTGCGAAGAACACTCACACAGAAATCATATTCAAAAAAAAGTTTGTTCTGGATCTTGTTGGGTAACAAACATCGTGGGTTGCGAATGTTTGATCAAGACCACACATGCGAATTGAATATGATTTGGAGTTTCGAAATTCTGGCACTGAAACAAAAGTTTCGTTAAAATCTGGAACGATGCTCCCCGTCAATTCCTTAAGTTTTATGATTTTTGGGTTTCACTTCCATCACGGTCTCATGATGTTAGATCATAAACACAGAGTTGTGATTTGTCTAGGTTTTGATTGGTTTTGATCAAAGACCTCAAGGATAAATCTCTTCAAAAATTTTGATTGAAAGAATTGTTTGGTATAAAAAGATTGGTTAAGAATCGAAGTGTACCTCTGTTATAATGGACAAAACAGAAAACTCTTAACTCATATGAGAAGAGTAAGGTAGCTCTTTTGACTTATGCGAATATAAGCCTTTTTGGGAAGAAATTTTCATGTGATAATTTCATTAAGGCTTTCTTTTCTCACACATAGAGTCTTGTTGAGGCTTTTGGTCTACATACAGCAGCATGCTTCTAGGGACATCCTAACTTGTTTTTTTTTAAAAAAATTAATACCTTCCCGTAGAAACACATAACCATGACCTCTTCGCATTAAGCCCTGTACTAAACTCACAGCACACAATATTTAAAGAGCAAAGAAAACAAAAATATTTTTGTGATTTTTGAATTTTTCAAAATTAAAAAACATAACAAAATAAAAACTTTTTGGATTTTTAATTTTTCAAAAACAAAAATGAATAAACATAAAATCTTTTTGGATTTTTGATTTTTCAAAAATTAAAACCTACAAAATGCATCGTAAAACTATCCTTAGTTGTTATGATCGCAAATGCGAAAAGATGTGGATGCGAAGCCATGCGAAGCCTCTGGATGAACAGTAACATCTGAACAAGTTTGACTCATAACTGCTGAACGAAACTTTCATGCTTGAGTTTTTGGAATTGAATTCGCATCAATCATCCCCAAACCTGCTAAAATTCTAACAAATGATTTTTCATCAAGAGGTTTTGTAAAAATATCAGCAAGTTGTTTAGTTGTTTTAACAAAACGAATTTCAATATTCCCATCTTCCACATGATCTTTGATAAAATGATATCGAAGAGCAATATGTTTTGTCTTTGAATGTTGTACTGGATTATGACAAATGTGAATTGCACTTTGCGAATCACAATACAAGGGAATCTTTTTCATGTTTATTGCATAGTCACGAAGTTGACTCTGAATCCGAATAATTTGTGATGTGCAAGCAACAGTAGCAATGTATTCAGCCTCAGCAGTTGATATAGCCACACAAGTTTGTTTCTTCGATTGCCAACTCACCAACTTCCCATCCAATAGTTGACATCCACCACTCGTACTTTTCCTATCCAAAGTACATCCTCCTAGATCAGAATCTGAAAAAGCTTGAATTAAAAACCCCGTTTTCGAAGGATACCAAAGTCCTAATGAAACTATTCCCTTAAGATAGCGAAAAATATTTTTCACTGCAGTCAAATGAGGTTCTCTGGGATTAGCTTGATATCTAGCACAATTGCAAACCGAAAACATAATATCAGGTCTACTTTCAGTTAAGTACAATAAAGACCCTATCATGATTCGATAAAGTGTTAAATCAACAGCAGGAGCATCTAACGAAGGAGTTAGTCTTGTTCCTACTGCCATTGGTACTCTTAGTTTCGTGCTATTAGTCATTCCAAACTTTTCAAGCAAGTTCTTCGTATATTTTTCTTGATTGATTAAGATTCCATCCCTGTTCTGTCTTATATTGAAACCAAGAAAATTATTAATTTTTCCCATCATGCTCATTTCAAGCTGACTTTTCATTAGATTTTCAAATTCAATTGACAATGTTGGGTCAGTCGAGCCAAAAATAATATCATCAACATAAATTTGAACAAGCATTAGATGATTTCCAACTTTCTTGCGAAATAATGTGGGGTCTACTGATCCTTGTTTAAATTTAGATTGTTTCAATAAATTTGTAAGTGTTGCGTACCAGGCTCTTGGTGCTTGTTTTAATCTATATACAACCTTATCTAGGATGTAAAAATGATTAGGATGTTCATCATTTATAAATCCTGGTGGTTGTTCAACATACACAGTTTCTTCAAGTTCTCCATTTAAGAATGCACACTTAACATCCATTTGATAAACATCAAAGTCTTTGTGAGCTGCATAAGCTAAAAATATGCGAACTGCTTCAAGTCTTGCAACAGGAGCAAATGTTTCTTCATAGTCTATTCATTCTTGTTGCGAATAACCTTTAACCACTAGTCTAGCTTTATTGCGAATAATATTGCCATCTTTGTCGGTTTTATTTTTAAAAATCCATTTTAATCCGACAATTGAAACATCAGAAGGTTTAGAAATTAATCTCCAAACCTTGTTTCGTTCAAATTCAGCCAGTTCAGATTGCATAGCAACAACCCAATCTGAGTGTTCCATAGCATCCTTTACTGTCTTTGGCTCTATTTTCGAAATAAAGACATTAAACATACATAGTTCTTGGTTCACATTTAGTACCTCATTTTTCGCACGAATTTGAGCTCTTGTCAACACACCATCTTGTGGATTACCAATTACCTGATCTTTTGGATGATTTCTTGTCCATTTCTCAAGTGGTGGAAAATTAGGATCAAATTCCAATGGTGCATCTTCATACATATCTTCATTTTCAGATCCTGCAACAGAAAAATTATCATTTAGTTCATGAAACTCATCATTTTCATCAAGATTAATTGTCTCTGTTTCATCATGATCCTCCTCAACATGATATTCATCTTGATGCTCTCCCTCAAAATGATGTTCCTGTTGATTTTGCGAATGCTCCCCCTCAACTTGATGATTCATATTTTCATTCTCCCCCTCGAAAGTTGGCTGACAATCTTCATTGTTAATCGTATGCTCCCCCTCCATACGAGCATCAGGCATACTTTCGCAAGATATTGATCTTGTAGTAATTGTCGAATCATCATTATGTTTTGAGGATTCTGATGTTGGATTATCAGGAGCATTATTTTCCGCTTCAAATGCCCTGTCAGGTATTCCGAAAATTAAGTCATAATCAAAATCATTTATTTCAGAATTATCAATTTGTGTATCTGAATTAACAAGAATAGATTTATTTTCAAATTTACTATCCGTTTGTTTAAGATAGTAATCATCAAATGTTAAATTGAAAGTTTCTTCAACTTTTCTGGTTCTTTTGTTGAGCACTCTGTATGTAACTGAATTGTGCGAATAGCCTAAGAATATGTCTTCTTTAGCTTTAGCTTGGAACTTGGACAAATTATCTTTAAGATTCATGATAAAACACCTGCAACCAAAAACATGAAAGAATTTGACATTAGGTTTCCTATTATTGATTATTTCATATGGAGTAACATTGAATCTTCGATGAATGAATGATCAATTCTGAGTAAAACATGCAGTGGAAACTGCTTCAGCCCAAAGATATTGAGGTAGATTCGCATATGTTAACATGGTTCTGGCTGCTTCGCATAGAGATCGATTTCTTCTTTCAACAACACCATTTTGTTGCGGAGTATATGGTGATGAGAAATTATGCGAAATGCCTTTGCTTGTGAGAAAAGAATCAAGAGTTTGATTTTTAAACTCAAAACCATTATCACTTTTAATTTTGCGAACTTCTTTTTCAGACTAAGCTCAATCTTTTTGATAAAATCAATCATCATCTTAGCAACTTCAGATTTTAACCTGAGAAATAATACCCATGTGAATCGAGAAAAATCATCTACAATAACTAACATGTACCGCTTTTTATTGATTGTAGCAACAGTCGACGGTCCACATAAGTCAATGTGAAGAAGTGCCAATGGTTCTACGATTTTTGAATCGATCACAATCGGATGACCTTTTCTATGTTGTTTTCCTTGTTCGCAAGCTGCACACAGAGAATCATTGTCAAATTTTAGTACATGTAACCCTCGAACTAAATCTTCAGTGACAAGTTTGTTAATATTTCGAAAGTTCAAGTGTGACAATCTTCTATGCCAAAGCCAGCTGACATCATTAGATGCTTTTGATAGTAAACACACAACAGGTTTTCCCACAATTGGTTTGATGTCCAGTGTAAACATATCACCATATCTTTTGGATTTGAGAAGTACTTCATTTGACTTCGCATTTGAAAAGATACTTCCTTCTTCATTAAATACAACTTGGTTTCCAGTACCAACAACAAGTTGTGACACACTTATCAAATTATGTTGAAGTCCTTCAACATAAGCAACTCTGTTGATAGTGAATTGTCCATTTGTGACTTTCCCATAGCCTTTCACTTGACACTTGTGATTATTCCCAAATTTGACTACTCCTGCATTTTCCAAGCTTCTATAATCTCGCAAGTTTTCCTTTCTTCCAATCATATGACGAGAGCAACCACTATCAATATACCATTTCATATCATATTGCTCGTCACACATCACCTGCATTTATTGGAAAAATTTAGGAACCCAAGACTTGTTGGGTCCATCATTAGTAGAATGAAACAAATTCTTTGAATTTAAAAACCATGTTTTCACTTTGTTTGTGACAGAATCCATTATATCAACATCATCAGATCTAGATATTGAAATATAGTCGTTCAATAGTTTTGGGTTTCCATTGATTGTAATCTTATCCTTTACAACATTTGCATTTTTGATAACTGGTTTCCATGTTTGAACTGGAACTTGCGAATGATGAGATGATGAACTAGCAGTGGAAGAGTTATTTGCGAACTTGTCAAATGCATTCTTGATTTGTTGCTCTGAAAACTTCCCACTTTGATACTTTCTTCCTTTCCCTTCAAACCAACGTTTGATTGTACTTACATCAGATTTTCCTTTTGTATATGAAACTTTGGTCGGTTTTGAGACTGAAGGATTTGGAAATTTTGGTTGTTTTGGTGAAAATTTCACTTTTGCTTGAGTTGAATTTTTCAAACTTGATGAAGTATTCGTGAATTTGCCAACATTTTGAAACTTTTGATTATTTACAAATTTTTGTGAATTCTCAAATTTTCGATTGTTGCCATATTTGCGAACATATGGAATTTTGTCAACAAAATTTATTGGTTTATGAAAACTTGAATCTTTTTGTTTATTTTTGCTTTGAAATTTTGATGATCTTGTTTTTGAAATTTGTTCTTTTGCAGCTCTTGGTTTGTCATTAGACACAATTTGCCAGAAAATTGCTTTTCTTGCTTTTCTTTTTGAAACATTATTTTCTGTTGAATAATTTCCAACCATCAATTTGAATTCATGAGAATTTAATTTTACTTCAGCCTTTGGTTTTTCAACTTTTTCAAAATCTTGGTTTGCTTTTTCACCTTTAACCACCCATTTTTGTAATGACTTTTGTTTTTGAAACACATAAGGATTTTGAGTTAAATTGTTTTCTTCTGTGTTTTGATTTGCAAAAAAAACCTTCAGTGGTTGACCTTAGATTATCTTTTTCAATCATTTTGTTGAATTCATGATGAATTCTCTCAGCATTTCCAGTAGTGACAAAAACTTGATTTGGAAAAATGGTTTTATTAGTGCATACAAAATTTGGATATACCACAGTGTTGGTTTCCAAATAATGTGCGCCTTTGTCATTTAAAATTTTGTCAAATTCTTTTGTATTCTTAAACACTTGATCAACCACAACTCGTGGAGGTATTTCATGTGAATCTTTCACTTCGTTTTTGTTTTCATCAGTATCATCAGATTTCCAGCTTTCAACTTCCACATTATCAAACTTACAATGTTGCGAAATTGAAGGTTTATCAATTTCATCCTCTACTATCGAATCAACTATAATTTCTTTACCTTTGATCTTAGATGTGATATTAATGATTGACAATTGAGAACAATCAACCTCTTCTTCCTCTTCTATCTCACTGATTTCACTCACATTATCTGAATTGTCATCAATATCAGCATAATTGAATTGAGAGGCAAGAGTTGAAGTTTCTGTTTTCTTTAAGATTTTCACTTGTTCACTCTTTGTCAAACTTTCATTGACAATGTTAACCAACTCATCAGCATTCAGAAATTCATCAATTTTGACAATACCATATGGATATCTATCATCAGGTATTTTGTCAAATTGAGCAATTGTACTTTCGTAATCATAAGAAACAACTTCAACTTTTTCACGTTCATACTCAAGAAAAGGTAAAAGTTTCCTATGTTTTTCTTTGCTAATGTCAGAAGAACGATGTAAAGCAGTTAATTTTGCATACAATCGTTTGGTAGAATTACAATATATGTTCCTTTGTGCTAGCAACAACCTAACATCATTTGTAAGATTATTCCTATCACAATCTACATTTTTGATCGGCATTTCAAGTTTTTCTACTCTGCTCCTTTTTATTTCTAATTCTCTTCGTGTCTCACCTAGTTGCATATTTAATTTTTGAGCCTCAGTACTAGCAGACACAATAACAGAATCAAAATAAGCCACAGTATCATCAAAAGAAATGATTTCAGCATCATAAGCAGATAAAGGAATATTAAAAGATTCAAGTATTGCACGTACCTTGGTGGTCATGGGTGATTTGTCCGTGGATTTGGATACAAAACATCTCCCTGAAATGTCCTCTTCGCAATCTTCAAAACTTGTGAACATGGCTCCATGTGTGGGATGCCTCATTTCTTCATCATCAGATCCTGATGACCAGATCTGATACGTTCCACTCTCTTCATCAGCAGATTCACCATTCGCAACTAGAGACACCCCTTTTGTCTTAGCGCGCAACTCTTCAATCTTTTCAGAATAGTATGCTTCATCTTTAACTTTTTCTTTCTTTTCTTCTTTCTTTCGCAACATGCAATCGGCTGCGAAGTGATTCGCACCATTGCAGTAGTGACAATAGATTCCTGAGTCACCTTTCAGCTTTTTCACTTCTTTCACATCTTTTTGTTTCTCATCAGCTTTCTCCATTTTCTTCCTCTCCTCTCCTCCATTTTTTGTGACTCCACTCTTCATATCACTAACCTTTCCTTTTGGATTAAAAGGCTTTTTGAAAAACTTCTTAACTCTGTTGTTTGAGTAGAATGCCACAGCTTCATCATCAGATTTCATCAAAAATCCTTCATCATCTTAACCATCTTTTTCATTAACAACTACTTATGATACCTTTGAAACAAGAGCCAACGGACCTCCAATACTCTGTTTTGATTCTTCATACATTTCTAAAACTTCACTTTCATGTGTTTTCAGCTGATTGTAGAGATCATTCAAGTTAGTTGTATCAAAACTCTGTTGATTCTTAATCATCATGCTCACACTTTGCCATTCCTTGAAAAGGCCCATAATGAAAGTTAAATTGAACTCCATGAGAGACCTAATGATTCCATACCTATTGCAGCGAAACATAAGCTCATTCAGATGATCATAGTAATTTTCAAGAGTTTCAGCATCCTTTTGTCTGAATTCTTTTAGTTCAACTAGACATTGCTTCACAGAATTGATATTCGTCTTTTCGCTACCTTGATACTTCTCTTTTAGAGTGTTCCAGATCTCCTTTGTTGTTTTACAACTACAAATGTAATTATAAACCACAGGAGGAAGAGCACCTCTTAGTTCCCTCATGCACCTCTTTTCATTATTCTTCAACCGTTTTTGTTGATCAGCAACTTCAGCAGATGCAGTAGATGGTCCAATTGATTGAGCATTAGCAGGAGCTTGCACTGTTCCATCGATACAATTCCAAAGTTCTTCATCAATTCCATTTAAGTAATCTTCCATTCTATCAGCCCACTGATCATAGTATTCTGGAATTAACATCGGAATTTTGGTTGAGGAACCAAGCAAGTGAGAAAAGGAAGTCATTGTATTCATGTTGAAGTTCGCCATTGATGAACACAGAAATTTTCAGAAAGCTTGAAAAACTTGATGAAATTGAGAATTGATCAATTGAATTGATCACAAATCACTGATGGATTACTCGACTAAACAATTCAAAGACAGAATCAATTCAAATCTGAAGATCAAATTTGATTTTCAAAACCAAAATGTGCGGAAAATTTTGAGTAAAGTTGCAAATCAAAAAGCAAATGACTCTAACACAAAAATCAGATCGATGCAGTTTGAATCCTGCTCTGATACCAATTGATGAGAATTGTTATCGAGATTTACGAAAGCAAATATGATTTTAGTGATTGAAAAGTTAGAACACGAAGAGTAAATATTAATCAGATCTTATATTGATGAAGACTGATTACAAAATAAGCAGAAAGGATATTTGCGTTTCAGAAAGTTATCCTCTACTTCTATCCTCAGTCCCTATTTATAGGGAACATGAGTGTACAAAAAATATACTAAGTCTAAACATTATACTTCGCACAAATTTGACTTAGTAAAATAACATAAAAATGCGAAACTATACAAACACAATATTCGACTTTTACGATTTTGCTTCTACAGTGACCGATGGGAGATATTTATGTTTCCGTGGGAAGTAAGAGAGGCATGAGATTTCAGTTTTGGTTTTAGGAATAAAACCTACGGGTCGACATTGATGACGATTTTTCCTCCAGAGTATCAGGCAGCATGTCCGCCGCGAGGAAATGGTCTACCATGAGCAGGTAGTCAGTGGGGACTGAAATGGTCAAGGATCACATTACACCCAAATTGAGTATAGTAGGGCGTGTGGTAGCGGTATCAGTGGGTAATCCAGTCGAGTGTATCTGAGCGGTGGCTCTTCTGTCTATGATGAGTATTGAGTATTGTAGTGGAGTCCTTATTCTTGTGATGATTCATGTGTTGGAACGGAGGCTGAGAAGTCGGGGATGGAGAGTAGGATGATTTATTGTTTCAGTCTAAGAGTCAGTGATAGTACTGGACAGTTGAGGTGTTCGGTATTGGGATGGTATGAGACTTCGAATGGCTAGAGGCAGTCGTAATGAGGAGTTCCTAAGGATCTCTTCGGAGATTTAGGAAATTGAGGGTTCTTGATCTCTTTGTAGGGAGGACATTGGGTGTTGTGTGGCACATTCCAAGCGTAATTGCAATGTTTCTGGTGTAAACCGTCTGTGGGGTAGATTGTTGATGCATCAGTTGGTGATGGTTCGAACCCTAAGTGGGGGAGAACCGGGTTTTTATTGAGGGGACCAGAGATTTGTGCAAGAGCGGTTAGGGGTTGCATACAGGAACCTACGGCTTGAGTTCATGAGATCAGAGTCATTGGTGAGCAAGGATAGGTGCAAGGCGAGTTAATGCAAGTGATATATGTCTGAGAGAGGGGTTGGTGTCTCCACGGCAGGTGGTAAATGGTCAGGAATCTGGTGGTGGTCAGGGTCGTTTCAAGTGGAAGGCTCGTAATGATGGGATGGGCAGTTGAGAACTTCTGGGTCGAAGTATGGGTAGAAGATTGTCGAGTAGCTAACTCCCGGGCTGGTATGTGTATTTTTGCTTGGATTTTGAGCAGTAGAGGAAAGGGTTTCGGAGGATCATCAGTGTGTTCTGAAGCGTTAACGCCTTCCTTGTATTCCAATTGAGTGTTTGGATACACTGAAGTTGCGCATTGAGTAAAATGAGAAATTATTTATGGGGTTCCGAGGAAATGTATTGTTATATATGTATGATGCTGGGAGTAGGAGAATCAGTGGTAGAGGCAGGACATTGTGATGCTCCGTTATGGTGTTCCGTGGTTTCCGCGTTTAGCATCTCGATTTCGGAGTTATTTAGAGTCTTAAGTATGAGACGACTAGTGATGTATCATGTATCTACGGTTCCAGTGGAAGCCCTTCGCGTATTGTCATCAAGAGGGATTATTTAAGGAAGTGGATCTCCGCAGAGGTAGGTTATGTGTTATAGCGGTTGCCGCCAGAGTCTGTGATGCATATTAGGGCAAGTGTGTGTAACTATCTATGATAGTGTGGCGTTGTAATCAGAATGAGAACATAGGATGAAGCTACGGGAAGCCATAGTATTCACTAGTCAGAGGGTGTTGTGAAGCTACGGGGAGCCGTAGTACTCACAAGTTAGAGAGAGAGAGAGAGTCGTGATGCTACGGGGAGCCGTAGTATTCACCAGTCAGAGGGTGTTGTGATGCTACGGGGAGCTGTAGTACTCACAAGTCAGAGAGAGGGAGTCGTGGTACTGCGGGGAGCCATAGTACTCACTAGTCAGTTGGCATTGTGGTGCTACGGGGAGTCGTAGTACTCACTAGTCAGAGGTTTTCATGATGTTGCAGGAAGCCATATCACTCACTAGACGGCAAGATAGTGTGATGATGGAGTGTTCTCCGATCAGTGTATGATGCAAAAGAGTTTTAGGCTTGAGTAGCCCAAGTATTGAGTTTATGGAGCCTAGTGGTTAAACCGGGGCGAGACTGGGGTCTCTATCTCTGTCGGGAGAGCCAGCGAGATGCGCAGGAGATATGCGCAGCAGACACCAGAAGTCAGAGTTGAGTCGATCTTCGATTGGATTGTATCTTCGTATGAGGAGAAGAGAATTTCGTGACTTGCGTGTCACTAGGCCGGGATAGTGGTCACAGGAGGAAGTTAGTGAGATATTTTGGGTCATGTTATGTGTGACCTTTGAAGGTTCATCTGTGGAGCCTAAAGCTGACCTGATGCTCAGTATCGATGAGGGATATGAGAAATGAGCTAGATTTTACCATGGTGATGTCTGAGGACACTTCAGAGCGAGCGAACGATTCAGGCGCTCGAGGACATGCTGCGGGCATGTGTATTAGATTTCGGAGGGAGTTGTGTCACGAAATTGCCCTTGGCAGAGTTTTCCTACAACAACAGCCATCATTAGTGCATCGGTCTGCCACCCTTTGAGCTGTTGTTTGGGAGGAGGTATCAGACCCCATTTGCTGGGGAGAGGTAGGGAAACGTGTGAGGGGTAGTACCGAGATCGTGCTTCAGACGACAGAGCAGATGTAGCAGGTCAAACAGAGGTTGTTGACCGCTCAGAGTCGCCAGAAGAGTTATGCGGACAGGCGCCGGTCCGAGCTCGAATTTTTGGTCGGTGACTTCGTGCTCCTGAAGGTCTCTCCTTGGAAAGGAGTGATCCGATTCAGGAAGAAAGGCAAGTTGGGGCCCCGATGTATTGGTCCTTTCAGGGCGATTGTGGGAGTAGGCAAGATAGCCTACTGTTTGGAGCTACCTGCAGAGTTAGGTCAGATTCATGATACCATCCACGTGTCGTAGTTGAGAAAGTGTATAGTCGACGAGTCGGCAGTGGTGCCATTAGAGGATATTCAGATGGATGTGGGTCTAACCTATGTTGAGAGGCCGGTGGCGATTAGGGATCGGAAGATCAAGGTTCTGAGGAACAAGGAAGTGCATCGGTGCAGGACCAGTGGTAGCATCGGAAGGGGTCAGAGCTTACTTGGGAGTCGGAGCGGGAGATGCGTGAACACCATCCGGAGTTATTTGCAGAGTGAGACGTCGAGGGAGAAGCTTGATTCTAGTGGGGGAGAATTGTAACATCCAGATTCCCAGGTATATTATTTTTGGAGTTGGTGGAAGACCTCCGCGAGTTGGAGTTTAGACTCGCCGAGTAGGGTCGCAGATTCTCATCCAGGTCACGATTGGACTCGGCGAGTCCACGCTGTTTAATGAAACCCTAATTTCCAGGGTTTGGGACCTATTTAAAGGCCCTTATGGCCGTCATTAACTGCTAACACACCCCAGAGCGAGACCCTAAGAGATCTGGATTGATTGAGAGAAAAGAGAGGCCATTTTTGATCATTTTGATGGTGTGATTTGAAGAAGATGGTGACCAAGGCAAGAGGAGACTGAAGGAGGTGCGAATCTAGTGACTTGAGAGTTCTGAGGCTTCATATTGAGGTATTCCTTCAGACCTTCTCCAGTTTTGGGTGTTGATTCATAGAGTTAGGGTTTTCTAACCCTTTGGAAGATGGTTATGTAGAGCATTTGGTCCCTTCTCGAGTTTGTGCTTTGGATCTGGACTCAAAGAGGTCCAGAGACCTTAACCCTCGGAGCTTTATGAGTCATTTTGGGGTTATTAGACTTAGGTTGTCATTTTTGGGGCTAAATCACCAATTGATGCCATCTAATTGATATATAAGCATCAAGATTCGAAATTTACGTGACTTTCATGCTTGGGAAGGCCAGATCTATGGATTAGGGGCATAGATCTGACCTCAGGAGGTCAATAGAGTTTGTGCATGGCATGAACTCGCCAAGTTGTTCTTGAGACTCGGCGAGTAGGGTCAGGGTTTCACGAAAATCACTCAGTGAGTAGACTTGCCGAGTTGGGGAAATATTCAGTGAGTCAGAAGGGGATTAGAGGACTAGGATTCGAGGTGGTACTCGCCGAGTTGTTCTTGAGACTCGGCGAGTTGAGTCGGGGTGGCCCCGCAATTCATGCCAGGTGTGACTTGTCGAGCATCGGAAGGGACTCGATGTACCAAACGGGACTAAAAGAGTTAGTGGACACGTGTATACTCGCCGAGTCGCCCAAGCGCACTAGACGAGTCGGGTCAAAGCTTGACCATTGACTTTTGTTGACTTTTAGGGTTTGGTCAGCAATGAGGCCTTTGGGCCAAGAGGGGGGTAAAATGGTATTTTACCCTTAAGAGGGTGCCAAGAGATGGTTAAGTCTAGTCTCTTGAGTTATGTTCATGAGAGTATTTGCCTTATGTGATAGACGGTGGCGAGTTCGAGCTGCAAGTGTGAGGATATCTGCTTTCTGCTTGCCAGGTGACTCTTCTCACTATACTTTACCTAGAGCGGTAACAGAGTTATGTGACAGAGTTATTGTATGCTATCTATGTGATGTGTAGCACTGCATTATTTCTATGTGATTTATGCTGTGTGTATGTCAAAGATAGGACCAGAAGGTCCGCAGAGTTAGGACCAGAGGGTCCGCAGAGTTAGGGCCCAAGGGCCCATAGAGTTATAGCCTTGAGTGACTAATATGTGTTATATGCGGTGTTTTTAGTATTATGTGCCAGTGTATTTGTATGCTATTTATGTGTTGAGATTATTGTGATATGTGATATGCATGATTCAGAGTTAGGACCCTTGGATCCATAGAGTTATGGCCAGAGGGCCCACTTAGAGCTGGGACTGGAGGGTCCCACTGAGACACGCTGACCGGAGGGTCAACAGAGATTATAGCCTCGAGTGGCTAATATGTGTTAGAGTGGTATTTTGGGAAACTCACTAAGCTTTGTGCTTACAGTGTTTTGTGTTATGTGTTTCAGGTTATCACAGGATCACGGGACGACACCGGCTCGATTGTACACACCAGAGGAAGCGTTTATTTTGAGGATCCTGGTTTATTAATTGATTGAACAAAAGAGTCATGTATTGTAAATTAAAAAAAATGGAGATTTTGTGAAAAGTGTTAAAGGGATAAAGGATTTTAACTGAAAATTTTGTTTTGAAAATTTCAGTGTTACATGGAGCTACTTGCACTAAGTGTTAGGACGTTGTAGGATTCATTGGGGGTGTATGGCCACCTTGTGTGTGTGTGTGCGACCATGGGTGTGCGGCCCAAGGGGTGTGTGGTCGAACACTCATGAAAGAAGGTACCTTTGAGGTGTTCTCAAGGTCCATACTTGTATCGACGAAGTGTTCTAGGTCTATACTTGTTTGTAGTGGGTTTGTAGCCCTAGGATGAGTGTGTGGTCGCACACGGGAGTGTGCTACCACACAAGGGTGTGTGCGGTCGTGAACAGGTGTGTGTGGTCGTACACCCCACATGAAGATGTCCAAATTGTCAATTCCAAGGTGCAATAAGGCTGGGGTCATGTCTATCTCGAGTATGGAAGTCAAACTCTCACTTTGGAGGGTGTTTTAAGAGTGTGCGGCCACCTTAAAGGTGTGTGCGGCCGCACTCACTTCCAAACATGAAGAACAGGACAAATATTGCACACCTAAGGCTTAGATAGAGTGGTATTTCATGGATATTAAGTTAGAGGAGAAATTACTCACATTCTTGAAGCTTTGGAGGGTTCGCGGTTGAAGAAAACTTGAGAGAATAGTGTAGTGTGCGGCCAAGGAGTGAAAGGAATGAAGGGAAGGGGTTTACCCTTTATATAAGAGTGGGTGTGTTGCCTAGAAGGGAGTGTGTGGCCAAGAGGGTAGTGTGCGGCCGCATACCCATGTGTACGGCCGTACACTCCTCCTAAGGGTGTGTATGGCCCAATTTTGTCACCCCATGGCTTGCTGACTCTTTCCTAACCTCAACCTTGGCTATGCTCAAGCTTCGAATGCTTAAATGAACCCTTAAATAGTATGAGAAGTCAACAGAACAAGTTTAACATTGATTAAATTGGCTAAGTGTACAAGATAAAAGTTTCGGGTCCTCACATCATCCCCCCGTTATAGGGAATTTCATCCCGAAATTCAAGAACAAAGTACAATCATGAACTTGGAAAAAGATGAAGGTACTTCTGCTTCATTGAATCCTCGCACTCCCAAGTGAATTCAGGACCCCGCTTGGCATTCCAGTGGACCTTCACTATCGGGATGTGACTTTGCTTGTTGTGTTTGACTCTCGGTCCATGATTTCAGCAGGTTCTTCCACAAAACATTGAATTTACTCCAGATCAATCTCGTCGAGAGGAATCACAAGTGTCTCTTCGGTCAGACACTTCTTTAGGTTCGACGCGTGGAAGACAGGATGAACGTTGCTGAGTTCTCAGGGTAGCTGGAGTCTGTATGCTACGGGACCGATCCTAGCAAGGATCTCGAATGGCCCAATGTACCTTGGTTTAAGCTTTCTACGTTTTCCTAAACGTATCATGCCTTTCCATGGTGAGACCTTCAAAAGGACATGGTCACCAACCTAGAATTCCTAGAATTCAAAAGGACATGGTCACCAATCTCGTGAGGCTTTCAGTCGTTCTCGGATTTGTACGATCTTTTCAGTTGTCTATCGGATGATCTCAGGACCAGTGAGAGTGCTGTCAGGGACTTGACCCTTGGCTAGCTGCGTGTCACCCACTTCAGCCTAGCACATAGGGGATCTACACTTATGACCATAGATGGCTTCAAATGGCACAACCTTGATGCTGATATGGTAGTTGTTATTGTAGGAAAATTCGACCAAAGGAAGATGAGTGTCCCATGACGTGCTGAAGTTGATGACATAGGCCCTCAACATATCTTCCAATGTCTGAATTGTTCTCTCACTCTATCCATTTGTATGTGGATGATAAGTCGTGCTCATATCCAATTTAGTTCCAAGAGCCTTCTGTAGCGATTGCCAAATCTCGAGGTTAACCTTCTATCTCAACCAAAGATAATGGATACAGGCACCCCATAAAGGTGAACTATTTCTTGAATGTAGACCTGCGTGAGTCTCTCCATCTTGAATTTTTCTTTGATTGGCAGGAAGTGGGCGGATTTAGTCAACCGATCAACAATTAACCAGATGGCGTCGTGCCCACACGGAGATCTGGGTAACTTGGTGATAAAATCCATGGTGACCATTTCCCACTTCCACTCAGGTATTTCCGGCTGCTGAAGCAAACCTGAGGGCTTTTGATATTCTACTTTTACCTTAGCACAAGTCAAGCACTTGCCCACGAAGGTAGCGATTTCTGCTTTCATGTTCGGCCACCAATAGAGTTGTTTGAGATCCAGATACATTTTATCTGAACCTGGGTGAACAGAGTATCTTGTCTTGTGAGCTTCGTTTAAGAAAACTTCTTTGTAACCACCATACTTCCGGGTCCAGATACGGTCCATGAAATAGTAAACAGCGTCTCTCTTGACCTCTAAGTTCTTTTCCATTCCCCGCAAGGCTTCATCCGACATGTTCTCTGGTTTTAAGGCTTCCAACTGAACCTCTCGGATTTGTGTGGATAATCGGGAATGGATGGTCATAGTCAGTGCCTTAACCTTATGCCCTGAATACTCCTTTCAGCTGAGGGCATCTGCTACCACATTGGCCTTGTTGGGATGGTAGTGTATTTCGCACTCATAGTCACTAAGTAACTCTACCCATCGCCGCTACCTCATGTTTAACTCCTTTTGATCAAAGATATGTTGCAAACTTTTGTGGTCGGTGAAGATAGTGCACTTGGTTCTGTAGAGATAGTGTCTCCAAATCTTTAATGCAAAGACCACTGCTCCCAACTCTAGATCGTGAGTTTTGTAATTGACTTCGTGTGTTTTCAACTGCCTCGAGGCATAGGTGATAACCTTTCCCCGCTGCATGAGCACACAGCCGAGGCCCTGATTGGATGCATCACAGTAGACAACGAAGTCTTCTATCCCCTCGGGCAAGGAAAAGATAAGTGCGCTGCATAGGGCTTGCTTCAATGTTTGGAACGTAGTGTCTTGCTTTTCTCCCCAACTAAAGGTTACACCTTTCTGTGTCAGGGTGGTTACAGGCTTAGCGATTTTGGAGAACTTTTGTATAAATCTGCGATAATAGCCAGCGAGACCCAAGAATTGGCGGATTTTTGTGGGTGTCTTTGGTGTTGACCAGTTCTCAATCGCTTAGATCTTGGAAGAGTCCACGTGTATGCCTTCCTCACTAACCACGTGACGAAGGAAAGTTACCTTCCTGATCAAAAACTCACACTTTATGAATTTCGCATATAGTTTCTTCGCCCTTAGTGTTTCTAGCACTATTCTCAAGTGTTGTTTATGATCCTCTTCGCTCCGTGAATAGACAAGTATGTCGTCAATGAACACGATCACGAACTTGTCTAGGAAAGGGCGGCACACCCGATTCATCAGATCCATGAATACTGTCAGCGCCTTGGTTAGACCAAAGGGCATTACTACAAATTCGTAGTATCCATAGCGAGTTCGGAATGTTGTCTTGGGCATGTCATTCTCGTGAACCAACAACTGATGATACCCTGACCTTAGATCTATCTTCGAAAAGTAACCGGCTCCCTAAAGTTGATCGAAGAGGTCGTTGATTCTAGGTAAGGGATAACGGTTTTTGATGGTTAGCTTGTTCAGCTCTCGGTAGTCAATGCACATCCAGAAAGATCCATCTTTCTTCTTTACGAATAGTATCAGAGCTCCCCAAGGTGAGGAACCCAGCCTTATGAATCCCATGCCGATTAGTTGTTAAGCTGGCTGGATAACTCTTACATTTCCGTCGGCGCTAAGCGATAAGAAGATTTAGCTACAGGGGTATCTCCGGGGATTAAGTAGATGCAAAACTCGACTTGGCACTCATGAGGAATTCTCGGAATATCTTTGGGGAAGACGTCAGTACAGTTGCAGACTTTGGGGATGTTCTTGAGGGCTTTAACTTTTTGCGTTTCATCAACAACATGAGCTAGGAATGCATGGCATTCCTTCCGCAAATACATCTGAGCTTTGATGCATGAAATATACAAAGGTTCGAACTGGGTTTATCACCGTAAATCATGAGGGCTTCGCCAGAGGGAAGATTGAGACGAATAGCTTTCTCGTAGCAGAGGATATATGCATGATTGGGGCTCAACCAATCCATGCCGATCATGACATCAAAACTTTTTATGGAGACTGGCATAAGGTCGATAGAAAGGAATGATTTTCTAGAGTAAGAGTACAGCCTATAAATATGTCGTTAGTTCTCTCTTTCTTTCCATTAGCCATCTCGATGGTGAATGTTTCGGTTAAAGGTTCAAATTTACATTTGATTAGGTGTTTCAATGCATGACTAACAAAACTCCTCTCCGCACCCGAATCGAAAAGAATGCATGCATAAGAGTTGTCAAGAGGAATGTACCCGTAACAACGGTAGGATCAGTGACCGCTTCCTCCTAGCCCGTCACCAGCACCCTTCCTGTATTGCCACCCGTTGTCTTCTTGGGGCAGTTTCTTTTGAAGTGTCCAACTTCCCCACATCCATAGCAGGCTTGGTTGGCACCCGCTTCAGGAGTCGGATTAGTTGGTTAGAGTGGTGCCCTGCAGTATCGGGTTGTATGTCCCTTCCTTCCACAGTTGTTGCAATTCAAATCATGCCAGGGTCCGTGATGATGAAAGGTACACTTGTTGCACAGAGGTAGTTTCCCTGAATAACCACTGGTAGGAGCTTGGGTGGTTGGAGCAGCAGTTGGAGCACCAGTAGGAGTAGTAACAGCGTGGACTGCCACTGTTTGTTGCTTCTTGGAAGGCTCTTGAGGAGACTGGCCCTTGCGTTTGTTCTAAAATATCTTCTTCTTCTCACCACTCTCCTTTTGTGGCTCAGTGACCGCTGATGCCTTATCCAGATCGACTCCATGATCGATCAGAGTCTGCGCAAGATCCTTGGCGCTTTCAAATGTAGCCGGTCTAGCAGCCAAGACATTTCCTTTAGTTGGTTGTGTTAGTTCCCAAATGTACCTCTCGATATTCTTGCTTTTCGGGGTGACCATTCTCGGACAGAGGAGAGCCAGATCACAGAATCTAGCGGTGTAGGAAGCGATGTCGGAACCCTTCATCTTCAAGTTCCAGAGTTCGTGCTCCAACTTTTGCACCTCGCTCCTCGGGTAGTATTCCGCAAGCATGAGTTCCTTCAGTCTTTCCCAACCTATGGAATTAGCTACTGGCAGAGTCAGGGATTTTAATTGACCATTCCACCAGGTCAAAGCTCTGTTGGTGAAAGTGCAGGCGGCAAACTTCACCTTTTTTGCTTCAGAACAGGCGCAAATTTCGAAGATGGATTCGATCTTCTCGAACCATCGAGTTAGAGCGATAACACCTCCATTTCCGTCGAATGACTTGGGTTTTGCGGTCATGATGTCCTTGTAGAAACACTCCTTTTGATGTCCCTTACCTCCTTCTTGTCTTTAAGGGTCGGTTCCACCTCCAACCCCACCAGAGTTCACTTGTGCCATTGCTGCAGTCACGACGGCTGTAACTGCTGCCTAGAACATGACTGGGTCGAACTGAGGGGGTGGTGGTGGTGATGGGGTGTCGTCGTTTCTTCTGATGGGTCTTCGTCGGGGAGACATCTTGTTCTAAAAATAATCAGGAAGAAGAGGCTGATAAGTCCCCTAAATTTAAATCAAGATATATGAAAAAAGATATATCTCATCCTGATAAAAGTGTTCCACCAAGCGATAAGCAAAGAAGGGTTACTAACGCAAGTAAGTTATCACTTAAGAAAGAAGATGTAGCAACACTTGTAATGAATCTGTATACTGAATTTGGCTCTAGCTAAAATACTCCTATAGTATTTTATGTTGGATACTTTTGTTCTTGGTAAGTTTTAGGCTTGCTGTAACACCACAGTCACTCCCAAGCACATGTTGGTTATGTCTCGAATGAATATAGTTGATCAGGCTATATTAACCCTAGACATGATTACATAACTCCCCAGATTTAACCGCAGTGTCCCAGCATCTAAATACTTTTGTTGTGCTCTATCTATGACACAGATTTTGTTACGTATGCATACTAGTATACTTTTTACAAAATACTTTATATTTTGAAAATATACTTTTAGTTTAGAGCACTTAGGCCCCTTAGCGTTTATAGTTGTATGACATGTAAGGTTCGGTATACTTAGTTTGCTATAAACAAGGGCTCTGATACCAATCTGTCACACCCCAAAACCAGGATGGCGGAATCGTTCCAGGGTGGAGGACGTCATGTTTAGCATCACAACCATTGTACAATAGCAAGCATAGTAACACAACCATTACGATGAATATATATATATATATATATATATGAAAAATGTTGACATCAGTCTGAAACTTGTTTTAATTGCACCAAACGTATGTAGAATATAAAAACATGACTCTTATTGCTTCGGCTCCTCTAAATCCAAGAAGTACCTGTCTACCGATTTCCTGAGAATACAAGCAGTTGGAAAGAATATCAACATAAAGCTGGTGAGTTCATCAGCATTTAGTTTCGATGAAAAATGTTCTTTGATTCTTTTGAAAAGTGTTCCTCAAGAAAATCCCATATTTTCTTATGAAAAGTAGCAAAGAGTATCTATTAGTAGAAAATAAACCATCAGTTTTAGCAATGCCGGTGTTATCCTGGGAAAAATCCCATATTTTCGCTAAAAACAGGTTAACCATCCTAGAGGTAGATATGCAAGTTCAGAAATCCATGATTACTATCAGTGTATTTATGAAAGTAGTTTTATTACTAAAAATAAAACAATGAAGACTAGAGTCCCAAAACAAAAGTTAGTTTATACTTATTTGTGAGTCGTATAACCATGCTTGATATGATCGAGAGACCTTTATAACGTTCTTCAGGCGTTAAGCTAAATGACATTTGTTCACCCCCAGGCATGCCTGCCTAACTATAGCTAACTGTTTAGGTGTGGGATTGTCAGTCCCGAATAGATCTATTCACAAATCTCACAGTCTCCCTCCAGGAGACTCAGGTTATACTAAAAGGATTTAACCCTGTACACCTAAGGGTACATTATTGAAGTAGAGCCTCACAATTCTGTATAATCTAGTTTACAAGCTAGAGACAATATAAAACAGTATTTATCCTTGAATAAATGTACTTTATACTCCTGAGAAAATATATAACATAAACTAAATTTGCCATAGTTTATACATATTTATCCATGAAATATGATTTGGTAGAAACTGCCTAGAGGGTTATCCCAAACTATACCCATTATAGTTTATTAGAGTTGATTGTGGAAAATTCTTTGTAAAAACCTTTCTGAAAGCTATGAAGTTAGATTTCCAAATTAAAAGTTTCCCTTATGCTCAACATATTACAAAAGGGATAAAATATACAAATATGTTATTAAACATGGAAAATCATTGGACTGTATTAATAAGTTTAAAACTTAATAAAATACTTTGAGTTAACTTGTATCCCCCCCCTGAAAACATTAAAAGCACGGAAAATGTAGGGGTATGAACTCACCTTGAGCGAGTGGTTTGATTGAAGGATCGATACGGAAAGCTGGATGTCCAAGTGAAGCCTTGAACACGATTTGATCCTAATTAACACGTAATGACACATAAAAGACTCAAATGAAGGTATTTCACCACTAAATGTGATGGAGAACCACTCTGGAGACTTGGAACTACTAGCACTAAGTGTTAGGACCTTGTAGGATTGCATAAGGGGGTGTATTTCCACCTTGTGTGTGTGTATGCGGCCATGGGTGTGCGGCCCAAGGTGTGTGCGGTCGTACACTCATGAAAGAAGGTGCCTTTGAGGTGTTCTCAAGGTCCATACTTGTATCAACGAAGTGTTCTAGGTCTATACTCGTTTGTAGTGCAAGTTAAGGGTCCTAGAAGCGGGTTTGTAGCCCTAGGATGAGTGTGCGGTCGCACACGGGAGTGTGCTGCCGCACACAAGGAGTGTGTTGTCTCACAAGGGTGTGTGCGGACGTACACAGGTGTGTGTGGTCATACACCCCACATGAAGATATCCAAATTGTCGATTCCAAGGTGCAGTAAGGCTGGGGTCATGTCTCTCTCGAGTATGGAAGTCAAACTCTCACTTTGAGGGGTGTTTTAAGAGTGTGCGGCCAACTTAATGGTGTGTGCGGCCACGCTCACTTCCAAACATGAATAACATGACGAATATTGCACACTTAAGGCTTATATAGAGTGGTCTCTCATGGATATCAAGTTAGAGGAAAAATTACTCACATTCGTGAAGATTTGGAGGGTTCACGGTTGAAGAAAACTTGAGAGAATAGTGTAGTGTGCGGCCAAGGAGTGAAAGGAATGAAGGGAAGGGTTTTACCCTTTATATAAGAGTGGGTGTGCTTCCTAGAAAGGAGTGTGTGGCCAAGAGGTGAGTGTGCGGCCGCATACCCAAGTGTACGGCCGTACACTCCCCATAAGGGTGTGTATGGCCCGGTTTTGTCACCCTATTGCTTGCTGACTCTTTCCTAACCTCAGCCTTGGCTATGCTCAAGATTAGAATGCTTAAATGAACCCTTAAATAGTACGAGAAGTCAACAGAACAAGTTTAACATTGATTAAATTGGATAAGTGTACAAGATAAAAGTTTCGGGTTGTCACAGAATTCCTCAAGCTTAAACAGGGAGGAATGACTGTGAATGATTATGAAACTCAATTCAATCAAAAAGCACGGTTTTCTGCAAAGTATATTCCAACTAAAGACGATAAAATTCAGTTATTCATGGAAGTACTACGGTATGAAATCAGCGATTTCATGGTTAATCGGGATGTTCTGTCATTCGATAAAGTGGTTGAGTATGCTCGAAAGCGCGAGCATGACTTAGAGATACGTGGTGCCACTCTTTCTATACTGAAGCATCCACGTATTGATCGAACTATTCCTGTTTCCTCTACTCGAACAGCTCAATCTATTTGATCTGAACCTAGAAAACAAGTGCAATCTCATAATACCTCTCGTGGCCGCGGTAGATCATGTTGGTGCATGTAAATGCTCCACAAATAATGAGTGATTATTAGGTTGTATTTTCCCTTTATTTTGTATTGTTGGTGTAAATACTCTCCCTCCTATATAAAGGGGGAGTTGGTCATTTATTTCTTTAAGCTAGCTAATCCTTTTCTTAGTTAGAGTTACACTTTTCTTACAATGTAATTCTAGAGAGAGAAAGTGGTGGGTTCTCCCCACCTAGGGAGAGTTTCTCTCCCACCATGTTCTTCATGAAATATATTATTATTCTCTCTTGTTCTTAGTCTTTTTTTATGAACTCATAATATGTTCTTCGTGTTCATACTTACAAAAACACGATTAATCTCATGATATATTTCTTTCGCATTCACCGTTCGTTATAAAAATGGGTTCCTACAATTGGTATCAGAGTCGTACCTTGAAGATCTCACGATTAGTTCAAGGGAACGACTCCCGTTCGGTGATTATCTTGTGATTTTTCCGTGTTTCTGCAAGAAAAATTTTCGAGTTTCTTACCGGAATTTTTTTTATGAGTTCTTTCTTAGTTCTATTTTCTGGGTGATTCTTACTCAATAAAATAATTTGTTGCTGTTGCTGCTCGTTCTATTTGATGCTGGAAGAAGATGTTCTTAAAAGTTATTATTTTGTTGCTGTTGAAGAAATGAAGAAAAATGGGAGAAGAAATTATTTTTGTGGTCTCTAAAATGTTGAAGATATTGTCCAGGAAGTTCTTTTATTCTTGGATGAGAAGACACAAATTTAATGGACTTATTTTCAAGAGAAGTGGATTTTATTTTTACCCAGCAGCATGGAAATCTCATTGAGGTATGAAGTTCTTTATTCCTCATTTTCTTGCTGTGAAGCTTTAATGTGAAGAAATTTGGACGTAAATTGTGTTTGTGAAAAACAGTTTGTCCTTTTTGCTCTTTTGGGTAAAGAGTAATTCATTTATATTTACCTTCCCAAGCAAAAACCATGTGGCTATGACAAATCTCATCACCTTTTGTCCCCTAAAAACCCTTTGTATACTCTTCCTTTTGCCTTCCCAAGACCCACTGGTTGACTTAAATGCTTTATAAAATATTTCCCTCATTAAAATATAAATAAATGGCCTTTGCGGTACCATTTTTCATGAAAAAATAGCATTTTTCGTCACCTGTTCAGCCCTTTCCGGACCCCCGAACCGCAGCCAAAAACTGTCTACCAGAGTCCCCTAAGAAGCCTCTCAGTAGCCCTTCTCAGCCCCTTGATCTGAAGTCATCTCAGCCTCTATCCGCAGCCTTGGTCAGCAGCCATAGAACCGCAGCCAAAAAGCCTCTCTTTCCCTCAGTTCGGATCTGTTCCTGGTTCGGACTGCAACTGGTATCAGCACTCTCGCACCGCAGCAGCTTAGCTGCTCCTCGCACCGCAGTCGGTTGCCTGCTTACGCCTACCGCAACTCGCTACCGCAACCAGCCTTGACCTGCAGCCGTTTTGGTCCCACCGCATTCACCAGACTTCGGATCCAACCCTTCCATCAGCAGCGCCTCTTCCAGCCTTCAGCCCCCTCCCTTTCAGCCCCTCCTTCCTTCCTCCCATCCTCCCTCCTCCTCCCCTTTTCTCCTTCTTTCTCCATCAGCAGCTGCCCTTTCTCCATATCCCTAATTCTTAGACTTCGCCCCTTTTTTTTACTTAGCTTTTTTAACGTTTTTTTTTATTCATTTTTTTCAGTTTTTTAATTTATTTTTTTTCTTTAACACCAATTATTTTTTTAACGCCATTTTTTTATTTAGCTAATTTTTTTTAACACCAATTTTTTTTAACGCCATTTTTTTTATTTAGCCAATTTTTTTAACACCAATTTTTTATTTAGCCTTTTTTTATTATAACCAATTTTTTTTATTAAAACCAATTATTTTATTTAACACAAATTTTTGCCACCACATACCCATGGATTGTCACATTGGTTATTCATTTCATGCCGGTTACTATTATTGGAAGAATACACCTACCGCATTCGGACTTCATCTTATCTTTTTGTGATGCTTGCACCGCAACGGTGATTGATCAACAAAGTTGTTTCACATTCTTCACATTATGGGATTTTTATGACTTGGTTGCTTATTTTAAGCAAGTGGACTTTATTTTCTTTGAAGCCACTTCAAGTGTTCCGGCACCACAGTTTGGATATTTAGATATTATTTTGGCACAACAGATTTTCTCAGCACAGCTTCAGCAACTATGTCACCTGCCTCCTCATGACCGCAAGAGTATTTATTTTACTCTTTCTCGTTTCTTATCGATACCCTTCATACATCTAGGGAAAGCTTCTCTTAACTCTTGGTATCCGACACTCTCCATCTGATGATTTACTGATTTTTGATATTCGGTCATTGGTTATCAAAAATAGGGAGAGAATATCATCCGAATTTGGTTATTATTGTTTGAGTTTGGATTTTGAATACTTCTGAAGATGATTATTTCTTTAGTGATGCGATGTGGCACTTATTTTTGGTCTTCACGGATCAAATTTTTGGCACTACTCGATGTTTTCTGATTCAGATTATTTATTATTCGGACTCTACCACAGGATGATTTTGTGTTCGCATATGGTTTAGTTATTATGGTTTCACGAGTTTGGATTTGTGATATGTTGAAGACGAAGATTATTTTGGCGATGTGACGTGGCACTTATTTTTGATCCTTGGATCAAATTTTTGGCATCGCTGGACCATGTTTTTGGACTCACATTATTTTTATCCTGACTATAGTTTATGGATGCTTCACATTTTTACCAGGTTATTCTTTGAAGAATTTTGGTGTATTATGATTCGAGAACTCGAGATGTTTTTCAGACTTTTGAAGCCGAAGTGTTTCTTTTATTAGAGCTTCTACCTGCTCATGGTGACCTCCTTCTTTAGGTGATTATGACTGGTTTGAAGATTTGGATCTTATTTTTTCTGCTTCATTGGTTGTGCTTTGAAGCCAAAGACCTTCATTGTTAGATATTCATGGCCAATCTCAGACTTCACAGACACTTCAGAGTTTCAGAGACATTTCAGCACTTGAGTTCATTTTATTACCACACTTGCTAGTTGGATTACTGTATTATAGCCTTGTATCACTTATTGTATCTCTCATCATTTGTAAGCATTTAGGGAGAGAATGTTGGTGCATGTAAATGCTCCATAAATAGTGAGTGATTATTAGGTTGTATTTTCCCTTTATTTTGTATTTTTGGTGTAAATACTCTCCCTCCTATATAAAGGGAGAGTTGGTCATTTATTTCTTTAAGCTAGCTAATCCTTTTCTTAGTTAGAGTTACACTTTTCTTACAATGTAATTCTAGAGAGAGCAAGTGGTGGCTTCTCCCCACCTAGGGAGAGTTTCTCTCCCACTATGTTCTTCATGAAATATATTATTATTCTCTCTTGTTCTTAGTCTTTTTTATGAACTCATAATATGTTCTTTGTGTTCATACTTACAAAAACACGATTAATCTCATGATATATTTCTTTCGCATTCACCGTTCATTATAAAAATGGGTTCCTACAGATCACAATATTTTTCTCTTCAATCACCATCGTGTCGAAATTGTGGAAAGAATCATCTGGGTGAATGCATATTAGAAAAAGGATCAGTAGTTTGTTATGGACGTGGAGAAGTAGGCCACATGAAGTCTGTTTTCCCGACTAAAAATGTTACATGCTTTGCTTGTGGTGTTACTATCCACGGGAAGCTTTTCTGCCCTACTCTTACTAGCCAAGTGGTGGGGAGTCAAGCTTCCTTCCAACAACCAAAGAGTAATCCAACTCAAAAGGAGGAGGTGCCAAAAGCTAAAGGTCGTGCATTTCGGATTACCACGGAGGAGGCACGTGAAGACCAGAATGCCGTGACCAATACATTTCTCGTCAATTCTAGACTTGCTCACATCTTATTTGATTCTGGTGCCTCAGATTCTTTTGTGTCTCATGAATTTGTGCATTCCTTTCAAATTTCTTTCTATGCACTCGCGCAACCATTTCATGTATATACTGCGGGAAGTATATCATTACTTGCTGATAAAGTCTATATGAATTGTGTCATAGAAATTGAAGACTATAATTTTCTTGCAAACCTAATTCCTATATCCTTGCCCAACTTTGATATTATTCTCGACATGGATTGGTTGTCAAAGAACCGTGCAGAACTCTAGTGCTATGAAAAGATAGTACGTATTCCCACTGAAGGGGAGGATCCTATTTATGTCTACGGTGAACAAAGAATATTAAAAATCATCTCTTTCCTCAAAGACCGTGATGGGATTAAAACAACTTTTAATCTATGAAGATCGATTAGATCTTGAACAAGTATATGAATGTAAAATAACAAGAACGCAATAATAAGAACAAAACAGCTTGAATCAAACGAGTCGAATGATTAAATAAAATCCTCAGAAGAGCTCGACTAAGAACATCAACTGTAGAGGATTAGAAGATTACAAGAACGATTAAAGAAAAATATTGTACTCTGTATGAATCGCTATATCGATAATCAGCAATCTTAACCTAAAATGCATGTAAGCATTTAACTTATATACAATGCATAAAAGGCTCACAGTTGGACAGGCCCAAACCGGAGAATACAAGGCTAAACTAACGAGCCCAAAAGACGCAACACCAAAACTATCTTCAGCCCAACAATCTCCCCCTTTGCGTCAATATGGAGCGAGACCTTCACTTCTTACTTGGGCCGGCAGCTGAAGCTGGTACCTTCTTCTTCACGGTACTAAACAGACACTTGGTTATGGAGAGGATGGTCTGTCTAAACCGGATGTACCAATTGATCATATCATTGAAGTACTTGATATCATCAGCCGAATTCTCCTTACACCGCTTGATGATTGATAAGACGTGTTCCAAGCAAGTTGTGGTGTAAAGGTGCTTGTCAGCTAAAGCGAAGAGACATTTCTGTCCTTCGGCTCTAGTGAACATCACTGAGTTTCGCCTCGGATCTATCTTACCCATTTGAATTTGATTTAGATCACTGGCCGATCCCACAGGTGCGACTTTCGGTTTCTTCTTAAAAACTGTGGCGACCTCCTGATCCATTTGGGCAACCTCCATGATGTAGCATGCCAACATCCTTTTGACATGGTCTATGATGGGACCATATTCGGTTTCATCTGTCAGCAGGATATTGTACAAGACTATCCAGTCATGAGGATTCAGATTCGGCAGATCCGCCAGGGAAATGATGTGGGCAGTTCTTGCAGATCCTCGGATGAGCTTGAACTTAACGTTTGTGAATCTCCCCACTGCATAAGGCTTCAGCACACGAACATTAACAATCTTCTGGGCGCTCCAGGTGAGGTATTGTGGGCGAGCGGCCTTCAGATAGAAGTCAATGAGCTCCCTGTCAAGCTCATCGTTCGGATGCGGGACTTCAAAAATGTTAGAGAAGGTGTGGAAGATGAACGCCTTTCGAGTCAGTGGCATATCAAACTGCGAATCGATAGAATTGTTGCAGTCGAATGATATCACCGGCTCGAGCCATAGTATGCTTGGAGTCTCTATGGCCTCTTTTATCATACGATCCCTGGTCCAGGCAGGGAAGAGCAACTTTCGGCTCTCAAGGAGATCGTGGGCTTCTTTTTGCTTTCGTTCGGCTTCTTCAGCCTCACGCGCCACACGACTGGCATCGTCATCAGCATTGCGACTGTTCTTTCTTTTTAACATGTCCGCAATGGTCTCCTTGTCTTCATCTTCATCTTCATCTTCATCTCCTCCCTCAGCTATGTTTTTGCCCTTGTTCTTCACACCCGAACCCGAGGCATGACCAGTTGGGGGTGGTTCGGTTGTGTGAGTAGCTTTGGAGGAAGGAGGTGGTTTCGATCCTTTCTTCTCATCTCCCCCTTGTTTCGGAATGGACACGAAACTCAGTAGGCCTTTAATTTTGCTTAAAAGGTCCATGGCCGGAGAGAGTTTTTCAGCGAGGGTGCGCCTCACTGAGTGGTTAAGGATGGGGTCGTGTGCTTCCAGGATGTTTGATAGAGCTGCGTGGACATCCGAAACACACGTCTTTATGACTTCCCTCTCGGATCGAAGAGCTTCCAATTGTTGCTGGGAGTTGGAAAGCTACGTGATCTTGACCTTAAGGACGGTAGTCTTACTCGCCAAGACGTCCATCAGAGAGTTTTCTGCTGCAAAATCCTCTTGTAGCTTTGCCAGGCGGGCATCGATGGAGGCACGAAGTGCCGAGTTGTCGTCGCTAAGAGTTTGTCTGAGAGTAGCGAATGAAGACAGCTCCGTCGAGACAAACTTGGCCAATTGTTGAACAACTGGTTCCAGAGTTATCTTAGTGGCTTCGGCGCTCTCCTGCAAAGACTGCAGCAGGACAGAAGCGTCATTGAATAGTTTATCGACTTTTTCGGTCGCAGCCTCACAGGCTCGGGTGGAGGCATCGATAGCAGCAGTTGCTGAGGCCACGGAATCATGTTGAGCCCGGGAGAAGGCGTCAACGATCTTCTGAAGGGCAGCTTCAGACAAAGACGATTGTTGGTTGGAGGAGGAGGCGAGAAGTTGATCAACCTTCTCGTTAAGCTCGCGAAGATGCTTCTTTGTCACTGGAGCATCATCCTCCTCGTCACTCTGAACTTGAAACGGACTATAGTAGACCGAATCGAAGTTCATGTGATCACCACCAAGGTATTGATCACCGCCATCAGAGGCGTCTTCTGGAGATTGAGGTGGTGGTGAAGCTGGGGGTGTTATTGGTTTGGTTGGTTCAGGTTGAGTGGGTAGGGGGTTAGTTTCGGGTGGTGGTTGTGTATGGGTTTCGGTTTGTGGTGGTTCGGTTACAGGAGGGGTTTCGGTAACTGGTGGTGTTTCGGTTGATGTGGTGAAAATGGGTGGTGGTATAGGGAAAGAGGTTGGGGGAATAGTGGGGTTTATGGTGGGAATGGAAATAGGAATTGTTGGTGGAGGTGAAGGAATAGGAGATTGATGAAGTTCCATCTCCGGGGTTGGGGACCGAGGTGGTGTGTTGCCTCGTTGAGGAGATTCGTCTCCTTGTGATCCTTCAGAGTCCGAACTCCCACCTTCGGATTCGCTTGAAGAGGAGGGAATAAGGAGCTTTCGCTTCTGTTGGGTCTTCCTCCTTTTCGGTTGTGGGGATGAAGCAGCCTTCGGTTGTTTTCGCTTTTTGGGAGAAGGTCCCTTTGGAGCTTTGGACACTTGCTTCCCCTTCTCTGCCTTTTTGCCCCTGGCCACCGGTTTATCGGCATCATGAATCGATCGCAGCATGTCCGGTGTCAGTTCCCTCGGACCAGTTGGCCTAAACTCCTTGATCGTCCTTATCAGTCTGCTATCGGCGGGCACATCGGCATACATCGACTCCGGAAAAGAGCCAATGAATGAGAATTTTGATGCATCGGATACGATGATCTTCTTGGTATGAAACGTACCAATAGAAGACATCGATGCACCATCGGCTGTTGGAACATTGAACTTGTCCATTGCCCATCTTGTGATCAAGATCCAGAACCGGGCCAGCGACACCTCAGAGTGTCGGGAAGAGGAAGAGAGGCTCTGAATCAGTTGTTGCCATAGAACAAACCCATAGTCTAGGTTTATCCCATTGTACACCCCGTACATTATCGAAAGGAAAAGACGACTTGCACCGTCAGATCCTGAGCTCCTCTCTGACAGTCCCTTGAAGAGAACTGTAAATAACCCATTCCACTGGGGCGGTAGGCAGGACTTCTTAAACTTGGCGACGGAGGTGAGAACCTCTGTGTAGCCCATGTTGTAAAACATGTTGTACAACATCCCAACCGGAATCGTCTCCGGGTGAACTCGCGATGGGTCAGCAGCAAACCCTAACATAGTGCAGAAACGGGGGCGAGAAATCGAGGTCTTGTGTTCTGCCACTTCAAAGAATACCCGGTCGACGGTCTTGTCGTAGTAAGCCGTCGCATAGACCTGTGATAAGGTCACCATTGGCACCGTTTCGATCCGTGACAGTGCAGGAGCAAGCTGGGAGTACTTGAGGCATTCTATGACCGGCGACATATAGGAATCATACGCCAGTGGATTCAGATCAATGACTAGGCATTGTTGGGGTCGGATGGGAAGAATCTGAGAAGTTGCATGAACAGAAGAAGATTCAGCCATTGTTGCAGGTTTGGAGAAGAAGATGACCGGGAGAGTGATTGGGAGTGTTTTTGCTTTGGAAATTATGGAGGTAGTAAAGAGGTAAAAGGTTGTGTAGACGGCCTTTTATAGTGGGTGATAAGAGAGAGAAAAATCGTTTCAAATCTCTTATGGAAATACGAAACGGGTTTTTTGAGTGACTGATTGGTGACAGTTGGGACGTGCGATGATTACGTAGGAGAGAGAGTGTCAGTTTCCTAGGATTACGCCGCCCAATAAGCGCCGGTTCAGAGAGAGGAACCGTTTCCATTTCCACACGCGCCTTTAATGCCAGAGTGATGACTCTTCAATATCGCACACGCGTCCATAAGTGTCAGAAAAAGCGCGGCCGTTTCAAATTCACGCGCCCTCCTTTTTACCGTCGTTTGAATTTCTATCCATTTAACTCCCGCCGAGTCAGCAACTTTTTGTCTTTTCCCCTTTTAAACGGCTGTTTTCAATTAATGACCCACGTGGCTAATTTTTGACCACAACTGCATTTGTAACCATCCAGTAATAATCCAGCCTGGAAAATAATTAGTAACGGAATTTTTGAAAATCTAGGATTTTCGTGCAAAGAGTGTAAAAGAAAAAGAAATAAAGCAACTCTGTTTAGGATGATCTGTGATGTCAATAATGACACGAAACTGATGATCCCGGGCACGAATCTCTTCCTTCAAGGTCAAGAAAGACCTCAAAGTGTTAGTGTGGAATCCCGTTGAATTACGATCAAACATTTATTAATAAATGTTGAAAGGCTTCTTTTAATTAGGCTTATTAAGGGTGGTTTCGCTTTGAGTCAACAATCCAATTCTTGATATAAGAACGAAAGTGAACAAAGTACTTGTGAGACCGGTGTAGTCTGTTGAACAAGTAGGTTGGAGTTGATTTTGTAGTGGCGTGGATTAATAGGAAATCTCAGATAAAATTTAAAATTGGATCCCTTGGGAAGAAATGTTATGGTGAGTAACAATTTCATTGGAATCACGCAAAAGAAAAATTGAGATTCCTTGAAGGTACATTCGTCAATTCATTGGTGATAACTTGATCAAATTAATTGGTCACCGTCAATTCATTGGTGTTGAATTTTGGGTTTCACTTAGCTCGTAGTGGCATGAAACTAAGATCATAAACACAGATGTTGTGTAACCGTAAACCTCAGTGGTAGTTTCTGAGAGTCTCAAGGGTTACAGTGATGAAACGAATGTAATGGAGAAGTGTAATGGGGATGGTGAAGAAAACATAGTACCTCTGCTGCGAACATAAGGACCAAGCAGGAAACTCTTAACTCATGTGAGAAAAGAGTGAGGTAGCTCACGATTAGAATAAATGAGTTAGCCTTATTGGGAAGACAAGGTTTGTGTATACCAGGTCATGAAGGCTATTATTCAAAATCTTATGAGGCTTGGGACACATACAGCAGCATGCTTCTAGGGACACTTAAGTAAGTCATCAAATATATCCCCATAAACGAATGAGCACTCAAAAAAAATTAAATAAAATATTTTTTGAGTTTTTGAATAAAAAAATAGAAATAACATTAAAAAAATAAGACTTAAAAAAATTATAAAAGAGTTAAAAGAAAAAAAAACTTAAGAAAAAAACTTTGGAAATAGTTGAAAAACCGAACCCGAACGTTCGGTTGGTTTCGGTTGGGAAAAAGTTGAAAAACCGAACCCGAGCGTTCGGTTGGTTTCGGTTCTAGAAAATTTTGAAAAACCGAACCCGAACCTTCGGTTGGTTTCGGTTCAGGAAAATTTTGAAAAACCGAAGAGTTTAGATGAGCAATTTGGAAAAACTTTTTACACAAAGAAAAACAAATTTTGTACAAATAATATAGAACTCAAAAAAACTACCTTTGAATTAATGAGCGAGTCAGATGGTTGAACCGAACCCGAACGTTCGGTTGGTTTCGCTTCTTACGTTTGAGTGTGAGAGGTAGTGTGAGGCACTGACTCTGATTCCATCATACCTAGCCCTTGCAATATTTTATTGAATGATGCTTCGGGAAGAGCTTTGGTAAAGACGTCAGCCAGTTGATCAGTGGTTCTTACGAAGTGAACTTCGACATTTCCATCTTCCACATGATCTTTGATGAAGTGATACCTCAGTGCTATGTGTTTGGTTTTAGAATGTTGCACTGGGTTATGACAGATCCTAATTGCACTTTCATAGTCACAATATAGTGGGATCTTCTTCATATTGAGTCCATAGTCCCGAAGTTGACTCTGGATCCAAATCACTTGTGATGTGCAGGATGCAGCGGCAATGTATTCCGCTTCGGCAGTAGACAGCGACACACATGTTTGTTTCTTGGATTGCCAGCTGACCAACTTCCCATCAAGAAATTGACAGCCACCAGTTGTGCTTTTACGGTCGAGTCCACATCCTCCAAGGTCAGCATCAGAATAGGCTTGAACGAAGAAGCCTGAGTTGGATGGATACCATAGACCTAAGGAGGTGGTTTACTTGAGATAGCGTAGGATGTTCTTTACTGCCAGCATGTGAGGTTCGCGTGGGTTAGCCTGAAATCGAGCACAATAGCATACAGAAAACATGATATCAGGCCTGCTAGCAGTTAAATACATCAGTGAGCCTATCATTTGACGATAGAGCGTGATATCGGCAGCCGGTTTATCTAGTGAAGGGGTAAGCTTGGTGTCGAATGCCATTGGGACTTTGACTTTTGAGTCTCCCATCATGCCAAACTTCGCTAGGAGAGTCTTTGTGTAAGCTTCCTGATTAATAAAGATGCCTTCGGGTCCCTGTCTTATGTTTAAACCAAGGAAAAAGTTAATAGGACCCATTGAGCTCATTTCAAACTTAGTCTCCATCAACTTTCTGAATTCAGCTGTTAAGTAGGGATTCGTGGAGCCAAAGATGATGTCATCGACATAAATTTGAACTATCATAAGGTGGTTACCTTCCTTTTTGCGAAAGAAGGTTGGGTCAACCGAACCTTGTTTAAATTTAGACATCTTTAAAAATTTTGTAAGCGTTTCATACCAGGCCCTCGGAGCTTGTTTGAGGCCGTACACAGCTTTATCCAGAATATAGCAATGATTTGGATACTTTTCATTCACGAACCCAGGAGGTTGCTCCACATACACAGTTTCTTCGAGTTCTCCGTTGAGAAATGCACACTTTACATCCATTTGGAAAACCTCAAAGTTTTTGTGAGCAGCATAAGCCAGAAATATTCTAACAGATTCTAGCCTAGCTACTGGAGCGAAAGTCTCTTCATAGTCTATTCCTTCCTCCTGACAGTATCCCTTGACCACCAGACGAGCCTTGTTCCTTATGACATTACCTTCCTTGTCCATTTTGTTCCTAAAAACCCATTTAAGACCAACAACCGAAGCATCTGGAGGAGTTGGAATGAGGCGCCATACTTTGTTCCTTTCGAACTCATTCAGTTCGTCTTGCATTGCTTGAACCCAATCAGAGTGATCGAGGGCAGTGTCCACTGTCTTCGGTTCAACTTTTGATACGAATGAGTTAAACATACAAAACTCAACCTTTGAAAATAAGGATGTCTGTTTTGCCTTCAGTTGAGATCGGGTCAGAACCTTTTCAGATACATCACCAACTACTTGAGAGATAGGATGATCTCTGGTCCATTTGGTAAGAGGAGGGTAATTCGGATCAAAGGTTGGGTCTAGTTCAGCATTGATCATTTCTTCCGGCTCAGATTGGCTATCGTAATCAAGCGTCATATCATCATGCTCCCCCTCAATTGATGAGTCTTGAGAAACATGAGGTTCAGGGGTTTCTTGTGGTGCTGGACTTTCAGACGCTGAAGCACCTTCGTTTGGAGGGGCATCCTCGGTTGGAGAGGCACCTTGGGTTGGTGAAGGACCTTCGGTTGAAGATGTAGAGTTTGGTTCCCCCTGGACTTGTGAGCTTGGCTCCCCCTCGACTGAAGCATTGTTGGATGGAGATTCATCAGTGGGCGATTCTCCTTCATGCATTCTTCTTGCAGCATCTTCGACAATTTGCTTCATATGATCAACTTTGTTGTCAGTTGCACCTGCTTCTGAGAGAGAAGCTTTTTCCGGTTCGTCAAAGAGTTCCATAAATTTCTCGTATAAATTGGCGATAGAGACTGTGACTTGGCCAGTTTGAGGAAAGATTTCCCCGGCAGTGTCATCTGTGGCCTGTAGCTTCTTGACATAGCTATCGTCGAAGGTCACATAGTATGTCTCTTCAATCCTTCTTGAACGCTTGTTTAGGACCCTGTATGCCTTGGATGTGAGTGAGTAACCCAGAAAGATTCCCTCGTCGGCTTTGACATCAAACTTGTTGCGGTGTTCTTTAGAATTAAAGATGAAACACCTTGAGCCAAACACATGGAAAAATTTCACATTGGGCTTTCTGTTGTTTATTATCTCATATGGTGTGAGCGTGAAACGCTTGTTGAGATAGGACCTGTTCTGTGTAAAACAAGCAGCAGAAATAGCGTCAGCCCAAAAATAAAGAGGTAAGGAAGCGAAACTTAGCATAGTTCGGGCAGCTTCACACAAAGACCGGTTTCGCCTTTCGACTATTCCGTTCTGTTGTGGTGTGTAGGGAGCTGAGAAATTGTGACTAATTCCCTTTTCTGCAAGAAACTCTTCAAACTCCCTGTTCTTGAATTCGAGACCATTGTCGCTCCTGATGTTGCGAACGACCTTCTTGAGCTGGACTTCAATTTGCTTGATAAACACTTTCAGCTTTTGAGTCGCTTCAGATTTGAGCTTTAGAAAGAACACCCATGTAAATCGTGAAAAGTCATCAACGATAACAAGAATATACTTGCTACCACTAATGCTTTCGATAGATGAAGGACCACACAAATCGATATGAAGCAATTCGAGTGGTTCAACAACTTTTGTGTTGATTACAGATGGGTGACTTTGACGACTTTGCTTTCCCATTTCGCATGCAGCACATAAATGCTCTCTGTCAAACTTGAGCAATGGAAGACCCCTAACATGACCTCCAGTGACAAGTCGGTTGATATCTTTGAAATTGAGATGAGAGAGTCTTCGGTGCCACTACCAGCTTTCGTCGGATTGAGCTTTTGATAACAGACATATGGCTGGGTTTCCTTTGATGGGTTTCATGTTCAGAGGAAACATTTCACCCTTTCGCTCTGACTTCAGAATCACTTTCTTTGTCCTTTTCTCTATGATTTCAGAACCTTCATCGTCGAATGAAACTTTGAGACCTGTACCTCCAACAAGCTGAGATACACTGATGAGGTTGTGTTGGAGTCCTTCCACATAAGCCACCTTCCTTATTGTAAAGTCACCATTCGTTATCATACCGTATCCCTTTATGGTGCCGAAAGAGTTATTTCCAAACTTAACGTTGCCACCATTTGCAAGAGATCTGTATTCCCTGAGCTCCTCTTTCCTCCCTGTCATGTGACGCGAGCAGCCACTATCGATGTACCATTCTTCGTCAAACTACTCGTCACGTATAACCTGCAAAAATTAAGCAGATTTAGGAACCCAAAGTTTCTTGGGTCCATGTGAGCTTTTCATGGAAACGGGAATAGTAAGAGAGATGTCAACTAGACATGTTCGTTTTATTAGAGTTGTTTCATCTTTCTTTTTAATGGTAAAGACTTTTATTTTGTTAGGATTGGATGTGTTCGTTTTGGACTCTGATTTGGATTCATCGACCTTCTGCTTTCCCTTTTGTTCAGCTGATGAATGAGGCTTTTGAGAGCAAACGGAATTAGCTTTAGAGCATGATTGAGATGAATTAGTGGAAGTAGAAGAATTAGAAGAACGAGAAGAGTTAGAATGAGATGTTTTGGATGGAGAGAACTTCCTGGCTGATGACTCTAGGTGACCCTTTTGCTTTTGATCATTGGAGGTGCTGACCTTCGAGTCTTGTTCTCTTTTGACTTCAGAGCCGAACCTCTGTGTTCGGTTGGAGTTGTTCTTGGAACCGAACCTTTGGTTTCGGTTGAAATCCTTTTCTGAACCGAACCTTTGCCTTCGGTTGGTATCTTCTTGTGAACCGAACCTTGGCTTTCGGTTGGTATTTTCTTGTGAACCGAACCTTGGCTTTCGGTTGGTATTTTCTTGTGAACCGAACCTTGGCTTTCTTACAGGATTGTTTTCATACTTCAGATTCTTGTCTTTGTGTGAATAGTATGCATTCTGGGAGTGCCAGAATTGTTTCCTTTCAGAAAGGTTCTTCCTGTATCTTTGGTTCCTTTCTATCTTCTTATCCCTCATCTACTTAGGTTGATGATGAACGTTCGCTTTCGTTTTTGTTGTCTCCTTGGCTGGTTCCTTTTGAACTTCAGGAGATTTACTTTGAGCCGAGGGAGCAGAGGGAATATCCGAAGAAGATTCAGTTTGTACTGAGGGAGTAGAAGGAATGTTTGAAGAAGATTCACTCTGAGTTGAGGAAGTGGAAGGAATGTCTTCTTTTGCTGATCTCCCATCCTCCTGAGGAATATCTTTCGTACCACTGGTGCTTGGCTCACTGAAATTATCGGGCTTATTCAATGGTTCAGGTATGTATCTCCCTTTTCGCATCCAGGAGGTTCTTTCAGATAGGCCAACTGTTTCGTTTCCATTATCTATTGGAGCTTCCCAGAAGTACTCATCACAACCATCTGCATTGTCTTCGTTTACAATGTCTGTGAGCTCAGCTGTTTGATGTTCAGTTACTCCAGTCACTTTGTATACTTGATTCGGAGTGGTCCTGACCTTTTGATATACAATAGCTTTTTCTATTAATTTCGGGGACTTTTGTTGGGACAATCTAGCGAATTCCACAGAATTTTCAGAAATAAGATTTTTGTGGTTTTCAGTTTCGCTTTTAACAAATTCTGAGCAGTCAACCGTATCTTCTACAGAAATTTCACTCATGTTTTCGTCCTCGTTAAGCTCAGATGCATTTTCAACATCGATTTTATTTTCTGAGCTTACGTTGGCGTTTAGAGAGTCAAATTTTTGCATGGTTTCGGTTCTCAGTTTAAGTCTGTCATTTTCGTCCAAAAGATTTTTGAGCATGTCCTTGTGGTCTTTGGATTTAATGAAGGACTCAATTTTGTCCAGTCCATACATGTAGGTCAGATTGACATCATCAGACGATATCACACTCTCACAATTGTAGGCTTCGGCATCGATTTCATCCTCCTTAAATTCTAGGAAGGGCAAAATCATGCGATGGATCTTTTGGCCTATCTCACAATCCAAGTGAAGTTGAGTAATATTGGAATATAAACGTTTAGCTATTAAACAAAAAACATTTCGTTGTTTTAACAATTTCAAATTGTCTCTCTGCAAATAAATGTTTTCGTCTTTAACTTTAACTAATTCCGACTCTTTTAACTCAATCCACATTCGCCGCTCCTCACTCTTCGACGCCACCCTGCTTAATTGATCAGTCAGGTTAGAATTGGTGACTCGAGTTTGAGTTAAGCTACTATCTAAATGAGATATTCTTGTATTAACATTTTTTAGTTCTTTCTCATATGAGGATGGAGGTACTTTAGAAGAAATAAAAACAGATTGTACCTTCTTTATCAGTTCATCGAGCTCATTGAACTGCTGGCTGAGTGGTTTGGCCGTAAAGCACATATCCTCCTGTACCTTCTTTCCATCGCTTCCTCCATCGGTATTGTATCCCCTCGTTTGAGATACGTCAGTCACCATGAAGCATTTTCCACCACTGCTCTCCTCCTTAGCCACATACGCCTTTCCATGGGTAGGCTTCCTCACTTCTTCATCTTCTGAGTCAGTAGACCAAACTTCTGTGCTACCGAACTCATCGTCATTAACCGAACCCTACACAATAAGAGCGTTAATAGAAGGGTTAGCGGTAGACTTCTTCTTTCTCAACTCATCCAATCTTTTCTGCAGCACGGCTTCCTCATCATTTCCATCGTCCTTTTCAGCCATCTTCTTAAGAACACAGTCCTTAGCATAGTGATTCTTGCCACCACAGTAGAAACAGCTTACTCCGGAATCGCCATCTACCTTCGGTTCCTTCTTGGGCTCCTCAGCCTTCGGTTCATTGTTCACCTTTTCAGAGCTGTAACTCCCCTGCCAGTTTCAGTTTTTGTTACTGGGGAATCTCTTCTTTATGAACCTCTTGGGATTGGATACCATCATGGCATAATCCTCAGTCGTGAGGTCATATTCCTCCAAGTTCAGCTCTTCATCCTCCATCACAGCTTTACTTTTAGATAGGAGGGCCAACGAACCAAGACTAGAAACAACGTTCTTCTCTTGAACCACAATCTTCTCTTGGGACTTTAGAATACCCACCAGTTTCGCCAAAGAGTATGATTTAAACTGCTCATGGGCTTTGACTGTGGAAACCACTGCTCTCCATTCAGATCTCAGTCCGTTCAAGAAAGTAACCTTCTGTTCGATGAGCTTCCTTTCAATGTCGTGTTTGATCATCTTGCTGAGAAGATGATTGAAGCGATCAAACGTCTGGGTTACCGTTTCTTCGGCCCCTTGCCTGAATTCTCCAAACTCAGATAGAAGCAAGGTTTGGATAGAATGTTCAAGATCTTCGTCTGTGGAATACAGTTCGCGAAGTCTATCCCATACTTCCTTCGCCGTAGTACATGAGCTGACCAGTCTGAATGTGTCTGACTGAAGGGCGAATCTGATCAACCTTAACGCCTTAATATTACACTGGAATTTGTCTTTTTCATCTTGTGCAATATCCTTCACGTCCTTAAGCAGATCGTTGTACTCTTTTTGCGTCTTACTGATTCTGGATGTTGCAGAATGAGAAAATGGTCCATTGATGATGGCTTCCCAGATGAGAAAACCATTGTCCTCCGATCCAATCACGTAATCTTCAAAATGATGCGCCCATACTTCATATTCATGGGTATATAAGATTGGAATCTTTGTCGTCGAACCGATGCTGTTGGAAATATTAATTGGGTTTGATTGCGTCGCGTCCATTATGATCGTAAAAACCTGTTCAAAGATCAGACTTGTAATAAAGCAGATTAGGGCAAAATAATAAATATTAAGATACGTCAATTAAGATGACGGCTCAATAAATATCAATGATTGCGGAAAACCCTAATGGAAATCTTTTTCACAGAAAAGATGTGTATCGATTACACAGCCTCCTGCTCTGATACCAATTGATGGGATTAAAACAACTTTTAATCTATGAAGATCGATTAGATCTTGAACAAGTATATGAATGTAAAATAACAAGAACGCAATAATAAGAACAAAACAACTTGAATCAAACGAGTCGAATGATTAAATAAAATCCTCAGAAGAGCTCGACTAAGAACATCAACTGTAGAGGATTAGAAGATTACAAGAACGATTAAAGAAAAATATTGTACTCTGTATGAATCGTTATATCGATAATCAGCAATCTTAACCTAAAATGCATGTAAGCATTTAACTTATATACAATGCATAAAAGGCTCACGGTTGGACAGGCCCAAACCGGAGAATACAAGGCTAAACTAACGAGCCCAAAAGACGCAACACCAAAACTATCTTCAGCCCAACAGACCATAAATTCATATCGAAGGGATGTTCTATCTATCTGGCCTATACAGTTGATATCTCAAAAGAGGAGAAGAAAACTATAAATGATGTTCCCGTTGTTAATGAATATCCTGATGTTTTCCCCGAAAAATAGTCTGGACTTCCTCCGGATAGACAAGTAGAATTCCGAATTGACCTTGTGCCTGGTGCTGCTCCGATTGCAAAGACTCCTTACTGTCTTGCGCCAGCTGAAATGAAGGGAATGATGATCCAACTGCAGGAATTACTTGACAAAGGCTTTATTCAAACGAGTACCTCCCCCTGGGGTGCTCCGGTATTATTTTTCAATAAGAAGGACGGTTCGATGCGAATGTGTATTGATTACCGTGATCTAAATAAGGTAACTATCAATAACAAGTACCCACTACCTCGCATTAACGATTTGTTTGATCAACTTCAGGGTGTTAGATATTTCTCGAAGATTGATTTGAGATCTGGATATCATCAGTTGAAAGTACACGAGTCGGATATACCGAAGACTGCTTTTCGTACTCGATATGGGTATTATGAATTCCTTGTCATGCCATTCGGCCTGACAAATGCTCCTGTTGTATTCATGGATATGATGAATCGGGTGTGTCGTCCAATGCTTGATAAATCTGTCATCGTATTCATTGATGATATTCTAATCTATTCTAATTCTGAAGTTGATCATGCCATTCATATTCGTGAAGTATTAGAACTTCTTCGAAAGGAGAAACTATATGCTAAATTCTCGAAATGTGAATTTTGGCTTACCCAAATTTAATTTCTCGGCCATGTGATTACTGGTGACGGTATATCAGTAGATCCTACCAAAATTGAAGCCATTCAGAATTGGGAAGTTCCCCGTAGTGCTTTCGAAATTCTTAGTTTTTTGGTCTCGCAGGATATTACCGGAGGTTCATTAAATATTTTGCGCGTATAGTTGTACCTCTCACGAGTCTTACACGAAAGGAAGTAAAGTTTGAATGGGTGAAGCCCAAGAGAAAGCTTTCTCATCTTTAAAATATCTTTTGACTCATGCTTCAATCTTATCACTCCCATAATGTGATAATGATTTTTCCGTGTATAGCGACGCTTCAAGGTTGGGACTGGTTGTGTGTTGATACAGCGTGGTAGAGTAATAGCCTATGCCTCAAGACAACTGAAAGAGTATGAAAATAATTATCCCACCCATGACCTCGAACTCGTTGCAGTAATATTTGTCCTAAAACTTTGGAGGCATTATCTTTTTGGTACAAAATTCCAATTGTTTACTGATCACAAAAGTCTCAAGTATATATTCAGTCAGCAAACTTTGAATATGAGACAATAGTGAGCCATGGAGCTGATCAAAGCCTATGACTGTGAAATCCTGTATAATCCTAGAAAGGCCAATGTAGTTTTCGATGCACTTAGCAGAAAGGTTTATCATAATACCGTGTGTTATGTTATTTCCCACACTACCGTAAAGTTCACTATTCTTTATGAACTAAAGAAATGGCAAGTTGAGGCCTTAAAGCCAGAAAATGTGAAGAAGGAAGGGATGGTACCTTATGTTGATATTTTACTTGATGATCCACGTGGACTGAAAGTATTTAAAAATCGGCTATAAATTCCAAAGATTGGTGGATTAAGAGAGAATATTTTAGATGAAACCCATAAGTCTAAACTATTAGTACATCCTGGTACAAGTAAAATGTACTATGGTGTACGAGCTGATTATTGGTGGCCTGGCTTAAAGAAAGACATTGGAATATACGTGCAAGATTTTTTAGTGTGCTTACAAGTCAAAGCAGAACACCAAAAGCCATACGGGAGTCCAGAAAGTATTAATGTTCCCATGTGAAAATGGGAGGATATGCCCATGGATTTTATTACCAAATTGTCGAAGACTGCGAGACAGAATGATAGCATTTGGGTAATTGTCGACCGACTAACTAAGAGTGCATATTTTCTTGCCATGCATCAAACAGCTCCAATGGAGAAATATGCACAAGTATACTTGGATGAAATTATTGCAAGACATGGTGTGCCACTAAAGATTATTTCCGATTGTGATACTCACTTCACTTCTCATTTTTAGGGTAGTGTGCAACGTGAATTAGGATCTCGGATCACTCTCAGCACAGCTTAACATCCCCAAATAGATGGTCAGACGGAGAGAACAATCCAAACAATAGAAGATATTCTTCGTGCATGCGTCTTGGAATTTGGTGGAAACTGGGACAAGTACTTACCTCTTGTCGAATTTTCATATAACAACAGCTACCACACTTCAATCAAATTGCCACCATATGAAGCACTATATGGACGTAAATGCCATACTCCATTATGTCGGTGTGATGTAGGACATAAAATCCTTGGAGGCGAAATGATTCAAGACACCACTGACAAGATTCAAATTGTGCGAGAAAGAATGAAAGTGGCCCAGGATCGACAGAAGTTCTATGCAGAAAAGAGGAGACGACCCATAGAATTCCAGTTGGGTGATTTCGTAATGTTTAAGGTGTCCCCATGGAAAGGCATTATGCGATTTGGGAAGAAAGGAAAATTGAGTCCCAGATTTTTTGGTCCTTTCAAAATCATCCAGAGAATTGGTAAACAAGCATGTCGTTTGGAATTTCCTGAATATTTGGTAGGTATTCATGATGTGTTACATGTGAGTTATCTGCATAAATGTTTGAGCATATATGATGAAACAGTTCCGTTATCTGAGGTGAAACTTGATAATAAATTAAGATATGTAGAAGAGCCTGAAGAAATCATAAACGAAAGAACGACTGAATTGCATAATAAAGAAGTAGAGTTGGTGCTTTTCAAGTGGAAACACCATCGAGGCCCAAATTATACTTGGGAAAATAAGAATGAGATAAGAGTGAAATATCCCCATTTGTTTAAATCGTTGTAATTTTGGGGACGAAATCCTCAAAAGGAGGAGGTATTTGTAACATACACATTCAGTTATCGTGTTTTTTTAAATGAATAATATTATATGTTTTTGAGTGTTGAGTTCTAACAACATAGTTTTATGAAGAATTGAATTAACAATATGTTTAGAATCACTCGAAAAGGATTGGAAGTCTTATGAGATTCCGATCAAAAGTCAACTATTGAAATTAATGAAAATACGAAATTGGAAATAAATAAAAATAACATTATTGAAAGTTGTAGATTGTCTCTTTAGAAACATTTAGGCGAAAACCTGATAGAAATCCGAGTTATAACGAAGAAGTTATGACCAATCGAAGATCCACGACAAAACCAGCAAAACACTATTTAGCGTAAAAAGTGAGTTTTAAGTAAACTACTTTTTTAGCTTTAGTGATCTAAATAAAAGGCGTGGTATTCGTTAAACCGAGAATTTTCATAAAAAGAATGTCAAAATCTGACTTCGTATGAGGAAGTTATGATTTTTTTAAGTTTCGGTATATCAGTATACAGCTAAAAAACTCGAAATAAAGGTCGACTGATTTTTAGCAGACACAACGTAAACGAGAATCGATGTTCTCATCAATCGTAGTACAACAGTAAAAAGACAGATGAAAACGTACATCGGATGAAGAAGTTACGAATTTTTAACGGATTTTTCTGTCCCGGACTGTTAAAAATAATAATATTAAAAATAATATCAAAATTAGCCAACGGATTCTAAACGACAGTTGTAGAGTATAATCTCGCCTACGTGTTCATATAAAGAACATCGAAAACGGAGCTCGTATGCGAAAGTTATGAATTTTTGAATATTTGGGCACAAAATCTGAGAAGCTTCGCATACTAGGCTCAGACTCGGCCTCGTACAAGCCTCGCATAGAAGACATGTGTCCGGTCCGTGGCATGACCGAAGCGAGCCACGTCGCCCTTCCCTTGCGATCCGCCCCGTGTCCGAGCAGGTGAGTCATCCGAAGCGTAGGTCCAATCTGAAACCGACACGTCCCCCCCCCCCTCGCCAGTTGTCCGACGCGTGTCCTTCCCTCCTTCCCTCCGGATCCGAAGTCTCGCCTATATAAAGGGAGGTGCGAACCCTCCCGGTTTTGGTTGAATTTTTGCATACTTTTTCACCTTAAACCTTCTTTCAAGCTATTTTACATCCCCTAAAGCCCTGGGATCATACCTAACTCCCGAAAAGCGTCCCGAAGTGCCCGAAGACCCCGAGAAATTTATCTTTTCGGTTTGAAGCTCAACCCTCGCAAGGCCCAGTTTTCAATAAAGCTCCCGATTTTTCATCGAAGAAAGTTAATTATAGAAATGAAGTGTTGCCCAAATTACTATTTTGACCTCCAGTTATTTCACGGTGAGTTCAAATTTTAGGAATTGTATGTTATGTGTTATATGTGCAATAGGCTTTCCCGTGTTATTATGATAATGAGCTATACCTTTGACTACAAAGTGAATTACTAAGCATCACTTAGGTATTGGTATGTAGCCTTTGACCATGAAGTGAATGAGTATGCATCACTTTGGCATTGGCAGAATGCTAGATAGGGCTGATAGCCTGTAATTTCTAGCAACATGTTAACTCACAAATCGTTTATTTTCTGTGCCACTTAGGCTGAAGTCTTATTGGTGTATATCAAGTTGAAATTATTGTATCTCAATGATTGTAAATCTTTGAATTAGATCATTTTTTGATATGGAAAGCTTGTCACATGTTTCACATATGCCTTTGTTGTTCTTTGTTCCTCTTTACTTCTGTCATATTGGTATATATATATGGCATAACATGATATTGTATCTATTTTTGAACTCACTAAGCATCACCGCTTATCCCTCTCAGTGTTTAACTATTGTAGGTAATAAGCATCCAGTATAGACACATATTGTTGGAAGATTTAGAATAGTTAATAATATTACTTTTGTATTTAGTGATCGTGTATGTATAAAATTATAATTTTCTGGGTAGTTATGTAATATACTAAAACTTAGTCACTTTGTATTCAGTCTTTTGTAATTAAGCTATCAATGTAAAATATTGTTTATGAATATGCATGTAGCATGTTTTGGAGTAATATGATGTAGTTTTGGAGAGGGGTTCTCTCAGTTATGGCTATGAATCAAGAAATGGAAGCATTGTATAGGAATGATAAATGGATAATAACTGATTTACCTAAAAGTAGAAAGCCTATTGGTTTTCGTTGGATTTACAAAGTAAAATATAAGGCTAATGGTGAAATAGAGAGGTATAAATCTCATCTTGTAGCTAAAGGTTATAACCAAAGAGGTGGCATTGACTATGAGGAGAGTTTTGCTCTTGCGGACAAAATTGTTACTATTCGCGTGGTTATTACCTTAGCTGTTAACTATGGTTGGAATTTGTATAAGTTTGACATTAATAATGTTTTTTATATGGTTCTCTTGAAGAGGATGTCTATATGGTTTTACCTCCTGGATATCACAGTAAAAATAACAACAATGTTTGTAAGTTGTTAAATTCATTATATGGTTTAAAGCATGCTCGACGTAAGCGGAATGAAAAGTTGAGTAATTCTTTAGTTAGTTTTGATTTAAAACAAAGTTATAATGATTACTCTATGTTTGTTAAAGTTTCTGGAAACACGGTTATAATATTGCTGGTATATGTAGATGATATCATTCTTACTGGAAATTATGAGTATGAAATATTAAAAGTAAAAAAAAAATTGAAATCTCAGTTTCTTATAAAATATTTAGGAAAATTAAAATACTTTTTAGGTATTGAAGTTGTGGATGTCCCAATTGGTATTTGTTTGTCTCAAAGAAAATATTGTTTGGAGCTACTTCATGATGTTGGTACGCTAGGTTGTAAAGTTATTAAGACTCTATAACGCATGGTTCCTGGTACGCATTTAATTATAATTTATTCACTTTTGTAGAGCTACCCGACGAGTTAGGATCCCTAAACTCGTCGTATAGAAACCAGAATGGACGCGGGATTTTAAGCCACCTACTCGACGAGTTTAGAGCCTCAACTCGACGAGTAGGGATGCCAGGATGAAACCCTAAGTTCGGGGTTTTGCACCCTATTTAAGCATCCTAATCCCCACTTGATGGCCTCATTTCTAGCCTCCAAGTCTCAAATCCTAGTTTCAGAAACCCTAATGCATTTGTGATCTTGTGAGCCATTTTTAGTGATCTTTTTGTGTCTTGAAGCTTATGGAAGAAAAAGGAGCTAGAGGATTCAAGGAGAAAATAGTAGATCCAGAGACTTCCTTTCATCCTCATCATTTTCTGGTAATCAAGTCTCTAACTTGCTTAGTAGTTTCTTAGATCTCCTTATTTTCAATTTATTGGGTTTTTGGTCCAAGGAGCTTGATCTTTGGGATATGGACGTCCCAAGTGAGTGAACCATCATATCTGGAATCATTAAGGGTTATTATGGCATAAAGGTGCAAAATTTATGCCATTACAGCCCCCATGCAAGCTCTAAGATGTCATCTTGGCCTTTTGAGCCCCAAAAGGCATGCATGGAGGAAAAGGCAGAAGCTTTACGTGTTCAAATGATTTCTAAGGCATAGATATATGTTTGTATGCTTTAGTTTGGAGTATGGATGACTTGTGGACCAAGATCTAACTTCTAGAGAGTTAGGGTTTGAGCCAAACCCGTCAAATGAGGGTATTAATGGGTAAAGTTGGAAACTTTACCCTCAAAAGGATGTTTTCAGTGTGTATGAGAAACAAGAAGCTTAGATCTGAAGTGTAAGGGATTAATCTGCTAGTAAAGGGAAGAGCTCAGGATGACTGCATTGCACACACTACAACTTTTAGCATGGGAGGATTCACTCTGATGTTTTGACATATGATTTTGATATATTGACAGATGTTATGATATTTTTGAGATACATGATTTATAACTTTTATATGATGAATGATACTTATGGCTTTTATTAATGATTTTAAATGAAATATTTGCAGCATATTTTTGGGATGTTTCAAGTTGGTATTAGAGCCTTGGTTTGAGGGATTCGGGTACACTCTCGGGTGTGTCTGAACTCAAACTAAGGACTTGGTATGATAAATTTCAAAAGAAAAGCATTTTTATGAAAAGAAGTTTGAAAAGAGAAAAAGATTTCTAAAAGAGAATAGGGCGTGGTGCATGTAATCAGCCGAGCTTAAGTACGTACTCCCAAATTACCCATACAAGTTTATGCTATGATATGCTTATGAAAACTACATGCTAGATTAGGGCTAAGGATCTAGGAAGGATGCCTTATGTGCCTGTTATATGTGTATCAGCTTTATGAACTGCATGCTAGTACAAATTAGTCAGTGATATGATGGCTTGATTAGAACATGTTTGATTATGTGTACTCAATGCTCGAATGTTGCCTACTTTGTGCTTTTAGGAGTTCTAGGTATCTTTAACTAACTAGTAAACAAATATGTTAAGTTACATATTGTGAGGACTAAATAATTTCAGAAGGTTAGGTTTAGCTCTATTTAGCAGCTCTTGTTTGAGTCCTACCGTTGTAGGGTAGGACCTCTCATTCGAAGAATTATCTAGTCTTAGTGATATGTAATAGTATTTGTGAGCTCGTTAAGGGGAGATAGCAGGGACTTCTTATGCAGCTGATGGCAGAGATTGGGTTGGTGATTACCCTAGGGAAAGCCTAGGATTAGATTAGTGCATGAAGCAGTAGTAGTAAAAGGGACTTGGTGGAGTCTAGGTAGTTCTTGAGGAAAGTACAGATATATATGGAAGGTAGTATGGGCTTGTACTACTGAAGGCGGAGGATCCATACTCGAATCAGGGAAGGCTGATATGAACCCAGGAAACTTGTAGTGTGTGAGATCCCTCGAGTGATGATATGTATACTGATGTTTGTTATGGTGTTCTTTTAGTATGGTGACGCTACGCACTAGACCAGTTGGCACTTCAGGTGCTGGTGAGGGATCAGGCTCGGGCTCTGGAGCCGGACAGTTAGACGAGTAGACGAGAGATTTCATTTCGTCTGAGGTCATGCACATTATTTTAGACCAGACTCATGTGATCTTCGGTACGATCAAGGAGGGTATCTTGCAGCTTTTCGATGAAAGGCTGAGTTCATTCCGCACTGATGTGGTGGCCATGATGGGGTCACGCACGCTGATATTCAGGGAGTTCAGAGCCTGTGGAGCTCCCAACTATCATGGGGCTCGGGAGCCCATTGCTAGAGGCAGATGGTTGGCAAATGTTGCCAATGCCTTTCGCACCAGCAGATGTCCCGAGGGGGACAAGGTTCAACTTGCTTCCTGCCTCCTGAACGATAGGGCACGAGATTGGTGGAAGGAGGTTGGGAGAGTTATTGGTGATGATGTCGCTATTGATGCGATAACTTGGAGTGATTTCTCAGCCAGGTTCAAGGTCGAGTTTGCACTTGTGATCGAGGTGCAACAGCTTGCCACGGAGTTCCAGGATCTCCAGCAGACGACTGATGCGGTAACCGAGATCACCGCTATGTTTAGGGAGAAGCCCCTTCTTGTTCTGCAGTACGTGTCGGACGAGGAGATGAAAAAGGCCCGATATCATGAGATGCTTCGGAGTGATATCCGCCAGTTTGTGAGCCGATCCAGCTGCAAGACGCTGGAGGATAATGATTGTTAGGGATCGGGAGAGGGAGATAGATTTAGAGATAGAGAGGAAGAGGAAACCAAATAGGGTTCAGACATGTAGTTTGGGAAATAAGCCCAAGGTATCAGATCACAAATCGAGGAGTCAGCAGGGTTGCAGCTGGTGTGGCAAGTGTGGCAAGATGCACGAGGGGGCGTGTAGGGCGGTGAGTTCAGGTTGCTTCAAGTGCGGCCAAACTGGTCATATGAGCAAGGATTGTACTACTACCACCACCACCACAGCAGTTTCAGATCTGATTTGCTTTTAGTGCAATCAGAGGGGACACAAAAGGGCCCAGCGTTCGGGTTTAGTAGCGGCAGGACAGGTGGCAGCGCCCGCTCCTGCCACATTGAGGATTACAGATGGTGTGACAACCCGAATTTCGTTCTGTCATTATAACTGATCCTTTAGTAAAATTCGTCGTTTTTGAATTGTTTTCGTTTACCTTCTTAAAATTAAGTCATTAATTTTAAGTCTTCTATTATGACTTAATGAGTGCCCAAACACATTAGAAACTCATGATAACGCCCCAATTTAATAATTGGAAGATTTTTTTTAGATTCGACCATATCGGGTAACGACAATTTAATCGGGTACGACCAAAAGCCTCGGTAAACGTCAGTATCGGGTAGAATTCCACCGTGTCCCAAACTCAACCCATATATAAAGCTCAAATGACCTCATTTTGAAGCTTTTCATCCTCTCTCACTACTCTCTCTCTCTACAACTCAATCCTAGGTCCAAAATCACCAAATTCAAGCTTCAAATCATCAAGGTAACTATCCTAACTCATTGTATAACCTTTTCAGCATTCAAATCCATGTTCAATCTATGATTTAGGACCATAAACATGTGTTTACAGCCCTGGAACACTCATAGGCCGTGAACACATATAAGATGGGTTTTGGAGCCCAAAAACCCTCCCAAATCACTTTTGGAGCTTGAAATCGACTTAAGGACATATTGGAATGGACTTAGAACACCTTGAACTCATCATTTAAGGGATAAATATGAGTTTACGGCCAAGCACATGCTTGGACCGTAAACACCCTTTCATGGGCAGTAAACTCATTCTAGGGTGTTAAGATGCCCCTTAGACACCTCATAAGCCTTGGAATAAAGTCTAGAAGCAACCACAAACAAGTTAGGGGTCTTAAACTTAATAAAAACCACTCCATAAGGAGTTCACGGACGTAACCCCCCAAGAATGGGTTCCTGGGTCGTAAACTCCTATATCTTGGTCAAAGTGTGCCCTAAATTCACCACATGACTTGTAAAATGAGTTTAAATCACATGTGATTAATCTAGGACCACCAAAACACATTAAGACATGGCACATAAGATTTTACGGCCGTAAACTCCTCAATTGGTCCCTATCATGTTCAAATCTTATTCCAATGCCTTGAAACCAAACCTAGCATCATCCCTCAAATGTATTAAGGTCATTTAGCACTCAAGAGCACCACCCATGAGTTTATGGCCGTAAACTCATGGGGATGTGGTGTTTAGGGCCGAAAACTCTTCTAAGAGTTTACTCTTGAAGAGTAAACTCCATTTCTAAGCCATACACTCCCTTTGATGCCACCCTGGTCATTCCAAACACTTGAATTGAAGTGTTTTCGCCCCCTCGAAGTGTTAATTCATGTCATTTAGAAAATAAAAGTCTAATTAGATACAAATGTGTATCGTTTTATATTACATAGGAACCTCGCGCATTCTCAAGCCTCGAACTGACATATAGTGTCCAAACTGACACGTTTCTTGACGGGTGAGTTCATACCCTTACACCTTTTTCCGTGTTTTTCAATGTTTTCAGGGGGAATACAAGCAAACTATAAATGATTTCGAAACCTAAAACTAATGTAATTCTATAAATATATGGCAAACTTTTAGATATCATTACCCCTTTTGTATCATGCAGAGCATAAGGGATGTTTTACTGAGTATAACTAAGTAGATTCCAATTACAGTAAAGGAAGCAATCAAACCAATCAAATTATTATGGGAATAATTTGGGATCTTTAGTTCTTGTTTTACGAGCACAAATTTATGTAAAGTTAATAGATAAAGTATGTCTGATTCAGTTTATCTCTATTTAATTTAGAGTATTATGCCAGATAATTTCATTGTATTACACTGTCTTTACTGTATTATTTTTCAAAACGATTAGTATGTTTGATAACAACCGAGAACACCGTGAATAATTTAATACTAGCTTGTGAGATTCGTCTTCATTAAACCCTTTGGGTTATCAGTAAATCCTCCCTGGAAGTGTAACCAGAGTCTCCTGGAGGGAGAGCGTGGAATTTGTGAATAGATCTATTTGGGACTGACAATCTCACACCTAAACTGCTAGCTACAGTTAGGCGGGCACGCCTGGGATGACAAATTCTGGATATCGTCCGACGCCTGAAGAACGTCAAGGAGGTCTCGTTGTCGTATTAGCATGGTTACCCGACTCACAATATGTATTAATATAAGTTTATTCACGGATTTTCATATCTATCTTTGATCTATAGAATTTATATCTAGTACGGGATGGTATTCCCATGGTTTTCAATCTATAGATTTTATATCTAGTACGGGATGGTATTCCTATGGTTTTTATATCTAGTACGGGATGGTATTCCCATGGTTTTTATATCTAGTACGGGATGGTAATCCCATGGCTTTCAATCTATAGTTTTTGTGTATTAAAACTACCTTATATCTAGTACGGGATGGTATTCCCATGGTTTTCAATCTATATTTTTATGTATTAAAAATATCTACTGTTATACTGGATGGTATTCCCAGTGGTTTTCAATATATAGTTTTATGTATTAAACTATACACTGATGTATTTAACAGAAATTCAAAACTTTAACTAAACTGTCTTTATAAGAAAATACGGGATTTTCTTGGATAACAACTTTTCAGAAAAACAAAGGAAACATGTTCATTTTCAGAAAAACAAAACACTTATGAACTCACCAGCTTTATGCTGATTTTCAAACTGCTCAGGTTCTCCTTACACAGGTATCCCGTGTTCTTTTGCAGAAGACGGAGCATATGGAAGTCTCGTCATATTTTGATTAACTTATGTAACTACAAAACTTGTATTACTTTACTTTCAAACAAATGTAATGAATCTATGTAATGTAATGTTTTGTGTTTACTATGCTTACTATGTATATTGGTTGCGATACTTCATGACGTCCTCCGCCCTGGAACGTTTCCGCCTTCAGTTTCGGGGTGTGACAGATGGCCATTAGGGCAGGGAAGAGGCGCCTACGACTAGGAGCAGGGCTTTTCAGCTTACTGTAGGGGAGGCACGTGCAGCTCCCGATGTTGTGACGGGTATGTATTCTCTCCTTATCTCTGTATTTGTATTGATTATCGTTTATGTTTACTTTTTTGTTATAGGATCGTTCTTAGTGAACGGTATATCAGCTCTGGTATTGTTCGATTCGGGGGCTACCGGATCTTTCTTGTCGCTCGCACTTAGCAAGTGATTTGTTAGAGCTTCGAGGGAGCTATATTGCCCACTTGATGTAGAGATAGCGGATGATAGGACCGTTCGGATTGTGAGGGTACATCGGGGAAGTACACTACAGTTGTTCGACGAGCAGTTCTTCGTAGATTTGGTCCCCATTCCCCTGCGAGGGAATAAGGTTATAGTGGGTATGGACTGGTTATGCCCCAATGGGGTAGTGATCGACTGCGAGTAGCAGCTAGTGAGAGTTCGGACTCCTAGTGGGCGAGGGTTAGTGATTCAGGGCGAGAGGCCGTAGTGTGGACCGACTTTATGTTCAATAGTGAGGGCGAGGCTCTACCTTCAGCAGAGTTGCGCAGGGTATGTCGCCTATGTTATGGATACCCGGGATAAGGGTAAGGCGACAATGAATGATGTACCGATCGTGTGAGAGTACCCAGATGTATTCCCAGAGACGAGGATGTGCAGAAGACATCTTTTAGGACTCGCTATGGTCACTATGAGTTTGCGGTGATACCATTTGGGCTCACCAATGCTCCAACCTCTTTCATGGACCTCATGAACTGTGTGTGCAGACCAATGTTGGACCGGTATGTGATAGTCTTCATTAATGACATATTGGTTTACTCCAAGATTCAGGAGCAGCATGAGGAGCACCTGAGGGAGGTGTTGGAGACACTGAGGAGGGAGAGACTTTTCACAAAGTTCTTCAAGTGTGAGTTCTGGTTGCATGAGGTGTAGTTTCTGGGGCACCTTATCAACCAGAAGGGTATTCTGGTCGACCCGGCCTAGATAGAGGTCATGATGTAGTGGGAGGTTCCGAGGTCTCCATCTGAGATTCGTATTTTTCTTGGTCTAGCGGGTTATTACCAGATATTCTTCCAGGATTTCTCAAAGATCGTTTTTCCTTTGACCCGACTGACCAATAAGTCAGGGATATTCCGTTGGGGGGCTGAGCAACAGGCAGCCTTCGAGACTCTCAGATAGAGGTTATGTGAGCCACTGATTTTGACTTTGTCGGAGGGAGTCGATGACTTCATGGTTTACTATGACGCTTCGAACACAAGCCAGGTGGCCTCGTTTGATTATGCGAGCCACCGATTTTGACTTTGTCGATTTTAACTTTGTCGGATCATAGGCCAGGTGGCCTCGTTTAATTATGATAGCCGTGGGTTGTTGACCCTGCATGGAAGGGTGTGGTTTTCGTACTTGAGTGGGGTACGACAGGTTTTGATGGATGAGGCCCACAGTCAAGGTTCTCTATCCATCCCGAGGTGACGGAGATGTATTGGGCTCTTCGTCGTGATTACTGGTGGCCCTACAGGAAGGTCAAGGCCGAGCACCAGCGACCACACGACAAGATGCAGCCGTTAGATATTCATGTGTGGAAATGGAAAGATATCACTATGGATTTCATCACCAAACTTCCCAGGACCGCACGTGGAGTAGATTTGATATGGGTCATCGTAGATTGGTTGACCAAGAGTGCTCATTTTATCCTGATCCAGGAGAGTATATCGGCTGGGAAGTTAGTCGAGATCTACGTTCGTGAGGTGGTGGAACATAATGGAGTGCCCGTTTTGGTGGTGTCAGACCGAGATGTGCGTTTCACTTCCAGATTTTGGAAGCGGTTTCATGACAAGATGGGTACTCGTCTCCACTTCAGCACCGCTTTCCACCCTCAGATGGATACGTAGAGCGAGAGGACGATTTAGACTCTTGAGGACAAGTTGCGTGCATGTGTTTTGGATTTTGGTGGCAGCTGGGATACGTATCTTCCGTTAGCGGAATTTTCATATAACAACAGTTACCACGCCAACATAGACCGACCTCCCTTCGAGATGCTCTATGGGAGGAAGTGTAAGACGCCAATCTGTTAGGGTGAGGTCAGTCAGAGGGCCATAGGGAGTACGGAGGTAGTACTCAAGACCACTGAGAGGATCCAGCAGGTTCGGAGCAGGCTCCAGATAGCTCAGAGTCGACAGAAAAGCTATGTCGACAAGCGTCGTTCAGACTTGGAGTTTCATGTGGGCGACATGGTTCTCCTGAAGGTGTCACCTTGCAAAGGTGTCATCTATTACAGGAAGCGGGGCAAGCTGGACCAGATACATCGGTCCGTTCAGGGTGTTGGCTCGAGTAGGCCAGGTTGCTTTCCATTTGGATCTTCCAGCAGAGCTTAGCCAGATCCACAACACTTTCCATGTTTCTCAGCTACAGAAGTGCTTAGTGGATAACTCAACGGTTGTGCCTGTAGAGGATATTCAGGTTAATAACAGCCTGAACTATATCGAGAGACCAATAGCTATTATTGACAAGAAGATGAAGGAGATGAGGAACAAGAGGGATGAGTTGGTGAAGGTGTAGTTCCAGTTGCAGCACCGCAAGGGTTCATAGTGGACTTGGGAGCCCGAGGAGGAGACGAGGGAGCACTATCCGGAGTTGTTTCCTGACACAGCAGACTTCGAGGACGAACTCTAAGACAAGTGGGGAAGAATTGTAATGTCTAGTTCCTAGTACGCATTTAATTATAATTTAGTCACTTTTGTAGATCTACTCAACGATTTGGGAGCCCCAAACTCGTTGAGTAGAAACCAGAATGGACGTTGGATTTTAAGTCACCTACTCGACGAGTTGAGAGCCTTGACTCGATGAGTAGGGATGCCAAGATGAAACCCTAATTTTGGGGTTTTGCACCCTATTTAAGCATCCTAATCCCCACTTGTTGGCCTCATTTCCAGCCTCCAAGTCCCAAACTCTAGTTTCATAAACCCTAATGCATTTGTGAGCTTGTGAGCCATTTTTGAGTGATTTTTGTGTGTCTTGAAGCTTATAGAAGAAGAAGAAGAAGCTAGAGGATTCAAGGAGAATATAGTAGATCCAGAGACTTCCTTTCATCCTCATCATTTCTGGTAATCAAGTCTCTAACTTGCTTAGTAGTTTCTTAGATCTCCTTATTTTCACTTTATTGGGTGTTGGTCCAAGGAGCTTGATCTTTGGTATTTGGACATCCCAAGTGAGTGAACCATCCGATCTGGAATCATTAAGGGTTGTTATGTTATAAAGGTGCAAACTTTATGCCATTGGAGCCCCCATGCAAGCTATAAGATGTCATCTTGGCCTTTTGAGCCCCAAAAGGCCATGCATGGAGGAAAAGGCAGAAGCTTTACGGGTTCAAATGATATCTAAGGCCTAGATGTCTGTTTGTATGCTTTAGTTTGGAGTATGTATGACTTGTGGACCAAAATCTAAGTTCTAGAGATTTAGGGTTTGAGCCAAACCCGTCAAATGAGGGTATTAACGGGTAAAGTTGGAAACTTTACCCTCAAAAGGATGTTTTCAGTGTGTATGATAATCATGAAGCTTAGATCTAAAGTGTAGGGGCTTAATCCGTTAAGATGGCCCAAACAGACAGAGGAACTCGACGAGTTGAGTTGAGTTGTCCCGATTCTGAATATGGTAGAACTCGACGAGTCTAAGGATGACTCGAAGAGTTGACTCGCTCAATCACAACTATGAGTATCCAGGGAACTCGACGAGTCAGAGGGAAGACTCAATGAGTTGGATGGCGATTTCAGGGTTTTTGATTTGTAGAACTCAGCGAGTTGATAGGTCAACTTGGCGAGTTGAGTCAACCAGAACATTGACATTGACCAGAATGTTGACTTTGACCAAGGTTAAAATGGTCACTTTACCCTAAGAAGGATTTTCATATTTTGACTAAGTGTTATTGTGATAATGATAGCCGGGGAGTCACTAGAGCAACCGTCAGAGATTCCTCACATGAGATTTCACAGTTAGCTTACGAAGTGAGTTTTCCTTTAGTAGGAACGGGTTGAAGGCACCAAATTCGGCCCGTTTATGTATGTTAGTATGTTCTGGATTATGGTCCATTATCGAGCGGGGCCCGATGTAGGTTTATATGTTTTCTAGGTTTCAATCCGATGTCGGGGCGATACCCGAAGAATGTTAGTATGCTTGGTGTCTTTGTGATTCTTGCATGTCTTTGTATTTGTATGATTTTAGACTATGGTCCGATGCCGAGGCGGTTCCCAAGGAATATATGTATGCTTTCGGATTTCGGTCCGATGCCAAGTGGGGCTCGAGGAATGCTTATATGTCTATAGTTAAGTGAGTATGCTCATCTTATATTGTTATGTGTATTAGTAGTTATGCTCGTATGTATGCCGAGATTTGCTCGATGCCGGACGGGGCCCGATGCCGAATGCGGTCTGATGCCAGGCGAGGCCCGATGTCGGACAAGGCCGATGTCAGGCAGTGCCCGCTGTAGCAGGGCGGAGCCTAATGTATGTTATATGTGTTTATGTGTATGGTATGAGGTGGAGTTGGGGGCACTCACTAAGCTTCGTGCTTACAGTTTTCAGTTTTGGTTTCAGGTACTTCCGCTAGTAAGGGGAAGAGCTCGGGATAACTGCATTGCACACACCACAACTTTTAGCATGGGAGGATTCACTCTGATGTTTTGAAATATAATTTTGATATACTGACAGATGTTATGATATTTTTGAGATACACGATTTATGACTTTTATATGATGAATGATACTTATGGTTTTTATTAATGATTTAAAATGAAATTTTTGGATCGTATTTTTGGGATGTTTCAGACTCCTCTTGAGTCAAATATTAATTTTGATAATAACAATGATGTTTTATTATAAAACATAATTGGTTTTCAGAAACTTGTTAGAAAACTTATTTACCTTAAAATTACTAGACCAGATATTGCATACTCTCTTCAAGTCTTAAGTCGGTATATGCATAAACCCACTAAAGCTCATCTACAAGTTGCAATAAGGTTGTTAAGGTATCTAAAACTCAGTCCTGGTAAAATGTGTTAGTTATTTGAAGTCTTAATCTGATTCTCTTTTGTTAAAAGGCTATTCAAATGTTGATTAGGCTAAGGGACTTTTCTCTAGAAAGTTTGTTAGTGGTTATGTGGTTTATTTTGGTGATTCTCTTATTTTCTTGGAGAAGCAATAAGTAGTCTACTGTATCTCCTTCGACCACAGAATCTGGATATCGGGCTTTGGGTTCATTGTCTTGTGAACTAATTTGGGTTTTGAAAATTTTATATAATATTGGTTTTAAGAGTGTTGTTCCAGTAAATATATTTTATGGCAATGATTATGCCATTAAATTGGCTATGAATCTTGTTTTTCATGATAAAACCAAACATTTTGAAATTGATCATAAGAGAAAAAATTGTTAAAGGAGTTGTTAAATTGATTAAGATTAGTTCTTCTAATCAGGCTGTAGATATGTTCACTAAGTCTCTTGTGTCTTCACAACATAAGATTCTTAGTGATAAACTGTGTTTGATTGATCATTTTTCTTCTAAATAATTGTTTTCAAAATGGTTAGCTTGAGGGGGACTATTAAAATAAATAACATTTTACACTAACATTTTGGTATCTTTTAATATTTGGATATATTTTGTAGTACTTGTGGTTAAAAGGTGTTGCAGGTTTATTTATGAAGTGTTGAGTGGGTTGGATGTATATATCACAAGTTCATCCGGGTTTACACACGGATCTTAGGATCGGGTGTGACCCTGGTACTTAAGGCTTGGACGACTGAAGGTAGAGTCATAATTCACTCGATCAGTTTACCTTCACTCTCGTTCTCTCTCAGTTCACGTATACAGATTAGGGTTTGTTCTAGGGTTTGAAACAAGCTTTTGTTTGTTCTTATATATATGTTAGATTAGGTTAAGGGATTCATTTTGAGAGTAGTTTTGGATTGTTGTAGTGAGGTTTCTATGTAAGTACGTAAAAACCACCTATCTATTAATCCTAAATTGATATAATAGATCGTGATGTTGGGAAATTGTGTTTTTACAAGTTTGTTACAATCTCTTAGCTCATATGTAGTTTAGAAAGATTAAAACAACTTAGAAAAAAAATCAATTTCATGAAAATAACTTCAAATATGGATTTCCACCCGTTTTAGGCTTTGGAAACTCTAAAATTACATTTATGTTCCCAATCAATTTATGAATGAAACTATAGAAGCAAACTAGCAACTTGAGAAGCAAGACTAAGCTTAAAACATCAATCAAACACATATAATAGGGTTTGATTTTTGGATTGGATGTCTTTAACTTTAATTCTAAGAGAAAATGGAGATGAATTATACCTCTTTAAGTTTCTAGTTGTGGTTTATACCAAAGCTTCAAATGTTACTTCAATTCTTCGTCTAGATTATGAAATCTACATTGATTCTCTCTCCTTTTCCAAATATCGTTTTGAACAAATGGGGATGAAAAGAGAGATGTGTAGCTTTTATCTTTTGCTACTTATCAACAATTACCCACAACTTCCTTTATTCTTAATTTAACCACAAATAAAAACATAAACAACTAGTTCTCCTTATATATACCTTTCTATGTTTTTTCACAATATTTCTATCCATTTGGTTCATAATATGCTAGTTTCTCAAATACTATGTTTTTTCACAATTTACCAAATTAATCCTTAATTTATATATTTCTCAAATTAATTATTTAAATCTTATAAATTATAGATTTTCCATTCAAACTAGTAAATAAAATACATTGTTATTATTTATGTGTTTATTTCATCATTTGATTTGTTAGTTTATTTATTTATTTACTTAACAAAATTTAATTTTATCCCTAAAAAAAGATGTTACTATTTTAAGGTTAAAACACAGACAGGATTATATTTTTAATAACTAAGGTTTCCTTGTTTATATGTTTTTAAAATATTTTTTTATTTTTTAATATAGTTATTATTTTAATTTATAAGATTATTATATAAGCAGTTATTTTTTATTTGTCACTGTAATAGAAATGTAAATATTCATTTATTTTATATTTAATATAATTAATTTAGAGATAAAATAAAGATACATAAACCTTTTATATCCCCTGTTATAATAAAAGTGACTTTTTATTCTTACGTGGCGTCTTCTCCATCTATCAAAGTTTCAAAGTAAAATACCTGATTTACCCTTCAGTTTTAAAAACAGTTTTACGTTATCTACTCATATGTTTATTCCTTAAAGTCACACCTCTGTTTGCTCCAATTTTACATTTTATTTGTATGAATCATGATTTTTATTTGTGTCTTTAACTGTTTAGAAACTATGTAATTGTATATATGCATTTTCAGGTCTAAATGATAATAATGATTGAGATAGAGGAGCTTATCAGACTCGAAATTGGTTCAATTGATTTGTAGGGTTCCAGCTTGTCTAACAACTATTTTGGTGATCAAGAATACATGGATGATTGGAGTGAGAAAGTGTATAAGAGCAATTGAATTTTCAGAGAAGTCTTTCCTGGATAAAGTATATGAGGGTTTTTTATGTTTGTTAAAAAACTTACTAGCCAGATAGGCTCTTACTTGCTGTTGATTATTTGACTTCTGTGAGTTTGCATTTTACGCTTTGCAGTTGAGACTGCTTTGAAGAGAAGATGAAAGAGATGTTTGTTAAATTGTTGTTTGGTGAAGTCATCTTAAAAGGACAAATGGGGTGAATGTGTAACCATGTCTAGGTCTTCCCACAAATTTGACTCAGAGTGGGTCATATTCTCTTTTATAATATCTTATTCCATCTATAATTAGTGACCAACACTTTTATTTTTCTTATTTTTTGTCATAAGCAGACAATTTTAATTTAAAGTTTGGTTGTGTATACTATCATGCAGTTACTATTGAGTGTAGGTGAGAGTAGTGATGGAAACTCAATAAATACCTTATGTATCGATTTGGATTTTTTCGTTCTGTGACTCCTGTTAAGTATAGCAATGAGATTTTAGTGTTAATGAGTTCAAAAATTTATGATTTTTTTGTTGTTTTTATTTTGTTTTTTCTTGTGGGTGATGGGATTGGTCATTATAATATTGACATGTCTTTGTTCTCATGTGCAGGTGAGTAGTGTGTAGTTCTCAGGTGGTTGGAGATTGGGAAAAAAGTATGGTGGGAAAGATAAAAGTGGACAAAAATTAGGTTTAATTGAAACATGTTTTATCTATTAAACATGTGATGTAGTGTGTATTTCTTCAACACTATTAATGTGTTTAAGCTTATATTATAAATTTGGATTTTCACTTTCATATTCAATTTTATATTTATTATACTATATTGTACAAAACATTGTAATTTTCATGATTTACTGCCTTTTTTGTTTTTGCTATAAAGTTTTATAGTTCATTCTACAAAGTAAACAATTTATTAATTTAATCTATATATAAAAATATCATTCATATCTTCTAATAGTTCTACATAATAATTTAAATTAAGGGTTATACATGGTCAAAACATATAGCTTTGTACAAAAATAAATGTTTGCGAATCTATAATTGATGATTATGTTTTAAAATTTTATTGTTTCCATTGTTACCCATGCATCTTCTCCCTCTGTCGTCCCAGGTGAAATGAAAGTCTTATAGGGTTTTTTTTAACATCTCGACATATTATGACTAAAGTTTTTAGGATGAAAAATATGACGAGGTAAAAATGGTCATAGTGGTATGCGTTTTTGGGGTTTTGTTAAACATGATTTTTTGAGTTGGAGTGGTCAGCACAGATTATGTTTTATAACTTTATGATTTGGTCTGCTTGAAAAATTTAAATGCCATTTCGATATATTTTTTATATTTTTTCTATTTAATTTAAAGAAAAAATAAATAACTAATTTATTTATCTCTCTCTCTCTCTCTCTCTCTCTCTCTCTCTCTCTCTCTCTCTCTCTCTCTCTCTCTCTCTCTCTCTCTCTCTCTCTCTCTCTCTCTCTCTCTCTCTCTCTCTCTCTCTCTCTGTCTCTCTCTCTGTCTCTCTCTCTCTCTCTCTCTCTCTCTCTCTCTCTCTCTCTCTCTCTCTCTCTCTCTCTCTCTCTCTCTCTCTCTCTCTCTCTCTCTCTCTCTCTCTCTCTCTCTCTCTCTCTCTCTCTCTCTCTCTCTCTCTCTCTCTCTCTCTCTCTCTCTCTCTCTCTCTCTCTCTCTCTCTCTCTCTCTCTCTCTCTCTCTCTCTCTCTCTCTCTCTCTCTCTCTCTCTCTCTCTCTCTCTCTCTCTCTCTCTCTCTCTCTCTCTCTCTCTCTCTCTCTCTCTCTCTCTCTCTCTCTCTCTCTCTCTCTCTCTCTCTCTCTCTCTCTCTCTCTCTCTCTCTCTCTCTCTCTCTCTCTCTCTCTCTCTCTCTCTCTCTCTCTCTCTCTCTCTCTCTCTCTCTCTCTCTCTCTCTCTCTCTCTCTCTCTCTCTCTCTCTCTCTCTCTCTCTCTCTCTCTCTCTCTCTCTCTCTCTCTCTCTCTCTCTCTCTCTCTCTCTCTCTCTCTCTCTCTCTCTCTCTCTCTCTCTCTCTCTCTCTCTCTCTCTCTCTCTCTCTCTCTCTCTCTCTCTCTCTCTCTCTCTCTCTCTCTCTCTCTCTCTCTCTCTCTCTCTCTCTCTCTCTCTCTCTCTCTCTCTCTCTCTCTCTCTCTCTCTCTCTCTCTCTCTCTCTCTCTCTCTCTCTCTCTCTCTCTCTCTCTCTCTCTCTCTCTCTCTCTCTCTCTCTCTCTCTCTCTCTCTCTCTCTCTCTCTCTCTCTCTCTCTCTCTCTCTCTCTCTCTCTCTCTCTCTCTCTCTCTCTCTCTCTCTCTCTCTCTCTCTCTCTCTCTCTCTCTCTCTCTCTCTCTCTCTCTCTCTCTCTCTCTCTCTCTCTCTCTCTCTCTCTCTCTCTCTCTCTCTCTCTCTCTCTCTCTCTCTCTCTCTCTCTCTCTCTCTCTCTCTCTCTCTCTCTCTCTCTCTCTCTCTCTCTCTCTCTCTCTCTCTCTCTCTCTCTCTCTCTCTCTCTCTCTCTCTCTCTCTCTCTCTCTCTCTCTCTCTCTCTCTCTCTCTCTCTCTCTCTCTCTCTCTCTCTCTCTCTCTCTCTCTCTCTCTCTCTCTCTCTCTCTCTCTCTCTCTCTCTCTCTCTCTCTCTCTCTCTCTCTCTCTCTCTCTCTCTCTCTCTCTCTCTCTCTCTCTCTCTCTCTCTCTCTCTCTCTCTCTCTCTCTCTCTCTCTCTCTCTCTCTCTCTCTCTCTCTCTCTCTCTCTCTCTCTCTCAAAGTCAATGAATAAAAAAAGAAACGAAACTGCAAAATTTCTTTTCCCTCCTAATCAAACTTCCTAAACCCATTCACCATCTTCACCTCCATGTTTAGACCCACCAAAAATTTCTTTTCCCACCTGAATTCTCATCATTAACACCATCGCTACATCATTACCCTACACCACCATTACCTCGCCATAGACCCAACACCGGTGACCTTTGACCACCATGAACCACCCTCAATCACCCACACTTCACGTTCTTTTTTTTTCTTTCTTTTGTTCTTTTCCTTCTTACACTGTCAAGCATAACCACCACCAAGAAGGGGTGGTGATGTTTTGTAGTTGTGCCATCGAGAACCACCAGGAGCCACCAACAGCCTCCACCATTTTTTTTTCCCTTGGGCTGTCAACGCAAACCACCACCACCCACTACAATCATTGCTGTCGGAAACACCTTCCCCGACCTCCCTCTCATCCCCAACTCAGAGTTTTCGTAGAGCGGGAGCAAGAACGAAACAACAGGAGGTCGTCGGAGCTCCATTACCTGCCTGCAACGCTAGCCCACTCTACTGTCACCACCCGCTCCCACCTTGGTCGCTGCCACTATGAGGACTCCAACCATCGCCAACCACTGATACGATCGACAAAACAAAATCATAAAAGAATGGTGGTGCAAGGGAATTTACGGTGAGATGAAAGTCAATAGGAGGTGGTCGGGCTCAGCAACAACAAGGCGACAATGGCCGGTGTTGTGATGAATGATAATTGAAGGAGGCCGACAGCCTGCTCCTGCCGGTTTTCTGTTGCTTTCTGATGAAGACGAAGACAGAGGGGGATGGAGGGACGTCATAAGTAGCAGCATAACAACAATGGAGGGTGGTGGAGGGGCTGTTTTTGGTGGTGGCAGTGGATGGCGACGAGGTGGCAGAGGGGTTCCGAGGGTGGCTTTTCCTTCGGTTCTTCTGCTTGTTTTCAAGATGGAATCAAATAGGGAGGGTTGGGCTGGTGGTAGTGTGTTGTGTATGTGTTAGTGAGTGTGTGAGAGAGAGAGAGAGAAGGGCCCGCTTTTATATTTATTATTAATAAACAATTTTAAAAAGTAAAAGAAAAATGAAAACTAAATTCATTAAGGGTATAATAGTCATTTTAGTTTGGACAGGGATCAAAACTACAAGCAAACTAGCTCAAAAGGACCATCAACCCAAAAAACTCATGGTTTGGACCAAAATCCCCCAAAAAATGCATACGACAGGGACCATTTTTGTAATTTTGTCAAAAATAACTATCTAAAATTTGTATTTTGTTTTTAGTATATGAAAATATTAAGATAATTAATTAGAAAAAAAAATAGTATTTTTATGAAATAGATCTTTATGTACCATAATTAACACAAATCCTAAAAGTCATTCTCAAAAGATATCCCAAACACCCAATAATTAACAAAATTTTATAAATATTTGATTTTTCAATATACTTTTAATTATCAACATTATTTTCTTTTTTTACTCGTGATTTCCACGGGTTGTAATCTAGTTTTATTAACCATCTATCAATTCATGCAATTTACCTATAGAGGATTTAGGGAGATTTATTTTATTTATTTTTGGGGTTCCAATCACGTTAACAAGTGCACTGTATGTTACTCTAAGGATTTTGATAGCAAAATCCTACCAAATTCTCAATAACTACTAAAATAATAATAAAAATTAAAGTTAACATAAAATTTTATTTTGATATTGGATTTTGTTATTTTAATTTTACATAAAATTTTGATTTTGATATTGTGTTTTGTTTTTTTTTTCCAATAAGTCACTAAGTTTATAATGTTGTAGCAAGTTTAACCAATCAACTGTTTTGTTTCATATGTTTTATATTTCTTAGTTGTTGATTAGACAAAAAGTTGATGTGATTTTTACATATGATCATAATTGGCAAACATGTAGGTTAAATTGAATCATTTTGTAGATCAGTACTCAATTTCTCTTATTTCTTTTTCTTTTCTTCTCTCAGAGCATCACGGTTTTGTGCACCGGCTTCCTAATGTCGCTCAATTGGTTCATCATCATAAAGTAAAGTAAGGCAAGGAAGATTTCCTTTAGGAGACGTTATTGTGGATAATTTTCATTGTCTTGCTTACACTACTTTGAGATGATAAATCATTTAGGCGATCTTGGAAAACCATTATACAAAATCATGATGCTTTGAGAGAAGAAAAAAAGAAAATAATAAAGGACAATAAGTACAAATATATGTAAGGTTACACTAAGTCAAATATTTGTCAACTAAGATCATATATGGAAGCTACATAACTTTTTGTTTAGTCGGTAAATAAAAAACATAAACACATGAAGCAAATCAATCGACTAGTTAAATTTGCAACAAAATTGTAAATTTAATAATTTAATTGAGAAAAACCAAAACACAAATGTCAAAATCAAAAATTTTAATGTCTTTTATGTTTTTTTCCTAGTAATAATAACAAGAGGTGTTTCAAATTGCTTATTTAAATCAAATTATGCTTTTCTTCTTGTAAATATGTTCATTTATTATTCTATCGAAACCAAATGTAAATATGTTCATTTGTTATTCTATCGAACCAAATGTTAGCTTATGTGATACCAAAACGCAATAAAAAAAATTTTTTTTTTAGTGTTTTGAAAATTATGTTTATAAATAAAAAAAATAAAAGAAAAAGACGGACAAAATGGTGATTTATATGCACGTTACTGGTGGTGGAAAAGAAAAACGAGACAACGAACCATTTGGTATTTTAGGATTCAAATATGAAAAATATAAATTGTTTTTCATCTATAATAAACACTTTTAATTCATTCGAATTAAACAATTTATTCAAAAAATTAGTTATTTAACTCAATAAATCTTTTTATTTTATTTAGTCAAACACCCTAAAACATATTTATCAAGTTGCATCAATTTATTAAATCACATTTAAACTAATAAGTATTTCATATATACAACCCCAATCACCCCTATGTCATACATAAAAGGTATGTCTTTTATATTTACATGTCACAAAAACGTATACGTTATTGGCACAACATGAATAGTATTTTGTTCTCCAACATTTGGTCGAGCAAAATAAATACTTGTTACCGATTCTTTAAACATAACTGACAACATAAAAATTTTTTAAATTCTTTCTTTCTTTGATATATTGATATGGTAACAGTTTTGCCTTTCATATTTTATTTCACAATAAAATAACGAAAACTATTAAAATACCTAGAAGAGTTTAAACTTATTTTTGTTTTCCGAAAATAGATGCCCACATAACATTACCTTAAGTTCTTATAACAAAAGGTTTCTAATATTATTACATGGTTCAATTTTCAAACGATTGGGCCAAAGGTTGGATAGACCAAGATTTGGGCCAACTATGTATTGTCTATTGGCTCTTATTACGTATGTTATATGAGCGATGAATCAAATTTGAGTTTTACATTTCATCTCACTCAATTAAACATGTTTGCATCCAAATATTGGGTTAATTTTGTGTTCAAACAAAAAAATAATTTAAAATATCCGTTTTGTTCTTTAATAACCTTTTAACTATTAAAATTAGGCAAATTCACGCATGTAAGTTTTGATAGAAATTGGAACTTATTTCCAATAGAGTTACTTGTAAGCAGGGACGATTCTATATATATTTTTAGCCGGATTAAAATAAAACATATCCGATATAAATAATATTCCAATGGCATTTTAAATACAATAAATAGTTAATAGTTGCATATTTGAATGGCTCTCTCATGGTTTCTGTTTGGGGACGTATAGTTAAATCCTTGAATGATATGAATTCTAAAGGGGTCAGTGGCGGACGCAGACCATTTTCGTAGGGGTGGTACTAAAAGAAAATTTCCAAATAAATCTATATTAGTAGTGTCACTTGTGTTTTAAGCTGGTGCACCCAATAGAAAAAACATTAAAAAAAAAAAATTTACACTACGTGCCGACGTCGGAACAGTGGCTTGGGACCCCTGGGGCACCACTAAGGTCCGCTACTGAAAGGGGTCATCCCTCACTAGCTCTTGGTTAAAAAAGTGGGATGGAATATTAACTCGTCTTTGGAAATATGTTTGGGTGGGTGGTAAGTAGGGTTGTAAACGAATTGTTCATAAACCGTTCGGCGGGAAGTTCGTTTATGTTTGTTTATTTAATAAATGAACGAACACGAACATATATTCTCGTTCGTTTAGTTAAACGAACAAACATAAACAATAGTCTCGTTCGTTCAATTATGTTCGTGAACATTTGTTTATGTCCGTTCATATAAGTTCATTTTACTTTCATATATGCTTAATCATGTTTGATTATATTACTATATTATATGTTCATTTGTGTTAATATATGGTTATATATGTTTCATTATGTTTTTTTTTTATCTTTGTTCGTTTAACTTGTTCACAAACATAAACGAACAAATATGAACAATGTAATTTGTTATATGAACGAACATGAACAAGAAAACTCGTTCGTTTATCCATTCGTGGTCATTCATTTGTTCGACTAACTTAAAGGAACGATCATTAACAAACCCATCATGTTCGTTCATTTCGTTTACAACCCTAATGGTAAGAACTTAAAAAGTTAGACGCCTCGAATTTTCTTGCAGGGCGAGTGTGGTAATGGAGAAGACAAGTTAGAGGTGTAGTTAAACATGATTAACTTGTTGAGTTGATGAATGTTAGCCTAATACTCAGCTCCCTGTCTTCACGTACATCCATCTCCGCCACACAACACCATCATCACCTTCACAACAACCAATCACAATCACCAAACCACCTTTATTTGATGTCATTGTCATCTATGTTCATCACTATCAAACATCATCACGAGACCATCATCCCACGATTGTTGGATTATCTTCTCTCTAACATCATAATCGACACCACCAACACCTAACCATCATCAACTTCATGATAAAGAGAAGCATACATCAAGACCCAAAATATTATTGGAAGAATAGTCTTTACAATAACCTTTACATTCAAACTTAAAGATCAAGTTGATTCTATGGATCATTTAAGAAGATCAAATTTATTTTGCCAAAAATTATACATTTGTAGAGACATGCTTCACAAATTAGTTTCACATTCTTATGATAATATAATTCATTCTTTTAAGGTTGTTTATTCTTCTCATATAGTTTAATAACTCGGTATTTTTTTATCTGAACGAAATGTATATATAAATTATTGTTGCTTTGAATATAAATTATTGTTTGCATAAATGATTTTGTGTATATAGAAAAGTTGATTTTTTCAAGAATCTCATTATTGTATATACAGAATGTTATTCTTTTTATCTTAATTGTAGTTATGTTAAGTAACATTAATAATATAATATATAAAATATATGTGATTTATTAAAATAATTTTCGTAAATATTTTTAAATAATTACTAATTAAAATTTTTAAAAAGTTACTATCCTATGTTTTTTTTATTTATTCATTTTATAAATTATAATTCACTCAAATTGTAGATGTATGTTGTAAAAGTCGAATAGTTTGTATTGTAATGATTCGCATTTTTATGTTATTTTACTAAGTCAATTTTGTATGCGAAGTGTAGAATGCGAAGCGTAAATGTTTAGACTTGGTATACTTTTTGTATGTTCCCTATAAATAGGGACTTAGGCTTGAAGTAAAGTAACGATATCGAAACACAATATTTCTCTTCAGCTTACTTTGTAATCAGTCTTAATAAAACGAGATCTGATTAATATTTACTTCGTGTGTTCATCATCTTTCATCATTCAAATCTATTGTTTCTTTTCTTAATTCTCGATAACAATTCTCATCAATTGGTATCAGAGCAGGATTCAAACTGCTTAGATCTGATTTTTGTATAAGAATCATTTGCTTTTTGAGTTGCAAAATTAACTCAAAATTTTCCGAGCATTTTTGATTTTGAAAATCATTTTTGATCTTCAGATTTGAATCGATTCTGTATTTGAATTGTTAAGTCGAGTAATCGATTAGTGATTTTTGATCAATTCATTTGATCGAATTCTAAAATTCATCAAGTTTTCAAAGTCTTCAGATATTTTCTGTGTTCATCAATGGCGAACTTCAACATGAATACAATGACTTCTTTCTCTCACTTGCTTGGTTCCTCAACCAAAATTCCAATGTTGATTCCAGAATACTATGATCAGTGGGCTGATAGAATGGAAGATTACTTAAATGGAATTGATGAAGAACTTTGGAATTGTATCGATGGAACATTACAAACTCCTGCTAATGTTCAACAACTTGGATCATCCACTGCATCTCCTGATGTTGAAGAACAACGAAAACGACTAAAGAATAATGAGAAGAGGTGCATGAGGGAACTAAGAGGTGCTCTACCTCCTGTGGTTTACAATTACATTCGTAGTTGTAAAACAGCAAAAGACATCTGGAATACTCTAAAAGAAAAGTATCAAGGTAGCGAAAAGACGAAGATCAATTCTGTGAAGCAATGTCTGGTTGAACTGAAGGAATTCAGACAAAAGGATGCAGAAACTCTCGAAAGTTACTATGATCGTCTGAATGAGCTTATGTTTCGCTGCAATAGGTATGGTATCACTAGATCTCTCATGGAATTCAATTTAACTTTCATTATGGGTCTTCGCAAGGAATGGCGAAGTGTGAGCATGATGATTAAGAATCAACAAAGTTTTGATACAACTACATTGAATGACCTCTACAATCAACTGAAAACACATGAATGTGAGGTCTCAGAAATGTATGAAGAATCAAAACTAGCGATTGGTGGTCCTTTGGCTCTTGTTTCAAAGGTATCAGAAACTGATGAAAAAGATGGTTCAGATGAAGAAGGATTTTTGATGAACTCCGATGATGAAGCTGTAGCATTCTATTCAAACAACAGAGTTAAAAAGTTTTTCAAAAAGCCGTTTAATCCAAAAGGAAAGATGAATGATGCGAAAAATGTTGTCACAAAGACTGGAGGAGAAGAAAGGAAGAAAATGGAGAAAATTGATGAAAAACAGAAAAATGCGAATGAAGAGAAAAAGTTGAAAGGTGATTCAGGAATTTATTGTCATTATTGCAATGGTGCGAATCATTTCGCAGCTGATTGCATGTTGCGAAAGAAAGAGGAGAAGAAAGAAAAAGTTAAAGATGAAGCATACTACTCCGAGAAGATTGAAGAGTTACGTGCTAAGACCAAAGGAGTGTTATTGGTTGCGAAGGGAGAAACTGCTGAAGAAGAAAGTGGAACTTATCAAATCTGGTCTTCAGGATCTGATGATGAGGAAATGAGGCATCCCACACATGGAGCAATGTTCGCAAGTTTTGAGGATTGCGAAGAGAACATTTCAGGGAGATGTTTTGTGTCTAAATCCACTGACAAGTCACCCATGACAACCAAGGTACGTACAATTCTTGAATCTTTTAATATTCCTTTATCTGCTTATGATGTTGAAATTGTTTCATTTGATGATACTGTGGCTTATTTTGATTCTGTTATTGTGTCTGCTAGTAATGAAGCTAAGAAATTAAATGTGCAACTTAGTGAGATACGAAGAGATTTAGAAATAAAGAAGAGCAGAGTTGAGAAATTGGAATTGCAAGTCAAAAATATAGATTGTGATAGGAATAATCTTACTAACGATGTTAGGTTATTACTAGCACAAAGAAACATATATTGTAATTCTGCAAAAAGACTGTATGCAAAATTAACAGCTTTACATCATTCTTCTGATATTAGCAAAGAACAACATAGGAAACTTTTGCCTTTTCTTGAGTATGAACGTGAAAAAGTTGATGTTGTTTCTTATGATTGCGAAAGCACAATTGCTCAATTTGACAAAATACCTGATGATAGATATACTTATGGTATTGTCAAAATTGATGAATTTCTGAATGTTGATGAGTTGGTTAACATTGTCAATGAAAGTTTGACAAAGAGTGAACAAGTGAAAATCATAAAGAAGACTGAAAATTCAACTCTTTCCTCACAGTTGAATTATGCTGATATTGATGAAAATTCTGATAATATAAGTGAAATCAGTGAGATAGAAGAGGAAGAAGAGGTTGATTGTTCTCAATTGTCAATCATTAATATCACATCTAAGATCAAAGGTAAAGAAATAATAGTTGATTCAATAATAGATGATGAAATTGATAAACCTTCAACTTCGCAACATTGTAAGTTTGATAATGTGGAAGTTGAAAGTTGGAAATCTGATGACACAGATGTAAATAAAGAAGAAAAGAAAATTTCAACAGAAACACCTCAAAGGGTTGTAGTTGATCAAGTGTTTGAAGATACAAAAGAATTTGACAAAATTTTAAATGATAAAGGCGCACATTATTTGGAAACTAACACTGTAGTATTTCTAAATTTTGTATGTACTGATAAAATCATTTTTCCAAATCAAGTTTTTGTCACTACTGGAAATACTGAGAAAGTTCATCCTGAGTTTAATAAAATGATTGGAAAAGATAACCAAAAGTCCACAACTGAAGGTTTTTTCGCAAATCAAAGTACAGAAGAAAACAATTTAACCCAAAATTCTTATGTGTTTCAAGAACAAAAATCAGCACAAAAATGGGTAGTTAAAGGTGAAAAATCAAACAAAATTTTTGAAAAAGTTGAAAACCCAAAGGTTGAAGTGAAACTAAATTCTCATGAATTCAAATTGATGGTTGGAAACTATTCAACAGAAAATAATGTTTCAAAAAGAAAAGCAAAAGCAATATTCTGGAAAGTTGTGTCTAATGAAAAATCAAGAGATGAAAAAGAACAAATTTCAAAAACATCATCAAGTTTTCATAAACAAATAAACTCTGTTGACAAGGTTCCATATATTCGCAAATATGACAACAATCGAAAATTTGAGAATTCGCAAAAATTTGCAAATAATCAAAAGTTTCAAAATGTTGGCAAATTCACGAATAATTCATCAAGTTTGAAGAACTCAACTCAAGCCAAAAAGAATTTTTCACCAAAACAACCAAATTTTCCAAATCCTTCAATATCAAAACCAACCAAAGTTTCATACACAAAAGGAAAATCTGATGTAAGTACGATCAATCATTGGTTTGAAGGAAAAGGAAAGAAATATCAAAGTGGGAAGTTTTCAGAAGAACAAATCAAAAATGCATTTGATAAGTTCACAAATAATTCTTCAAGTGATAGTGCATCATCTCATAATTCGCAAGTTCCAGTTCAAAAATGGAAACCAGTTATCAAAAATGCGAATGTTGTGAAGGATAAGATTACAATTAATGGAAATCCAAAATTATTGAATGACTATATTTCCATATCTAGAACTGATGATGTTGATATAATGGATTCTGTTACAAACAAAGTGAAAACATGGTTTTTAAATTCCAAAAGTTTGTTTCATTCTACTAATGATGGACCCAAAAAGTCTTGGGTTCCTAAATTTTTTCAATAAATGCAAGTGATATGTGACGAGCAATATGATATGAAATGGTACATTGATAGTGGTTGCTCTCGTCATATGACTGGAAGAAAAGAAAACTTGCGAGATTACAGAAGCTTGGAAAATGCTGGAGTTGTCAAATTTGGAAATAATTACAAGTGTCAAGTGAAAGGATATGGGAAAGTCACAAATGGAAACTTCACAGTAAACAGAGTGGCATATGTTGAAGGACTTCAACATAATTTGATAAGTGTATCACAACTTGTTGTGGGTACTGGAAATCAAGTTGTATTCAATGAAGAAGGAAGTATCATTTCAAATGTCAAGACGAATGAAATACTACTCAAATCCAAAAGATATGGTGATATGTTTACACTGGATATCAAACCGATTGTGGGAAAACCAGCTGTGTGTTTACTATCAAAAGCATCCAATGATCTTAGTTGTCTTTGGCATAGAAGATTATCACACTTGAACTTTTGAAATATAAATAAACTTGTAACTGAAGATTTAGTTCGAGGGTTACCAGTACTAAAATTTGACAATGATTCTTTGTGTGCAGCTTGCGAACAAGGAAAACAACATCGAAAGGGTCATCCGATTGTGATAGATTCAAAAATAGTTGAACCATTGGAACTTCTTCACATTGATCTATGTGGACCATCAACTGTTGCAACCATAAACAAAAAGCGGTATATTTTAGTTGTTGTAGATGATTTCTCTAGATTTACGTGGGTATTTTTTCTCATGATGAAATCTGAAGTTGCTCAGACGATGATTGATTTTATCAAAAAGATTGAAGTTAGTCTGAAGAAGAATGTAAGAAAAATTAAAAGCGATAATGGTTCTGAGTTTAAAAATCAAACTCTTGACAGTTTTCTTACAAGCAAAGGCATTTCGCATAATTTTTCATCACCATATACACCACAACAAAATGGAGTAGTTGAAAGAAGAAATCGATCTCTATGCGAAGCTGCCAGAACCATGTTGACATATGCGAATCTACCTCAATATCTTTGGGCAGAAGCTGTGTCCACAGCATGTTTTACTCAGAATCGATCATACATTCATCGAAGATTTAATGTTACTCCATATGAAATAATCAATAATCGGAAACCTAATATAAAATTCTTTCATGTTTTTGGTTGCAGGTGCTTTATCATGAATCTCAAAGATAATTTGTCCAAATTTCAAGCTAAAGCAGATGAAGGCATTTTCTTAGGATATTCGCAGAATTCAGTTGCATACAGAGTGCTAAATAAACGAACAAGAAAAATTGAAGAAACTTTCAATTTAACATTTGATGATTACTATCTTAAACAAATTGATAGTAAATTCGATAATAAACCAATACTTGTGGATTCAAATACTCAAATTGATAATTCTGAAATAAATGATTTTGATTATGACTTAATTTTTGGAATTCCTAACAGGGCCATTGATGCAGAAAATAATGCTCCTGATAATCAAACATCAGAATCCTCAAAACATACTGATGAATCAACGATAACTTGTGAAAGCACATCAGATGTTCATCGGGAACAAGAACATCAAGTTAAGGGGGAGCCTTCGCAAAATCAACAAGAATATCATTTTGAGGGGGAGTATCAAGATACAGATCATGTTGAGGGGGAGCATGATGAAACAGAGACAATTAATCTTGATACAAATGAAGAATTTCATGAAGTTAATGATAACTTTTCTGTTGCAGGATCTGAAAATGAAGATATGTATGAAGATGCACCATTAGAATTTGATCCAAATTTTCCACCACTCGAGAAATGGACATGAAATCATCCAAAAGAACAGGTAATTGGTAATCTACAAGAAGGTGTGTTGACTAGAGCTCAAATTCGTGCGAAAAATGAGGTACTGAATACAAACCAAGAACTTTGTATGTTTAATGTTTTTATTTCGAAAATAGAGCCAAAAACTGTAAAGAATGCTATGGAACACTCAGATTGGGTTGTTGCTATGCAATCTGAATTGGCTGAATTTGAACGAAACAAAGTTTGGAGATTAGTTTCTAAACCTTCTGATGTTTCAATTGTTGGATTAAAATGGATTTTTAAAAACAAAACCGACAAAGATGGCAATATTATTCGAAATAAAGCAAGACTAATGGTAAAAGGTTATTCGCAACAAGAAGGCATTGACTATGAAGAAACATTTGCACCTGTTGCAAGACTTGAAGCAGTTCGCATATTTTTAGCCTATGCAGCTCACAAAGACTTTGATGTTTACCAAATGGATGTTAAATGTGCATTCTTAAATGGAAAACTCGAAGAAACAGTGTATGTTGAACAACCACCAAGATTTGTAAACAGTGAGTATCCTGATCATGTGTATATCCTTGACAAAGCTGTATATGGGTTAAAACAAGCACCAAGGGCCTGGTACGCAACACTTACAAATTTCTTGAAACAATCTAAATTTAAACAAGGATCAGTTGACCCCACATTATTTCGCAAGAAAGTTGGGTGTCATCTAATGCTTGTTCAAATTTATGTTGATGATATTATCTTTGGTTCGACTGATCCAGCATTGTCAATTGAATTTGAAAATTTAATGAAAAGTCAGTTTGAAATGAGCATGATGGGAAAAATTAATAATTTTCTTGGTTTAAATATAAGACAGAACAGAGAAGGAATCTTAATCAATCAAGAAAAATATACGAAGAGCCTGCTTGAAAAGTTTGGAATGATAAATAGCACAAAGCTCAGAGTACCTATGGCAGTAGGAACAAGACTAACTCCTTCGTTAGATGCTCCTGCTGTTGATCTAACACTGTATCGTAGCATGATAGGGTCTTTATTATACTTAACTGCAAGTAGACCTGATATTATGTTTTCGGTTTGTTGTTGTGCTAGATATCAAGCTAATCCAAGAGAGCCTCATTTGACTGCAGTGAAAAATATTTTTCGCTATCTAAAGGGAACTGTTTCTTTAGGACTTTGGTATCCTGCGAAATCAGGATTCTTCATTCAAGCTTTTTCAGATTCCGATTTAGGAGGATGTACTTTGGATAGAAAAAGTACGACTGGTGGATGTCAACTATTGGATGGAAAGTTAGTGAGCTGGCAATCAAAGAAACAAACTTGTGTGGCTATATCAACCGCTGAGGCAGAATACATATCTGCGGCTGCTTGCACTTCGCAAATTATTTGGATTCAAAGTCAACTTCGTGATTATGCAATAAACATGAAAAAGATTCTTTTGTATTGTGATTCACAAAGTGCAATTCGCATTTGTCATAATCCAGTGCAACATTCAAAGACAAAACACATTGCTCTTCGATATCATTTTATTAAAGATCATGTGGAAGATGGGAATATTGAAATTCATTTTGTCAAAACAACTGAACAACTTGCTGATATTTTTACAAAACCTCTTGATGAAAAATCATTTGTTCGAATTTTAGCAGGTTTGGGGATGATTAATGCGAATTCAATTTCATCAACACAAGAGTAACAGTTTTGTTCAGCAGATAAGAGTCAACATCATTTAGAGGTTACTGTTCATTCAGAGGCTTCGCAACCACATCTTTTCGCATTTGAGACCATAATCACTACGGTAAGGTTTACGCATAATTTTTTTTAATTTTGAAAAATCAAAAATACAAAAAGATTTTATTTTGTTTGTTCTTTAATTTTGAAAAATCAAAAATACAAAAAGATTTTATTTGTTTTGGTCTTTCATTTTGAAAAATTCAAAAATCACAAAAATATTTTTTTCTTTAAACTGTGTGTTGAGAAATTAATACAGGGCAACAATGCGAAGAGGTCATACATTTGTGTTTCTGTGGGAAGGTATTAAATTTCTTTTACAAACTAGTTAGGATGTCCCTAGAAGCATGCTGCTGTATGTAGACCAAAAGCCTAAACATGATTCTATGTGTGACAAGAAAGCCTTAATGAAATTTTCTCAAGAAAATTTCTTCCCAAAAAGGCTTATATTCGCATAAGTCAAAACGAGCTACCTTACTTTTCTCAAATGAGTTAAGAGTTTTCTGTTTTGTCCAAATATAACAGAGGTACACTTCGATTCTTAAACAATCTTTTTAAACCAAACTGTTCTTAAAATCCAAAAAATTTTTAACAAAGATTTGTCCTTGAGGTTTTTGATCAAACCAATCAATACCTAGACAGATCACAACTCTGTGTTAAAGATCTAACATCATGAGTTCGTGATGAAAGTGAAACCCGAAAATCATACACCTTAAGGAATTGACGGGGAACTTTGTTCCAGATTTTTATGAAACCTTTGTTTCAGTATCAAAAATTTCGAAACTTCAAATCATATTCAATTCGTATGCGTGGTCTTGATCAAATATTTACAACCAAGAATGTTTGTTACCCAACAAGATCCAATACAAATTTTCTCTTGAATATGATTTCAGTGTAAGTTTCATTCGCAAATTCTTGTCATGATAAATATTTTCACAAGCCAACTTGTCATTGACTACACTGGTCAAACAAGTAATTTCATTTACAATTTCTCACCTTATGTTAAGGCTGATATGTAATGAAATTTCAAACCAACCCAAAATGACTTTTAAAAGAAGCCCTTTGATACTTCTTTACAAGTATTCGATTGTAATTCACGGGAAACTACACAAGCTGTTGATTATCTCTCTTGATAATTGACGAAGCAACCTTTGCCTGGGGTTTTTCTGCATTCATGTCAAATTAACTTTTTGACATCACAACATTTCAAAATTTCTTGATTCTTATCTTATTTCATTGACACATTGCACACACGAAATCCTTGAGGTTCTGAGTAAAACCAACTTAGACTGATGATTTCGCAAATCTGGCATATGACTTCACTTTAAATCCCAAAAGTGAAAGAGCCTTGCTTCCATGCGAAGGGTTTTACCGGTTCGAATTCTATAACGGATACTTGACAGGCTGTATACTCAAAATGGTTGGTATTCTATCCGGATTTCGAGGAGATGTGACAGTTACTTTTTGCAGCATAGTACTCTTTTACAGTAATGATCCGAGATTCAAGGTGCCACATCGGATAACATTAAATGCATCCCACTTTAATTTCAAATCAATTTTTGAGTAACCTATAAAAGGGGGATGAAGAACACTGTGAACGGTTACGCAAACAAGAATTCTCACAAAACTTCAAAGCTTTCATCTTGATCCAAACTTCCAATTTCTTTCAAAACCTAACAATGGCAGCCACGAATTCCAACACTGATGAGGTCCTTTCTCAATCACTTATGAAGATTCAAAGCACAAATTATCAAGTTGATCCCAACGTTTCTGCATATCCAGAAGACTTGAAGATGCTTATCGTGGCTTTGAAACGATCACCGTTATCAACTGCCATGTTCCGATCATTCCCAGTTCCGATGGTGTGGTTATCTCGTGCTGCTTCCACGGCTTCATACAATCACATGGCGGATGTGATTACCTTCAATCTCATCAACAACAAAAGGGTTAAATTGTCCAAGAATTTGTTCGTGGAGTTCTTGCAGATTCCAAACAACCCTCCCTTTGTTAAACCTGTAAACTCCCAGATCATTCACATGTTCAATGAAATGGGACATCAACCGGAGTTGGAGAAGATCAGTGACTTTCGGAAGTCGGGATTACCATGCATCTGGAATTTTCTTTTTGGCATTTTCCTACTGTGTCTTATCGGAAGGTCAGTCGGCTTAGATAGAGGAAGAGTCGAAGTGTATGCCATGGTAATGGGTATCTACTATGACATCAATGTAGACTACGTAACACAGCTTTGGAAGGAATTTGTGAAAAGTCTGGAAAACACAAATTCGGAGAAGGGGATATCTTGTGCCAGATACTGGAGTTTGATCCTGGAGAAAGTATATGAGAAAGAAGCAATTCCAATCGTATCAGATATCGAAGTTGCTGAATTTTCGCTTTACCAATTTCCAAAAGTGGTTGAAGATGATGAAGCAATATTTACAAGGGTGGCTCGCATTCCGGATGCGATGCTTCGCAAAGTTTCTCCCACTCACAAAGTGTTGGTGAGATATTTGCGAAACATCGATACAGCTGATCAGACAGGTGTATTACCCGACGTTGCTACTCCGTCGAAGAAGAAGAAGGTGAGCAAGAAACCTGCGAAGGGTTCATCTTCACCAACTGTGCAAGATGAAATATCGAAGAAGGAAGTTTTACCTTCCAAGTCTGGAGTTTTAAAACAAATTCGCAAAGCAGAAGTGAGTAGTAAAGGAGTTACTATTCGCAGTATTCCTGCCCCAGTGTCTCCTAGAAAGAAACGCCAACGTGCTGAAGATGTTGCGAAAAACATGCAACGCACGCTGGGCAAGAAGAGGAAGATGGTGATTCGCAATGAATGATCAGATGAAGAAGTTGTCCCAGAAACTCCACCTGTCACAACAATGGTAAATGTTTCTTTACCAATTTCTCAAACTTCGCAAATTTCCACTACTATTTCACAAACCCAACCACTCGAAATAGTTCTTACCAAGTCAGTTACTGAGGAGGTACCTATTTCGGATATGGTTGTCAACGTATCTGATACGGGGGCACCTATCCCGAGTGTCGCATTTCCACTACCAACATCCTTACCTATTACCACTTTATCAACCACTTCCTCCATTTTTGATCATGCCCTTCAGAATCCATTCACCACACTTTTTCCATCCCAATCACCTGAAAATCCTCCACCTTCGCAACAAATGTCTGATTCTGAAATCGAAGGAGGTGCTTTTGGAGGAGTTCTAGATGACATTGCTTTTGATTCAGAAGAAGAAGACATTCCTGATCATATGCTGATGACAGGAAAGCAGTTTAAAATACTGAATCAAAAGTTGAAGACCATTATCCAATCGCAAGCCGATTCCGGGAGAATGTCTTCGATCTCAGCAATGGAGGTGGATGTCATGATTAAAGGAGCTGAGAAAAGAATCATGGAGAAAGTCGATCAGTCAGATAAAAACAATGAGCTGAGAGTGAAAGCACAAGGGAATAATTTTACGTCTGCAGTTCAAGATCTTAAAGCTGCTACAAAAGAACGACACATTCTTTTTGTACAAGACGTCAAGAAAGTTCGTGAGGATGTCAACTTCAAAATTCAAGAATTGAAGTCTGAACTTGCGAAGGATCTTCAAGATGTGCATACGAGACAAGAAGATCTTCAAAAGCAAATTGTGGAAATTTCGTCTCAACTCAACAATATTCCTGTTGTTGAAGATCAGAAAGCTGCTACAATGGAGAAGTTTGATCACTTGATCAAATTAGTCACTGAGCTCAAATCGGCAGTTTCGCATTCATCATCTTCGCAAATCCTTACACCTGAATTCTTGTCTCTAAAGATTAATACTTTAGAACAAGCTATTCAGAAAGCCCTAGCTCCGCTTTCAAATTTCACTTCTTTACTTCCGAAGAGTGCTCCACCTATTTTCACAGGGGCGCAAGGGGGAGAGAAAAGTCGAAGCAAAGAAGATGAGGCTAAAACAGTGGGCAAAGTGATTTCGACTCAACTGGTTGCAACTCTTCCAATTCCTACAAAACCGATTTCTTCAACAACAATAACCACAAAAACAATTTCCAAGGGAATTGTTATTGGAGGAAACGAAGGAGGTTCTAGTTCTCAACCTCAGAAAGATGTAACAGGAAAAGGAAAAGGCATCTTATATGAAAAGTTGAAGGAGGAGATAAAAGCTGATGCTGAGGCTGAATTAGAAAGAATGAGACAAGTTCAGAGCATCATGAGACAAAGAGCAAGTGATCCTCCCTCCATGAACAAAGGAGATCCTGCGAAACTTTACTCTTACGAAACTATAGAGTCTAAAGTTGTAGGAAGGGAGATGTATGAGTTCGAGAAGAAGCCTAAACGAAGTTACGATATTGCGAACTCAGATCACTGTCAGCTGGACTTCCCTATTAATGAAATGTTGTTCATTACGGCTCAATACAAGATCAGTGAGAAATTCGATAATCCGGATGACTACACTCATATGAAAATCAGGTTTCATGCTGTTCTTGGGAAGAATCCTGATGAAGTTTGGTCCCTGATGAAGATCAAGAAGGTGCTTACGATAAAGAAGGATGTTCTGTTTGAAGACATGCTTCAAAATTTTCGATATTTTGTCATCAGGGCTAACAACAAACAATACGACTTCACTGTTGCTGATTTTCCTTTGATGAACTGCAACGATCTCATTCAAGTAGCTCTTATTCTGAAGCACATGGAAGTAAACAAACTCAAAGGCTCAGAAACAGATGTGTTTAAAGTCGGATTCGCACATGTGAAGACTTATATCGACAACTATTTCGATTGTCTGGCACTTACTGATGAAGAGTTAGCAAATGTGCTAGGAAAAGAAGTTCAAGTTCCTTGGGAGGATACTTTGTCACAATCACCTCTATCGAAGTATGTTGTGGGTGAGATATGCCTTAAACCATTTGGCATGGTGTTTTCGGGAAGAGACACTAAAGGCAAACCGAAGAAGTTCTTATTCAAAGCTTCAGAGATTGAAAGATACAATTCTTCGCAATATACTCACTTCATTGTACGTATGAACAATTGCAAGAAAAATAACGAAGGTGATAAGAAGGACTTGAAGAAGGTGATCTCCTGGTATGGAGAGGTGCGAAGAACGATTCATTCTGCAATTCAAAAGCTTTTAAGTTGAATTGTATCGACTGTTTACAAAGGGGGAGAATGTAGATGTATGTTGTAAAAGTCGAATAGTTTGTATTGTAATGATTCGCATTTTTATGTTATTTTACTAAGTCAATTTTGTATGCGAAGTGTAGAATGCGAAGTGTAAATGTTTAGACTTAGTATACTTTTTGTATGTTCCCTATAAATAGGGACTAGACTTGAAGTAGAGTAACGATATCGAAACACAATATTTCTCTTCAGCTTACTTTGTAATCAGTCTTAATAAAACGAGATCTGATTAATATTTACTTCGTGTGTTCATCATCTTTCATCATTCAAATCTATTGTTTCTTTTCTTAATTCTCGATAACAATTCTCATCACAAATACCTCTGTTAACTGCTGTTTTTTAGAAATTACAATTTATCTTATAATCTATTTAACATTGAAAAATACAATGAAATGTTATTAGAACATTTAATAAAAACTATTTATTTCAATAACAACAGCATCTTAAAACTAAATTAAACACTAAAAACCTAAAATAAAAAACTTTGAAAAGCTAAATAATTATATATTTTGACTAATTGTGTCCAAGTCGTTACTATTCAAACAAATGCCAAATGCAACAAACTCATTTTCCGTTAGCCGACACGGATTCAACTCTTAAACAAACCCTTTTCTCTCGCTCATATACCTCAGACTCTCAGAGTCCTAACATCTCTCGGCGTTGATCTCCAAGATTCTCCGGCGAGATCTCAGTCATACGCGTCGGAAAATCTTCATCCTTTGATCGCAACGTTGTCGTGGATATATCTGCTGCTATATCTTAATTAATTTCAAATAAAATGGCTCCGGTGTCGGCTCTTGCGAAGTACAAGCTGGTGTTCTTAGGAGATCAATCAGTCGGAAAAACGAGCATCATTACTCGATTCATGTACGATAAGTTTGACAACACTTATCAGGTAATCTAATTTGATCCAGCTTATTATTATGTAGCTGCTATCGGACCATGTTTTATGTGTAGCCTTTTGATTTGTGATATCTGTTGAGAGCTTTTTTGGATGTTTGATCTGATTTTGACTTGGACTTGATCTCGATTCCTTACTCCCTTAATTGTTGAAAAAAGCTTAGTTTTGTTTTCAAACAGATCCATTTTCAACTCCAAGAGAAATTGGATAATCGCATTGAACTTTGTTAGGGATATGGATAGAAACATCTCGCCTTCTCGTAGTTGAAGTTTTTGAGAGTTCCATGTGTTAAATCGTGACAGATTTGAAGGAACTAAGATAACACATTCACTGTTTTGGTCATTCCAGCTGAAGCTAATTAGGACCATGAGTGGTTCTGCTTGTGTCCCTATATGCATCCAGGCTACAGATTTGAATAATACTACTTGTATTGATTTTGCTAGATAAAGGTGCTTCTGATAATTCCCCTGCTAGAATATCTACCTATTGAATCTGACTATCTGAGAACAATTAAAATACCAATTTTTGTCTAATCTATCTATGATGTACAAAATCTTGATTTCTCAAGCAACCAAGAAGGATAAAACAATGAGTATATTGTATAAGAAAGCTGGAAATTTCCTAATCATCCTCATCAATTCATTCTAACTCCAAAAAAATGTTTCCAAGCAATCATTTAAGTCCATAGATTAACTGCATAGATAGTCATATAAAGGAGCTTCATTCTTTTATAGCATAGTTTTTTGCCTTTGGTAGTTGTTTACTAAATTTGCTACTCTTATTAAGGGAAAAACTAAGAAATCCCCTTTCATTTATTCAATAGATTGGTTTAGTTTAGTTGTGTGAAGTTTTCTTCATAATCCAGGAAATCATTTCCTTGGCAAAAATAAAAATTTAAAACAATAACTTATCAATACTTACAATTAATAGCAGTGCATACACCTTTTGATGAATTGCTAATTCGAATTCAGTTCTTTTGGTTTCCCTTGCAGTATAGAATGTCTACATTTTCCTCTCGTAGTTTATTCCATTCCAATTTCTTATCAAACCTTTCATTTGTTATCTCAATCTTTTTCGTATTTCCTTTCCTACCCCCTCTCTAATGTGTATACTCTGAATTTATATCCACTCTCCAGGCTACAATTGGTATTGATTTTCTATCAAAAACTATGTATCTTGAAGATCGAACAGTTCGTTTGCAGCTTTGGTAAGATTATATATACATTACTTATTAGTATTGTTTAAGCTATAATATATATACTCAAAAAGTGATACATTATTCATTCTTTTGAAACTAATTCATTGATTTTTGGTATTAAAAAGGGACACAGCTGGACAAGAAAGATTCAGGAGTCTCATTCCAAGTTATATTAGAGACTCCTCTGTTGCTGTCATTGTTTTTGATGTTGCAAGTATGTTCTTTCTCTTCCCTTTTTGACTTCTTTTAGTCCCCTTTTTTTCAATAGTCTGTGTCTGTGTCTGTGTCTGTGTCTGTGTCTGACATAAATTGGACTGAGACTCAAACTGATGACAAGAATTTGCTTTCGATCTCTTGTTTGTGCAAAAGACGTAAATACCCTTTATCGTTTTTTTTTTTTACATTTCATAATCTCAACCACTTCTATGATGGTTTTAGGCCGCCAGTCATTTCTGAACACTGCAAAATGGATTGAGGAGGTTCGTACTGAGCGAGGTAGTGATGTCATCATTGTCCTAGTTGGCAATAAAACCGACCTTGTGGATAAGAGGTAAATAAATGGTGGTTATTTTTAGTTTACTTTATAAATATAATAATTAATACATTGATTGCATATTTGCATTTGTTCTTTCATTGTTTTATTGATTTAGCCACTTAACTATTTTCTATATTGATTAAACCATTATACTATTTTTGACCTTTCAAAAACCATTTTTTTAGGTTACCAAGTTTTGGAAAAGGGCAAAATACAGAAAAAAATAATGTAGTTTCAATTTTTTATTGATTAACTATAGCTTAGTATATAATAAAATTTAGTAAATAGTAAATTTTTCATTTTTATAAAACAAGAAAGAAACAACAGAAATATCTAGTAAAGGGTAGTTTTGTCAAAAAAAATATTATAATGGTTTACATCCATTTCCTTTTGATGCATATTTTGTAGGCAAGTTTCAATAGAGGAAGGTGAAGCTAAAGCCCGTGAATATAACGTAATGTTTATTGAAACTAGTGCCAAGGCAGGCTTCAATATAAAGGTAAAATGACTATTTTGCCCCTATCTTCATCTTCCTCAATGCAATTAAGCAAACCCTAGAAGTATTCCTCATCTCCTTCATCTTAAACCCTAAATCCAACCAAAACCCAAAAAATAAAAACTAAAACTAAAACAATAAGGGCAAATCCGTCATTATAAATATTTTCAAAACAAATTGGACCAAACTTGCAACAAAATGAAAAGTTTGGACCTCTGGTGCTAGTCCAAACCTTTTTGGACCAAAGTGGTAATTTTCGACAAACCATAGGGACCATTTTTGCAGTTTTGTCAAAACAAAATCAAAATTAAAAAAAAAAAAATACAGAGTAGAAGTATTATTTAAGTTTTAGTTTTAGTTTAATTTTTTGGGTTTTGGTTGAATTTGAAAATTTGGACTGAATTTGCTATTTCTAGTAAAGCACAGGGGCCAAATTTGTAATTACTCTAATAAACGACTTCAAATTTTGGATGAACTTGCGATTTTTTTAAAAAAGCACAGGGAGCAAATTGTAACGAAATGTGAACTTAAAGACAACATTGAGATAATTTCAAATTTTGGACTGAACTTGCAATTTTGAGTAAAGTATAGGGACGAAATTTGTAATTCACTATTTTTACAGGCTTTGTTTCGAAAAATAGCATCTGCATTACCAGGAATGGAAACTTTATCTACAACAAAGCAGGAAGACATGGTCGATGTAAATCTAAAGTCCAGCAATACAAGTGGGTCCCAGCAACCCCAATCTGGAGGCTGTGCATGCTGATTGATTCATATAATAAGATTCTTCGAATTACCAAATTAGTCCCTCATATTTTTTTTTTCAAGGTTTTAGTGGCTATATGGAAAAAAGGGTTTTGTTATGTTTGACTTTAGTTGACTTAGTTTTTTAGTGCCATATTTTGTGCTTACTTTTTTGAGAGTGTTCTTATATTGTTTTTTTTTTCCTTCGAATCTTAAACTTGGAGGCTTGAGATAGTGCTTAACTTTGGTGATTAATTATCAATTTCCAATTAAATATCGTTCTTAATTTGTAACCAATATTATATTTAATATCGTTCTTATTTAATATGTTAAGTTAATCTTGATACTGATAAGGGTTCCTAAAGATCCTAAAATATAACAAATTGCACACTAATTATCTTAAGTTCCATATATGCCTAAGAGTTGCACTTGTAATGTAATTGGTACTTTCACCAATCAATTGAGCTTATTAATTTATGAATGATCAAATTCAAATGATAACAAGTTTTAATGTGGATATTGGCCTTAATAAAACTATGGTATCTAATATATAAGGGATTAATATTGAAAAAAAAAAATACAAGTGGTCTTGTTTTAATTTTTTACAATTGTAATTTTTCTCCAAGTATATATATCAGAATTATTTTAATTTTCCATTTGAGATAATCTGGTTTTCAGGTTATGGCATTTCAGTTCATTAAGACCTCATGATGATATTCATATTTGATTTGTCATGCATAATAATGTTTCAAATGATAAGACTATATATGTAATATATATGTAATGCCAAAAGATTTAAACAAGAATAAAAAAAATCATATCTATGACATTCACCTACGGGTCGTATAAACAAAAAATGCGTCGAAAAACTCCAATCTAATGTAATTTTGGAATCAACAACAAACTCTGAGTCATTTGGTGTATGTGAGTCTTGTTTGAGTGGAAATATGATTAAGTCTCCTTTCATTGTCAAAGCGAAAGAGCCAAGTACCTACTAGAAGTTATTCATACATGATGTAAGTGGACCTTTCACAAGTATGTCAGGAAATAGTAAAAGCTACGTTGTTACCTTTGTTGGTGAGCTCAACCGATATGGTTATGTTTACTTGCTAAGATATATGCATGAAGCCGATCCAACCATTCAAAGCTTCCCAAAATGAAGTAAAAATTAGCTTGGTAAAACTATAAAAGTCATCCGATCTGATTGATTATGGATTTGCTATAGTTTCTTGTAGGGATAAGCATGAGACTGAACCGGTACCAATCCGAGAATCTTGAATATTGAAATGGCTGAAAAAACGATATTGAGTACCAAAGTGAACTAACATTAACGATACCAAGTACCGTGAATGGTACCGATACCGACGGTACCAAATCCTTAAATTCGTGATTTTTGAGAACCATGAGTATCGTCATGTATGTTTAAATTCCAAACTTTGTTGTCCTTCATGGATTATATATATTCATGGTTTCAAACAATTTATCATATTTTTGATCTGACGTGGCTTTTTGATAGCTAGGGGGATCATATGGATCCCCTAGCTCAGCTTCCTTAATAGACACGAGAAATCCATATCCCTCGAGATATTGAAAGATCCTACAAGATATGTAGATACCATGTGTTTCATGTTGTGCCTCTGCACAGGGGTAGACCTAGGGGTGGTCCATGGTGGCACCGACAACCCCTAATTTTTCTGACCGCAGTGGAAAAAATTTTGAAAATTTTATTTTTTCTACTACCGTGCAACTTCTAACTCTCCCGTGAAACCCTTACTATAAAATCTTGTGTCCACCCCTGCCTCTGCAACAGAGTGCTCATGCTTACCATATTCACTAATTCCTATAGATGGTGTTGTTTTTAGAATCTAGTAAGAATCTAAATATTTGTCAAAAATGTAAGACAATCATGACATTTAAGTCAAGTTCATTTGACACCCGTATGATTAGTTAAAAGCAATGTTTTAAAAACCGGTTTTTTAGTTGAATCGGTATGGTGACCGGTTCCCGGTTCAACCGGTTTAACCGGTTCGACCGTCAGTTGAACCGGTTTCTATATTTTTCATGTATTTTTCTATTTTCCTACACATGCATACATATAGAAATTATGAATTTGATGTTTACAAGTTCAAACATTAAAAAATACATATAAAAATAAGTTGTAGATGAATCCAAATACATTAAAATCATACTTAACCATAAGTTGTAGTGTTTTACATCAATCCATATACGTTAAAAAGAAAATAAAGTATAATACCGAAACGAAATATAGTTTTTGATGAATACAAACACATCAAAAGAATTTATAACATTTACCATATGTTTTTATTTAGAGAAAACTAAATAGATTTGAAAAAAATTACCAAAGTTTATTATGTAAATGATTTTTTTTTTATGTGTTTTTATCCGGTTTAACCGGTTTATTTTGACCGGTTCAACCGTTTTTTTTTAAGAACCGGCCGGTTCAATCCAGTTCAGACATCAATGTAAAACCGGTGATAATTGAACCGCTCCCTCTCCCGGTTTCCGGTCCAACCGGTTCGACCGGCCAGTTCAAACCGGTTTTTAAAACATTGGTTAAAAGCAAAGCGTTTTGTAATCATAACCCTTACAAACACACGGAGGATAAGTACGATCATGGGAAGACTTGGTAAAAGTTTCATGTGGGAACATAATAATTTTTTTGGTTGTTCGATACTTACGCCTTGTTCTCGAGTTCCACTTAAGGAGAGAAATGAGAGGATACAAAGAGAAAGTGAGTGGTGTCAAAGAAAAATCGTGTTCCCGAGTTTCAATAATGGAAGGAAAGTAAGTGGAGGGGAAGAATTTTAGAGTCATATTTTCCTTTCAAATTGGGCAGATTTGGGAAGAAAGTGAGGGGAAAGAAAATTTTAAGTTCCTCCTAACTCGGGAACACAAATACTAAAATTTTTCCTTTCTTTTCTTTTCATTTCCTTCAAACTCGGGAACACAGAATAATTAATATTTTCCTTCATCTCCATTTCTTTCTGTCAAAATTTTCCTTCCCTTTCCTTTAATGAATTTACATAAAAACTCGGGAACAAGGCGTTAGGGAGTGGAGGTATTTTATGAAAAAAAAAACTTAATAATATCTATATATAACATTAAAGAGATAATTTGAATAAATGTCTACCATCAATCAATATTGGTATTGATTGAATTAATTTGTTGTGAAACCAATTAACAAAAAGAAAAATCTTATAAATCTTTATTTTTATTTTTCGGGGGAAGACGTCGACATTACAATGTCCCAATTTGGGGTTTCCCCCTTCATGAGGATGATCATGGCCAATAATGACTAAAAGCACAAAGAATATTTTTGACGTTTGCCACGAAACTAAATCATTTTACTCAGTCCGATTTTTGGATTATACATATTAAATAATTAATTCTAACTTTTTTTTCAGAACAAATAATGAGGTTTACAACTACACCTCTTGGTACTGAGTACAGAAAGACCACATATATCTGTTATAGAATACTTGATATAAAATTATAATTATGTTTCATTAAAAACAAGCCTTTACTCGGAGCGGAAGCTCATAAAAGAAAGAAAAAAAATAATAGATTCCCAAACAATTCGAAGTGGCCTCATCTTTGTGTCTTTTCTCTCCTAGTGCACATTAGACCCCATGAAGACCCAATTTCTTAACAGAATTTCATTTAGTGGAAGATTTTTTTTAAAGAATTGACTTCATGAATATGACAGGGATATATAGAAAACATTTAAAAAAAATATTCTTAGTTAGGTTTCATTTGAACCAATATATATATATATATATATATATATATATATATATATATATATATATATATATATATATATATATAGGTTTAGGTTCTATGGAAAACAAAAAAACCCTAAAAAACCGTAAAAATCATAAAAATGCATAAAAAAAATACTTAGAAATCACAAATTTTTTTTAAGAATTTTTTTTATAAAAAACCACAGGTTTTTGTTAAAATTCGCTGTAAAAATAAAAAATCAATTTTTTTTTGTAAATTTTTTTTTTAAAATTTTTTTTCACCGATTTTGTATAAAAAGCTGCGATTTTTTCAAAATGTTTCCAACAAGTATTGTATGCATGTATGGACCAATGAGAATTTAGCAATAATTTAATAATTAAATAAATTAATAAGGGTAAATTAGTAAATCATGACTCTAAATTTATGGTAATTGAGATAAATGAGGGATTTGATTTAAAATCACCAAAATAAATATGTTGACCTAATAATCAAACCTTCAGATTTCTTCCAATTCGTTCATCCTTTAGAAACCTTCTTCCCCCTGATTAACCCTCCAACGATCGAAGAAGAGAGGAGGGTCGGACCTCATCCATAACCCTCCTGCAATTGAAAAAGAGAGGACACCGGAGTTGGAATTCTTTGTCGGCAGTCGATTCTCTTCCCATCATAGGTTGCATCACCATCGATCAATACCATTACCGCCTCCACATTTTTTCTTGTCACTGATTATCAAACTATTGTTATTAGTGGGTTGAAGATGATGATTTGCATTCGTTCTTGCCTACCATTCTCGATTTCCATGTCTTGGCTTTTTGGAGATATTTCATTCACAAAAGTATTTTTTTTCTAAGTCTCAGTATTGAAAAACTAATTTCTCTAAAGAATTTATGGTTTTTTTATTTTGCTTCAGACGACACTAAGCCTTTCACAAAATTTTGGCTTGTTTGATGATAATGCCTAACAAGTGTTTGTTGAAATGTCTGAAAGAGAATCTAAAGAATTTAACCTTATGGTATGCATTTTGTAAGTCCTTTATACCTCTCTCTCTCCTTTTGCAATTTTGATTCTTATGATTGGATAATTACCATAAATTTTTGATTATGGGTGTATCCTCATAAATATCAAGCACCAAAGGAATAATCTTCAATTAGTAGCAGTAGAAAAATCGTGTTGGTATCTAATATGATGAGGGTAATTCTGTCAGAATGGAATCTCGAATTCTAATTCAGTTAGAATGAAATCTTGGATTTCAATGCTTAAGTTCCAATTCAACCTAAGAATTGAATTTTGTGTGAGCTATCATGTCTAAAACTTGTTATTTTTTCTGCACTTACTCATTGGTTTGTGCATTTTCTTCAATTTTTACATATGGGTTTTGGTGCAATTCACAACTTTAATTCAATGAGAATATAAATATTACATAAAACATGTGTTGCTAATAATTCTGACATAATACATTTATACATGCTTTATAATGTTTATGCATATAGAAGAGAACACTATGATTTAAGTGCATTCTGTAATGTATTATGTTAGAATTTATTTATATAAATACATTCTGTTAGAATGTATTTGAGAATGTTTGTTAACAACAAGTATATTTGTTTAACTGGTAATACTAACGAGTAATGTATCTTATTCTTTCAGAATTGCATGGAGAAGAAATTTAATATTGATCATAAAAGAGAAATATTTGGAATCGAGTTCAACAACATATATATATATATATATATATATATATATATATATATATATATATATATATATATATATATATATGAAGATCAAGTTGATTATATGGACCATTGAAGAGAATCATGTGTATTTGTTCAATAATTGTATATTCAAGAATATTATTTTTTAAGAATTTTGTTCACTTTTTATGACATTCTGTTAGAATATGTATAACTATATTAAAATGTATAAGGATATTAGTCTGTATGAATTTGTAAATTTCGGATGTATATTAAGAATAAAATCATAGACCCAAGTTGGATGTATATGAATAATATATCAGGTCAATTATCAAATATTAATGCATTGGAAACGTATTCTACAAGAATAGAATTGAAAATATTCTGTCATTCTGATAGAATAAAATCTCATTTATAAATTTAAATTAATTTAAAATATTCGGATTTTTAAAAATAAAGGAATTAATTATCCCTTAAAATCCGGAAAATTCCTTTTTTAATATAGGTAAATTGACCAAAATACCCTTCTGCTGAAAATTATGTGATTATATGGTGCATGTTACCCTATTGTAATATCATAGACTCTCAGATCATGACCTCTAATTCTATTCCATCCGGTGCTCCAGACTTGTGCATTTAGTAAAAACAAAATAACCTAAATATATATATATATATATATATATATATATATATATATATATATATACAGAGAGAGAGAGAGAGAGAGATAGAGAGAGAGGGAGGGAGTCGGGTGAACCATTTTAAACCTTGGAACCAATGAACCAATCTTTTCTCAATTTTTAGAGCAAATTTTTCATTACAAAAAAAAAAAAAAACAAAACAAAAAATTTAGATATTCATAATTTTTTATCCTCGGTCCATTGATATCAAATTTGATAAAAAAAATGATCTGTTTAGACACACACTGTAAATTTGTTTAGATTCACATTGTGAATCTGTACAAATTCACCCTGTGAAATCTATACAGATTCACACTGTGAGTTTGTGTAGATTTACACCGTGAATTTCTGCAGATTTATACCGTGAATTTATAAAAAATTAATGACTTATAGTGCAGATTCACAATGTGAATCTGAAGAGATAAAAAAGTTAAAAAAAAATTATCAAATTTGATATCAATGGAAAGAAGATAGAAAGTTATGAATTTCTACATTTTTAGAATTTTTCGGTAAATATTAAGATCTAAAACTTGAAACATAATGGTTCCTTGGTTCTATGGTTTAAAATGGTTCATTGTTTAACTTATATATATATATATATATATATATATATATATATATATATATATATATATATATATATATATATATATATATATATATATATATATATATATATATATATATTAGGTTCCGTTGAGATTTCGAAAAAATAGATATCTTGAGATTCAACCTTAGCTATATATTTCTTATTTATCGCTCTAGCGTTCCAGCGTACCAGCATGGCAGAAAAGTTATAATCATAAATTATAATTTAGCACTTTCCATTCCTTTTCCCCTCGTCACCTTCCCAACAACCACCACAGTTGCCATCAATCGACCCCACCACTGTCACCTAACTCATCTATACCAACGCCACCTCTATTACCAGTACCTTCTCTGCCACCAACCATATATGATTACTCAATATATGAACAAACATATACGTATAGTAATTTATGAGTAGGCATATATGTATAAACATGTATAATCATATATGATTATACATCTCTGCCATATAATCATTTATTATTATACCTCTTTGTCATATAATCATTTATGACTAGACATACTCTATTGTTGTCGGTACGCTACAACATTAGAGCGATAAATGAAAAATATGTGACTGATGTTGAATTTTAAGATCTTTATTTATTTAGAATATCAAGTGATCTGTTATTAGAGCGATAAATGAAAAATATGTGACTGATGTTGAATTTTAAGATCTTTATTTATTTAGAATATCAAGTGATCTGTCATATATATATATATATATATATATATATATATATATATATAGGGTCCGGTTCCTGTGAGTACTTATTTTAAAGTGAAGGCTCGTAATGACATCTAAAAAAATTGAAAAAAAAAATCTAAAAAAAATACAAATAATAAAATCGAACATAGATCTATGTTTGGGAGGAAAATAATTGGAAAAAAAATTGCATCATTAAAATTCATCTATGATTCAATTTTAATTTTTTTATTTTCCTTGATTCAATTTTAATAATCCAAATTTTTTTTTTCCAATTTTTTTTTTCTCCTGAACATAGATCTTTGCTCGATTTTATGATTTATATTTTTGTTAGATTTATTTTTTAATTTTTTTAAGGTATCCTAACGAGTCCTCACTTTAAAATGAGTCATTACCTAATCATGTTAGTATATATATATATATATATATATATATATATATATATATATATATATTACCAAATAAATTATTCTCTTAGTAATTATCCCAAAATAACACTATCTATACAAGGTATAGTGTGCACATTAGATGTTCATCAACATATGAAACTCAATATATATATATATATATATATATATATATATATATATATATATATATATATATATATATATATATATATATATATATATAACTTGTGAAAGTTGCACTTCTTGAAATTGTCGTAGATGATATACAATTTGGAAAAATAGCTACATAAGTATTATTTATATTTATTTATCGGCATGTTTTCATGAAGTATTATATGTGAGGGGTTTTAGATCTAGTGTGTATATATATATATATATATATATATATATATATATATATATATATATATATATATATATATATATATATATATATATATATATATATATATATATATATATATATATATATATTCTAATAAATTAATAGCTTTAATTTATTTTTGGTAAGTGTCACTTAAATACAACATCTTATTAATATTATGGCATGTGTCATCTAGATATGTTAGACAACTCATTTCAAAATTCAAAGTTATATTTTCTAATTATATGTTAAATTTGAAGTTATAATAACTCTAAAAATTTGATATATCTTTTAATTAATAATTTATTAAAAATAATTGATCAATAATTTTAAATTTTTATTATAAAAGTTTAATTAATTTTATAATCATGATTTCTACGGGTTATAAACTAGTATATATATAAACTGGTTTGGAAGTCCAAGCTCAAAGTTTCCATTTTAAAGACAAACCTTCTAATCTAAAAGCTAGTTTGAATGGTTTTGAGAGCTTTTAAGAGCTTTTTTTTTTTATGTTTTTTATCATTTACAACTTTAATAACCTTACAACAATTTTGTCAATTATTTATATACAAATAAAAATATAGCTTCCAACTAGATGTTATGAAAGTTTGATGAAATTTATGAACTCTAACAATGGTATATCATCCTTGATCTATCAAAATTCAAGTTTGTTTTACAAATTTAGCACTCTCTAATTATTTGTAAATTAATTATTACGTTCAAAACTTCAAATTATTTGAGAGATTTCAATTTAATAGTTGTATCTTAAGATTTGAAGTTCTATTTGGAATAAGGTGAATATCAAGTTTTAATTGAACAAATCCTTGAACTATACTATCATAAGTCATAAGAGTTGGGACTAGAGGTGTTCATTTAGATAATTAACGAAAGCTCATAAAAGTTGGAACTAGACGTGTTGGAACTCGGTTAAATAAATCGCAGAAGCTTAATTGAGGTTTTAACTTGTAATGTGTTATAAGGTCATTCCAATCGACCCCGCGGAATCATACAACAAATTACACTCGACCGAGTATAACTTTGTATTCCACATGAAAATATTTTTGATCGAATTCCAGTTTTGCTGATTCCATTACCTTCTATAAGCTTAGAAATGACGGAAAATGTGTGTTTTAGGTTTATATACTTTGGATTAAGTATCTAGATTTAAATTAGCAATTAATTACTTGGTTTATTTGGTGTTTACCAATCCTTAAACATGTAATCATCACTAGATGCGAAGTAGTGCATCTACACCAAGTTGAGGTGCGATTATTATGAGTTCACTAAATGGCGCGGACAATGTTTGAAAACTCAAAACTTGAATTAACTTAATATCAATGATTGCTTGTAATAAGGTTCCAGTCAAGTCTGGTAAATTAGTCTAGTCTTGAAAATAATTAACTCAACAAAGTGCTCAATATGAAGTATGAACAATGTAAGGCAACTAAGAACAAGAAGAATGTAAGAGAGAATGATTGATTGGATGATTCTTTGATTGGATAGAGATGAAAAAGATGCCCTACTTTTTACCATTACAAAGGTTGACAACTCCTTATATAGTCAAGGAGTTACTAAAAGTCAAATACATAAAAGGTGTGCATAGATTGAGAGAGGACTGAAGATTAATAGTCTAACACAGCCGTTGTTGTTGATCTTATCTCCTGCACTATACTACAAGACACATTGAAGAATATAAAATAGTACTTAACACCTTAAATGCATTTCAGAATCAAATACTTCTAAATGCAAGATCTTGGAAAGGGCTTCTCTTTGGTATGTCTTTACTTTGGAAACTCATTTGATCTCAGACTCTATAACATCTCAGAATTGCACATGATCTCGGATTGACATAGCATCTCAGATTGATGAAGGGGCACGTAATGCACTAACAATATCCCCCTAAGTGTCCTTATCAATCCTCAGAAAACTACTTTGTTTCTACAAAATAAAATAGATAAGCTTTTTACATCCAGCTTCGAACTTCAATGTACCACATGAGTTGTTCAAAAAACTCCTTCTTGATTTATTTGGAAGCTTTGATCTTGTTTTTTTAGAAATGAGTTTTTGAAGAATCATTGTAGGAACCAGATGTTTGTCTCGGACTCTGAGGAATTCTTTCTTGCCTTCACTTTTCTTCAAGTAAACGAATCCGAGTTCAGGTTCTTTGATGGGCCCTTCATCAAGGATATCAACTCCTTCAAGATCAGTGGAGATAGATGCGATAATCTTCTATGTTTTGAATAAGTGAGAAAACTCTATATTTGATCTTCCGAATTCAGCTATAAAATCTTTTAAATAATTAAGAGCCGAGTTGTATGCTCTGGTGCTAAACTGAGAGGTTTGTCTTTCTTTGAGATGTGCTGCAATGACAAGAATATCATTGGGATTTATGTATGGGAAATCAACGTCCGAGATTTTGATCTTCACTTGAGAGTTCCGAAAGGCATAGTAGTAGTAGAGAATGCAATCTTGACCAAACTTTCTAAGGATTTTTGTTCCCAAGCAACTAAACTTGGTGATTTTGTACTTTGACAAAGTTTTCTCCTGAGGAAGAGCGTTAGTGGTGTAGAACGTGTTGAGTCTTTCTCTATCGGTTCAAACTAGAGTATCTTTATCATTCGAGGGGTGAAGAGGATCAAACTTGACATATAATCTTCCATGAGGAGAGATAGGAAGATGTATTTTCTCAAAATCATTTGAAGGAAGAGAATAACTTTGACGAGGCACAAATTTATCATTGTAAATCATCCCTTAAGGATAGTATGGAGAAATGTCTGTGAGAGGATTCAGATTGTCCTTCAATGCTTGAATTTGGAGGCTTTCCTCTATTTCTTGGTTCATTTCATCCAAATATCATCCTTCATTCTTGCTCAACTTCTTCACCGGACTGACTCATCCAAAGGAGATTCATTTTCCTTTGTCTTTAATAGGATCATCCGTATTAGAGATGGACGAGACGGTTTGTTGATCGGCTTTAGTGATGATGAGCTCCGAGGTAAGATGAATCAAATGATCTTCAGGTAGTTCACCAGGTTTCTTGATGGGAGAATTTTCATCAACTAGAACAATCCTCGGAGTAGGAATTAGAGGAGGCATGGATTGGGTAGCTCAGAAAGCATCAACTGTTAGCTTAGTCTTTATCTTAGAAATTTCTCGACTCTGTTTAAAAGTTTCTGCTAGATTAGATGGCCAACAAACAGAGGACCATTTATTCTTTTCTTCTTCCGAGAGGATTTTGGTGATGGAAGGTTTTTCCTTGATGGCTTGAAGACCTAGATTTGCATTGCTCACAAGATCATTTTCATCAAATTAATCTTCGGTTTCAAAGGCTTCAATTTCAACTATTTCCTCATCAATTGTTTCATGTTGGAGCTGAAATCAGAGATCGGGTTCCATTGAACTAGTCGTTACTTTTCTACCCATCTTACATAGGAAGGCCTAACCTGTGATGCAAGCAAAGCATCTGTTTTTAAGTCTTCTGACCATTCAAACGCCCGTTTGAAGTAGTTGTTGATTTGCTTTGAAAGCTTATCATAGGCATCTGCAGTTGGAGCTTGGGCTTTGAGACAATCGAAGGTTTCCTCCATGATTAGCAGAAGTTCATCAAACTTTTGGTTCGAAGTATCCACAAAGTGTTGAGCAGATCAGATGACCTTGATGAGAACTTCCTACATAATCATATTCATGTTATCTTTAGGCTTGATCTCATTCTCCAATCATTGGATTTGTTTCTTACAACGAACATAAATCTTCTTGATGAGCTCATTGGTAGCAGAAATCAGGTCATCATGGATATGAAATATTGTAGAAGTGGTGGAGAGGTGATGATCGATATTTGCTTTTTAATGCTCCTCAACTTCTTCTAAGGTGTGCTTCAAACAAAGAGATGTGAGTTGATCTAATTGGTAGGCTCGATCAAGTTCTAAAGGAACAACAACTTTGATCTCGAAGAGAGATTTGATCACTAAATCGAGCTTTGAATCAAGTGATGCATCTTGTCGGTGACCGTGTCGACTTTAAAATTGGCTTTGGAAACGTTATCTCAAAGTTCCAGGAGAGCAAATAGATCAGGTATGCTTTCATCTGACGATCCGGTGTCTGAAGTGGAGCTTTCGGACCTCTTGTCATTGTCTTCATCCTCACTAGAGTCTTCATAACCCTTGGTATCATCGTTTTGATCACCTTAAACTGGATCTTCTTGATCACCATCTATTTTTGTTTCAAGACAGGGAGAGGTATTATTATTTCCATCTTGATCATCTTTTCCTTCCATTTCATCCGAGGATGAAGAGAGACCAAAATCAAAATGAGCTTTGGAAGAGGAGGGCTTTTGCAGCATGTTAAAGGTAGAAGGAATTGGGATGACACCAACAATTTTGTTATCTTCTTCAAACATGATCTCTTTGAAGTGATCTTCTTCATCATCTAGCTTTGGATCATCTGAGATAGGAGTGGAGACAGGGACATCTTTTGCAACATCATTCTTCAACGGAGGTTTATATGATGCAAAGGTTGTATCGGGAACTTCTCCTACAACAACATATTCATTCCGAGGAGGATCATCCACTGTAAAGTTAGAAGTGGGAACATCTACAATCAGTTTCATCTTAAAAGCATCAATGGACGGCTGAAACACTTGATCGGTCTCTTCATCTGATGGAAAAGTGAAGTGAATACGACTTCGGATGGCACGTTGACGCATGGATACCAAAATCACCTTGACACATGAGTTTGTCCCAGGGGGCTCCAAGGTACTTTATTCAATACCAAAATCACCTTTTTTAGAAGGTGTGGGTAGATCATGTGCAGACTCCCCGCAAGTGTGTATAGAGTGTGTTTTGAGCACTCAGAAGGGTACTTCGAAAGAGTAGATATGTAGGGTACGCAATGACCTAGAGTCAGATCGAGATCTGATTTGTGAGTCATTTAGAGATGATCCACCGACTTTGGTTCTCTTTTTGTCCTTAGGTTTTGAAGGGGGTGCCTTTCTATTTTGAGCGATTTGTTTCTTACGACCTTCCGAGGTGGCTGGTCTATTCTCTTCCGAGGCTAAATCATCCGAGACTCGGGTAGGTTACATTGGATCAAACACAACCAAAGTCTCAAGATGGTGTTTCAGGTGAGGAGAGTCAGAAGGAATAGTGCTCAACATGTGTTGAGGAAGACATTGGATAGCTCCGAACACATCTTGATTGGGTAACATGTAAGTTTTAATGGTTTTGAAGGAACAATATACCTCATGAATGTCCGAGTTTAGTGGAATTGGTTCGTTGTGCTTAGAATACAGTTGTTGCAGATTCAAAGCTTAAATTCTCGGACTCGAAATCTCATTCGTCTTCCTTTTCTTGGTAAACTTCCTGAAGTCTTGCCAAAGGACCTCTGGTATACCAACGCCATTTGATTGGCCGGTGAAGATGCTGCAAATGACATGGAGCCAATCTTTGCTCCATTCCAACGTGTTTTCCGGACAAACCTCTGAGAATTAGGTGCATCAAAATGGTCCATATGCCGAGAACCGCCAGCTTCTTGAACTCTTTGGCTTTGAATTCCCCATTGTACCCGATCTAAATGAGGAAGGATCGGAATCCATCTGTTGTGGGTTCCTACACTCGAAAACCTTGGGGGTTTTCTGCAACTCCAATGGCACAATGGAAGGTTGCTTTATGAACAAGTACAATTTGATCATCAGTGATCTTAAATTCGAGTACTCCATCTTCAAACATAACTTGTTTAAAGGATTTATGCAAGAACCTAAGAGGGAAGTTAGGGTTTGGGATTTTGGTGAGAGGAATAAAGATGGGGGGGATATAGATGAACTCGATCATGATTCTGACATACCCATCATAGTCTATAGGATCAAGGGAAAAGAGTTGGGTTATTTCCTTAAGGTTAGGTTTAGTTGAAGATGATGAAGCAGATCCTTTAGGGGAGTTCTTCTTGGTTGCAGGTTTGGTGATTTTCGACGCTATTGATGAAGTTGTTAAGAACACCGAAGAAAAAAGAGAGTACGGTTGAATCTTCTAAGAAGACGATAGCCAAAATGAGGAAAGTAGGAACAGTTAGGATTCAAAATCCATTTATAGATGCATGTTTCCGGGTCGGGTGGAAGAGTAAGAATGATGACACCCAAATGAGGAAACGGGTTGCAATATGTAACATCCTATTTTCAGGTTGTTTTCTTTTTGGAATGGTGATCAAGGATTAGGTATCAACAGGGTTAGAAGCCTTGAAGAAGTTAGTCTTGGGCTCATTCGGAGGTGGATGCTATATTGGATGATTGTGGTATTCGGTTGGTATTTGGAGCAAAAAGGGGTATTTTGGTAATTTGTCTGTTTGGGATTTTATGGAAAATGGATTTTAGTTTAGGATATTTTATGGAGAGTGTGAAGTGATGATAGTGTTGAGCGTCTTGATGCATTTCTATGGATATATGGATGGTTGAAATCGGATTTGTATCGAGTGAGTTATGACCTTCGGAAGATTTAGGGTTTGGGAGAAAACCCTAGTACGTGGGGCATACCAGGGAGGTACGCAGGCTGCACTGATGCGAAGCCGGTTACACGAGGCGTAGCAAAGAGAACTCGTAGTATTGTGTTAATGATGAGTCGGTGTACAAAACCTTGTACGCGAAGCGTACGAGAAGGTACGCTGGGCGTACGAGGGACAGGTTGAAAACCCTAATTTTTAGGGTTGTACCTTATATAAGCATAATGTTGGTCCTTTTTCTTCATTCCCAATCCAGCCTTCATGCCCTAGAAACCCTAAATCGACCTTGTTGCCTCTTGAGGTTGCTCTTGAGTTCTTGGAAGGATTTGGTGTTCTTTTATGCTTTTGGAAAGGAAAGAAGAGTAGTTTGAAGTTGCTTGGCTTGATGGAGTTACCTTAGATCTAGAGACTGATGGGTTTGAGCCATAAGAACATTCTTATGTGCACATGCAAACCCTAATGCTTGGATCTAGGTTTCTCTAATGAACATGCTTTTCATCCAAGACCTGCAAACCCTAGATCTATGATATACAATTCGAAATTGACAAGACAAAACATATCTAGATGATTACCTCTTTCTTGGAAGCTTGAATCTTGTTATCCTTGGAGCTTAGAGTCACAATTGTCACTCCTCTAATGGATTACAAACACCAAGAAGCAAGAGGATGATATAGAGAGGTTGAGGGCACAAAATCGGCTCTAGGAACTCCTTAGGGTTTCTGGTCGTCGATTTCTATAGCCCCTGGGTCCTTTAAATACATGAGCTGCTAGGGTTACAGCGTGAAACCCTAATTGGATTACTTAGGTCTTAAGCAGTCAAAGGATCCTTCTAGATTAGGGCTTGGACGATTTCAAGGTGCACATGCACCTTATTTTCGTCCACCCCATGATCCATAAGGATCCACAACCCAAAACCAACTATCACACAATTGACAGTTCTAGTCCCCTTTATTTAATTAATCTCTTTTAGACACAAATTAATTCTTAATTAATTCTTGTCTAATATTAATTAAACTATATGATTTCTCCTTTAATATATATTAATAAATCATAATAACATTTTTATTCATAAATCATCCTATCATGTTGCTCTGGTGAAGGCAACCCAAAAGGACCATGCACAACCGGGTCAATAGCTTACCAAATATAGTTACGGGCTTAGACACTAATCCAACAGTCTCCCACTTGGATAAGTCTAGTAACTATAATGTAAGTATATTCCGATTCTCAATCGTAGCTCTCAAAGACGCTGTCGAAATCAGATCTAATCAGTAACCTGTCCTTTAGATAAGGGATCGTACAGTCCTCTGTTCTATATATCGTGCGGACAATCACATGGAACATAGTCATACTTATTGTCCAACAGTTTTTTTTCTCGATCTCACATTCATTTGACATAGAACTTAATTGAACACATCAATTCAGTCTTGACTGGGCCCGGCACATAAGTCAAATCAAATCATCGAGCGGCCCTGATATCACTTTTACCCTCTTAGGATAAAAGGAACAGATAAACTTCGACTTATATGCATTTACTATTCACTAATCAAATCATACATAACAATGCGTTTTATAACATCAAGTTACTGATGCGTTTTCGCATTATCAATGTACAACTAATCAGTCAACAATAAACCATATATCTAGGTTTTAAGACCATATGATATTATCGTCTTGCGATCACTCGTGATAAACTCCATGAAGTGATTCTAGCAAGCACGGGTTTATTCCAATGCTCAAAACTTGTTCATAAGCACTCATGAACGTTGTAGCAAACCTTTGCTATGTGTAATACCTTTTATACAATCTACACACCTATTCATGACAATCTTCATTCATACCTACTTCCAACATATGAACGAATTTGGACTGTTCGAATAATTCAATTATTCTTAATAAATTAATTATCCAGGAAGTGAAAACATGCAAAGTGAAACAATAGTTAAACAATTCACATAAGACAGTAGCTTTACTTATAAATAATACTCCTTTATTTAATCATCAAATGTCAATTACATTTATCTATTACACGTTTCTAAACTATCTAATCTAAACTAATATCGTCCTTTAGCCCAATGCTCCTAGCATGCTGCAAGTGCTTGACCCTACTCAGTCCCTTTGTAAGCGGATCTGCTGGGTTATCCTCTGACGATACCCTCTTTACTACGAGGAGTCCTTCTTCTACCCGATGTCGAATAAAGTGATATTTTCTGTCGATGTGTCGAGATCTACCATGATCCCTTGGTTCCTTGGTCAAGGCAACCGCTCCTTCATTATCATAGAAAATTTCCACAGGCTCCTTTATGGCAGGTGCAACTCCAAGGTCTCCAATGAAGTTCTTCAACCATATTGCCTCCTTTGACGCTTCGCTCGCTGAAATGTACTCTAATTCGCACGTTGAATCAGCTACAATTTCTTGCTTGGAACTTTTCCAAGTCACTGCTCCTCCATTAAAGATAAAGACCCAGCCCGAATGTGAACGGTAGTTGTCTCTACCAGTCTGAAATATGGCGTCACTATACCCTCTCACCTTTAAGTCATCACTCCTTCGAGGACTAGAAACCATTCCTTGGTCCTCCGAAGGTACTTAAGAATGTGCTTGACTGCGGTCCAATGCGCTCTGCCAGGGTTCCCTTGATATCTACTGACCATGCTCAAAGCAAAGGCTACATCAGGGCGAGTACAAGTCATAGCATACATAATCGAGCCAACTGCAGAAGCGTATGGTACTCGCCTCATTTCTACTATCTCGACTTCGGTACTCGGGCATTGAGTCTTACTCAACTTGGCATTACTTTGGATTGTTAACTCTCCCTTCTTTGAGTTTTCCATACTTGTAACATCCCGAAATATCAAGAGTAGAGTTGAAGGGCTAAAAGAGTAAATTGGGAAAGAGCGACTCGGCGAGTCCATGAGTGGACTCGGCGAGTAGAGTCGCGACTTGGTCGCGTGTTAAGTGGCCGACTCGGCGAGTCAGTAAGATGGACTCGGCGAGTAGGAGCTGAGTGGAGAAAACCCTAATTCTCGGGGTTGAGCCCTATATAAAGAACATAACATCCATTTCCTCAGCCTCCTTACTCATCCTCAAGTCCAGAAACCCTAACCTTCGTGTGTGAATGGATCAAGTGCATTTGGAAGCTTGGAGAAGCAATTGTTGAGGAAATCTTGAAGGGTAAGAGGCTTGGAGCAAGGGGCTTTGCTTGGATTCGAGTTTCATTGCAGTTGGGGCGTTCTTTTGAGGTAATATCTCGTTTTTGAGCTGCTATTTCTTAGATGCATCATTTTGGGGTTTGTGGGGAGCTTATCTTGGGATGTTTTGGGGTTTGGAGGTTAGATCTGAGGTTGCTACCTCAGATCTGGAAGGGAGAAGGTCTAGAGTGCATGAAAGTCCCTATTTGTGAGTGGTTGATGGAGCCATCTTGTCCCAAACCAAATCCCTAGAGTGAAAATGCATAGATCTCTTTGGATTCACGTAAAGTTTGCCACTTTACGTGATGGATGGGTTGTAGGAGGCTAGATCTATGTTTTGGATCAATTGCATGGCCTGGAGTGCTTCTGAATGGATTCAGACCAGTGGTACTCGGCGAGTCACATGGGTAGACTCGACGAGTTGCTTGAAGATAAGCTGGAACTCGACGAGTTGATGAACAACTCGGCGAGTTGGATGAAGATGGCCTGGAACTCGGCGAGTTGTATGAACAACTCGGCGAGTAGGTTGAAGATAGCCTTAGACTCGGCGAGTCTGTTCTTGGACTCGGCGAGTCTTGTCGAAGAGTGCCAATATTTTCTGGTTGAGTCGAGAATCGGAGAGTCAAGGGATGACTCAGTGAGTTGTGTGCGAGTGGACTTAGAGTTGTGGGACTCGGCGAGTCTCGGGGTGACTTGGCAAGTTGAGTCGCGGATTGGGGAAGTTCTGAGCATGGGGACTCGACGAGTCGACGGGTTGACTCGGCGAGCAGGGTCAACCAGGAGGGTTGAATTTGACTGAGGGCTTTGACTTTGACCAAGAGTTGACCAGTTCACTTCCAGGAGTAATTTGGTTGTTATTGGTAATTATTGGTTTCGGTGATTCAGTGGTGGAATTCGCGACGATGGTCAGAGCAGCGTGGACTGTTCTTCAGTCGGCAGTAGCAGGTGAGTCTTCTCACTATAATTTACCTTGAGTAGGTAACCAGAGTTATGTGACAGAGTATTTGTATGCTATGTATGTTATGTGTTGTACTGCATTATTTCTATGTGATTTATGCTGTGCATGTTTATAGAGTTGGAACCGGAGGGTTCCCAGAGTTAGAACCTGAAGGTTCACAGAGTTAGAACCAGAGGGTTCATAGAGCAGGGTCTACGGACCCACAGAGCTATAGCCTCGAGTGACTAATATGTGTTATGTGTGGTATTTTGGGGGACTCACTAAGCTTCGTGCTTACAGTGTTTTGTGTTATGTGTTTCAGGTTTCTCGCAGGATCACGGGACGGCACCGGCTCGATTGTACACACCAGAGAAAGAATCATGTTTTGTGGATCCTGGTTTATTGAGCAAGTGAATATGGAGTTATGTTTTTGTAATTCGATTATTACTGGAATTTTAAGAAAAGTGTTTTTCAGAATTAACGATTATTTTTAAATGAAAAATTGTTTTGAAATTTACGGTGTTACAATACTAAAACGTTTTAGTACTTTCTCCAAGTAAGTATTTTGACTAAGTCCTATTAGTCTCTTACTTCGGTCTCTCACTATCCTTATTCCCAGAATATAGGAAGCCTCTCCGAGGTCCTTCACAGCGAAGCACTTCCCGAGCCAGGACTTAACTTCCTGCAGTGTCGGGACGCCGTTTCCTATAAGCAGTATGTCATCGATATACAATACGAGGAAGCTACCTATACTCCCACTGGCTTTGACATATACACATGATTCATCTTTGCTTCGTACAAACCCAAACTCTTTGACTTTCTCATCGAAGCAAAGATTCCATCTGCAAAACGCTTGCTTAAGTCCATAAATGGACTTCTCAAGCTTGCACACCCTATTGGGATGCTTCGCATTGACAAAACCCTCTGGCTGATCCATGTAAACATCCTCAGCCAACTTCCCATTAAGGAAAGCGGTTTTGACATCCATTTTCCATATTTCATAATCATGAAATGCAGCAATGGCCAGCATCACCCTAATAGACTTTATTTTGCAACTGGTGAGAAGGTCTCATCATAGTCAACTCCAGGAGCTTGAGTAAAGCCCTTCACAACCAATTGCACCTTATATGTGTGCACCTTCCCATCAATGTCGGTCTTATTCTTGAAGATCCACTTGCACCCAACCGTCTTACGTCCGGGCACATGCTAAACCAAATTCCAAACTTGGTTGTCGTATATGGACTAAATCTCGCTGTCCGTCGCCTCTTTCCATTTTGCAGACTTCGGGCCTGCCACGGCTTCGTTATAGCTGTTAGGTTCATCTAAATTTATTAGTGTACTATCACTAATATATGTGTCCCCTTCTGTAGTAACATGAAAACCATATAACTGGGGTTGAACTCTAACTCTTTCGAAACGTCTAAGAGGTAAGGACTCGTCAATCGGTTCAACCGAAGTTTCCTCCTCGGGTTGAGTACCAGCATTAGAGGTTCCTTCATCGCTCGACTTTTGAATCTCTTCAAGATCGATTTTCCTCCAAATGTCCCCTTGGCTTATGAGTTCTTGCTCTCGGAAAACCCCTCTCCTCGCAATGAAGACAACATTGTCACTCGGTCTATAGAAGAGATATCCAAAGGATTTCTGCGGGTAGCCGATGAAAATACACCTCTCACTACGAGGTTCAAGCTTGTTGTGAGTCTCTTGTCTTACGAAAGCCTCGCAAACCCAAACCTTGATATGTGCCAATGAGGGAGCTTTCCCTGTCCACATCTCGTGAGGTGTTTCGGCAACCTTCTTTATAGGGACTAAGTTAAGGATATGGGCGGCAGTCTCTAAGGCATACCCCCAGAATGAGATAGGTAGTGAAGCACGAATCATCATGGAACGAACCATGTCCAACAAGGTTCGATTATGCCTCTCAGCCACACCATTCAATTGTGATGTCCTAGGTGGCGTCAATTGCGAAACTATTCCGCATTCCTTGAGGTAGTCGTGGAATTCAAGACTTAGGTATTCTCCTCCTCGATCGGATCGAAGCATCTTGATTTTCCTGCCCAATTGATTCTCCACTTCTTGTTTAAACTCTTTGAACTTTTCAAAGGTTTCTGACTTGTGCTTGATTAAATAGATATACCCATATCTACTATAGTCATCAGTGAAAGTCACATAGAAGCGGTTTGCATCCCTTGTGGTGGATCTAAAGGGCCCACACACATCGGTGTGTATGAGATCCAATAGACCCTCACCCCTAGCACATGTTCCAGTGAAGGGTGACTTGGTTATCTTTCCAAGTAAACAGGACTCGCACACATCATCATCCCTAAGGTCGAATGACTGCAACACTCCATCCTTTTGGAGTTGGGCTATGTGTTTCTTGTTAACATGTCCAAGACGACAATGCCATAAGCATGCTTTATCCATACTATTGGAAGAATCCACACACAATACATCATTTCCTAGGTTATCTACAACCATAACAGTTTCATAAATTCCATTACAAGGCAATGCTTCAAAATATAAAACACCATTTAGATAAGCATAAATTGAACCTTTCTCATTATCAAACGAATATCTAAATCCTTTTCTAAACAAACCATGAAATGAAATGATGTTTCTTGCCATATCTGGCGAATAGCAACAATTATTTAAATCTAAACCTAATCCATTACTAAGCGCTAAAGAATACACTCCAATCTTGGTGACAGGCGACGATCTTCTGTTCGCCATGATTAGATTTATTCTTCCACGCTCCACATCCCTATCTCTTCTTAGTCCCTGCAAATCAGAACATATGTGAAAACCACATCCTGTATCAAGAACCCAAGAAATAGCATGTGATGAATCGTTAGATTTAATTGTGTAAATACCTGCGAAAGACGGCTTGTTCTTCCCATCCTTGATGGCTTGCAGATATTCTGGGCAGCTTCTTTTCCAATGCCCTATTTTGTAGCAGTGGTGGCACTCTGCCTCATTTGGGTTAGAGTTGGGCTTAGCAGAACCAACTTTGGTTCCACTAGAAGAGGTACCATCTTGGGATTTACCCTTATGGTGGCTCTTGGAGGGAGCCTTCCTCTTCTTGGCCCTCCCTTGCTGTAACATACACATTTTGAAATCGTGTTTTAAGTAAATAATATTATGAAATATTATGTGAATTTAAATTTTGAGTTCTAACAGCTAGTTTTTACTAGAATTGAAGTAAAACTATGCTTAGAATCATTCAGAAAGTATTGGAAGTCTTATGAGATTCCAACAAATGTCAAATAGTGAAATTTAACGAAAATATAAAATTGGGAATAGGTAAAATTTTATTATTGAAAGTTGTAGATGATCTCGTTAGAAACATTTAGGCGAAAACCTCATCGAAATCCGAGTTATAACGAAGAAGTTTTGACCAATCGAAGATTCGCGACAAAACTGGCACAGCGCCGAATGACGTAAAAAGTGAGTTTTTGATAAACTACTTTTTAGCCTTAGTAATCTATATGAAAGTCATAGTATTCGTTAAACCGAGAAGTTTGATAAAAAGAACGCCAAAATCTGACTTCGTATGAGAAAGTTATGATTTTTCGAAGTTTCAGCTTAGCAGTAGACAACTAAAAACTCGAATTTTAGATTGAGTGGTTTTTAGCCGACACAACCTAAATGATAATTGAAGGTCTCGTCATTGGTAGTACAACGGTAAAAAGTCTAACGAAAACGGAGGTCGGATGAAGAAGTTATGAATTTTTAACGGATTTTCCTGTCCCGGTCTATTAAAAATAATAATATAAAATATAAATTCAAAATTAGCCAACGAAGTCTAAACGAAAGTTGTAGGGCGTAATTTTACCTATGCGTGCATATAAAGAACGTCAAAAACGGAGCCCGTATGTGAAAGTTATGAATTTTAGAAGATTTTGGCACAATTTTCGAGGAAATTCGCATGGATTGGAGCTGGTCACGTGATCCTGGCATGCTTGCCTCGTGCCCGACTCGCATGTTGCATGCTGATTCGACCGAGGGTGCGGTCCAATGAACTTCCGACGTGCCTCACAACTGTTGCTCCGTGTCCAATGTGCTGGCCCAATCCGAAGCCGACACGTAGCCTTCTCGCATCTGAACCTCGCCGAAGCAGCCAGCTGGTCCAAGCCTCGCAGCCACCTGCTCTCTTCTCATTGCCTCTGATCCGAGCCTTCGGACCTCCTCCCCTATAAATAGCAGCCTGCGAGCCTTCCCGGGTAGTTTGAGAAATTTGCCACTTTCACTCCCCCTTTTTGATATTTTTACTATCTTGACATCCCCCGAAGCCCCAATATCATTTTTAGCACCCGAAACACGCCCCGAGACTCCCGAGAAGCCCAAAAATTTTATATTTTCGGTTTTGAAGCTCTACCTTCAGAGAGCCCGGTTTTCAACGAAGAAAGTGATATTTAGAGCCGAAGTGCTGCCCAAATTAATATTTTAGCCCCGGTTATTTCACGGTGAGTTTAATATATAGAAATAATTATATGTTATGTGTTATATGTGCTACATGCTTTTCAGTGTTATTATTCCGGGTTATTTTCCCGTGTTATTTTTATTCGCTATTTTAATAGCAAAGCAATACCTTTGACAATGTGATCAGTGAAAGGACTTAGATTCACGTTGGTACTGGTATGTAGCCTCTGGCCATGTAGAACATGTCTTTGTAAGAGAATAATTTCTATTCTATGGTATTGGCAGAAGGTTAGACAGGGGTATAAGCCTGAAATCTACCAAAATGTTAAATCCGAAGTTGTATGTTTTTTTGTGCCATTTGGGCCAAAGCTTTATTGATGTATATCAACTATGGAAATTGTTATGTCTCATTGATTGTATATCTTTGAATCAAATCAATGATTGTTATGGAAAGTTTGTCACATGATTCACATATGCTCTTGTTGTTCCTTGTTCCTTTTTGCTTCTGCCATATTGAAGTATATATATGGCATAACATTATATTGTATCTATTATTGAACCCACTAAGCGTCACCGCTTACCCTCTCAATGCTTAACAAATTGCAGGAGATAAGCATCCAGTATAGTTATATACTGGTAGAAGATTTTTGAATAGTTTGAAACTATTGTATCGATAGAAGCTTATGAATAGTTTGAAACTATTGTATTTTGCACTCCCATATATATAAAACTATAGAATCCTGGGAAATTATGTAATATATAACACTTTAAAATCGTTGGTTTGTATCCAATAGTTTGTAACCTCTTTATCAATGTAAAATATTGTTTTTATGAATATGCAAGTAGCATGTTTTGGAGTAACTATATTGTCAAGTATGAAAGTTTGGGTATTTCAGAAATACGAAAGTGAGGGTCTTTCAACCATGGTATCAGAGTAGTAGTTTGAGTGAACTAAATTCCACAGATTGGTATTTAGACTTAAACTATTGGAAGTTCAATATATGAACTTAATCATTGTAAGTATAGGGATACAAACTATAGGAAATATATAAGTAAAAGTATTAGGTAATAATAAACCCTAATATTCTAAAATACAATGTTACTCCGTATTGCAGAGCAATGGCTGAACAGGTTAGTAGCCATACCCCTGAGGTTGGTAGAGGTCCTCAACCCGAGGAAGTGAATACTCCAGTATCTCCTCGTGAGGAGCAACTCTTGGGTAAACTTACCGATGTTATTCGACAGACTCTCAACGAACACAAAAAGAATTGTGATAAAGGAAAAGAGAAAGTCACTGGAGAATCTTCAAAAGGAGAGGTGAAGCGTCCCTCGTTCAAAGATTTCAATAGTAGTGGTGCTACAGAGTTTTCCGGTGTTCTCAATCCCATTATTGTTCTTACTTGGATCCAGAACACAGAGAAAGTGTTTCGTATTTCTCATGTGGATAATGAAGACAAGGCTAATTATGCTTCCGCATCATCGGAGAAGCCTTGGTCTGGTGGGAAGCAACATATGAAGCTCTCAACGGGTTTGATCAGGAGAATTTAGCCTGGGAAATGTTTAAAACTCGTTTGCTAGAGAAGTATTGTCCTCTAGACATGAGGAGGAGATTGGAGAAGGAATTCTCGAGCTTAAACAAGGAAGAATGACTGTGAATGAGTATGAAACTCAATTTAATCAAAGAGAAAGGTTTGCTACAAAGTATATTCCAACTGAAGACGATAAAATTCAATTATTCATTGAGGAACTACGACACGAAATCCACCATTTCATTACCAATAGAGAAGTTTTGTCATTCGATAAAGCCATTGAGTATGCTCGAAGACGTGAGCATAACTTAGAAATACATGGTGCCACTTTTACTGCTCCGAAGCATCCGCGTACTGAAAGAACTGTTCCTGTTCCTTCTTTTCTACCAGCTCAATCCATTCGGACTGAACCTGGTAATCAAGTTCAAACTCAAATTGCCTCTCGTGGACACGGTAGATCACAATCTTTATCTATGCAATCGCCTTCATGTCGTATTTGTGGAAGGAATCATCCGGGCCAATGCAAAATAGACAAGGAATCCATTGTCTGTTATGGATGTGGAGAAAAGGGTCATATAAATCCAGCTTGCCCAAGAAAGGATGTTACTTGCTATGCATGTGGCATTACTGGCCACAAGAAGTGTTTTTGCCCTACTCTTACTAGTCAGATGACGGGAAGTCAAGCTTCTGTTCAACAACCGGCGTGAAGTCAAGTCCATGTTCAACAATTAAAGGGTACTCCAACTAAAAAGGAGGAGGTGCCAAAAGCCAAGGGTCGTGCATTCCAAATTACCTCAGAGGAGGCACGCAGGGATCTGAATGTTGTGACGGGTACATTTCTTGTCAACTCTAGACCTACTCACATCTTATTTGATTCTGGTGCCTCAGATTCTTTTGTGTCTTATGAATTTGCGCATTCCTTTCAAATTGCTTGCTTTGTACTCGCGCAACCATTTCAAGTAGATACTATGGGAAGTATATCATTACTTGCTGATAAACTCTATAGGGATTGTGTTATAGAAATTGAAGGCTATACTTTTCTTGCTAACCTGATCCCTATCTCCTTTCCCAACTTTGATATTATTCTCGGTATGGATTGGTTATCGAAGAACCACACAGAACTATTGTGCTATGAAAAGATAGTACACATTCCTATTGAAGGGGAGAATCCTATCTATGTCTACGGTGAACAAAGACTCTTAAAAATAATCTCTTTCCTTAAAGCTCGTAAATTCATATCAAAAGGGTGTTCTATCTATCCGGCCTACATAGTTGATGTCTCAAAAGAGGAGAAGAAAATTGTTAATGAGGTTCTCGTTGTTAACAAATATTCTGATGTTTTCCCCGATGACTTGCCTGGCCTTCCTCTGGATAGGCAAGTAGAATTTTGAATTAACCTTGTGCCTGGTGCTGCTCCAATTCCAAAGACTCCTTATCGTCTTGCTCCAGCTGAGATGAAAGAAATGATGATCCAACTGTAGGAACTACTTGGCAAGGGTTTCATTCGACCGAGTACCTCTCCCTGGGGTGCTTTGGTACTGTTTGTCAAGAAGAAAGATGGATTGATGCGAATGTGCATTGATTATCATGAGCTGAATAAGGTGACTATCAAGAACAAGTACCCACTAACTCGCATCGACGATTTATTCGATCAACTTCAGGGTGTTAGTTATTCTCAAAGATTGATTTAAGATATGGCTATCATCAGTTGATAGTTCACGAGCTGGATGTACCGAAGACTGCTTTTCGTACTCGATATGGGCATTATGAATTCCTTGTTATGTCGTTTGGTTTAACAAATGCTCCTGCTGTATTCATGGATATGATGAATCGGGTATGCCGCCCAATGCTCGATAAATCAGTCATCGTATTCATTGATGATATTCTAATCTATTCCAAGTCTGAAGCTGATCATGCCATTCATATTCGTGCGGTATTGGAACTTCTTCGAAAGGAGAAACTATATGCTAAATTCTCGAAATATGAATTTTGGCTTCGCCAAGTTTAATTTCTCGGCCATGTTGTTTCTAGTGACGGTGTATTCATAGATCCTATCAAAATCAAAGCCATTCAAAATTGGCAAGTGCCTCGTAATGCTTCCGAAATTCATAGTTTCTTGGGTCTCGCGGGATATTACCGGAGATTCATTAAAGACTTTTCTCATATAGCCGTACCTCTCACGAGTCTTACATGGAAGGAAGTGAAGTTCGAATGGGGTGAAGCCCAAGAAAAAGCTTTCTTAACTCTAAAAGATCTTTTGACTCATGCTCCAATCTTATCACTCCCAGAAGGTGATGATGATTTCTCCGTGTATAGCGATGCTTCAAGATTGGGACTCGGTTGTGTGTTGATGCAACGTGGCAAAGTGATAGCCTATGCCTCAAGACAGCTGAAAGATTATGAAACAAATTATCCCACTCATGATCTCAAACTCGCTGCAGTGGTATTTGCCCTAAAACTTTGGAGGCATTATCTTTTTGGTACAAAATGCCAATTATTTACCGACCACAAAAGTCTCAAGTACATATTCAGTCAGCAAACTATGAATATGAGACAACAACGAGCCATGGAGCTGATCAAAGATTATGATTGTGAAATCCTATATCATCCTGGAAAAGCCAACATAGTTGCCGATGCACTTAGCAGAAAGGTTTATCGCAATAGTATGTGTTATGCTATTACTCATACTACAGTAAAATTCACTATTTTAGATGAATTAGAGAAATGGAAAGAAGAGGCCCTAAATCCAGAAAATGTGAAGAAAGAAGGGATGATACATTATAATGATGCTTTACTTGATGATCCGCGAGGATTAAAAGTATTCAAGAATTGGCTATGGATTCCAAAGATTGGTGGCTTGAGACAGAAGATTTTAGATGAAGCCCATAAATCTAAACTGTCAATCCATCCTGGTACAAGTAAAGTGTACTATGATGTAAGAGCTGATTATTGGTGGCCTGGATTAAAGAGTGACATTGGAAGATATGTACAGGAATGCTTAGTATGCATACAAGTCAAAGCAGAGCACCAAAAGCCTTATGGAACCCCAGAAAGTCTTAGTGTTCCTATATGGAAATGGAAAGAACTATCCATGGATTTTATTACCAAATTGCCAAAGACTGCTAGACAGCATGATAGCATTTCGGTAATTGTCGACCACCTGACTAAAAGCGCTTATTTTCTTGCCATGCGTGAAACGGCTCCAATGGAGAAATACGCACAAGTATACTGGGATGAAATTGTTACAAGACACGGTGTGCCACTAAAGGTCATTTCCGATCGTGATACTCGCTTCACTTCTCACTTTTGGGCGAGTATGCAACGTGAATTAGGATCTCGAGTTGCTCTCAGCACAACTTATCATCCCCAGGTAGATGGTCAGACGGAGAGAACAATCTAAACAGTAGAAGATATGCTTCGTGCATGTGTCTTGGAGTTCGGTGGTAACTGGGATAAATACTTACCTCTTGTCGAATTCTCGTATAATAACAGTTACCACGCTTCAATCAAAATGCCACCATGTGAGGCATTATATGGTCGCAAGTGTCGTACTCCATTATGTTGGCGAGACATAGGACAAAAGATCCTTGGAGTCCCTGAAATGATTCAAGACACCACCAACAAGATTCAAATCGTACGAGAAAGAATGAAAGCGGCCTAGGATCGATAGAAGTCCTATACAGAAAAGAGGAGACGACCCATAGAATTCCAAGTGGGTGATTTCGTAATGCTAAAAGTATCCCCGTGGAAAGGCATTATGCGCTTTGGGAAGAAAGGAAAACTAAGCCCTAGATTTGTTGTTCCTTTCAAAATCATCCAGAGAATTGGAAAGCAAGCATACCGCTTAGAATTGCCTGAAGATTTGGTAGGTATTCATGATGTGTTTCATGTGAGCTATCTGCGCAAATGCTTGAGCATCAATGATGAGACAGTTCCATTATCCGAGGTGAAATTGGAGAATAATTTAAGATATGTAGAAGAGCCGGAAGAGATCGTGAATGAAAGAACAACTAATCTACGTAATAAAGAAGTAGAGTTGGTGCTTGTCAAGTGGAAACACCATCGAGGCCCAAATTATACTTGGGAAAATAAGAATAAGATAAGAGCAAAATATCCCCATTTATTTTAATCGATGTAATTTCGGGGACGAAATCCTCAAAAGGAGGAGGTATTTGTAACATACATGTTTTGAAATCGTGTTTTAAGTAAATAATATTATGTGAATTTGAATGTTGAGTTCTAACAAATAGTTTTTACTATAATTGAAGTAAAACTATGCTTAGAATCATTCAGAAAGTATTGGAAGTCTTATGAGATTCCAATCAAATGTCAAATAGTGAAATTTAACGAAAATATAAAATTTGGAATAAGTAAAATTTTATTATTGAAAGTTGTAGATAATCTCGTTAGAAACATTTAGGCGGAAACCTCATCGAAATCCGAGTTATAACGAAGAAGTTATGACCAATCGAAGATTCGCGACAAAACTGACACAACGTTGAATGACGTAAAAAGTAAGTTTTTGATAAACTACTTTTTAGCCTTAGTAATCTAAATGAAATTCATATTATTCATTAAACCGAGAAGTTCGATAAAAAGAACGCCAAAATCTGAGTTTGTATGAGAAAGTTATGATTTTTCGAAGTTTCAGCTTAGCAGTAGACAACTAAAAACTCGAATTTTAGATCGAGTGGTTTTTAGCCGACACAACCTAAACGATAATTGAAGGTCTCGTCATTGGTAGTACAACGGTAAAAAGTCTGACGAAAACGGAGGTCGGATGAAGAAGTTATGAATTTTTAACGGATTTTCTTGTCCCGGTCTGTTAAAAATAATAATATAAAAATAAAGTCAAAATTAGCCGACGAAGTCTAAACAAAAGTTGTAGAGCGTAATTTTACCTACGCGTGCATATAAAGAACGTCAAAAACAGAGCCCGTATGTGAAATTTATGAATTTTAGAAGATTTTGGCACAATTTCGAGGAAATTCGCATGGATTGGAGCTGGTCACGTGATCCTCGCATGCCTGCCTCGTGCCCGACTCGTGTGTCGCATGCTGATTCGACCGAGGGTGCGGTCCAATGAACTTCCGACGTGCCTCACAACTGTTGCTCCGTGTCCGAGGTGCTGGCCCAATCTGAAGCCGACACGTAGCTTCCTCGCATCCGAACATCGCCGAAGCAGCCAGTTGGTCCTAGCCTCGCAGCCACCTGCCCTCTTCTCATTGCCTCGGATCTGAGCCTTCGGACCTCCTCCTCTATAAATAGCAGCCATGCGAGCCTTCCCGGGTAGTTTGAGAAATTTGTCACTTTCACCCCCCTTTTTGATATTTTTACTATCTCGACATCCCCCGAAGCCCGAATATCATTTTTAGCACCCGAAACACGCCCCGAGACTCCTGAGAAGCCCATAAATTTTATCTTTTCGGTTTTGAAGCTCTACCTTCGCAGAGCCCGGTTATCAAGAAAACTCCTGGTTTTCAACGAAGAAAGTGATATTTAGAGCCGAAGTGCTGCCCAAATTAATATTTTAGCCCCAGTTATTTCACGGTGAGTTTAATATATAGAAATAATTATATGTTATGTGTTATATGTGCTACATGCTTTTCAGTGTTATTATTCCAGGTTATTTTCCCGTGTTATTTTTATTCGCTATTTTAATAGCAAAGCAATACCTTTGACCATGTGATCGGTGAAAGGACTTAGATTCACGTTGGTACTGGTATGTAGTCTCTGGCCATGTAGAACATGTCTCCGTAAGAGAATGATTTCTATTCTATGGTATTGGCAGAAGATTAGACAGGGCTATAAGCCTGAAATCTACCAAAATGTTAAATCCGAAGTTGTATGTTTTTTTGTGCCATTTGGGCCAAAGCTTTATTGATGTATATCAAGTATGGAAATTGTTATGTCTTATTGATTGTATATCTTTGAATCAAATCAATGATTGTTATGGAATGTTTGTCACATGATTCACATATGCCCTTGTTGTTCCTTGTTCCTTTTTGCTTCTGTTATATTGAAGTATATATATGACATAACGTTATATTGTATCTATTATTGAACTCACTAACCGTCACCGCTTACCCTCTTAATGTTTAACAAATTGCAGGAGATAAGCACCCAATATAGTTATATACTGGTAGAAGATTTTTGAATAGTTTGAAACTATTATATCGATAGAAGCTTATGAATAGTTTGAAACTATTGTATTTTGCACTCCCATATGTATAAAACTATAGAATCCTGGGAAGTTATGTAATATATAACACTTTAAAATAGTTGGTTTGTGTCTAGTAGTTTGTAACCTCTTTATCAATGTAAAATATTGTTTTTATGAATATGCAAGTAGCATGTTTTGGAGTAACTATATTGTCAAGTATGAAAGTTTGGGTCTTTCAGAAATATGAAAGTGAGGGTCTTTCACTTGCCCTATGGCCAAAACAGGAGCAACTTTTGGAGTGGGAGTTGATGCAACAGACTTGTCTTTGAGATTGCTCTCAACAGTTCTCAGCAATCCTTGAAGCTTGCTCAAGGTGACCTCTTCCTTATTCATGTGATAGGTCATGCGGAACTGGTTGTAGCAGGGAGGCAATGAGTGAAGGATAATGTCAATTGCCAGCTCTTCATCGAAGTTAACATTCAACTTCAGCAGACGATCGACATATCTCTGCATCTTTTGCAGATGAGCGGTAAGGGACTCTCCACTGCCCATTTTGGTAGTGGTCATCGAAGTGATAATCTCTTACCTCTCTTGCCTCACACTTTGATGGTAACGGTCCACCAAGTCTTGATGCATCTCATAGGGATAATAGTCCTCATAGGACTTTTGATGTTCAGCAGTCATGGTCTTCAGCATGATGCAATGGACTTTCGTAGCATCATGCTCATGGGCCCAAAGGCAGCGATCTCTTCGGGAGTAGTAGTGTTGATGTTCACCTCCTTCAAATCCTTATCGAGGACACACTCTTTGTCCTCGTAACGATTGACCATTCGGATGTTACGAATCCAATCATTGAAATTGGACCCGTCGAATATCACTCTCCCACACAAATTCATGAGTGAGAACGAGCCGGAAGAGTTCGAGCCGGAAGCATTGTATTTGTTTAAGTTCGACATTTGAAATAGAAAAGAACAAAGTTTGATTAGAAATGAATCCCTAATTAAACACCCAAAAGAGAAATTAGGGCTAGGACCCAACAACATTATCTACACATTAGAAAAGGGATGCCGTAATCTAACATGCAAATAATTTGAAGGTAAGTGAATGACGATTCACTAATTCTCCACCATGAAAACAAAACAAAAATTAAGTTTTAAATGTGTTGAAAAACTCCTAGATTCCTTTGAGATTCATTGAACTTTTCAATGGCATTTTTAAATCTCGATATGCCCCTCAAGTTTGTGACTGAGATGCCGAGGATCACAAAGCGGGTTTGAATAACCATGCAAATGTACATGGTGCCCTCATTGTTACAGTCACCTATTCGATGTGCCGGTTAACCACACACGCTCCATCGAACTATGACAAACAATGAGTCACCCTTTTCCACCTTTGCTTAGAACCAATTAGTGTGTCGGTTAACCACACACGCTCCACTAACTTCTTAGCAAGGGTACAAAGTGTAATTTCATGGGATTGCATCAATTCACTTTGCCTAAAGTAACTAAGATTGAGAATTTTACAAAAACGTTTAGTTACTTTATATAGAATCATTATACTTATTAATGAGCAGAGGATTGCCCTATCCTACCCGTTCGGCTAACGACCCTCCACCAGTCAAGCAAGCGGTGGGTGTGAGTGTACACCCATTAAGTGCCATTTTATAGGCAGCAACCTTATACCCACCTTATAGACCGGCTTCATGAATGAGTCCTACTAACGGTAAGACTAGCATTTTAAATTATACACACACACACACACACATATATATATATATATATATATATATATATATATATTAAGCTTGTAATAATATAATAGTATAGGGTTGAATTTTAAACTTGTAAAATTCTAGGGATTGAAATTTAAATTATTCAAAATTAAACTTTTAATCACAAAATTTAAATTTCAAAACTTGAGGGCAAGTTTTGATATTTTCAAAACACAAGGGATCAAATAACAAATAATTTAAATTAAACAATTAATTTCATAATTATCTATATTTGACCTAGTCAGTATTTCTTACAAGATAATTCAACAATTAATTCAAATAATTAAGTATTATTAAATAAGGAAATTATCATTTAAACAATTGGTAATTATCTTTTGTTTTGATGAGGATATTGATAAAAAGGTAATAAAATTTGGATTTTATTAGACTAACACACTTTAAGTAATTATCGTTAAGCAAAACAGCAAGAAATCCCGAAATTGCCTCTGTCTGACGCTCCTACTCGCCGAGTCCCCATATGGACTCGTCGAGTTCATCCTACTCATCGAGTCCACGATGGGACTCGCCGATTTTATCAGTCAGAGAGCAAGAAAAGTCGATTTTCAGCAAGAATCAAAACACAAAGCATCAAATTCAAGAGAAGCCAATCAAGTCTCTGATACCACTGATGGGTTTGAACCATAAGAACATTCCTATATGCACATCCAAACCCTAATGCTTGGATCTAGGTTTCTCTAATGAACATGCTTTTCATCCAAGACTTGCAAGCCCTAGATCCATGATATACAATTCGAAATTGACAAGACAAAGCAGATCTAGATGATTACCTCTTTCTTGGAAGCTTAAATCTTGTTATCGTTGGAGCTTAGAGTCACAATTGTCACTCCTCTAAAGGCTTACAAACACCAAGAAGCAAGAGGATGATATAGAGAGGTTGAGGGCACAAAATCAACTCTAGGAACTCCTTAGGGTTTCTGGTCGCTGATTTCTATAGCCCCTGGGTCCTTTAAATACATGAGTTGCTAGGGTTACAACCTAAAACTCTAATTGGATTACTTAGGCTTTAAGCAGTCCAAAGATCCTTCTAGATTAGGGCTTGGACGATTTCAAGGAGCCCATGCACCTTATTTTCATCCACCCCATGATCCATAAGGATCCACTGCCCAAAACCAACTATCACACAATTGACAGTTTTAGTCCCCTTTATTTAATTAATCTCTTTTAGCCACAAAATTAATTCTTGTCTAATATTAATATAACTATATGATTTCTCCTTAAATGTATATTAATCATATAATATATTAATAAATCATAATAACCTCTTTATTCATAAATCATTCTATCATGTTGCTCTGGTGAAGGCAACCCAAAAGGACCATGCACAACCGGGTCAATAGCTTACCGAATGTAGTTACGTGCTTAGACACTAATCCAACAGAGACATCATCTTGTGGAGAAGCCATTTGAGGTATCAAGTCAATCTTGTCTTGTGTATGATTAGATCTCCTCATGGCTAAATTATTGTGATTTTGGCCTTCTTTTTTAGACAATAGATAAGTTAAGTTGTTTAAAGGTTCATCCTTTCAGATCTGAGGGTGTCCTTGTACCTTTGAGCATAAATGTACAAGCTTTATGTGTATTATGAGTTCATGCATGTATTAAGCTATCCATTAAATACATTTCTAGCCTAAGAGTTTCATTTAGTCATTTATGGATGTAAAGATGGCAACTTTACGTGGTATTTCAACTCAAGGAGGTCAAATCTGTGGTTTGAGAAGTTTTGTCTTAATGGATTAAGTGGTATTGAGGATCGGGCTAGATAAGGCAATTATGTTGGGCGTACAAGCAGGTACGCACATCGTACAAGCCTCCAAGCGAGTACGCCGCACATACTTGCTTGTATGCCTTGCGTACTACGTCTGAGTGGGTTTGCGTAATTGGGATTCGGTTTGAGCTATCTTCTTGGGCCTAGTTACTTGGTGCTTTGTTGATCCATCTAAGAAAGTGTGTTTTGGATTAGGGTTAAGTTGTGGGCTTTAGGGTAAGGCCCAAGTAAAGGTTTGGGGCACAATTTGTAAAATTGGGCCATTAGTGGACCTTTTTCGTATTGGGCCTTGGTGGGCCCAATAAGTTGGGTCAATAGTGGGCTTGGTTAGTTGGGCCATCTTTGGGCTTAGTTTTGGGGTTTATCCTTGTTTAGCTATTGATTATGGTGTTGGGTTGTTTGGCTCAATTTGGGAACCAGTTCGCGATAGTGTAGGATTACTCGTGTAGCAGTTGAGGTGAGTCTTCTCCTAGTGTTCGTGAGTCGAAGGCACCAATGTCGGGTCACTAAATTATTTATGTGTTATATTTACCTGAGTGGTAATGCATGAGTGACTGGAGGGTCTTAATTGTGTTATTGACCGGAGGGTCATATTTATGTTATTGGTAGGAGGTTCTTATTTATATTTTTGACCAGAGGGTCTTATTTGTATTACTGACCGGAGGGCCCTATCTGATTTATGTGTTATTATGCATTTTGTCTTCGTGACTTATGTTGTTATATTATTTTGTATGACTGGAGGGTCCATACCGAGCCGTGAGACCTGAGTGTTTTCACTAAGACACATGACCAGAGGGTCGATACTGAGATATTGCCATGAGAGGCTTATTATTTATGCATGTGGTATCTTGGGGAAATCACTAAGCTTCGTGCTTACCATGTTGAGTTAAATGTGTTTCAGGTACTTCTGTAGATTCTGGGAGGGCGGAGGCATGATTGTACATATCTGTCGGCTTATGGAGATTAGAGGATTTTTGGATACTCTGATATCGTTTTGATAATAACTTACAATTTATGTGATGACTTGAATTTATGAGTAATATTTTGAGAATTAAAAATGAAAAATTTGTCTTGAAATTTGAGGTGTTACACAACAAATGCACAGGTCTAAAAGACCTCCCTATGTGATAGTTTATAACCATGAGATGGGACGTATGCTTGGGCAATTTGGGTAACCGTCGATAAGATTCAATAACACTCAGCAATTTATTTGAATACGTTCCAAAAGCATATTTATTTGGAATTAATAGGATAATTATAAGGAAATTACCGTTTATATCATCATGAGAAAATGTTTTGGAATTAACTCTTAAATGATAACCTTAAATTTCAATTATTGTTGGTTTAAGAGAATCTCAGAATGATCTAGTTCCGAGATGGAGTGACATAAGATACTTCGGAAGAAAGATCAAAGCAACATTAGTACTTGATATAGGTTTAGAGATGGCACAATCTCTAAATGACTATCAGAGGTATCAATGAATGAAGACCATAGAGGTCATGTTTTGAAAAGCATAGATTAGAGAAGTTCTAAGAGTTGAAGGAGCAGAGCTCAGAACGAGATAGGTAATGATATCACATTACCAATTTGGATTTGAACTCCAAGGTAGATTCAACATTAGGATCTTGGAATGTGATATACTCCAAGGCAGGACATTCTCAAGATTTCTGACAAACTTAATTCGGACGGAGATTCAACGAGGTGGCATTCTAGAAAACTTAAGACTAGAAGAAAAGGTTAGACAAAAATACATATAATGATACTTTATTTTCCAAGAAGAAACAGTTCCAAGGTGAAAAATGTTTGGTTCATAATTATTTGACTTTCTAGTGTTTCCAACAGAAAGTACAAAGTTCTTGAAAGAGTTGAGGATCAAGCATCATCATCCCTATTTTGTTCAGACAACTATTGAATTTGGTTTTGTCTAATGCCTTAGTAAAGACATCAACAATCTCATCATCATATGGAACAAAAATAAGCTCAATGTTACATTTTAGAACATGATCTTTAATAAAATGGTATCAAATATCAATGTGTTTGGTCATAGAGTGTTGAATTGGATTGTGAGATATTGCAATATCACTTTGAGAATCACAAAAGATTGAAATCTGTTGAAATCGATAACCATAGTCTAGTAGTTGAGATTTCATCCATAGAACATGAGAGGTGCAGCTTGCAACAACAATGTATTCCGTTTCAGCTGTTGAAATAGCAGTGTAGTTCTGTTTCTTGGATGACCAGCTAACCAATATTCCCCCTAAAAATTGACAACCAACAAATGTGATTTTCCTATCAAGTTGAAGTCCTCCATAGTTTGAGTCCGAATAAGATTGCAATAAAAAGCTTTCATTTGCAGGGTACCAAATTTAAAGGTTCTTTGTTCCTTTGAGATATCTAAAGATTTGCTTCACTGCCAAAAGGTGCGACATCTTCAGATTAACCTAGAGTATAGAACATAAACATGTAGAGAACATGATGTCGGGATGAATTGCAGTGAGGTAAAGTAACAATCCAATCTTTCCCATATACTTCTTCTGATCAACTGCTACACTTGATGAGTCCGAGAAGATCTTGTGTCCAAATCTCATTGGAACTTTAGTACAGGTTCCCATTAAATATTTCTTTAGAAGCTTGGAAATGTATTTCTCTTTATAAATAAAGATTCCTCTATAGGTCTGTTTAACTTGCAGTCTGAGAAGGAAGCTTAAGTCATGATTCATGCTCATTTGGAATCGACTAACCATCAGTTTTACAATGCCAACAACCATCGTTGGATCGGTTGATCCAAAGATGATGACATCGACATAAATTTGAATTAACATGAGATGATTTCCATTGGATATTCAGAATAATGTGGGGTGAAGAATTCCTCTTTGAAAACCATAACGATTCAGAGAAAACAAGTAAGTGTCTCGTACCAGGCACGACGAGCTTGCTTGAGGCCAGAAACAACTTTTTGGAGTTTGTAGCAGTAGTTCGGATATGACAACTTCACAAACCCAGGAGGCTATTGAAGATATACTTCATATCAAGTTCACCATTGAGGAAAACACTCTTGACATTCATTTGGTAAACTTTGAAGACTTTATGAGCAGTATAAGCGAGAAAGATTCGGATAACTTCAAGACGGGCAACGAGGGCAAAATTCTCATCGTAGTCAAGACCTTTGATTTGTGTGAATCCTTCAGCTACCAATATCGCTTTGTTTCTGATACTAATCCTAGCGTTATCGAGTTCCTTTCGGAAAACCCGTTGTGTTTCAACAATAGGGTGATCCTGAGGAGGAGGGACAAGAGTCCACACTTTTTTTTTGTGGAGTGTAGGGAGCAGAAAAGTTATGTTCAATGCCTTTGTCGGTAAGAAAATTTTCAATTGTGGCATTAGTGAACTCGGATCCATTATCACTACGAATTCTTCAAACCAACAATTTTTTTCAAAACTTTAATTCCTTTAATGAAATTAATGATATCCAAAGTCATTTCTGATTTCATTCTCAAGAAGAAAACCCAGGTGAATCTTGTGTAGTCATTAACAATCACAAGAATGTACTTTTTGTTTTGTAAGCTTTCTATGACAGACAGCCCACAGAGATCGATATGAAGAAGTTCAAGTCGTTTTGAGATGGATTGTTCAATTAGAAGTGGATGACCTTTCTTTGACTACTTCCCACATTCACATGCAACGCAAAGATGATCGTTCTCAAATTTGAGAAGTGGCAAACCTCGGACCATTTCACTAGAAACCAGATCATTCATATATCGGAAGTTGAGATGAGCAAACCTCCAATGCCATAACCAATTTATGTCAAGAACGGATTTTGAAAAAAGACACAACTGAGCCTCTCTGATGATCATATTGATATCTAAAAGATACATATTTTTTATCCGATCTGATTTGATGAAACATTCTTTCCGATCTTCTATCATAACATAACTATGGTTTTTACAGAACTCAACTCTCCGATTTGCATCAATGAGTTGGGCTACACTCATCAGATTGTGCTTAAGGTCAGCCATGTAACCCACATTTGAAACATAGAAATTATCATTGGTTAAGATGTCATAACCTCGAATTTGGAAGTTCGAATTATTTCCATAAGCAACATAACTAGCATTTGAAGTAAGCTTCAGATCACGTAGAAAATCCTTCTGCTCAGTCATGTGCATAGAACAAGCACTATCAATATACCATATTGTATCTTGTTCCAAAGCACAAAAAGCCTACAAAATCAACGAGTTTTGGAGTTTTTAAGCTTCGAGTTAGTCTTATGGACTTTAACATGGGATTTGGACTTTGCTTGTGATTTATGAACAACTGGTATCTCGGAAGGCTTCTTCCGATATTCTTTTTGGAATATATGCAGAATGCCAGAGTCTCTTCATTAATCCAAAAATCATATTCATCTATTGGTTGCTTGGACACTGCTTTCCTTGGAGGAAAATTTTTTCGAGATGGTTTAGGAAGAACTGTGTTCCGACATGGTTCAATTGAATTTTCATTCCTTATTACTTTCCATTCAGATTCTGATTTGAACCTTTTGAAGGTTTTTGAACTACATTGTTTCGAGTATCTTTTCCTTTGTTCATTGCATTTGTAGGCACATTGGATTTTGGAAATTGTTTTGGTTTGAAATTTATGCCATCTGAGGTTGCATCGGGAATAGTTTTCACATAATTTTTATCAGAGGTTTCACGAATATCCGAGCTAGCAGGAATAGATGGTCTCTTAAGAATCTTAACAGGCATGAAATTATTGTGATTCCTAGTAGCTGGACTGATTGTCTGAGAAAATTTATTCTCAAACCTCCTAAGGAACCTAGAGCATTGTCTAGACCTAGTTTATTTTTCTAGAGCTTTCCTAACTTCAGTCTTTGGATGAACAATGCCAATCTTGTTCAACCAAGGCTTCTTCCAAGAGTTAGATGTTAACATGGAAGACTATCCAACAAATGGATTGTTGAAACGAGGCTTGATCGAAACTATGGTTGAATTAGAAACAACTTTTGAGTAAAAAACACTAGAATCAGACGAAGTGTCGTCATCACTCTTAAATTCTACATAACTATCAAGGGATGCCCAAAATGAGTTAGGTTGATCCGATTCATGTCCACATGTCTCAGGAATGATTTCCTCAACAACACAATTGTTTAGAGGACTAGAGTTAGGAATACAAACTCCAGTACCACCTGTGTTATAGGGAAGTTTCGAAGACGGATTCAGGTCCAGGGAAATTAGGGGCAAAAATTACATGGAATCAGGAAATGTAACAATGATTGGGTTGAACCCTGGAATCAATTATTGATATCTGTCTGAAGTATTCTAAATGGACGACAGTGGTCAGAGTGCAACATCTTGATGTTGAGGTATTTCAACCTTAAGTTTTCAGTCATTGAATCGTAATGTAACATCTTGATATTGAGGTATTTCAACTTTAACCCTTTGTATGAATAAATATTGCATTTTGGTCCCTAAGTATAAGAAAGAGTGCAAAACGGACCATAGTGATATTTTGGTAGTTATGGCAAAGAGGTAGTACGTGGGCATACATTGTGTACATTGAGCGTACTAGGGCGGACCCTAGTACGTTGGGTGTACACCTCGTATGTAGGGCGTACGTGGACGGAGTTCAAACCCTAATTTTTAGGGTATACTCCATATATAAACACCATTATAGCCTTATTTATCGTTCTCTTATCAGCCCCCATCTGAGATTTCGACCCTTTAGCAAACCCTAAGTGGGAAGGTTGTTTTGAGCTCATTTGTGTGCCTTTTTGGTGTTCTTGAAGAAAGAGAAGTTGGTGCAAGAACCTTGAATCCTGGAAGCAACTGAGATCTAGGATTCCACACTTGCTAGCAACCTCTTGGAGGTAAAAAGTTCATAACTTGGTCACTATATCTTGTAGATCTAGCCATTTCTTCCTTTAGGGCACTTTTTGGTCCTAAATATGGTGATTCTAGAGCATGGCATGCTCTTGCCCGAATAAGTCGTCCTTTCAGACCTTATGGGAGGGGTCTTAAGTCAGAAAAATGTGGTCTTGATGGTTAGTTTTACTCCATCCATCCTATACAAGGTATTAAGGCATTAAGATGTTGAGATTTTGTGTTTTAAGCACTTAATGGACATGCAAAGTAATAAAGTTCAAAACTTTATGACTCATGATGGTCTTTTAGCCTTGGATCTGCAATTGGACGTGTTAAGACGAAGAAATAAGCACTTAATAGGTTAAGAGGGGGGACTAGTGCGTATGTTTGGCATAACGAAAGGTATGCTGCATGTATGTAGATCTGGCCCCGATGCCTCGGACAGCTAGTACGCCCGACATATGAAGCATAAATCAACTCGGCTGAGCTGAATCAGTTGTGTTGACTCAATTGACTTGTTGACTTTGACCAGTTTTGACCAAGGGTATTTTGGGGAAATGTTATTAATTTAGAGTGGAAATGTTTTGACTTTTAGGATTTAGGTTGAGCCAGTATTTGGGAGCAGAGTATTGATCTGCTATTCGTTAGACTGTGAAGTGAGTTTTCCTCACTGTACTTACGGGTCAAAGGCACCATGTCCGGCCCATTGGATTGATATCTTGGTTTTACCATATGCTATTATGCTGCAGTGATCTGTTAGATCTGTATGCTGCTATATAGTTTATTATTATGTTGTAGTGGTCTGTTAGATCTGTATGACCACCTGTATATGCTTGCTATTGATTTGTTATAGTATATGTAGATATGTGATGGTGTATCGGGTTGAGACAAACCTACTTTATGTTGAAGGTGAAGATACTCAGGGGTGGTCTGGATACGATGCAGGCCCTGCTAGGCGGTCCAGTCAAGACGAAGCCCCGAAGAGCGATCCAGATAGGTTGTAGGCCTTGCGAGGCGGTCCAGTCAAGCTGAAGGCTCATATTTGCACAATTTTGATTGTTATGTTTATGTGGTGGTAGTTTGGGGGAACTCACTAAGCGTTAGCTTACAGTGTAGTTTTGTTTAAGGTACTTTAGAGGATCGTGGCAAGGTGAACGCATTACTGTACACATCCTGGGTTTTATGTTGTGATATTGGGAGACTCTATTTTGAATAATGTTTTGAAAACAATGATTATGTAAACAATTCTTTTTAGTAAATGGGTTGTTTAGAAACGTTTAAATTTGTTGTGATTTTTTAGACGTTACAAGTTGGTATCAGAGCCTAGGTTTGAGCGAATTGGAGGAACATCCGTGTGAATCTAGACTCAAATTAAGGAACTGAAAAAGTTTTACAAATGATTTTCAAAATTGTTTTAAAAAATAATCAAGAAAGGACATGATGTGTATGACTAACAGTGTCAATAAGTATACCCTAATTTACCACACTATTATTTGATGTTATGTTATGTTAGAACAACATGCAAGTGATAAGCTAAGGATCTTCAGGAATTGCATGATAGAATTTCCTGATTGTATGATGCCTGATAGCCTAGGGTTTCTTCCTTATATGAAATTGACATCATTATTGTAATTGCTAAATGTATGCATAATTGTACATAACTTAGATTTTATAGCCTGAAAATGTTTGATTTAGCCTTATTTCCTATTCCTTTTCTGTTTTTGGGCTTAGGGTAGAATCAAGTATTCAACTGTGTATAGGATCCATTGTTATATATGATTAGCATACACGAGTGCTGTAGGGTTGGTGGAAGTTTCATGGATGAGATATGTGGGGGTCAGCTAACCAGTCAAGGAGTGTCTAGCCTTTCTCTAGGAAGTGAGAATATGATGAATGCATATTCTAGTGTGTGTTGTTAGGGTTGTTGTGATGATCTTATGAAACAAATACGGGTAGGTGCGGAAGGTGGTATTGGCCCGTACTACTGGAAGTGAAGGACCCGCGCGTAAGAGAGAGGTCACAACCCCTAGGGTCTTGATATGGATTGGTTCCTATGGTGTGATATGAGTTTTATATGATATTTCTCTGGTTTATTTTCAGTATGGTGTTCACAAGGGGATCCGGATCAGGAGCGAGTGGCCAGGATAGTCCAGGGTTGATCGAGGAGAAGGTCAGCTAGATGATTCATGTTGAGGTTATTTCTATTGTCCAGGGGCAGATACCGGAGTCGTTTTGGATTATCAATACCGCTATGATGGAGTTCTTTGATGGTTGGTACGTTGCACTTTCTGAGGCTGCTGCAACTGCAGCCACATTGGCCATCGTTGTTACGAGGATTGGTGAGGGGAGAGCCTTCCAATATCGGGATTTCGAAAATACGAAGCCCTTGATGTTCGATGAGGTTCAGGATTCGATCATTTCTATGAGATGGTTGTCTGACATTGAGGGATGTTTCTTTACTTGCTCCTGCCCAGCTGACCAAAAGATCAAGTGCGCTCTGAACCTTCTTCGGTCTGGAGCGAAGAATTGGTGGAGGTTGGTTACATGTTCATGCACTCTAGAGCAGAGAGGTACTGTATCTTGGGAGTTGTTCTCTAAGATGTTCTGTTCGAGATACGTTCCTTAGGTGGAGGGAGGGAGAGAGAGAGAGACAGAGAATAGCCCTGGAGTATCTATACATGAGGCAAGGGACAGAGTCGGTGACTGAGATCACCAAAATGTTCATTGAGAGAGCATTGTTCTGCCTTGAGTTTGCTGCTTCTGATCAAGCTCAGATGACCTAGTACTTGAGCATGCTCAAGACAGATATCTGCCAGTTTATGTCCACTCAACGATATGGTTCACTCATTGAGTTACAGGAGGCCACGAGGCCGCATGAGATTGTGATGGAGATCCAGACGTGGGAGCTGAGGCAACCCCCTTTGCAGTCATAGCCTGCAACAAAGCAGTTCAAGGTCGCTGATGTGAGATCGGGGAGTCATAGGGGCCATACTTGTGGCAAGTGCGGAAAGGTTCATGAGGGTCCTTGTCAATCTACTTCTAGACGCCACAAATGTGGCAAGGAGGGGCACTTTGCGTGGGATTGTTTCTAGCCAACCCCAATACCGAGCATCAGGATTTTCTACAATTATGATCAAGTTAACCATGTAAAGTTCAATTGTCCATTACTCGTTTCCAAGCCAACACAGACCCTGACGCCAACCAGTCTGAGGATCACCAATAGGCGCCACGGGAGGGCGGAGCCCCCGAGAGCTCGAGGCCATGCATTTCAGCTCACTGCCAAGGAGGCCAGGGCAACACCAGATTTCATGACTCGTCTGTTTCTATTTATTATTCTATTGATTACTTTATGGAATGCTTATGTTTATGTTTCTAATAGGTACATTCTTAGTGAATTCTTTGCCTGCTCTTGTGTTATTTGACTCGGGTGCGAGTCGATTCTTCGTGTCTCGATTTTTTAGTAGGGATTTTAGTTTGACCCTTCGCAAGTTGGAATGTCGTTGTGGGTTTATATCACCGATGAACATGAGGTTTCCACATCCAAAGTGTAACAGGGTTGTGTATTGGAGATCTTCGGGGTGCCTTATCCGATTGATTTGATCCCTATCCCCATGGGGTATGTATGCGGGATAGTGAGGATGGATTGGCTAAGCAGGTTTGATGCTATGATCGATTGCAAGGGTCAATGACATGTAGTTCAAACCTCAAGTAGGGGAGAACTGGTCGTCTATGGAGAGGACAGTAGGGTTGGATCAAGGTTTTGTTCGGAAGCTGGGGCTTGGCAGTATATTCAACACGGGTGTATGGGTTATCTTGCCTATGTGGTTGATACTCGAGTTGGGGAGAAAACTTTGGTTTCGGAGGTGCCAGTTGTCAAGGAGTTTGCTGATGTGTTTCTAAAGGAGTTGCCCGGTGTGCCTCCTGAAAGGCAGGTTGAGTTCTGGATTGACCTAGTGCTTGGTGCAGCTCCGATTTCCAAGGCATTGTACCGCTTGGCACCACCCAAAATGCAGGAGTTGTCCTCTTAGCTTCAGGAGCTGTTAGGCAAGTTGCTCATCAGGTCGAGTAGTTCGCCGTGGGGAGCACTAATATTGTTCGTCAAGATGAAGGATGTTTCACACCGAATATGCATTGATTTTACCTATTAGATGATGCTTCGGCCAAGTGGATTGTTGGCTGGCAAGTCGCAATAATTTGGCTCAACATCTTCACCATCAATTTCTGAATGTAACATCCCAAAATAATGTATATTTTATAATTTCTTGAATCTTTATCAAAAGTGTCACATTTGGTCCCTTAAAGAAAAAGGCTTACAAAAGTGGCTATACACGGGGCGTATATATGAGTATGTGCAACGTACTCGTGCAGTGTGCATGATCACGGATGGCTAGCTAGTACATTGGGCGTACATGTGGTATGTCGGGCGTACTAGCTGAGATGTTAAACCCTAGTTTTAAGGGTTGTCCCTATTTAAATAACATTATGACTTCATTTCTGGCCACCCTTACCAGCCTCCAACCCTCCCAAAAACCCAAATCTTGTGTGAATTTCTTGTGTGTGAGATATTGCAAGTTTTGAGTGTTCTTGGTTGTTATAGTAGTAGAAGGAGGTTAGAGAAGAAGAAGAAGGTGCTAGCAAGCTTAGACCTGTATGAGTTTGGGACTCTCTAGAAGGTTTTAGCTGTCCTTTAATGCATATGAGGACATTTAGATTCATAAAAATGCTTGCTTTATGTTCCCCATTGGCTCATGCATGAGTAAAGTAGCTTAGAATGGATGAAGTGACGCTTTGAGCCTTTCCTAACCATGCAATGGCTTAAAGCTAACGACTTTATGGATTAAGATGTCTTAAATTAGTCAAATTTGTGGTTAGCTTGGTTGGCTGAAAGGATTAAGACACTAACTTAATGGAAATACAGACAGACGGAGTATGTCAGGTGTACTGCTGTCTACGCGCAGTGTAGCCTGATTCTTCCCCGATGAGAGCTGGCCCCGTTGTACACCCAACATAAGGATTTGTACGCTCTGCACACGCGTTGAGTGTTGACTTTGACCCTTGGTCAAGTTTTAGGGTTTTTGGACCATGAGAGGGGCAAAATGGTCCTTTTTCCCTTAGAAGGTTTAGTCGTGGGAGTTGGACTCGCAAGTGAGTTTTTGACCTTAATTATTAATTAGGCTTAATTATTTTGTTGACTAAGTGGAGTCTAGATCCATCAATTCGGGTACGAGGTTTTCGTGTCATCATTATCAGGTGAGTCTTCTCACTTACTCTTACCTATATGGTAGGATAGTTGTATTTATGATGACCAGTTGGGTCTTGCTATTATCTTTATGTTATGCTACTTATATATGACTGAGGCTACTGATAGCCAACCAGGGTTTCTAATAACCCATCGGGCGTGCTATTAGTTCACTAAGACTACTGATAGTCCCCAGGATTGCTGATAATATGTGGTATCTTGGGTAACTCACTAAACATTGTGTTTACTTTTTTTGATTTGTATGTGGCAAGTACTTCGCAGGACCGCGGGAAAGCAAAGGTATGATTGTACACACACGTTGGGGAATTTACTACTTGGACATGTTTATGAGGTCTCTGATAGTTATGATACTAGTTGTTTTGGTAATATTATTTATTTGACAACTTGGTTGTGAAACTTTGATTTTGGTAATTTAAAAAAATGAAAAAAAATTGGTCTAAAATTTGAGGTGTTACAATTTGGTATCAAAGCCCTGGTTTGAAGGATTTTGACGAACCTCTAGGTGATTCCAAACTCAAACTAAGGATCCAAAATTTTTTTAAGAACTTAAAAAGAAACAAGGACTTTTACAGGAGAAAAACCCAGAGAGGCAGTGTATACAATCGACCAACGTTCGAGCGGTAGTTTCCCAAAATACCTCAATTTATATTTTGAGTAGTGAAAAGCAGATATGTTTATATTATGAGCTGATAGAATTGCATGCTAGCTAGGGGTAGGCTAATGAATCTTGTAGAGTTAGTGTGAAAAAGTTGCCTGATTTGTGATGGCTTAGCCTAGGATTTCATCCCTTATGATATTGAATCTGTCTTTACTATTTGCTTAGTGTATGCTACATAGTTGTACATAGTTAGGATTTTATAGCCTTAGAATGCTTGATTTAGCCTTTCTTCCTGTTCCTTGTTTGGTTGTAGATTTGAGGTAGGATCATTTATTCGAATGTCTATCGAGTCTCGTACTATGTACAATTGGCATACGTGAAGCAAATGGTGAGGGCAGTGGAAATCTCATGAGGGAGAGCGGTGTTGGGAGTAGTCTAGAGTTAGTGTCTAGACGCTTGGTTGTGGTTATAAGGAACTAGCACGGCGAGTCCATAGCTGATTTGAGGAGGTAGAGTTCTTAGGGTCTTGAGGGTACGACTCGAGACGAATACGGGTTGGTGTGGAAGGTAGTATTGGGCCCGTACTACTAGAAGCACTGGATCCGTATGCGGCTTGAGGAATAACCTCAAGGGAAGAAATAGCTTGTATGGGTGTGAGTGTCGGTATATGTGCTTTAGCCTCTTTACTGATAATTTTCTAATGTGTTTCAGTATGGTGGTTACCCGAGGTTTAGGCTCCAGCAACCCTGAGAGGCTAAGTGTTAGTGATGATGAGATCCGTATGATTGTTGCCTCGGAGGTGGCCACAACAATCAGAGAGGCTATCCCAGAGATGTTTGGGTCTGTCAAGACCACGTTGATCGAGAATTTTGATCAGCGTTATGCCGTTGTTATTGAGGTTGCTGTTGCCGCAGCCACCAAGCTCTTACTACTGCGAGACTACAGGGGGTGATTTGTTGTGGTACCATGAGTTCACCAACATGCAGCCACCCAAATTTGGTGGGACCGAGGATCCTATTGCCACTATGATATGGATCTCTGATGTTGAGGGATGTTTCTATACCGACTCTTGTCCGGAGAATTTGAGGGTTCGATTCGCATTGAACCTACTTCGCTTGGGAGCGAAGGACTGGTCGAAGTTTGTGACAGCTGACTACTCTATTAAAGAGCATACTGCGATGACCTGGGAGAGGTTTAGTGAGATGTTTAGGGATGAGTTTGTACCTGCGGTTAAGCGGGAAAGGTTGGCCTAGGAGTTCCTGTCTCTCAAGTAGAAGACAGAGACAGTTCCTGAGATCACCAGGATGTATCATGAGAGGGCTTTGTTTTTCCCTGAGAAGGTATCCACAGAGCAGGCTCATGCGAATTGGTATTTGAGTATTATGAGGAGAGATATCTGAGAGTTCGTGGTGAACACCACGTATAGGACATTGGCTGAGTTGCAGATCAATTCCAGGAGGAGAGAGATCAAGCTGGAGACTCAAGCTAGGGAGGAAAAGGAGACACATGGGAGAGATAGGAGGCCAGTGTAGTCGTAGTCGGCGACTAAGCGACCCAAGACCACTGATCAGAGAGCTAGAGGCCAAACGGGTCGTACTTACGGCAAGTATGGCAAGGGAAATGAGGGACCCTGTCGATCTAGGTCAGTTTTCTACCTGTATGGAAATGAGGGGCATATGGCTAGGGATTGCCCAAGGTATTTTTGGTTTGTTTCAGTTGTAACCAAACGGGCCACGTGAAGATAGATTGTCCTCAGCTTGCATCTAGAGCGGTTCAGACTCTAGGCCCAGCGACCCTGCGTATCATTGATGGCCGGGAGGGGAAGGCAGAGGCACTAAGGGCTCAAGGGAGAGCATTTTAGTTAACAACAGAGGAGGCCTGCGTAGCACCATACGTTGTGGCTGGTATGTGTTCTTTATATTTCTGTTGCTTATATTATTGATTGTGTCGGTACTTTCCTTATGAATTTTGTGCCTACGCTTGTGCTGTTCAACTCGGGTGCGATTCGATCATTTGTATCATCATCACTTTGTCGCAGTTTTAGTATTCCACGAGAGACATTGAGCAGGCCCTTGAGAGTCTCAATACCTGATGAGTGTCTAGTCTCTGCTACTGATGTCTATCGGGATTGTGTATTAGAGATCTTTGGTGTTGGATATCCGATAGATCTTATCCCTATCATGATGGGAGATGTTTGTGTGATTGTAGGTATAGATTAGTTGATCCAGTTTGGCGATCTGATTGACTGTGGGTGTCACATGTTGACGGTTTAAGATCCTAGTGGGGGATTGCTGACTATCTACGGTGAGGGTACTAGATCAGGATCAACTTTCTGTTCTGCCGTCAGGGAAAGAAAGAGTTTGCAGCATGGGTGTATGGGTTATCTAGCATATGGAGTAGATACTCATGTTGAGAAGAAGGGCTCAATCTCTGTTTCTGATGTTCCGGTGGTATGTGATTTTCCCGATGTTTTTCCCGAGGAATTACTGGGTGTGCCTCCTAAGAGGCAAGTGGAGTCCTGGATCGATCTGATTCTAGGTACGGTGCCGATCGTCAAGGCACCGTACCATCTTGCACCTCCTGAGATGCAGGAGTTATCCTCTCAGCTGCAGGAGCTATTAGGAAAGGTGTTTATTCGGCCGAGCAGTTCTCCTTGGGGAGCCCCGGTCCTTTTTTTCAGGAAGAATGATGGTTCACACTGGATGTGCATTGATTACAGAGAACTGAACAAGCTGACGGTGAAAAACCGTTACCCTTTGTCGAGAATTAATGATCTTTTTGACTAACTTCAGGGGATATCTTGGTTTTCTAAGATCGATTTGAGGTCCGACTATCATCATATGAGGGTGCAACATCCCGAAATTCAGGTAAAGCTATTAAACCCTTCTCCTTTTCCCAAGTTGTCAAGTTAAGTCCCTTTAGTAAAAGAGTTAGGCTAGTGAGTATGCTGGGCGTACAAGAGGAGTACACTACGCGCACTCGTGTGCTTAATTTGGACGCGGACTCACCTAGGTATGCAGGGCGTACCCACGGTTACGCTGGGCGTAGCGATCCTAGGTGTAAACCCTAATTTGGGGCTTGTGCACTGTAAAAGGAATGCTATGGCGTTGACCTTAGCCTCCATTCTAGAGAGTGAAACCATAATAGAGAGTCCTCCTTCTTTCTATCTAGTGTGTTGGTGTTCTAAGCTTCTAAGTGTCATTTCAAGGTGGTGGAAGAAAAGAAGAGGCCATTTTGGAAGCTAGAAGTTTGTGGGAAAGAGTAGATCCGAGCTTTTCAGAGGTTGGAGCTTCTTCCTAAGGTAAAAAGCTAAAAACTTGCCTTGTCATTTGTGTTGTGTGCTTCTTAGACCAATTTCTAAGGTTTTTGGTCCCAAGATGGAGACTTTATGAGCAAATGGTCTCCATTGGCCTAGATCTCTCATATTTCAGGACTATAAGAGTTCTATGTTCATAAAAATGCAATCTTGGACATAAATATTGAGCCATTCATGAGATCTAGACCTTTGGAGGAAAAAGGAAAGGTGTTAGAGGATGTAGGGACCTTTACAGCCATGCCAAGGCTTAAAGGTTTCGACTTTATGGGATAAGAGGCTTAAGGAGAGTCAGATCTGGAAGTTGAGGGAGTGTCTTAACCGTTTAAGACCAAAATCCATGGAATGGGTGAAACTGAGACTTGTGATCTGGGATCCAAGGAGGAGGACTTGGGGTGAATATTGATGCGGTGTGGGCAGTAGTATAAGGGCCCGTACTATCGAAGACACCGTATCAGTGCGCAGTCCAAGTAAGAATCCTTAGGGTACTAGGGAACAAGTAGGGATGTGTTATCGAGTGCGAGTATGCTCGAGCGGGTCTCTGATATTTTATGTTGTATTTCAGAAAGACATCATGGTTGGGACACGCCACAGACCAGGGACCAGCGGGGTAAGTGATGAGGAGCCCCACCAAATGATTCATGAGGAGGTGGCTGCGGCCATCCGAGCCGAGATTCCAGAGATGTTTGGGTCTATCAAGACCACATTGATTGAGAACTTCGATGAGCGGTACGCAGCAGTGACTGAGGCTGCGGCTGTTGCAGCTACTGTCGTCATTGCTGCTGCCAGGCCTCAGGGAGGTGACTCGTTGTTATTTTGCGAGTTCAACAACACGAAGTGACCAGATTTTGATGGGACGCAGGATCCGATCGCTGCGATGAGATTGATTTCTAATATCGAGGGATGCTTCTACACGTGTTCTTGTCCGGAGCATCTGAGGGTACGGTTCGCGCTGAACAAGCTTCGCTTGGGAGCGAAGGATTAGTGGAAGTTCATGACGGCGAGCTTCACTCTTGCGAAGATTTCTGAGGTGACCGGGGAGAGGTTCACCACCATGTTCAGAGATGATTATGTTCCCCCTATGGAGAGGAAGCGGTTGGCTCAAGAGTTCTTGACCTTCAAGCAAGGTATTGACTCGGTTACTGTGATTACACGGAAGTTTCATGAGAGGGCGATGTTCTGCCCTGAGCAGGTGTCTACCAAGCAGGCACACATGAGCCAATATTTGAGCATTCTGAGGAGGGATATTCAGGAGTTCATATCGAACTCGACTTACCGGACATTTGCTGAGCTTCAGGAAAATGCCCGGAAGAGGGAGATTGAGTTGGAGACTCAGGCCAGGGAGGAGGCTAAGTTTCAAGGGATGGATAGGTGGCCACCACAGTATCAGCCGACAGCCAAGCGGGCAAAGCCCGCCGATTCGAGATCTGGAGGCCAGAAAGGTCGCACTTGCGGAAAGTGTGGCAAGGGATACGATGGGGTTTGTCAATCTGGTGCTTGCTACAAATGTGGCTAGGAGGGGCATATAGCCAAGGATTGCCCCAAGGGATTCATGGTTTGCTTTCATTGCAACCAGACGGGCCATCGGAAGGCTGAGTGTCCGCAGCTGCGAGGGACAGCACAGGGAGCTTAGCAGGGATCTGCCCCTGCCGTCGTGCGCACTACTGAGGTTCGGCCGGTGAAGGCCGAGGCACCGAAGGCTCGCGGGAGAGCCTTCCAGTTGACATCGGAGGAGGTCCGTGCAGCGCCCAATGTCGTGGCTGGTATGTATTCTTTCATTTATTTATGTTGAGTTTGAGGTGTTGTGCTTATATTATGATATGCGTAGGTACTTGTGAATTATGTACCTGCTTTGGTGTTATTTGACTCGTGTGCGAGTCAGTCATTTGTTTCCTTGGCATTTAGTCAGCACATCAGTATCTGACGAGAGGCGTTGAGTCGACCTCTGCGAGTTTCTATAGCTAACAAGCGAGCGGTGTATGCTACGGATGTGATTCGAGGATGTATACTTGAGGTCTTCGGTGTGGAATTTCTGATAGATCTGGTCCCGATTGCGATAGGGGACGTATGTGTCATAGTGGGCATGTATTGGTTGAGTCGATTTGGAGCTGTTATAGACTACGAGCGTCAGTTGGTGATGATACGAGACCCTAGTGGGGGAGTACTTACGGTGTACGGAGAGGGTACCCGATGCGGGTTAGTGTTTTGTTTGGCTGCCAGAGCGAGATAGAGTTTGCAGCAGGGCTGCAGCGGGTTTGTAGCTTATGTGATGGACACACGAATGGCCGCTGGGAGGCTAAGTTCGATTGATGAGGTTCCGATAGTGTGCGAGTTCCCGGATGTTTTTCCTGAGGAATTGTCGGGTGTGCCTCCCGAGAGGCAAGTTGAGTCCCGTATCGATTTGGTTCCGGGGCAACACCTATCGCCAAGGTGCCTTATCGCCTAGCGCCACCAGAGATGCAGGAGTTATCCTCGCAGCTTCAGGAGCTACTAGGGAAAGGGTTTATTAGACCGAGTAGCTCACCCTGGGTAGCGCCGATCCTTTTTGTCAAGAAAAAGGATGGTTCACACCGGATGTGCATTGATTACCGGGAGTTGAACAAGTTGACGGTCAAGAACCGTTATCCGTTACCGAGGATCGACGATCTGTTCGATCAGTTGCAGGGGGCGTCTTGGTTCTCCAAGATAGACTTGATGTCGGGATATCATCAGATGAGGGTTCGGGATGATGATATCCAGAAGACGACGTTCAGAACTCGTTATGGGCATTACGAGTTCGTGATGATGCCTTTTGGGCTCACCAATGCACCCAACAACGTTCATGGATCTCATGAACAGGGTGTGCAGGCCGATGTTGGATCGGTTAGTGATCGTGTTCATTGATGATATTTTGGTGTACTCGAGATCTAGAGAGCAGCACGAGGAGCATCTGAGAGAGATTCTCGGGGTATTGAGATCGGAGAGGCTTTTCGCCAAATTCACCAAGTGTGATTTTTGGTTACGAGAGGTCCAGTTCTTGGGACACCTAGTTAAACAGGATGGCATATTGGTCGATCCGGCCAAGATTGAGGCGGTTATGAGATGGGAGGTGCCGAGATCACCCATGGAGATTTGGAGTTTTCTAGGGTTGGTCGGCTAATATCGGAGATTTATCAGGGATTTCTCCAAGATCATCGTGCCTCTCACCAGGTTGACCTGGAAGGGTGTTGCTTTTTCATGGGGTCCGGAGCAGCAGACCTCATTTGAGACACTTCGCCAGAGATTGTGCGAAGCCCCGGTGCTAGCCTGTGACATCCCTAAAATCACGGCCAGAAAATAAGATTTACCAAAGCATTTCTTAAAGAAATGCTTTGGTAAATCTTATATTTATCATATTTCGTTTTGGGAACAAATTTCGCAACTCTTTTAATCAAAGGATTACTCTGAAATCATTTTAAAAGCATAAATTAAACCGGTCTTTTTTGGCCATGATTTTGGGGATGTCACAGTTGGTTTCAGAGCTTCGGGATAATTCGGGCACGAAAAACGAGGTAAAACGGGAGAGAGAGAAGAGAAAAAGAGCAAAAATATCGGCTGCCCTCGCAAGCCTTTTATAGGAGGCTGAGGCCTCGCATTATGCTGGGCGTAATGCTCTACGTGGGGCGTAATGCCTCGGATCGTTGCTGCATGCGTCATCGGAGCACTCGAGTCTGAGGCGGTGCATGCATCGGGGTACGCTGGGCGTAGTTCGGATCGGATTGATGACTCCCCCCCTCCTTCGGATAATATCGGGATTTAATAATTAAATTTTAATTTTAATTATTTAATAAACTTCGAAAATTCGTATCTTCTTCATACGAACTCCGCTTTCGACATTCTTTATATCCACGCGTAGGTGAGACTACGCTCTACAAGTTTCATTTAGACTCCGTCGGCTAATTTTGACTTTTATTTTTTATTATTTATTTTTAGTAGGCCGGGACAGGAAAACTTCGTTATAAATTCATAACTTCTTCATCTGACATCCGTTTTCGTCAGTCTTTTCACCAAAGCACTACTATCAACGAGATCTTCGATTCTCGTTTAGATTGTTTTGACCAACAATCACTCGATCTCGAATCGAGTATTCGGGCTGCATACTGCTAAACTGAAACTTCGGAAAATCCTAACTTCCTCATACGAAGTCAGATTTGGGCGTTCTTTTTATGCCCGCTCTCGGTTTAATGAACTAGGTGCTTTTGCTATTAGCGTGGTTGCTGGTAACAAGTCTATTCTAAACTCCACTTGTCTAGCAGGTGGTAATCCAAGAAGATCTTTGGGAAATACTTCCGGATAATCACACACCACTGGAATACTCTGCATCACCTTCTTTTCCTTCTTAGCGTCAATCACGAATGCTAAATATGATGTACATCCCTTGGTCAAACACTTTCTGGCTTTCATTAGGGAAAAGATTCCAGAATTTACTCGGCGTTTGTCCCCGTACACCATAAATGACTCTTTCCCTGCTGGGTTTACTTTTACTATCTTCTTTCTGCATAATATTTCGGCATCATTGGCACTAAGCCAATCCATTCCCAACACGATGTCGAAACCATTTAGTTCGATAGACAATAATTCCTTATGAAACTTATTCCCATTCAAGTCAATTAAGATGTTTTTCATACGATGGCTAATAGGTACAAACTTGCCACTAGCAACTTCAACTAATAAAGCATTATCAAGTCTATCAATAGGCAAAGCTAGTTTTCTACCAAACTCATGCGAAATAAAGGAGTAGTTAGCTCCAGAATCAAATAAACTTTGAGCAGGTAATTCATTTACGAGAAATGTACCTGAAGCGACATCAGCTTCATCTTTCGCAGCCTCAAGTGTCATCTGGAAGGCTCTCGCCTTCGGCTTTGGTGGAATGTTGGGCTTAGCTGCCTCCTTCTTCTTCGGACAGTCTTTCAAAATGTGCCATTCCTCATTACAACCAAAGCACATCCTTTTGTTGGACGGACACTCATTGGCAAAATGCCTAATTTTTCCACACTTGTAGCAGGTTACATCCTCACTACATTTCCCAAAGTGCTTTTTCTTGCACTTCTCACACCATTTCGCTTCGCCTCCTTTTCTTCCAAACTATTTCGAATCAGACTTCGAAAATTTGCTTTTCTTATTGGAACCTGAAGTTCCTTCAAACTTTCTCTTCTCGCCAACTTCAACCTTGCTGGCGGTTCTTCCCTTGATCATGTCCTCAACAGACTTGGCAGCACAAATAGATGCCTCTAGAGTAGGTGCCTGACGAATTGGCACTGCGTACTCCCATAAGAGTCCCTTTGCGTACCGGTCAACCTTTGTCAGCTCATCTGGAACGATGCGCAAAGCAAACTCCATCTTGTCTGTAAAGTTATTAGTGTATTCATCAACTGACATGCTGCCTTTCGTCAATGTCAGAAACTTATTCTCCAACTCCAACAGATTTTGAGTCGACCAGAACTTACGCTTGAACTGCGCCAAGAACTCTGCCCATGACAATTGCAGTGGCTTATTAGGGCTTAAAGTCTTCCCTAGAGTGTTCCACCAATGAACAGATCCACCTCTGAATTGACGTACAGCGAACGTAGTTTGCAACTTGCCTCTGCAACCACACGTCATGAAGGCTAGCTACATTTCTGAGATCCAATCCATAACTCCGATCAGATCCTCCTTTCCAGTGAAGGTCGACGGTTTGCAAGTCAGAAAATCCTTGTACTTGCATCCCATTCCATCATTCCTTCTATCATGGTTGTTCTGCCTAACTATCAGTGGGTTGGCTTGACCAACAGACCCATTGAAGTTTCCACCTTCCGAGTGCCCTTCATTTAATTCGGGCTCTTCCACATGAATTGACAGTTCTTCACGATTATGTTGAAGCAACCGCCTAGTCTCCTCCATTTGACGATCCAACATTGTTTGAATCATCATTTGTACACCAGCCATTGTTAATGGCTCCGGTGCTACAACTACAACAGGTATTTGTTCAATCACTGGTGGTTGATTCCTGTTTTCATCAGAATTTCCAACTCCACTCCTACTTCTCACCATTTTTTATCTACACACCAAATAAGGTGAAATTAGATCCTCATTCACGATAGATATTCAAATCATCCTTATCACTCTTAAACGTTTACATGCTAGTTCTAAATTAGTAGACGTACGCTTAGAATCCTACACACATAAGGTTTCCAGATCCGGTCGGCAACAGACCATAGCTCCAAACAAAAATATCATATATGGCAACCATATAATATTTAGCACATAAAAGCATTTTAGGCAATTTTCCTAAATTAAACTAGTGCTCGTGTCTAAAATATAACAGACACACATCTCACAATTTCACTTAGCATTCTAAGTTTAAGTCTAGGAATCCTACAAATTCCTAGTTTGCTTAAACTAATGCTCTGATACTAACTGTGACATCCCCAAAATCACAGCCAGAAAAGACCGGTTTAATTTATGCTTTTAAAATGATTTCAGACTAATCCTTTGATTAAAAGAGTTACGGAATTTGTTCCCAAAACGAAATATGATAAAAATAAGATTTACCAAAGCATTTCTTAAAGAAATGCTTTGGTAAGTCTTATTTTTATCATATTTCGTTTTGGGAACAAATTCTGCAACTCTTTTAATCAAAGGATTACTCTGAAATCATTTTAAAAGCATAAATTAAACCGGTCTTTTCTAACCGTGATTTTGGGGAAGTCACAGTTGGTATCAGAGGTTCGGGATAATTCGGGCACGAAAAACGAGGTAAAACAGGAGAGAGAGAGAGAGAGAAGAGAAAAAGAGCAAAAATATCGGCTACCCTCGCAAGCCTTTTATAGGAGGCTGAGGCCTCGCATTACGTTGGGCGTAATGCTCTACGCGGGGCGTAATGCCTCGAATCGTCGCTGCATGCGTCATCGGAGCACTCGAGTCTGAGGCGGTGCATGTATCGGGGTACGCTGGGCGTAGTTCGGATCGGATCGATGACTCCCCCCCCTCCTTCGGATAATATCGAGATTTAATAATTAAATTTAAATTTTAATTATTTAATAAACTTTGAAATTTCGTATCTTCTTCATACGAACTCCGTTTTCGACGTTCTTTATATCCACGCGTAGGTGAAACTACGCTCTACAACTTTCATTTAGACTCCTATTATTTATTTTTAGTAGGCCGGGACAGAAAACTCCGTTATAAATTCATAACTTCTTCATCTGACATTCGTTTTCGTCTGTCTTTTCACCAAAGCACTAATATCAACGAGATCTTCGATTCTCGTTTAGATTGTTTTGACCAACAATCACTTGATCTCGAATCGAGTATTCGGGCTGCATACTACTAAGCTGAAACTTCGGAAATCATAACTTCCTCATACGAAGTCAGATTTGGGCGTTCTTTTTATGCCCGCTCTCGGTTTAATGAACTCTACGACTTTAGTTTAGATCACTAAGGCTAAATATCACTCTAACGTAAATTTCACTTTTTACGTCATTCAGCATTGCCGGTTCTGTCGCGAATCTTCGACAGGTCATAACTTCTTCGTTATAACTCGAATTTCGGCATTTTTTATATCTTCGGAATCCTTGTTTCGACCACTACATCTTTATGCAAAGATACCGAGCTTATCTCACACTTTAAATTTGACGTTTATTTTATTCTTAATTCATTAAATTATAATAATTAAGAAAATAAACATATAATTCACATAATACTCAAATATTTCATCATTAATACTTCAAAAAGAGTTACAAGGTTTAAACTAGAATATTACATCAATGATAATGCCTATACAAGAAACGCGGGCGTTACATAGGCCTCCCAGAAGGGATGGAGGATTTTGTGGTGTATTGTGACGCATCGATATCGGGGTTGGGTGCAGTACTTATGCAGAGGGGGCATGTGATAGCGTATGCGTCGAGGCAGCTGGTTCCTCATGAGATGAGGTATCCCGCCTACGATTTGGAGTTGGGGCAATAGTGTTCGCCCTCAAGATCTGGCGTCACTATTTGTATGGGGTTCGGTGTACCATCTACACGGACCACAAGAGTTTGAAGTATTTGATGGACCAGCCCAATCTGAATATGCGCCAGAGGAGATGGTTGGATGTGGTAAAGGATTACGATTGTGAGATCCTATACCACCCTGGCAAGGCTAATGTCGTAGCTGATGCCCTGAGCCGTAGGGCGGAGAGCGCCACGGTTCGAGATATTTGTATGCGATTGACAGTGATGACTCCGGTGTTGGACACCATTCGGGAGGCCCAGCCAGAGGTCGTGAGACCGGAGAACTGTAAGAGGGAGCGAGTGGTTAGGCAGGTGCTGGAGTTCATTACCGATAGTCGCGAGATGATGACCCTTCAGGGTTGGATTTGGGTGTCGTATGCAGGCAGAGCGCGCACCACCTTGATGGAGAAGGCGCATAAATCGTGATTTTCAATCCATCCTGGGGCCACTAAGATGTATTTGGATTTGAAGAAGGATTATTGGTGGCCATGTATGAAGAGGGATGTAGCATGGTTTGTTGAGAGGTGCTTAACCTGTCGCAGGGTTAAGGCCGAGCACCAGCGACCACATGGCATGTTGCAGCCACTTGAGGTTCCCCAACGGAAGTGGGAACAAATTTCTATAGATTTCATCACAAAGTTGCCGAGGACCGCAAGGGGTGTCGACGCAATTTGGGTGATCCTCGAACGGCTGACGAAGAGCGCTCACTTTCTTGCTATCAGTGAGAGTTATTCTATTGAGAGGTTGGCTGAGTTGTATGTGAGGGAGGTGGTATCGCGGCATGGAGTGCCAATCTTAATTGTATCAGACTGGGGTGTACGTTTTACTTCCAGGTTCTGGAAGAAGTTCCGAGGAGTTGGGCACGATGCTGCATTTCAGTACCGCTTACCACCCACAGACGGACGGACAGAGTGAGCGGACGATTCAAACGCTCGAAGATATGCTTCGGGCATTTGTGTTGGACTTCGTAAGGAGTTGGGACACGTATCTACCATTGGCTGAGATTTCTTAAAACAACAGCCACCATTCGAGCATTGGTATGCCTCCCTTTGAGTTGTTATATGGGAGGAGGTGTCGGACTCCCATCTATTGGGGAGAGGTACGGCGTCAAGTGATGGGCAACACTGAGATAGCGCTTCAGACAACAGAGCAGATACAGTAGGTCAGACAGAGGTTGTTGACAACTCAGAGTCGCCAGAAAAGTTACGCGGACAGGCAACGATCCGAGCTCGAGTTTCAAGTCGGGGATTTTGTACTCCTGAAAGTGTCCATGGAAAGGAGTGATTCGATTCAGGAAGAGGGGCAAGCTGGGGTCCCGATATATTGGGTCGTTTAGGGTGATCGCGAGGGTAGGCAGAGTAGCATATCGTTTGGAGCTACCTGCGGAGTTGGTCCAGATTCATGATACCTTCCACGTGTCTCAATTGAGGAAGTGTATAGCCGACGAGTCGGCAGTGGTACCGTTGGAGGATATCCAGGTGGACGCAAGTCTAAATTATGATGAGAGGCCGATCGCAATCTTGGATCGGAAGATCAAGGTTCTGAGGAACAAGGAGGTTCCCCTGGTTCAGGTTCAGTGGCAACATCGGAGAGGGTCCGAGCTGACTTGGGAGCCAGAGTCGGAGATGCGGGAGCAGCATCCGGAGTTGTTTTCGACATGAGACTTTGAGGGCAAAGTCTGGTTGTAATGGGGGAGAATTGTAACATCCCGAAATTCAGGTAAAGCTATTTAACCCTTATCATTTTCCCAAGTTGTCAAGTTAAGTCCCTTTAGTAAAAGAGTTAGGCTAGTGAGTACGCTGGGCGTACAAGAGGAGTATGTTGTGCGTACTCGCGCGCTTAATTTGGACGCGGACTCGCCTGGGTACGCTGGGTGTAGCGAGCCCAGGTGTAAACCTTAATTTGGGGCTTGTACACTATAAAAGGAATGCTATGGCCTTGACCTTAGCCTCCATTCCAGAGAGTGGAACCCTAATAGAGAGTCCTCCTTTGTTTCTTGCTAGTGTTGGTGTTCTAAGCTTCTAAGTGTCATTTCAAGGTTGTGGAAGAGAAGAAGAGGCCATTTTGGAAGCTAGAAGTTTGTGGGAAAGAGTAGATCCGAGCTTTTCAGAGGTTGGAGCTTTTTCCTGAGGTAAAAAGCTCAAAACTTTCCTTTTCATTTGTGTTGTGTGCTTCTTGGACCAATTTCTAGGGTTTTTGGTCCCAAGATGGAGACTTTATGAGCAAATGGTCTCCATTGGCCTAGATCTATCATATTTCAGGACTATAAGAATCGTATGTTCATAAAAATGCAATCTTGGACGTAAATATTGAGCCATGCATGAGATCTAGACCTTTGGAGGAAAAAGGAAAGGTGTTAGAGGATGTAGGGACCTTTACAGCCATGTTAAGGCTTAAAGGTTCCGACTTTATGGGATAAGAGGCTTAAAGAGAGTCAGATCTGGAAGTTGAGGGAGTTTCTTAACCGTTTAAGACAAAAAAATCCATGGAATGGCTGAAACTGAGACTTACGTTGGGCGTAACTCTCAGTACGCGCAGCGTAGGGGGTTGAGACCCCGATTGTGGTTCGCCGGCATACGCCCCACATACAGAGAAGGTATGTGTCGCGTACTGCCTTCTGTTAACTTTCATTGACTTTTAGGGTTTTGGTCAACCTTTGGACTTTTGGGTCAGGGAGGGGTAAAATGGTCTTTCACCCTTCTGTGGAAATTATAGAGTGGATTTAATCTAGCCTTTGTGAGCCTTTATTTATTAGAGAGTATTGTTATGTGTTTAGGCGGGGGCTAGACCAGTGTGTTCGAGTGCGAGACTATTCAAGATACCGAGGTGAGTCTTCTCACTATATTGCACCTGGAAGGGTACCTATGTGTGACTGGAAGGTCTTATATGCTATGAGATATATGTGCTACATGCTGATAGGTGATATGTATGTGTTATGTATGCTATGTATGATATTGATCGGAAGGTCAAGATGACATGGACCGGAAGGTCAGGAGGTTACGGACCGGAAGGTCGATGCGGGTAGGACCAGAAGGTCTACCGGGATTCGGGATGGAAGTCCCCTCAGACACTTGGACTGGAAGGTTCCACAGAGTTATGGCATGGAAAGGCGTATGTTGTGTATGTGGTATTGTGGGGAACTCACTAAGAATTTATGCTTACAGTGTTGTGTTATGTGTTTCAGGTACCAGTGAGGATCGCGGGAAGGTACCGGCTTGATCAATACACACACATGAGGTGTTTGACATATTATGATCTTGGGATATGATGTTATGAGTTGTTATGTGATACACTAACATTTTTATAATAGCTATGAATGAAATTGTGTTTTTAAAATGTGAAAAATTGTTTTGAAATTTACGTCGTTACAGACGGTATGTGAGGAGGATATTCAGAAGACGGCCTTTCGAACTCTCTATGGGCCTTACGAGTTTATGTTGATGCCTTTTGGGCTCACCAACGCACCGACGACGTTCATGGACCTCAGGCCCATGGTTAATCAATCACTGATAGCTTTTATCGATGACATTATGGTATATTCGAAGATTAAGGAACATCATGAGGAGCATCTATGGGAGATTCTTGAGGTTTTGAGGTAGGAGAGGCTTTATGCCAAGTTCTCCAAGTGTGACTTCTGGTTGCGCGATGTTTAGTTTTTAGGACACCTCGTCAATCCGAATGGTATATTGATCGAACCAGCCAAGGTAGAAGCAATGATGCAGTGGGAGGTTCCAAGATCTCCATCTGAGATTCGAAGCATCCTCGGATTGGCAGGTTATTATCGAAGATTCATCAAAGACTTCTCCAAGATTGTTGTTCCTCTCCCTAAGTTGACAAGGAAGGATGCTTCTTTCAGTTAGGGGCCTGAGCAGCAGGCATCATTTGAGACTCTTCGCCAGAGATTGTGTGAGGTGCCAGTAATTGCTCTCCCTGAGGAAGTTGAGAATTTTGTGGTCTACGGTGATGCATCCATCGCAGGATTGGGTGTTGTGTTGATGCAGAGAGGGCATGTGATAGAATACGCTTGGAGGTAGTTGAAGCCTCACGAAGTGAGATATCCCACTCATGATCTGGAGTTGGGCATGGTGGTTTTCACCCTCAAGATTTGGCGCTACTATCTTTATGGTGTTCGGTGTACCATCTACACGGAACATGAGAGTCTGAGATACCTTATGGATGAGCCTAAGTTGAATATGAGGCAAAAAAGGTGGTTGGATATAGTGAAAATGACTATGACCATGAGATCTTGTATCATTTGGGCAAGGCCAATGTGGTGGCAAATGTCTTGAGCCGAAGGGCGGCAAGTACCCCGATCCGGGATGTGTGCATGAGGATGACCATGATGACTCCAGTTTTAGTGATCATCAAGGAAACGCAGTCGGAGGCTATAAAATAGGAAAATCAGAAAAATAAGTTAGTGATCAGACTGATTTCGGCATTTTATATTGGCAGGCGAGGCCCTATGGATTTTGATGGAGGAGGCCCAAAAATCGAGATTTTCCATTCACCCGGGGGCCACCAAAATGTATCTTGACTTTAATAATAAATTGGTGGTCATGAATGAAGAGAGATGTGACATGGTTTGTGGAGGGATGTTTGACCTGGTGGAAGGTCAAGGCTGAGTACCAACGCCCTCATGGCAAGTTGTAGCCTCTAGAGGTTCCCCTATGGAAATGAGAGCAGATTAATATGGATTTCATTACAAAGTTAATATCTGGGTGATAGTGGATCGTTTGACGAAGAGTGCTCACTTCTTAGCCATTAGTGAGAACTCTTCTGCAGATAAATTGGTCGAGAGTTACGTTCAAGAGGTGGTATCTCGGCATGGGGTGCCGACGTCCATTGTGTCTGACCGTGATGTGTACTTTACTTCCACGTTATGGAAGAGATTTCATAATGATTTGGGTACCCGGCTACACTTCAGTACCATGTACCATCCACAGACGGATGGGCAGAACAAGCGGACGATTCAGACGCTCGAGGATATGTTGCATGCTTGTGTTATTGATTTTGGTGGGATTTAGGACTTCTTTCTTCCGTTTGTTCAGTTCTTGTATAACAACAATCATCATGCCAGTATCGGTATGCCCCCATTTGATCTCCTTTATGGTTGGAGATGTCGGACTCCAATTTGTTGGGGAGAGGTAGGGTAGAGGGTCATTGGGAGCATGAAGGTAGTGCTCAAGACGACTGAGCTTATACATCAGTTCTGATAAAGATTAACGACTGAGCTTATACGACTCGACGATGCTCTAAATTAGAGTTTCAGGTGGTAGATCTAGTGCTCTTAAACACCTTGGAAGGATGTTATCCGCTTCAGGAAGCGGGGAAAGCTTGGCCCCAGGTTCATTGGCCCTTTTTGAGTTTTAGCCCGTGTGAGCAAGGTGGCCTACCGGTTGGAGCTGAGGCAGATTCATGATACCTTCCATGTTTCCCAGCTGAGGAAGTGTATATTTGATGAGACAGTTGCGGTCCCTTTGGAGGACATTCAAGTCAATGATCCCCTGAATTATTTGGAGAATCCTATAGCCATTTTGGATCGGAAAGTGAAAACCTTGAGGAACAAGGTTGTGAGCTTGTTTAAAGTTCAGCGGCAGCACCAGAGAGGTTCAGAGTGGACGTGGGAACCTGAGTCCAACATGCGTGAGCAATATCTTGAGTTGTTTCAGGAGGATGACTTCGAGGGCAAAGTCTATTCTAGTGGGGGATAATTGTAACATCCTGAAATAAGGTACATTTTATCATTTCTTGAATCTTTATCAAAATTGGCATGTTTGGTCCCTTAAAGAAAAAGGCTTGCAAAAGTGGTTGTACACGGAGTGTACATACGAGTACGCACGACGTACTCATGCAGTGTGCATGATTGCGGATGGCTACCTAGTACCCTGGGCGTACATGTGGTACGTCGGGCATACTAGCCTAGATGTTAAACCCTAAATGTAAGGGTTGCTCCTATTTAGAGAACATTATGACTTCGTTTCTGGCCACTCTTATCAGCCTCCAACCCTCTCATAAACCCTAATCTTGTGTGAGTTGCTTGTGTGTAAGATATTGCAAATTTTGAGTGTTCTTAACTGTTGTAGTAGAAGGAGGAGGTTAGAGAAGAAGAGGAAGAAGAAGTTCCTAGCAAGCTTGAAGATCCAGACACTTCCCATATTTGTGCATCATTTTAAGGTATAAAGTATATACGTTGGAAAGTTTTATTTAAGATCTCTTTGGATTAAGGTTTATGAGCTAAAAGTCCCCACGTTTAGACCTTTATGAGTTTGGGACTCCCCAGAAGGTTTTAGTTGTCCTTTTATGCATATTAGTACATTTAGATTCATAAAAATGCTTGCTTGATCTTCCCATTTGGATCATTCATGAGTAAAGTAACTTAGAATGGATGAAGTGATGCTTTGAGCCTTTCCTAGCCATGCAATGGCTTAAATCCAATGATTTTATGGATTAAGATGTCTTAAATTAGTTAGATATGTTGTTGGGTTGGTTGTCTTATAGGATTAAGACATTAACTTAGTGGAAATATAGGCAGACGGAGTACGCTGGGAGTACTCCTGGCTAGACGCAGCATAGCCTGATCCTTTCTCGATGAGATCTGACACCATTGTACGCCAAGCGTAAGAATTTGTATGCTCAGAATACACATTGAGTGTTGACTTTTGTTGACTTTGAACCTTGGTCAAGTTTTAGGGTTTTTGGACCATGAGAGGGGCCAAATGGTACTTTTTCCCTTAAAAGGTTTAGATGTGGGAGTTGGAATCCCAAGTAAGTTTTTAACCTTAAGTATTAAATAGGGTTAATTATTTTGTTGACTAGGCGGAGTCTAGATCCGACAGTTCAGGTACTAGGTTTTCGTGTCATCAGTATCAGGTGAGTCTCCTCACTTACTCTTACCTGTATGTTAGGATAGTTGTATTTATGATGACCAACTAGGTCTAGCTGTTATTATTATGTTATGCTAATTATATGTGTATGAGGCTGCTGATAGGGAAACAGGGTTGCTGATAACCCATCGGGTGTGCTGTTAGCTCACTAGGACTGCTGATAGTTCACAGGGTTGTTGATAACCCATACATATTTATTTATGATGTGTTGAATATGGTATCTTAGGTAACTCACTATGCTTTATGCTTATAGTTGTAGATTTATATGTGGCAGGTACTTCGCTGGACCGCGGGAAGAAGAAGGTATGATTGTACACATACGCAGGGGAATTTACTAATGGGACATGTTTATGAACTCTTATAATTATGATAATGGTTGTGTTGGGAATATTATGTATTTGATAACTTGGTTGTGAAACTCTGATTTTGGTAATTGAAAAAAAATGAAAAATTAGGTCTAAAATTTGAGTTGTTACACCGAACTGGAAGACCAGTATCCTTCATCATATTCAATTGTCTGTCTAGCCATAAGACACAAGTTTCTCCCATATTTTCCTTCACCCTCATCACCGAATGACCAATATCCATCAAAATTTCTTGAAACCGTAGTAACAAATTCCTTTTCACTTTCAGTAAGTTCTTGTGCTCGACGAGCATAGCATGCAAAGTCTTTCACCTTTTGTTTTTGAGGAACATTAGCTAAAAAGTCCTTTGCAAATGGATTTCTGATACCACATTTGTGACATACAATCTTGGGTTTGGCCGAATTCAGAACTTCTTGAGGTTCCGAGGAGTGATTTTGAATATTGGATCGATAAGCTAGTGGATTTTCAGTTGGTTAAGGGTAAGGTTGAGGATTGCTTTGGTGAGGAGCTTGAAACCTGTTATGAGAAGGTTTATGATTGGAATTCCAAGGTCGTCTATACTTCATAGACAGGAGTGCAAACTCATGATGGAAACGAAGTTCGGAATCAGTGGGTTTTGGATCAAAGTTTTATTCATATGGATAGTTCGAAATTAGTGGAACAGGTGCAATTGGTTGAGTGGGTCGAGTAGATTGAATAGGTGAAATGGGTGGGTTGGCTCCTAAAGGGCCCGAGATAGTTGGGTTCGGAAATTATGGATTGGCCTAACTGACTAGAGCGAGAGGACCTATAGATAGTTCTCTCAATGTTTGAGCAATGTTAGATTCTTGACCTTGCAGTTCGTCAAACAACTTGTAGAGCTTCAGTTTCTTTAGAGATCCATTACTCTGAAGAAAGGAATTAACATTCCCCCATCCTTTGCCAAGACTATTAATGAAATTGATATTGTACTCGAATGGAGTTTAGACTACTCCATGTGTTTTCATGTTGTTCACCATGATCCTATAGCGGTTTGTTATAGAGGCAACAAATTCACCAGGAGTGGTAGTGAAAGTGTCGAAGTCTTTTACGATAGATTTTCAAACGCTTACCCTTTGTGTTTTTTGATCCTTCAAACAAGTCTTGAAGTGTATCCTAAATCTCTTTTGCAAATTTGCATAGCTTGATGTGCTCAAAGAGAGATGGTAGTACACCAAACACCATTTCAGAAAAAGTGATCTATCTACATGAAGCTTCTCAATGTCGTTTGCAGTTAGTGGTGTTGACTGAGCTTCTTCTTAACCCATGAGAGTGGAAACAACATCTCTAACCATTTGTCTTGTTGGGCTTATCATGTTGTGTCTTGGGCTCGTTGTTAGTCCAGTTTTGTCACCGGTTTGGGCATGTCTAGCCGTGTGTTTTGTTTTAGGGTTTAGTATATAAGTTGCATGCATGCAATCTTATCATTAACGCTTTCATTATCATTCCTATTAATTGTATTTATAAAAACCTAGCTCACTTATATAGTGGAAGTTCTTTATCAAGCTCTACTGAGGTGTGACTATATTGGAATCATTAAGCTCTATTTTGATTCATCTTGTGTTTACATTGTCTGATTAATTGTTTTCCATTAACATGTTGAAGATCTAAAACGATCTAAAAAGTTTTTCAACTCATCAATTGGTATCAGAGCAGGAGACTGTGTAATCTATACACATCTCTTCTGTCAAAGAAGGTTTCAGGGTTTTATGCTAATATTGATCTCTGTTAGAAGCCGTCATCTTGTTATTGACATGGTTCTTGGATTTCAATTTCACCCTAACTTTGTTTACAAGTCAGATCTTGAATAGGTTTTTCGCAATATCATTATGTCACATGACGATTCCAACACAAACCCTATCAATATTTCCAAGAACATTGGATCCACAACTAGGATTCCCATTCTATAAACTCAGGATTACGAAGTATGGACGCATCACTTTGAAGACTATGTGATCGGTTCTGAAGACAATGGGTATTTGATCTGGGAACTGATCACTGTAGGTCTGTTCGCTCACTCTGGCACAGATCATTTCATAAAGACTCAAAAGGAGTACAACCAACTTATGGTAGATGTTAAAGATTTTCCTCAAGATGAAAAGTATAAGTTTGTATGCAATATTAAAGCGCTTAGAATGATCAAATTTGCTCTACAGTCTGACACCTTTCAGTTGGTTAGGTCATGAACGATGGTGAAAGAGGTTTGGGACAGGTTGAAAGAGTTGTATTCTACCAATGAGGACCTTGAGCATTCGATTCAGACTCTATTGCTTTCAGATTTTAGAGACTTCAAGAAGAAACCTGATGAGAAGCTTATTTAAGCCTTTGATCGCTTTAATAATCTTCTTAGCAAAATATAGAGCATGGCATAGAGAGGAAAGTTATTGAGCAGAAGGTCACATTTATGAATGGACTAAGATCTGAATGGATGACTGTAGTGTCTACTATAAAGGCCCATGAACAATTCAAGGCTTACTCTTTGGTGAAGCTATTGGGATACAAAACTCACATGAAGGTTCCATGACTAAAGAAACGAATGTGGTTTCTAGCATGGGTTCTTTGGCTCTAATTTCCAAAGGAAAGAATAAAGTTGAAGAAGAAGAAGATTTAGATCTTTCTGAATTTGATCTGACCAATGAAGAATATGCTTTGATGGTTTCAAACCCAAAGAATTTCATTCGCAGAAATTTTCCCACTAGTAAGAACCGAAACTGGCAAGGAAACTACAATTTAGAAAAGGCAAAGGAGGAACCGAAGATCACTCCCCAGCAAGAAGAACCGAAGAAGGAAAGCAAGATGTCAAGTGACTCGGGATTTAATTGTCACTTCTGTGGAGACACAAACCACTTTTCAAAGGACTGTATGTTGAGGAAGATGTCAGAGAAGAATGAAAGTGAAGACGATGAAGCATACTACCTGCGAAAGCCAGAAGAGATTAAGAAGAAGAAAGCTACTGAAAATAACACTATGAATGTTCTTATTGTGCAGGAAAATGTTGCAGATAACGAATTTGGTGGTGTTGAATTTTGGTCTACTGATTCAGAGGATGAAGAAGTGAGAAAGCCTACACATGGCAGGGCTTTCGTGGCGAAAGAAGATGAACATGCTGCTGAAGGAAAGTGTTTGATGGTGACAGCTGGAGTGTCACAGATGAGGGGTTACACCAATGATGGGTGTCAGGATGAAGCGAAGGAACGAGAGGACAGATGCTTCACTGCCAAACCTGTTGGTGAGCAGATCAATGAATGCGACCAGTTGATCAAGAAGGTACAATCTATTCTCGAATCATTAAAAATCCTTGTCACAAACTATGAAAAAGAATTGAATGGATTAAAAACTAAATTTTCTAGTTTAAGTGGTAGTTTAACCCAAAATCGCCTCACAAATTCTAACCTAACTAATCAACTCAGCAGGGTGTCTTTGAAGAGTGAGAAGAGGCGAATGTGGATTAAGTAAAAGGAGAAAGAGTTAATTAGAATTAAGTATGAGACAATTTATTTGCAAAGGGATAATTTGAAGCTTTTCAAAAAAAAGAAATGTTTTTTTAATTTCTAAACGTTTATATTCCAATATCACTCAATTACATCTAGATTGTGAAATAGGCAGGAAAATTCATAGTATGATTCTTCCCTTCCTTGAATTAAAGGAGGATAAAATTGATGTTGATGTTTATGATAGTGAAGTTGTTGTCTCGTCTGATGAAGTTTCTCCTGGCTATAAAATTGGTCTTGACAAAATTGAATCTTTTATCCAGTCCAAAGACCACAAGGACATGCTTAAGAATTTATTGGACGAAAATGATAAACTGAAAATTAAAACCGAAACAATGCAGAAATTTGACTCATGGAATGCTAAGTTGAGTTCAGAAACAAAAATTAATGTTGAAAATACTTCTGAATTGGATGAGGATGATGATATGAGTGAAATATCTGTAGAAGATGAGGTAGATTGTTCTGAATTTGTCAAGAGCGAACCCGAACCTACCAAAAATCTCATTTCTGAAAACTCTGTTGAGTTCACTCGTTTGTCACAAAATAAGTCAAAAGTCATGAAAGAAAAGGTTGTGGTGTATCAGAAGGTTCAAACCACGCCAAATCAAGTTTATGCAGTTACCATAGTTACACAGAAGCAAACAGCCGAACTCACAGCATTAGTGAACGAAGATAATGTTGATGGATGTGATGAATTTTTCTAGTCGGCACCAATAGCCAATGCTAATGAAACAGTCGGTCTATCTGAGAAAACTTTGTGGAGGGTTAAAGGTAAATACGTGGCAGAACCACTCAACAAGCCTACACGTTTTGATATGGCAACAACCATTGGTACCAAAAAGATTCCAAGTGAATCAGTTAAGGCGCCAAGCGAAACCTCCTCGTTAAAGATCAAAACTCATGATGCAAGAACGAAACCGAAGGTCAACATCCATAAAACTCCCAAACAGGTGCCTGAAAAGAAACATCAACGTAACAGGAGATACAAGAAGCATCTCATTGAAAGTAAACAGTTTTGGCAGTTCCAAAACCCAAATTATGTTCGATCAGACAAGAGTTCAACCGCTAAGGATAAAGGAGTGTCAAAGAATCAATTTACTTCTTGTACTCAATGCCATTCATTTAGACACGCAAGCCGAAAGGGAAGTTTCGGTCCCCAAAACAGAAGCGAAAGAAATCAACAGAGTAGTTTCAGTTCTCAAATCAACAACCGAAGGAGCTGCTTCAGTTCCTCACCCACAAGAGAAAGAACCCAAAAGCAAGGTTTCGCTTCTAAAACATATTCCACTCACTCAAAGCACAATCCTAAAGAAGATGTGAAGGGAAAAGGGAAGATCGTCTCAGGAGATGAAAAGAAGATGACTACTAACCTAGGGAAACAAAACCAAAAGTTAGAAAACAATAAAGATCCAACTTCTAAACCTAAGGTCAAAGCGTCAAAAGATAATAAAATCAAAGTTTTTACAATCAAAAGAAAAGATGAAATGACCCTAATAAAAAGAACTTACTTGGTTGATTCTTTTATTGCTATACCCTGTTCTGTAAAAGGCTCACAAGGACCCAAGAAATTTTGGGTTCCTAAATCTGCTTAATTTTTTCAGGTTATTCGTGACGAGCAGTTTGACAACGAATGGTACATTGATAGTGGCTGCTCACGGCCTCACGTCACATGACAGGGATAAAGGAAGAGCTTCGGGAGTTTCGAGCTCTTGCGGATGGTGGTTGTGTCAAGTATGGAAATAACTCATTTGGCACAATAAAAAGGATATGGAATGATCACAAATGGTGAATTCTCGATCAAAAGAGTAGCATACGTAGAGGGCTTACAACACAATCTCATCAGTGTTTCACAACTGGTGGTGGCAACTGGACTGAAGGTTTCATTCGATGATGAAGGGTCTGAAATAATAAAGAAGAAAACCAAAATAGTTCTGTTAAAATACAAAAGAAAAGGAAAAATGTAGCCACTGAACCTCAATCTCATTCGAGGGAAGCTAGTTGTGTGTCTGCTAACGAAAGCACACTCAGACGAAAGTTGGTTATGGCACCGAAGGCTCTCGCACCTCAACTTCAAAGACATCAACAAGCTAGTTCTTAGTGATCATGTACGAGGCCTTCCAATACTCAAGCTTGATAAAGAACATATGTGGTCTACATGTGAAATAGGTAAGCAAAGCAGGAAAAGTCATCCAACACGTGTCAACACAAAGATCATCGAACCACTTGAACTTCTGCATATAGATGTCACACCCCCGAACCAGACGGCGGAAACGTCCGGGGGCTGTCGTGACTCAATTGAATACCATAACATTGAATATATGAAACATAACAACATTCGTCACCATGCATTAATATAGTACAACCAGTAGAATTTACATGAAGTATATTGTTTAAACATTACATTCCCAAAAATAAATTGTTCGATTCGTACATCAATAAACTGCAAGCCATCACTGAATATGATTTCCTTTGGTTCACTGGTTCCCTGAGAATACAAGTATTTTGAAAAACGTCAACATATGAAATGTTGGTGAGTTCATAAGTAGTGTTTGAAATCCAAGGTTTGTATTGTTTGAAAACCACCAGAAAATCCGATATTTTCTGAAAAGAAAAAGCTTTTGAAAACGTTTGTGAAGATCCATAGGTATGCTTGTTTGTTTCTATACTTGTAAAAAAATTTGTTCATTGAAGTTGTATGCATTTCAAATCTATATGTATTGAAAACCCTAGGAAAACCCGATGTTTTCCTAATTCCTTGAATTCCATGAAGTTACATTGAAACCATCGCATAGCGTGTAGTGTCAGTCCCAGGCGACGTTGGATTATTTTGAGCATGATTAGTTGCTACAAACACGCATTACACAAACGACCAGTTTATAGCTATACTAACGATCCCGTAGGCGTCGTCCGTACTAATCACGTTATCCAACCGCCCTGACTATGTGTAGTCCCACATCCGAAGAGAAAGAGGACACGAAGACCTCGATGACTCCATTAACCGGTTGGGGATAAAAATGTACGAGGGGTCCCCGACCCGCCTCGCATGAAATGTAGACTTTACTAGCAATACCAAAGGACCCTTGGGGACCAGTAGTATACAAGCCATTGAAAGTCCCTCTACGTTGTGCCAAGTCGGTGAAACCCAACACTTCGTAGAAAAAAAATGTCTTCGGGCCTTAAGATCAGGTCGTTGGGCTAGCTAGGCCCAACAAACAAGATTTTACACTTTTGGGGCCCAAAGATGGTGCGTAGACGTCTGTGCACACTCGCATGTATAATGAATTATCAAACGTTATTAGTATGAATCGTAGTTTCGTAGTGTCGTAGTGTTATAGCGTCGTAGTGTCGTAGTGTTAGTAGTTGCGGATTTTTATTGGTTCGAGACCGAACCAATTCGTTTAACAACGACTTTTGGTATTGTAATGTATTGTATTTCGTCGATAGGCGCGGTGCCATCATTTGATCAAATTGCATGTATTGAATTAGCCTTGTAATTTTTCTGTTTTCAGCCCCTCATTGTTTGTAAAATTTACTTTTTCACCCCTTTATTTAATTAATTTCCGGTTTGGTCCTTAAATCAATTTTCTTGACATTTTAACACCAAAAATTATTGAAATTAATATTTTTCATAGAAAACAGTTTTAGTCCCTGAAATTCCAGTTTTCTCGGTTATAACCCTTCTTTTTCGCAATTTTGACAATTTTGGCCCAAATTGTAAAATTTTTGCAACTTTGGTCCTTTTTAAATTTAAAAGCATTTTAAACCTTTGAAAAGGACTTGGAACACTTATAGTCCACTTTTTTACAGAAAAACACAGTTTTGGCCCTCCAAAACAGAAAATCTCGCATAATGGGCCTCATTGGGCCGAAAATGTTATTTTTAGCCCATTAAGCTTGAAATTTATGTTTTTAATCCTCTAAATGAGTATATTTCCAAAAATTGTTTTATTGAAACTGTTTTGACACACATCATCCATCAGAATTCGTGATATGTCAATTTGGGCCCTTAATTTTGTATTTTTCACATTTTAGGTCCAAAAAAAAATGTGTTTTTAGCCCAAAGAAAATGTTACTAAGCCATTTAGCTATTTTTCTAGAAACACTTTGTATGTAGAAATATATTTGATGCTAAAATCATTTAACATAAGGTATATCTCGGTTTTGAGGGGTTTTATGGCTAGATCCAACATTATAACACACAAAAGCACACATATAAGCATGGAAATCATACAAGGCATACAAACACATATAAATCTACACTTTTACTTGTATTCCCCCCCCCCCCCCCACAAAACTCATAAAAACAGAAAATAGGGGGTATGAAGCTCACCTTAGGGTGTGATTTCGGTTCTTGAAGAAAAGATGGAAGAAAACTTGGTGATTTTTGGCCTTAGCACCCTTTTCTTGATGATCTCGAGTTTGAGATGGCTCTAGGGTGCAAGATCACGATTTTTGCATGGATTAGGAAAGGATTTTGATAAAGCAAAGAATTTAATTCATAGATCCAAGCATAACCTTACCTTGGATGAAGAGTTGGTGGAAATATCCTCTTGAAAGCCTCCTAATTTTCGAGATTTTTGAGTGGAGAGGGAGGGATGTTCTTGAGAGAGTTTGAGAGATTTTTGTGAGTGTGTGTGTGTGAGTATGGCCGAGAGTGAGAGAGAGAGGAAGAAGAGATGATATTGAGGTGATGTGCATGGAAGAATGAGAAATAATGCATGGATGTCCAATGGATAAAAATGAGGTGGCAATGGTAAAGTCAACTCTTCTCTTGGGCTTGATTTTGGGCCGAGAATGATGGGGAAAAGAGAATGTTTGGGCCTTAAATACTTAAGCCCAATTTTCATGGTTAAGTTGAGTGATTTTTGGTCCAAATAAATTTAAAGGTGATTTTTATGACTTGTTAGGGTCAAATTAGGTTAATTATGGTTCATAGTCATTAATTTATTTCATTCTAGGCCCAATGTGGTCCAAAATGTTGAAATAAATTAGTGTGGGTCCAATTAGAGCCCAATTAGGGTTCTAAGCCCATGATAGTCTAATTGGAAGCTTATTGGTCCACTTGGATCCAATAAGGGAGTCCTAGTCCAAAATGGACTTAAACAAGGATTTCTAGGGTCTCCAATTGTTTGATGACTATTTGTAGTACTTGCATGATGTATTTGATTGAAGTTTTTGATTCACATTAGCTTGAATGTATAGACTACATGACACAAAATTTCCAGTTGTGACATCATCCCCCCGTTAGAGGGAATTTCGTCCCGAAATTCTGTTTGAAAGCTAGATTTGAGAATGCTAGAATAGGTGAGGGTACTTCTGCTTCATTTGATCTTCGTGTTCCCACGTGAATTCTGGCCCACGCTTTGCGTTCCACCGTACCTTCACAATCGGGATGCGACTCTGCTTAGTACGCTTCACCTCCCTGTCCATGATTTCGATGGGTTCTTCGACAAACAGGAGATTCTCATTGATTTCAATTTCGTCAAGAGGAATGACAAGGGTTTCATCTGATAGGCACTTCTTCAGATTAGAGACATGAAACACCGGGTGTACACCGTTTAGCTCCGCGGGTAGTTGTAGTCTGTATGCTACCGGACCTATTCGGGCGACGATTTCGAAAGGTCCAATGTATCGCGGGTTCAGCTTTCCCCGTCTTCCGAAACGTATAACCCCTTTCCAGGGTGAAACTTTCAACAGTACTCGATCACCGTCCTGGAATTCTAAGGGCTTTCGCCGTTTATCGGCGTAGCTCTTTTGTCGGTCACGCGATGCTTGTAATCGAGCTCTGATCTGAACGATCTTTTCTGTGGTTTCGCGAATGATCTCCGGTCCTGTTAGTGCCCTGTCCAACGTATGCGTTCTTGCTAGCTGGGTGTCACCTACTTCAGCCCAACATAACGGTGATCTACATTTCCGCCCGTACAGTGCTTCGAAAGGAGCCACCTTGATGCTCGAATGGTAACTATTGTTATATGAGAACTCGATCAACGGTAGGTGGGTATCCCAAGACTTTCCAAAGTCTATCACACATGCCCGAAGCATGTCTTCAAGCGTTTGAATGGTTCGTTCACTTTGACCGTCCGTTTGTGGGTGGTATGCGGTGCTCATATCGATATGAGTTCCCATTGCCTTGTGGAGTGATTGCCAAAAGCGCGATGTGAACCTACTGTCCCTATCCGAGATGATAGATTTTGGCACTCCATGGAGTCTTACGATTTCTCGTAGGTACAAACGCGTCAGTCTCTCCATCTTGTAGGATTCTTTGATTGGCAGGAAATGGGCAGATTTCGTCAGTCGGTCGATTATTACCCATATGGTGTCCAATCCGTCCAACGTCTTGGGCAGCTTGGTCACGAAATCCATAGAAATCCCCTCCCATTTCCACTCAGGGATTGCCGGTTGCTGTAACAACCCGGAGGGTTTCTGGTACTCCACTTTTACTTTGGCGCACGTAAGGCACTTACCAACATAGGTCGCGATTTCCGCCTTCATATTAGGCCACCAGTAGTGTTGTTTTATGTCCAAATACATCTTGTCCGAATCAGGATGAATGGAGTATCGTGTCTTGTGGGCTTCCTTCATAACGGTCTCTCTAAATCCTCCGATTTTTGGGACCCAAATACGGTTCATGAAGTAGTATACCCCATTCTCTCTTGTTTCTAGGTTCTTTTCCATCCCGCGCAATGCCTCGCTAGTTCTATTCTCCGCTTTCATAGCCTCCGACTGGACTGATGCAATTTGAGTGGCCAGATGAGACTGAATGGTTATCGAGTGCGTTTTTGTATGGCGATTTGAGTACTCCTTCCGACTTAATGCATCAGCTACCACGTTGGCCTTGCCTGGATGGTACTTGATCTCGCATTCATAGTCGTTTAGCAATTCCACCCATCTTCGTTGTCTCATGTTCAGCTCCTTCTGATTCAGGATGTGCTGGAGGCTCTTGTGGTCCGTGAAGATGGTGCACTTTGTATCGTACAGGTAGTGCCTCCAAATTTTTAGAGCAAAGACCACGGCTCCCAGTTCTAGGTCATGGGTCGTGTAATTTACTTCGTGCGTCTTTAGCTGGCGGGACGCATATGCTATCACTCTTCCATGTTGCATGAGAACGCAACCTAAGCCCTGATTCGACGCGTCACAGTAGACCACAAAATCTTCCGTTCCTTCAGGTAGAGATAGTACAGGAGCGCTACAGAGAGCTTGCTTCAAGGTTCGAAATGCTATCTCTTGTCGGTCCGTCCACTTGAATGGCACGCCCTTTTGTGTAAGCAAGGTAAGCGGCTTGGCGATCTTAGAGAAGTTTTGAATGAATCTCCTATAGTAGCCTGCTAGGCCTAAGAACTGACGAATTTTTGTGGGCGTAGTCGGAGTTGCCCATCCTTCCACAGCTTTGACCTTAGAGGGATCCACATGAATTCCGTCTTGGCTAACTACGTGGCCTAGGAAATTCACACTCCGGAGCCAGAACTCGCACTTGGAGAGTTTGGCGTAAAGCTTTTCCGTTTGCAGAGTTTCTAGGACTTGTCGGAGATGTTGGCCATGCTCCTCTTTGCTTCGAGAATAGACGAGGATGTCATCGATAAACACAATGACGAAGTTGTCAAGGAACGGTCGACAGATTCGATTCATTAGGTCCATGAATGCGGCAGGTGCATTTGTTAGACCGAAGGGCATTACAACGAATTCATAATGTCCGTAGCGGGTTCGGAAAGCGGTTTTAGGAATATCCTCTTCTCGGACTTTGAGTTGGTGGTATCCGGACCGTAGATCTATTTTAGAAAAATAGCTAGCTCCTTGGAGCTGGTCGAATAGATCATCGATTCGTGGGAGTGGGTAGCGGTTTTTAACAGTGAGTTTATTTAACTCTCTGTAATCGATGCACATTCTGAAAGATCCGTCCTTCTTTTTGACAAAGAGCACCGGAGCTCCCCATGGCGAGTAGCTAGGTCGGATAAATCCCTTGTCCAGAAGCTCACTGAGTTGGCTGGACAATTCCTGCATTTCAGCAGGGGCCAACCGATATGGTGATTTAGCGAGAGGAGTTGCTCCTGGAACGAGGTCGATTCGGAACTCAACCTGTCTCTCTGGGGGTACTCCTGGAAGATCTTCAGGAAACACGTCCGGAAATTCACATGCTACCGGAATGTCTTGGATGTTAGTTTCTTCTTTGGTCTTGTACACTATGTGAGCCAAGAATGCCAAATTGTTCTTTCGCAGATGTTTTTGTGCTTTGATGCACGAGATGAGACGAAGATTCGTACTGGGTTTGTCTCCGTAAATTACTAGGGTTTCGTGATTCGGGAGACGAAGGCGAACGGCCTTCTCGTGGCACATAATCTCAGCATGGTGGGGGCTTAACCAATCCATGCCGATAATCACATCGAAACTCCTAATTGATACTGGCATTAGGTCTATTCAAAAAACGTGTTGGTTGAGGGTTAGGGTACATCCGATGTAGATCTCCCTAGTGGATTCGGTTTTCCCATTGGCCATTTCCACCGTATAGGTTTCATTTAGCTTCTGGGGTTGTTGTTTTAGTAAATGTTTAAACTTCTCACTTACGAAACTTCGCTCCGCTCCGGTATCAAATAAGATGCATGCATAAGTGTGGTTTAGGAGGAACGTACCGGTCACAACTGCGGGGTCCCGAACTGCATCACTCTGACCCATAGTCAGCATTCTTCCTGCTCCTCTGTTTCCTGAGTTGTTGTTGTTAGGGCAATCTCGACGGAAGTGCCCCGTCCTTCCACACCCGAAGCAGGTGTGGCTAGGCCCTGCATTGTTGCCGCCGGCATTGGTGTTGTTGTTATTGCGGTAGTTGTTGTTGTTGTTGTTGTTCTGATTGTTTCCCTGACTCTGATTCTGAGGAGGGTATGTCCTGCAGAACCTTGCAGTGTGTCCCCTTCGGTTGCAACTGGTGCAATGGAATTCCCTGCATTCGCCGAGATGGTGGAAACCGCACTTATTGCATTTGGGAAGATTACCGGAATAGGGTCTTGAAGCATTTGAAGCAGCTGAGGCTGGAGCATGTGGTGTGGCTGGAACCGGTGCGGTGACAGCGTTAACTGCCACTGTTTGCTGCTTTTTAGAGGTCTCGGGGCCCTGACGCCCCTTTCTCTTGTTGTTCCACCCTTTCTTGCCATCACCCTCCTTTTTCTTCTCAGTCTCCACTGGCTTCTCGCCCTTCTTGTGGTTATGATCATATAGCCTCTTTGTCAATCTCTTCGCACTGTCAAACGTTTCAGGGTTCGCAGCTATCACATTCCCTTGAATGGGGGGTGTCAGTCCCCAGATGAATCGTTCGATCTTCTTTCCTTCTGATGTGATCATACCCGGGCACAACAGGGATAATTCGCTAAATCTCGATATGTAGGCATCGATGTCCCCATTATGCACAGTGAGATTCCATAGTTCCTGTTCCATCTTCTGTATTTCGCCTCGGGGGCAGTACTCAGCCATTAACATTTCTTTCATTTCTGCCCAGGGAATAGAGTTGGCGACAGGGAGCGTCATAGCTTCTACGTGTCCGTTCCACCAAGTGAGTGCTTGGTCCACGAAAGTGCAGGCCGCGAACTTCACTTTCATCTGCTCGGGGCAATCGCATATCTCGAATACCGACTCTACCTTCTCGATCAATCGCTTCAGAGTGATCACTCCTCCAGTGCCGTTGAAAGTTCGGGGTTTAGCGTTCGCAAGGTCCTTGTAGGTGCACGTTTTAGTGGGTCCTTGATTCGTCCCGTTGTTCGAACTTCCGGATCCTTGTCCGTTACCTCCTCCATTATTCCCCTGATGGAGTTGTGCCATAGCTGCGGTGACCGCAGCAGACACGGCTGCCTGGAATGCTATGGAGTCAACTTCGGGTGGAGTTGGTCCTGGGTTTCCGCGAGTAGGTCGGAGAGGCATCTTTCTGTCACGAAATGGAAAGATGTTGAGTGTACGTGGTTTTTATGAGGTTGTGATCCTACTAACTAGGTGTATGGTACGAACCTAAACATTACTACCATCGGGCATACAATCATAACGTCTCAACACATAACAACTGGTAATATCATAGCAAGACACACAAAAGCTCATTAATATTATTCGCATTTAATACAAGAAAATTTGCTCGCAAGAGCATACATAAGTGACACTAATCCGACAGCATAACAGCTCCATGAGTAGTGTAGTCACTTAAACATAGAGCCGGAGTACATAGCATAGTTCCTAATGACCAACTAAGATAAGTCTATCCCTAACCGCGATGAGCTGCGTCTGGAGGTGGTGCCGAAGATGTGGATGCTCCCTGAAGACGAGCCACTAGGCGTTCTGCGTCCTGAAGTCGAGACTCCCACCATACCTGCCTCATGTGAAACTCCCGGAGGACGTCACACGTCTCCTGTTCCGCACGCTCGACCCTAGTCCACAACTGGCGTACTTGATCAGCAGTGCCCTGAGCAAGGTCGCCGGTGTCCCGCAATCGTCTCACCATGACCGGTAGGGCTCGGTCGGCCGGTCCTCCGTCCCTCAGGTCGAAGAACTCACGTGACATGCCAAACGGGGGTCGCTGTCCCTGATGTCTGCTCCATCTCCAAAGATCAATGCCCCAAGGAGGGGTAGGTCCAGTGGGGCCCACACGGTAAGCAGGCACTCTGATCGGGTAAGGGGGGTTGATGACCTCGGACTCTGTGTCCGAATCACCCCCTTCGCTGTCATCGGGTTCCTCTTCGAAATTCTCTTCATCTTCTTCGGGTTCAGCAGGCTCGCCCTCGACTTCTGCCTCTGGTTCCCCGTCAGATTCCTCTTCGGGGTCTTCCTGAGGTTCCTCTTCAGGCTCTTCCTCAGGCTCCTCCTCTAGCCATCCGTTGTTTCCCTGATTAGGGAAATAGGGGTCTCCAGGGTGATGAAAACCAGCCATGCTGTCTGCGCGAGTATGTAAATATGCTAACATTATTCCTAGGATGCTATGACTATTGTACAGACTAAGCAAACGTTCTCTTTTTGGTGATAAAGGGTATAGTTTTAGGTTCCCTAGCTATCCCGATCTCATCAAGACGTGTGTTAGTTTTACTTTGGAGAGAATGTAGTTGATCAGGCTACATTCACTCCTTGGTATCCCTAAGAACAGTCCCGAATTAACCGAGATACCAGCGTTATTGTGTTTGATTCAGCGTTATGTTCTTATCCCTAATGCAAGCAAGTGTGTTTTATTTACTTGTTTTGTTCAGAGTTATGTTAGTCCCTCTTTTTGGTTTATAGTTGCATACCAATGTGTGGCTAGACATGCTAGTTCACTATAAACAAAGCTCTGATACCAACCTGTCACACCCCCGAACCAGACGGCGGAAACGTCCGGGGGTTGTCGTGACTCAATTGAATACCATAACATTGAATATATGAAACATAACAACATTCGTCACCATGCATTAATATAGTACAACCAGTAGAATTTACATGAAGTATATTGTTTAAACATTACATTCCCAAAAATAAATTGTTCGATTCGTACATCAATAAACTGCAAGCCATCACTGAATATGATTTCCTTTGGTTCACTGGTTCCCTGAGAATACAAGTATTTTGAAAAACGTCAACATATGAAATGTTGGTGAGTTCATAAGTAGTGTTTGAAATCCAAGGTTTGTATTGTTTGAAAACCACCAGAAAATCCGATATTTTCTGAAAAGAAAAAGCTTTTGAAAACGTTTGTGAAGATCCATAGGTATGCTTGTTTGTTTCTATACTTGTAAAAAAATTGTTCATTGAAGTTGTATGCATTTCAAATCTATATGTATTGAAAACCCTAGGAAAACCCGATGTTTTCCTAATTCCTTGAATTCCATAAAGTTACATTGAAACCATCGCATAGCGTGTAGTGTCAGTCCCAGGCGACGTTGGATTATTTTGAGCATGATTAGTTGCTACAAACACGCATTACACAAACGACCAGTTTATAGCTATACTAACGATCCCGTAGGCGTCGTCCGTACTAATCACGTTATCCAACCGCCCTGACTATGTGTAGTCCCACATCCGAAGAGAAAGAGGACACGAAGACCTCGATGACTCCATTAACCGGTTGGGGATAAAAATGTACGAGGGGTCCCCGACCCGCCTCGCATGAAATGTAGACTTTACTAGCAATACCAAAGGACCCTTGGGGACCAGTAGTATACAAGCCATTGAAAGTCCCTCTACGTTGTGCCAAGTCGGTGAAACCCAACACTTCGTAGAAAAAAAATGTCTTCGGGCCTTAAGATCAGGTCGTTGGGCTAGCTAGGCCCAACAAACAAGATTTTACACTTTTGGGGCCCAAAGATGGTGCGTAGACGTCTGTGCACACTCGCATGTAAATTGAGTTCCCAAACGTTATTTCTATGTATCGTAGTGTCGCCATGTTAGTAGTTTCGGATTTTCATTGGTTCGAGACCGAACCAATTCGTTTTACAACGATTTTGGTATTGTAGTGTATTGTATTTCGTCGATAGTCGCGGTACCATTCTTTGATCAAATTTCATGTATTGAATTAGCCTTGAAAGTTTTCTGTTTCAGCCCCTCATTGTTTGTAAAATTTACTTTTTCACCCCTTTAATTGAATACTTTCCGGTTTGGTCCTTAAATCAATTTTCTTGACATTTTAACACCAAAAATTATTGAAATTAATATTTTTCAGCATATTTTTCATAGAAAACAGTTTAAGTCCCTGAAAATGCAATTTTCTCGGTTATAACCCTTCTTTTTCGCAACTTTGACAATTTTGGCCCAAATTGTAAGATTTTTGCAATTTTGGTCCTTTTTAAATTTAAAAGCATTTTAAACCTTTGAAAAGGACTTGGGACAATTATAGTCCACTGTTTTACAGAAAAATACAGTTTTGACCCTCCAAAACAGGAAATCTCGCATAATGGGCCTCATTGGGCCGAAAATGTCATTTTTAGCCCATTAAGCTTGAAATTTATGTTTTTAATCCTCTAAATGAGTAAATTTCCAGAAATTGTTTTATTGAAACTGTTTTGGCACACCTCATCCATCAGAATTCGTGGTATGTCAATTTGGGCCCTTAATTTTGTATTTTTCACATTTTAGGCCCAAAATTTGTGTTTTTAGCCCAAAGAAAATTGTTACTAACTACTTAGCTATTTTTCTTGAAACACTTTGTATGTAGAAATATATTTGATGCTAAAATCATTTAACATAAGATATATCTCGGTTTTGAGGGGTTTTATGGCTAGATCCAACATTATAACACACAAAAGCATACATGTAAGCATGGAAATCATACAAGGCATACAAAACACATATAGATCTACACTTTCACTTGTATTCCCCCCCCCCCCACAAAACTCATAAAAACAGAAAATAGGGGGTATGAAGCTCACCTTAGGGTGTGATTTCGGTTCTTGAAGAAAAGATGGAAGAAAACTTGGTGATTTTTGGCCTTAGCACCCTTTTCTTGATGATCTCGAGTTTGAGATGGCTCTAGGGTGAAAGATCACGATTTTTGCATGGATTAGGAAAGGATTTTGATAAAGCAAAGAATTTAATTCATAGATCCAAGCATAACCTTACCTTGGATGAAGAGTTGGTGGAAATATCCTCTTGAAAGCCTCCTAATTTTCGAGATTTTTGAGTGGAGAGGGAGGGATGTTCTTGAGAGAGTTTGAGAGATTTTTGTGAGTGTGTGTGTGAGTATGGCCGAGAGTGAGAGAGAGAGGAAGAAGAGATGATATTTGAGGTGATGTGCATGGAAGAATGAGAAATAATGCATGGATGTCCAATGGATAAAAATGAGGTGGCAATGGTAAAGTCAACTCTCCTCTTGGGCTTGATTTGGGCCGAGAATGATGGGGAAAAGAGAATGTTTGGGCCTTAAATACTTAAGCCCAATTTTCATGGTTAAGTTGAGTGATTTTTGGTCCAAATAAATTTAAAGGTGATTTTTATGACTTGTTAGGGTCAAATTAGGTTAATTATGGTTCATAGTCATTAATTTATTTCATTCTAGGCCCAATGTGGTCCAAAATGTTGAAATAAATTAGTGTGGGTCCAATTAGAGCCCAAATAGGGTTCTAAGCCCATGATAGTCTAATTGGAAGCTTATTGGTCCACTTGGATCCAATAAGGGAGTCCTAGTCCAAAATGGACTTAAACAAGGACTTCCAGGGTCTCCAATTGTTTGATGACTATTTGTAGTACTTGCATGATGTATTTGATTGAAGTTTTTGATTCACATTAGCTTGAATGTATAGACTACATGACACAAAATTTCCAGTTGTGACAGTGATGTACACTTGATTCTTCTTCATCTTCTTGAAGCCCACGATTCAGTTCTTATGGTCTCCGTTCGACGTTATTTGGCTGAGAAGTTGAGGCCTGCTCTTGATATTCTAAGTCGAATTGAGGGTGTTCCGGAGTCCGTTGTCTCTCCGCAACAAGGGGGAGAAGAAAATAAGCCTTCATCTCAACCACCGAAACCTCAACAACCGAAGGTGTTTAGTGAACTGAAAGGGAAAGAAGATTTTGGTTCTGGTATTCAAAAGAAAAGAAAAGGCATTGTTGATGATGATGATGATGAGGACGATGTTGATGACATAGAAGAAACGACTCCTAAATCAATTTCATACAAAGCCAAGCCCTCCGTTCAACAGATAAAGATAAAGTTCAAGAAGTGATTAATCAGGAGAATGAAGAGAGAGAAGCGAATATGCTTAAACAAAGGAAATTGAAGTTTCCTATGTGGTCGTTAGAGAGGCTTCGAAAGGAGGTTATTGAAGCGCCAAGTTCACATTGGCTAGATCCTGTTCTTTCATTTGATTTGAGAATTCTAAAGATTCTCAATTCGATATGCCAATCACTCGCAAGGCTTTCATCTTTCATTGCTTTGAGTCTACAGTGGCGATTCCTTCTCCTGACCCGAAGGTTGATCAAGGCTTGCTTGAGTACTATCATGAGTTCTCTCAACCCCAGTACCTGACTTTGAGTAGCAAGAAGATCACAACAATTAAAGTACCGAAACCTACTCTAGCAGGGAAGTTCCTTAATATGAAGCTCAAAGTGACCCGAGGATCAGACGGTTCGACTCATACAATCTCACTTGCTGATTTACCGAATCTGAATCCACATGATTGGATTCTCCTGAACAACATCCTACTTACCAACCCAAAGGAGTATGAACCAATTATAGGTCACATCAAGCGTATGGTGGTGTGTTACATTCATGAAGTAGCAAAGATGGATCAGGAGGTTGCGACTGCTATACGAAAGAAGCCCTCAATCAAGCCAATCAGGAAGGCAGGTGACATTGAGCTGATGGTAAAGGGTAAAATAAATCCACAGTTTCAGACTGTTATGTTTGTTAGACGTGAGGGTCAAAGGTGTCTATTTTCTCTTGCTAATAAACATCTATTCTCTGATTCCTACTTGAAGCATATTCTTGAGATTATCCATGAATGTGATCAAAACACTGAGGGAGACAAGAAGTTGTTTTCAGATATGCTTCGGTGGTATATGGCTTTCAGACAGACTATACTTGCCATCATACCAAGGTTGTTCAAGGTTGTGAAGCGAACTCCTTAACCTCCGCCGAAGTGAAGTCTCGCCCTAATTGACGCAAAGGGGGAGATTGTTCGGCTTATTATGTTGCGTCTTGGGCTCGTTGTTAGTCCAGTTTTGTCACCGGTTTGGGCATGTCCACTTGTGTATTTTGTTTTAGGGTTTAGTATATAAGTTGCATGCATGCAATCTTATCATTAACGCTTTCATTATCATTCTTATTAATTGTATTTGTAAAACCCTAGCTCACCTCTACAGTGGAAGTTCTTTATCGAGCTCTGCTGAGGTGTGACTATATTGGAATCATTAAGCTCTATTTTGATTCATCTTGTGTTTACATTGTTTGATTAATTGTTTTCTATTAACCTGTTGAAGATCTAAAACGATCTAAAAAGTTTTTCAACTCATCATGTTTAACAAGAACATGAGGACTTTCTTTCACCGAACTCCATATTTCTTCACCTTTTTCTTTACCAAGAAAAATTATGTCCATTCTAACTTTCTAGTGATCATACTCTTCAATAACTAGCAATGGGGCACGCACTGGGCATCCCATGCTATTTACGATTTGCATTGAATACATTTGTTGAGATTGATTAGAAGCTGACATTGTTAAGATATTAGAGTTGAAGTGGTATATAGAAGAACTTTTATCCTGCACACATACATGATTGAGTTACCAAGGTAATCTTCAACCAACTATAATATGTTCTTATGGATTCAAAGAACAACCACTTAGGCTTTGATATCAATTATGTGTTTGTTGAATTGTGTGGACAGGGTTTGAGAACTCAAACCTTGAATTAACTTAATATTAGTGATTGCTTGTAATAAGGTTCAAATCAGGTTTGGTAAACCAGTGAAGTCTCGAAAATAATTAACTCAACAAAGTGCTCAATATAGAATAATATGAAGTATGAACAATGTGAAGCAACTAAGAACAAGAAGAATATAAGAGAGAATGATTGACTGAATGATTCTTTGATTTGATCGAGATGAAAAAATGCACCACTTGTTACTATTACAAAGTTTGACAACTCCTTATATAGTCAAGGAGTTACTAAAAGTCAAATACATAAAAGGTGTGCATGGATTGAGAGAGGACTGAAGATCAATAGTATGACACAGTCGTTGTTGTTAATCTTGTCTCTTGTACTATACTACACGACACATTGAAGAATACAAAATAATACTTGACACCTTAAATGCATTTCAGACTCAAATACTTCCAAATACAAAAAGATATTGGAAAGGACTTCTCTTTGGTATGTCTTTACTTCAAAAACTCATTTGATCTTGGACTCTATGACATCTTGAAATTTCACATGATCTTGGATTGACATAGCATCTCAGATTGACTAAGTGGCACTCCATGCACTAACACTTATTACCTAAGAACATATGTCCCTATTATATTTTTGTTACCTAAATCCTTTTTTTAAAAACTATATGTATATGTGCTCATCCAAGAAATATATTTAGGCAAGGGTTTTTACGAATTGGGACAAATTTGACATTTGAAATTGATTTTGATCATGTTCATCCATTTAGGATGGGTTTGAGACCCAATCTTTAACTATTCACCCAACTAATGTTTAATAATCTTACACCTCCTCTGAATCTCTAATGATGGTACCATCAACTGGATATCACGCATGAAGAAGAAGCTCATAATTGTCTCAAGTCTTATAAACAAGAAGGTGCAATAAAAGAGAAACAAAAAAGAAGTGGTCACAAGGGGTCGCATTGTTGTACCCTAGTGGTATACTAAATGCTTATCTCCAATATTTAACTTTGTTGCATGTACATATACTAGTTATACCATTAAAAGGAATTGAGAAATCCATTGTAAGGATTGCAAGACATCCATTAACATGGCACTCGCTCGAAATTCTATTGATGTTATACAGTACGACCTCAACGCTACTACGCTACCTAACATGACAACCTTGAACTAAAAATCATTAAGGTACTTTGCAATTTCTTTACCAACTCCTTTCATGGAAATCTTGAAAACCAAGCACCTTTAGATAGCATCCAATGCAATAAGATGGATCTCATTGTCGAGCTTAAGAAACATTGTAAGAGGCGCATACACAAAAAGTATGCTAAAGTATATGGAAACCTTCCCATATTTAAATAGATCATCCCAAATGTGTTTTCTAGTCAAGTCGTCTCTCCCACAAAAAAAAATTATATGAAATGATTTTAATGCAACTAAAGATACTATTAATATCCTTTACAAGGCGATGTTTAAAAAGTATGGTGCTCAAAAAGGATAGAAGTGGTTTGTACGAATGCTTAGCCTCAAAAGCCTCCATGTATCATCAATATATGGAACAACACTAGAGGAGCATAACAATTTTACTATTGTTGTAATCTCTTGGTTGGCCTGGAGTCCTCAATCCTTAACTGTCTAACATATTTTTAACTAATCTGGTAATACCATTCTATTTCCTTAATGTAGCTAATGAATTCATGATATGACAATATTGCAAAGACTTTTTATTCCCATACCCACATTTATGTTTATTTTTGGAGTTGAACATCCGCCAAGTGCAATGAGGAAAAAGTAACTTAAGCCACGCTTCAATAGACCCTGACAAGGGTGTTCATCGTGTCAATCCGGTCAGGGTTTCGGGTTAATCAGGTCGAGTTAGTTGGGTTTTTAAAAATAGAAAATTTAACTGTAAACCCGTCGTTTGACACTCACCACTCATCAAAATGTTACTCCTTTTGAGGAGGAATAGGATGCACCTTTTTAAACCCCATTATAAATGAATTTTAATCTTATTTGCATTTGTTATCCCTTAAATTCAAAAGAAATCTTATTAAATTATGATATATGCACTCAAATTATGATGAATCTATAACATCCTAGTAGCAATATGAAAAGGTTTTTAACGTTGATGGGCTAAAACTGGTTAGTTGGGTTAACCCGAACCCAAATAAGTGAAAAACATTAAGCCCAAAACCTGACCTTATATATGTAACAGGTTAATCTGGTTGACCTAAATATCCCCATTTTAGCATTCAGACCCTAATAAACCTAGCCCTATTTGTTTTATTTTGGTTCGAGGTTTTTTTTTGACACCCCTAACCTTGACTATGCAACCACGTTGTAAATAATTGTTTTAAATTCTTGAGAAAAAATCATGTGACAAATAGCGGTGTTGTGCAAGTTAATTTGACATAAGGTTGTTTATATTAGCTGTATTTTAGTGTCTACAAGTTTGATCAATGTGTTACATGTTAAACCTTTGGATACGAAGTAATCTTAGGCCGGACGGAAGGGAAGCAGCAAAGAGAAGAGGGAAGATTCTTTCTCACTGAAACACCATCTCTTGGGTGAGGGAAGCAACCTGCGGGAAAGAGGTGGGGGGGGGGGGGGGGGGGGGGGAGGGGTGCCGCACTCTTTCTCCTCATTCTATTGGGCAATTTTTTTTTTTTTTTTTAATATTTATAAAATTATATACCTACTAAAGAAATATAAAAAATATATCAAAATTCATGGTTTTAATTCCCTACAAAATGAGTATAATATATGTATGAAATATATTTAATAAAAAATAAAAAAAAAATAGTGAAGGGAGTTTCCCACCCATTCCTTGGGTTTTAGGTGAGGGAAAGAAAAGTGAGGGAATGATAGTGTGATCCACAAAAACTGAGGAAAAGATCCCTCCTATACCCTCCGGTCTTAATGATCACACATTAATGTGGATGCTTCTTTCTGCCTTTTCTATTAAAAATCTAAATCTTTTTTAATAGATCTATTAGGCAATTGAGATTTTACCATAATTATGTTGTATTAGTATATAAATCATTTATTATGTAATTTTCATTATGGTGGATGACAGTTACCTAGTAACCCTTCGCCCGACTATTTTGAAATGAAAAATGTTGAGTTTATTTAAATGGCATACAAATTATACAATATAACATATAATATGTTTTCTCTTTTCTCACTTGTAATTTATTTAATACAATTTAAAAAATAAAAATAATTGAATTTGGTCCGCTTTTGCAGACTTGTTCAAAGAATGTTAAAAGAAAAAAGGTTGGTCAGATCGAAGGTTGATTAAACGAAAGATTGTGTTTTTTCTCCACAATTTGGAAAGAGTAGGACCATGGACAATCAAGTTATTCATGATTGCAATTGCCTTTTGGATTCCATGTGTTATGCACTTCAAAGTCAAAGAAGAATGTAATGGTGCGGTGCGAGATTTTACTATTCATATAATAACAATTAGCGAATATATATATATATATATATGGTGAAATCCGTTGATAACTCGTAGTTTCTAAGAACCCGATAAGTAAAGGTGTAACATTAGATCAAAGTAAACTCATTGAGGGCTTGATAGTCATCTTAACAATCTCATTTAATGTTCAATTTTTTGTGTTATTGAAAATATTAATAAAAAGGTCTTAAAATTAAGAGTAAATTACACGAATGGTCCCTATGGTTTAGGGTAATTTGCACGTTTGGTCCCTAACTTATTTTTTTAACTCGGAAGGTCCTTACTGTTTGTTTTTGTTACACGCTTGGTCCCTATCTTACCTAAAAAGACTATTATGCCCTTGATTTTTTTAATTTATTTAAATAAACACACCCCTAATCCCACCCCTCACCTTACCTCACCTACCCTATCATTTTTTCCTTTTTAAATAATAGTCTTTTTAGATAAAACAGTGACCAAACGCGTAACAAAAATAAACAGTAGGGACCAAATGCGTAACAAAAACAAACCATAGGGACCTTCCGAGTTAAAAAAATAAGTTAGGGACCAAACACGCAAATTACCCCAAACCATAGGGACTATTCGTGTAATTTACTCTAAAATTAACATAATAAATAAAATTTTCATATTTTTTGTTAAATAATATTTTTTGATTATTTTAAAAAAAAATATACAGATTTTTTTTTCGAAAAACTTTAATTTAAAAAAACTGAAAAAATGCTTTTTAAAAAAAAGTACATGGACCTTTTAAAAACAGTAAATTTTGAAAAATCAATAAATTAAAAAAACTGCAATATTTATAAAAAACTATAAATTTTAACCAAAAAAATCAACATTTTAAATGTATATATGCATTTTTTCAAGTATATATATGCATCTTTCTTATACTATAATATTCGTAAGTAATCATATAAAAAAAGTTCATTTTTTTAATAATCTATAAGCACAATAGTATAAGTATTTTATTCGATACAAAATAAAATATAAAAAAAAAATACTACAACATTTCAAAATGTTTTTATGTCTTCGTGTCAAGATTTTCATATTTCTTTAATTTATCACTTTTCACCTCTTCAATATTTTCCACAAATTCTTTCAAATCTACAAGAAAATAAAAAAAATGATTAATGAAAGAAAACTCACAAAAATACATTTGTGTGTATAGACATAATTCATATGTGATTCATTTGTGATTTATATGTGAATCACAAGTAATACATATGAGATTTACTTGTAAGTTACATGTGATTCATATGTGTATTATATGTGAATCACATGTAATTCATATGTGATTCACTTGTGGTTTACATGCAAATTACATGTGAATCACATGTAATTCATATATGATTCAATTGTGATTTACATGCGAATTACATGTGATTTACATGTGAATAACATGTAATTCATACGTGAATCATTTGTGAACTACATGTGATTTATATGTAAATCACATATGAATCACGTGTAACTCATATGTGATTCACTTGTGAATTACATATAATTTACATGTGAATCAGATGTAATTCATATGTGAATCACTTGTGATTTACTTGTGAATTACATGTGATTAATATGTAAATTACATAAAAATGACATGTAACTTATATATGATTTACATGTGAATCGCATGTAATTCATATGTGAATCACTTGTGAATTACATGTGATTCATATGTAAATTATATATGAATCACATGTAACTCATATGTGATTCGCTTGTGATTTACATGTGATTTACATTTGAATCACATGTAATCCATATGTGAATCACGTGTGATTTACTTGTGAATTACATGTGATTCATATGTAAATTACATATGAATCACATGTAACTCATATGTGATTTACATGTGAATTACATGTAATTCATATATGATTCCCATGTGATTTACATGTGAATTTCAAGGTGGTAAATAGGTAAATTAAAGATTGGAAAATTGTTATGATTGGAATACTACAAATGTAGATATGTAGATTCAAGATTGGAATTGGAATTAAAATCGAAATGTGAAATTTTGGTTGACTCGAATAGAATTCAATAATAAAAATGAAATCTTTATTTATATTTAAATATTTTTTGTTTATTGGAAATGCATAAAACTAAATTTTTTATTTTATTTATTTCAGTATATATGTAATGGGAGCAGTTTGGTCTTTAATAAAAGAAAAAATGAAAATATTGAATACCTTTGATGGAACCAGTCATCGTAATGAAATTATGTTCCACATTGGTGGAATCTTTTGAACTGGTTTATAGGAAAGGAATTCCAAGTTCAATTCACTGGAAACAAAGAACAAAAAAATGAATTTATAAATTACTTTTTCTTTGTGTTTTTTCTATAATGAAGATGAAGAATAATTAAATTAAAAAAGATTTTCAATATTATAAAGATAATCATTACCATATCATGATATAGGTTATGATCCATTTAATTATAAGCCACTTTCAATTAAAGATATAGAGTACCTCATCATCAAATAGACCGTTCATTGCGTCATAATTGATTTTTGAACTTAGTTTCTGCATAAATATGCAAAAAGATACACAGTTATAATAAGCAACATCGCAACAATATTTATAGAGTAAATTATACGAATGGTTCCTATGGTTTGGGGTAAATTGCGCGCTTGGTTCCTAACTTATTTTTTAATTCGGAAAGTCCCTACTGTTTGTTTTTGTTACGTGTTTGGTCCCTACTGTTTGTTTTTGTTATACACTTGGTTCATATCTTACCTAAAAAGACTATTATTTAAATAGGAAAAAATGATAGGATATGTAAGGTAAGGTGATGGGGTGAGGTTGGGGGTGTGTTTATTAAATAAATTAAAAATCAAGGGAAAAATAGTTTTTCTAGGTAAGAAAGGGACCAAACGCGTAACAAAAACAAACAGTATGGACCTTCCAAGTTAAAAGACAAAATTATAAAAAAATGGTCCCTATGGTTTATCAAAAGTCACAAAGTCAGTCCCTGGTAATTTTTTTTTGATGCAAATGGTCCTTGTGGTTTGAAGAACTTGCACGGATGGCCCTTTTTATTAACGCCGTTAAGGACTAAATTTGTAAGGGCATTTTCATCTTTTCAAATATATAGGGACTGAATTCGTAATATTTGGTAAATCACAAGGACCAACAATTTAAATGTGGGCAGGAGGATTTGAACTTGGGACCTCCTCCCCCTCTCCCAAATTAACCTAAGCCTTATACCACTAAGTTGCATCCAAACTTGATTTGTAGTTCTGAAAAATAAATGATATTACGTAAAATCGAAAAAAAAAAGATAAACAAAAAATTAAATTACAATTTATTTTACATAATTTTTTTAATAAAACAAATTGTATTTTTACGTATTGAAGAAAAAAACTAATTTTTACAATTAGTTTATATGTTATTTTACGTATTTATTTTACGTAAAATAATTTTTTTATGTATTTAAAAAATACGTTTTTTGTATAATACGTTATTATCTGTTATAATCTTATAATATACTTTTACGTTATGTTAACGTCTTTAATTGGTTTAAAACAAAACTACAATTATTTTTTTTACGAAAAAACATTAAGAACATGAACATGAAAACATAACGTAAAAAAAATACTTGAATATTCGCTTTAAATCAACTAAAGATGTTAAGATAACGTAAAAGTATATGTTAGGATTTTAACAACGTAATAACGTATTATACGAAAATTTATTTTTTAAATACATAAAAACATACTTCACATAAAATAAATATATAAAAAAAAAAGTTACGCTTTTTTTAGGATTACATTTTTGTATAAAATGTTATTACGTATTTTATGTATTTAAAAATATATTTTCGGATTATAACAATGTAATAACATTTTATACGAAAACGTATTTTTAAATATATAAAAAAAAACATATTTTCCATAAAAAAAAAACTAGGTAAAAAAATTGTTTTTCTATGTGAAAGTAAAAGAAAATATATTTTATATGAAAATGCTAAAAATATGTTTTAGGATCATAGAAATGTACAATAACATATTATGCGAAAATGTATTTTTTTAAATAAATTAAACAATATATTTTACGTATAACAAATAGTTTAAAAAAATTGTTTCTAAAAATTATTTTTTTACAATACACTAAAATATATATTTTTTATTTTATATATATATATATATATATATATATATATATATATATATATATATATATATATATATATATATATATATATATATGAATAAAAAAGAAAAAAAGGTTACCTCTCTTTTGCTTGCAACAGCTTCAACTGCAGCAACAGTAAGTGCTTATGATTCCAGAATTTCCTCTGAAGTTTCTGTATACAGCTTATGTGCAGTTGCAGCTGCAACTTCTTTAGCAGCTTGCTCCTGAAAAAATTGTTTTATTAATATTGTTTTTTTAATTTTTAATATAATTATTTAATTAATTGGTTTTAATTTTCAATTTCACATGCATGTACTCTTTGTTCATATGTTCCCATATTATCTTCGTAAACCGGCTTTCTTCCTCATTGTTTCTTGTCAGCAAGAAGAAGAATGGCTACATGTTTAGGAATCAAGACATGGAATACTATGAAAAACTTCAATGTGGCTGTCTTTAACATTGGAAAGATCATGAATTCTTGGCATCTTGGTATTATTTTGCTTGGTTTTGCTTAAAAAGTTAATGTTTACAAAAAAAAAATTTGTAACTTATTAATTTTTTAGAAACTAATAAATTAGTAAGTAATTTTGAAAAACACTCCCAAATATGATTCAATCACGACAAATAAAAAAAGCTTTTAGATGAAGATCAATGTCATGGTGGGAAATGAGCAATTAGGATTTGAAATATTTCCAACAACCGAGTATTAAGGTATATTTAAAATAAAATGTGTAAATTAGATAGCAAACAAATCATGGTCATTAAATCTTGCAACATGAATAATGGAGTCTCATAATTATACTATTCAAGATAGTGTTAAGATAAGACAATGACATAACATCTAACATCTAATAAAAAATAATACTTTGATTGGTATATGAAGATTTGATCGTTACATACGTCTCATTGTTCTTGTAGGTTTCCATGAAACAAATCCCTGAAAGCAAACTTCTTTTTACCTAAACATCACCAATGTAGATAAGTTGCCTTTTGGTTTTGGAAAATGTGGAAATTGCTAAAAATCAAGTAGATTATCAAGTTGAAACTTAGATGGAGGTCAACTTCCGAAAAGCAAAGCAGGAAGGCCATGGGGTATGGAGGTATTTTGACGCGTAAAGGGTGATGTGGAGGGGGGTATTTATGCGTGAACACCGCCCCCCTCCCTGGTGAATGTGACGCGGATTGACATGGTTCACGGGTGGTTACGCGCAATTTGATTGGATGCTTTTTTTGACCGTTTTCTCCCATTTACTCTTGACCGTTAACATTTATTAAAAAAAAATCTTTTCAAAACTAAAACCTCACCTATATATACAAACATAATACATATCACATATTTTACAACAACTACAAAAAAATCACACTCAACAACAAGAATATAAATAATTTTTTGGATGCCATTTGTTCTTCTTCATCATCTGATGAAGATTCCGATGATGATGAGTTGGTTATGCACACATTGTTTGCGGCACACGACATTGTACGTCAGAGAGGCGAAACTTCAAATGTCGAGAAGAAACGAAGAGAGTCCATCAACCGGGATCGAGAGGCGGCGAACGAACTTTTGGTACGTGATTACTTTAACCTTGATAGTTTATACGACCTATCGATGTTTGAGGATCGCTTTCGTATCAGTAGAAATTTATTTCTACGTATAGCTAGAGATTTGGAAAACAATTATGAGTTCTTCCAATTGACATGGGATGCTATGGGTAAACGTGGGTCTACTACGTTTTAAAAATGTACATTAGCTCTTAGACAATTAGCGTACGGCATAGCTGCAGATGCTTCGGATGAATATTTGAAGATGTCTGCGAGGACCGGTCGAGAATACACATATCTTTTTTATGAGTATGTTATAGAGCTTTATGGCGACATATACTTGCGAAATCCGACCAGAAATGATGTCGAACAGTTGTATGCCGCACATCAGGCTAAACATGGATTTCCAGGAATGCTAGGTAGCATTGATTGTACACATTCGGTGTGGGAAAATTGTCCCAATGCATGGCAAGGGCAATTCACACGAGGTGATCATGGTGTGCCTATTGTTATACTAGAAGCAGTTGTTTCACAAGACCTCTGGTTTTGGCATGCATTTTTTAGTATGGCAGGGTCAAACAATGACCTGAATGTGCTTGGACCATCTCTAATATTTAACGATATTTTGTAGGGTAAAGCACCAAACATGCCATATGTTATTAATGGACGTGAATACAATCATGGATATTACCTTGCTGATGGGATATATCCAAAGTACGCTACATTTGTCAAGTCATACACATATCCAGCTGATAAAAAAGGAAATTGTTCAAATTAGCACAGGAATCTGCACGGAAGGATGTTGAGCGGGCGTTTGGGGTCCTCGAACAGAAGTGGCGCATAATCAAATATCCAGCACGAGCATGGGAAAGGGAAAAATTGATGAAGGTGATGAAAGCGTGTGTTATTTTACATAACATGATACTAGAAGAAGAGGGTAGAACTATTTGTACGTATACTCCGAATGATATGCTCAATCCACCTACAGTAATACAAGTCGGCAGCCCAAGATACTTTACAAGGCTTTTGGAAATACATAATAGTGAAATACATCAGAATTTACGTTAAGATTTGACTGACCACATATGGTAACGACAATTTGAAGACGAAAACGAAGTGGATGAGGATGCGGACGATGAGGACACCGATGCAGACGAGTAGTTTCTTTTTCAATGATTTTTATTAATTTTTATGTTATTAGTAAAATGTACGTTGAATTTTAAAAATATCACTTTTATGTTTATCAATGTTTATTTTATTAGTAAGCATGTATGTTAAATTTAAAAATATTATTTTTATTTTTATTAATGTTTTATTGTGTTTTTTATTTAATATAATGTAAAAAAATAATAAATAAAAAGAAAAACAATGTGGAGTGATAATCATTTCAAATGATTAGTAAACATATAGTGAATATGTAAGTGGAGTGATTTGACGTATAAGTGTCATCACTTTTCTAGTGAATACCTAATGACTATACCCCATGGCCTAATATAAGAAAAAATTGTGCTCCGTTATCAATCGACAATCTAGTGTAACATACGATCTGGTTGCTACTAGGAACAATCATAATCAACTAGGTCTAATGTCCAAAAAAACTTCTAACACTTGTATCGAAATTTTGGCATGATCTTTGCGTTGAGCGGCCAAATTCATATGTAGTCCTGTGTAAATTATAATCAACCCAAAAGAAAACTTTAGACAACTAAATTGTTACAACTTACAACAATTCTACATGGGTATTACTAAACCCATAGCATATTTTACTAAATCTATTTGACAAAAAAAATGCCAAAATAAGGAACCGTCTATCTACGGATCAAAACTTCTATCCATAAAGTTTCATATAATTTCTATACTTCAAGTGTTTGGGAATACATGTCACGAAAATAATAGTACATAAGACAAAAATGTCTCATAATATACATAGATTTTAACATAATATATACCTTTCAAAACAGTTAATAGAACGGTTATTAATTTACAAAATATCAACCGGAGCTTTTCATATTTCTTAAATATTAAGTTTTCGTTGACATTACTGTTGATGCAAAAGGCTGATAGCGGTTCCTCACTTTTGAGATGATATAACTAATTAACTTATGTAAAGATCCAATATATAAATACTCAATGTGTCAAATCATCTATTCAAAGGATATGATGTTTATAAAAAAAAATAAAATATTTATAGTATCTTTCGTATTAATAGAAGTATATACATGTTATTATGCTTTATATAATTCGGTGTAGATTTTTATCATGATCTAGTTCATTTGTGTATAAGTTTTGATGCTTAATTAGATTATGACATGCGTAAAACGTAAGGAAACATATAAAAAATATATATAAAATTATAAAAACCGACACAATAAATAAATAAATAAACATAAAATAACAGAAAGAGAGTTCGCGTTATTGTTATATTGAAATGTCTAAAAAATACAATGAAATGCATGAATATCTATAATCGTTGAAGGATCTTTTTGAAGACTATATTTTTTGTTTTATTAGTTGGATGATATTTCTCGTCACATAAATTGTTTAGTTGAATTATCTGTTATTTTTCATTTTAATTTAAGGTTTTTTTTCAGAATTAAACGGAAGCAAAAACAACATAATTTCGTTGTATGAAAAAAAAATGGAAGTATAAGGCTATAACTGATATAAAACCCAACAATGATACTTCATAACATTGATCTAACTCATATCATTTTTTAAAAGTTATTTTTAGAAATTGATTAATTGATAATTAGGGAAATTTCAATTAAAATGATTGGTCCATATTTGTTTTTCGTTCGACAAGTTATTTTTTTTCGAATCAGTAAATTCTTTCCAAAAATCTAATTCAAAAACCAAACATAGTAAAACCAAATTACTTAGAGAAGCTTCTTGACTTTAGTTAGATTTTATAAAAATCTGGAGACTAAGATGTTTTTTACAATTGTGTAATGTTAAAACATAGTGTCTATTTAACATGTTTCATTTTAACAATTAGTTTTTTAAGAAAATATTTTTTTGGCAAATAGTTATTTGAGAAAACATGTCATACCGAAAATTACATGTAACACATCAAAAAATATTATTTTCATTAAGCAACGAACACATATAGTTATATAAGCGGCAACAACAAATAATTCTCTTTTGAAAAATATTATATTTCAAACAACACAACATATAGAAAAATATGATTTTCTATTATGTTATCTATAATATATGTACACAATTATGTTTAGCATTTGTCCCGATGTGTGTTTAGAATGTATTGATTGATTGTGAACAAATTAAAAGAGTATACATAACTAAAATTGTATATGTTATATGAAGTAGGTTATATAGATTATAACAAACTGATATAAGTACTTTGCTTTGAGGATTAAAAAATATAAATATGTTGGCATTTTATGTTAGAAAAATGATAGTAATTTGCAATTATAGATAAATAAGTAAATTGTTATATGTTTGTAGATCACTTCAAGTAGTAAATTGTTATAAGTACTATTCCATATATCCAACAAGTTCCACATAAACATCACAATATATGAGAAACCATTGAGTTCAACAAAATCATAAAAGTTAAAAACTTGTGGTCGCTTCTAAAAACTAATAAGTTTTACAAAACGCTAAAGTTAAAAATTTCTTATGGCATTCTACTTGAAGTAGCATGGGATGAATTTTATATGGAATCTAGAAACATACAATACACATAACCAAATTCAAGAATCAAGATAGATAGTAATTGTTGATTACTTTCATTTTGATACCCCTAGCATGTGTATTAACATGTGTATGTAGTTGAATCCATACCAAACTTTCACAAAGCAACTAATTATATGGGGATAACTCTTTTCCCTTAAAAGTAACATAATTTTTTATAACATTTCATACATTTAACTCAAAAAATAGCAACATACCTTGTTTATATCTTGAAATTAACTTAGAAAAAACTCAAAAAATATTTCAGTAAGAAACATTGAGGTAATCCAAATCAGAAACCTACTGTTGCAAAACCATAATCACATTCCCTCTCCTAGAGTCTGATTATGAATTTAATTCTTTTTCAGGTTTATCAAGATCTTCCTGTTTGGGTTTAGTAGACGATTTTGGTCCAAGATTCTTTATAGCCATCTTGTAATCTGTTAAATCCTAAGGATAATGACTTAAGAAAAAAAAAAATAGAATTTAAGATTGAGATGTACTTAAATGGAATTGAAACAGAAATTTATTTACAATACTGAACTATAGTTTCACTAAACTAAATAAAATAAAAATGAGAAACATTTTACAAAAATCGTGTTGGGTTACAAAAAAATATAAAAAATTTTGTAGTCATTTCATTATGAAATTTGTAAGTACGTCTCGATTTGTGAATTGTTTATAATGATTTTTTTTGGAACTATATTCAAGTTAATGAAACTTTGAGAAAAAAGTGTTGAATATAAGTAAGAATAAATTGAGATGTCTTTAAATAAAAGGGTGCACAAAACATGATTGCTAAAAGTAGAATGCTATTTTAAGTTTTTGTAAAAGTAGGATATTATTTTTAATATGTACAATTAGGAACCACTGTGTTACATCGGTTCATTCGATTTCAGAACCTATCCCTTCCCAGTTTGCCAACCCGATATCTTAATATTTTAATATTTTATGATTACACGGTAAATAAATTAACCAATATAAGAAATAACAAATGATTTGTAGAAATTAATCATAACAAACTATAAACACTAACCATTAAACTAGTAAAAATTAACATATGGTGCATCATAAGCATGAATATGCTTTTTAGTGCAAGAGCGTATGTGTTAGTGGGTGATTATATATATTTTTTGGAAAATTTCTTTATTATCTTTGACATTAATGAAAGCTTCAAATTAGAATGATTATGAAGTTCCAAATTTAAAAATAAATTAATTAAAAAACTAAGCTTATATACCCTTAAGGGTATATTCACTTTTCCATATATATATATATATATATATATATATATATATATATATATATATATATATATATATATATATATATATATTTTCCTTTACACTTCTGTAAAATGTTTCATCCTTAAAAAATGTTTATCATATATATCACAATTAAAATGTGTATAATTTTTCTCTCATTTAAGAGAACCATAATAACTCTCTCTTATCCTTCATCAAGTAAACCTCTCAAACTTTTCCATTTCATCATTAAATATATGATCATTACGTAATGAAGTGTAGAAGTGTTTTCGATAACATTGGTCATAAATCACAGCTTTTTTATCTAGAAATAATTAAGCTGTCAAGTTATGTATATATATATTTTTTGTTTAGCACCAAATATATGTATTTTCTTTCAAACATCAAACAAAATTTTTGATGTCACAAAATTTTGTCGTGTAAATGGCTTTTTAGATAGTTTTAGCTATATTTTATGAAATGCGTTGTTGTAGTTGTGTAGTGGGTGCCTTAGGAATTCAATAAAAAATAATTTTAATAAAAAATAATGATAAAAACTAGAAAGAACATGGATGTCATTTTATATTGATTGGGATTAAAATCCAAACAAAGTACAAACTTAAAGATAAAATGAGTTATAAAATAAACTTATGCCTTATGGACTCAAACTGTTATTTCCGATAAACCATATGGACAATTTTTGTAAATTACTCTAATAATATTTTTTTTAATTTTGATATGATGGTTTTAGTTCCGATTGCGATAAGTGAAACGACATCTATATGGAACAAATGATGCATTATTGTGTGCAGATCTGATAGACATATGATGTGATATAAAAATTATATAAAATATTAAAACATCTCGAATAATTAAGGTTTATAAAAAAAAAATTATCTTTGTAATATCAATGTTTCACTCTCTTTAATTTAACAAAAACATATCATCCTAATCATAAATTTCTTCGATACTTAAAAAAAATAATAAAAAAAAAAACTTACCAGTTATCCTTATCTATATTGTGAAGTTTTAGAAAACACCCTTATCTAAAAATATATAGATATTATGTTATCTCTACGTTTTTTAACATTTGATATTGATATTGTTTACAATATCTTTCCAAATTTATTTCGCCACAAATAACATTATATATTAACTATAGATGTTTATTTATTAATATTTATTAGTTATCCAATAAACAATTAATAAATAGAATTTTAATATAATAATATGATAAAATAAGTATTTGAACAATTTGTAAGAAAAATACTATTTGAATAATCATTTAGAGATTTTTAAATGGTTTGATCAATATTTTTAAAATAATTCATACTCTCAATGGAAAAAAAAAATCAAAAATTTGTTCAACTAGAATTTCATTTAAAAAAAAACTATCATGATGATTTTATTACTATGTTAAAAAGGTTTTTCTTAATCTTAACTTCGTTATCATATTAATCGGTCTTCAACCTATACTATATGTATGCCCGCGTAATGCAACGACGGTAAATGACTATTTTGACGAATAGTTTTGTTATGAGAAATATATAATTATTAGATTTTATTATTAGTTAATATGTAAAAAAATTAGTAGTTTTAAATAAAATATTTATGTTTAGAACTTCTATTTATATTGTTTGTTTATATATTTTATGTAAATTAATTATTTTTGGTGTTTAGTTCAAGAAATGTAAATTCATTTATACAGATAAATTTAATATCTTAAAATTGTCATTTTGCTCCTTATTAAATTTCTTAATGACTTTCCTTAATTCAAGTCTTTAAACTTTTGATAAGTATTAATGATTTGTTTATGCATAACTGATTTGTACAAAAAGTTGTGTATTCTTGTACCTTTTAAAATTCAAAATATGACTAATATGTTTTATAATATAGTATAAGATAAAATAAAATGTTATTTTTTAAAAAATTATTACTTTTAATATTAATATTTTTAATATTATTAGTTTATAATTATTAAAATAATGTTTAAAAATTATTATTATTGTTGTTTATCTTGAAACATAAAAATGTTATAAAATAGTTAGTTATTATTTTTTTTTATTATGATTATATTAAGACTATAGATTATTAATTATTACTATCATTTACTAATAATATTTAATTATTATATTTTTTTAGTTATATTGTATTTTTAAAATAACAATATATATCAAACGAAGTCATAAAAAATACAACCATACTAACCATACATCTATTTTACAAAATAACAAACTTAAAGTATAAAAATATTGGATAAATTATGTTAGTTTTTTTAATAACAACTACTAGTTATTTTTATAGATTATAGTTAATACATTAAAAGAATAAAAATAAAAAATAAAAACTATAAACTAAAAACTAAAAAACAAATACTAAAATTCAAACATTTATAAACCATGATAAAATAAGTGTCAAGCTTTATACATTGTCATAAAATTTACGTTTTAGATTATAAGATAAAACGAACTATTTAAGTCTACTTTTTAATTTATTGATATTTACTTTTATAATCATACATACTTATAAAGCAAACATTTTTTCTTGAATTTCATGCATTTGAAACCCTCATTTTTTAACTTCCTCAAACCACATTCATTTGAAACCTCTTTTTTGAACTAATGCAACTCAAAAATTTTCTTAATTATGATTTAACACTCAAAGGTTTTATAACTTATATTATGTTTAATTAGCATTTAGTAAAAAGTTTATTATAAAAAGGTCAATTTTTTGTGTCTTTTGTGTTATATAAAATCTTACATGTAAAAAGGATGTCATAACATCAATTTTTGCTTGGAATATCTTTCAACCAAAACAAATGATGTTTTTCTATTCTTTCTTTATATCCAGTTTCTCATTTAATCGTTATATGTAATTTATATGTATTACTCAATCTTGAATGTGACTCTCCAAACATCAATATTTTGCTTGGAATATCTTTATGATTCTTCTTTTTCAAGAAAAATATTTTGATTGTAGGTTAGTGAAAAATTGTCATCAAGTTTCTATGGTTGAATGATGTTAAATGAAGAAAAAAGATTCAGAAAACGGATATAAGTTTTTTTTGTTTGAGCAAAGTTGATGAATATTAGTTTTTTCTTTTGATTTAAATGTATGTTTATGTAACATCTTTATTTATATATTCAACCACCCAATGCTCTTATTTATTTGATTTTAGTTTTTCTATTCTGATTATGTTTATTTTCTATTATTTTTTTTGTTGGGTTATCCTACACAACATATTTAAAAGATAACATAATTTTTAACATTTGATATGTAATTACTTTTTATTTAAATAAACTCATGTAATACATGAATCGTACACCTAGTTCTTTATATATTCTATATAAAATAAAGTAATTTAGTTTATGATTTCTTAAAATTCTAGGTGTTTAGATGATATATGATTTTGGCATCTAATAATATACAAAGTATAACCGACGTAAAATATGGCAACTTTTGGTAAGTATTTATGTCCTATATAATATGTATCTTTGTTATTTAAAATGATTAATATAGATAATGAAAAAAATTATAAATACAATAATCAGATAATATTGAATATGTTATATTGGGCATCCCTTGTATCAAATTCAAATAGATAATATGATTTGTTCCGTTGGTCCGGTTTGCTGGAACGTTTAAACGTAAGAATCGAAATGAATGGTCAAAATTCTTTCTATCGGTTTTAACTTTTTTTTCTCAATTGAAAATTTCTCTCTCTCTCTCTCTCTCTCTCTCTCTCTATATATATATATATATATATATATATATATATATATATATATATATATATATATATATATATATATATATATATATATATAGGGTGAGGAACCAAGGAACCAATCGTGAGTATCGGAAATCATAACGATCAATGGCCAAGGAAATAGATATATACTTTTACATTGAACGTGCACACATCAATACCAAAAAAATCCACCATTTACAAAAAAAAACTCACCACTTTTTTTCGTTTAAAAATTTTTTTAAGCCATGTTTTTTATCAAAAAAAAAACCCGAATATACCGTTGTTCACGATTTTTCATCCTCTTTCCATAGAGATCCATGATGATATATAAAAAACGAACTTTTTTTTTTCCGAAAAAAACCTACTTCATTTTTTTAATGAAAAAGGTTAAGGTCTATTTTTTATAGAAAAAAAATTAATAAATATATCAAAATTAATATTTTTGTACTTTTTAAACATAGATTCATATTCATGTTAAAAAAACGATATTTCAGTTCAGATTCACATTGTGAACTTGTTTAGATTCATATTGTAAACCTGTTCAGATTCACATTGTGAACATCCTCAGATTCACAGTGTGTATAATAATAAATCAAATTCACAGTGTGAATCTGAACTGATTTGAGCTTTTTCACATTGTGAATGTTAAAATTTAAAATATTTACAGTTTAGATTCACAATGTGAATCTACACTGATCGAGGTTTTTTTTTTTTTTTTTGTGAACTTTCTCAGATTCATAGTGTGCATAATAGTAATTCAGATTCACAATGTGAATCTGAACTGTTAAAGATTTTTCATATTGTGAATGTTAAAAATTGAAATATTTACAGTTTAGATTTACAGTGTGAATCTACACTGTTCGAGTTTTCTTTCTTTTTTTTTTAATCGGTGTTGGTGTTTATTAATAGAGTACAAAAAATTAATATTTTTGGTATAATTAGTTTTTTTTTTATATAAAAAAAAGCTTAAATATTGAAAAAAAATAAGAAAATTAAGTGAGTTTTTTTCAAAAAAAAAAAATTGTTTTTTATATATCATCATGGATCTTTGTGGAAAGAGGATGAAAAATCGTGAACAACGGTATATTCAGATTTTTTTTTCGATAAAAAACTTGGCCTAAAAAAAATTTTAAATGAAAAAAAAAAGAAGTGGATTTTGTTATAATCTGGTACATGTGTGTCCATTATAAAAATTTACAACTCTTCCTTTTGCCGTTGATCGCTTTAAATTCCGACGCTTTAGATTGGTTCTTTGGTTACTTGAATAATAATGGCTCTCTATTGAACTTTTCTATATATATATATATATATATATATATATATATATATATATATATATATATATATATATATATATATATATATATATATATATATATATATATATTCAACCAAGAACTATTTTAAACCAAAGAATCAATCTCATTCATAGATTTTATTACCTATATAGACATACACGCATCAGATTATAACAAAAAAAACTCATTTCCTTTTTGTTTTATGACTAACATTTTATTGAAAAAAATCGAATTAATTTAAATTTTTTATTCTTTCCAATGACATCAATATTGATATACAAAAAATGAATTGTTTTATTAAAAGAAACTCACTTTGTTTTAATTAGATTTTTAAATATCCAGGCTTATATTTATCGAAAAAATAATATAAATATATCAAAATTCATAATTTTTGCTACTCTTTAAATATACATTCATATGGATGTGACAAAAAATTTTTTTAGCTAAGATTCATGCTGTAAATACTGAAACTGAAGTATATATGGTGTTAAGTGATAATTTTTTTATATATCGATATGTACGTCTATTTTTAGAGGACAAAATTTTAGCTGAGATTCGCATGAGCGTTCCCTATATATATATATATATATATATATATATATATATATATATATATATATATATATATATATATATATATAGTTTGATTCAATAAAGAACCAATTTGAATAATTGAGCCAAGAAACAAATCTTGACCGTTAGAAAAGAAAATGATCAAGGGCCAAAAAAAAAAGGATGAACATTAAGAGGTTTGATGCACATGTATTAAATTATAGCAAAAATCTCACTTTTTTTCTAATATTTTTTATTTTTTATTTTTTAGTTTTATTATTTTTTTGGAAAAAAAACCCGAATATACTAAAATTCATAATTTTTATTATCTTTCCATAGAAATCTATATTGATATAAAAAAATCATTTTTTTTTTCAAAAAAAACCTACGTAGTTTTGCTAGTTTTTATATATATATATATATATTTAGGCTTATTTTTTATCGAACAAAATACAATAAATATATCAAGATCAATAATTTTTGGTATCTGCTGGTATGCATAAAACATGAAATTTTCAATAAATACTTGTTTATTATGTTTGGAGGAAGTTTCTAGAATGGGCGTTACAGATTACGACACATGCCATCTTAGGGAACAATTTATCCAACAATTTAGCCCACCTTCAAAGATTTCAAAGCCCAGAAGGAGTATTTTAAACTTCCAACAACAAGATGGAGAGTCACTATACGACGCTTGGGAGCGATACAAGGGAATGTTATGCAATAAGAGATTTCTACATTTTAAAATAGAATTAATGTATGCACGAGGCAACTTATAGATTCCCAAGTACCTCTAACAAAGAAGAATCCAAATGCAAACAAAGAACTGATTGAAGAGTTTTCCAAGCATTCGAGAGAGTATCATAACCCGAGAGATGATGTCAAAAGACGAAATTCAAATGGAGAAGGAGTTAATGATGGCGTAGCTTCTATAATCGCGAAACTAGACACCATGGATCAACGAATTGCTAAAATGGGCCAATCAATTCATGCAATCTAAGTCGGGTGCGATAATTATAGTGGACCTCACTTGACAAAGGATTATGATCTAGATGAAAATGGGAACAAGAAGTCTCAAGTGTGCTACTCAAGCGGAGATCAATTCAACGACGATTGAAGAAAGTCGAAGAATGAGTGGATGCTATATGAGGAGTACAAGAGAGAGAGAGAGAGAGAGAGAGAGAGAGAGAAAACAAAGAAAATTTAAGGTAACAAGGTCGTGGATTCTACCAAAAATAACAATCTACTTACGAAAGAAACCCAATTTCGAAGCAATGTTAGCTTGTTTTGTTGAGGCATCAGAGAAGCGACACAATGATATTGAGGCTGCCATTAGAGAACAACAACCCACTCTAAAAAATAAACAAGCTTCTATTCTTAACATAGAGAAACAAGTCGGGCAACTCTTGAAACTTCTACAAGAGCGATTACCAGGCATGCTTCCAAGTAATACCAAGAGAAACCCGAGAGCTCATGTTTTGGCTATATCTGCTGAAGGAGTAACGCATTATAAACATATGGTGATTCTAGAATCCAACGAGATGCATCATAATCGACAGCCCAAAGAAGTTGAAGAAAAGCGAGAAAGTGAGGTTACCCAACAAACATGACAATTTGCATTAACTTCAGGGGCCTGAAATGTAAATTCTTCAATTTCTCAAAATTTTTAGTCCTATTTCGAAGTTAGGTAGTTTCTGCCAAAATTTCGAAATTGCAGGGACTAAATGAGGACTTCTTCCTTCTTAACAAATTCTTTTCATCAATTCGCATGTGGACCATTTCTACCAAATCTTTAAAACACTAGGAACTCAAAACGAAAATGATTCATGTTGTTGAATATTTAGTGTTGCGTCTTTTTGGCTTTTTTACTTAGTCTATTTTGTGTAACCGAGTTGGGCTTGTCCACTCGTTAGTTATGAATTAGGGTTTTACTATTTAAGATGCATGCATGCATCGTGTATTAATTAATCGTGTCATTGTAAACCCTACATAGCCTCTACAATAGCAGTTCTTCATCGAGCTCTTCTGAGGCTGTGACTTTTAATCATTCGACACATTCTTGTTTCATATTCTGTGTTTTTCTTTTACCTGTTTTAATCTTTCGATCTTTAGAGTTCTAATCTTAATAATTGGTATCAGAGCAGGAGACTGTGTAATCAATATACATCTCTTGTGTTGAAAGAGTTTTTAGGGTTTCCACTATTATTGGATCTGGTTCAGCCATCATCATTTTTATTGATGTTGATCTTTGATCTTTATATTACCCAAAAACCATTTTTGTTTACACATCTGATTCATACAAGTTTTAATCGATCTTTAAACATGTCAGACGATTCTCACGTTAACTCCATAAATCTTTCAAGTAGCATTGGATCAACAACTAGAATCCTTATTCTTTTCCCTAATGATTATGAAGTGTGGGCGTTGCATTTTGAATATTACGTCCTTGGGCTTGAAGACAATGGCTATTTGATATGGGAAACCATTATTGTCCAACGTTTACTCATACAGGAACAAGAAGAGAAGTTAAAACTCAAGCTAACTACAACAAGCTTCTTCTTGATGTAAAAGATGTATCACAAGATGAGAACGATAGGCTGATAAGCAATGTTAAAGCAATGAGGATCATCAGGTTTACTTTGCCACTAGACACTTTTCGTTTGGGTAGTTCATGCGACACAGCAAAAGCCATTTGGGATAGGCTTAATGAACTATAATCAAGTGATGCTGATCTTGAGCATTCTACTCAAACTCTACTGCTTTCAGAGTTCGGAGCTTTTGTACAAAATCCTGAAGACAATCTAGATCAAACTTTCAATCGTTATAATCATCTTCATAGTAGGATGATGAAGCAAAAGATTGGACGTGAACTAATCGATCAAAAAGTCACATTCATGAACGGGTTAAGATCAAAATGGAAGGCTGTTGTTTCAACCGTCAAAGCACATGAGCAGTTCAAGAACTACACGTTGGCGAAGCTTGTTGGAATACTTAGGTCACATGAAGATGAAGTGACGAAAGAAGGGAAGTTATTTTCTGGGATGGGATCACTGTCCCTTGTTGAGAAGGTGAAAAAGGTAGTAGATGATGATGGTTTGGATTCTGATCCCTTCGATTGTGAACTTTGTAAGGAGGAATTTGCTATGATGGTGTCTAATCCATAAAGATTCGCAAAGAAGAACTTTATTCGCAACAAAAACCAAAACTGGCAGGGCAGTTATAGCTTTGAAAAGGTAAAGGAGGAGAGTGTGAATAACTCTCAGAAAGAAGAAGCGAAGAAGGATAAAAAGCTTATAGGGGATTATGACTATGCTGTAATTATTATCATGGCAAGAATTAACGAGAAGAAGTAGGGAGAGGATGATGAGACATACTATCTACGAAAGCTGGAGGAGATCAAAAAGAAGAAGAATGTTGATAACACCATGCCTTCTTTGATTGTGCAGGAAAATGAAGCTGAAGATGAGTTTGGCAGAGTCGAAGTCTGGTCAACTGACTCCGAAGATAAAGAGGTTTGCAAACCTACTCATGGAAGAAGCTTTGTGGCGAAGGATGAAGTTTTGAAGTTTAATGGAAGGTGTTTGATGGTTAACAATGAAGTGTCAGAAATGAGGGGTTATGCAACTGATGGTGGACGTAGCGCTGATAGCTATTTTGCTACGAAACCAATTCTTGAGCAGATAAGCGAGTGCGAGCAGGTGATCAACAAGGTAAAATCTATTCTTGAATCTCTAAATATACATGTGTCTAGATATGAAACTGAATTGAACGACTTAAAATACACATTTTCAAGTTTCAGTGATAGTCTAAAACAAACTCGTTTAACAAATTCTAACTTAACCGATCAACTCGACAGGGTTTCCTCAAAAAGTGAAGAGAGACACATGTGGATTGAAAATTTTGAGTATGATTTGTCTAAGTTTAGGGATGCGTCAATTTATTTGCAGAGAGATAATTTAGTTCTTTTAAAACAACGTAGCATCTTTTGTTTGATTTCCAAAAGACTTTATTTAAATATTACTCAGTTGCATCTTAATTGTGAGATTAGAAAGAAAATTCACAAGATGACTTTTCATATTTGGGGCAATGTATTTAGAAAATTCACAAAATGTATATATATGTATTAAAATAACATACTTTAGCATATTTAGGCAATGTATTTAGAAAATGTGTATATTCATAACTGTACATGTGTATGTTCATTTAGTTGAATATGTGTATTCAGTACTAAACAGAAACCTACTGACATGTATTGCATAGAAATCCATGTAACAGTATTGTCATCAACGATGATTAAGATGACCCTTGGAATATATTCTAAGGAAGGATAAATAATAAAATGGGGATGGGTATTTGGGTTAGTTTTTTGATTATTAAACATATTAACTATATTATTGTGGGTTGAAAATCCTATATACTCACCAGGTTTACCAACCTAACCCACTAAATTTATTTGTATCACGGACATCAATGCGAAGGTACATTACACTACGAGATTAAAGGAGATGTAGATCATTAGAGTAAATTAATGTAAGGTCTGTTTATGCTTATGTTTTGTATCAGTTATGACATCCCAAGTTTTGAAAAGATATCAATATCAAATGTTTCTTCGGAAATATTTAATGTTAATATTATCTCATATTGAAATAATTTTTTTGGCACCAATTCCACAACAAAAGAAATACTATGTTTTAAAATAAGCATAAATAAAAAAAATTTAAAATGACCTTAAATTCGGGGATGTCATGGTTAGTATCAGAGCATTAGTTTAAGTGAACTACGAATGTTAGGAAATTTCTAGACTTAAACTTAGAATGCTAATAAATTATTGTGAGGTGAGTGTCTATTTTATTCTAGGTAGTAAACATGAATCGACACAAGCACTAGTTCACTTTAGGATAAGATGCCTAATTTGCTTTTATGTGTTAAATGATTTGAATTAAAGCATGCCTTAGGTAGCCTATCTAAATTGGTATTATATGAATAAGTTTAAGGTCTATTGCCGACCTAGAATTAGGAAATTTTATGTGTTCAGCTGGTTTCTAAACGTTTAATTATGGTATAAGAACCGACCTATAACCTTTTGGGATAGTAAGGAGGATTACGCCTCTAAACCTTCCATATATATATATATATATATATACATACATACATACATACATATACATATATATATATATATATATATATATATATATATATATATATATATATATATACTCGTCTCTATACATTGAATGCCTACTTTAGTGTAAACAATGTCATGGTGAGGACACATAGCAGATTAGGAAACGATAATGGAAACTGTCTGCCTGAGCCCCCTGTAGTCGAGCGTGCACCTAGAGAAGTACTAGTAGCTGAACCTGTTACAATGGCAATGATTAGGGATTTGTTAGTGGAATAGACGGAAGAAATGAGATAGCTCATTCAAGAAAATGGAAGAGAGCCTACTGTGGTTGTCATGTAGCCTAAGCTCAATAAGGAGTAATATGAGGAAGGAAATTACAGTAGGACAATTGTAGCATCTGTAACCTTGAGGTACTTAAATTCTTGAATATTTTCATTTTGGAGGAGGCCCATGACGTGAGCCATAGTGTTTACGATGTGAATGTGACCATTGACTATTTGACCCGTATTTTCGAACCTCGCGACGTGAGGCATAAGGTCTCACGATGTGAGCCAGACCCGATGACTGAAACCCTAATTTTCGAGTATTTAATGGAATGAGAGAGTTTGGGTTGCCCATCCTCAGACTCTCTCACTCTCTAGCCCCCTGAAAACCTTATATTCGACCTCCTTGAGAACTTTTGCCATTGTTAGTGATCTTGAAGAGCTTACATGGAGGCTTTGGTTCTTTGAAGTGGAAGATGGTTCTTGTGGTGCTTCGTTTTGGCAACCTAGGTTCTACCTCCTGGTCTTGCTGAGCTTTTGGGCTTTTGTAAGTAAAAAAGCTCTTATCTTTTTTCCTCATGCGTGTTAGATCTAAGCTTTGGAGACTTTATTTGCGTGGTTGGGTTGTATAACATGCATGAGATCCATAAAGTTGGAAACTTTATAGATCATTAAGACATTTTTATATGTGAGTCCTTGGATTTGAGTTTTGGTGTTGGCTTAGGGCTCCAAGCATGATTCTCGATCTTATTACCTTTCTTTTGACTTAGTTAGTGTCTAAGTCATGCATTGGGCATGCATGACTGAAAAGCAACGATCTGTATGGTCCTTAGGGTCGAGGACGGTGCTTTGGAAAGTCCTAAAGTATTTCATAAAGGATTAAGAGCTTAATGCTCAAAGTTGGTCAGAACCGATCTCATGAGGTGAGAAATGGAATCTCACGACGTGAGCAAGGTGGTTGTCCCGATCTAAGAATTCTATGGATGAGTGAAACTGAGTCGACTCGCTGAGTGGGACTGGGTGGAGTCTATCCTCACGAAGTGAGCCTTAGTGGTCATGATGTGAGGATGGACTGAGGGGAAAGTTGACCTTTGACCCTGGATGTTGACTTTTTAACAGAGTTGAGTTTTGGTCAACGTACTCTTGGTTTTGAAGGGTAGACTTAAGGTTTGCCTTACATGATTATCTAGGTGTGGAGTAGAACCGGTGTATCTGACCGTGTGGGCAACAATAGTTGATTATCGATCGGGAGGTGATTTTCCTTCGTTGTACTCTTGGGTCGAAGGCACCAAGGCCGGCCCACTAAATTATGTTTGCAGGATGGTAATTGTCTTCGTGAAAATTACATGTTATGTATGTATATGATTGATGTGTCTATGACTTGTACTGATATGTATGCATGCTAGCTGTAGGGGTAAAATAGACCAGATACCGGTTGAAAGAGACCGAAGGGCTTGAAATATACCCAATACCAGTTGAAAGAGACCGAAGGGATTGAAATATACCCATTACCGATTGAAAGGGACCGAATGGGTTGAAATAAACCCAGTACCGGTTAAATGAGACCGAAGGGGTTGAAATATACTCAAATATGTTTGACTGTATATATGTTTGGTATAGGGTATTTTGGGGGAGCTCAATAAGCTTTGTGATTACAGCTTTCATTTTATGTTTCAGGTACTTCCAGCTCGAAAGGGAAGGGCTCGACTTGATCACACCACATCTGCCCATGTTTCCGCGTCTATGTGATTTTGGGATTTGTACTATGATATTATGTTATTGTGATATACTCTCGATTGTTTTTATATAATCATCATATGATTGAAATGAATTTAAAAGCGAAAATTTTATTTGAATTTTTTTGGATGTTACAACAGTGAGTCGTATGGAACCCCAAGTGGTTAGGACGAATAACCTTGAGGTGGGGATTAAAGGAGAAGGATGTAAGTATAAGGAGTTTATGGCTGCCAAACCATTAAGTCTTTTTGGGAGCCCAACCCCAATGGAAATTATAGACTAGATTTCCAAGATGGAAATGGTGTTTAAAAGCTGTAACTACAGCAACCGACAAAAGATCATCTTAGCAGTCAAGCAACTAAAGACAAGAGTTTTGAGTTGATGGAAGTTGTTGGCGGATATAAGGCCACACGGAGAAGCCATGAATATATATTGGGAAGCATTCCTGGAGTAGTTGAGGATGCAATACTACTCGAAAGTAGATCTGATAGACATGAACAACGAGTGTATGTACCTAAAGAAGAGAAGATAAGCGTTGATGAGTATGCCACCATATTTACCGAGAAGATGAAGCTATTCCCCTACTTGGTGCCTATTGAGATCTCCAGGATATAGAGGTTTTCTAACGGTTTGTCGGCAGACTTTGGTCCAATGGTGAAAATACCAACTACATTGAAGGAAGTTGCTAGAGCAGCCAAGAATATGGAGACCTAACTTCAGGAGAAAGGGCTGGAGAAAACGAAGGAAAGAGAGAAAAGAAACCTAGAGAGATCTTCAATATCCAATAAGAAAGGAGGATTCTCGAAGTCCAACATGGACGAAAAAAGTCTGGGGGTAGTGGCGAAGCTAAATGGTGTGAGAAGTGCAAGAAGAAGCACTTTGGGAGATGGGACGGAGAAGTGACATGATTTAAGTTAGGGAGGACCGGCCACTATTCCAATAATTGTACGTTTAACGAAAGCGTATGCTATGCATGTGGAGACAAAGGGCATATTTTGAAGGATCTCCTGTAGAAAAACGAAGTGACAAGATTAAATGCGCCACCGAAGGCAAAATCAAGAGCATACCATATGATCCTTGATGAAGCAACAACAGGTCAAGAGTAGAGAGCTGCTTACCCAAAGTTCAAGATATGAAGCAATTATCTTAGTATTTGGTTGTGTACCTTATGTAATAAGTGTAACATATGAATAATCTTTGTAATCTTTCTAAGAAGCAATACAATTTCCTAAGTTATGTTATATGTTGAGTTTCTGTGTCGTTTACTTTATACCTTAGTGGAATGCAAGGCAATTCTTGGGACGAGTATAAGTAGGCGTGAAAGGTAGTGGAGGTATATACTACCGGAAACACAAGACTCACACTTGGATTAGGGAAAGTCACAATGTTAATAAGTCTTTAAGTAGTTTAGCTATTTTTTTTCATTTCCATTGTTACCATCGTTTCGGTAATGACTAAAGAAGATGATTATTCATCTGAACTTAGTTGTCATATCAAATTGGGTCCAACTAATCTACAAAGTAAGTTCGACGTAGTGTCTAACTTTATTTAAAAGACCGAAGGAAATGATAGTCAAAGTGATCAATACAAGTATCGTAGTCATCCTTGAAGACTAGGCAGCTTGTAGCTAGAAGCGCTACATATTGGAATGTGATTATATCATATTAGAACATGAAGGAAAGTATGTTTCGTGATAGAGTATGAATCAAAGAGACCTGAGTCTAACAATTGCAGCATATAACAAGAGGTCATTAGAACATGAATCATCGGTCTATTATAGTAGTCAAAGTAAGTACCTTAATTTGTGCTATGTCTATTCTAGGAAGAGCAATAGTCTCCAATAAAGATCGAATTTAAATGGAAGAGCAAGTGCATAATTTAACATTGCCAACAATCAAGAAGCTACGGAGTTAGAAACTCAATATAAAGACTTAAAGAGTTACGATTATCACCTAGGATGGAAAGGTAATGTGTGGAGTCATTATACAAGCCATGTTTTGATGATGATTCTAGGCATAATCATCCAAAGGGGGAAATAATTGTAACGCACGCAATTTCGGGTTAGTCAACTAAAATAGGCTGTAAAGATGACATTTTATAGAAGATTATTTAGGATATATAATATTAACCAAGTTATAGTATGTGTGACAAGGATTACGCACATATAAAGTACAATGAAATCCGACTTCGTACGAAGAAGTTATGCTTCATCGAAGTTTCACGACTAAACCGACACGACTCTGTGTATCGTAAAAAATGATTTTTTGATAAATTAATTTTTAGCATTAGTGATCTAAACGAAAGTCGTAGTATTCATTAAACCGAGAGTGTGCATATAGAGAACGTCCAAATCTGACTCTGTAAGAGGAAGTTATGATTTTTTGAAGTTTCAACGCAGCTATCCGGGCACAGAAATTAAATTATGGAATGGTAGGTTATTAGGCAAAATAATCTAAACGATAATTGAATATATTGCCAATATTATTCTGTCGATATAAAGACAATCAAAACAAATATCGTATGAGAAAGTTATGAATTTTTTAATAGACTTTAACAGTCTAAGTTAGTTAAAAATATAACTTTAAAAATAAAATCAAAACTAGTTGATAGAGTCTAAATGAAAGTTGTAGATCTCATCGAGAGATTTACGGGGATATAAATTATGTAAAAAAATGGAGCTTTTATGAAGACGGTACGCCATTTTGAAAATCTGTAAAATCGCACGCGAGAAGTGTGCGACGCGTGTGATGATGCGGCACCGCGATAGAGCGCCACATGCCAATGTAAGGCGACCAAATTCTCTGAGAGACATGGTGATGTGTCTTAACAAGGTTGTGAAATATGGCACCATAGGGAGGTAACACATGACACCTTCTAGAAGAGGCGTATGTGGACCATCGATATCGCGACACGTGGCACGAGCCGGGAGAGCGACATCACAGAAGCATGACGCGCACCCCAGATGTACGTGGCACACCTGGAAAAATCACCTATAAATAGTCCCTATCGTATAAGATCATCACATACAGAACCTGGAATCTCTCTCTCTCTCTCTCTCTCTCTCTCTTTCTCTCTCTGTCTCTCAAATCTCCCTCCCATGGACCCTTATTCCTTGAGTTTATGGTCTATGGTGAAGCCCTGCAACACCCCTAAGTGCTCAACTAATTTTAACCTTTGAGTAAGAGATCCCAAGTTAGTGTTCTGCCCTCATTCCTGTTTTTCATCAAGAACCTCTGTAAGTTAAGCTACACTTAGTTTATGTTAAGTGTAACTTTTAATTATCGACATAGTTGTTATTATGAACATATAATTAAGAACTATCAGTAATTCCAAGTTATAATACTGATTGGTCTACTTACAGGAGAGGTGAATAGAATGGTCATGTTGGCTTGGTTGTTATATTTCAAAAAGGCTACACGCCGAAATGGTCATGCTTCCCAATTGTCTTGCCTGGCTAATCCTTATTTGATAGAACTATCAGTATTCATGTGAAATGATTGATAGGTCTAGACTATCAGTAGAATCCTTAGACTAATACTTGGTAATAATGATGCTAGGTCACATCAAAGGAAAGGTCAAGTTCTTGAAATGAAGTGTTGCCCGTATTTTGAATCATCACTTTAACAAGTGGGTGCATAGTTACTTTCATCTTATACACAGATAGCAAAGTATTTAGATGATTGAATGTTATTTGTGCTTATGTTCAAAGATGTTATGGATTAGATGTCTAAGCCCATAACTATTATTGCTATGTACTCGACCCGAGAGTAGCATGGTCCATTTGGGTTGCCTATCATCAGGACAATTTGTTAATATATTATAAGTTATAATATATTAATATGAAATAATATGTTTTAATTAGTATTGATGGAGAATTAATTTGGAATTAATTTAGTGATCGAAAGAGACTAATTAAATCTATGGGGACTAATTATGGTAATTAGTGATATTTATATGTGTTGGGCTTATGATCCATGTTGGACAAAGTTTATGTATGGATATATAAAGAGTTAGGCCACATGAACCATGGATCACAAAACCCATGGGTATGGGCTTGGATTAACCCATGACCTTTGGAACCCCACAAATAAATATGTTACTTCATAGCCAAAATCACCACTAATGTATTCTTGGAAGATATGGACGGTTTGGTGAGGCAAGGATTCTCTCTCAAGTTCCACCTTTGTCCATGATGTGTTGTGATTCCATTTGAGGCTTCCACACTATTGGGGCTAAGACTTTAAAGGCCAAATTCATCAAGTTCTACAAGCTACACAAAGAGGTAAACTTCTAACTAGTATTTTATGTAGTTTATATCATTTGTATGCTAGTTGTAGGATTAAATCTTTGGAAACAATATTGCATGTATAATTAGAGAAAACATAGATCCAAAGCTTTTAGGGTTGTATGTGCACCATAGGATGTTGTAGTATACATAAACGCAACACTGGTATCAGAGCCATGGGTTGTTTCTATTATACTTGATGCTACATGTTTTCCCAAGTTTGAAATTCTTCCATTTTTTTCATCTGACTGCTCACCACGACGTGGCAGTCCTTACCACGACGTGGTGATGCACCTGTATAGAATTTTGGGTTTTTCACTTGCTATTGGATGAGGATCATTACCTAAACTATTTTTTTGAACTTAGAAATCTGTTTTCCAATAGGGTAATGTTCTTGCTTGTCCAAATAAAAGATAATTGTCATAATTTCAAGATTTGTATTAGTTTATATGTTTATGTTAATTTATTTAAGATTGATGATATGAATTATTTTGCTCTTATGAGTTAGTTTAGATTGATAGAAAAATTATGTGATAATTGTTTCAATCCAAATTGATCTAGAAGTCGTTCATAATATGTGTTTTTGTAACTTGTCCTCAAGTTATATGAAAAGTCTCATTTATGAATTTTAAAACTCATAAAATTTCCATAAGTTATGAAAATGAAGAGTCTCATTTTTTAATGTTCATAATATGTGTTTTTGTAAAATTTCCACAATGGGAATGAAGAGTCTCATTTTATTTATTTTAAGTATCCTTACAATGGGATTTGTGAAAATTGTTGTTTATATGATTCCATTGATACCAGTATTGGAAAATGGATTTGATTCTTTCGTTTTTGGTAGTGTCATAATTTACCAAATAAGGAAAGATTTTCATCACCCAAGTTTCAGTTGGATAGACACTTGGAATCATGCAACTTGTATTGTATGATGAATGGGAATTGTCATCTTTGGGAAATTAAGACTAATTCCATGTTCACATGTATATGTGAATCAAGTGAAGGACTAAGAGATCGGGTACATTTGGTTGTGCGTTGACCAGGCCCACAACAAAGAACGATAAGGCTATTCGTCATGATTTACTAAAGTTTAGTAAATATGGTTTTGCTTACAAATTGAAGTATAATTCTGAAACATTGGAAAATTTTCAGTGTATGATAGGATGAATGGGTGGAATCAAATTAGGCAGAAAGATAAAAGTTTCTCCAATCTGAAAAGATAGGAGAGTACTTCAATATCATGTTTTATGATCATCTTAATGATTAGGAAAAACCATGTCACAATTGATCCTCTAAGGACATCTTGGTGCATTTGTTTGGCTAAGGAAGAGGAATCGTGAATTGTTGAAATTGTTAAATCATGGAAGATGAGTCATACTTTGTTCCAAAACAAGTCTTAGAGTTATACTCCAAAGATTGTAACTCGAGTGACATAATCTTAAGAAAGGTTTATAACACTTGTCAAATGTAGAGTAAAATGCTTTCAACTCTTATAAATTTGAAATTGGTAAGTTGTGACATTTAAGATAAAACAAAGACCAACTACGACTAATAGTGTGAAGTTTTTTTTCTTGATAAGAATCCGCATTGACTCTTGAAAATTCGTTTGTCAATGAATGGTTCCTGACAAGAGAATATTATATGTCGAGAGGTTAGTGGGATTCTTAAAGATCTTGAAAAGTTTCAAGAACTAATCAAGAATAAAACTTGTTGTTTATCACTAGCACACGACTTGAGGTTTGTAACCTATCTTGTTGACATATTCTTGTTTCTATGCCCATTCCAGTTAGAAGTTGACTATATATGTGAGTTCTATGAGTTCTCAGTTGTTTGCATAACTACTTGGAAGCAATGGTAGGCCCTTGTGCTACCAGGTGGAGAGAAGTTAAGATTGAACAAGTTTAGTCCATATGAGTTTGGATTTGTCACTAACCTCCTCTTATGGTTATGAAAAATTCACATGGATAGGAACACATACACCATAAATCTAAGTGTTATAAGGTTTCTCTCCAATTCATGAAAATGATGGTGAGGAAACGCTTTCGCTAAATAGATTTTAAGTAGATAGGAATTGTGATATTTGCATTCTCAACGTCGTTAGTGAAGCGTGTGTGGTTAACCGGCACAATAACATGGACTTGTGAGAAATGGCAAAGGTCTAAACAATTGAGACTATGATTACGGCATCCCTTTTCATAGTTCTAAAAATTATTTAGCACACATGAGAGCTATCTAAGAAAAGGTTTATGATTTTGATAAAGTCTTATCAAATCATCTCGTATCAGAAATATGAACTTTGGTAAGAAAGTCAATAAAGTATTGATTTCTAGAAGCCCAACTGATTTCTGGATACATGTCAAAGCTAATGGGAGCATAAGTGTTATCCTAATAATTATCATGTTAGTGGGAGCATGATTATTATGTTTAGTATTGCAAGTTAGCAATGTTAATTATAGAAAACAAAAGGGTTCCAATTCGTGAAGTTGCGGGGGTTTAGAACTGGATATGATTAAAAAATGATTAAGCAATTGTCGAGGACAATCTGAGGATTACCAACGATTGGTTGCTCATGGACAGTTGGAAGTATAATGTTAATTTTGGAAGGACCCTATTGACAGTTGGAAGTATAATGTCAAAATGGGAATGTGGAAATGTTTATAGATGTGGAAGTTATTCATTATATCTATGTAAGATTAGAAAAGTTAATGCAAGAAGGATGTTCAAAGGAATTTACTTTGAATTTGAGACTTCGTTTCCATGGAATTGCTCTCCATTGGAATACTTTGTAAATGTCTGTTGCCAAGTCTTTGTGACTTTTGTGCATAGTCATTATAATAGGATCAATTCATATAAGTTTAGAATCCAACATATTTCTCTAAATGGAAAAGAATATTGTATTCTTACATTTGCGATAAGGATTTGGGATTGTGAAATGAGCATAACTGGAATCATGTTCAATTGATCTATTTCACAAAGTAAGGATCATAGAAAAACATAGTGTGCATACTTGGAGTATGGCATAGCTATTGTTTAGTAAACATAGTGTGCATTCTTGGAGCATGGGACAACTATTGTTTTGATTCAAGTATAAAGTTGATTATTCGAAACATTATACAATGAATAATGAGTAATCAATATGGTGTTTAAATAAAAGGTGTTTTATTTACTCTCAAAAGTGTTTGGGGCTATATAGGATTAGGATTATTCTTGTGTTTCACTTTGCGTGTTTTGACTTTCCGAAAAACTAGGTTATTCAAACTCTCCACAGTCAATCATACTTTGGAAGTAGGTATGAATCAAGACTATCATGAATTGGGCTTGTAGATGTCTAAAGTGTTTAGACATAGCAAAAGTTGCTGCAACATCCATGATTGTTCTTGGAATGAGATTCGAGTATTGGATTAAACCATGCTCATTTGAATCAATTCATGGATTTTATCACGAGTGGTCATGAGATGATAATATCTTATATTCTTTAAACCTAGAGATATGAGTTGTTGAATATGAGTTGGTTGTACATCGATTGTATGAAAACGCATCAGTAACTTGATGTTATAAAACGTGCCTTTGTGTATGATTCAACAAGTAGTCAGTACAAGCATATGAGTTAAAGTTTATCCATTCCTTTTACCCTTGGAGGGATAAAATCGATATCTGTGGGCCCCTCGATGATTTAGTGATGAAAAATGTAAGTGCTCGGTCGGGCCTGGACTGATTTGAATTTGTTCAATTAGTCGGTCATCATAAATCGAAAATCGGGAAACAACAAATGGACAGAGAGAATGATTATAATCCATGTCTCAGTCCATATGGTATCTAGAATGGAGGAATATATGATCCTTTATCTAATGGACACGTCATTGACTAGGTCAGAGTTCGACAGCGGCCTTTAAGAGCTACGATTGCCAGTCGGGTTTTGGAGTCGTACTTACAATAATAGCTTTAGACTTATCCAAGTGGGAGACTGTTGGATTAGATGTCTAAGCCCATAACTATTGTTGGTATGTACTTGACCCGGGAGTAGCATGGTCCATTTGGGTTGCATATCATCAGGACATTTTATTAGGATGGATTCTTGAGAGAAGGTTATATATATGATTTATTAATATATTATAAGTTATAATATATTAATATGAAATCATATGTTTTAATTAGTATTGATTGAGAATTAATTTGGAATTAATTTAGTGATCAAAAGAGACTAATTAAATCTATGGGGACTAATTATCGTAATTAGTGATATTTATATGTGTTGGGCTTATGATCCATGTTGGACTAAGTTTATGTATGGATACATAAAGAGTTGGGCCACATGAACCATGGATCACAAAACCCATGGGTATGGGTTTGGATTAACCCATGACCTTTGGAATCCCACATATAAATATGTTACTTCATAGCCAAAATCACCACTAATGTATTCTTGGAGGATATGGACGGTTTGGTGAGGCTAGGATTCTCTCTTAAGTTCCACCTTTGTCCATGATGTGTTGTGATTCCATTTGAGGTTTCCACACTATTGGGGCTAAGCTTTTAAAGGCCAAATTCATCAATTCTACAAGCTACACAAAGAGTTAAACTTCTAACTAGTATTTTATGTAGTTTATATCATTTGTATGCTAGTTGTAGGCTTAAAGATTTGGAAACAATATTGTATGTATAATTAGACAAAGCATAGATCCAAAGCTTTTAGGGTTGTATGTGCACCATAGGATGTTGTAGTATACATTGGGTAACGAAGGGTAGTAACAAATGACAAAGTATGATGAAAGAAGTAGGCAAAGATAGGATGTCACGATGGGGATATGGTACTAGCATACCAATGATGTAGGAAATGGTGTTAGCATACCAATGATGTAGGAAATGGTGTTAGCGTGCCAACAATGTAGAAATGGTACTAGCATGCCAACGATGTAGGATTGGTACTAGTGTACAAATGATGAAGTCACTTAGCAGAGTACACGCGACAACCACTAGACTATTCACGACCGTCCCGAGGAACACAAGCAAGTTTATAACCTGTAGGTGATGGAATTCGTGCCCATATTATGTACTCTCACCTACTGACACTATTTAGGAGAAATCCCTGTAACAATACTGTCAACAATGATGATTAAGATAAATCCTTAGGAATGAAAATAGAAACGTACTGATATGTATTGCAGAGAAATCATTGTAAGAGTATTGTCAACAACGATGATTATGATGCCCCTTAGAATAGATACTTAAGGAAGGATAAATAATAAAATAGGGATGGGTATTCGTATTAATTGTTTCATAATTAAACATATTAACTATATTATTGTGGGTTTAAAACGCTATATTTACCAGGTTTCCCAACCTGACCCACTCAGTTTATTTGTATCATAGGCATCGATGCGAAGGTATATTATATTGAGAGATTAAAGGAGATATATATCATTGGTGTAAATTAATGTAAGGTTTATTTATGGTGATGTTTTGTATCAATTATGACATCCCAAGTTTTGAAAAGTTATCAATATCGAACGTTTCTTCAGAAATTTTTAATGTTAATAATATCTTACATTGAAATAATATTTTTGGGACCAATTCCAAAACAAAAGAAATAATCTGTTTTAAAATATGCATAAATAATTTTTTTAAAATGACCATAAATATGGGGATTGATATGTGTTTGGGTGGGTATTGGAAATGGAATTTAGTGTTTGTAGTGGAAAAAGAAATAACATGATAGAAACAATGCAAATGGACCGATTAGGTAGCTTTTCAAAGAAATAACAAGAATAAACTTACCAAGATAGTGTGAAGATCAAACCTAGACCTATAGCTTGAAATTCGGTGAAAACAAAGCAAGAGTTAAGAGTCACTTCCTAATAAAGATCAACTTTGAATTGTAGCAACAACTTAGAATGATGAACACAAGTTCAATTTTATTAATACGTGATCGATGCTTACAATTGATAGGAAAATGGCTATATAGCCTTACAAAAATAATGGATAAAAGACTTACTAAATGCTGGAAAAAGTAAATGTCCCGAAGAAGTGGAAAAGGTGGCTTTTAGTCTTCCAAGGTCACCATGCAGACCCTACGTTCGCATCCAAGCCCATCGGAACGTCAATGACCTTCACATCCAATCCAATCGGAACACACATACCCAATGTAATCAAGTCCATCAGAACCGGCGTTCGGAAACAAGTCCATCAAAACCGATACATTCGGAAACAAGTCCATCCCGACATGTTTAGAATGAGAACCGGAATGCAAATAGCTATCTGCAACCAACCACTAGAGAGTATCACCCTGTCGTACCGATATCATGTGACCCCGATGCATTTCGAGGGTTTGGAACTAGTCGCAATCAGTACCGATAGCAAGTGACACCGATGCATTCTGGTGGTTCGAAACCAGTCGTATCAATCCTAGTAGGATCGGAATTTGAAGTTGCATTATGGTGTTCGGATCTAGGTGAAGGTTTTTACCGATCGGATACATTTCAAGTACAAAGAACGAAAGTAAAACTTAATCTAAGAAAACAAATAATAGAAAGAAAATAACACAGGGAGGTTCTCCAAATTTTCTTTCACCAAGAAAGGGTTTTGTCGTCACCAAGAAGTCGGTTTGTCACGAAGACAAATTCAAAATTAAGGTTTACCACAATGTTGATTATATACTAATCTATGCAATTATATCCCTTGATTGAAGGATTGCGTCTAATCTATACTAAGAACTGATCCTTATCATAAGGATATCAGATCTGCTATCTATTTTATATATATATATATATATATATATATATATACCTAATATATAAATGATTACAATAGAATAACTATACTAAGCGTTGACGTTGATAGTCTCGATACGCTGGCGCTGGTTGTGATGTAGATACTGACTCTGACAGATAGCCTATGGAGTGTTTGACTCATCAGATCATAAGGTGCGACTTTACAATCTCCCCATATCTGATGATGTCAAAACTAATCTTAAATGAATTCTTTAGCTCGTGCTTCCACTAAGAGTAATAATGAAATTTTTAACTCTTCAGCTTTAACGAATGCTCCCCGCTTCACCTGAGAAGATGAGATAGCACTAATGAATTGTAGGGGACGACGGATAATTTTGATACCAACTTAGCTCAAGGATTGTAACGTCCCAATTTTTACGTCTAAAAAATTTCATTTTTAAAACATTACTTTAGAAAACGTTAATAATTAAAACATTGTTTGATCAAACCACATCACAACGTAAACCATGTCTAAAAGCCAAATCATACAACCAATCGAAATATCAGAGTATAAATCCCAGAGAAATCTAGTAAGTGCGGAAACTAGTGTGTGCGTGTATGATGTGCCGCTACCGCGCCAGCTCCTTCCCCTTTGATGAAGAGGTACCTGAAACCAAAACTGTAAACTATAAGCACAAAGCTTAGTGAGTTCCCCCATTGTACCACATAACATACAAAAACATAACATACATACTGTCAGGCTATTCTGGGGTGCCTGTCTACCCGGTACGGCCATTCTGGGGCGCCGACTACCCGTGCGGCCATTCTGGGGTGCCGTCCTACCCGTGTCGATCCATTCTGGGGTGCTGACTACCCGTGTCAAGCTATTCTGGGGCGCTGACTACCCAACGGTCCTAACAACCGATCCTCGGGGACTATTTCACCCCCTACTGCTACTTCTAACTCATATAACAGATCTTGCTAGCATATAAACATAACATCACATACTGTCAGACGTATCTGGGGTGTCTGACTACCCTTCGGTCCTAACAACCGAACTCTACTACTATCACATATAACATATCATGCTAGCATATAACCTATCAGGTAGTAGCAAACCTAGATGATATCACAGAGACAATCATCTATCACACGTCTCCTACTAGTGGGCCGACATTGTGGCCTTAGACCCACCGCTACTGGAGGGTAACTCACCTCGAAGTAGCTGCTGATCCGATCGGGAGCTGACTGTCTACTGCTGCTGCTGCTGCTCCGGAAATCCTCCGGCTGCAATTCCCACAACATACTCAATCAAACACTGCTAACTGACCTTTGGGTAAAATGACCATTTTACCCCTGATTATGCCCTAAGTCAAAGTCAGAGTCAACTTTCAGTTGACCCGACTCGCCGAGTTGGCTTGCCAACTCGCCGAGTCCCTGTCCAAACGACTGACCTGGGTCCCGTTTCTACTCGTCGAGTTAGGCGTTGACTCGACAAGTTCTCCTTCCAAACTGATTGTTCAAGTCCTTCATCCTACTCGCTGAGTTGTATAAACAACTCGATGAGTTCATCTTCATCCGATGAACACTATGCTGAGACTCGCCGAGTTGTATGAACAACTCGCCGAGTCTAATCTTGATCTAAGGAGATTGCCTTGAACTCGCCGAGTCAGGGAAATGACTCGCCGAGTCCCTTCATGGATGAGTTCGGCTTCCAACTCACTGAGTCACACCCCGTGACTCACTACTCTACTCGACACAACGAAAAGGGGACAAACTCGGAGACTCGCGAGCAGACTCGCCGAGTTAGATGAACGACTCGCCGAGTCGTTACCATGCACTCACTATATACGCGATGTTGCTCGATTCCAGTCCATGCCATTCACAGATCTGGGTTCCTAGAGCATGAATAACACGTAAAGTTTCCAACTTTACGTGTAGATATTCACCCATGAGAGTTTTAGGGTTCAAAATGAACCAAAAGAGTAGATCTAGGGTCTTTACGCAATATGGGTCCATAAAGGCAGTAGATCTGACCTCCTGGAGCTCAATCATGCCTAGATCTAGTGACCAATCAACTTATTACGAATTATATTGCACATGCAAGTTTGGGGGAAGGGCTCAAGAAGGACTTTAATGGGGTAACAAGCATAGAAACAGAGGGCTAATGAGTTGTACCTCCAAGAAATTTCTGAGAGAACACCGAGATACTTGGCTTCCTTCCCTTCCTCTTGATCTACTCCTCTTCCTTCTCAAAACCTTCAAGGAAACACACTAATAAGCCTCAAACTCACAAGAACAAAGGCTAGGACGTATAGAGAGCTTCTGAGGGTAAATGGGGTGGAGTTGGGGCGCAAATGGTTGTTTAAATAGGGTGCAAACCCTTGGAAATTAGGGTTTCATCAGACAGCGCGGACTCGCCGAGTCCAGGATATGGACTCGCCGAGTCGCCAGCTTAAACGTGTCCCGGGTCCTGCCTCTACTCGGCGAGTCGGACCTATGACTCACCGAGTCCAAGGCTAAAAATGGAAAATACTCAAATAAGATTTACGTACCAGGAACCAGGTGCTACAAATCTCCCCCACTTATTTTAGACTTCGTCCTCGAAGTCTGCTGCTCGATCCTGAAACAGCTCGGGGTAATGCTCCATCATCTCTTCCACCGGCTCCCAAGTCCACTCCGAACCCTTGCGGTGCTACCATTGCACCTTCACTAGCTCCACTCTCTTGTTCCTCAAATCCTTCAACTTCCTGTCGAGGATTGCGACTGGGCGCTCAATGTAATTCAGGCTGGCATCAACTTGAATATCCTCCAACGGCACTACTGCTGAATCGTCCACTAAGCACTTCCGCAACTGAGAAACATGGAAAGTGTTGTGGATCTGGCTGAGCTCGACTGGCAGATCCAGCCTATACGCCACCTTGCGCACCCGGGCTACAACCCTGAACGGCCCAATAAACCTCGGGTCCAACTTGCCTCGCTTCCTGAATCGAATGACGCCTTTCCAAGGCGACACCTTCAGGAGAACCATATCCCCGACTTGGAACTCCAAGTCGGATCGACGCTTGTCGGCATAACTTTTCTACCGAGTCTGAGCAGTCTGAAGCCTGCTCCGAACCTGCTGGATCCTCTCGGTCGTCTTGAGCACCACCTTAGTGCTCCCCATGACCCTCTGGCCAACCTCACCCCAGCATATCGGGGTCCTGCACCTCCGTCCGTACAACATCTCGAATGGGGGATGGTCAATACTTGCGTGGTAGCTGTTATTGTATGAGAACTTGGCCAAGGGAAGATAGGTATCCCAGCTACCACAGAAATCTAACACATATGCCAGCAACATATCCTCCAAAGTCTGGATGGTCCGCTCGCTCTGACCATCCGTCTGCGGGTGGAAGGCTGTGCTAAAATGCAAACGAGTACCCAACTTGTCATGAAATCTCTTCCAAAACCTGGAAGTAAAACGCACATCCCTGTCAGAGATAACTGATACTGGCACCCCGTCCACGCCACGATCTCCCTGATATAGATGTCGGCCAATTTCTCGGCCGATATACTCTCCTGAATCGGGATAAAGTGAGCACTCTTGGTCAATCGATCCACGATGACCCAAATCAAATCTACTCCACGCGTGGTCCTGGGAAGCTTTGTGATAAAATCCATCGTGATATCTTCCCATTTGCACAATAGGATGTCCAACTGCTGCATCTTCCCATGCGGTCTCTGATGTTCGGCCTTGACCTTCCTGCAGGTCAAGAACCGCTCGACGTACCATGCCACATCCCGCTTCATACAGGGCCACCAATAATCTAGATGAAGATCCCTATACATCTTCGTTGCCCCGGGATGAATAGAGAATCGGGACTTGTGCGCCTCCTCCATCAAGATCTGGCGCACGCCTCCGTGGTACGGCACCCACACCCTGCGGTGTAGTGTCAATAATCCTGGGCTATCATAATCGAAGGAGGAAACCTAACCCACCACGCGCTCGCTCTTCCGATGTTCCTCCTTGATAGCCTCCTGCTGAGCCTCCTGAATTCACTCCAACAGGGGAGTCACTATGGTCATCCTCATGCAGACGTCCCTGATCGGCACCGCCTTGCGGCTAAGTGCATCGGCCACCACATTGGCTTTTCCCGGGTGGTATAGGATCTCGCAACCATAATCCTTTACCACGTCCAACCACCGACGCTGCCTCATGTTCAGATTCAGCTGATCCATGAGGTACCTCAAACTCTTGTGGTCCGTGTAGATGGTACACCGAACCCCATAGAGTTAATGTCGCCAAATCTTGAGAGCAAAAACCACCGCCCCCAACTCCAAATCATGTGTCGGGTAGTTCGCCTCGTGAGGCTTGAGCTGCCTCGAAGCGTAGGCAATGACATGCCCCCTCTGCATCAGTACCGCGCCCAACCCTGAAATGGACACGTCACAATAAACCACAAAATCCTCTATGCCCTCTGGCAGGGCTAAGATCGGCGCCTCGCACAATCTCTGCCTCAGTGTCTCAAACGCAGCCTGCTGCTCGGGTCCCCACCGAAAGACCACGACTTTCTTCGTCAGCCGTGTCAGGGGTACGGTTATCTTGGAGAAATCCTGAATAAATCTCTGATAGTAGCCTGCTAATCCCAGGAAATTTCGAATCTCATATGGAGACTTCGGAACCTCCCATCTCATCACGGCCTCGACCTTGGCCGGATCGACCAGAATTCCGTTCTGGTTTACAAGGTGTCCGAGAAATTGCACCTCGCGTAACCAAAACTCACACTTGGAGAACTTGGCATACAAGCTCTCCCTCCTCAGGGTCTCCAACACCTCTCTCAGATGCTTCTCATGCTCCTCCTGGGTCTTGGAATAAACCAAGATGTCATCGATAAAGACTATCACAGACCGATCCAGCATCGGTCTGCATACGCGGTTCATGAGGTCCATGAACGCGGCAGGAGCATTGGTGAGCCCAAACGGCATCACCACGGACTCATAGTGGCGATAGCGCATCCGAAACGCGGTCTTTTGCGCATCCTCCTCTCTGACCCTCATCTGGTGGTATCTCGAACGCAAATCGATCTTGGAAAACCAAGACGCTCCCTGAAGCTGGTCAAAGAGATCATCAATCCTCGGGAGTGGGTGATGGTTCTTCACCGTTACCTTATTCAGCTCCCGATAATCTATGCACATCCGGTGCGACCCATCGTTCTTCTTCACAAACAGGATCGGGGCTCCCCAGGGTGAACTACTCGGACAAATAAATCCCTTGTCTAGCAGCTCCTACAGCTGCGTAAACAACTCCTGCATCTCGGGAGGAGCCAACCGATACGGTGCCTTGGCTATCGGAGCCGCACCAGGAATGAGGTCAATCCTGAACTCCACCTGTCGCTCCGTAGGTATCCCAGGAAGCTCCTCTGGGAAAACATCCGTGAAATCTTGAACTACCGGAACCTCGCTCACTGTCGCCTTACCCGCCTCCCGGGTATCCGTCACATATGCGACATATCCTGCGCATCTCTGCTGAAGATAGCGTCTAGCCTACGCTGCTGAACATACAAAGGGTCCACACTGTGATCTCTCGCCATGAATCACTAACTCTCCCCCACCTGGGGTCCGGACTCGCACTAGCTGCTGTGCGCAATCTATCATTGCCCCATTAGGGCTCAACCAATCCATGCCTATAATCACATTGTTCCTACGCAACGGTATGGGAACCAGGTCTACTAAGTAGCGCTCCTTGAACAAGCGCAATACACAATCCCGAAACACCATCGATGCTCGCACCGATCGATCGTCAGCAATCTCTACCTCCAAAGGGCAATCCAACGTGCCCGAAGGCTCAGGAAACTTCTTGCTAAGCGCAAAGGACGCAAATGATCAGGATGCACCCGAGTCGAATAACACATGAACTGGGATACCGTTCACATGAAACGATCCTAACACATATACACATATCGAGCACATATCATTATGGTAACTTCATAAAATAAAAGTAGAGGGAAAGAATCATACCCGTCACCACATCGGGTGCGGCGCGTGCCTCCTCGGTAGTCAGCTGGAATGCCCGGCTCCTCGCCACCGGAGCCTCCGCCTTGCCCTGCCGGCCATCCGTGATCCGCAGGGTCGCTGGAGCTGGCGCCTTCACTGGCGCTGAAACTGTCAATTGGGGGCAATTGGCCTTCTTGTGGCCCCTCTGGTTGCAGTGGAAACACAGCAACTCCGATGTCTGAACAACTGCTGCCGGAGCAGTGTAATCCCTGCTAAAGTGCCCAGACCTGCCGCACTTGTAGCAGCCTAATGATCCCAACCTGCACGCCCCCTCGTGTGGTCTGCCGCATTTCCCGCAGCGGCTCGATCCTGACTGGCCTTTCGGCATACCATCTGATCCCTTGGGCTTCTTCCTCGAAGCCCCTCCTGTCTGTCCCTCCTCTGACTTCCGTTTCCAGATATGCTCCAAATCTATCTCTCTCTCCCTTGCCCTGGCTATCATAGAGTCCAAGGTAGGGCAAGCTGAAAAACTAACATGCTCCCGGATGTCAGCCCGTAGCATACCATGATAACGGGTCCTCCTCATATCCTCGTCACCAGCATACTGGGGCACTAACAAATCCCACTCTCGGAACATGGCGGTGATCTCTGCCTCATGTCCAAAAACTCCCTGGCCAGCTGCTGAAGCTCGACAGCCGGCACAAACTCTGCCCTGAACCTGGTCACAAAGTCCGACCAGGTCATGGCCTCGATAGCTGAGGCTCCCAACGAGTCACCCAGTGACTCCCACCAGTCTCGAGCTCGGTCTCGTAAACACCCTGTTGCATACCTCCTCGACCCCTCGGGGCAGAAGCTAGTCAACTGTGCAGACTCGATGTCTGCAATCCATCGTCTGGCAGCAATGGGGTCTTTCACCCCATGGAAATCTGGCGCACCACTGCCCCTGAAGTCCTTAAAGGATTGCGTGCGAGATCCCGACTGGCCAGATGCCATGTCGCTCCTGAACGCCCTGAGGCGATCCTCCATCAACTCGATGATCCCTTCCTTGATCGACCTGAAGATAATGGGGGTCGACTCAAGGATGCCTCTGGTGATCTCTGACGCGATGAACTCGCGTGCCCTCATCCACTGGCTCGGAACCTGATCCCGAACCTGACCCCTCTCCTGAACCGCCATCTATCGGCCTCGATCGTAGTACCACCATTCTGCAATACATAAATAACAATCGTTAGTGATACTGATACTTCTTGAGGGATCATACCTACCACAAGTTCCCTGGTCTCATCTTGGCCTCCCTTGGTTCGGGTACGGATCCTCTGCTTTCAGTAGTACGGGCCCATACTACCTTCCACATCTATCCGTACCTTCTTCAAGGAATGCCTTGACTCCACCAGATCCCTTTCATTATTGCTGATCACTGCTATACTCATCCTAGGCTTGCCCTAGGGAAATCTCCGACTCTACTCTATCCAGTCCTCAGCTGCTGCGGGCCTCCTTGTAATGCCAATTAGCCACCACCCGAATACCATCACATGTGATGAGGCTCAAATAATCCTTCGAGTACCCGACTCGTCCCTACAACGGTTGGACTCAAACAAGAGCTACGCAGTGGGGGCAAATCCGACACTCTAAGATTATTCCACCCCGATCACATGTGACGTGACGTATTCGCCTAGTGGCTAACTCCTATTATTCAGAGTCCCACAAAGCATGAATCAAGCAGCATTCAGACAAGGGTAACAATCTCAATCAACTCTATCTTCTTATAGGAACTGTACTAGCATACAATGCTAAGCTCATATTACCAGGCATAACCTAATCAGGCTATCCTACTCGCTGTCTACTTAATACAAGCATGCAATTCTCATACCACTGAAACACATATAGCAGGCACATAAGGCATCACTCCTAGATCCTTAGTCCTATTCTAGCATGCTGTTCTACAAAAGCTGATAAATATAACATAAACTTGTATGGGTACTTTGGGGAATACTTACTTGAGCTCGGCCGGTCGCTCACATCACACACTTTGTTCTTCCTCAAAATTCTTTCCTAAATTTTAGAAAACATTTTCTTTTAGAAAATCTTTTAATCCCTCGATTTGAGTCCAGACCCCCCCCCCCCCCCCCCCCCCGAAGGTGTGCCCGAATCCCTCAAACCAGGGCTCTGATACCAACTTGTAACGTCCCAATTTTTACGTCTAAAAAATTTCATTTTTAAAACAGTACTTTAGAAAACGTTAATAATTAAAACATTGTTTGATCAAACCACATCACAACGTAAACCATGTCTAAAAGCCAAATCATACAACCAATCGAAATATCAGAGTATAAATCCCAGAGAAATCTAGTAAGTGCGGAAACCAGTGTGTGCGTGTATGATGTGCCACTACCGCACCAGCTCCTTCCCCTTTGATGAAGAGGTACCTAAAACCAAAACTGTAAACTGTAAGCACAAAGCTTAGTGAGTTCGCCCATCGTACCACATACCATACAAAGACATAACATACATACTGCCAGGCTATTCTGGGGTGCCTGTCTACCCGAAACGGCCATTCTGGGGTGCCGACTACCCGTGCGGCCATTTTGGGGTGTCGTCTTACCCGTGTCGAGCCATTCTGGGGTGCTGACTACCCGTGTCAAGCTATTCTGGGGCGCTAACTACCCATCGGTCCTAAAAACCGATCCTCGGGGACTATTTCACCCCCTACTGCTACTTCTAACTCATATAACAGATCTTGCTAGCATATAAACATAACATCACATACTGTCAGACGTATCTGGGGTGTCTGACTACCCTTCGGTCCTAACAACCGAACTCTACTACTATCACATATAACATATAATGCTAGCATATAACCTATCAGGTAGTAGCAAACCTAGATGATATCACAGAGACAATCATCTGTCATACGTCTCCTACTAGTGGGCCGACATTGTGGCCTTAGACCCACCGCTACTGGAGGGTAACTCACCTCGAAGTAGCTGCTGATCCGATCGGGAACTGACTGTCTACTGCTGCTGCTGCTGCTCCGGAAATCCTCCGGCTGCAATTCCCACAACATACTCAATCAAACACTGCTAACTGACCTTTGGGTAAAATGACCATTTTACCCCTGATTATGCCCTAAGTCAAAGTCAGAGTCAACTTTCAGTTGACCCGACTCGCCGAGTTGGCTTGCCAACTCGCCGAGTCCCTGTCCAAACGACTGACCTGGGTCCCGTTTCTACTCGTCGAGTTAGGCGTTGACTCGACAAGTTCTCCTTCCAAACTGATTGTTCAAGTCCTTCATCCTACTCGCTGAGTTGTATAAACAACTCGGCGAGTTCATCTTCATCCGATGAACACTATGCTGAGACTCGCCGAGTTGTATGAACAACTCGCCGAGTCTGATCTTGATCTAAGGAGATTGCTTTGAACTCGCTGAGTCAGGGCAATGACTCGCCGAGTCCCTTCATGGATGAGTTCGGCTTCCAACTCACTGAGTCATACCCCGTGACTCACTACTCTACTCGACACAACGAAAAGGGGACAAACTCGGAGACTCGCGAGCAGACTCGCCGAGTCAGATGAACAACTCGCCGAGTCGTTACCATGCACACACTATATACGCGATGTTGCTCGATTCCAATCCATGCCATTCACAGATCTGGGTTCCTAGAGCATGAATAACACATAAAGTTTCCAACTTTACGTGTAGATATTCACCCATGAGAGTTTTAGGGTTCAAAATGCACCAAAAGAGTAGATCTAGGGTCTTTACGCAATATGGGTCCATAAAGGCAGTAGATCTGAGCTCCTGGAGCTCAATCATGCCTAGATCTATCGGCCAATCAACTTATTACGAATTATATTGCACATGCAAGTTTGGGGGAAGGGCTCAAGAAGGACTTTAATGGGGTAACAAGCATAGAAACAGAGGGATAATGAGTTGTACCTCCAAGAAATTACTGAGAGAACACCGAGATACTTGGCTTCCTTCCCTTCCTCTTGATCTACTCCTCTTCCTTCTCAAAACCTTCAAAGAAACACACTAATAAGCCTCAAACTCACAAGAACAAAGGCTAGGACGTATGGAGAGCTTCTGAGGGTGAATGGGGCGGAGTTGGGGCGCAAATGGTTGTTTAAATAGGGTGCAAACCCTTGGAAATTAGGGTTTCATCAGACAGCGCGGACTTGCCGAGTCCAGGATATGGACTCGCCGAGTCGCCAGCTTAAACGTGTCCCGGGTCCCGCCTCTACTCGGCAAGTCCAAGGCTAAAAATGGAAAATACTCAAATAAGATTTACGTACCAGGAACCAGGTGCTACAAGGATAGTATTGATGTCAGTGCAAATCCCCCTTAGATTCGACTCTTCTTTAGATCTAGTAGTTTCTTTAGCTTTAGTAAGATTCTCCCCCTTTTGACATCAACAATAACATGGAACTGGAGGAGGAGACCAGAGGATCAAATTTGCAGCTTGTAGTCTAGTTAGATTGTGATGTCTCATGATAGTATGGGCTTAAAGTACCATTCACTGACATAGTATTACAATATTTCATTAGGATGTGGTTTCATATGTTGACTCATTAATCACTTTTATTAGAAGAAAAGAGCGAGAGTAGTATGATGCGTGTAATACATTCCGATATGAAATGTACCCATCGGAAAAGGGTGTCGAAGTTTTATGAGTGTATGGCTAATATAGTGAATCATTAACTTCTTAGTGGAAGAATTATTGGGAAAGAGTGGGTAGGTGCGTGTATTATATCACGAACAATGATATACCCATCGGCACAGATTTTTCGAATTCTCATCAGCATCTGGTATCATATGTTGAATCAAAAAATTCTAAAGAAGAATTTATGGAAAGAATGGTTTAATGCGTGTGATAAGCTGTGGTGTTTTAGCTTAACCATCGACATAGATTTGTCAAGCTCTCATCAGCGTATGGTACATTACACTGAATCATAAAGCTTTAAAGGCGAATATAAGGGCAATAATGGATTGGTGCATGTGATAGCCTACGGTACATAGACTAACCATCGACACAACGTTTCAAACTTTTATGGCCTGTCACAGTGAATCATCAAGTTTTATTGAGAAGAAATGAATGAAAGAATGGATTGTTTCAGTTACGTTGAGATAGAATCAGCATGAATCATAAACAGTGTTAACTCATCAACAAGAAGTGGTCTAAAATTTCGTATCATAGAGTTAAGTTGTAGTATAGAACTATAAAGCTCAACATCAGTTCATTTAATATGATACAGGACAGAATAATAAATAGTAAAAGAAAAAAAATTAGTCAAATAAGGAAAAGGAATATTCAACCTTTTTAGAAAATCTTTTGCGTAGAATCATCAAGGATAAATCTTTTGAAATAACCACTTGTTATTAATTTCCTTTCTTTGAGATATCTACCCTTCGAGTCTGACTATAAAAGAAAACACAAGTGAAGATAAACACATCAATACACAATACATATCACTTATAAATCAAGAGTGATGAATCCATTTATCATTGATACGTTATAGATGGACTCCAAACTTCATATTCATGAAGATCAAGAGAGAAGCAGAGATCAGTCTTTCTAACCAATGAGTTAACTAGATCAAATCTGTGAAACCATCATGTCCTTAAGATCAACACAAGGGAATTTAAGGTTTTATCAAATTATGATTCAGTAGATGGAAATAAGACTTACTGCAATGATGGTTGCTCTTTGCATCCATAATAGTGAGTGGAGGAGAAACAGGGTTTTCGTAAGAATAAGAGGACATGATGCCACTCTTTTTCTCAGCACCAAGAGCATTGAGAACTTTCTGGATGGTTCTAGTTCTCACAAACTCTGAAGAAAGAAGATGTAGATAAATCTTAGATAAGCCTAAAAGACGAATAAGAAAGAAGAGAATACTTGTAAATACTAGAAGCAAAGCTTAAGCAAACTATGTAAAAATTAGTAAACAAAATAAAAGCAGTATTTGTTTTTGTGTTTTTCGGAAAGCAAATAGAATTAAGGTTAAATCAAAAGAGTTAGAAAAAAATTAAGTCATTGAAAGCATGCCAAGATCTGCAATCAATTTGTTTGAAGATTTCTCGTTCAATGCATTTGTGAAAATGTCAGCCAGTTGATCAGTGGATGGAATGTAGAACAACTCTACTTTCCCTTCTGAACTATATCCCTAATGAAATGATGACGGATGTGAATGTGCTTGGTCTTGGAATGTTGTACTAGATTATGTATGATCTGAATTTCACTGGTGTTGTCACAACAGATAAGAGTCTTCGAGAAGTTTAGACCATAATCTAAGAGTTGATTCTGAATCCATAGGATCTGAGCACAACACCTTCCAGCGGTAACATATTCAGCTTCAGCAGTAGAGCAAGCCGCTGATGTCTGCTTTCTGCTGGACCAACTTACCAATCTATTTCCAAGCATTTGAGCTCCTAATAAAGTGCTTTTGCGATCAATTCCACATCCACCATGATCGGATTCAGTGTACCCCCACCAGCTTGAACTCTGAATCATAAGGATACCATAATCGAATAATGGGTGTATACTTTAAGTAAGGAAAGATCCTTTTCATAGCGTGAGTATGAGATTCCTCGGGATTGGCTTGATAACGAGAACACAATAATGTAGCAAACATAATGTCAGGGCGAGTGACAGTAATTTAGCGAAAAGATCCTATCATTCCTCGAAACAGTGTTACATTCACATCAGCGCCAATTAGGATCAACGTCAATAGACATTGATGAGGACATCAGAGTCTTTGTCGGTTTGCAATAAGAGAAACCATACTTCTTCAACATATTTTCAATATATTTAGCTTGGAAAAAAATACCATCAGCTAGTTGTTTAACTTGCAAATCCAAAAAAGAAAGTAATTTCACCCATTATGCTCATCTCTAACTTCTTAGCCATGATCTCCGTGAATTCTGAAGTTAGCTTTTCATCAATGGATCCGAAAATGATATCATAAACATACACTTGATCAAGAATGATATGAGATCTTGGATTCTTTATGAACAAAGCGGTGTCAATCTTTCTTCGTTTATGTTCACTTGAAAGATGATAGCTCGCCAGTGTGTCATACCATGCTCTAGGTGCCTGCTTTAAACCATAGACAACTTTATCAAGATGATACACATGATTTGGAAACTCTTCACTCTCAAACCCTGGCATTTGTTTTATAAAAACTTCTTCTTTTAGATTTCCATATAAGAAGGTAGTCTTGATGTTCATTTTGATAGAATTTGAAGTTCTTAAAAGAAGCAAAGGCAAGAAACAAGTGAATTTCTTCAAGTCTAGAAACATGAGCAAATGTTTCATCATAGTGTAACCCTTCTAGCTGACAGAAACCTTGAGCAAGTGTTTCCTGTTATAATCCCATATTCATCCATTTTGTTCCTGAAAACCCAACTAGTGCCAATGATAGTCTTTCCTTGAGGCGTGGGAACAAGAGTCCATACACAATGACATTCAAATTCATTCAGCTAATCCTGCATAGCCTTTTGATCTAGTCAGCTTTTTTCAAGGCATCAGTGACATTCTTTGGTTCAGTCATTCAGACGAAGTTTACAAACATGTAGAAGTTGTTGCTGACTCTGCTACAAGTGAGAATCCTAGAATTTACATCTCTAATGATTTGAGATTCAAGATGATCTCGAAAAATTCTTAGATTAGAACTCTCATTTGTATTACTTTGAACTGAGTCTTCTTGATTGGATGGTTTGGCTTCTTCAGGGATGACAAGCTGATCTTTAAAGATAAGTTGCAAATTGATGAATTGATCAACATTAGGAGCAACATGCTCAATGTCATTTGGCAAGACATCAAGAACAAGGTCTAAAGGACTGTAAGTGAGTTCATTCATAATTGATGTGGGGTGATTAACCTCATCATTAATGAACGAGTCTTCATCAAAGGTGACATGAGATGTTTCCTCAACAGTTTGCCTTAAGAGATTGAATACCCTGAAAGCCTTAGATATGCTGGAATAACCTAGAAACACTCCTTCATCAAATTTACCTTCAAATTTCAAGCACTGATCTCTTTGATTCAAGATGTAACAAACACATCCAAACACATAAAAGTAAGAGATGTCCGGTTTCCTTCCCTTAAGCAGTTTTCCCATCACGCTTAACAATGATATGATGGTTTTATGTATAACACAATATATTGAAAACTTCAGCCTAAAATGACAAAGGAAGACTAGCTTCAATGACCATAGTCCTTCCAGCTTCAATGAGAGTTTTGTTTCTTCTCTCTGCAATACCATTTTGCTGGGGAGTTCTAACAATAGAAAAGTTATGAGAAATTCCTGAGATTGAGCAAAAACCTTCCCAAGAGGAGTTTCTAAATTCAGTTCCATGATCACTATGTAATTACCTTACTTTGTGATCATAGAGAAGTTCTCAATGCTTCATGAGAGAAATGATTTCATCAGCAGCATGGCTCTTCTTTCTTAAAAAGACTACCAGCGTAAACGTTGAAATCCATCCACAATGACGAGAGTATATTTCTTCCTAGCTTTTGACTTAACTAGAACTGGTCCAAAAAGATCAATGTGAAGAAGACGAAGAGATTTGATAATGGAAGAACAGGACTTTGGTTTGGAAGAAGACTTGGTTTTCATTCCCTTTTCATACGTTGAGCACAACTTATCCTTGACAAACTGCATCTTAGGAATTCCTCTCACAAGTTGATCCCTTGAGATCTTCAATATGTTCCTGAAATCTAAATGTGATAGCCTCTTGTGCCTCAACCAATTTAGATGAGACTGAGCACGAGAGAAAAGGCAACAACGAAGAGAATTGTCAGCATAAAACGTATCTAACACATAAATGTCATTCTGTTAGTTTGTCGTCAGAACAGTGGCATTCTTTTGATCATCAACCTTTCGTTCTATCTTGTTGAAGAGAACTTTATAGCCAACGTCACACAGTTGGCTGATTGAAATGAGATTAAGTTGAAGACCTTTCACATAAGAGACATCTTGAAAGCATTAGAATTGCACCTGATGGATCCATATCCCTTTGTAGCTGGTTTGCCATTATCTTCATATGTAACAGGCGAACCAACCTTCTTTATGAAATCTTCCAGAAGTGACTTGAATCCGATCATATGTCTTGAGTAGCCGCTATATAAATAACAAATATGTTCTTTACTCTGAAACTAAAATATATAATAAGCCCTAAAACAAAAAATATACACACAATATACACAAACCCACTTTGCATTGGGTCACTCAAGAAAATATATTATAACAATCATCAGGGAGGCAATTCAATGAGTTTCCCCTTTTAATCCACTTATCATTATGATTTATGATGTTTTCAGAGCGAACAAAGTTCTTTTCAAAAGTGCACTCGGTGACTTTGTGAGAGGCATTACCTCATCGATAACAAACTTTTATTCCAAGATTCTTTCCTTTAACATTAGGTTTTGATTTCTTTTCAACTGCTGAATCCGAAGAAATTTGATTATTTGATTTAAGAGTTCTTGTTTTAGTTACGGAACAAGGAATTTCATCAATGGTATGCTCAGATAATACCTTGTCATGAGGCTCATGATGAATTGAAGACTCATCTAAAGTAGAGGACTTTGATTGATCTTCAGGTTTAGAATTGCTAACGGAGCACTGAGGAAAAATGATAAGAATTTCTTTTACCGAATGAACTTCACCATTACATATTAGCAAAATCTTAGTGGAGGGAAGAACATACTGACGGCAAAAAGGTCGATGAGAAGGATCAAGAGTAGATAATTGAGAAACACATTTATTAATACCATTAGAGTCAGTAGAGCAGTGAGTAACAATTAAAGTTCGATTTATAAAATAAGAGCTCACAAATCTATTCTTAAAATCTTCTTTTAAACCGTCAGCTTTATAGAAGGTTAGTCTTAACAACTTTGGTTAAGGAAACGACACCTTCTATATCACCTCCAATAATTTTCTCACATTGATCTGGAAGCTGAATGTTAATAACTCTTGTGACATTAAAGTGAGAAGAGTCCCAATTTATCAAAATAAATTGAATGCATTTAGCATGATCAACAAGTTTTCTTTTTAAGTGTGGAGAAAATCATTGGTCGGTGAGATACAAGTGTTTTCCTTCTTTAAATCATAAAGAGATTTTTTGAAAAAAGAGAGTTTTTCTGTAAATATATTTAAATCAAAATGTAAATGATCAATCATGTCATCTTTTTTGATGTTTTCAAAAGAAGAGTGGTTAACAAGATTTTTTACCTGATAAGCTGTTGTAGCGTCCCATTCTGTCTTAAGGTCTGCAGTAGCTTGAGAAGGATCAACGTCAAGAGTTCCAATGCTGTTAGTGTCAGCGTGAGATTCAACGATATGGGCCATGAGACACTTACCTTCATCATCCAAGGAGTTTTCTTTTTTAAACGCAGATGATAAAGTAATCATCATCTATTGAGCGGTTGAACAGTTTTGCACCAACTGATAGACATAATAAGGGAGTGGGTTTCCAATAACAACTTTCACCTTACATCGAGATTCAACATCCTTTTCTCTTCCTTTTTATATCCAAGCACAAATTTCCCTTTCAGCTTACTACCAGATGCACCATCATTGGATGATTGATGCATAGCGGCGACAGGACATTTGTTGACGATGTTGAGCATATCAAAGTCCATGAACTCGAGAGCTTTCGTGGCTTTTGATTTCTAAGCAGAGAACTTGTGCTTATCGAACGGAGGAATCTTGTTTCAGACAATTGATTTTGGAGTGAAAGAGTTCGACATAATTACATGAGTGTATCAAAAACTTGATCTGATAACAATTGAAGGTTTGTACCGATCGGATACACTTCAAGTACAAAGATCAAAAGTAAAACTTAATCTAAGAAAACAAATAACAGAAATAAAATAACACAGGGAGTTCTCCAAATTGCCTTTCACCAAGAAAGAGTTTTGTCTTCACCAAGAAAAAGGTTTGTCACAAGGATGGTCACCAAGACAAACTCAACATTAGGGTTTACCCTAATGTTGATTATATACTAATTTATAAAAGTATATCCCTTGAGTGAAAGGATTGTGTCTAATCTATAATAGGAACCGATCCTTGTCACAAGGATATCAGATCTGCTATCTATTCTATTTATATATGTATAACTACCTAATATAAAAAACATTACAATGGAATAACTATACTAAGAATTGACTGTCACACCCCAAAACCTGAATGACGGAAACATTCAGGGGTGGAGGAAGTCATGTATAGTATCACAACAATATATAATAGTAAACAAGCAACAACATCATCCATTGCATTAATAATATAATTTTAATACAAGTGTGTTCTGTGTAGTTTGCAGACACAAAAATATATAAATCAAAATAAGAGATGCGTCTTGAATGTGCTCCATCTTCTCAAAACCTGGTCATCTGTACCTGTCTGCTGGTGACCTGAGAATACAAGTTATTTTGAAAGCGTAGATCAACATAAAGCTGGTGAGTTCATAAGTAGTTTAGTGTCATTGCTTGTATGAAAGTGTTTGCAAATGTTTGATGTAAATGTTTGTAAGAGTTTGTAGTAAATGTCTGTATCTCCTAGAAAATCCTATATTTTCTACTAAAAGCAAGCTTCTACCAAGGCCCGAATGTTCTATGTGTTGTGTTGTTTGTAAAAGTGTATCTTTCCCAAGCCAAGTATGACTATCATTAACAAAAATATAGTTTACATTACCATTTATGTGAGAAGATCAAAATGTGAATGCAATGGGAAAATAATAGTGATATGATCAAAATGTGAATGCAAAGAGAAGATTAAACTAGTTTGTTAATTAAGGTAAAATGTGATATGATTGTAACCATACATGATAGACTTAGTATAACACGACGCTCTAAGGCATCGAAATGGTATGACATTAGTCACCCGTAGACCCGTAGGACCCAGTGTAGCTAGCAGCAAGGTGTAGATAGTCAATCCCGTATAGATCTATACACCAACTCACGCTCTCCCTCCATGAGACTCTGGTTGCAAAACGTGACACAACAGTAGATTGCCATGCCATGAGGTAGTGGTTCACATTAAAGTTATAGTGTTCTAGTGTTTGTATATTATGTTTTAATGTATTGTATGTTCTCTCTATACTAGTGTAGTGTATGTTCTCTTTGTACTATCGTAGTGTATGTTCTCTTTGTTTCTCATCATAGTATGTTCTCTTGTATAATGTAGTATATTGTATGTTCTCTTAGTTTCTCATCATAGTATGTTCGTTCTGTTTCTCATAATAGGAATTTTGTATTGACTCATGAATGAACTGACTCTTGTATGTTTCATTGTACTAGAAATAGTGAGTAGTGACTTCCGAAACTACCTATTATAGTATACTAGTGGAGTTGTTTGTATAAATGAACATGTTTTTACACCTTTGCTACCCAAAGGTATTGAACTGAATGTAGAACTTTAATATCCATATACATACACATGATATATAACTAAGATTCATACGACCGTAGGACAAACAACCGAATACCCTAAGTCCACAACCAAACAAGGAACAAGAAGTAAGGCAAGTTATCAGTCCTAAGTCCTTTCAATCATACTTATATAAATATATCTATATAAATATGATTTGACAACATATAAGTTTGAAAAGAGTTTAATAAGGAGTTTTGCATATAAAAAGTTTGGAAAATGATTTGAAGTAGTTTGTTTGATAAAACAGTTAAAAGTATAGTAAATCCATATGTTTGATAGTTATTAATCACATGTGATTGATATAATAACTATAATGCTTCGACTTGTATTCCTTCCCCATAAAAGCATTTAAAATTCATTTAAAAGATAAGTTAAGGGGTATGAACTCACCTGTAGTGAGTGGTTTGGATGAACGAGTGGTATAGGATGCTAAGTGTCAAGTGAAGACTTGAGCACACACACGGATCCTATTTAGCATATAATGACACATATATGCATACAGTTAGTATTTAAACAACTAATCATGTAAGGAAAGACACCCTAGGACTTAGGAAACACTTATTTTGAAGTGTTCGAAGTACCAAGGGTTGCATCTAAGGGGTTTAAGGCCACATTATGGTGTTTACGACCAAGTGGTATGCTTCTTGTGAGTTAACGCCCATAGGGTTTACGTCCCTATGAGTTGAAGGCTGTAAACTCATAAAGTTTAGTGCCAAACAATGAATTATAGGTCTTACAATCAACAAGGAAGTGTTCTAGTCTTAAGTCCAAGCCTTAGGAAGAGTTATGACCACATTTGCACCTTTAATAAGGGTTTACGGCCAAGGGAGATGCTCTTGGCAGTAAACTCTCTTTGATCTTGGATATTGGATGATTTCAAGGTGCTAAGAAAGGGTTCTTAATAGATATCAAGTATAAGGAAGTAATACTTACGATATAGAAGCTCAAAAGGTTGATTTTGGACCAAAACACTAGTGTTTGTTCTTGAAGATCTAACCCAAAAGATCATGTTAATGGATGGAATCAATGGGTTATGCTAGTTAATAAGATGTATCAACAAATCAAGGAAAGAAACACTTACATTTTTGAAGAACAAAATGAAGATCCAATGATACTTGAGAGAGAAATCGGTTTTCTAGACTTGAAAAGGTGAGGAATGAGGAAGTAATGGAAGAATATCATGTTTATAACATGAGTTTGTGGCCACCATGAGTTTACGGCCGTAAACTCACATGGTAACATATTCATCACAAACACATGAAATCACACACATACATGCATCAAATCACACATAGCATACACATACACATAGATCTACACATTTTCTTGTATTCTCCCCCATAAAACTCATAAAAATCGAAAACAAAGGGGTATGAAGCTCACCTTGAGTTATGGTTTCGGTTTTGAAGAAGATTGGGAGAAGTTTGGTGCTATTTTCTGTCCTAGCAAGTTCCTTAGATGGATCTCAAACTTAGTGGGTTCTAAGAAGCAAGATCATGAATTTGAATGGATTAAGAGGTGATTTTTTGATGAAAAGAAGTGAGTTAGGTCATAGATTTAAGCACCAACTTACCTTGAATGATGATTTTTATGGAAGAAACTCCTTGAAAACCTCTTAGATCTCAAAAATTTGGAGAGAAATGGAGAGAGCTTCTTGAGAGAATTTTTGAGTGAAGTGTGGGTGTGTGTTTGTTTGGATTCGGCCGAGAGGAAGAAAGGGAGAAGAAGATAGAGAGAGAGTGATGGGATTGTTGCATGGAAGTATGAGAGCTTGCATGGAAGTCCATTAGGTAAAGATGAGTTGGCACCACAAAGTCAACTCTTCCTTTCTTTGTGGGCTTGGGCCGAAAATGGAGAGGGAAAGAGATAAATTTTTGGGCTTTGAATGATTAAGCCCATTTTATGGTTAAGTTAGGTGATTTTTGGCCGAAATAAATATAAATATGATTATTATGACCTATTAGGGCTAAATTAGGTTAGTTATGGCCCAATAAGGTCCATTTAGGTATTTTATTTCATTCTAGGCTCAATATGGCCCAAAACATTCAAAATATATGGAAGTGGGTCCAATTAGAGCCCATTTAAGAGTTCTAAGCCCAAGACAGTTAAATTGGAAGCTTATTGGCCCATTGGGCCCAATAAGGAAATCCTAGTCCAGAATGGACTTAAATCGGGATTTCTAGGGTTTCCAATTCTTTGTTGACCATTTGCAGTGCTTGTATGAAGTGTTTGATTGAAATTATGTTGTTATTGAATAAGCATCCTACATGATTTCACATTTGTTATCATTGTTCAATGTTTACAAGGCATCAAAATTCCTAGTTGTGACATTGTGATACTGAGCATGACGTCATCCACCCCCGAATGTTTCCGCCGTTCTGGTATGGTGGTGTGACATTATAGGCTCTTGTGGTCTATAAAGATAGTGCTTTTTGTACCATACAAGTAGTGTCTCCAGATCTTCAAAGCAAACACTACTGCTCTTAACTCAAGATCATATATGGTGTAGTTGACCTCGTGTGTCTTCAGCTGTGTTGAGGCATAGGCGATGACCTTACCTCGTTGCATCAAAACACATCCGAGCCTTTGTTTGGATTAATCGCAATAGACCACAAAGTCTTCTATTCCTTCTGGGAGGGATACTATTAGTGCGTTGCATAAGGCTCTTTTCAGCGTTTGGAACGCTTTCTCTTGTTTCTCTTCCCAGTCAAAGGCCACGCCTTTCTGGGTCAATGTTGTGAGCAGTTTCGTGATCCTAGAGAAGTTTTGAATGAATCTATGATAATAGCCAGCGAGGCCTAGAAATTGGCGAATATCTGTAGGCGTCTTTGGTGCTGATCATTTCTCAATGGCCTTGATTTTGGAAGGATCCACATGAATTCCCTCTTCACTAACAACGTGACCCAGGAATTCGACTCTTCGAATCTAAAATTCGCATTTAGAGAACTTCGCGTAGAGCTTCTCTGATCTTAATGTTTCCAAAATCTGACGTAGATACTTACTATGCTCTTCCTTACTACGAGAGTATATAAGTATGTCATCAATGAATACAATGATGAACTGATACAAGTAAGGACGACATACCCTATTCATTAAATCCATGAATACTGTGGGCGCATTAGTCAATCCAAATGGCATTACTACAAACTCGTAATGTCCATAATGAGTTTGGAAGGCTGTCTTCGGAATATGCTCCTCTAGCACTCGTATTTGGTGATACCCGAATCTCAGATCTATCTTCGAAAAGTAGTTCGCCCCTTGTAGTTGGTCGGACAAATCGTCTATGTGTGGCAGAGGGTAACGATTCTTAATGGTAAGCTTGTTTAGTTCTCTGTAGTCGATGCACATACGAAACGATCCATCTTTCTTCTTTACGAACAAGACCAGAGCTCCCCAGGGTGAGCAACTTGGTCTACTGAAGCCCTTGCTGAGCAGCTCGTTAAGTTGACCGGATAGTTCCTGCATCTTTGCTAGTGCTAGACGATAGGGCGTTTTGGCTACTGGGGTAGCCCCTGGAACTAAGTGGATTCCGAACTCGACTTGACGTTGCGGAGGTAATCCTGGGAGTTCTTCTGGAAAGATGTCGTGAAAACCGCATACCACTTAAATGTTCTTAATGTCCTTCGTTTCTTGGCTCACATCGACAACATGAGCAAGGAATGTGCAACATTCCTTTTGCAAGTACTTATGGTCTTGAATACTCGAGATGATATGAAGGTTCGTTCCAGGTTTGTCGCCATAGACTACTAGAGTTTCGTCAGATGGCAGATTAAGGCGAACAACCTTTTCATAACACATGATGTCGGCACGTTTCAGACTCAACCAATCTATGCCGATAATGATGTCGAAACTTTTAATTGTGACCGGCATGAGGTCGATTGAAAATGAATGGCTATCTAGAGTTAGAGTACATCCTCTGTATATACTGATAGTGCTCTCAGTCTTTCCGTTAGCCACATTTCTACAGTGAACGGTTCTTTAAGTGTTCGTGATTTTTGCTTAAGTAAATGAGCAAATTTTTGGTTCACGAAACTCCTCTTCGCTGCAATATCAAACAGTATGCATGCATAAGAGTTATCGAGGAGAAACGTACCTGTGACCACTGTGGGGTCAGCAACAGCTTCCTCATGGCCTATAGCCAAAACTCTTCCCACTCCACCAGCATTCCCCTCCTTCGGGCAGTTCCTTTTGTAGTGGCCCACCTCGCCACAACTATAGGAAGCCTGGCCCACACCTGCGTCGGGGACTTGGTTGACTGGCCTTGCCGGAGATTTCCAGAAACAGGCAGTGTGCCTCTTCTTGTTGTAGTTAGAGCACTACATTTCCCGGCAGGGTCCAGTGTGGTGGACGCTGCCTTTGTTTCACTTCGGTAAACTCCTCGTGTACTGTTTTACCGGCACAGAAGCTGCAGGTGCTATCGCAGCATGAACCTCTACGACGTCCTGCCTTTTGGCAGCTTTCTGAGCGTTCTTTTTATTTTCATCCCAGAATTTCCGCTTGTTATCAACGGCTTTGTAGGGTTCTGATATGGCTAGGGTTGTTGTTGTTGACGGGGTATGGACTCCATGGTCAATGAGTCGTTGTGCCAATCGCTTGGCACTATCGAAGGTAGCGGGGTTCGAAGCTAGTACATTCCCCTGGAATGGAGGCACCACCCCCCAGGTATACCTCTCCACCTTCTTTGCTTCAGAAGGGACCATTCCCAGGCATAACGCTACCAGATTGCTGAATCTGGTAGTGTAGGAGACTATGTCGGAGCCCTTCATGGTTAGGCTCCAGAGCTCCTGCTCCAGCTTTTGAACTTTGCCCCTTGGGCAGTACTATTTGATCATGAACTGCTTCAGAGCTTCCCAGCCGATAGCATTCACCACTATAAGAGATAGTGGCTTGACATGGCTATTCCACCACGTCAGAGCTCGGTCTGCAAAGGTGCAGGCGGCAAATTTAACCTTGCTCCCTTCCGGACAGGAGCAGATCTCAAAGATCATCTCCGTCTTCTCGAACCATTGCGAGAGGGCAATGATTCTGCCAGTTCCATTTAAGGCCATGGGTTTGCAGCTGGTGAAGTCCTTGTATGAGCACTCTCTAGAGCGCACTGGAGCTTCGACAATAGTGGGAGGCATATAAGTCCCACTCCCACTATTACCGGTAGTGGTGAATTGTGCTAGAGCTGTCGTAACAACCGCATTCACAGCAGCTTGGATAGCTGTTGGGTTGTATTGAGGAGGAGGTGGAGGTGGTTGCGTGGGAGTTATTGGAGGATTACGCCTCGTCACTCTTCGAGGAGGCATTGTTCAACTAAAAGTTTTAGAAAGATGGAAATGATAGTAAGAATCAATTGAAAGTATGATTCAATGTAGATCTAGTACTAGAAAGATGACAACATTTGGATAATAATTTCCATGAGATTAGATATCTGTCAATAATATTGGTGTTACAAATGTAGCAAGTTCGGGAAAAATGACCTACGAGTAGGTCCTACATCACACCAAGATAGGAAAATTTTGACAGAACTAAGACCTAACAAGACTTTAACAAGTTCAAAGTCTTATCATAGATAGGAAACTTAAACCAAAGTTTTTACATAGACTTAATTTATATCCAAAAGAGAAAGTTGAGTAGGCTCTATCTACGACGAGAACCACTAGGATGGGTCCTTGATTTTACCAGACGACGTTCCATATCTCACATGCGCCTTTCAGACATTTCCTGCTGAGCTCGAAGTTCCCTGACTTCGGCTTGGGTTGAAGTAAGATCTCTCTGCAGGGCCGCATTTTGGTTCTGAGTCCTTTCATAAGTAGAATCCAGATGGCGAATGCGAACGGTATTGACTCCCGCATTGGCTCAACTTCCATGATTCGGTTGATGGCCGCTCTACCCTGCTCATCATTACGAGCAATCCCGCGGACCATGATATGCAGGACTCTATCCGCTGAGCCTCCCTTGCTCAAATTATAGAAGCTTCGATTTCCGTTGTAAGGTAAGGGTTGACCCTGTTCGTGGCTCCATCTGTTCAAGTTTGTTGCCCACACGGGTGTGGGACCTTGAAATGATGGACGAGGGTTGGGGTTTGGGATTTGAGTCACTAGGGGTAGGTTATTAACTTCAGGTTCGGAGTCAGAATCCTACGAGAAGTTCTCTGCGAAGTCATCATCTAGAGGGATTGGATGATTCTCTTCTGGTTCCGCATCGATCCATCCTCCGTTACCTTGGTTGGGAAAGTACGGGTCACCGTGGGGATGGAATCCAACCATGTTATCTACGGGAGAATAGGGGTAAAAGAAATAGTTAATAGACGTACTAATTAGGATATTTATAAGATGGTCTCTATCATATACTTCACTATTTTCATAGTGCATACCAGTTACATGTAATCAAAACAGGATAGACCTTCGAATAAGTGAGCCTAACTCCAAATCCACAACCAAACAAGGAACAGGAAATAAAGCAAAGATCACAGATTCTAAGTCTATGACACCTTAGCCACATATAACCTTAGCGTATCCAACAAGCAACTATCGACTTACTAATAAAGGCCTTTAGTTCTCAAATAAGAATTATAGTAACACAAAACACTCTTATAGTATTTTAAGCTTATGTTCTGTTCTAATGTTTTCATTGTAGTAGTGTTGGTAAGTTTTTAGACTAGCTGCAACACCACAACCATTCCTAGGCACATACTAATCACTCCTCGGAAAGATATAGTTGATCAGGCTATATTACTCCCAGATCTAATTATATGTTCCCAAGCCTGATTGTGTTGTTCAACAATCGTAATACTTTTGTTCTGTCCTAGTGACACTGATTTTAGTATGAATGCATGTATGCATACTTAGTTAAATATTTTATTATTTAAAAGTATAAACTCTTGGTCAGAGTATTTTAATCTCGTTGTGTTTATAGTTTGTATATCTTTTATGGGTTGATATACTCGATTCACTATAAACAAAGCTCTAATACCAATCTGTCACACCCCAAAACCTGAACGGCGGAAACGTTCGGGGGCGGAGGACGTCATGTACAGTATCACAACAATGTATAATAGTAAACAAGCAACAACATCATCCGTTGCATTAATAATATAATTTTAATACAAGTGTGTTCTGTGTAGTTTGTAAGACACCAACAATATAAATCAAAATAAGAGATGAGTCTTGAACGTGCTCCATCTTCTCAAAACCTGGTCATCTGTACCTGTCTACTAGTGACCTGAGAATACAAGTTATTTTGAAAGAGTAGATCAGCATAAAGCTGGTGAGTTCATAAGTATTTTAGTGTTGTTGCTTGTATTAAAGTGTTTGCAAATGTTTGATGTAAATGTTTGTAGTAAATGTTTGTATCTCCTAGAAAATCCTATATTTTCTACTAAAATCAACCTTCTACCAAGGCCCGAATGTTCTGTGTGTTGTGTTGTTTGTAAAAGTGTATCTTTCCCAAGTATGACTATCGTTACCAAAAATATAGTTTACATTACCGTTTATGTGAGAAGATCACAATGTGAATGCAATAGGAAAATAACAATGTACAGTAGTATTGTATGTAAGTAACTATCAATGTAATACTACCTTAAACTAGTTTGTTAATTAAGGTAAAATGTGATATGATTGCAACCATACTTGATAGACTTAGTATAACACGACGCTCTAAGGCATCGAAATGGTATGCCATTAGTCACCCGTAGACCTGCAGGTCCCACTATAGCTAGCAACAAGGTGTAGGATAGTCAATCCCGTATAGATCTATACACCAACTCACACTCTCTCCTCCAGGAGACTCTGGTTGCAAAACGTGACACAACAGTAGATTGACATGCCATGAAGTAGTGCCTCACAATAATGTTATAGTGTTCTAGTGTTTGTATAGTATGTTCTAGTGTATTGTATGCTCTCTCTATACTAGTGTTGTGTATGTTCTCTTTGTACTAGTGTAGTGTATGTTCTCTTTGTTTCTCATCATAGTATGTTCTCTTGTATAATGTAGTGTATTGTACGTTCTATTAGTTTCTCATCATAGTATCTTTGTTCCATTTCTCATAATAGTAAGTTTGTATTGACTCATGAATGAACTGACTCTTGTATGTTTCATTGTACTAGAAATAGTGAGTAGTGACTTCCTAAACTATACCTATTATAGTTTACTAGTAGAGTTATTTGCATAAATGAACATGTTTGTACACCTTTGCTACCCAAAGGTATTGAAATGAATGTAAAACTTTAATATCCATATACATACACATGATATATAACTAAGATTCAAACGATCGTTGGACAAACAACCAAATACCCTAAGTCCACAACCAAACAAGGAACAGGAAGTAAGGCGAGTTATAAGTCCTAAGTCCTTTCAATCATACTTATATAACTATATCTATATAAACATGATTTGACAATATATAAGTTTGAAATAGTTTAATAAGGAGTTTTGCATATAAAAAGTTTGGAAAATGATTTGAAGTAGTTGGTTTGATAAAACAGTTAAAAGTATAGTAAATCCATCTGTTTGATAGTTATTAATCATATGTGATTGATATAATAACTATAATGTTTCGACTTGTATTCCCCCCCCCCCCCCAATAAAAGCATTTAAAATTCATTTAAAAGATAAGTTAAGGGGTATGAACTCACCTGTAGTGAGTGGTTTGGATGAACGAGTGGTATAGGATGCTAAGTGTCAAGTGAAGACTTGAGCACACACACAGATCCTATTTAGCATATAATGACACACATATGCATACAATTAATGTTTAAACAGCTAATCATGTAAGGAAAGACACCCTAGGACTTAGGAAACACTTATTTTGAAGTGTTCTAAGTACAAAGGGTTGCATCTAAGGGGTTTAAGGCCACACTATGGTGTTTACGGCCAAGTGGTATGCTTCTTGTGAGTTTACGCCCATAGGGTTTACGACCCTATGAGTTTACGGCTGTAAACTCATAAAGTTTAGTGCCAAAGAGTGAATTAAAGGTCTTACAATCCACAAGGAAGTGTTCTAGTCTTAAGTCCAAGCGTTAGGAAGAGTTATGACCACATTTGCACCTTTAATAAGGGTTTACGGCCAAGGAAGATGCTCTTGTCCGTAAACTCTCTTTGATCTTGGATATTGGATGATTTCAAGATGCTAAGCAAGGGTTCTTACTAGATATGAAGTATAGGGAAGTAATACTTACGATATAGAAGCTAAAAAGGTTGATTTTGGACCAAAACACTAGTGTGTGTTCTTGAAGATCTAACCCAAAAGATGATGTTAATGGATGGAATCAATGGGTTATGCTAGTTAATAAGATGTATCAACAAATCAAGGGAAGAAACACTTACATTTTTTAAGAACAAAAAGAAGACCCAATGATACTTGAGAGAGAAATCGGTTTTCTAGACTTGAAAAGGTGAGAAATGAGGAAGTAATGGAAGAATATCATGTTTATAACATGAGTTTACGGCCACCATGAGTTTACGGCCGTAAACTCACATGGTGTGGCAGTAAACTCCACATGATGAAGTTTAAGGCTTGCTTGTTAGGTTACAACTTCAACAGACACTTCCTATCACTCATTCTTATCGTGTACTAGGCTCAGAATGCTCAAACAGACTCTAAATAGTGCTAAAAGATAGCAGAAACATGTCTGACTTTGATTGAGTTGAATAGTTGTACAAGATAGAAATTTTGGGTTGTCACATTGACGCTGATAGGCTTGATACTCTGGTGTTGGCAGTAATGTAGACACTGAAGCTGATAGATAGTGTGTGGAATGTTTGACTCATCAGATCATAAGGTGTGACCTTACAGTAGTAGTACTGATGACTTGCGACTCTAACGCCTTACAATGGTTTGTATCAGGGATGCCACACTGCATCTGTCAATTAGGTATCCTAAATAGCAATAAACAATAATGTGTGTTGTATGACAGTCTACGAACCCATGCCACTTTGTAATATTCTCATATTCTACGAATATTTAGAGTCAAAAGATTCATTGAATAACATTTTTCTCAGCACGTTCACCCAAGATTTAATCCAGTATAGGTTCACTATTCACAATCTCAAACCCAATTTCATTTCCAATTCAAAGTGTCTTCTCTTTTTCGCTGAGTTTCTCGAAACTGAGGATTCCGTTTCATTTTGATTAACCTTTGAGTTCGATAGGGGAGGTGCACAGTTTAGGTCTAGAGAGCCAAGATTCAAGTTCAATGTAACCCGAAGTGAGTTAATTGTTGGATTTTTAGAATCAATGGTGTTGAATTGTGCTCATTCGTCTCTAGGCAGAGATAATTCCAATGAAATATATATTCTCCTTTTGTATGAAGCCTTACCATATGATTGGGTCGGATATGTGGCTTTGGTACTTGCAAGTGGGTTTTGTGAAGGGTTGTTGCATGGAAACGGACCAAGCCATCCAAATCAAATATTTTCAACCTTATTGTTGGTCCATTATTCAAGCCTATATTGGAGTCCACTAGTTGGGTTACAAAAATGTTGGCGGTAGAATTTTGAATATCGTTGACTACACCTAAAAGATCCATTAATGAATTCGACTTATTAGATTCCATGGCCACCCACTTCAACTGTTTTTTCTGCTACTTTCTCTTTGTCAGCCCTCGTCTCTAAATTAGATATGTATGGATGTTTCTCATCATCAATGGAGAAGGGTTTCTCAAATTTAGCAATCCCTACCATTACAAATTTACCGTCGATTTCTATTGGGACTTCCTCATTGATATATTTCTTTTGACTAGTTAGGACACCAAGCTTGACACATGAGAGATCTGCTCTATGTTTAAAGTCGTCGAAAGCAACAACGATACTGCAAACTTATCAATGATCTTTTTATTGTTTGATTCACTCAAATGCCTAAGTGGTAAACCAACAATCCTTACTCATGCCAACCCTTCAATTGAAGAGTCCTTGTCATGAGCCATTTGAAAAATTCTTTCCATACCACAACATTAAGAAAGAATTCTTGAGCAGATTCAGGGCGATTAAATCTTAGGAGAATTTCCAAACCTCTTGTGTATTTCATGTCTACCCATTTATCCTAATGAGTGGATATGAGTGGTGGTGTGTAACACAGATGTAGAAATGACCTTTCTTCTCCTGTCAATGCTTTCATTCTCATCCCTTGATCCACTTAATCGTCGTCTATCAGTTGTATCGGAAGTGTCGACGCTTGCATAACAGGTGTTGGTCCTGCTTTGTGTCTAACTACCTCAGCGAAAGACCCTCCATCCCTGAACCCTCCACTAGTGTTCCAGATGGAGTTTGATGCTACTTTAGAATAGGTAGGGAATTGTTTTCTTACTGGGATTGGGTTGTTTGGAGCATCCTTCCTTTTGTGCCTCTCCACGTTGATTTCCAACTTGTTGTTCCTACATAAAATTCTGTTTAGTTGTTCTTGTAGCACCTTTACGTCCGGGACATCAACAAATCTTATGAAACCAAAGTTTTTCCCGTTTCTTCCGCTTTTTTCTCCGAAGTATACATCTGTCAACTTTCCGAACGGTGAGAATATCTTTTTGATATCAACCTTTGTTGCACCGGTGGGATGTTGGTGACATAGAAATTGATTTTGATATTGTTCGCCAGAATTTTTCTCCACTGTGTCAGAGTTTTTCTCCTTTGTACGTGCGATGTACGAGCAACCATCTGTCTTCTTTCGAGAGCATCTTCTACGACCGGTTATTTGTCAACATCAATTATCTATCATACACGATAACTGATTAAACTAATACATGTACAATTATCAAGTTCAATTAGCTATGTTTTTTCTTTATTTCTTTTCTTTTAATTTATCATTTACACGTTATATAATCAAATATATCTAAACGATAAATTTTGACCAATTACTTTTCGTATTAGGATATTCATGTGCAAAAGTCACATTAATGGTTTTCTTTTATACTTGGGTTAATTTCAAGGTGTTAATATATGGTGGAGTAGATATGAATTTAGACATTAGACACGATTTTTTTTATTTAAAAAAAGTTATGTTTCTATGCAAAATTATTTATTAATTTATGATATGTTTAAGGTTTTAAAACAAAATGTTTTATTAGTTAATCAGTTACTAAAATATAATAAGTTTGATAAATTGAGGTGTTTGAAAATACTTGCATATATGTTTAAATGACAGAATAAATCATAATAAGTTGATAAATTGAGGTGTTTGAAAATATTTGTTTATATGTTTAAATGACCGAATAAATCAATTTATAAAGATTGTTTAGGTTATAAGTAGGGGTAAAAATATATATTTCCAACCTTAATTAGGAGTTTTAAATAAGTAAATAGATATTAACTTATTAAAAACTTATTATCTAAGTCAATAAATATTTATAATTTTTTTTTATCAAAACGTTTAAAAATAACTTATTAACGGTATCAACCTATATACTAATATATAATAAGTCAATAAACATATTAAATAAACAATCTCAAACATCCCTTTCCTTTTAAAGTAATTCATATTTAATATGTGAATAATATTCGGTGGATTACTTTTGGGTATTTAGATTGCTTTATAATTGATGTTAGTCGAACAAAGATTTAAAGTTTAATCGCTAAAATAGAAAAAATGCATAGTAATTTTTGTATATTAATTTATAACTTCAACGAAAGAAAAACTTAAAAAGAAAGTAGAAATATAAATGTCGTAATAGATCTATAAAGGAATCGGATTCATTTGATCCAAAAAGAAATATTAAGTTTTTAACACAAGTTAGTGCCAAATATTTCAATATAGAACTAGTGTTTTGGATGGATGGAAGACAATTAAATATTGATGATGTGTATGAAAGGAGTTCTTAATATATTTGTGCAATTGCTTACGTTTTGAAAGTTTCTATTTTTCAATGGTCTAAATTGTTTATTTAGTCTAACTTTTATTTATTTATATATGTGTTCATTTGTTTCTTTTTGCTAATTTTATAACATTATATGCTAATTCAACAAAAGTAACCTTTACCATTTATAAGATAAAATGCGCCGTCGAGATTGCTTGCCTAGACCTCGAAAGATCTAATAAATCCAAAAACCTGTCTAACTCAACAAAACATATTATTTTAATTTAAAGCAAATAATTAACTGTAATTAAGAGGAAAATATTATTCGCATTAGATTTTTCTTCTCTTTGTCTACTTGTTTTTAGATTGATTGACTGTATTAGCTGCTTTGGATTTTAATATCAACAAAATAATATGATTAGTTTGATTATATAATTATAACTATACTGAAAAACTATGCATAGCCTAATGTGACCATATAAGACCTATAAAGGCAATAATCATAATCTTCTTCGCATTAGATTTTTCTTCTCTTTGTCTACATGTTTAGATTGATTGATTGTATTGGTTGCTTTGTATTTTAATATCAACAAAATAATATGATTAGTTTGATTATATAATTATAACTATATTGAAAAACTATGCATAGCCTAATGTGACCATATAAGACCTATAAAGGCAATAATCACAATCTTTTTCCCTCAACAAGTCTAATCTTTGGTTAGACTTTTATATCAAGCAACCGACCAAAGAGAATTAGTCAAACCCCTTATATTCTTTTTTAATTATATATGATATTATTATTTAATTTATAATGATGATATCATATGCTTGTTGGGGTTAATTATAAAAATATTAAAATAAATAAAATCATCTTGTTCACATATACCACACAAAGGGAAAATATGTATTTTGTAAATTGTAAAATTGTTTTCTCTGCTAAAAAATTACAAACTTACGATTTTTTTTCCACGGTATCATCAAAGTTAGCCAATTTTAGGGTTTTTATTATTTATTTATTTGTTTTTGGGAACTTGAGGAATCTAACCCTTTTAAATGATTTTTTAGAACAAAATCAGGAAAAGTTTTTTTTTTTTTTTTTTTTTTTTTTTTTTTTTTTTTGTAAAATAACCACATTGTTCCGAAGATGTCTTCAGAATTCTGAAGTACGATTCCCAACCATGGTTCTGGAATACATTTTACTTGTTTTTTTTTGTTTTATTTTTTCGTGTAACATGTGATTATTCTTTTTGTATAAGTTTTGGTTTTTTTCCCGTGTAACATGTTGTTGTTCTTTTAGTATCAGTTTTGGTTTTATATAATGTATAAGTCTTGCTTTTAGAAAATGTATAAGTTTTGGTTTTATAAAATATAAAACGCAATTAAAATCAACAAACAACTAATAAATACATAAACTAAAGGGATGTGTCTTTAAGTGATATTACAAATACAATGTTCAAATAATCTTTGACCTTGTACTTCAAAAAAATTTCGCTAGTCGTCTTCGATAACCCTTACTCCATGGACCGTTTTACCCTCTATAAAAATCGATATCCTAGTGCTCAACGCCTCCAGGAACCACCACAAAACACCTCACAATACTCTCTGTTGTCAATCAGGGCGATCACTATATGTCGAGCTAATTATCCACCATTCAACATGCATCTCAACTTATGTACGAGTCTATTATTCTGCTATCAAAATTATAAAATTAAAAATAAACATAAATTATATATATATATATATATATATATATATATATATAAGTAACCATTTTTCGTCGATTTGTAAAAACTGGTTGCAGTGAGTCTTTTGTAAAGGCTTCAGTTTTGACCATGCAACAGCCCGATGGATCAAATTCTTTTGTCGGGTACCAAACAAACTGCTCACAGGAAAAGTCTCAAGAATTCATATCTAAATGTTAGCAAACAAATAATAAATTGTTGGAATATTAGCAAACAAAAAAATAATAAAATTTTCATCATATACTTACATTAAAAACGTATAAAACCCCGTTTAAGGTGTAGGTCATTTTTTGAGATTGTTTCTCTTTCGGTTCGTCTGGATGTATATGCTTGTCAACCTTATTGAATATAGTAACTAGCTGTTTGTGCAACTAATCCCAAATTACACCCCCCCTGGATTGCTGACATATAAAAAATTAACAAATAATTAAGTTTCTAAAAAGTATTAGTAATGATAAGTAATTATACTCAATATGTAACACCTGATTCCTAGAATGCCTATTATTCAAGTATTTTGTGTTTTCTCTGGGGCTCGACGAGTTGGAGGCCCAACTCGTCGAATAGAGTCGTGACCCACAGAGAGTTTAAGTATCCTACTCAACGAGTTGGGGGGACTGAATCGACGAGTAGGTGTTGGTTGAGTGAAACCCTAAATCTGAAGGTTTGCACCCTATTTAAACAACTTATCTCAGCCTCCATCGCCCTTATCACTCCCAGAAAGTTGTGTATTGAAACCCTAGCCGTTTTTGTGTGTTCTAAGGCCATTTTGGTACATTTGGTGGTTTGTGAAGCTTGAGAAGAAGAAGAAAGAAGCTTGAGAGTTCGAGTTGGGGCTTAGAGATTCAGAGATCTAGTTCCATTTTCAGCACAATCAAGGTAAAATGCCCCTGTCTTGGTCTTCTATGTGTTTATTCATCTTTAGACTTGCATTTTGGGCACATTTAGGGCTTTCCAAGCCATTTTAGGATTTGTGGAGTGTTATATGGAGTCTTGACTTCAGATCTAAGTCATTAGAAGGGTCTCATGGCATAAAGGTGCCAACTTTATGGCCATGAGAGCCCCATGCATCTTGTAGAGCACCTTGTATGGCTTTTTGAGCCAAAGCCCCCATGCATATGCACCAAGTTTGGAGCTTTACGTATGAAATGGACATTAGGGGGACAAATCTATGGTTTTGAGGTGTTAAGGCCCATCTAAATCGACTGTATAGTGTTGGTCAAGGATGCACTCGAGGATTTGTTCTTGGGACTCGGTGAGTCGCGGTGTAATGACCACCAAATCCTTACTGTGGACGGAACAGTTGTTAGGGAGGAAAGTCCCTTAGATGTTTGGACGTAAAGGTACTTGTGAATCATGGGACTCGACGAGTGCTTAGAACACGATCGGCAAGTCCAAGGCAATCTCCCAATCTTTGAAGATGGACTCGACAAGATGTTCATACAGCTTGGCGATTCGTAGACCGGACACCTTCTTATGAGGGAGATGAACTCGCTGAGTTTAAGGAAGAACTCGGAAAGTCCAATGAAGATGGTCCCGATGGTTTGAATGAAAAAGAACTCGTTGAGTTCTTGCTAGACTCGATGAGTGGAATCGGGGTTGGATCGGGTTAGTGGAGTATGGACTCGACGAGTTGGTAGACCAACTCGGCAAGTCAGGTCAACTGGGTGTTGACTTTGACCAATGTTGACTTTGCTTGGTTTTTGTATTGACCCTGGTTAGGGTTGTATGTTCTGTTTGATGACTTGAGGGTTGTCGTGTAGGGATTGAGGAGTCGAGGAGAGCTGACGTTCATGCCGAGGACAGTTTAGACACTACACAACATCGAGGTGAGTTACTTTCCAGTAGAAGTGGGTCTAAGGTGCTAAGGCCGACCCACTAGTAAGTGTTAGTTGGGATGGTTATCTTTGTGATAATTGTCTGGTCTGTTATTGTTGGAGATGTGAGCATGCTAGATTGCTAGATATATGAGTATACTAGTTTGCTAGTTGCCATTTTATATGAGATAGTATTAGTAGAAGGGGACTAGTCCCCGATTCGGTCATCAGGACCAATGGGTAGATCGGACACCCCAGATATGTCTGACAACATGATTATGATATGACATTATGTGTTAGTAGTAGGGGTGAAATAGTCCCCGTGTTCGGTTGAGATAGACCGAAGGGTAGGTCAGCACCCCAGAATAGCTTGACATGGGTAGGTCAGCACCCCAGAATGGCTTAACATGGGTAGGTCAGCACCCCAGAATGGTTTGACTTGGGTAGGTCAGCACCCCAAAATGGCTTGACATGGGTAGGACGGGCACCCCGAAATTTCCCGGTAGTATGTATGCTATGTGATTGTATGGTATGTGGTATGATGGGGGAACTCACTAAGCTTTGTGCTTACAGTTTCAGTTTTGGTTTCAAGTACCTCTTCATTCAAGGGGAAGGAGCCGAAAGTGTAGCAGCGCATCACACATACACACATGATTTCCGCTTAGAGTTTTCTGGGATTGTACTCTGATATTTCGATACTTCGAATGATTTGGTTTTGAGACACGATATTATGGTTTTATGTATTGACATGATCTTGGTAATGTTTTGATAAACTGCTTTATAAATCACTTGATTAAAAAAAACAAATTTTTTGGCCTCAAATTTTGGGATGTTACAAGTTAGTATCAGAGCCCTGGTTTGAGGGAATCGGACACATCCTTAGGGGTGTCTGGACTCAAACTGAGGGATTAAAAGATTTTTCACAAAGAAAACAGTTTCTAAAATTTTAATTTAAAGAATTTTGAGAAAGGACAAGGTATGTGATGCGTGCGACCGGCCGAGCTCAATTAAGTTTTCCCCAAGATACCCATACTTGTTATGTTATGTGTATGATTTATGATTCTGAGAACTGCATGCTAGATTAGGGCTAAGGATCTAGGAGGATGCCTTGTATGCCTGATATATGATTCTGAGAACTACATGCTAGATTAGGGCTAAGTGTCTAGAAGGATGCCTTGAATGCCTGTTGTATGAGCTGTATGCTAGGACTGTTTAGCTCGCGGTAGGATAGCTTGATTAGGTTATGACTGATGTGGTTACTCAATGCACGAATGCTGATTGCTTTGTGATAAAGGGGTCCTGGCTAACTTTAACTAACTAATGAGCGGATATGTAACTGTATTCGCAAGCTAGTTAGGGAAGGGAAGTAGGGACTGTCAGTGCAACTGATGGCGGAGAGTAGGTCGAAGGGTGCCCTAGGAAAGCCTAGGACGAGATTAGTGGAAAGGGTATCGGTAAAAGGAGTTGGTGAAGTTGAAGCTGTTGGGTTTTGAGCAATCTAACACTTCCTAAGTGTGCATGCAACCCTAATAAACCTTGGATCTATGTTTTCTTCTAAAATACATGCAAATAATAATTTCCAAGGTTTCTTCCTAACTAGCATAGCATAAGGATCATGAATCATAAAACTACTAGTAGAAATACATACCTTTTGATGGTGGTTGATTGCTTGGAGTTTGAGAGCCTAGCACCAATAATGTGAATGCCTAAAGTGGAATCACAAATCACCACAAACTTGGAAAACCTTGAGAGAATAATATGATTATGTAGAAATCGGCCACCCTTAGTTCTCACACAACTAGTGCTTACCCTTAAGCCCTATTTCTTGCATCATATGCTTCTTTATATAGTGTGCATGGTTAGGGTGAAACCCTAATAACCCATGTCTTTTCCTTTCCAAGGATCCATGGGTTAAAAGCTCCATGGATCATCCATGGACTTCCATATTAGCTTAGCCCATTAACAAATGAGTATTAGCCCACACTATATAAAATATAATAGCCCATAATTTAATCAGTCTTCTTTTTAATCTCTAAATTAATTCATAATTAATTTAAGACTAAAACTAATTAAATAACATGACTTCATATTAATATATTATAACTTATAATATATTAATAAATCATAAACATACTATTCTCATAAGATTATCCATATAAATTGTTCGGGTGAAGTGCAACCCAAATGGATCATGCCGGGTCGGGTCAAGTATATACCAAATAAGTTATGGACTTAGACACCTTATCCAACAGTCTCCCACTTGGATAAGTCTAATAACTGTATTTGCGTATGTTACTACAGGAACCAACCAGCAATCGTAGCTCTCAAAAACTCTGTTGAACTATGAAGCGCCATTTTAGATAAGTGATCATCTAATCCTCTGTTCTCATGATATCAGCCGGACAAATACATGGAACAACGTCGTACTTATTGTCTAGCAGTTTGTTTCCCGATTTCTGATTTGTTTGACAAAGAACTTAATCGAACACATCAATTTAGTTCTGACCGGCCGGTACATAGGTCACAACAAAATCATCGAGGGGCCCAAATATCGCTTCTATTTCTAGAAGGAATAGATGAACTTCGACTCATATGCTTGTTCTACTACTTGTTGAATTGTACACAAAGGCACGTTTTATAACATCAAGTTACTGATGCATTTACGTGCAATCAATGCACAACCAACTCATAGGTAACAACTCATATCTCTAGGATTGAAGATTTATATGATATTACCGTCTCACGATCACTCGAGATAAATTTCATGAAGTGATACAAGTGAGCATGGGTTTATTCCAATATTCATAACTTATGAGCACTCATGAATGTTGTAGCAACCATTGCTATGACTAAACCCATTTAGCCATCTACAAACTCGATTCATGACAGTCTTGATTCATACCTACTTCCAACATATGAACGACTGTGGAGTGTTTAAATAACTTAGTCATTTGGAAAGAATAACCTAGCTATTTTCGAAGTCACAACATGCAAAGTGAAACACAATAATAATCGAATCCAATATGGTCTCAGAACCCTTTTGAATATAAATAGAACCACCTTTTATTTATCACCATATTGATTACACATTATTCATTGTATAATGTTTCAAACAATCAACTTATGACTTGAATAAAAACAACAGTCGTCCCATGCTCCTAGCATGTACACTTTGTTTTTCTAAACAATAGTTATGCCATACTCCAAGTATGCACACTATGTTTGTCTATGATCCTTACATTGTGATGTAGATCAATTGAACATGATTCCAATGATACTCATTTCACAATACCAAATCCTTATTGTAAATGTGAGAATCCCCGATTCCTATCATTTACCAAAAAATCTATTAGATTTTAAACTTTTATGCAATGTTCCTCTTGTAATGATTATGCACAAAGTCACCAAAACCTTGTCACCAGTCATTACAGAGTATTCCGAAGAAGATCAACTCTATGGAAACGAAGTCTCATATTCAAAGTACATTGCTTTGAACATCCTTGTTGCATTAAAGTTTTCTAATCTTACACAGATTGAATCACTTCCACCTATGGAGACATTTCCATAGTGCCATTTTGACTATCACTTCCGAACAAGAGTTACTTCTTTTTAGAATATGTCAATATGGTCCTTTCCGACAACTTACATCATACTTCCAACTTTCCCTGAGCAACCAATCTTTGGCGAACCTCAGATTGTCCTCGACAATTGCTTAATCACTTTAGTCATATCCAGTTCTAGACTTTTCCCTTCTCAATGCCTTAAGCATTTGGAAAATTTAGAAAAGATGAATATTATAGCACATGCAATTGTTCCTATATCCGAAGCATATGGGACACGATTCATGATGTTTGACATAAAGACATGATACTAGACAAGTCTTTTGCTACAATATTTTTTATTTGCCATGTTTTCAAAATTTAACTATGAAGAGGGATGCCGTAATCATAATCAAATTTTGAAAACGCAATATATATAGAATTTCTTCAAGTTGAACCATTCCAACATAAAATTCATATATATATATATATATATATATATATATATTCTTGACTAAAGATGATTAAAATCTCAATCTAAGCTTTAGAATTGAAACGAAGTATAATTTCCTCTCCCTTAATTATAGCAAAACAACTTTTCAACCCATGCAACTTCACAAATTGAAACTTTGTTTTCTATAATTAACATTGCTAACTTGCAACACTAAACGTAATAATCATGCTCCCACTAACATGATGATTATCAACATAACACTTATGCTCCCACTAGCTCTGACATATTTCTAGAAATCTGCTGGACTTCTGAAATTTAGATTCATACACCCTTTCTTAGATAGCTCACATGTGTGTCTAAACAATTTTCAGAACTATGAAAACGGATACCGTAATCATAGTCTTAATTGTTTAGACGGTTTCCATTTCTCACAAGTCCATGTTAGTGTGCCGGTGAACCACACGCGCTCCACTAACGACTTTTGAAAATGCAAATAACACAATTGATATCTACGTAAAATCTACTTAGTGAAAGCGTTTCCTCACCATCATTTTCATGAATCGGAGAGAAACCTTATGACACTTAGATTTTATAGTGTATGAGTTCCTATCCATGTGAATTTGTCAAAACCATAATCACAAGATAAGGTTAGTGACAAATTCAACCTTACATGGATTAAACTTGTTCAGTCTTAGTTTCTTGTCACCTTGGTAGCACAAGGCCCACCAATGCTTCCAAGTTGAACTCTGATAACTCACATGCAAATTCAACTCATTTGAAGTAGGTACAGAAATAAGAATTATGTCAACACGATAGGTTGCAAACCTTAAGCCGTGTGCTAGTGATAAATTACAGGTTTTACTCTTGATTAAATCTTGAAACTCTTTCAGGATCTTTAAGGCTCCCACTGTCCCCTTGACATATAAGTTTCCCCAGTCAAGAACCATTCCTTGACAAAACAAATATTCAAGGGCCAGTGCGGATTCTTATCAAGACTAACACTTCACACAATTGGTCTTAGTTGGTCTTTGTCTCATCCAAGACATCACAACTTACCAATCTCAAATGTACAAGAGTAGAAAACATTTTACTCTTACATTTGACTAGTGTTAATAAATTTTTCTTTATGTCACTCAAAGTTACAATCTTGGAGTATGACTCTAAGAATTGTTTTGGAACGAAGTATGACTCATCTTCTTGATTTTAACCAATCCAACAATTCATGACCTCTCTTCTTAGCTATAACAATGCACTAAGACATCCTTAGAGTATGAATTTGTGATATGGTTTCATAATCATTAAGATGATCATGAAATATGATACTAAAGTACTCTCCCGTCCTTTCAGATTTGAGAAACTTTTATCTTTCTGCCTAATTTGATTCTTCTCAATTGTTTTGTCATACATTGTAACCTTTCCAATGTTACAAAATTATACTTAACCTCATAAGTATAATCATATTTACTAATCTTTAGTAAATCATGACAAATCAATCTTTGTGGTGGACCTTGACCAACGCACACCCAGTGTACCTAATTCCTTAGTCCTTCAATTGACTCACATATACATGTGATCAAAGAATTAGTCTTAATTTTCAAAGATGAAAATTCTCATTCATCATACAATACAACTTGTATGATTCCAAGTTTCTGTCCAATTGAAACTTGGGTGATGAAAAACTTTCTTCATTTGGTAAATTCAGACACTACCACAAATGAAGGAATCAAATCCACTTTCCAATATTGCTATTACTGGAAACATATAAGCAACAATTTTCCACAGATGTCATTGTAAGGATATTTTTAAAATAAATAAAATTAAAACCCCTTTTTTTCTTTTATTTTAAAACTTTGCAGAAAAACTTATCCTTACAATCCACATGAAAACCTTGTTGTTATCTATTCATAAGCAATATATTATAACTCTTAAGCAACAACTCAAAATTCTGATTACCGAACCATGCGATCGAAACCCACCTTCGCAATCAGAATCAACATATACTTACTTTAAGCTTCCTATCTTTTCTTTGATTCTTAAAAACATCAACATGTGACCCATTCACATTATGTAATAAGAATCTCCAAATAGAAACTTAATAGAGTTAGTCAGTGGACTTTAACTGAAGTAGAGTCAAACTTTTTGACTTGATCAATCTTATGATCTTTCAGGTAAATATGGCAGCTTCGCAATCAGTGTCCCTCCCTTTGGCAATAAAACATATAGACCCTTTGGTAATGGCACATGAGACTATCTCAGACTTAGCCTTTCTCTTTACCATTTGGTCAACCGAGTTGACTATGGCCGATCCCTTTCCATTGGGAAGAGAAATGCTTTTCTAGATATCCAATGCTACCATTGTCAATGTCCATTTAATACTTGGGAAGTTGTTCTTTTAATCAAATTTGCTTTACTGGTGTTCCAAATCATTGCTGATTCCACAACACCAAGCAAATAGATAACATCATTAAGGGTCATGTCATAGTCTGTCTCATAGTAGTCCCAAAGAGACTCACTATGTTACTAAGAAAGTGATTGAACATCCAACTTTCACGAGACTTTGACACCCAACTCTCCCGGCTTGTCAATATGTGACTTTATCTCCAAGATGTGAGCACACATAGACTATGCTTGCCAATAGGGATTGAGTGACTTTAAACTTTTCAAGAACTTGTGGGTGAGGGAGAATAATTGGAGGAGGTGGAGGAAGTGAAGCATGATGTTGAGGGACACCATCTTCAAGAGATTTGGGAAGATCATAGTTGTCTGAACCAGACATCTATAATGGGAGAAAATCAAGTTAGTTGATTCAAAGTCCTTAATATAACACCCAATATGAAATATTAAGGCTAGGACCCAACACAATATTTTATAATTTGGAAGAGGGATGCTGTAATCCAAGCTATAAAATATTTGAAGGTAGGCGAATGACGATTCACCAATTTCCACCATGAAAAACGAAATAATTTATTAGGTTTTAATTGGATTTAAAATTCCTAGATCTTTTGAGATTCATTGAACTTTTCAATGGCATGTTTCAATCTCGAGTGTGCCCTCTCAAATTTTGTGACTGGGATGCCGAGGATCACAAAACAAGGTGTGAATAACCATACCAATTCACTTGGTACCCTTAATATTATCACCCAATCAATGTGCCGGTTAACCACACACGCTCCATTGATCTATGACAAACATTAAGTCACCCTTTGTGATCCTTACTAGTCCAAGTTAGTGTGCCGGTTAACCACACACGCTCCACCAACGACTTGGTAAGGTACAAAGTGTGAATTCCATGGGCTAGCACCAAATTCACATTTTTCCTAAAGTAACTAAGATTGGGAATTAAATAAAACATTTAGTTACTTTATAATAATCATTATACTTTTAATGAGAATTTAAAGTCATTGTCCTACCCGTTCAGCTAACGACCCTCCACCAGTCAAGCAAGCGGTGGGTGAGAGTGGACACCCATTAAGTTGCCATTTTATAGGCAACAACCTTATACCCACCTTATAGACCGGCTTCGTGAATGAGGCCTACTAACGGTAAAACGACTTGTTCTTATACATATATATAATAATTAACCATTAATGTTATAAATAGTATAAGTGTTGAATTTTAACTTTTAAAACTCTAGGATGTGGAATTAAAGTTTGTGTGAGACTTTACAAATTCCAAAACTTGAGGGCAAGTTTTGAACAATTCATAAACTTTTGGATATTAATAACTTATGAGTTTTAATTAAGTGTTTAAAACTTTTAATGAAGAGTCTCTTGGAAATCCATAACTTGAGGACAAGTTATGAAGTCCATAAAAGCATTTATTAGAAAAACTCTTCAAAAGTGGAACTTATGACTTCTTAAAAAAAACATTTAAAAGAAAAAACTTTTGGAATTCCATAACTTGAGGACAAATTATGAATTCCATTGAAACACATTAAGATCAAGAATTAACTAACTAACAATTTGCAAATAATTCCTATGATCTAACAAAACTCATATGAACATGAACATCCACATTAACAATTTCAAGAATCATATGAACACATATAAACTTGAAATTTTGATTATAACTTTGAAGTTGGTCCACCATCATCATTACCACATCAAAAACAGGTTTTATGAGTCCAAAACAGTTTAAGGTAATGATTCTAGACCAATTCCAGCACCAAAACTCGAAGATATGCTGTCTGGGGGTCCAACTCGTCGAGTGCATGAACCAACTCGCCGAGTTGGATGAATTTTGTCTTGGACTCGTCGAGTCCCTTCATGGACTCGGCGAGTCTGCTGTGCAGACAGCACATAAACTTCAATTTTCTGCAATTTGCATCAAGTATTCAAGAAAACAAGCCTAGGCTCTGATACCACTATTGGGTTTTGAGCAATCTCACACTTCCTAAATGTGCATGCAACCCTAATAAACCTTGGATCTATGTTTTCTTCTAAAATACATGCAAATAATAATTTCCAAGGTTTCTTCCTAACTAGCATAGCATAAGGATCATGAATCATAAAACTACTAGTAGAAATACATACCTTTTGATGGTGGTTGATTGCTTGGAGTTTGAGAGCCTAGCACCAATAATGTGAATGCCTAAAGTGGAATCACAAATCACCACAAACTTGGAAAACCTTGAGAGAATAATATGATTATGTAGAAATCGGCCACCCTTAGTTCTCACACAACTAGTGTTTACCCTTAAGCCCTATTTCTTGCATCATATGCTTCTTTATATAGTGTGCATGGTTAGGGTGAAACCCTAATAACCCATGTCTTTTCCTTTCCAAGGATCCATGGGTTAAAAGCTCCATGGATCATCCATGGACTTCCATATTAGCTTAGCCCATTAACAAATGAGTATTAGCCCACACTATATAAAATATAATAGCCCATAATTTAATCAGTCTTCTTTTTAATCTCTAAATTAATTCATAATTAATTTAAGACTAAAACTAATTAAATAACATGACTTCATATTAATATATTATAACTTATAATATATTAATAAATCGTAAACATACTATTCTCATAAGATTATCCATATAAATTGTTCGGGTGAAATGCAACCCAAATGGACCATGCCGGGTCGGGTCAAGTATATACCAAATAAGTTATGGACTTAGACACCTTATCCAACAGAAGCAATCCTTGAGGAAAGTACGGATAGATGTGGAAGGTAGTATGGGCCCATATTACTGGAAGCAGAGGATCCGTACTCGAGTCAAGGAGGGTCGAGATGGAACCAGGGAACATGGAGAGTATGTGAGACCTCTCGAGAGCATGTATGATCCTAACGTTTATGTGTTTATTTTCAGTATGGTGACCACACGACATGGAGTAGGAGGTTTAGGATCAGGATCAGGCTTGGGTGCAGGATCCGACCAGGTTGACGACGGGCTACACGAGTTCATCACATCTGAGATCACGAGAGGTATCCTTGAGTCGACCCCGGTTATTTTCGGTTCGATCAAGGAGGGGATTATCGAGCTGAGGGAGGATCGCCTTCGATTATTCAAGTGTAATTTGGCGTCTGGCCAGGTGGGTACGCGTACACTGTCCTTCAAGGATTTCAGAGGGAGTGGTGCGCCAGATTTTCACGGGGTGAGGAACTCCATTGCTGCCAGGAGATGGATCACAGACATTGAGTTTACGCACTTGAGGAGCTTTTGCTCAGAAGGGTCGAAGGTCCACTTTGCTGCGGGATATCTGAGGGATAGAGCTAGAGACTGGTGGGAGTCAGTTGGTGAGTTGTTGGGAGCCTCAGCCGTCAAGGCTATGACGTGGTAAGATTTCATGACGAGATTCAGGGCTGAGTTTGCGTCGGCTGTGGAGCTTCAGCAGTTGGCCAAGGAGTTTTTGGATATGAGGCAGACGACTTAGACGGTGGCGGAGATCACCGGCAAGTTCATGGAGAGGGCCCTGTTGGTACCCCAGTATGCAGGGGATGAGGAGATGCGGAAGACCCGCTACCGTGATATGTTGAGGGCTTATATTCGGGAGCATGTTAGCTATTCAGCCAGCCCGACCCTAGAGTCCATGATAACCAGGGTGCAGGAGACGGAGCTCGATTTGGAGCATGTCAGGAAGAGGAAATCAGACACTGAGCAAGTGACAGGGGTTTTGGGGAAGAAACCCAAGGGATCTAACGTTAGGTCGAAGGGCCATCCAGGCCAGAGCCGCTGCAGGAAATGCAACAGGCCGCATGAGGGAGCTTGTAGAGCGGGATCGTCGAGCTGCTACAAATGCGGCAAGACGGGGCACTTTGGCAGGGATTGTACTGCCCTCGCCCCCACAGTGCAGATGTCCAACCTGATTTGTTTCCATTGCAATCAGAGGGGCCATAAGAAGGCCAACTACCCTAGATTGACAGCAGTGACAGCAGCATCGCCAGCAGTGGCACCGACCCAAACGTCAGCATGTTTCACGAATGACCGGAAGGACAAGGTAGAGACTCCAATGGTGCGGAGCTGAGCATTTCAGTTGACAGCCGAGGAGGCACGCGCTGCACCCGATGTGGTGACGGGTATGATTTCTTTCTTATGCTTTTATGTTATGTCGTTGTGATTTTGATATGATATGTATGTGCTCTGTTTAGGATCATTCCATGTGAACCCCGTTCAGGTATTTTTGATTCGGGTGCTACCCGATCGTTTGTCACTCTTGCGCTTAGCAAGAAGTTTCTTGAGTCTTCGGGCATGTTGGATTTCCCTCTAGAGGTCGAGATTGTGGATGACCGGTCAGTGCGAGCATCATAGGTCTACCGAGATTGTCTTTCGAGGCTATTCGAGGAGCGTTACCTGCTAGATCTAGTTCCCATACCTTTGTGAACAGGTTTCGCTTGATGCTATGACCGGTTTGCTTAAAGGTGCTTTGGTACTACTTGTGCTTGGCACATCAAATCGTGTACGTTCATTAAGTGGTTCTGCCACATACCTACCCTTCACCATCTATGATGTTTTCTGAGATAGACCTTCTGTTTCATCGGCGTTATCAATCGTTGCTGACCAGAAAAACTCATCACAACCATCAGCATTATCTTCTTCTATTAATGTTGTTAGTTCGGTTGTCTGTTGTTGAGGAACTCCTTTAACTGTATAAACTTAATTTGGAGTTGTTTGGACCTTTTGATATACAACAGCTTTTTCCTTGAGGACTTTAATCTTGTCTTTTGAAGAGCGAGCGAACTCAACAAAGTATTCAGAAATAAGATTTTTATTGGTTTCGGGTTCGCTCTTGACAAATTCAGAATAGTCCACCTCATCTTCTACAGATATTTCACTCATATCATCATCCTCATTAAATTCAGAAGTATTTTCAATATCAATTTTGTTTTCTGAACTCAACTTGGCATTCAAAGAGTCAAATTTCTGTACAGTTTCGGTTTTGATTTTTAATTTGTCATTTTCATCCAACAAATTTTGAGCATGTCCTTATGGTCTTTTGAATTTATGAAGGACTCTATTTTGTCAAGACCAATTTTGTAAGAGGGAGAGATATCATCAGAAAAAATAACGTTTTCACAGTTGTATGCATCGACATCGATTTCATCCTCCTTGAACTCAAGGAAGGGTAAAATCATATGATGTATCTTCTTTCCTATATCACAATTAAGATGCAATTGAGTAATGTTGGAATATAATCTTTTAGCAATCAAACAAAAAACATTTCGTTGTTTCAAAAGCTTTAAATTATCTCTTTGCAAATAAATTGTTTCATACCTAGACCTAATCAACTCTTTCTCCTTTTGCTCCATCCACATACGCCTCTCCTCACTCTTCGATGATACCCTGCTGACTTGATCAAGTAAGTTAGAGTTTGTGACGCGAGTTTGAGTTAAACTACCACTTATACTAGAAAATTTAGATTTTAATCCATTTAGTTCCTTTTCATAGTTTGTGATGGGGATATTTAAAGAAACAAGAATAGATTGTACCTTCTTGATCAACTCATCACATTCGTTGATCTGCACACTAACAGGTTTTGCTGCAAAAAACCTATCTTCACGATCTTTCGCTTCATCTAGTCCCCCATCAGTATTATAACCTCTCATTTATGATACCACAGAGGTCACCATCAGACACTTTCCAGCAACATTCTCTTCTTTTACCAACAAAGCCCTGCCATGAGTGGGCTTGCTCACTTGTTCATCTTCAGAATCAGTTGACCAAACTTCGACCCCGCCAACTACATCATCAACAGTATTTCCCTGCACAATTAGAGCATTCATAGTGTTATTAGATCCAGCTTTCTTCTTCCTGATTTCCTCCAACTGTCGTATGATATTTGCTTCCTTGTCATCTTCGTCATTCTTTTCAGACTTCTTTATCAACATACAATCTTTGGCAAAGTGATTTTTGCCTCCACAGTAGTGACAATTAAAACCTAAGTCACTCCCAACTTTAGCTTCCTTCTTTGGTTCTTCGGTCTGAGAAACACTCTTTGGTTCCTCCTTCACCTTCTCAGCACTGTAGCTTCCCTGTCAATTTCGGTTCTTATTAACTGGGAACCTTCTTTTGATGAACTTATTTGGATTTGACACCACTAAAGCAAAATCTTCACTTGTTAGGTCATATTTAGAAAGATCTGAATCTTCTTCTTCTTCAGCAGCATTCTTTACTTTGGAGATTAGAGCTAATGACCCCATGCTAAAAACCACGTTCGTTTCTTTAGTCACTGCATTATCATGTGACTTTAATATCCCCACTAGTTTTGCAAGAGAATAAGCCTTGAATTGTTCGTGTGCCTTCACAGTTGACACCACAGCCATCCATTTGGTTCTAAGGCCATTCATAAATGCGACCTTTTGTTCAATGACTTTCCTTTCTATCCCATGCTTTATCATCTTACTAAGGAGATGATTAAAGCGATCGAAAGCTTGAATAAGCTTCTCTTCAGGCTTCTGCTTGAAGTCACCAAATTCTGAGAGCAATAAAATTTGGATGGAATGCTCAAGATCTTCATCCGTAGAATATAGTTCCTTCAACTTGTCCCATATCTCCTTCGTTGTTGTGCATGAACATACCAACCGAAACGTGTCCGATTGTAAAGCAAACCTAATCATCCTTAAAGCATTGATGTTGCACTGAAACTTCTCCTTCTCATCTTGGGGTATGTCTTTCACATCATTAACGAGTTGATTATACTCCTTTTGACTTTTGACAACCCTTGAAGTGCTTGAATGAGCGAATGGGCCAACTGTAATCGCCTCCCAGATCAAGTATCCATTGTCTTCTGAACCAATCACGTAGTCTTCAAAGTGATGCGTCCAGACCTCATAATCTTGAGTGTACAATATGGGAATTCTTGTCGCCGATCCTATGTTGTTGGAGATATTGATTGGGTTTGACTGGGAATCATCCGTGGACATGACGATGTTTGTTCAAAAACCTGCTTAAGATCAGACTTATAAATAACGTTAGTGTAAGATCGATAATTAAAGAACTACGTCAATAGAGAATGACGGCTCTAATAATATCAATCAAAAGCGGAAAAACCCTAAGATCTTCTTCAACAAAAGAGATGTGTATGGATTACACAGTCTCCTGCTCTGATACCAATTGATGAGTTAAGAAACTCTTAGATCGATTAGATCCACACCAAGTTAAACAATAAAACAAACAAACAAACACTGAAAACACAAGATGGAATCAAAGTAATGCTTAATGATTCAAATGTAGTCATGCCTTTGCAGAGCTTGACTAAGAACTTCCACTGTAGAGGCGAGCTAGGGTTTGTAGTACAATTCAAGAGAATAATAATGAAAGGGATAATTACTAAGGATGTATGCATGCACCTTAAATAATAAAGCCTAATGAAATAATCACGGTTGGACAGGCCCAAACCGGATAACAAAACTGGGCTAAGGACCGAGCCCAAAGATGCAACACTTCTTGACCCAACATAGCCCATTAAAACCGTGAAGGCCCAAATAAAAGCCCATTTGTAGAAATTTTCACTTTTGGCCCCTTTTAAATCTATGAATATCATAAAGATCCATTTTGGTTTAAAAGTGACTCTATTGGTTCTATCAAAAAAAAACCGTGGGTTAACATGAGAACCTCACTTTTTGTTTATTTTGTCAAAATTAGCCTTCTTATGCAAAGTTCTTAGTTTTAAGTAACTTGTAAGTATTTTAAAACCATTTCCTTATAAGATAAGTTGAAATGAGTGTTATGTTCTACAAATAGCATCATCTTTTAGTAGATCTTTAGGTTCATGAAGTTTACAACACATAATCACATATATATCATGAAAAACACACAAAATCATGCATACACACATAGATCTACACAATACAACTTGTATTCTCCCCCAAAACATAGTAAAAACCGAAAATATGGGGTGTGAAGTCACTTTACTTTGAAGATTTCGGTTCTTGATGAAGATTAGAGGAGTTTTCGGCTTTACAAGCTCCCTTGTAGAGATTCTTCGAACTTAGGGTGTTCTAAGGGACAAGAATCACAAAATGGAGTGTTTAAGAGAGTGAATCTTAACAAGAAATGAAATCAAATCAATTTAGAATGATGATAACTTACCAAACTTAATGATTCTTGAAGTAGAAGTCTTAGATTTTCTCAAACACCACACAATTTTTAGAGTAAGTGGAAGGAAATTCTTTGTGTTCTTGAGAGGATTTTGTGACAACCCGAAATTTCCATTCGGTCAAACCCTAAAAGTCAATCACATTTTATTATAAGTTAATATCATTATTTCTTATTTTTTTAGCAAATTTAAAGTTCGTTTGATTATTTTAATATTATTCTTTAAACGAACGGTTGAAAGAAAGTGTCGTCTCGGGTTTTGAAATTTAAAAACCGCAAACACCTCGTGCCTTAGAAGTTCACGGCTAAACTTTTATGTTTGAGCCGAAAAATCATCCAAAAATCGTGAACTCATGCATAAGTATGAGTTTACTCCCCAAAAGCTAGTCATTTTATGTTTACTCCCCAATCACCAAAAGAGTAAACTCAAAAAACCCTCTCAAGTATCATCCTAGAATTAAATCGAGATCTTCAAACTTGTAAGTGTTCTAGCCATTTCAAGTTGATATAACACTTAATTTAGTGTTTGTGCATCTATTCATCCATTCATTTTTGTGTTTGATTAGATTTCCAAAAACACCAAGAACACCAAGAACACACATTAAGTGTTCTTGGACTTTTAGCATATGTCAAGCTTCCTTATAGTAAGTACTTCCATCCTTGAGTCCTATTAAGTTAGTATTACATGTTAGCATCAAGAAAATATGCCAAGAACACAAGGAATAAGGTGTTCATGGTCCAAGAATGTTCTTGGGCCGTAAACACCAAGAAAGGCACCAAAGTGTGCCTAAGTCCTTAATCTAAGCCCTAGTTTGATGTTTAAGCCTTCCTTGATATGTTTAAACCTTCCCTTGATGTGTTTAAGACTTGAAAAACACCAAATTCCTCCATTTTTATGTGTTTACGGTTTGGGGAACTCCCAAAACTGTAAACACCCTAAAGTATGTTTATTTGGGCCATATTCCTTCCTTAGGCCTAAAAACTAACGTAGACAATTACCTAGATGAGTTAAGGACTTGAAAACATAGCAATACCATTTTCCATATGGGTTTACAGTAGTAAACCCAAAAAAAAATGACCATGAGGCCGTAAACTCCTCAAAGGAGAGTTTTGTTGCCCTAGTCCCTTCCAAAGGCCAAACCACCAAGTAGAAATGCTTCAAAGGACTTGTAAAACCTCAAAACAACATATGGTCTTAAGGAGTAGAGTTTACGACCGTAAACCCTACAGTTTACTGCCGTATATTCCTTGGGTAATGTCACTAAAACCGTAAACTCCAAAGGAGTTTACCCTTGAACTCCAAACACTCTAGCTTTGCCCTACAAACCCTTGGATGCAACCCTTGTGATCTTTAAACACTTAAAACAAACTGTTTTCAAGTTCTAGTGTGTCCCAACTTAATTTATTAGTTATAAATTGGATAATTGGTTATATATATGTTCATTATATGATAACTAGGCCCGTGCGTGTGTACAAGTCTCCGTTTGTCACCTAGCATCGTACCCGACACTTCAATCCAATCCACTCACTACAGGTGAGTTCATACCCCTTTAACTAACCTGTGACATCCCCAAAATCTCAGCCAGAAAAGACCGATTTCATTTATGCTTTCTAAACATTTTCAGAGTAAATCCTTTTGGTTTTAAAAGAGATGCGGAATTTGTTCCCAAAAACAAAACATGATAAAATATATATTTATCAAAACATTTCATAAAGAAATATGATTTCGTTTCATAATCAAAAGTCGGCATGTCATGTTCCGATACAGATCATAAAGCATAAACGATAGCATTACAAGTCATTCAACAAATATATACATATACAAACTTTCAAACAAACAACTTGATAAATCGCCCATCTTAAGCTCTTGCGCCACTTCCTATAAAACAAATCAACTGAGTGGGTTAGGCTTGGGAGCCTGGTGAGCATATAGGGTTTTCAAACCCACAATAATTATATTTAATTACAACAATCAACAATAAACCCGATTACCCATTCCCGTTATCCTCACCTTCCATTCCTAAAAATAACGTCTATTATAAGGAACCTATTTCAGGATTTTCATCGGGACGGACATTACTGCAGAGGAGCTTCCTCAACAATAAGTGTCCTAAAGGCAACCATGTGGGGGATAGAGTACACCGGTGAACACGTCGTTCACAACACCTACAAGTAATGAGCCTGCTAGTGTTCCACATGACAGTCTAGAATAGTCCGTGGTCGTCATCCATACTCTGCTGAATGACTAGAATAACACCAATAAAACCGAGGCCTCTCATCGGTTTATTACACACCAATTATCTACCCAAGTTCTATCCAACATATTAGTAGATAAAAATATACATTTTTATACATTGTTTAAAAACCTGTATAGCATCTTAAATCAATACATATTCCACATAACAGATGAGGCATACACACATAACACGTATTTCATAGAGAATATATCAGATCTATGAGATAGAAGAGAGTGAATATACATTCACACCTATAACAACAAATATATATACACGTAGCACGTATTTTATTCAAATACTTCATAATATTGTGTTGGAGTAAAAATGACTACACACTCACTTGATGAGAAGATGATCGGGCAGCACTACGGCTTGCAGAAGAGGTGTTTCTCCGTAGATCTGGAAGATCTTCACAAAAACCGGGCTCCTCGCGGGCAGGGCTTTGGCTCGGAAATAACGCTCTTCGGGATTCTCGGGGCTTTGGATCTTACTTCGGGGCTTCGGGGTATAAATGGCACGTAAAACGAGGCAAAGACTAGAGAGAGAAGGAGGAAATTGTAAAAAGAAAAGAGCTGCCTTCGGATCCCCTTTTATAGAGGGTGGACCCTCGCATGTACGCGGGGCGTACGCCTCGGATCGTAAGCACATGCGTCATCAGAGGTACTCGAGTGTTGGATTCGTCATCCTTCGCTGTACGCGGGGCGTACATCAGTACACGGGGCGTACTTCGGATAGGTCGGCTGACTCCCCTTCGGATAATATCGGAGGTTTTAATTTAAAAATAAATATTAAATATTTAATAAAGTTCAAAAATTCATATCTCCTTCATACGAACTCCGTTTTCGACGTTTTTATATCCACGCGTAGGTGAGACTACGCTCTACAACTTTCGTTTAGACTTCGTCGGCTAATTTTGAATTTTATTTTTATTATTTACTTTTAGAGGATCAGGACAGAAAATTTCGTTATAAATTCATAACTTCTTCGTTTCACGTCCATTTTCGCTTAACTTTTTATCGCTTCGATACCAACAACAAGATCTTCGATTCTCGTTTAGATTGCTTCGGCTAAAAACCGCTCGATCTCAAATCGAGTATTCGGGCTGCATACTGCCACGTCGAAACTTCAGAAAATCATAACTTCCTCATACGAAGTCAGATTTGGGCGTTTTATATATATTCGGAAACCTCGTTTCAACTACTACAACTTTATCCAAAGATATCGAGTTTATTTTACACTTAAATTTTGACGCTCATTTTATTCTTAATTTAATTTAAATTATAATGATTAAGAAAACACACATAATTCACAAATAATACATTCTTATTATTTCAAGTTGGGTTACAAGGGTAAACCTAGACTATTACATTGCTAAAAATAGCAAGCCCAGAAATACGGGCGTTACAATTCTCCCCACCTTAGGATGATTCCATCCCCGGAATCACACATCAACAAACAAATGCAGATAGCGACTCCCCATGTCACTCTGCGTCTCCCAGGTGAGATTTGGCCCATTCGTGTGTTTCCATCGGAAAAGCACTAACTCAACCATCTTACGTCGCAATTTCTTAGTCTTTCGGTCAACGATTGCCTCTGGTTCTTCAATCAACCTTTTGTTCTCATCGATCCTCAACTCCGAAAGTGGAATTATGTCGGGAACTTCTCCCATGAATTTCCTCAAGTAACACACATGAAAAGTGTTATGAATTACATTCAGTTCTTCTGGTAGTTCAAGCTTGTAAGCTTGGTTCCCAATCCTCTGAAGAACTTTGAACGGTCCAATAAACCTTGGACTTAATTTTCCCCTTTTACCAAATCTTATAAGTCCCTTCCGTGGCGAGACTTTAAGCAAAACCGAATCTCCAATTTCAAAAGTCGTCGGTCTTCGCTTTTTGTCAGCATAGCTCTTCTGACGGTCCTGAGCTGCTAACATTCTTTCCCTAATTATTTTCAACTTTTCAGCAGTTTGTGATGAGGATTGTTATCGAGATTTGAGAAAACAAAGTTTGATTTCAGTAATTGCAGATTTAGAACACGAAAAGTAAATATTAATCATATCTCATATTGATAAAGACTGATTACAACATAAGCAGAAAAGAGATATTTGTTACCAAAAAGTCTCTCTCTACTTTTAACCTCAATCCCTATTTATAGGGAACATGAGTGTACAAAAAATATACTAAGTCTAGACATTTCACTTCGTATAAAGATGACTTAGTAAAATAACATAAAATGCGAAACTATACAAAACACTATATTCGACTTTTACAATTCTACATCTACAATCTCCCCCTTTGTAAACAGTCAAAGCTATTCATCCCATAAGATTTTGAACAGCTGAGTGGATTGTCTTTCGCATTTCTCCATACCAGGAGATCACCTTCTTGAGATCTTTCTTGTCTCCTTCATTGTTCTTCTTGCAATTGTTCTTCTTGCAATTGTTCTTACGAACAATAAAGTGCGTATATTGCGAAGAATTATATCTTTCCACCTCTGAGACTTTAAACAAGAACTTCTTAGGTTTCCCGTTTGTATCTCTTCCTGAAAACACCATGCCGAAAGGTTTCAGGCATATTTCCCCAACAACATATTTCGATAATGCTGATTGAGATAAAGTTTCTTCCCAAGGAACTTTCACTTCTCTTCCTAACACATTAGCCAGTTCTTCATCTGTAAGAGCCAAACAATCGAAGTAATTGTCGATGTATGTCTTCACATGTACGAAGCCTATCTTGAACATTTCAGTCTCAGAGCCTTTGAGCTTATTTTCTTCCATATGCTTCAAAATCAGAGCCACTTGAATTAAATCATTGCAGTTCATCAAAGGAAAATCAGCTACCGTGAAGTCATACTGCTTGTTGTCTGCTCGGATAACAAAATAACGAAAATTTTGAAGCATGTCTTCAAACAATACTCTTTCCCACAACTTTTGACTCTATAGTTTCGTAAGAGTAAAGCTTCGCAGGATCTCCTTTGTTCATTGTGGGAGGATCACTTGCCCTCTGCCTCATAATGCTTTGTATTTCCTCATTCTTTCCAACTCTGCTTCAGCCTCAGCTTTCTTCTCCTCCTTTGATTTTTCATACAATATCCCTTTTCCTTTTCCCACCATATCTGTTTGAGGTTTTGAACTTGAACCTCCTTCTTTTTCTCCAATAACGATTCCTTTGGCAATCGCTTTTGTGGTTATTGTAGTTGAGGAAATTGGCTTCGTAAGTATGGGAAGAGTAGTTTTAAGATGAGTAGATATAACTTTCCCAACTGTCTTCGCATCCTCTTCTTTACTTAAGCTTTTCTCTCCCCCTTGCACCCCTGTGAAAACAGGTGGGGCACTCCTTGGTAGTAAAGAAGTAAAATTGGCAAGTGGAGCAAGAGCTTTCTGAATTGCTTGTTCTAAAGTATTAATCTTTAGAGACAAGAACTCAGGAGTGAGAATTTGTGTTGTTGAAGATTGCAAAACCACCATTTTAAGCTCAGTCATCAACTTGGTCAGCTGATCAAACTTCTGCTTTGTTTCTTCGTTATGGAATCTGAACCGTTAAAACCCTTCGCATGGAGTCAAGGCTCTTTCACTTTTGGGATGTAAAGTGAAGTCATATGCCAGATTTGCAAAATCATCAGTCTGAGTTGGTTTTACTCAAAACCTCAAGGATTTCGTGTGTGCATTGTGCTAATAGAATAAGAGGAGAAACAAAAAATTTGGAATTTTGTGATGTCAAAAAAAATTGAATTTGACATGAATGCAGTTAAACCCCAGGCAAAGGTTGCTTCATTAATCATCAAGAGAGATAATCAACTGCTTGTGTAGTTTCCTGTGAATTACAATCGAATACTTGTGGAGAAGTATCGAAGGGCTTCTTTTTAAAAGACATTTTGGATTGGTTTGAAATTTCATTACATATCAGCCTTAACATAAGGTGAGAAATTGTAAATGAAATTACTTGTTTGACCAGTGTAGTCAGTGACAAGTTGGCTTGTGAAAATATTTATCATGACTAGGATTTGCGAATAAAACTTACACAGAAATCATATCCAAAAGAAAATTTGTTCTGGATCTTGTTGGGTAACAAACATTGTTGGTTGTGAATATTTGATCAAGGCCACACATGCGAATTGAATATGATTTGAAGTTTCGAAATTTTTGATACTGAAACAAAGGTTTCGAAAAAATCTGGAACAAGGTTCCCCGTCAATTCCTTAAGGTTTATGATTTTTGGGTTTCACTTCCATCACAGACTCATGATGTTAGATCATAAACACAGGCTTGTGATTTGTCTAGGTTTTGATAGGTTTGATCAAAGACCTCAAGGACAAATCTCTTCAAAAATTTGGAGTGTAAGAATTGTTTGGTATAAAAAGATTGGATAAGAATCGAAGTGTACCTCTGTTATAGTGGACAAAACAGAAAACTCTTAACTCATTTGAGAAGAGTAAGGTAGCTCTTTTTGACTTATGCGAATATAAGCCTTTTTGGGAAGAAATTTTCATGTGATAATTTCATTAAGGCTTTATTTTCACACATAGAGTCTTGTTGAGGCTTTTGGTCTACATACAGCAGCATGCTTCTAGGGACATCCTAACTAGTTTTTAAAAGAAATTTAATACCTTCCCATAGAAACACATAAGTATGACATCTTCGCATTTTAGCCCTGTATTAAATTCTCAACACACAAAGTTTAAAGAACAAAGAAAACAAAAATATTTTTGTGATTTTTGAATTTTTTTTTTTTTCAAAATTAAAGAACATAACAAAAAAAATAAAATCTTTTTGGATTTTTAATTTTTCAAAATTAAAAACATAACAAAATAAAATCTTTTTGGATTTTTAATTTTTCAACATTAAAAACATAACAAAATAAAATCTTTTTGGATTTTTGATTTTTCAAAAGTTACAAAAAAAATACAAAATTAGTCGTAAACCTTACCTTAGTTGTTATGATCTCAGATGCGAAAAGATGTGGATGCGAAGCCATGCGAAGCCTCTGAATGAACAGTAACCTCTGAGCAAATTTGACTCATAACTGCTGAACAAGATTTTTATGCATGAGTTTTTGAAATTGAATTTGCATTAATCATCCCCAAACCTGCTAAAATTCTAACAAATGATTTTTCATCAAGAGGTTTTGTAAAAATATCAGCAAGTTGTTCAGTTGTTTTAACAAAATGAATTTCAATATTCCCATCTTCCACATGATCTTTGATAAAATGATACCGAAGAGCAATGTCTTTTGTCTTTGAATGTTGTACTGGATTATGACAAATGCGAATTGCACTTTGTGAATCACAATACAAAGGAATCTTTTTCATGTTTATGGCATAGCCACGAAGTTGACTCTGAATCCAAATAATTTGCGAAGTGCAAGCAGCAGCAGCAATGTATTCTGCCTCAGCGGTTGATATAGCCACACAAGTTTGTTTCTTTGATTGCCAACTCACCAACTTCCCATCCAATAGTTGACATCCACCACTCGTACTTTTCCTATCCAAAGTACATCCTCCTAGATCAGAATCTGAAAAAGCTTGAATGAAAAACCCCGTTTTCGCAGGATACCAAAGTCCTAAACAAATTGTTCCCTTAAGATAGCGAAAAATATTTTTCACTGCAGTCAAATGAGGTTCTCTGGGATTAGCTTGATATCTAGCACAATTCCAAACCGAAAACATAATATCAGGTCTACTTGCAGTTAAGTACAATAAAGACCCTATCATGCTTCGATAAAGTGTTAAATCAACAGCAGGAGCATCTAACGAAGGAGTTAGTCTTGTTCCTACTGCCATTGGTACTCTGAGTTTCGTGCTATTAGACATTCCAAACTTTTCAAGCAAGTTCTCCGTATATTTTTCTTGATTGATTAAGATTCCATCCCTGTTCTGTCATATGTTTAAGCCAAGAAAATTATTAATTTTTCCCATCATGCTCATTTCAAACTGACTTTTCATTAGATTTTCAAATTCAATTGACAATGCTGGATCAGTTGAGCCAAAGATAATATCATCAACATAAATTTGAACAAGCATTAGATGACACCCAACTTTATTGCGAAATAATATGGGGTCAACTGATCCTTGTTTAAATTTAGATTGTTTCAAGAAATTTATAAGTATTGTGTACCAGGCTCTTGGTGCTTGTTTTAATCCATATACAGCCTTATCTAGGATGTAAACATGATTAGGATGTTCATGGTTTATAAATCCTGGTGGTTGTTCAACATACACTATTTCTTCTAGTTCTCCATTAAGAATGCACATTTAACATCCATTTGATAAACATCAAAGTCTTTGTGAGCTGCATAAGCTAAAAATATGCGAACTGCTTCAAGTCTTGCAACAGGTGAAAATGTTTCTTCATAGTCTATCCCTTCTTGTTGCGAATAACCTTTAACTACTAGTCTAGATTTATTTCGAATAATATTGCCATCTTTGTAGGTTTTGTTTTTAAAAATCCATTTTAATCCGACAATTGAAACATCAGAAGGTTTAGAAACTAATCTCCAAACCTTGTTTCGTTCAAATTCAGCCAGTTCAGATTGCATAGCAACAACCCAATCTGAGTATTCCATAGCGTCCTTTACTGTCTTTGGCTCTATTTTCGAAATAAAAACAATAAACATACACAGTTCTTGGTTCGCATTCAGTACCTCATTTTTCGCACGAATTTGAGCTCTTGTCAACACACCATCTTGTGGATTACCAATTACCTGTTCTTTTGGATGATTTCTTGTCCATTTCTCAAGTGGTGGAAAATTAGGATCAAATTCTAATGGTGCATCTTCATACATATCTTCATTTTCAGATCCTGCAACAGAAAATTTATCATTTAGGTCATGAAACTCATCATTTTCATCAACATTAATTGTCTCTGTTTCATCATGCTCCCCCTCAACATGATCTTCATCTTGATGCTCCCCCTCAAAATGATGTTCCTGTTGATTCTGCGAATGCTCCCCCTCAACTTGATGATTCATAATTTCATTCTCCCCCTTGAAAGTTGGCTGACTATCTTCATGAATACTCGTATGCTCCTCCTCCATACGAATATCATGCGTACTTTCACAAGTTATCGATGTTGTAGTTATTGTCGAATCATCAGTATGTTTTGAGGATTCTGTTGTTTGATTATCAGGAGCATTATTTTCTGCGTCAATTGCCCTGTCAGGAATTCTGAAAATTAAGTCATAATCAAAATCATTGATTTCAGAATTATCAATTTGAGTATTTGAATCCACAAGTATTGATTTATTTTCAAATTTACTATCCATCTGTTTAAGATAGTAATCATCAAACGTTAAATTGAAAGTTTCTTCAACTTTTCTAGTTCTTTTATTAAGCACTCTGTATGCAACTGAATTCTGTGAATATCCTAAGAATATGCCTTCATCAGCTTTAGCTTGGAACTTGGACAAATTATCTTTGAGATTTATGATAAAGCACCTCCAACTAAAAACATGAAAGAATTTTACATTAGGTTTCCGATTATTGATTATTTCATATGGAGTAACATTGAATCTTCGATGAATGAATGATTGATTCTGAGTAAAACCTGTCGTATACACTGCTTCTGCCCAAAGACATTGAGGTAGATTCGCATATGTTAACATGGTTCTGGCTGCTTCGTATAGAGATCGATTTCTTCTTTCAACAACACCATTTTGTTGTGGAGTATATGGTGATGAGAAATTATGCGAAATGCCTTTGCTTGTGAGAAAATTATCAAGAGTTTGATTTTTAAACTCAGAACCATTATCGCTTTTAATTTTTCGTACGTTCTTTTTCAGACTAAGTTCAATCTTTTTGATAAAATCAATCATCATCTGAGCAACTTCAGATTTCAACCTGAGAAAAAAACACCCATGTGAATCGAGAGAAATCATCTACAACAACTAAAATATACCACTTTTTATTGATTGTAGCAACAGTCGACGGTCCACATAAGTTAATGTGAAGAAGTTCCAATGCTTCTACGATTTTTGAATCTATCACAATTGGATGACCTTTTCGATGTTGTTTTCCTTGTTCGCAAGCTGCACACAAAGAATCATTGTCAAATTTTAGTACTGGTAACCCTCGAACTAAATCTTCAGTGACAAGTTTATTAATATTTCGAAAGTTCAAGTGTGACAATCTTCTATGCCAAAGCCAGCTGAGATCATTAGCTGCTTTTGATAGTAAACACACAACAGGTTTTCCCATAATTGGTTTGATGTCCAGTGTAAACATATCACCATATCTTTTGGATTTGAGAAGTATTTCATTTGACTTCGCATTTGAAATGATACTTCCATCTTCATTAAATACAAATTGATTTCCAGTACCAACAACAAGTTGTGACACTCTTATCAAATTATGTTGAAGTCCTTCAACATAAGCAACTCTGTTCACAGTGAATTTTCCATGTGTGACTTTCCCATAGCCTTTCACTTGACATTTGTGATTATTCCCAAATTTGACTACTCCTACATTTTCCAAGCTTTTATAATCTCGCAAGTTTTCCTTTCTTCCAGTCATATGACGAGAGCAACCACTATCAATATACCATTTCGAATCATATTGCTCGTCACACATCACCTGCATTTATTGAAAGAATTTAGGAACCCAAGACTTGTTGGGTCCATCATCAGCAGAATGAAACAAATTCTTTGAATTTAAAAACCATGTTTTCACTTTGTTTGTGACAGAATCCATTATATCAACATCATCAGATCTAGATATTGAGATATAGTCATTCAATAGTTTTGGATTTCCATTGATTGTAATCTTATCCTTCACAACATTCACATTTTTGATAACTGGTTTCCATTTTTGAACTGGAACTTGCGAATGATAAGATGATGAACAAGCAGTGGAAGAGTTATTTGCGAACTTGTCAAATGCATTCTTGATTTGTTGCTCTGAAAACTTCCCACTTTGATATTTTCTTCCTTTCCCTTCAAACTATCGATTGATTGTACTTACATCAGATTTTCCTTTTGTATATGAAACTTTGGTCTGTTTTGAAACTGAAGGATTTGGAAAATTTGGTTGTTTTGGTGAAAATTTTATTTTTGCTTGAGTTGAATCTGTCAATCTTGATGAAGTTTTTTTGAATTTGCCAACATTTGGAAACTTTTGATTATTTGCAAATTTTTGCGAATTCTCAAATTTTCGATTGTTGTCATATTTGCGAACATATGGACTTTTATCAACAAAATTTGTTTGTTTATTATTGCTCTGAAATTTTGATGATTTTGTTTTTGAAATTTGTTCTTTTTCATCTCTTGGTTTGTCATTTGACACAACTTGCCAGAATGCTGCTTTTCTTGCTTTTCTTTTTGAAACATTATTTTCTGTTGAATAATTTCCAATCATCAATTTGAATTCATGAGAATTTAATTTCACTATAGCCTTTGATTTTTCAACTTTTTCAAAAACTTTGTTTGGTTTTTCACCTTTAACCACCCATTTTTGTAATGATTTTTGTTTTTGAAACACATAAATATTTTGAGTTAAATTGTTTTCTTCTGTGTTTTGATTTGCGAAAAAACCTTCTGTGGTTGACTTTAGATTATCTTTTTCAATCATTTTTGTTGAATTCAGGATGAACTTTCTCAGTATTTCCAGTAGTGACAAAAACTTGATTTGGAAAAATGGTTTTATCAGTACATACAAAATTTGGATATACCACTGTGTTGGTTTCCAAATAATGTGCGCCTTTGTCATTTAAAATTTTATCATATTCTTTTGTATCTTCAAACACTTGATCAACCACAACTCGTTGAGGTGTTTCATTTGATTCTTTCTTTTCTTCTCTGTTTTCTTCATTATCATCAGATTTCCAGCTTTCAACTTCCACATTATCAAACTTACAATGTTGTGAAGTTAAAGGTTTATCAATTTCATCCTCTACTATCGAATCAACAATAATTTCTTTACCTATAATCTTAGATGTGATATTAACTATTGACAATTGAGAACAATCTACCTCTTCTTCTTCTATCGCACTGATTTCACTCACATTATCTGAATTTTCATCAATATCAGCATAATTGAATTGAGAGGCAAGAGTTGAATTTTCTGTTTTCTTTAAGATTTTCATTTGTTCACTCTTTGTCAAACTTTCATTGACAATGCTAACTAACTCATCAGCATTTAGAAATTCATCAATTTTGACAATACCATATGTATATCTATCATCAGGTATTTTGTCAAATTGAGCAATTGTACTTTCACAATCATAAGAAACAACATCAATTTTTTCACGTTCATATTCAAGAAAAGGTAACAGTTTCCTATGTTGTTATTTGCTAATGTCAGAAGAATGATGTAAAGCAGTTAATTTTGCATATAGCCGTTTGGCAGAATTACAATATATGTTTCTTTGTGCTAGCAACAACCTAACATCATTTGTAAGATTATTCCTATCACAATCTATATTTTTGATCTGCATTTCAAGTTTTTCTACTCTGCTCCTCTTTATTTCTAATTCTCTCCGTGTCTCACCTAGTTGCATATTTAATTTTTGAGCTTCAGTACTAGCAGACAAAATAACATAATCAAAATAAGCCACAGTTTCATCAAATGAAACAATTTCAGCATCATAAGCAGATAAAGGAATACTAAAAGATTCAAGTATTGCACGTACCTTGGTTGTCATGGGTGATTTGTCCGTGGATTTGGATATGAAGCACCTTCCTGAAATTTCCCCTTCGCAATCTTCAAAACTTGCGAACATTGCTCCATGTGTGGGATGCCTCATTTCCTCGTCATCAGATCCTGAAGACCAGATCTGATACGTACCACTTTCTTCATTATCAGTTTCACCTTTCGCAACCAAAGACATTCCTTTGGCCTTAGCACGTATCTCTTCAATCTTTTTAGAGTAGTATGCTTCATCTTTAACTTTTTCCTTCTTCTCTTCTTTCTTTCACAACATGCAATCAGCTGCAAAATGATTCGCACCATTGCAGTAGTGACAGTAAATTCCTGAATCACCTTTCAGCATCTTCACTTATTTCGCATCTTTTTGTTTCTCATCAGCTTTCTCCAATTTCTTCCACTCCACCCCTCCAGTTCTTGTGACTGCATTCTTCACATCACTAGCCTTTCCTTTTGGATTAAAAGGCTTTTTGAAAAACTTCTTAACTCTGTTGTTTGAATAGAATGTCACAGCTTCATCATCAGAGTTCATAAAAAATCCTTCATCATCTGAACCATCTTTTTCATTAACATCAGTTTATGTTACCTTTGAAACAAGAGCCAAAGAACCTCCAATACTTTGTTTAGATTCTTCATACATTTCTGAAACTTCACATTCATGTGTTTTCAATTGATTGTAAAGATCATTCAATTTAGTTGTATCAAAACTCTGTTGATTCTTAATCATCAGGCTCACACTTCGCCATTCCTTGCGAAGACCCATAATGAAAGTTAAATTGAACTCCATGAGAGACCTAGTGATTCCATACCTATTGCAGCGAAACATAAGCTCATTTAGACGATCATAGTAATTTTCAAGAGTTTATGCATCCTTTTGTCTGAATTCCTTCAGTTCAACTAGACATTGCTTCACAGAGTTGATCTTCGTCTTTTCGCTACCTTGATACTTCTCTTTTAGAGTGTTCCAGATCTCCTTGGCTGTTTTACAACTACGGATGTAATTGTACACCACAGGAGGTAAAGCACCTCTTAGTTCCCTCATGCACCTCTTTTCATTATTCTTCAAACATTTTTGTTGTTCAGCAACATTAGTAGATGTAGTAGATGAACCAATTTGTTGAACATTAACAGGAGCTTGCACTGTTCCATCGATACAATTCCAAAGTTCTTCATGAATTCCATTTAAGTAATCTTCTATTCTATCAGCCCACTGATCATAATATTCTGGAATTAACATCGGAATTTTGGTTGAAGAACCAAGCAAGTGAGAGAAGGAAGTCATTGTATTCATGTTGATGTTCGCCATTGATGAACACAGAAATTTTCAGAAAGCTTAAAAAACTTGATGAAATTGAGAATTTGATCAATTGAATTGATCACAGATCACTAATCGATTACTCGATTTAACAATTCAAAAACAGAATCAATTCAAATCAGAAGATCAAATATGATTTTCAAATCCAAAATGCACGGAAAATTTTGAGTAAAGTTGCAACTTAAAAAGCAAATGATTCTAACATGAAAATCAGATCGAAGCAGTTCGAATCCTGATCTGATACCAATTGATGAGAATTGTTATCGAGATTTGAGAAAACAAAGTTTGATTTCAATAATTGAAGATTTAGAACACGAAAAGTAAATATTAATCAGACCTCATATTGATAAAGATTGATTACAACATAAGCAGAAAAGAGATATTTGTTACCAAAAAGTCTCTCTCTACTTCTAACCTCAGTCCCTATTTATAGGGAACATGAGTGTACAAAAAATATACTAAGTCTAGACATTTCACTTCGCATAAATATGACTTAGTAAAATAACATAAAATGCGAAACTATACAAAACACTATATTCGACTTTTACAATTTTACATCTACAGTTTGATGGACTATCTCCGGCCCCATAAACTGCTTTTCCCCAGCCTCAAGCCAACAAGACGGCGTACGACACTTCTGTCCATACAATGCTTGATAAGGTGCCATCTTAATGCTCGAGTGAAAACTATTATTATAGGAAAATTCTACCAAAGGTAAGTGTTCATCCCAATTACCAAGGAATTCCAAGGTACACGCTCTCAACATATCTTCAAGTGTTTGTATCGTCCGTTCGCTCTAACCATCAGTCTGCGGATGGTAAGATGTACTTAAACACAACTTGGTACCCAATTCCTCTTGTAGACTTTTCCAAAATCGTGAGGTGAAACGGCTATCACGATCTGACACAATCGTTAACGGAACACCATGAAGCCTCACAATTTCCTTCACGTAAGAATTCGTAAGTTTTTCCATAGACCATTTCTCCTTGGCTGCTATGAAATGCACACTCTTAGTGAATCGATCAACGACCACCCAAATCATGTCGTGACTATTCTTTGTTCTGGGCAGTTTAGTGACAAAATCCATAGCAATGTCTTCCCACTTACCCATAGGCACAGGTAATGGTTCTAAACTCCCGTATGGTTTCTGATGTTGTGCCTTGACCCTCGCACAGGTCACACACTCTGCCACATACTTCGCGATGTCGAGCTTCATCGTCGGCCACCAATAATAGGGTTTCAGGTCCCTATACATTTTAGTGCTACCGGGATGAATCTAGTACATGGTTTTGTGAGCTTCTTCCATTAGAAGATCTCTGACTCCTCCTGTCTTAGGTATCCAAATCCGATCTTGGAACACCTTCAGTCCGTGACTGTTTACACCGAACACCAACGTTTTTCCCAAACGTTCCTCCTTCCGGTCATTATTCTCAGAAGCTTCGCTTTGAGCTTTCTTTATACTTTCCAAAATAGTCGAGACAACTTCAATTCTCAACGCTCTTGGCCTTCTCCTTTCAAGATTGACTTTCCGACTGAGAGCATCAACAACAACATTGGCTTTACCGGGGTGGTAAAGTATCTCACAGTCATAGTCTTTAAGTAATTCCAGCCAGCGTCGTTGCCTCATATTCAATTCTTTCTGACCAAAGAGATATTGGAGACTCTTATGATCAGTAAAAAGTTTGCACTTCGTGCCATAGAGGTAATGCCTCTATATTTTCAGAGCGAAAACTACCGCTGCCAACTCCAAATCATGAGTCGGGTAGTTCTTTTCATGCTCTTTTAGCTGTCGAGATGCATACGCGATCACCTTATCTCTTTGGGTCAAAACACAACCCAATCCAAAACCAGACGCATCGCTATAAACGACGAAGTCTTCAACTCCATCGGGTAGAGAAAGTATCGGTGCCTCGTATAGTTTCTTCTTTAGCTTCTCGAATGCTTCTTTATGCTTATCACTCCAAGCATAAGTAGCTCCTTTGTGGGTCAAAGCTGTTAATGGACTAGCGATCGAAGAAAAGTCTTGGATAAATCTTCGGTAATATCCGGCTAATCCTAAAAAGCTTCGGATCTCCGTGGGACTTTTCGGTTGTTCCCACTTCATCACAGCTTCAATCTTTGCTGGATCAACCATTATTCCTTCCTGGTTGACCACGTGACCCAAGAATTGGACTTCACGAATCCAAAAATCACATTTGGAGAACTTCGCATACAGCTTCTCCTTCTTCAAGACTTCCAACACTTCTCGCAAGTGTCTACCATGCTCCTCTTGGCTTTTCGAATAAATCAGAATGTCATCTATGAACACTATCACAGATTTATCAAGGAACGGGTTACAAACTCTGTTCATTAAATCCATGAATGCTGCTGGAGCATTGGTCAGTCGAAACGACATAACCAAGAACTCATAGTGTCCATATCGCGTTCTGAATGCAGTCTTCTCAATATCCTGCTCCCTTACCTTCAGCTGATGATATCCTGACCTTAGATCGATCTTTGAAAAATAACTTGAACCTTGTAGTTGATCGAATAGGTCATCAATCCTCGGCAACGGATATCTATTCTTTATTGTTGCCTTATTCAGCTCTCGGTAATCAATGCACATCCTCATGCTTCCATCTTTCTTCTTTACGAATAACACCAGAGCTCCCCAGGGTGATGAACTAGGTCTAATGAAACCCTTGTCCAATAACTCCTGAAGTTGCATCATCAGCTCCTTCATCTCCGTCGGAGCTAATCGATAAGGTGCTTTTGCAATCGGCGTTGTTCCGGGCAACAAGTCAATACGAAATTCCACTTGTCGATCAGGCGGTAATCCAGGAAGATCTTCGGGAAATACTTCCGGATAATCACACACAACATGAATATTTTGCATCACATTCTTTTCCTTCTTAGCATCGATCACGAATGCTAAGTATGATGTACATCCCTTGGTCAAACATTTTATGGCTTTCATTAGAGAAATGATTCCAGAATTTACTCTATGTTTATCTCCGTACACCATAAACGATTCCTTTCCAGGCGGATGCAATTTCACTATTTTCTTCTTGCATAAAATTTCGGCATCATTGGCGCTAAGCCAATCCATTCCTAAAACGATGTCGAAACCGTTAAGTTCGATAGGCAATAATTCCTCGTGGAACTTATTCCCATTCAGATCGATTAAGATGTTTTTCATACGATGGCTAACAGGTACAAACTTGCCACTAGCAACTTCGACTAATAAAGCATTATCTAGTCTAACAACAGGCAAAGCTAGTTTTCTACCAAATTCGTGCGATATAAAGGAGTAGTTGGCTCCAGAATCAAATAAAATTTGGGCAGACAATTTGTTAACGAGAAAGGTACCTGAAGCGACATCAGCTTCATCTTTGGCAGCTTCCAGTGTCATCTGGAATGCTCTCGCCTTTGGCTTTGGCAGAATGTTGGGTCTTGCTGCTTCCTTCTTTTTCGTACAATCTCTTGAGATGTGCCCCTCCTCACCACAACCATAACAAACATTCTTGGTGAAGGTGCAGTCGTTGGCATAATGCCCTGGCTTTCCACATTTGAAGCATGTGGTTTCCCCGCCACACTTCCCATGATGCTTTTTCATACACTTGTCGCACCATTTCGCCTCTACCTTTCCTCCACTTCCTCTCAAACCAGATTTTGAGAATTTACTTTTCTTGCTGGACCATGAAAATCCATCGATTTTCCTTTTCTCACCAACCTCTGACCTTTCCAGACCCTTTTCTCTGATCTGGGTTTCAACATTTCTAGCGGCCCAGATGGCAACTTTCAATGTGGTTGCTTGTTTAACCATTGGACCATAGTCTGCTGGTAGTCCAAGGGCAAACTTGTTGACCTTAGAGAGTTCTGTTGGTACCAAATATGGGATAAACTTCATCTTTTCTGTGAAACTTGCAGCGTATTCAGTAACGCTCAATTTCCCTTTCTTCAAATTCTGATACTCATTACTGATTTCCAGAAGGTCCTGCTTGGAGCAGTATTGCAGTTTTAGTTGTTCCACAAAGTCTTCCCAAGACATTTTGCTTGCTTCTCCCTTGGGCATAGAGTCGGCTAACAGCTTCCACCAACTCAATACGCCAGATTTTAGCAGAGGGATCGCAAGAGCGGTCTTCTGCCTGTTGCAGCATTCGCAACTTTCAAACATAGTCTCCATTTCGGAGATCCAATCCATAACTTGCACTGGCGTCAGGCTTCCGGATAGACATGGTGGTTTGGACGCCATGAAATCCTTGTACTTACACCCATGCCCATCATTTCCTCCATACTGGTTATTGTGTCTAACCATTGGTGGGTTGTCTTGACCAATAATCCCACTAAAGTTTTCTCCTTCAGACTGCCCTCCATTCTCCTCGGGCTCTTCTATCTGAATTGACGGTTCTTCATGATTCTGCCTAAGCAGGCATCTTGTTTCTTCCATCTGACGATCCAACATCGTTTGAATCATCATTTGTACACCAGCCATTGTTATCGGCTTAGGTGCAGCAGCTACGACAGGTACATGTTGAATTACAGGCGGTTGATTCCTGTTTTCATCAGCATTTCCAACTCCGCTTCTTGTTCTCACCATTTTTGATCTATACACCGAATAAGGTGAAATTTAGATCTTCATTCACGATAAGATTTCAATTCATTATTCGTACTCCAAACGATTACATGCTAGTTCTAATATCGTATACATACGCTTAGAATCCTAAACACATAAACCTTCAAATCTGGTTGGCAACAAACCGTAGATCCGAATAAATAATATCATATATGGCAACATATAACATTTAGCACATAAAAGCATTTTAGGCAACTTTCCTAAAATAAACTAGTGCTCGTGTCTAAAATTTATCAGACACACATCTCACAATCTCCACTTAGCATCCTAAGTTTAAGTCTAGAAATCCTACAAATTCCTAGTTCGCTTAAACTAATGCTCTGATACCAACTGTGACATCCCCAAAATCTCTGCCAGAAAAGACCGATTTCATTTATGCTTTTTAAACATTTTCAGAGTAAATCCTTTTGGTTTTAAAAGAGATGCGGAATTTGTTCCCAAAAACAAAACATGATAAAATAGATATTTATCAAAACATTTCATAAAGAAATATGATTTCATTTCATAATCAAAAGTCGGGATGTCATGTTCCGATACATATCATAAAGCATAAACGATAGCATTACAACTCATTCAACAAATATATACATATACAGACTTGCAAACAAACAACTTGATAAATCGCCCATCTTAAGCTCTTGCGCCACTTCCTGTAAAACAAATCAACTGAGTGGGTCAGGCTTGGGAGCCTGGTGAGCATATATGGTTTTCAAACCCACAATAATTATATTTAATTACAACAATCAACAATAAACCCGATTACCCATTCCCGTTATCCTCACCTTACCTTCCTAAAAATAACTTCTATTATAAGGAACCTATTTTAGGATATTCATCGGGACGGACATTACTGCAGAGGGGCTTCCTCAACAATAAGTGTCCTAAAGGCAACCATGTGGGGGATAGAGTACACCGGTGAACACGTCGTTCACAACACCTACAGGTAATGCGCCTGCTAGTGTTCCACAGGACAGTCTAGAATAGTCTGTGGTCGTCATCCATACTCTGCTGAATGACTAGAATAACACCAATAACACCGAGGCCTCTCATCTGTTTGTTAAACACCAATTATCTACCCATGTTCTACCCAACATATTAGTAGATAAAAATATACATTTTTATACATTGTTTAAAAACCTGTATAGCATGCTTAAATCAATACGTATTCCACATAACAGATGAGGCATACACACATAACACGTATTTCATAGAGAATATATCAGATCTATGAGATAGAAGAGAGTGAATATACATTCACACATATAACAACAAATATATATACACGTAGCACGTATTTTATTTAAATACTTCGTAATATTGCGTTGGAATGAAAATGACTACACACTCACTTGATCAGAAGATGATCGGGTAGCACTACGGCTTGCAGAAGAGGTGTTTCTCCGTAGATCTGGAAGATCTTCACAAAAACCGGGCTCCTCGCGGGCAGGGCTTCGGCTCGGAAATAACGCTCTTCGGGATTCTCGGGGCTTCGGATCTTACTTCTGGGCTTCGGGGTATAAACGGCACGTAAAACGAGGCAAAGACTAGAGAGAGAAGGAGGAAATTGTAAAAAGAAAAGAGCTGCCTTCGGATCCCCTTTTATAGAGGCTGGACCCTCGCACGTACGCGGGGCATACGCCTCGGATCGTAAGCACATGCGTCATCGGAGGTTCTCGAGTGCTGGATTCGTCATCCTTCGCTGTACGCGGGGCGTACTTCGGATAGGTCGGCTGACTCCCCTTCGGATAATATCGGAGGTTTTAATTTAAAAATAAATATTAAATATTTAATAAACTTCAAAAATTCATATCTCCTTCATACGAACTCCGTTGTCGACGTTCTTTATATCCACACGTAGGTGAGACTATGCTCTACAACTTTTGTTTAGACTTCGTTGGCTAATTTTGACTTTTATTTTTATTATTTATTTTTAGAGGGTCGGGACAGAAAATTTCGTTATAAATTCATAACTTCTTCGTTTGACGTCCGTTTTCGCCTATCTTTTTATCGCTTCGATACCAACAACGAGATCTTCGATTCTCGTTTAGATTGCTTCGGCTAAAAACCGCTTGATCTCAAATCGAGTATTCGGGCTGCATACTGCGACGTCGAAACTTCAGAAAATCATAACTTCCTCATACGAAGTTAGATTTGGGCGTTCTATATATATTCGGAAACCTCGTTTCAACTACTACAACTTTATCCGAAGATATCGAGTTTATTTTACACTTAAATTTTGACGCTCATTTTATTCTTAATTTAATTTAAATTATAATGATTAAGAAAACACACATAATCCACATAATTCACAAATAATACATTCTTATTATTTCAAGTTGGGTTACAAGGGTTAACCTAAACTATTACATTGCTAAAAATGGCAAGCCCAGAAACACGGGCGTTACATAACCTATGAAATACTTTTAAATGTTTTAAATGCTTTTATGGGGGGAATACAAGTTGAATACTTATAGTTATTACATCAATCACATGTGATTAATAACTACAAAACCAATGATTTTCTTACTGTTCAAACTGTTTATCAAACTATTTTGCTTCAAACTGTTTTACAAATTCTTTTATTTATCAAATACATTTACTTAAGCTCTGTTATACTTTTATAAATTGCATGCCCATGTATGTATAGTTAAATAAGCAATGTTTAAAAGGCTTAGGAAGGCCTGCCTGCCCGCCCTATTTCCTTTTCGCCGTTGAGATGTGGTCTGGTGGGGTATCGGGTATCCGTCCGAGGGTCTTTTAAATATTAGTTATATATCATGTGTACATATATAGTCATAAAAGTTCTTCCATAATCATACGTACCAGTTACATCATTAGTAAGTTACCATAGGGGTAACACAGGATAATACTTATACTATTACTAGAACAATGAGATGTTCAATGAGTCAGTTCATTCATGAGTCAGTACTTATTACTATGAGAACATATACAACTATACTAGAAAGAGAACATATACAACTATACTAGAAAGAAAACATATACAACTATACTAGAAAGAGAACATATAAAACTATACTAGAAATTGAACATATACAACTATACTAGAAAGAGAACATATACAACGTTACTAGAACGAGTAACAATACATTACATATACATGAATACGTTAACATAATTGTGATCCACTGTATCGGAGCATGCCTTCGATGTCATGGCCCGAGTTGTAGCCAGAGTCTCTTGGAGGGAGAGCGTGAGTTTACGTATAGATCTATACTGGATTGACTATCCTACACCTTACTGCTAGCTACAGCCGGACCTGCAGGTCTGCGGGTGCCAAACGTCATACCTTTTTTCGACTTACATTGTCGTATTTCTTAGTCGATAGTATGGTACAATTAATCACATAATACCTTGATATAAATTCGGTTTAAGGTAGTTAATACAACATTAGTTCCTATAATACAACACTACAGCACTACATTAATTTACCCTTTACATATATTTAGTGATCATTTCACTTAAACATTAAGGTACAAACTATATTTTTGTTAATGATAGTTACACTTGGGAAAATTACACACTTTTACAAGAAACGAACACACGAAACAGTTAAGCCTTGGTAGAAGGCTACTTTTAACAGGAAATATAGGATTTTCTAAGGGATTTTAAACTTTTACAAACACTTACAAACATTCACATACTTTTATCACCAATGTTTACAAACTCGTACATCAAACCACGTTCAAACGTTTTGATACAAACACCGACACTAAAATACTTATGAACTCACCAGCTTTAATGCTGATAAACTCTTTCAAAATAACTTGTATTCTCAGGTCATCAGTAGACAGGTACCCAGGCCAGCTTTTGAGAAGATGGAGCGCATTCGAGACTCATCTTATTATTTTGATTTACATTTTTGGTGTCTATAACTGTACAGAACATGCTTGTATTAAAATTATATATTTAATGCAATGGATGATGTTGTTTGCTTGTTTACTGTTACACTGTGTTGTGATACTTTACATGACGTCCTTCGCCCCACAACGTTTCCGCCGTTCTCGGTTTTGGGGTGTGACAGATTTCTGTTGTAATTGAAGTGGAAGATGAGAGTAATGGTGTAGTTCCTTGGTCGAGACTTTAAGAAGGAAGAGAGAGAAGGATTAGGTTGGTTAATACATGAAGGATTTCGGCTAGAAGTATGGGGGTATTAGCTTAGATTGCCTCCATATAAACAAGAGTTGTCATCAATTTATTCAATTCATTTTCTTTTTTTGAAGTTGGGCCGAGAATAAGGGAGAAGAAAAAAAAAGAGAAAAACTTTGGGCCATACTAGCTCATGTTTGACATTATGGGGCCCAAGTTGAGAATTTTGGGCCTTTTAGGCCCTTCTTGAGGGTTCACGGCCCAATTACCATGAGAAGATGGGTTCACGGCCCCTCATGGTTCAATAGAATGGTTCATGGTCCATCATGGCCCATGATAAATAAGTGAGTTATTTTAGGCCCAACATGGCCCAATTGCTATGGTTTGACGAATGTGGGCCCAAATAGAGCCCAAATTGGTTTCATTGGCCCAAAATCATCAAATAGAAGGTTTACTGGCCCATTAGGTCCAATAAGAGGATGCTAGTCCATAATAAATTTGAACTGAGATTTTTAGGGTTTCAAACCCATAGTTAAGTATATGAGATGCATTGTATTAGGTTTTGAACTTCACTCAGGAGTTTCGATTCAAATGGATGATTTTGATTGAGTATAGAGTATGATATCCACTTAGATTACAAGTCTTGCAATCATTAATGTTTACATGAGGACAGAACTTCCTAGCTAAAAATGCTAGTTGTGACAGTGGATTCAACGAGTTCATTAGTCAGAAGCCAGAAAATCGATTTTTTCAACTTTGAAAAATAGCAAGCATCAAATATAATAGAAAACAATCTTAGGCTCTGATACCACTGATGTGTTTTAAGAACTATAATTGTCTTATGGTGCACATGCAACCCTAGATGCTTTAGATCTATGTTTTCTCTAATTATACATGCATTTTCAGTTTTCCAAAGCATACATCCTAACTAGCATACACTAGAGGATATACAATATAAAACTCATAGTTTGATGAATACCTCTTATGTAGTTTGAAGTTCTTGGCCTTTGAAAGATTTAGCACCTTAAGTGTGATGCCTCTAATGTGTCACAAACACCAAATGCAAGGGGAGGCTTGAGAGAATAGTCTAGTTAGCTCAAAATATATTATCACTCTCTTAGAATGATGGGGCGACCGATTTTTGGCTCTAGGGGTGTGCTTTTATAGTGTTACAAATGCTAGGGTTACATCCATGTAAACCCTAATGCACCATGACCTTTCATATTACTTAGGCTCCATGGGTTAAACCTCCATGGACTATCCATGTTGGTTTAGCCCATCCTAATTAACCATGGATCTTTGGACCACACTATAAGAATCATTGATTTATATAATCAGTCCCCGTATATTAAGTTAGTTGCTTTTGATCACTAAATTAATTCCAAATTAATTCTTGATCAATACTAATTAAATAATATGATTTCTCAAATAATATATTATATTTATAATATATTAATAAATCACAAATAACCTTATTCTCAAAAGTCCATCCTATCAAATTGCACTGCTGAAGGCAACCCAAAAGGACGATGCTACTATTGGGTCAAGTACATCCTAGTTATAATTATGGGCTTAAATACCTAATCCAACAGTAACTACATCCACAACCAATTCTACTGAATCTGTTGTGCAAACTGTAGGCGGTCAAAAAAATTCCTCTGCTTATGGACCATATGGACGTTTAAGTGTTGATGTTTGGAAAAAAAAATGTGAGTTACTGTGACAACCAGAACCTTTTTCCGTTTCCGTTATCCAAATTCCGTTAATAAAATTTCAATTTTATTAAGTTTCCGTCAAAACTTCATGGTTTAGGAAATCAACTAGTTTTATATAATTAAATTTATATAAGCAAGTCGGAACCAAATCACGCGAAAAGTCGAAGTCCTTAAAAAACAAACCTGTTTTCGGCCTAAGTGAGCGCACGGCCCCACCCCCGTGTACGGCCGCACACCCATGTACGGCTACACACTCGTGTACGGTTGGTGCCAGGTGGACCCCACCACCGACCATACCCGAGCCTATAAATATGGGACCCCCACCCTTATTTGAGCACTCTTGACCGAAAACTCTCTCATTCTCTCTCTAGAATCCCTGACCGTACACAACAAAAACACCTTTATTCTTCTGTAAAACATCGAAAAACACCATTGGGGATTCATTTCGGAGCATCTAGGACACGTATTCACCGATTCCAACACTCTTCTTCTTGAGTGTACGGTCGTACACCTTCAAGCTCGTTGACTGTACACTCATCCACGACTGTTCACCCTCAAATGTCGTACACCCTTCAAGGCAGTATACGGCCATACACTCCCTTTCATGGCCGCACACTCCTTAAGTGGTACATTAGGCTGAAAACCCACCTTCCTCAATTCAATCAAGTCCCGGTAACATTCCTTAACTGAAAGCAAGTGTTTTTGTAACATTTTGTTTAATGAAATCGCTAATTTAGATACATATATGTATTTAATTGTTATTAGGACTCCGTTAAGTGCCACGTACAACAACTCGAGGATCTTCATTTCCAGTTCATTGACTCGACGCTTGCACACAACTAACGGTGAGTTCATACCCTTATATTTTCCAAGTTTTTAATGTTATCAGGGGGAATACAAGTAAAAGCACAAGTATTCTTGTGCTTAAGAATATAATTTGGTTTATTATATCTTCCTATCATTAGTATACATTATACATACAACTTACTAAACTTGAAGAACATATTTACTACTAGATTTGCGGCCAGCTTTATAAACATGTTAAGATATAAACGTTGCAAATACAGTTTTCAGAACAAAGGAAACAAACTTATAAAATAAAATATATAATTTTATAAGGTTTCATGTTAATAAAAAAAGGGTTTTCTTAGTATTATTCATGATTTATTTAGAGAACTACAGTGTGAGACGTCTTGTAACCAGAGTCTCCTGGAGGTAGAGCGTGAGTTTGTGTATAGATCTATACGGGAGTGACAATCCCGCACCCTAACTATTAGCTACAGTCAACCTACGGTGACAAACGTCATTTACCGCGACGTCCGAGTACGTCGTAATATTGATCATCCATAGTTGGTTATAAGAATCCACAGGTAAAACAATGACTCGTTCACGTAATAATATACCTAACAAACATTCAACAGGGTTAGTAACTATGTGATGACTTAGTATGTACATTAGGGTAATATAAAATTAACATCTGACTTGCAGTGGGATGTGTGATCTCCACCTCATTTCTTATTCCTTGTTTGGTTGTGGGCTTAGGGCAGAATCACCCAATCGACTGTTTGTTTGATTTAGATTTCTATAACTCGTATGTACTAAGTGATCACATGAGGGTATTAACAACACTTTCGGGATACAGAACAACACGTTATCAACTAGTTTTATTTATGTAATAAGACTATTATTATACATTACTGGTGGTAACCAGGGTTTCCAAATAGAACAATGCTTAAACAACATAAGTATGGTACATACTTGTACACCACGATTTGGAGCAGATAATTCAATAACATACAATTAGGGAAAATATAGGATTTTCCAGGGTAAACATCAGTACTTTACAACAACTGGTTAATTATTCAATTAACGAATATTCATTATTAATTCTATAAGTCCTTAGTTTATGCATTCGGGTTACGTATGAAGAATATCTGATAGACTGTGGAATGTGTGGTTTCCGCCTCATTCCCTGTTCCTTGTTTGGTTGTGGGTTTAGGGCAGATCCACACAATTAACCGTCTATTCGATATTGGTTTGTGTGTAACTAGTGTGAACCAAGAAGTTATAGAAAGAATGGGTTTAATCATACTTTTCATAAGAAAATATTGGATTTTCTTGGGGAACACTTTCAACAGATATCAGAGGATCAATACAGTCAACTTTGTAAGTACATAGTGAATACTTTAGGATTGTGTACATGAGGATCCGACAACCAATAGAATGTGTGGTCTCCACCTCTTTTCCTGTTCCTTTTTTGGTTGTGGGCTTGGGGCAGAACCACACAATCGATTGTTTGTTCGATCTGGATTGTATATGATTTGTATACACTAAGTACTCGCAGGAGGAACTAGTAAAAATCATTTTTACTTAATCATTCATTACGTCAGAAAATATAAGGTTTTCTGGAGAAACATAACGTACTTTTCAAAAGAACACATAACAGTTTTCTAAAACAAAATGCTTATGAACTCACCAGCTTTATGTTAATACTCTTTCAAAACCTACTTGTATTCTCAAGACACTAGTAGACAGGTACACGCACCGGATTCAAGAAGATGGAGCATAGTAGCTTCAAGTCTTTATTTGTTATTTACTTTTCGTGTCAATCATGTATGATTCAAATGCAATGTAAACATATTACTATTAATACAATGGTTGTTGTTGCTTTGATTACTATTATTCAATTGTTGTGATACTACACATGACTTCTTCCACCCCCAAACATTTCCGCCATTTCGGTTTGGGGGTGTGACAGATTGGTATCAGAGCATTGTTTATAGTGAACTTAGTATATCAACCAGTAAAAGATAGATGACTATAAATACAATGGGGCTGGAGTGCTCTGACTAAAAGTATACTTTCAAAATAAAAGTATTGTACAAGAAGTATACTAATAAGCATACATGCTAAGAACAAGTATCACAATAAGATCAAATAAGAACAAAACAAACAAGAGTATTCAGATGTTAGACACTACAGTCAAACCTGAGCAGTTATGTAATCATATATGGAATAAATATAACCTGATCATCTATATTTATTTGAGATATGACCAACATGTGTTTGGGAGTGATGGGGGTGTTGCAACGAGTCTAAAACTTACCTAACTCCATATACAAAAGATTCTTATAACAAAACATAAAGATAAAATACTATAGGAGTATTTTAGGCACTAAAACAAACTTACATAAGAACTAAAAGACCTATGTTGGCAGGTCTATAGTTGCGAAGAGCATGCTTCCAAAGTTATATATAATTGGGATCTTATAGACTTAGAATTGGTGATCTATGCTCTATTACCTGTTCCTTGTTTAGTTGTGGTTTTGGAGTAGGATCACCTATTCGAAGGTCTATTTGATCTTGGTTATATACAGCTTGCATACACTGCTTGACTATAGGAGGACCCAGTCTGGATCATTAATAACTACAGAATAAATGTCCTACTTAATCGCATAGGATTCTTTAGACATTCCCATTTTCGCGCAAACAACCTATATAGAAATAGACACTTCACTACAACCACCCACAGAGGAGTCAAGGAGGAACCAGAGAGGATTCATAAAGAGGATTCCTAAAAGGAATCATTCGAGGAGTCAAATCTTCCATCAGAAAGTGGTGGAGATTAGTGAGAGATCAGTTACAGAACTCGAAGCATGATCTACATTGAATAGGAAACCATAAGAGAGTCCAGAGAAAACAAATCCCCATAATTAAAGTCAGGATCATCATAACTAGGACATGAAACCCCTCCCGAAACGCGCAAGGCGGTAAAGTATCATATACGTCATTCTAATAATTAACTTCATTAAGAGGGTAGTCACTATTAAATTCATAAGTCTATGTTGCATAGACCTCTGTTATGAATTACTTCAAAAAGTCGGAACATGAAACACTCGGAACTAAGTTAACTCTGATTTAGATAACACTCGACTTTTAACCACTAAGGAGTTACCCTTGTTTCGTCTTTTAACCTTATGGCAGAAAGATGCCCCCGAAGAAGTCGAACAAAAACAAGAACAACGCACCACCACTACTACCTCCTTAGTATGACCCGGTTGTCTTTCAAGCGGCAGTAACAGCCGCAGTGACAACGGTCATGACTCAAATCAATGCAAGTGATACCGGTGGATCGGGTAGTCGTACCAACAACACTAATCATGAACGCACAAGGGAGTTCTCATACAAAGACTTCATGATTTGTGGACCCAAATCCTTCGATGGAAGTTAGGGAGTCATCGCCCTGATGCGAGGGTTCAAGAAGACATAGTCGATTTTTGAGTTATGTGCATGCCCAGATGGGAGCAAAGTGAAGTTTGCTGCCTGCACCTTCTCTGACAGAGCCCTTACATGGTGGAATAGCCATGTCAAGTCATTGACTCTTCGAATAGCAAACGCAATGGGATGGGAAAATCTAAAAGAGATGATGATGGAAGAGTATTGCCTAAGGGGCAAAGTACAGAAACTAGAGCATGAGCTGTGGAATCATACCATGGCAGGCTTAGACATAGAAGCTTACACCGACAGATTCAACGACTTAGCTGCACTATGCCCGAGAATGGTTATCCCGGAGAGCAGAAAGGTAGAGAGATACATTTGGGGACTTCCTTCTCCAATCCAAGGAAACGTATTGGCAGCGACACCTCTTACGTTTGACAGTACCAAACGCTTGGCTCGAACATTGGTGGACTACGGGATCCGCCAGGGCATAATGGATCCCGTTCCCGAGTCAACCAAAGGAGGTGATGATATATAAAAGTCCGGGAGCGGGAATAAGAGACGACCGACACAAGAACACTCCGAGGGACAACAGATGGGTGCAGCCTATACTGCCACGACACCAACCACCCCAGCACCCGGTAATCGCTATGCTGGAACCCTCCCTAAATGTAATAAGTGCAACTTACATCATACCGGAAGGTGTCGAAAGTTGTATTGCAAGAACTGCCTTAGAAGAGGACACACCATCCGCTTTTGAAGGGCGTTGGCACGACCAATCTCTCAGGTCCCATTTGAGGAAGTGAGCCAGACCCGCTATGAATGTGGTGAAGCAGGACACTGCATGAGAGATTGTCCAGTGGCCAGGAACCCTGGTGACTAAGGAAGAATGCTAATGATCACTGTACTAGAGTCTACCCCGGAAACCCCGAGAACAGCGGTACATCTTCCAACTTGAATCATTTTCCCAAACCTAAAATTTCAAGGAAACTGTCTCACAATTAAATTCTAAATATAATATTTTCTTCCTCGTCTAAATAAAGCACATAAGTTATGTAGAACTAAATACTCTTTTTTGGTAGGCTATAATGACTTGGTGTAAACAGTAGGGCCATATATAATTAAGGACCAATAGACGTAGAGTGTGTGATTCCGCCTTATTTCATGTTCCTTGTCTGGTTGTGGATATAGGGCAGAGTCACTCAGTCGACCGTCTTATCCATCTTAATTATATATGACTTGTAGACACCCAACGATTATAGAGGGACTGGATAGAGACCATAATATCAAGTATCATTCACTGGAACAATTTCTCGATTAGCACACTTAATTCAATACAAAATATTCGCAGTAGTGATAACAAGGTCAACACAGAAAACACTAGAAACGTTCACACACAGATACACTGACGTCGTAATGAAACACTCCTTCCGAACCAACTTAACACGCGATCCTACGATGTCATCTCGCTTAGTCTGACTGAGTCTGAGTTATACCAAACCCACATGTCACCGAGGATACCTTTTGCCTTAAATCGGTCGAATAACAAAACTCTCGTCACTCATAACTACAAACTAGATGCAAACCTTGAAATTTCATCTCGCTTCACACCCCGAAAATACTCATGCGAGGAGTATGGTATTCACACGTAACCATCCTTAAGCACCCTCAGCAAACCATTTTGGAAACACCACTCGCGCAGCAAGTCAAGTTCAAGCACAGAGGCTAAGGACAAATACGGTTAGCCTATCGATGTTAAATGTACATGCGAGGGTGGTATATAATTAAGATTCTATAGACTTAGGATGTGTGTTTCTGCCCTACCTCTTGTTCCTTGTCTGGTTGTAGACCTAGGGCAGAGTCACCCATCCGACCGTCTTATCAATCTTAATAATATACGACTTGGGTACACGCTTTATAAACATGTTAAGATATAAACGTTGCAAATACAGTTTTCAGAACAAAGGAAACAAACTTATAAAATAAAATATATAATTTTATAAGGTTTCATGTTAATAAAAAAAGGGTTTTCTTAGTATTATTCATGATTTATTTAGAGAACTACAGTGTGAGACGTCTTGTAACCAGAGTCTCCTGGAGGTAGAGCGTGAGTTTGTGTATAGATCTATACGGGAGTGACAATCTCGCACCCTGACTATTAGCTACAGTCAACCTACGGTGACAAACGTCATTTACCGCGACGTCCGAGTACGTCGTAATGTTGATCGTCCGTAGTTGGTTATAAGAATCCACAGGTAAAACAAAGACTCGTTCACGTAATAATATACCTAACAAACATTCAACAGGGTTAGTAACTATGTGATGACTTAGTATGTACATTAGGGTAATATAAAATTAACATCTGACTTGCAGTGGGATGTGTGATCTCCACCTCATTTCCTGTTCCTTGTTTGGTTGTGGGCTTAGGGCAGAATCACCCAATCGACTGTTTGTTCGATTTAGATTTCTATAACTCGTATGTACTAAGTGATCACATGAGGGTATTAACAACACTTTCGGGATACAGAACAACACGCTATCAACTAGTTTTATTTATGTAATAAGACTATTATTATACATTACTGGTGGTAACCAGGGTTTCCAAACAGAACAATGCTTAAACAACATAAGTATGGTACATACTTGTACACCACGATTTGGAGCAAATAATTCAATAACATACAATTAGGGAAAATATAGGATTTTCCACGGTAAACATCAATACTTTACAACAACTGGTTAATTATTCAATTAACGAATATTCATTATTAATTCTATAATTCCTTAGTTTATGCATTCGGGTTACGTATGAAGAATATCTGATAGACTGTGGAATGTGTGGTTTCCGCCTCATTCCCTGTTCCTTGTTTGGTTGTGAGTTTAGAGCAGATTGACACAATTAACCATCTATTCGATATTCGTTTGTGCGTAACTAGTGTGAACCAAGAAGTTATAGAAAGAATGGGTTTAATCATACTTTTCATAAGAAAATATTGGATTTTCTTGGGGAACACTTTCAACAGATATCAGAGGATCAATACAGTCAACTTTGTAAGTACATAGTGAATACTTTAGGATTGTGTACATGAGGATCCGACAACCAATAGAATGTGTGGTCTCCACCTCTTTTCATGTTCCTTGTTTGGTTGTGGGCTTGGGGCAGAACCACAAAATCGATTGTTTGTTCGATCTGGATTGTATATGATTTGTATACACTAAGTACTCGCAGGAGGAACTAGTAAAAATCATTTTTACTTAATCATTCATTGCATCAGAAAATATAAGGTTTTCAGGAGAAATGTAACGTACTTTTCAAAAGAACACATAACAGTTTTCTAATACAAAATGTTTATGAACTCACCAGCTTTATGCTGACACTCTTTCAAAACCTACTTGTATTCTCAGGACATTAGTAGACAGGTACACGCACCAGATTCAAGAAGATGGACCATAGTAGCTTCAAGTCTTTATTTGTTATTTACTTTTGGTGTCAATCATGTATGATTCAAATCCAATGTAAACATATTACTATTAATACAATGGTTGTTGTTGCTTTGATTACTATTATTCAATTGTTGTGATATTACACATGACGTCCTCCGCCCCCAAACGTTTCCGCCGTTTCGGTTTGGGGGTGTGACAGTTACCAATCATATCGTATAACTTTTTCAAAATATAATGGCTAGGTCTACACCTATATATATATATATATATATATATATATATATATATATATATATATATATATATGAATTCAAATATGAAATGATCATAGCATTTACAAGCTCGTGCCATCACGCCTTTGTGTTACCTGTATTAGTGGATCCTTTATTCAAAGAATAGATGCAAAAGGGTATACTTAGGGAAATGTAAGCAACGAAATATGGGAATTATATTGGGAGGAGTTTAAGGTAACTAATTATTTGTGTTAAATTATTGTTTAGTAAATGTTTACATTTAAACTTATATGTATATTGTTATGTGTAGAAAAAACTATTGTTGGGATGAAGCAAAAGACAGACTAGTGAGGCGTGCTTAGGAAGGTAAATAGAGACAAAGTTATGGTCAATATCTCTTCAACATGCGAAATAGAAAATGAAACACAATTAGGAGGAAACAAGCTCATATTTTATTAGAAGTGTGGAACTACTGGCAAGCAAAATGGGATATAGATGAATACAAGAAGACATCTGAGCAGAACAAAATAGATAACCGTAATGGTGTGGTTGATGGAATACCATAACCTACCCATAACGTTGGATTTGCTTCTCATTTGAAGGCTGCTTATGATTTGGTAAGTATTTTTTTAATAGTTCATTAAAATTTGTATGTTTACATTTATGTTTATATTATACATTTTTATGGTATTTATGCAGAAAAGGAGTTTAGGACGTGATCCACCGCATAGTGAATTATTCTTGTATACACACACGAAGAATCATGATGGAGTCACATTTACAAATGAAAAAGATAGAAAACTTCATGTAGCGTTTATTTCAGTGCAAAGTTTTATATTGTAGTCCTTCATGTTATTCATAACTTTGATATGTTTTTAAATTTTTATTATTTTGTAGGCGGCTTTTACAGAAAAACGGGAACAGTTGGAAGTTGTATGTGAAGAAGTTGACGATGACCAAATATTCTATGATGTTGTTGGTGGTCGTGACAAAATAAAAAATTGTATAGATTTGGTTCATATATGAAAGTGGTTCCTAATATTAACGGTAGAACGGAAGTGTACATTCCGGAAAAAATGATGAAATGGAAGAATTGTGGAGATTGTTACTAAGAAAAAAGAGCAAAACCAATAACTTAAGGAAATAATGAATGTCAAATATGACCAACACAATAAAAGTATAGAACAACTAAATAAACAACTACAATCGGCAATTGTTGTTATTAATACCTTTAAATAACTACAAAACTAGTAGTTCATAAACTGTTAATTTATTTATTGCAAAGTATTTATTTTAAATTAGCTAGTTTTAATTTTCCATGTAATAAATATTTATTGTTTTATTTTATGATATAAATATTATTTGATTTTTTGTTATTTTTGTTTTAATATATTAGTACAAAATAATTTGGATTTAATTTGTAAATTAATTATTCATCGGTAGCTATCTAGCTTTGTAACGAAAATATTCCTACAAAATTTGTCTATGGATTGTGTTGCAGAAATGTGGCAACGGAGTTTGTTACGAAATAATGTCTACGTAATTTGTTATCGAATCTTTTATATGGAATCTGCTATAGAATTTAGACAACGGATTTAGCTACCGAACCAAGACCACAAATTTAGCTAAGGAGTCATCACAACGGATTTAGCTAGAGAGTCATCACCACAGATTTTTCTAATGAGGCATCACCATGGATTTTGCTAGGGAGGCATCACCACAGATTTTGCTAGGGATTCATCTCCATGAAATTTGATACAACAATATGTCTATGGAAGTTGCTATGGATCCATTACAACTGAATTTGCGATGAAATAAATGTAATGAAATTAGCTACGAAAAGTGGACTATGAAATTCGCAACGGACGCACTGCAACGGAATTTGTGAAGGAATCCTTCTATGGAAAAACGCGACAGAATACCCTCTACAACGGATTTCATTTCATTATCACATTTGCGATGAAATTGTAGTTTCCCTTGCAAACCCTTTGTTATGCGTTTTTTAGGGACGAAAATAAGTCGTTGCAAATTCCATAGTTATTTGTCTTTTGCAACAGAATTTCAGCTTTTTACAACAAATTTCTTCCCAAGCAATATCAACTTTTTCTTGTAGTGAAAGAACTCATGCTTCCAAAGTAAGATGTTCTTATTAAAATAAGCAACTAGCTCATTTTTGTATCCTCGTAGACCATTCTCGGAAAGTAAGATGTTCTTATTAAAATAAGCGCGCAACTAGCTCATATCCTCCTAGACCATTCTCGATTTTAATAATAAAAAAGAAAAGAATACTTTTCATTTTTCTTACTTCTATAAGTTATGTACAAATGTTTATAAAACCAAAACCCTTTTAGTCCAAAAAGATGTGCATGATTTCATTTATCATACCTTGTGATATAAAGTATGATCCTTACATTGAAAAATATTATTTTCATAAAATAAATAATTTTCAATACATTGCAAAAGTTATAAATATTTATAAAAATCAAATTCTTATAAATAATCAGTTTGTGTTTACTTGTTATGACCTTATATGATCATACTTTATTGGCAATATCATTCTAAAATGATTCTTGAACATAAAGATCCAATAACTTATTTTATCGTGAAAATATGAGTTGAAATTATCTTGGTTGATGATTATGTGCGGTGTCGTACGAAATCATATTCGGTTCCTCGAAAGTTATACATAAGTCATATGATCAAACAAACAATGCAAAGTGAAACAATAAAGAGTAGACACCTCAAATAGCAATGTTGTTTAATTTTGACGCCTTAATATAAACGACAACGCAAAAATCAACAGCCAATAACAAAAAAAATAAGAAATCAATAAAAAAAAAACCCATAACTCAACAGCTATACATATAAATGAGCATAAACAATTCATTTATCGAACATATTATCTAAGAAACCTCATTTATACACCAAAGCTCGACCATTTATAATGACAACTAGATGATCAAAAGTTGTTAATAAATAGACAAACACAAGAGGTAACCACAGCCCAGTGAAAAGTCATTCCCAATTGAATGACACGTTAGAAAATGACCTCAAACCACATGTTATTTTCACAAATAGCATTGAATTAGACATGTCATTTAGCCTTGAGATGTGGTACTTTTGATATCTCATCAAAAGTCTTTTTAAATTATATAGGATATTAGATTGTTTTGCTTCCTTAAGCAACTCACTTTCCGACTTTATAAATGAGTCCGACTCCAAACTCTTTATTGTTGGAATCCACCTTTTAGTTTCTCTCACTCTAATAGTATTAAGAATATCATGTAAACCCACCTTTATAGAATGTGATCCATGTTATAAGTAATTAAACGCACATTCCCAATATATAAATTACCCTTTTGAAATGGATCCAAAATGTAACACATTACCTCACTTACTAGCAATGATACCCTTTTAATTTCAACCAAGACTTAACATTTCTCTAACCATAAAGTCCTTAGACCACGACATCATTTCCTCAAACAACATTCTCATCTTAGACAATAAACATTTTACATATCATATAAAACTACAATTTCACTCCTCTTTTATATGTATTTCAACATTTTCATTATGATTATAATTTAGAACCCAACACCCATAGTTACATGAGCATACGATCTATAGTTCCCTATCACTTTAGAATCCTTTTGAGATTTTTCATGTCTTATACCATTTTCCCAATTCATAGAACCTCATCATGAGAACCATGATTCTTATGACATCCAATCCAAATAGTACATAAGTCACAAGCCGACTTTTCCCCATGATTATTGTTAATAACATTTTTAAATTATATCTTAAATTATTAACAATATTGATTTTAACTTTTTTTAAATAATTTGATGAATAAGAGGATGTTGACATCAACAATGACTGTGATCACAAATCACCTTTTGGATAAGTTAGCCGCATTTGCTTTTGGCATTGAAACGGATTGGATCGTTAATTAAGTGCCAAAATTGATAGTTTCTATTTTCAATATTATTTAATATTTGATAGGTAATTTCTTAATTAACGACAACTTTTGATTGTGATATTTCCTAATCAAATTCAAATTATATATTAGATTAATCTCTATTATAAGTATTCGATTTGTATACCTAATAAATATCTATTAACATTTTAATAAAACTGAATCCTAACTGAATTTTTTTTTTCCAAAAAAAAACTGTAATTATAAAACTTTCATATGTTTCTTAACGTGTAATTTTATAAATTTATAATTTCTAATAATAGTTTCATGACATATAATTCATTTATTTCGTAACTTCTTACCCGTTTCATGACATGTAACCTACCTATTGTATAACGTCAATGTGACGACAAATTACACTACGCCATGCATATTTCACAATGAATATAAATGTAACAAAACGAGTTAATATTGTTCAAAATTTGATCATCTTATAAAAATTATCATTTTTTGTACCTTTGTTATAAAATAATCAGTCTTTTTAAGAAAAAAATTCATCGATTGTCCTTCATAAAGATTTTTTTTTCTTCGCAAAAATGATATAATTTTACCAAAAAAAAAAAACTATTGAATTTCATGAAAACAAATACTTTCTGTTTTTCCATTTCATGGATAGTTATTTTATATTTTATATTAAATGTTTAAAATGATAATTTTGTGATTAACCTTTTTATATTAAAGGAAAAATATTACTTTGAAACTATGTGTGCATTATATTATTTATAAAGTATCCACGAATACATTGTCTTAGAACAAAGAATTATTTTATGACACATGAGGAATATATATAAAAAGACAAAATGAGAGGCCAAATTTGTAATTCACACTATACTTAAATCGAATCTCATAATTACAAAAAAAGAAATGAAGAAGAAAAAAGAATAAAAATATTTTGGTATCAGTAAAATATGAATAATCATATAGTAATTATTGATAAAGGTATGAAGGGGGAGATACCAATGGAGGCAAAATCGTGTACTTTGAGGCCCAGTCAAACCAATCTGCGACTGGGTCAATGACAACAGTCATCAAAATCAATGGTGAGCATTGGGCCTCCCGAAATCGGCGAATTTTCTTGATCTGTTTGGGCAAAATGATTTTATGTTTGAAAGATGAGGCTTCACCGGAGCTCTGGTTTCGCCTGATAAACCGCTTTCCGGCGGTGGTGGCGGTGGCATACCCTTCTGATTCCATTGCCGGTTAGGACTTGCACGAACCAAGGGACTCAAACAGAATGTTAAACCGGATAAATTCCTCACGTGTCCGGCACCACCGCCGCGCCGGCCGTCTGGATGAGCCGGTGTTCTTCTCGGTGTGTTTTTCCATGACTCAGGCCTTGACTCGTACCCGCTTGTTACATCGAATAAATCATCTTCATTTCCGCCATCGCAATCGGAGTTTCGCACCGGTGACATTCCCCGATCTCGGCAGTACTGCCGCCGGACCACTCCGCTTCCGCTGGTTACTTGAGATTCATCAACATAAACCGGTTGCTTCCTCCGGTTACGACCACCACCTTGTACAATGCTTGAGAACCACGAAGACGACGACGTTGACGTTGACGACGTGGCATTACCACCACCGCTGGGTTCCCTGAAAGTCGAATCTGATGCCCTGGGATCCGAAACCGAATCCACCGAGTTTCGATTCTTAGATCTGAAGGGAAACGTAAGCAACCGAATCAAACTCCGCTTCTTATTCGAATGAACACCGGTGTTGTTGTGACCTCCGGTAGTAGGCCCTACCTGAGGTGTTCGATAAAACAGTTGATCCGAGAGGCTATGGTTATGACGAGGAGCAGCAGGAGTAAAAGGATGATGATCCTTTCGTCGATCGTTATGAGACAATACAGTAGCTCCGGCAGAACGATCGGACTTTCGGCGGTTGTTTAACGGAGAATCAAAGCGAGGAAACACTGGTTGCCCGTCCAAATTGCGTTGTTTTCCGTCTAGGTTTTGACCACTCAGTGCTTGAGCATGAGCTTGTTCTTGAGCTGCGATGAGATACAACAGACGTTCCCGGAGACAACAAGCGCATACGCCGACGACACTACTGAGATCGGTGTAATGCTTCTTACACCTCATTTATGGATGTAAATTCTGTACACCTCTCTACACTTGATTTCAAGTAAATCGGCAGAATTATCTTCTGATTGTTGAATATTTGTATCTGTTTCCTTGTTTCCTTGTTAGTTCTTTGGGTATTCAACGCTCCATTGATTAGCGTTTCTCTAATTGACGATGAAAACAAAGATTGTTCAGATTTTTAGGGAGATTTCGTGCTTGTCTTCTATCTTCAGTGTGATTTTATTTCAGAAATTTACAGAGGGGAGAAGAGAGGATTTGAGAGAGAGATAGAGAGAGAGAGAATATGGGAAGAATCACTGATTATATATTTGTTCATACAAATTGGGGGTCGTGTGCTAAAAGGTTGTATTTCGTTTTTAGTCCCTTTAGTTTCATTTTTTTTATTATTACAAACAAGACTTTTCATTGTATATATAAATACTTGGAAACTTCATCAAAAATATATTCTTCATAAAAAAAATATAATATTGGAACTATTAAGACTTCCACATAAACATTAGTTTCCAGAAGAATAAGTAGGATAGTTGAAATTTTAAATCGTCTACTTAACTGATTTTTTCCAGAAGAATAAATGAGGTAGTTGAAATTTCAAATCGTCTACTTATGCTTTAAACATTAGAATACTTTAATTATGATCATACAAAAAGTAAGATCACAAACGGACAAAAAGTTGTGTAACTATTTTTTTTTTCTATTTATCTGGTTTTACGTAGGTAACAGTAAAATACGATTTTATAAAAATTATTTGAGATTTAAACATTTTAGAATGAAATAAATCTCTAGTTTAAAACTCACAAGTTTTAACATTTCATTAAAGAAAATTAAGTTTTTCTTATCTAGCCGATTAGTGATATAAGTGGTCATGGATGAATATGTATTTGAAAAATAAAGTTATCATTTTAAAAATAGTTAAAAGTTTTAAGGTGTGATGCGATGTTTATTTTTGACAGTATCATGATCTAGACAACAGTATAAAAGTTGGTTGATTAATCTTCAAGGGACATATTATTATGGTTCATAATTATATTATAGCAATTTATTATCTATGAGATCTTGATGTATAGTGTTATAAGATGATGTAACATGCATATGATCTTTTTAAACATATCATGTTGTAGTTGAAGTCTGTGAGATTCAAACATGATCGACGCCATTTTAAAGCATTATATACAAAAGAGAAATTAAATACCCTCCTACTTTTGTTCCTACAAATCCTCCTATCCAATTAAATGATAACATGTGTCATTTTAGTATACTAAAATATCATTAAATGAGCATTAAATGTGACACATGTTATTATTTCATTGGGTAGAAAGATTTGTAAGAACAAAAAGTAGAAGGATTTTTAATTTCTCTATACAAAATGATCACCATTAAAACACCTTAATGATGGTATATATCTTATTAATATATACTCTCACAATTATAAGTTTATTAACTAAATAACATATTGGAGCAAGGCAAATTAATGCACATAGGTACAAGATCTAGATGACCTTAGAATGAAACACAAATCTTCAAAGTGTAAAGCTTTAAACTTTAAGTGTCAAATTTGTAATAAACTTAAAAGTAAGGGGGTGTAAAGAACAATTGTTCGGTTAGGAAAACGATAAACTGACAGCGTGGTGTACAGAGGAGGATTGATCCCATGGAATACACGTACTACTTTTCGCACAATCCATATTAATAAGTTAATAACAGTAATATTCTTTTTATCAAAAATAATGTTTGGTTCGATATTAATTTCGAAAAAAAAAATAATGTATAGAGCCAACAAATAATATACGAATGTATCTAAAGATATCGACTCTAAATAATAATTACGAAAAACAGTGTAAAACAGGCCTAAAACATGACCAATAAATATATTATTTTTTAGGACAACCGATAATAAAATATATTGTTTTTTAATTAGAGAAAGAATATGTCAAAATGCAAATGCAAATTCAAATGTTCTGATTCTGCTTCTGTCTTTTTTTTAATCGTCGATTGCTGAAAATAGTTGGATCTATATATCATGATTAATTAAGATAATATTCTTTAATTAGTTTTTTTTATTGTTGATTCATCATTATATATTGATTTTAAGATATTTTATTATTTGCTTAATTAAAGTCTTCGGTACAAGTGCTACTAGTTTATTGATCTATCCCGACTCTATAATATATTAAGAGTATTAAAAATCATGAGCACTTTTGTAGTTATTGCCAAACTTGATATTCACCTATAGTGAATTAAAAAAATGCCACTTCAAACACTAGTTAAGGATTAAGAAAGGGTTGATAGACAAAGTAATTAAGGATTAAGAAAGGGTTGATAGATAAAGTAATCATTGATTAAGAAAATAGAAGGGTTTTTTTTAACTTTTTTGAGGTTGTTGATTTGTTAATAGGTTGTATGAGACCCGCTGAATACTAACTCATTCAGATGTGACCTTTCAATGAACAACTTCTAACTGGTAAATTAAATGAGTCGATCCGTTAAACAGATAAATCATACCATGTTCAACAACTCAAATTTACCTGATATGAATTATGTGTGGGCGCATCAACCAATGACACATGGTATGGGTAGGTCTCTAGTGGAACACAAAATTGTTTGTGAATTCGTCCAACAATAAAAAGAAAACGTTTGTCCTGAACTTTAAATATGTCTCATTCTCACAATGTCCAACACACAAGAGCACCATACAATGCATACATAATTAGTTTATCATATAACTGATACACTAGCTGAATCAACTTAGTAGAACCGATACAAACCGCAATTCAAAAATTAAAAAAGGCGATACAAAAACTTTTTTCATTATCAGTGGTATGTTTTTACACTCATCGTCTCTTATTGATATATCATTTCACTAGTTTATAACCCGTGGAACCACAGGTTATAAAATTAATTAAACTTTCATAATAGCATTTTATAATTATTAATCAATTATTTTATATAAATCGTTATAAATAAGTTATTAATTAAAAGATATATCAAAAATTTAAAGTTATTATAACTTCAAATTTAACATATAATTAGTAAATGTAAATTTGAATTTTGAAATGAGTTGTTGTCAAATATATCTACATGACATATGACATAATATTAATGAAGAGTTATATTAGAGTGACACTTGGCAAAAGGAGATTAAAACTATTCATTTATTAGAATAAGGATGTGCATGCAATTTTGCACAAATACTCATAGAGTGTGTGACGAATAAAATCTTCCATGATATTACGATTATATATCAAATATATTTATTAACTTCTCAGTATTGTTTAATTGTTTTTTTTCCTTTTGAATTATGTTAACCAGTGAGTTGCATGTCAAGTAAATTATGATGTGGACTCATTTTTATCAATGTCATTTGGAAATTAATGAAAATAGGATAGGCTTGCGGAAATGATTAGGGTGTAAAATTCAAGTCCTGCATCGCTTCATGAAAACAAAGTGTTCACTTTCAAAAAGTGCATCTATCGTTTGACAAAGAAAAATGGTCTCTTATCTTATTTTATATAGTTGCTAGATACAAGTATATATTATAAACTAGTTTATAACCCGTGGAACAACGGACTATAAAATTAATTCAACTTTCATAATAAAAATTTATAATTATTAATCAATTATTTTAAATAAATCATTGTAAATAAGTTATTAATTAAAAGATATATCTAAATTTTAAAGTTATTATAACTTCAAATTTAACATATAATTAGTAAATGTAAATTTGAATTTTGAAATGAGTTGTTGTCTAATATATCTACATGACATATGACATAATATTAATGAATAGTTGTATTAGAGTGACACTTGGCAAAAAGAGATTAAAACTATTCATTTATTAGAATAAGGATTACAAAATATTATGGTTAGTAATATAGGGTGTCTTTTGTTTTTTGCAAAAAGGAACAACAAAAAAATAATATGATAATAGAGTTTTTTACATTAAAAACACAAACATCAATAAGTATTGTTCTTTTCTAGTAACCAAAAAGAAAAGACTAAGAGTATACAAAATAGATTGACAATCAACTTAAGACATTGCAATTTGCTTCTTTAACCAATTATTTTAAAAACCTTAATATTTTTTTTTGTTCTTCTTGTTTTCCTTTTTGTATTCGAAAAGCTAATTTGATTTTAAAAATGCATAAACATATATGAATGCAAATATTGGTGCATTCGGCTAAGAGAAGACCAAAAGCTATAAACTAACATACTATAGAACTTAATTGAGAGTATAAGTATTTTATTTCAAACCATAAGTCTCACAATGTCCAACACACAGGAGCACGATACAATGCATACATAATTATTTTATCATATAACTGATACACGAGCTGAATCAACTTAGTAGAACCAACAACACAAACCGTAGCTCAAAAATTAAAAAAGATGATACAAAAACTCTTCATTATCCGTAGTAGGTTTTCACACTCATCGTCTCTTATTGATATATTATTTCACATAATATTATGGTTAGTAACATAGGGTGTCTTTTGTTTTGTTGCAAAAAGGAACTACAAAAAATTAATTTGATAATAGAGTTCTCTACATTAAAAACACAAGAACATCAATAAATATTGTTCTTTTCTACTAACCAAAAAAAGATGGAGAGTACATAAAATAGATAGACAATCAACTAAAGACATTGCAATTTGCTTCTTTAACCAATTATTTTAAAAAACTTAATGTTAAATTTTTTTTGTCCTTCTTGTTTTCTTTTTTCTACTCGCAAAGCTAATTTGATTTTAAAGATGCATAAACATATATGAATGCAAATATTGGTGTGTTCGGTTAAAAGAAAATCAAAAGCTATAAACTAACATACTATAGAACTTAATTGAGAATATAAGTATTTTATTTCAAAATATATGTCTCACTTTACACCACAAGTGGGGCATATAATATAGTCAATATCAATTCCTTTCAACTCCAAATTGACCCTAGTTTGAAACACCCCTCGCTGGGATAGTTTGAAATATCATATTTGACTATTGTCTTAATGGTTAGATCATGTGGACATCATAAAAGCTAAAGAAAAGCTTATTTAAACATCCAACATTTTATTACTCAATAATCTATAAATGATCCATTATTACCCTCAAGCATTGGAATGCCCAATTCCATTGGAATCATGGGATATAGTGTGATTGTAAAGTTGATGTAACTCAAAAGTTATTTTACAATATGGGATTCCAATAACCTCCAATCCTTTTTTCCTATCAACCAATTCTTCCAATATAAGTATTAACATGAGATATTTCATCAATGGTAGATAATTCCAACGAACTTGAATCAATCACTAGAGTTATAACTACAAGTTCATGAGTTGTCATTGAAATCCTAGATTAAGCTCATACTCAATATACAGATACTAGTAATGAATCTCATGGTGTTTTATGATTATCTAAATTGAGAGTTGATTCTAAATCATTGGAATAGCAAATCCAATCATCCAAAATCACTCACTTCCATTAACAAGAGAATTCCACTATAGATGAAGCTTAAAAACTCCAAATCCCACCAAACCCTACATTAATCAACTAGGGTTTGATTCCATGGAGTTTAGGAGTCCAAAACCAAAGAACTAACATTAGATTCAACAATTAATCATCATTGTTGGATCGATAGATTTAATAAGAATGAAATCATGTATGAGAGACATAATCAGAAAGGACACTCAAGCATAAATAAGATTTGATTTTCATTAGAGAGTAAAAGGAATGCAATTACAAGTTGTTGTAAGACTCCTCTCAAAAGATACTCTTTGGATTCATCAAACACACCTTATATAGGTCATATAAGGAAGCAATTAAGCACTGACCAATAAAGTCAAGTGTAACATCCCAAAATATGGTCCCAAAAATTCATTTTTAAAATAGTTAAAATAGTATTTCCAAATATCATCCATACATCTCAAAATATCCAATGTATCATATGTCATAAAAATCAGAGTAAAATATCATATGCGAAATACCAATGGTGTGTGCGATGCAGTCAACCCAAGCTCTTCCCTTTGCAACAGGAAGTACCTGAAACATAAACTGAAAACAGTAAGCACAAAGCTCAGTGAGTTCCCAAAACTACCTCATTCCATACATAATAAATTACATACTGGGCCCCCAGCTGGCATCGGGTCTCGCCCAGCATCGAGTCTCGCTCGGTTTACAGATTTCTTATACTCAGGCCTCGCCCGCCACTGGGCCTCGCCCATTATACACATACAATATATCACATAATCATGATAACACATATAATGTTCATAAACACTAGCATATGTTCCATTCCTCGGGACTCGTCTGACATCGAGCCTCACCCGGTATACATAGCAGCACATAATGCATGAAATGGTCACACACACTCCTAGCATTCTAGTATAATCAATAAGGGTCGACATTGGTACCATAGAACCACTAAAACCAATGAGGAAACTCGCCTCAAATGTTGAATCTCACAAAAAAAAAATCCCTAGTTGCTACCCTGACGACTCCTCGATCTATCAGTACAAAATAACACCCAATCAATACTTGGGTTTCAATCAATATACAATACTCCATACTTGGGGTAAAATGATCATTTTACTCCTGGCCTAAATTGATCCATGACTAAGGCCTAAATTCACAATATGAAAGGCCCAATACGAATTAATCTTCCAAAGCCCACTAGTGGCCCAATTTTCTAAATTGGGCCCAAACCCCTCTAGTGGGCCTTACCCTAAAGCCAAATCGTATCCTTAGTCCAAAAGTCTGATTTCAGATGGCCCACAAAGCCCCAGAGCAACAAGGTTCAAGAAATGGCCCAAACCGAGGCCTAAATATGTGAAGCCCACTCTAACTAAGTACGTAGGGCGTACTTAGTTATACGCAGCCCATACTCGCTTGCTGGCTTATACGCTACGCGTACAAACTTGTATGCCCAGCATACTCCTCTATTAAGCCACCTTTTGTCATTAAGCACTTAATGCTTATACTAAAGGTCCAAACCACAAATTTGAGTCCTAATCAATGTCTAGACCCATAAAGTCACTAACTTGGTGTCTTTGCATGCCTCCAATGAACCCAAACTCAAAATATAACTTTCTACTTCCATGAAAATGACCCTAACTCATGCACAAACGGATTTCAACCTCATAAATGACAACTTTATGACTAAAGGACACAAATAACACCAAGAGTGGCAACTCTAAGATTCAAAAACGATGTGGACTCATAAGATTTCATCACTGGGACCAAAAGGGTCCATAAACCCAAACCAAAAGAGATCTAAGCTAATAAGCATCAAGTTATGGACTTTATACCTCAAATGAGTGCCCAAAGATGATGAGGTTCTGGATCTATAAGCCTTTACTCCTTCAATGAAGCTTCAAGGATGGACACCTTCCTTCAAAGCACCAAAGTATTCTTCTAAATGGCCTTCTAAGCTCCAAAATCACACAAGTTGGGATTAGGGTTCGAATGTAGGGTAAAGGGGACAAGGAGGTTGGTGAAATGAGGGTTTCAAGTCCATAAGGATGCTTATATAATGGCCAACCCCTAAAATTAGGGTTTTCATTAATCATTGTGTACGCCCCACGTACGCATCCCGGACCCTGATCACACCCTCGCATGAGTATGCTAAGCATACCGCTAGGTACGCCCCTCGTACTCGCTTCATCACGTGTACGCTAAGCGTACCTTATTGTACACCACACGTACAACTCAAGGGTCAAAAATTGGGACAATTTAAATATGCAAGGTCAAAAGAGGAACTTACTAAGATTCAAGCGTTACAATTCTCCCCCACTTGAATTAGACTTCTTCATCGAAGTCCTCTTCCCCGAACAACTCTGGATAATGCTCTCTCATCTCCTCCTCAGGCTTCCAATCCACTCCGACCCCTTGCGGTGTTGCCACTGCACCTTCACCAACTCTACAACTTTGTTCCTCAAGGTCTTCATCTTCTGATCCAAAATTGCCACCGGTCTCTTGATATAATTCAGGCGGTCATCCACCTGAATATCCTCCAATGGTATAACTGTGGAATCATCCACTAAACACTTCTGCAGCTAAGAGACATGAAATGTACTACGAATTTGACTGAGCTCGGCTGGAAGATCTAGACGATAAGCAACCTAGCCCACCTGAGCTAAAACACTAAAGGGACCAATATACATGGGGCCCAACTTGCCCCGCTTCCTAAACCAGATGATATTGTTCCAAGGCGATACCTTTAGGAGAACCATATATCCTACCTGGAACTCCAAGTCTAACCGCCGCCTGTCAGCATAACTCTTCTGCCAACTCTGAGCTGTCTGAAGCCTACTCCGAACCTACTGAATTAACTCAGTAGTCTTGAGCACCACCTCGAAACTCCCCACGAACCGCTGACCGACCTCACCCTAACAAATCAAGGTCCTACACTTCCTCCTATAGAGCATCTAAAAAGGAGGTCGATCGATGCTAGCGTGATAACTGTTGTTATACGAAAATTCCGCTAACGGAAGATACGTATCCCAACTCCCACTGAAATCCAACACGCACGCACGCAACATATCCTCAAGAGTCTGAATAGTCTGATCACTCTAACCATCGGTCTGCGGATGAAATGTTGTACTAAAAAGGAGACAAGTGCCCATCTCGTCATGAAATCGCTTCCAAAATCTAGATGTAAATCGAAAATCCCTGTCCGAAACCACCGATACCTGCACCCCATGACGTGTCACTACCTCCCGGACATAAATCTTAGCCAACTTCTCTGCAGATATGCTCTCTTGGATCGGAATGAAATGCACATTCTTGGTCAAACGATCCATAATGACCCAGATAGAATCCACTCCGCGCACGGTCCTGGGAAGTTTCATAATAAAATCATTGGTGATGTCTTCTCATTTCCATACGGGAATCTCCAACGGCTTCATCTTGTTGTGAGGTCGCTGATGTTAGGCATTGACCTTCCAGCAGGTCAATCACTGCTCCACATACCATGCTAAGTCTCATTTCATGCAGGGCCACCAATAATCAGGACGAAGATCCCTATAAATCTTTGTCGCCCCGGGATGGATGGAGAACCTCGACTTGTGGGCCTCCTCCATCAGCACCCGACATACACTACCCCAATAAGGAACCCAAACCCTCCGATGCAGGGTCAACAGTCTGTGACTATCAAAATTGAAGGAAGCCACCTGACCCACAATGTGCTCACTCTTCTGGTGCTCTTCCTTCATAGCCTTGACCTGAGCATCGCAGATCTGCTCCAACAATGGAATAATCACTGTCATCCTCACCCATATATCTCTGATCGGAGTTGCGACCGCCTTGCGGCTGAGAGTATCGGCCACCATATTTCCCTTCCCTGGGTGATAAAGGATTTCGAAATCATAATCCTCCACCACATCCAGCCAACGATGACGCCTCATATTCAGGTTCGGCTGATCCATCAAATACCTCATGCTCTCGTGGTTCGTGTAAATAGTACAACAAGCCCTATAAAGGTAATGTCGTCAAATCTTGAAGGTGAAAACAACGACCCTCAAATCTAAATCGTGTGTCGAGTAGTTCACCTCATGAGACTTTGGTTGTCTTGAAGCGTAAGTGATCACGCGACCCCGCTTCATCAATACTGCACCCAAACCCGTGATGAAGGCATCACAAGAAACCACAAAATCCTCAACACCCTTGGGCAGGGTCAGAATCGGCGCTTCCCACAACCATTTCCTAAGAGTCTAAAAAGTTGCTTGCTACTCAGGCCCCCAGTGAAATGTCACTGACTTCTTTGCCAATCGGGTCAATGGAACAGCGATCTTGGAGAAATTCTGGATGAATCTCCGATAGTCACCCGACAGACCAAGAAAACTCCAAATCTCAGATTGAGACCTTGGAACTTCCCACTGCATCACGGCCTCAATTTTGGTTGGGTCGACCAGAATACCCTTTTGGTTGATAGGGTGCACCAGAAACTGCACCACGTGCAACCAAAACTCACACTTGGAGAACTTTTCAAAAAGTCTCTCCCTCCTTAATGTCTCAAGCACTTCCCTCAAGTGCTCATCGTGTTGCTCCTGAGTCTTGGAATAGACCAAGATATCATCAATAAAGCCTATAACGGACCGATCCAGCATCAGTCTATACATGTGGTTCATGAGATCCATGAACACGGCAGGAGCATTAGTGAGCCTAAATGGCATCACCACGAACTCATAATGACCATATCGAGTCCGGAAAGTTGTCTTATGCACATCCTCATCCCGTACCCGCATCTGATGATAACCCGATCGCAGATGAGTCTTGGAGAACCAAGATGCACCCTGAAGCTGGTCGAAAAGATCATCAGTCCTCGAGAGGGGATAACGGTTCTTCACCATTACCTTATTCAACTCCCGGTAGTCGATACACATACGAAGAGACCCGTCCTTCTTCTTCACAAACAGAATTGGGGCTCCCCAAGGTCAACTGCTCGGCCTAATGAATCCCTTGTCTAACAGCTCTTATAGTTGTGTAGACAACTCCTGCATCTCAGGAGGAGCCAACCGATATGGTGCTTTGGCTATCGGAGCCGCACCTGGAACCAAATCAATCTTGAACTTCACCTGCCTCTCCGGAGGTACCCCTGGCGAATCCTCCGAGAACACATACGGATGATCCCGCACAATCAGTGCATCCTCCACGGTCGCCTTACCCTTATCCCGGGTATCCATGACATAGGCGACGAAACCCGAGCAACCCTGATGAAGATAGCATCTGACCTTCGTTGTAGAACACATAACCAGCCCACGCTGCGGTCTCTCACCCTGAATCACCAACTCCCCCCCCCCACTTGGGTCCGAACCCGCACTAGCTATTGTTCATAGTCAATCACTGTCCCATTATGGCTCAACCAATCCATGCCCATGATGACCTTGTTTCCACACAGAGGAATGGGAACCAGATCAACCTGATACTACTCGTTGAACAACTGGAGATTACATCCCCAATGAACTCTCGCAACCCTAACCGTCCTATCATCAGCAATCTCCACATCAAGAGGACGATCTAGCTCCCCCGGAGCTCCAACAAATCTCTTGTTAAGCGCAAGCGATAAAAAAGATCGGGTAGCCCCCGAATCAAAAAAGTACTAGAGTAGAGATACCATTCACAAGGAACGATCCTAAAATAAATCACATAAACATAAGAAATAATTCAATATAAATAAATAGATAAGGAGAAGATACATACCCATCACAAAATCGGGAGTAGCACGCGCCTCCTTTGCCATCAGCTGGAAAGCCCTGCTCTTCGTTGCAGGCGCATCTGCCCAGCCCTGACGACCGTCAGTAATCCTCGAAGTCGCAGGAACGGGTGCTGACACTGTTCCTGCTGCAGCCAAACTCAGACATTGGGCCTTCTTATGGCCTCTCTAATTGCAATTAAAAGCAAATCAGATCTGATCCCTGGGTGGTGGTAGCAGTACAATCCCTGCTATAATGATCGGCCCGGCCGCTCTTGAAGCAGCCAGAACCACCACCACTACCGCTCCTGCACGCACCCTCGTGCAACCTGCCACACTTGCCACAACACCTACGACCCTGATGGCCCCTTGATTTGGAACCCGATATTTTGGGCCTCTTGCCCGAACCCCCTAATGTCTGAACCTCATTTGGCTTCCTCTTCCTCTCGATCTCCAGGTTGATCTTCCTCTCCCTATCTCGAGCGATCATATCCTCCAGCGTCTTGCAGCTGGATCGGCTCACAAACTATCAGATGTCACTCCTCAGCATCTCATGATATTGGGGCTCCTTCATCTCCTTACCCATCACATATTGTGGAACCATAAGTGCCCACTCCCTGAACATAGCGGTGATCTCAACCACCGTCTTCAACAGTCTGGCGGAGATCCTGGAACTCTCGCGCCAACTGCTACACCTCAATAATCGGTCCAAACTCACCTCGAAACCTGGTCAAAAAATCATCCCAGATCATCCCATCTACAACATCATCACCCACAACACTACCTACCTCCTCCCACCAGTCTCAAGCCCTATCCTTCAGAAAGCATGAAGCTAGTCTGACCTTGTCTCCCTCGGGAGAACGACTAGTGCGGAAATCGTTGGCAACATCTTCTAACCAATGCATACTCGCAATTGGGTCCTTCACCCCATGATAGTCTAGTGCTCTATATGCCCGGAACTCCCTAAATGTCAAAGATCGAGCTCCTTCTAATGTCATCATCTCAGAACGAAAAGAGCTCAATCGCTCCTCCAAAACCTCCAAGATACCCTCCTTGACCGGGTTGAAGATCACAGGAGTCTAATCGAGAATGAAACAAGTAATCTATGATGAGAGAAACTCCCAAGTCTTCTCATCGAGCTGCCATGCTCCAAATCCTGAGCTTGAACCTTCCCCGACACTAGAACTGCCAACTGGTCTGCCCCGCAATACCACCATACTAAAAAAATAGACCACAAACTATCAAAATACACATCAAATTATATCGGGGATCACAACCCTACAATCTTCCTAATTTTATCGCAACCCTCCTTTAATCAAGTACGGATCCTCTACTTCCAGTAGTACGGGTCCATACTACCTTTCACATCCATTCGTAACTTCCTTGAGAATTGTTTTGTCTCAACTAGGTTACTCTAAATCCATATATCCATCCCTCACATATAAGGCTCCCATCACTAGATCTCCTCCTAGGTTCTCCTAGGGCCTCTCCATACCACTCTCCTCTATCAACTGTAGAAGGAACTCCCGTTATCTCCCTCTAACTAGATCACGAATACCATCACATATCACTAAAACTAGATAATTCATCGAATGAGAGGTCTCACATTACAATGGTTGGACTCAAACAAGACTTGTGCAATTGATTTAAAACCTAACCTTCTAAAATTATTTAGTTCCCATGATATGTAAATTAGCATATTCGTTTACAAGTTTGATGAAACTAGTTAGAACTCCTAAAAGCACAAAGCAAGCAACATTCGAGCATCAAGTATCAGAACCAATCATAACCTAATCAGGTCATCCTATCACTGACTGACCAATACTATCATGCAAATCTACAAGCTCATATAATAGGCATACAAAGTCATCTTTCCTATCATTCTACCATGCAAAACTAAGCAGATCCTTATCCCTAACTAGCATGCGATTCACAGATTCAAGCATATCAAATAACATGTATGGGTAAATTGGGAAAACTTACTTGAGCTCGGTCGATTGCATGCACCACACCCTTTATCTCTTTTTAGAAATTCTTTTTATAAAAATGTCTTTCTTTTGAAAATTAAACCAAGTCCATAGTTTGGGTAAACTTGTAACATCCCAAAATATGGTCCCAAAAATTTCATTTTTAAAATATTTAAAATAGTATTTCCAAATATCATCCATACATCTCAAAATATCCAATGTATCATATGTCATAAAAATCAAAGTAAAATACCATATGCGGAATCCCAATGGTTTGTGTGATGCAGTCGACCCGAGCTCTTCCTATTGCAACCGGAAGTACCTGAAACATAAACTGAAAACAGTAAGCACAAAGCGTAGTAAGTTCCTCAAACTACCCCATACAATACATAATAAATCACATACCAGGCCCCCGCCCAACATCGAGCCCTGCTCGGTTTACAGATCTATTATTCTCAGGCCTCGCTCGTCACTGGGCCTCGCCCACTATACACATACAATATATCACATAATCATGCTAACACATATAATGATCATAAAAACTATCATATGTTCCAGACCTCGAGCCTCGCCTGGCATCGAGCCTTGCCCGGTATACATAGCAGCACATAACACATGCAAGGGTCACGTAGACTCCTATCATTCTAGCATAATCAATAAGCATTGGCATTGGTGCCTTAGACCCACTAAACCGAGTGAGGAAACTCACCTCAAATACTGAATCTCACAGAAAGATATCCCTAGTTGCTGCCCTGATGACTCCTCGAGTTATCAGAACAAAATAACACCGAATCAATACTTGGGTTTCAATCCATGTCCAATACTCTATACTTGGGTTAAAATGACCATTTTACCCTAAAGCCCAATCATATCCTTAGTCCAAAAGCCTGATTTTAGATGGCCCACAAAGGCCTAAAGCACACAAGGTCCAAGAAATGGCCCAAATATGAGAAGCCCACTCTCACTGAGTACGCAGGGCGTACTCAGCTGTCTGTAGCGTGTACTTACTTGATGGCTTGTACGCTGTGCGTACAGACTTGTATGCCCAGCATACTCCTCTATTAAGACACTTTTTGTCATTAAGCACTCAATGCTTATACCAAATGTCTAAACCATAGATCTCAGTCCTAATCAATATCTAGACCCGTAAAGTCACTGACTTGGTGACTTTTCATGCCTCCAATTAACCCAAACTCAAAATATAACATTCTACTTCCATGAAAATGTCCCTAACTCATGCATGAACGGATTTCAACCTCAAAAATGACAACTCTATGACTCAACGACCCAAATAACACCAAGAGTGGAAACTCTAAGCTTCATAAATGATGTGGACTCATAAGATCTCATCAATGGGACCAAATGGATCCATAAACCCAAAATAAAAAAGATTTAAGCTAAAAATCATCAAGTTCAAGACTTTATACCTCAAATGAGTGCCCAAATATGACGAGGTTCTGGATCTATAAGCCTTCACTCCTTCAATGAAGCTTCAAGGATGGAAACCTTCCTTCAAAGCACCAAAATACTCTTCCAAATGTCCTTCTAAGCTCCAAAATCACACAAGATGGGATTAGGGTTCGAATGTAGGGTAAAGGGGACAAGGAGGCTGGAGAAATAAGGGTTTCAAGTCCACAAGGATGCTTATATAGTGGCTAACCCCTAAAATTAGGGTTTTCATTAATTATTGTGTACGCCATGCGTACGAAGCTATACGCCCTGCATATGCATCCGGGACCCCGATCACACCCTCGCATAAGTACACTAAGTGTACCACTAGGTACGCCCCGCGTACTCTGTTCATCACTTGTACGCCAAGAGTACCTTGTTGTACGCCCCGCGTACAACTGAAGGGTCAAATTTTGGGACAATTTAAATATGTAAGGTCAAAAGATGAACTTACTGAAATTCAAGCGTTACATCAGGACACCTAGACAAATTGCAACTGTCAACTATAACAAACTAACAACTGTGACTCTAGGTAAATCAATGCAATTACAATCACATCAACACAAAATCTAATATCGTTATGAAATACATTTCGCTATACAAACTCAAATAAAACACATTAAAGTACGATCCTATCAATCTCCCTCTATGTATTGAGTTGCGAAATGTGACTTCCCTTTTGTTCTCCAAAAACTTCTCTAGGAATTTCCATAAGAACAATTCTCACTTGGATCCACCATCTAATTACTTTCGATACCCACTTTAAGTCTTCTTTGGTATTTGCTTTATACATCTCAACCCTTAACAGAACAATACTCAAGCAATCGAAACTGTAACAATGTTTTTCATCCATGTACAGATGCTTGTTTTGTACCTTTGCTTCTTCGAGTACGTTGTAAACAATTCTCCAAGGCTCTATTTGAATGAGTCCTTTTCTCAATTCTTCTAATCCTTCAAGTTGATCTTGAGGTTTCACAGTGGATTTTTTCTTCATACTCTTCGACACCTCAACATCCATCTTGCTCACTTCCATGCAATAATTTCGGATCATATGAATAATGTGCAAAAGCTGTGAACCAATTTTCGATTCATGCTTCTTTAAAATTTCATAAAGTATGATCCAATCATGAGGATTCATGAAAGGAAGATAAACAAGAGTATCCACAGAACGATCTTTGTTTTCACCCCTTAAGATTGTGAATCTATAGTTTGGAAATTCATCAATCTTAACTTCTTCAATCTTTTTAACTGTCATGATCCGCTTCAACGACTAGACTTCATACGGAGGTTAAGAATTATTGAGATAAAAAGAGAAAAGATTCTTGTTCGAAACACTTTTAGACAAAGGAAGTATGCCCATATGATTGAAACTTGTAAACAAAAATGCTTTTCCACACATTGGTAAGTCCAATTGGCATTCTGCAGTGTTCTCAACAACATATGACGAGTTAGGTTCAAGCCAATATTTCGCAACCTTCTTAATTAAAACATCTTGCATTCTTTGCATAGCCTACTTAGGCTACAAAAGTCTTAGAGTAACCTCTATTTCTTCTTTATCCCTCTTTTCGGCATCGATTCTATCTAGCTTAATCTGCATTTGTCTCATCTTCTCAATTTATTCATTCTTTTTCATTTGTTCTTCATTCACTACTTCAACATCTTTTGGATTAACTTCTTTTGGAACAACAATTTGAACAGAACTACATCCCACACCATATTTTGAAAATTTATGTGTAACGCCCTGTCCCAAATCGCTTTCCTAATTCAGGACCGTGGCCTGAAGATAGGTTATCATAAGGCTTAGAACCTTTGGAAAAGAGAGATCTAGACCCATTCATGTACGGATAATTTGATTAAGGTGATCTGGGAACCTTTGGTGTTATTCATGAGTTTTTGGGGTCTTTGAAGCTCATTGAGGAAGAAGAAGATCATTGTGGTGCATTTGTTGGCACCTTGACTTCATCATCAACTAGTTGTGGAGCTTTTGAACCTTTTTAAGTCCTCAAGCTCATGTCTTTCCTTTCCTTGATTACTAGATCTAAGTTTCCATGCAATTTATGACTTGTTGTTTGTGTGGAAAGTGCCCCTTAGGTTTGCATTGTATTCCATAGTATAAATAATACAGAGTATGAGATAATTACATAAAGGACCCTTATCTATATAATATATATATATATATATATATATATATATATATATATATAATACCTACACTAAACATGAAAATAAATAATACAATTTACACTCCCCCTCAGTTTGAGCGGGAGGTTCCCTAATGCTTAAACTATCCCGAAAGTCAAGAAATAATTGTGTAGGTAGTCCTTTAGTAAAGATATCTGCGAACTGATTTGCTGATCGAACATGCAAAACATGAACCTGACCAATGGCAACGTGTTCCCTAACAAAGTGTAAGTCAATTTCCACATGTTTGGTTCTTTGGTGCTGAACTGGATTAGAGGCTAAGTACATGGCACTCACATTGTCACAAAACACAACTGTAGAACGAGAAAGAGGGCAAGATAGTTCAAGAAGAAGATTACAGAGCAAGCAGTTTCAGCAACATTCACTACCCCCCGATACTCAGCTTCAACACTAGACTGAGACACAACATGTTGACGTTTTGAAGACCATGAGACCAGATGATCACCAAGATAAACACAGAACCCAGACGTAGACCGGTGTGTCAAAGGATAGCCAGCCCAGTCTGCATCAGAATAAGAAACCAAACGATCGACATGAGGCGGACGAATGAACAGACCATGATGAAGAGTACCCTGAAGATAACGTAGAATACGTTTGAGGGCTAAGAAGTGCGGTTCTCGAGGATCATGCATAAAGAGACAGATCTGTTGAACCGCATATGCAATATATAGACAAGTAAAGGTGAGATATTATAGAGCCCCAACAAGACTTCTGTATAAGGTTGGATCAGAAACCGGTTTCCCGGATAAAGAGAGTTTCGGTTTGGTGTCCGTGGGAGTACTACACGGATTATAGGAGGTCATGTCAACGTGGGATAGGATCTCCTTAGAAAATGTTGTCTGTGAAAGAAACAGACTATTTGCCGAGCGTGTAGCAGAATTTCTGAGAAAAAAGGACAGTGGACCAAGGTGACTCTCGTGATGAGGGATGGGTTGGAAGCCGTGAGGATGATATCATCAACATAAAGAAGAAGATAGATAGTTTCCGAATCATTATGAAACGTGAAAAGGGAACTGTCTGAGCGACTGCTGATAAATCCACGAGAAGAGATGTATATCACGAATCGTTGATACCACGCATGAGGAGCTTGTTTGAGGCCATATAGGGCCTTCCGAAGACAACATACGTGATCAGGGAAAGTAGGATGAACATATCCGAGATGTTGTTTCATGTATACCTCCTCACTTAAGTCACCGTAAAGGAAGACATTTTTTACATCAAGTTTGTGAATAGGTCAGTGACGAGAGACAGCAATATTGAGAACAGTAAGAATGGTGGCTGGTTTGACAATAGGGCTAAAAGTGTCATCAAAATCTAGACCTAGTTGCTGAGAGAATCCCTGAGCTACAAGGCGCCCTTTGTAATGATCGAGATTACCGTGAGAATCAAACTTATGGCGATAGAGCCAGCGACAACCGACAATGTTGGCAGTAGGAGGGCGTGGAACAAGATCCCAAGTGTGATTTTCAATTAGAGCTGACATTTCCAGGTAGGAATAGGAGAGAAGTTAGAGGTAGCGGAGAGATTAAGGATAGTACGAGGTTTTAGAGAGCCTGTCTGTGATCGAGTGATCATAGGGTGACTGGGCGATTGAGGAGGAGGAGGAGGAGGAGGAGTAGGAGAGGAAGGTGGTGGCATAGATTCCACATGACCGATAGAATGAGTAGTCGCGGATGAGGGGAGAGTCGATGGAGGATCATCATCGGGAACGAAGTGATAATAGTCAGACTCAGAAGGGGATGTATGAAAATCCGAATAAGGAAAGTGATATTCATCGAATATGACGTGATGAGATATGATAATGCGTTGAGTGACGATATCTAGACACTTGTATCCCTTGTGATCCGGAGTGGGACCAAGATAAATACAAGCGGTAGACCGAGGAGAGAGTTTGTAAGGGGAAGTAGACGATGTGTTAGGATAACACAGACATCCAAAGACACGAAGGTGATTACACTTAGGGAAGAAACCAAAGAGGACCTCAAAGGGTGTCTTAAAAGATAGAGTGGTAGTGGGAAGCAGATTTAAGGTGTGAACAGCAGTGAGAAGAGCTTCAGTCCAAAATGAAGATGCTAAGGAAGCTTGAAACAGAAGTGTACGTATAATATTATTGATGGAACGAATGAAGCGTTCAGCTTTGCCATTTTGTTGGGACGTGTATGGACAAAAGAAACGAATAGTAATGCCATTGGATTGAAGATATTTAAGAAGTAAGTGGTTATTAAATTCTCGACCGTTATCACATTGAAAGGATTGAATATCAGTTTTAAATTGACTTTTAACATACATTCGAAAATTGCAACAAACAAAATATACTTCAGATTTTGCACGAAAAGGAAAAACCCAAAAAAATGAGAGAAGTCATCGAGAAATAATATATAATATTTAAAACCACTCAAGCTAGTAATAGGAGATGTCCATAAATCCGAATGAATAAGTTCAAACACACGAGTAGTTTTAGATAAAGAGGAAGAAAAAGGTAAGCGGCAATGTTTTCCAAGTTGACAAGCATGACAAATTGGAACTTTATTAGTGCTACTAGAAATAAAATGACGAGAATGCAAAAACTTGAGTACGGAAGATCCAGGATGTCCTAAACGATGATGCCATGTGGGAAGAGAAACTGTGGTAAAAGCTGTAGCAGAAACCGTAGGAACGGAAGAAGGAGTGCACGGGTACAAATCATCAGCACTATCACATCGTTGTAGGACAACATCTGTATTAAGATCCTTTATGGAAAACAAAAACGGTCAAAAGAGGCAGAAACCCAATTATCAGTAGTGAATTTACGCATAGTCACTAAGTTTTTAATTATTTTATTGGACACAAGGACATTTTTAAGTAAGAATTTATCTTGAGAATAAGGAAGATATGTTTGGCCAATGTGAGAAACCAGAATAATAGCACCATTACCGACCATGATGAACTTAGAATTACACGGTGATATAAAAAACATGTTACCTTGGTTGAAGTTCATGTGTGAGCTTGCTCCCGTATCCATGTAATATTGATTATCCGGTGACGGTTGGCTGGACATTGCTTGAAAAACCGATGCTAAATATGTGGGTTGTGTTGAAGAAGTCGAACCTGGACCTTGAGAAATATTATTATGTTGCCGGTAGGCTAAACTTTGGCTGTTGGGCCGAAATTGCATGGAAATGGGCTGCCCAAAAACGGCAGCATGTTGCTGGACCAATGGGTATGCAGTGCTGGGCTGTTGAGCAGAAAAATAGGTTGACAGCTATGCTTGTGTGCAGGAAAAGTGCCGGCAGCAGCATATGGCGATTGAGGCTGTCCATTTGAGGCCATCACATATCCCCAAGGAGAGCTAGGACCACCATTTTGACCCTAAAAAAATATTGTTGCTAATATGGAGATGTTGACCAATAGTGCTTGGATGGGACCCCATTATACCTGCAAATTGAAAATTTTGTCTTGGAGAAGTGCCTGCAAATTGGTTAGCACTAGTAGAATTACTAGAATTTCCCCCTCCTTTAGAATAAACCCGATTATTATTTCGATTTTTATTCCATTTATTTTTTGATTTTCCGGATTGTTGTGAAACGGAATAAAGAGCAGTTGTTGTGATGTTTGTCGGGGCTTGCATCATGTCGTGGTTGTCTTCACCATTTTTCATGGAGTAGAAGCATATTTTTGGCTTCTAAAAAAGATGGGAACGGTTTAGTATTCATGACAACATCGATAATACTTTGGTAGGAGGGCGGTAGACCACGAAGAATTTGCATAACAAGCTCCACTTCAGATATATCGAAGTCAACATCATGTATAGCATCAACAAAGTGTTTGAGATTGTGGCAGTAGTCGTGAATAGAGGATGTGCCTTTCTTGGTGTTATGAAACTGTTCTTGTATTTGCAACATCTAAGGCATTTTATTATTGAGAAAGAATTCCTGGAGGTTATCCTATAAGTTCTTTGCAGTGCATTTATCAGTAGTAATAACCTGCAACACAATGGGATCACAAGTCGAGTAGAACCATGATTTCACACGAGAATCAATTGAGTGCCAGTCTTCATCATTGTCACTTGTTGGTTTAGATTTTCCAGTAATGTGTCCAAGAACCTTGGCGCCTTGACAAATGTCTTTAAATATACGACACCACAACTTATATTTAGAGTCATCAGAAGTCAATTTGAAACTAAACTGGTTATAGACATTTGTTACAGCATATACCAACTGTTGAGCGGTAGGGGCTGTGGTGGAAGAACCGGCTGGATGGTACTCATTGTAAATCCGGAAAAGCAAAGAAATAAGATAGAAGTAAAAACACGTAAAAATAAACATGAGACTTACCACAAGAAGATGAGTTGTAGTAGAACCACTTGTACGACACCAACAAGGAAGAAAGTAGGCAGCAGAAAGACAAGTAAGCGAGAACAGGTTGCAGGAGTAGGTGGTATCGATGGGGATTATTGGACAGAAATTGCAACGGGACACACGTGAGAGAAGCGTTAGATCGTGTAGGGCAAACTCTGAAGTTAATGGAACTATGAGCAATTTGCCTTTCTATTTGAAGAATAAGAACAGAGCTTTCCAGGGTGAGAAGCTTGGTTCTTCAATTTTATTGTTGAGTAGTTCGACAGGTTTGACCTAAGAGTTCTTGTAGCTCGGTAGGAAGCATGTGGGTTTGGTTTACACGATTAGGCCTTCTTAGATGGTAGGACATTTACTCGCCCTCCTGGGCAACCTTGGCCCGAAGTTCATGGCAGAACTTGTACCATATCTTTCCCAAGCTTCTGTGCTTGGACCTTGTCTGCCACATGCGTGACATTCCCAAAGGTCTCCTGTAAGTACTTGTGATAAGGTTTCGGGAAGTATAACACTCCTCTGATGCGTGTTTTGGGGTTCCATAGCAAAAGAGGGTCCGTAGGTTCGTGCTGGATGTTTATGAGAGACAAAGGTTTCGATGTTTGGGGAATCGTCGAGTGGGTGGCCCCACTCAATTCTTACTACTAGACACGGATTAGGAGTCGGGATGAAATTATTTGTTTCAAGACTTCAGTATTTTGATTATAATTAACCCCGATGTATGCACAAAGTCATCACATCTTACAGGTAATGATCTTAAGATCATATATGAATGTATTTAGTTCGATTTAAACGAGAGAGTATTTTAACTACTTTTAGAAAGACGGTGACTTTAGCAAGCATAACAATTTCATTACAAACATATGGTACTTAAACGTTTTTGTCGTTGGAAACATTACAAAAGTCCTAATATGGTTTCCTACTGATCCTGCCGGTTCGTTTGTTACATTCCTCCGGCTCCTCCGTCATTCTTCTCGGTTGGACACTCTCTCTTGAAGTGTCCCATTTCACCGCATAAGTAGCATACTGGGTCCGCCCTGGTGCTGGTGATTGAAGGGAGATGCTGGGTCGGGGCCTTACAGAAATGGGAGGTATGTCCTTTCCTGTTGCAGTTATCACATTGTAAAATTCGGCAAGCTCCTGTGTGATGGAATCCGCACTTGACACACTTTTGGGAGTGATCCCTCATATGGTCTGGCCGACGTTTAGGTGGCAGACCCCGTGGCTAGTGTTGAGGCATGTGTCGTGACTGCTGTTGTGATGGTGGGGGTGGACATAAGTTGTTGTCTTTTAGTGGATCTTTGAGATTGGTGGCGCTCTTTCATGTTCCAAAACTTTCTCTTCTTGCTCGTAGGTTTGTGGCCCGAGGTATTTTTGCTGGCAGGCACCTGTTGGTGCTCCTGATTGTTACAACAATCTGTATCGTCAGTACCGCTTCCATTTCTGCTGGCGTTGTTAGCATTGAACTGTGCCATGACGGCTGCCACGGCTGCCGTGACTGCGGCCTGAAAAGTAGCAGCGTCTATCTGCAGAGTTGGCACCTTACTAGTTGGTTGGTTGCCTCTTGGTGAAGACATAGCTCTGTTTCACGATGAAAAACATCTTCGTTAGTGGAAATGATTATCTTAAGTGCATCCTTACGATTTATATTAACGCATATAAATTTTTGCACATTACTGTACTATTCCTAGTGTTTCCGCTAACATTTTTGAAATGGAGTCACAACAGTGGGTAGGGGTAAGTTTCATACGGGCGTTAAGCCTTACTCATCTTAGAATCATGTGTGTCCAAACACGCTTGGCTGAGGAGTTTTGATGGGACCCAGTGCATTAGTGTTGGTATGGTCGCACCCCTAAGTTTATGAAGAGGGAACTTCTCAACAAAATGTTTGAAGGTGAAATGATAATGATTTTCCAGAATGGCTATACGTCGCGAGTTTCCAACTAAGTTTTATCTTATATTGATTTGTAACGTAATTTGGTCGTTAAGGGCGTTCTGAAAACAATTCATAACGGGAATCTTTATATGGTAAACCCATGAATTTTTAGTAGTTCTGCATCCAAGTGGAGCCTTATAGTTGACCCAGGCTAGGTCCTTATTATGACCAATTGGAGCATGTTCTCGAAGATTTGACCTGCATCCCTATGATGCAGTCCTAATACAGAGTAGAAGTAAGTTCAGGTAGTGATCTTTTGATGTTTGTTGTTTGAAACCGGGTTCCATTGGTTGGTGAATATCATGATCCAACCTTGGAGAGAAGATCAGGAACGATTCCGGAGCTAGATTACTCTAGTCTTACAACTTGAATAGAGTGGGTTTTAGGCAGGCTCCTATGGCAGCATGATGGGAGTGTTTGAACAAAAAGGTGACATAGAATTCGGCTGATTGATACGTCATTGATGTTTAAGATGTAACAAATTAGGGAAAATTGACCTTGTAGAGGGTCTTACATCATATCGAAGCAGGAGTGTCTTGGCCGCCTAAAGGCCTCACTAAAGGTACCTACAGTACAAGATAGTTTCATAGGGAATGCCACATAGGGCATAAATAGGAAAAACGATTCCTTTTTAACATGAAATGAAGTAAGGCATCTACTACTGGCGGCGGTCATTTTTCTTGTGATCTCCCAGCTCAGCTAGCTGCCGCTCCATATCAAGCACGTGCCTTTCGTACCCCCTCTGGCGTACTCGGAGTTTTATGACATCGGTTCGTGTTTCAGCCAGTGCTTGCAGCAAGGTTTCATAGTCTTCCTCAGACTTTTCACGAGTGTGCTCAAGGCGATTGGTGCGGATTGTATGTATTCTTGCATTTGCATCAACCTCTGCGATACTATGGAGAGTTGTTCTGCCCTGAATCTCGTCTCGGGCAACTCTACGGACCAGGATTGGAAAAATTCTATCTGCTGGGGTTCCTTCGTTTATGTTGTAGAAGCTTCGATCTCCATCGAACGACATAGGTTGGTCTTGCTCTTCGCTCTAGATTTCCAAGCACTCTACCCAAGGAGGCATCGGGCCTTGAAAAGCCGGTTGAGGATTGGGATTTGGAACACGGGTCATCGAGGATAGGTTCACCATTTCAGGTTCGGAGTCAGAACCGTCAGCAAGGCCTTCAGCTTGGTGACCATCCACAGGGATTGGGTGATCATTCTCTGGCTCCTCTCCGAGCCATTCAGTATTGTTGTGGTTAGGGTAGTACGGGTCGTCGTGGGGATGAAATCCAGCCATGATATCTTCGCGAGAAATGGGGATATAAGAAATAACTAAGTAGATGTACTAATTAGATAATTATAAGATGATCTTTATCAGGTACTTCAACACATTGTTTAGTGCATACTAGTCATATGTATTTGGGACAGGATAGACCTTCGAATAAGCGACCCTAACTCTAAATCCCCAATCCAACGAGAACAGAAAGTAAAGCAAAGATCCGCAGATTCTAAGTCTATGACGTCCTGGATACATATAGTTTTAATGTATCCACTAGGCAATTATTGACCTATTGATAAAAATCTATTTAGTTCTTAGATAAGTAATTATAATAACACCAAATACCCCTATGGTATTTCATTGTGGTAGTGTTGGTAAGTTTTTAGACTTGTTGCCATATCACAACCATTCTTGGGCATGTGTTAATCACTCCTCGGACGAGCATAGTTGATCAGGCTATGCCACTCCCAAGACTGACCATACATCCCCGAGCTTACCTGTGATATCCAACAATCATTACTTTTGTTTTGTTCTAGAACGATGCTAACCTTAGTATGTATGCATGCATGTATACTTTTAATAAGAAACTATTTATTTCTAAAAGTATAGTTGTTTTGAAAACTTTAAATCAGAGACTCTAGTCCCAATGCATTTATAGTTTGTATATCTTATGTGGTTCGATATACTGAGTTCACTATAAACAATGCTCTGATACCAATCTGTCACACCCCCAGACCAAGGATGGCGGAAACGTCCGAGGGTGGAGGACTTCATGTAGAGTATCACAACAACGAGTATAATAGTGCTCAAAGTAAATACAACCATCATAAATATAATTGAAAAAGTTACACCAAAGTATATGTTTACATGATTCGAATCAATTACATTATGATACAAAATGAACTGTTTGACGATTTAACGTCCCATCCTCAAAACGTTGTTGATTTCCTGTTTTCACTAAATTCCTGAGAATACAAGTATTTTTGAAAAGTGTCAACACAAAGGTTGGTGAGTTCATAAGAGATTTTGTTGGAGAAGTAAACCGTTTTCCTTGTAAAAGCGATAGAATATGTATCCAGAAAATCCGATATTTTCTTTATAAAAGTTATGTAATGTAGTCTTATAACCGAAGACCAAAATGTATAAGTAACCTCTCTTACTAATAGAAAATGATATGTGTTTGAATTGACATAAACGTGCTTGAATTAAATGAACTTCCCGTAAATTCTTATGTTTGTTAATACTTTATGTATATGTAGTCCTAAATCTCAGGACCGAGAAAATAACAAGTATTGTCCATACTTAAAGTCATAAATGTGGTTTCAAATGATGTGTAGTCATAAATACCAAAACTGAAAGTGTACAGTAATATCTGTACTTTATTGAGATAAAAAGTGATTTTAAAATCGACATAAAACCCATTTAAGTTTTATAAAAATCCCGTAAACTTTATGTATTGTTATATCCCTATGTGAGTCGCTATAATCATACTATGACTAATGAACCTGCCACGACGTTTCTCAGGCGTCGTAAAACTGAAATGACATTTGTCACCCGTAGACCTGCAGGTCCCACTGTAGCTAGCAGCAAGGTGTGGGGTGTCAAACCCAATATAGATCTATACACAACTATCACGTTCTCCCTCCAGGAGACTCTGATTATAACAAACAGGAATTATATCCCGCACTCGGACGTACGGAAAGAGATTGTCTCACAATTTAGGTTAACAAGTTTACAAGTTGTGTGCGGGAGTGTAAAACCTTTCTGTATGAATGTACCCTTTTTGTACGTGTGTGTTATGTGATGTATCATAAACTATACCTGTTATAGTCTATCCAAAACGTTTTGTAATGTATAAGAATTCTTTTATGAATGCTTTAATGCTATGAATCCATAAACTATGCTCATTATAGCTTAATATACGTGTTCTAAATGAAGGAATAATCTTATCATGAATGACTATATTTCAGTTTATGATGATAAAATTTACAAAGAAACACATTCAATACTTAGAATTTATTATTATACACTTTGCTCAACATAATACAAAGTGTTATGTAAATTATATGATGTTAACTAAATTAGACCTTCCTGCACTGTTTTAGAAAAGCCATAGAAAAATCATACGAAGTCGAAAACTAAATCCGTAAATTCTGAGAGTTCCCAAAATGTGTCTAGTTTACTCATAATTTTTATCATGATTTTTAATGACCTCCAACTTGGGTGAAAAAGTCCATAATCACAGACTGGTCCGGATTGGTGTTTGAAATGATAGGCAGTTTTGTAAAAATCACCATAAATTGTAGAAAAATCGTATGGAGATGTGCAAGTAGTCATTTTAAAGCTAAGAACGGGAGCTACCTACACCTAAAACAGTTTTGAAAACTAAAATGTTTAAGTTGTCCAAAACAGTCCGTGAATGGAGTTGAACTTTTCTGATGAAGGTTGTTAGAAAAGTGTAGTTATGTTCTTGGTGTTTTAACTTGTATTCCCCCCCCCCCCCCCCTAAAAACTTAAGAAAACATAAAAATGTAGGGGTATGAACTCACCTTGAGTGATTTCAGTAGGTAAGTGTTGAAGAAGAGAAGTGTTCAACCCAAGAACACTTGAAGAATCACTTGAAGATTCGAAGATCTAACACAATTATGAGAGAGTTTGTGTAACATATCCATGATTCGAGTAGAAAGAAGTGAAATAATCATAAAGAGAAGGGATTATTCTTACCAAATGTGGAGGAAAATCCCAAGATCAGCCCTCAAATCTCGAGTTCTAGAGAGGGAAAATGAGAGAGAAAAGTGTTTGCTCTTTTTGGTGAAAAGAGAGAAAATGAGAGAAATGAGGAGAGAGGAGGCTTTTCTAGCCTTTGACCAATTGTGGGGTTGGAAAAAGGTGGGAAAAGTACAATGAAATGACTAGGTAAGGGCTGATGGGGAATAGTGACATGGAGTGGGTGATGGAGGTTGCTTGTGTCATAAAATAAAGGAAAGTCAACACTCCACCTCTTTGTACTTTACCCACTTGCTTTTATTATTTAAATAAAGGTTTTTATGAAAATATGATTAAATTGTGAATATTTAGGGTTTATTATGTTAAAATATGATTTTGGGTGAAAATCCCGTGCTAAAACAATTAAAAACGGGCTTAAAACGCGAATTTAATCGAAAACCGGGAGAAAAAGGCTTCCCAGCGAGGCCTCTCGGTCCTAGGCCGAGGTTCGGTCCCTAGGCCGAGGTTCGGTCCTTGCTGGTGCTGAGTCGGAAGCGAGATGCGAACCATGAGCGAGAAGCGAAGGCGAAGGCGAGGGTTCGGTCAGAAGCTCAGAAGCGAGGCTCAGAAGCGAAGCTCAGAAGGTTCGGTCCTCGGTCCTCAGAAGGGAAGGTTCGGCAAGCCATCAGAAGGGAGGGTTAGGTTAGGAGATAAAAGGCGAGAAGTCAGAACCGAATGAACTGTAGTGAACAGTACCTTCGGTTCGGTTCCTCTTCATCAGAAGGTTCGGTTCCTAAGGGGACTTTCGGGTCCTAAGAGGGGTTTCGGTTCCTGAGAGGGGTTTCGGTTCCTGAGAGGGGTTTCGGTTCCTTAAGTCCGTTTTTCGCGTGGACTTCCGTTTTTGGGCCGTTTTCACCAAATTCGAGGGTCGGGATGCCCCGAGTGATTATAGAAAGTTGGGAGAGATTTCGAGAGAGATTTGAGAGAGATTCCACATACTCAGAGAGATTTGGGAGAGATTTGACATACTTGGGGAGATTTCACATACAAAGAGATATTTGGAAGAGATTTCACATTCTTAGAGAGTTTTGGGCAAAACATCGCCCTCTCATGAAACTTCCGCGTGATCACCGCAACAGAATCAGTACCCTGCTTGAGGGTTAAGAACTCCTGAACCAATCGTTCCCTCTCCACCGGGGGAACGTACTCGTCCCTGAACATAGCAGTGAACCCCTCCCATGTCACCGCTGTAATCTCTGCCAAAGTGAAGTTCGCCGTCACGAACTTCCACCAGTCCTTCGCTCCCAGACGGAGCTGGTTCAAAGCGAACCGTACCCTCAGGTGCTCCGGGCATGAACAAGTGTAGAAGCACCCCTCTATATCCGCGATCCACCTCATCGCAGCAATCGGATCCTGCGTCCCATCGAACTCAGGTGGCTTCGTGTTGCTGAACTCCCGGAACAGCAACGAGTCACCCCCCTGTGGCTTGGCAGCGGCCACAGCTGCGGTAGCTGCAGCGGCTGCAGCTTCAGTCAATGCGGCGTACCGCTCATCAAACGTCTCCATCAGGGTGGTCTTAATAGACCCAAACATCTCCGGGATCTCAGCCCGGATCGCCGCTGCTACCTCCTCGTGAATCATCTGACGAATCTCTTCGTCACTCACACCGCTCGAACTCGCTCCGTGGCGTGGTCTAACCATGATGTCTCTGAAATACAACATAAAACTATCCGAGACTCCAGCGAGTGTAATCGCACTCGATAACGCAACCCTACTCAGTCTCCGATATCCAAGGATTCTTACTTGGGCCTCCCACTGACCCGGTGTCTTCGGTAGTACGGGCCCAATACTACCGACCACACCGCATCAGCATTCATCCCAAGTCTTCCTCCCCAAACCCCGGATAGTGAGTACTCTACTTTGGTTATGCACTATCTACTCGCACACTAACAAAGCATTTCATATCGGCAAACTTCCCTAGACTAAGGCATCACAAATCAGGCCATTCTAGTCCTATCATGAATACCTAGTCTTCTAGCATGCATAACAATTCATATCATATAATATTGTAAGGTATTTTGGGGATCTTTACCGTTCGGGCGCTGACTGATCGTACACACTGCTTCTTTCTTGTTCACCACAAAATCATTCATAAAAGTTTATGCCTTTATTTGTAAAAGTTTTCCTCAAATCCTCGGTTTGAGTTTAGTTACGCCCGAAGGTGCACTTGAATCCCTCAAACCAAGGCTCTGATACCAATTGTAACAACGCAAATTTTTCAAACAAATTTTTCATTTTAAAAATAAAGTATTCTCATTCAAAACAAGGCATAAATAATTTAAGTGTCATATAAAATACAAATTGTGTAAATCCCAAGATCATAAAACATTCTTCAGTGTGTATCGATCACGCCGGCGCCTTCCCACGGTCCTCGCTAGTACCTGAAACACATACATAACAACTGTAAGCATAAATGCTTAGTGAGTTCCCCAATATACAACTTACACACATACGCCTTTCCAGGCCCTGACCTTCCGGTCATCAGCACCACGCCTTCCGGCCCATAATATATTCGCCTTCCGGCCCATAACATATTGCCTTCCGGCCCACATAACATACATAGCACATATAGCAAATAACTTACCACATATAGCATACATATCACATATCGTATCTGACCTTCCGGTCACACAGTCAAACCCTTCCGGGTACAGTATAGTGAGAAGACTCACCTCGTGAATGCTGAAAGCTAGCAAATCCTGAAATCACTCGTGCACAATCCGACGAGCTACAACCTCCCTATAACATCACATATCTCATTAACACTTATATCTTCTAAGTGTGACTATCCCTAAGAAGTCAGACTTAGGTCAACTCTGGTCAACGGTCAACGGTCAACTCGACCGGACTCGGCGAGTACCATGGCGACTCGGCGAGTCTAGACGTCCTCCAACTCTCTGGGATTCCCTATCTACTCGTCGAGTATCCTCCTTGACCCGACAAGTTACTCCTGGAAGAATCGCGGGGCCACCCCGACTCAACTCGCCGAGTCTGAAGAACAACTCGACGAGTCCCAGTAAATCTTCAAGCTACTCGCCGAGTCTGCTCATCGAACTCGGCGAGTCCATGCCATGCAACCGCTCAAACTGCATCCTAAGGTCAGAACTGCTTCGACCATTCCTAGGTCTGGCCTTCCTAGGATGATCCACCTCGTGAAGTCCTCATTTCAGTGCTCATGATACACCATGTGATTCATAATTTACATTTTGACCTAAGGCATAAGGATTCCAATCCAAAACCTTCATCAATTCCCGAAATGCATAGACCTGGGACATTCTGGACCTCCAAGGGTCTCAATACAGGGTTACACTCGTTTAGGGGACTAGGGTAACAGTCAATCTAATCACACAAGGGTTCCATAAACCCTAAATCCATAAATACATCAATATAGCAGAGCATACACGAATTCTTACCTGGATGATGTATTCTCTGTGTCCCCAATCCTCAGAATGTGACCCCCTTGCTGCTCCTTTAGCCAATCTCTTCTCTTCCTTGCACAACCACTCTTCTATAATCAACAATGGCCTATGATCCTTGCTCCAGATGCACCCAATCGATTTAGGGTTCTTCTCCGAAGGCTAAAATGAATAATGACGGCCAATAAGTCTCCTTTATACGTCCCAAACCTGAACGGTTAGGGTTTTCGCTAAACAGCGTAGACTCGCCGAGTCCATAACTGGACTCGTTGAGTCCAGTCGCGAACCCGCGACCAATTCTGCGATCCTACTCGGCGAGTCTAGGCTCCAACTCGCCGAGTCCCCTCTTAAATTACCCCAAAAACATAATTTAATAATACCTGAGATTTCGGGCTGTTACAATTTTGGACTCCAAGTTTGAGTCTTGGACCTTTTTCCTTCATTTTGACCTAAGTAGGTGTTTAAGTCATGTATTGGACATATGTGATTGAAAAGCTTCGATTTTTCTATTCCTTGGAGTCAAGGAAGACCTTCTAGACTGTCCCATGTTAAAGCTTAATGGATTAGGAGCTTAATGCTCAGTTTTGGTCAGATATGGACTCATGACGTGAGAGCATGTTCAACGAAGTTTCTGGGCTAAAGTCACGACCTCACGACGTGAGCATAAGATGCTCACGATGTGAGCATTACCTATGCAAGTTCTGGACTCTTTAATTGTTGACCAGCTTGGTATTGGACTTATCCTTTGGTTTTGACTCGTAATGGACTAAGGATTTTAGAGTAATGGACTTATGTTTGGGCTTGCCCTAATGGGCCTTTGATGATGAATTGGGCCTTAGAGGGCCCAATATAGTTAGGCCTTAATTGGGCCCAATGGGCTTGGACCTTTGTGCCATCGGAAAATCATTGGTTAAGAAAAGTAAATGGGCTTCAGGGAAAGGCCCATGTAAGGGTTTGGGCCTAATTTGGAAAATTAGGCCATTGATGGGTTTTATTGATTTGATAGTTTTGGGCCTTGGTTGTGAATCTTGTTGGGCCAGGGGTTAACCGGTCATTTCAACCCAAGTATGGATTATGGATCATGGTTTAGGACCCAATTGCTAATTAGGTGATATTTTGGTATTGATAGCTCGAGGAGTTGCCAGGACAGCAGCTAAGGATTTCTTGCGGTGGACTTCAGCAGTGTGAGGTGAGTTACCTTCCCTGTATAAGTGGGTCGAATGCACCAATGTCGGCGCACTATTATTTGTTTATATTATAGATGATTGCCTTTGTGATAATTGTCTGGTATGCCACTATTTGTTATGATTTATGTGCTTATTGCTATATTATTATGTGTAACGACGTAAATTTTCAAACAAGCCAAAATTTTCAATTAAAAAACACATTTATCTCAATTATAAAATCACAAAATGTCACAATGTCAAAATCATTAAATCTCATATCCAAAAACTGTATATATCAAAACTCCAGGATCCTCTCTATACAACCCTATCTCCAATGTGTGTACAATCAAGTTGGCGCCTTCCCGTGATCCTGAGAAGTACCTGAAACACATAACACATAACACGGTAAGCACGAATCTTAGTGAGTTCCCCAAAATACCATGTACATCACATTAGCCACTCGAGGCTATAACTCTGTAAGACCCTCCGGTCTATGTGTCTCAGTGGGACCCTCCAGTCCTATGGCTCGTTGGACCCTCTGGTCCAATCTAGGTAACACATAACATAGCATATATATCACACAGACAAAATGCATAACTCAAGTAAGCAAATAAGACCTTTTGGTCACACATAAATACCACTCAAGGTAAACTATAGTGAGAACACTCACCTCGACAGCAAGCAATCATCCTTGCACTCGAATCTCGAACTAGCCACCACCTAATAGATAGGGTGAGCATCTCAATAAATACTCGATTCTCGACTCCAAGTAAACTAAAGGTAATTCTTCCACTTTCTAACTCTTGAAGTGGGTAAAAGACCATCTTACCCCTCCATGGTCTCCATTACTCGTGCTTGACCAAACCCTAAAGTCAAGAGAATTCAACTCAATTCAACAGTCCATGTTTGACCCGACTCGTCGAGTGCACCTTTATGACTCGTCGAGTCCACTTGTTTTCCTCAGAAGCCTCAGGAAAACCAACTCAACTCGTCGATTTGACTCGTCAACTCGTTGAGTTACAGCATGCTCAGACTCATTGGGATAAACCCTAACCGACTTGTCGAGTCGGCTCATCGACTCGTCGAGTCCCATTAGTCAAAATTCTCATTCAGACGATTTAAGGCAGAAATGCAACTCCATACTCTGGATCTGACCTCCTAAAGCTTGAATACCACATAAAGTTTGCAACTTTATGCTCATGCACGGCATATCGGCTCAATAATGCCAATACAAGCTCTTACATGGGTTGAATGCTCAAAAGTTTGCCTCTAGCTCCATAAAGCTTGGGTCTTTGGGCTCACAAGACCTCCTACAGTCCAGATCTGAGGTTTCAACCTCAAGATATGCTAAAGGGACTTAATAACACAAGGTGGATGGGAGAAAACCCTAAAAGCTCTCCCAAACCAAGATCTACATAAAGAATGATCAATTTAGCATCTTTTTACCTCCAACTGAAGCTAAACACTGAAAAATCTTTGGATCCAAACGTCCGTCTCTAGTCTAAGCCAATATGCTCTCCAAATCTTCTTCCAAAGTTGCACAAGAACCCCCAAATGGACCATTCCTCTCTCACAATGGATGGAACTGATCTAGGGTTTCTCACAAAGCTCTCTGGAGATAAGGGGGCAGAAATGAGGACATAAGTTCTCTTAAATAGGCCCTAATACCGGAGATTTAGGGTTTCATCGCACAGCACCAACTCGGCGAGTCGGCATGCTGACTCGTCGAGTCGGTTCATTAATCCATGTGGCCAACTCGACCCTGCTCGACGAGTTAAGGCACCAACCCGTTAAGTCACCCAGTTAATACATATACATATATCATTCTCCAAAAATCAGGATCTTACAATTCTCCCCCCACTCTAATTAGATTTCTCCCTCGAAATCGCTCCGTAACAACACAAGGATCGACCCAATGACCCGTGAAGCACCACCAAAAGAATCTCATACCGTAAAACTAATTCCTTCCAAAGACACTTGAACCCAGAAGTATCCTCTAACATCTATCAATCATAAGCCCCAACTCCCTTCTCAAATATCCCTTTCAACACTGAGCACCAGGTCAACTCTCGACCCAAAAGTTAAACCTCCAAAGGTTATTCGTAGCATGCCCCAAAATGTCTCACTGACTTCCTTCTCACAACAACTATCTCGGCCCATTGTAACACACTAGTCACGAAGTTCGCTTTACCCCAAGCGAATATTACAACCCCAACTGAAATCATCTCACCCTCAACCTCTGTCACCTACTGTCACACCCTAAAACCGGAACAGTGGAAACGTTCAGGGGTGGAGGACGTCATATGTAGTATCACAACAATTGAATAATAGTAATCAAAGCAACAACATTATTTAATACATATGTAAAAGTGTTTGCATCGAGTTCAAAACATTACATGCTATTATAGTATAATAGTATCAAAAGATAAGACGAGAAACAACTGCTCCGTCTTCACGAACTCCGGGTGGCTACCTGTCTTAATATATTCCTGAGAATACAAGTATTTTGAAAGCGAGTATCAGCTACAATGCTGGTGAGTGCATAAGATTTAGTTTAAAGTAAGAAACTTCTTTGACAATTGAACAAGTTTGAAAGATTGACAAGAAAACCCTATGTTTCCTCAAAGTAAAGTAATACTTAAACAATTTCCTCTATAATCATTTAGTTTATACTAATTGCATATAATCAATCTGAGACGAATAGTCGGTTGTGTGATTCGGTCGTACCCCCACATCCAAACAAGGAAAAGGAAACTAAAACTGGGTTCACACAATCTCCAATCTATCTAGTCTTCATTATATATAATCTTTCGTATAAACTGAAGGATTATAGTTATAATTAAAAGTAATCTATGTTATACTGATTCTGACTAAGAGATGAGTTAATATCCATGAAAACTTAGCTTATACACGTTATGATATAATCAAGATTGGTCGGATAATAAATTGTGGGGTTCTACCCTAGTTTCACATCCAAACAAGGAAATGAAGCTAATTTAGAAATCTCACATTCTATTGTCTACCAGATCTTCGTTATATATAACTCGGGGATGTATAAGCGAGGAAATCATAATAATAACCTTCTTACGAATCCTTTATAATGAACCAGAATGCCTAATAAATATTACTAGAATACCTAGCAAATGTTACCATTGAACCTAGGAAAACCCATATTCCCTAACTGTTATCGAACTGTGGTTTTATCTCTGAAAACCGTTATACTGAAGTTGGCGTACTGGGTTATGGAATAGTTAGCTTGTAATTCTCCAAAAGTACGACTTAACGAATGTATAAATATACTATGGAATAGTATACTTAGTTTTATATCTCATAAAACCATTCTTGTGTTGGATATTATGCTATTAAAATAGCAAGTTCAGTCTCAGTTCATAATATAATAAATATACTATGAAAAGACTATAGTACGATCATTATGTTCCTCTGAATAGTACTCTGAATACTCTTTGAAAACACTATCTTGTAATTCACTTAGTACATACATATTATACATAATCATAAACAAGCGGATAGTTGATTGTGCGATCCAGTCGTACCCCCACATCCAAACAAGGAAAAGGAAAGCAACACATAGTTCACACATTCAACCGTCTATCAGTTTCTCATTGTACATAAGTTAGTCTATATACTAAGCAATCACAGAAACTACTACCTATGTTCTTGTTATGTTTGGGTGTTGGTACTATGCACGCATACCCACCTATGAGTGGTGTCGTGGTACTATGCTCGCATACCCATGTTAACTGAAGGTATAGTATCGTGCCCGGGTACCCCTTTTATACGTATCGTACAATGAAAGATGTACCTTTTTGAGTTCGTTATATTTAGTTCGTGTTATTGTTCGTACTTTCTGAATAGATAAGACTAACAAGTATTAGATCTCTATGTATTGCTATGACTTCAAAGAACTACCAAGTGATAAGTATGGATCTACCAAGTAATGAGCATTGACTCTCTACTATACTCCCTATAGTTTACTAGTAAGTTCTCTGTAACTGACTGAATGAACTGAACTGAACTGAGCTGAAAGAATACCATTGCTACCCAAGGTATTAAACTGACTTCTAGTACTTTTATATCTACATACATATACATAATATACAATTAATATTTAAACTACATTCGGACAAACAACCTTACTCTAAGCCCACATCCAAACAAGGAAAAGGAAATAAAGCCGGTAGTTAGTCCTAAGTCCTTTAAACACTACTTATATAACTATATCTACATAGACATCAATTATACACAATATAAGTTAAAAGATTTTATAAAACATTTAAAAGCATTTTGATGTATTTAAAAGAGTTTATTTATATTTAAAAACATTTTGATGACTTGATGTTATTTACAACATTTAAAGAGTTTTATTTATAATAAACACAATTTTTTGTGTTTAGACTTGTATTCCCCCCCCCCCCCCCCTTAAAACAGTAAAAAGTGATAAAATGTAGGGGTATGAACTCACCTTATGATTGGTGATCCAATTGATCCTAGTAAGGATGAGAAGTTCCATGAATGAAGTTCTAAAACACGAATGAGTCCTAATGGCATATATTGGTACATATATGTATATAATTAGTGTATAATACAACTAATTATAAAAGAAATAACCTAAGGGACTAAGGAATATTTGACATGAAGTGTTGAATCACATGTGATTCATTAAGGTAAAGTGAAATTGCACTAAAGGGTGTTTACGACCAAGGGAGTTTATGGCCGTAAACTCATGGCTAACCATACAAAAGTGTGTGTTTTAAGATCCTACAACATCCCTTATGGGTTCAAGGCCTAGGGCTTGCTTATTGGAAGAGTTTAAGGTGCAAACATGCATCAATATGGAGTTTACGGCCAATGGAGATATTGGGTCGTAAACTCATGATCTTCATGATGTTTCAATGGTGTGATTCAAGGCCTCTTAGTAGATATGAAGTATAATGAAGGAATACTTACAATATGGAGGCTTGAAATGAGCGATTTTGGCCAAGAACACTAATGTGTGTTCTTGGTGTTTCTTGAAGATCTAAGAAAACATGATTTTCATGGATGAAATCAAAGAGTGTAAGTAGGAGATGAAGTGTAACAACATACTAAAGGAAGAATACTTACACTTTTGAAGATCTAAGATGAATTGTTGGATGATACTTGAGAGAGAATGGAAGAAAATCGGCCAAGGAAGGAAAGAATGGAAGAAATGGCCAAGACTTTTATATATAGGGGTGAGTTTACGGCCCACTTGGAGTTTACGGCCGTAAACTGTAAGTGTTGTGGCCGTGAACTCATGGTGGTGATGGTTAAGGCTTGTATGTTGTTCAGTGGCTCTAGTAGGTACTTCCTAACACTCATTCCTTGAGTGTATTGGGCTCCAAACACTCAAACAAACTCTAAACAGTGCTAAAAGATAGCAGGAGTGAGTCTGACTTTGATTGAATTGAACGGCTTTTAAGGAAAAAAAATTCAGGTTGTCACACCTACTACTCATTAGTTCCATACATCTCGCGGTCTTTCCCACACAGACAAAGTGACCCACAGCGGTCTAAGTCATCAGTTGACACACAATACTCTTAAAAATGGAACCCATCTGCGAATCTGGAACCTCATCTCGCCTACTCAATACACGAATTTTCCCAAATTCAACTCGAAAGTCTGATTTCACAGCAGAATTGGAACCACTCATTTCCAATATGATACTTAACTCATGACCCAAGATTCACGAATTTATGCACATACCGTCTCTTCAATTCTTTCCGATTACGATACTCCCTTCTCAACCCGGGATATATCAATTCTCGACCGTCATGGAGACCCCAGTCTCGCCCTTGGTTCGGCCACCAGGCCCTCACGGACTCCTCTGGTAATGCTACCCAGGCCTAAGAACCGCTCTGTGTCACACTCTGACTAGTAAGGTTGCGGCTCCCCGCAGTCTTACGATACTCTCTCCCTCTGGCTCACGTATGTTACGGTTCCCCATAATCATACGATACTCTCTATGACTCATGTATGTTACGGCTCCCCGTAATCATATGACTCGTTCTTTGTCTCATGTAGGCTACAGCTCCCCACAATATCATAACACTCTCCCGTTATCCAGTGAATACTACGGCTCCCCGAAGTATCGCATCATTCACCCACTATCTAGTGAATACTACGGCTCCCCTCAGTATCACATCATTCTCCCGCTATCCAGTGAATACTACGGCTCCCCATAGTATCACGATACCATCTCCCACAAACTCATGGATGATACGGCTTCCCCCGTAGCCTTACAACACTCTCTAGCTCACTAACTCACCATGGGCTTACTTCATGGCTTCTCCTTATAATCCCAAGCGATTACTCCCATCTGGATCCACTTGCTCTCTTATCACCCCAATGTCTCATCATTAAGTCATCACTACCCTAAGTTCACCAACTCATGATTCGCAACTCAACATAGATAGGTGCTTACACCCACTTAGCTTATGCACCACCACTCCTAATGAAAGTTCTCATAGGCAATGCATTAGTCTCCACACAGATACACCCTTAACAGTCCCATTCCAGCGACAATTAACTGATGGGTTCCCACTGGAACAAAAGTAACTTGGGTACCTTGGTACACCATCATAGCATCTCATGATGTCTTGCCCCAATCATTGCTTCCACTTATGCAATTCGAAACCTTGAATTATTCCCATTTCACAATTGAAACATGGAGGAATCGCCAATGACTGAGAACACATTGACAAAAACCCAAAGCTCTACCCTCTACTGATCGCCATCCATACAAAGCTACTCATACCGACTCGGAAATTGGTTGACAAATAAATTGATGCCTCTCTTGGAGCATAGATCACAATCTATACCTATACCCACAAATCTCAGCTACTGCACCTTGAACTTAGCGACCCAACCGCCTCGAACACGATACTTGCAAACCCGAAAAATCCCTAGCAACAATAAGTTCTCTGACCAACGCCCCCTGCCACGGATTCACTCATCTTTTCTTAAGCGCATACTTATACATCATCCCGCCTTGCACCTCGCCTCATCCACCAATAACCCTGGTCTCATGTATCCGTATCGCAGGTCACTATATCTAGCCCTCTAACCGCTCTTGAACAAGTCTCTGATACTCTCAATAAAATATGCGGTTCTCCCCCACTCAGGGCTCGAACAATCACCATTTGGCACACCAACAATCTATTCCACAGACTGTTCCACCAGGTATATCACACTTACTCTTGGAAAGTACCCCATAACACTTGATGATCTTCCCGATAGAGACAAAGCAACTCCAAACATCCCTAATCTCGGATAAAATCCTCAAAAAACTTCCCAACTTGTCATCCAAAATCTCACACTGATACACTACCAGACATCTCAACTGTCTCGTAGTAGCCATGACTCATTGTCTGAAAATGATGAACTATCACACTCCTCATCTTCGACTCCCCGAACAATGTCCCATCATGAGAATTATCATGAGAGCAGAGACCTCCCCCCACACTCGATATCCATCATATAAAATGAGAGCCATCGCCCCAAAATACTCCTCTTGATCACATGACACTGTTGCTAACATATGCCCTACTATACTCAAATAGGGTATATCCTTGTCCTTGACCATCTCAGTCCCCAATGATGACCCTCTCATGCTATAATATTACCTTGCGTCGGACATACGGCCTATATACTCAAGTGAAAGATCACGACCAACGCTACCCCACAGGGCTTACCTCCAAGCTCAGAAACCTGAAGCTCAATATCCCTTCTGCTTCTCATAGAAAGTAGCACAACTCCGGTCACAAAAAGTGGCATCTCCGCTATCGGCTGACTGCTCAACTCAGACCGTAATCCACCATAAAGCACCATCTCTACTCATCCCCGAATCTTGCGACTCTAACTGACATCTCACCAAAAATCTCCTGGAAATTAACTCGATTTCCTTTTCAAGGTATGCTCCATTGAAACTCGCTCGATGTGGCCCTCTGGCCCCACATTCTATCATATATGCTTTCAGTCTAATCGATCACCACAGGATAACTGGTAAACTCTGAAGCACTAACCGCTATGTACCATGGTACTTGAACCATGTGATTACCTCCCAATCTGCTACAAATCATGGTACTTGAACCATGTTATCACCTCTCAATCTGCTACGAATCATGGTACTCGAACCATGTTATCACCTCTAAGTTTGCTACGAATCATTGTACTCGAACCATGTTATCACATCTCAATCTACTACTTAGAACCTCTGGAATTCTCCTTGCTTTTGAGTACGGGTCCTCTGCTTTCAGTAGTACGGGCCCATACTACCTGCCACATCTACCTATACTTTCCACACAGATTGTCCCAGATTTCCTAAGTAATTGCTCAACCATTCCGTTAAACCTGGTCGCTCCCCAGCAAATACTCTCCTCTATCAGCGTACTCAACTAACTAAGCTCACTCCTTAGGCTCTTCCTAGGTTCTCACACTTCTCTGCCATCAGCTGTTGAAGAACTCCTCATGATGCCAGCCATCTACCTCCTGAATATTATCATATTCACTTAGTAGCTGACTCCCATCATTAAGAGTTCCACAAAGCAAGAAGCAAGCAGCATTTAGGCATCGAATAATCTCTACCAACACGTAAAACCACTCTAGGTTATTACTCCACTTGCTCTACTCACACTCAAAAGGTATCACCGAACTCAAGCAACTCTACCCCACGCGGGTATCTTACTACTCTCTCAGTAGGCTACTCCAATGCTCATCTAGGTATCTCTCCTAGATTACTACTCTACTCAAGCACCCTCTCTAGGTGATCTCTGCTAAATACTCATACTCAGCTCATACTCAAAGCAAATCACAGATAGCAGCAACTCCTAGGCTAAGGCATCAAAAATCAGGCCACTCTAATCCTAAAATATGAAATACCTAGCCTATTCTCTAACATGAATAACTAATATCTCAATAATAAATCATAACACAAATAAATAAGGGTATTTTGGGAAATCACCGTTCGGGCTCTGGTTGATTGTACACACTGGTCCAACTCGTTTTCTCTAAAACTCTTTCTTATTTTTAGAAAAATTATCTCTTTTGAAAAATTTACTCAAATCCCCAGTTTGAGTCCAAACATACATGGAGGAGCATCTGAATCCCTCAAACCAAGGCTCTGATACCAACTTGTAATGACGTAAATTTTCAAACCAAAATTTTCAATTTAAAAACACATTTATCTCAATTATAAGATCACAAAATGTCACAATGTCAAAATCATTGAATCTCATATCCAAAAACTGTATATATCAAAACTCCAGGATCCTCTCGATATAACCCTATCTCCAATGTGTGTACAATCAAGTTGGCGCCTTCCCGTGATCCTGAGAAGTACCTGAAACTCATAACACATAACACGGTAAGCACGAATCTTAGTGAGTTCCCCAAAATACCATGTACATCACATTAGCCACTCGAGGCTATAACTCTGTAAGACCCTCCGGTCTATGTGTCTCAGTGGGACCCTCCAGTCCTATGGCTCGTTGGACCCTCTGGTCCAATCTAGGTAACACATAACATAGCATATATATCACACAGACAAAATGCATAACTCAAGTAAGCAAATAAGACCTTTTGGTCACACATAAATACCACTCAAGGTAAACTATAGTGAGAACACTCACCTCGACAGCAAGCAATCATCCTTGCACTCGAATCTCGAACTAGCCACCGCCTAATAGATAGGGTGATCATCTCAATAAATACTCGATTCTCGACTCCAAGTAAACTAAAGGTAATTCTTCCACTTTCTAACTCTTGAAGTGGGTAAAAGACCATCTTACCCCTCCATGGTCTCCATTACTCGTGCTTGACCAAACCCTAAAGTCAACAGAAGTCAACTCAAGTCAACAGTCCATGTTTGACCCGACTCGTCGAGTGCACCTTTATGACTCGTCGAGTCCACTTGTTTTCCTCAGAAGCCTCAGGAAAACCGACTCAACTCGTCGATTTGACTCGTCAACTCGTTGAGTTACAGCATGCTCAGACTCATTGGGATAAACCCTAACCGACTCGCCGAGTCGGCTCATCGACTCGTCGAGTCCCTTTAGTCAAAATTCTCATTCAGGCGATTTAAGGAAGAAATGCAACTCCGTACTCTGGATCTGACATCCTAAAGCTCGAATACCACATAAAGCTTGCAACTTTACGCTCATGCACAGCATATCGGCTCAATAATGCCAATACAAGCTCTTACATGGGTTTAATGCTCAAAAGTTTGCCTCTAGCTCCATAAAGCTTGGGTTTTTGGGCTCACAAGACCTCCTACAGTCCAGATCTGAGGTTTCAACCTCAAGATATGCTCAAGGGACTTAATAACACAAGGTGGATGGGAGAAAACCCTAAAAACTCTCCCAAACCAAGATCTACACAAAGAATGCTCAATTTAGCATCTTTTTACCTCCAACAGAAGCTAGCCACTGAAAAATCTATGGATCCAAACGTCCGTCTCTAGTCTAAGCCAAGATGCTCTCCAAATCTTCTTCCAAAGTTGCACAAGAACACCCAAATGGACTATTCCTCTCTCACAATGGATGGAACTGATCTAGGGTTTCTTACAGGGCTCTTTGGAGATAAGGGGGCGGAAATGAGGACATAAGTTCTCTTAAATAGGCCCCAATCTCGGAGATTTAGGGTTTCATCGCACAACACCAACTCGGCGAGTCGGCACGCTGACTCATCGAGTTGGTTCATTAATCCACGTGGCCAACTCGACCCTACTTGACGAGTTGAGGCACTAACTCGTTGAGTCCCCAGTTAATACATATACATATATCATTCTCCGGAAATCATGATGTTACATTATGTGGTAGTGGTAGGGGTGAAATAGACCCCGTAACCGGTTGGAATAAACCGAAGAGTAGGTCGGGCACCCAGATATACCTGACAATATGTTTATGCTATGTTATTATGTGGTAGTGGTAGGGGTGAAATAGTCCCTGTAACCGGTTGAAATAAACTGGAGGGTAGGTCGTGCACCCAGATATGCCTGGCAGGGTAGGTCGAGCACCCATATATGCTTGATAGGGTTGGTCGGGCACCTAGATATGCATGACAGGGTAGACCTGGCACCCAGATATGTCTGGAAGTATGTGATTATGTGGTATGATGGGGGAACTCACTAAGCTTCGAGCTTATGGTTTTCAGTTTTGGTTTCAGGTACTTATTCTTCAAATGGAAATGAGCCAGCTTGATCACAACGCATCACACTATGATTTTTCACATATGAGATCTTTGGGAGTTGTACTCTGATAATATTTTCTATGACATGTTTTGGTTAATTGACATACTAGTTTTGATATGGATTGGCAATAATGATGTTTCAGACTACTGGTTTTTATAATTACTTGTTTTAAAATGAAATTTTTTGTCACGAATTTTGGGATGTTACATTATGTGTATCAAACACACTATCATCCAATTGCCTTTTCATTGATCTACGACCAATTTGAACCTTTGGTGCATCAGAACCCTTGATCAATTTCGGAACAACATATGGACTTTTGATACGAATGGGTTCGATTTCAACATCCTCAGTTGGTTTTGTCAAAATAACATTTTCAATCTCATCTCCCCCTTGTTGTGAAGGAGCATTGTTTCTCGCAACACCATTTTTTATTGTAGACATAATTGGAGCCACTTTCGCATCCAATAGCTATGATAGATAATTAACATAAGGAGCACCGTTATTTTCCATAAGTCGAACATGCCTCTGATTAATCTCAAAGTTTCTTTATTTGGTCAATACCATCTATTCTTATACCTTCTCAAACTCCTTGGTTTGCTTTAATTCCAATTTCAAAGAACAAAGCTTTAATTCCTTCTCAGTCAACTAGTCAACCAAATTGATTTCATTATCATAATGAGAAACAAGAGTTTTAATAGAGCTAATAACATCTTGATTATGTTGAGTATTGGCTGCGAGAATAGAAGTCTTAAGTTCCTTTACTTCATTCACAATAGAATCAACTTTGGATAAGGCTTCATGAGATGTAGTTAGATCAGATTGAATTTTCAATCAATTTTGCTTGAGCATCAAACAACCATTTACTTTCACTAAGAATCGTTTTTAAAGTGCTCTCATGAGTGATCATCATATTCTGAAAATTTGTAGGAGAGAAAGAATCGTCCATACTAACCAAAGCATTGAGCTTATGATTCAACATTTGATAGTCTTTTCTTGAGGCAGGAGCTGCAACAGTTTCATCTTCGAGATCACTTTCATCATCTAGCAAAGAAGCAACTAGAGCTGGTTCAGCAAAAGTTTAAAAAGATCCAATTTCCTGAACATCATCATCATCAGGAACAAGAAAATCATCATTATCTTTATATTCAAGCTCTTCATTCTAAATTAAAGGTGAATGAGGTATTGTAGTACTAGAAGTAGTGGTAGTGGTTGTTGACTGGGTGAAGATTGGTGGAGATAATGGAATTAAAGTTGCAATGGATGAGACGGTTGGAGTGTAACAATGGTTGAAATCGGAAAATTTGTAGATGGAGTAGGTATTGATGTTGGAATTTGTGTAGTAGTGGTAGTAGGAATGAAAGTTGGAACAGTTGGTGATTGAGACTGCGATTAAGAAAAACTGATAATGGGTTCTTCCATAATAAACACTTGCTTCGTCTTTCACTCTTTTTTGTCTCTTTGAAGGTTTATCAGAAACGATTTCCTCAACAGCTTTTCCTTTTCGTTTACCACCAGTTCGTTTCGGAGCAACTGTGGACTCCAAAGTGGCTTGCATCGATGGAGACATAAATCTCGTACCAGGTTTGGGATTTTTCATGTATATCGAAACAACCTCATTCTCTGTTGGAACCTCCTTGAGCATTACTTCGTGAATTTCTCGAATATGATGAAAATCTTTCACATTAAGAGATCACAACAAAATTGGTCATACGAACATTAGCCATGGTAGGAACCTTGAAGTGATCACAAGCGTTGCGTACCACAATAGACCAAAATATCACATAGGAGATATCAGTATTCTTAGTTGAAGATGAAATACTTTGGGTAAATTGAACCCATACAATTTGACCAATGTCAATCTTCTCACCATAATAGAATGCATAAAGCAAAGTATGAAACACTTTGTTTACGTTGTTTGAACCAATGATCTTCTCATAAAGACAACAAAACAGAATGGTAAATAGGACATTCCATAATACTGGCTTTTTGAACTTAGAGAGCATGATCAAATCATCCTTATGTACCATTTGATGATAAGATTTGATAATCGAAACAGAATTAACCAATTCTAGATTTGAATATTCTTCACCAAAACGTAACCCTAATAACTTGCAAAACGCCGATTTAGAGATCTGCTCTTATGCCCTTGAACCTCAAAGTTCATAACATCGAGCACAACATTGTAATTTGCAGAAGTATAAGCAATTATAAGAGCAGATATTGGAACCTATGAATAGGATGTTAGGGCTTTCCTCATAAATGAATTCTTTAAACACACAATCATCAGTTTAACAATAGTAAGATACTTTGATTCATCAGCATCCATAATCAAATTGTGATTAGCTTTCACCACCAAATGTGTTGATGATGTAGATTGATCCATGAAAGAGACATGATCACCAGAAGACTCCATTAGTGATTCAGACAAACACATCATTGATTAAGAAAAGAAGAGAGAAATTTTTCTGCTAAAGCTTGTGAATCGTCTGAAAGTGTAAAGAGCTTTAGCGTGGTTTGAATGAAGTATTTATAGTTAAGAGAACCCCAAGTGTCGACTTTGAATTTTGAAATGACCAGTAAAGTAGGATATATAAACCACCAACATGTCTCATCCCACATCAGTCTTGAGTACCACAATCATCATCACATTTTTGGAAGATCCAATAAGAAGACACCAACTCAGCAACCTTGTAATGGACAGATAAGAATTGCTACGAACAGAATTTTGCATTGTACCATTTACGATTCGCTAGAATTCACTACCATCCTTTTTGATCCATTTTGATCGATCCGTAACTGTTCGTAATGAGAGAAAAATACCATTTCAATTTGTAGCTGTTTCGTACGTAACGACTGAGTCCATACTTTAATTTTCTAAAAATCAAAATAGAATCCATTGGAATTACTACTAGTGTTACAATATCTCCAAATATATCAAGGCTAAAGAAGAGTTTCATCTAATCACGAGAAGAATGACTAGAATCATTAACTAGACTTGGTAGAATCTTGGCATAAGTTAGTTTTACTCATAACCTCGAGGATTCTAATGCAAAAGTGTTTTAAAGAATAAGATAGAATCAAATTTTTTTTGAAAGTCTTGTGATATCAAAATCTATTTGATATGAAAGCAATATGATATCGGGCAAAGATTCTCTTCCTTCATAGTCAAGAGAGACTAAGAAGTGCTTGTATGGTTTCCCGTTGAATTACAATCGTCAACGTTTGAAGTCACGAAGGGCTTCTTTTCATAAGGCTAAATGGGTAGGATCATCTCCAATCATATTTGCAACTCAAAATAAGTGCAATGATACGAAAAAAACACTTGATTGATCAGTGTAATCAAATTCAAGTAATCATAGGCTTGGATTAGTATTGAAGTGATAAGGTAGAAATGAATGTTCAGACAGAAATCTTATAATTTAGAAAAAAAATGAACCTATTTGGGTAGAAATGTTCTGGAATCAATCAATTTCATTAAGGTTTTACATCATGAAAATTTATGAGATTTTGAACATTGGGAAGTTGTCAATCCATGAGTGAAAAACTAGAGCAATAAATTGTTCCCCGTCAATTCCTTAAAATGCACTGTTTCGTGGGTATCACTCTCATCATGGTGATTATAATGATAAGATCATAAACACATATTTTTGGCACACCTCAATTCTAGTTGGTATTTACTAGAATCATGTATTGGGATATGTGTCATTATGTGTGCAAAGTGTAAGAAATATGAGATACGAAGATAGAATCGAGTTTATCATAATCTCCTGGTGACAATGAAATTGATCATAAAAATAATTTTTGAAATACCTTACTCCAAGTTGGTATTGACTCAGAATGTCAAGGGTAATCAAAAATCATGTTTGGTTTATCAAGGAACCCTATGTTTGGATTTGTATATATCCAAGACGTCATCGGTTTCCAAGATTGGGTAAAGAATCATAGTACATCTGTTGTAAAATAAGGACCAAACACACATCTCTAAACTCCAAAATGAGTAGAGAAAGGTAACTCGGTGACTTTTGGTAATTTAGCCTATTGGGAAGAAATCCTTAGAACAATTTTTTTTCATTAAAGCTTCATAACCTAAGAATCAATGAGGTTTCGGACAAAATGTTTCTAAAGACACCTAACTATTCAAATTTGGAAAGAAAAAATACCCGATCCCCAAGAATCCCGATGTGGTAGGCACTAACAGTAAGTGGTCACAAAAATTTTGATCTCATAAAAATTGAAAGAAATACAAAATATTTTTGGATTTTTGAAAATTTTTATAAAAGAAAAAATATTTTTGGATTTTTTAAATTTTTTATAAAAGTGAATATTTTTGGATTTTAGAAAACTTTTATAAAAGAGAAAATATTTATGGGTTTTTGAAAATTTTTATAAAAGAGAAAATAAAATACGACTCGTTGCGATCGATCACAGCTAGTCGCAGTTGAACAATAAAAGATAAAGCTATAAACAAAGAATATTTACCCGTTACGACTCGATATGATTGATTGTAGTGAATCACAAGTGAACAGTAATCATTTACAGTCACTTTCTGTTATGAACCATTATAACGGATTGCAGTCAGTCGTAATTGAACAGTAACTTTTCGCATCCTTATTTTTCGATAGAGATCGGAACCGATTATGTCTCCATCATTATCAATCATCGTGGTCTTGACAGATCCAAACATCTTCGGGATCGCCTCCCTAACAACCATGGTCACCTGAGTGGTGATCATCTCACGAATCTCATCGTTAGTCAATTTTAGCATCGTCCGGCCGCCAACTCCTGATCCTGAACCCTTAGTGATGAGCATACTGAAAATAAACCGGGAAAACATTAGAAAAAAGATTCATAATCCATACTACTATATCATCACGAAACTACTAACCCCTCGGGATTCGTGAATTCCTTGATACATGTACAGGTCCTATGCTTCCAATAGTACAGACCCATACTACCTTCCACGCCTACCCAAAATTGTTTCAAGGGATCGTCACAGACCACCCGCCCTAAAGCCCAATACTAGGACACACATACATCCTATACTCACTCTCTCGAGAGTGTCTTATCATTCCTTATGCTTATCATTCCTTATGCTGGCTTTCTTCAAACCACACTCACACATGAACTTCCACTAACCCTCTAGTCACTCGTGAATGCTAATCAGACATAACACTGGATTCGATAAACATGCAATTATATCATATCCTCAATTCAAATCAGACATAACACTGGATTCGATAAACATGCAATTATATCATATCATCAATTCACAGAATAAGTGTGGACACTTTGGGAAATACTTTCCTTGGCTACAACTGATTGTACATATCGCTTTCTTTCTGTTGCTCTTTTAAAGGTTAGTCTTGGAAAAATGTTTTGCTTTGTTTCTTTTAAATCATTATATTTGAGTTTTGAAACCGTAGAATTTATATATGAAATTTTAGATTTTATATTAAAAAAATTAAATTTTGAATTTTATTTTTAACCTTAAAATTTGAGCAATATTCGGTTTTCAAATCAAACCAATTGAATTATAATTTGGGTTTTCTGTTTGCAACCAAAAAATTACAAACCCATAAAAAGCTAAAAAAATCATAAATCGCACCGATTATCACCTCTTATTTAGACAAACATAATTATTTACATGCAATATAAATAAGTAGAAAATATTGTTTTATTGACTAATCCACTCTTACACACTATGTATAAATAGATGAAACATGATTAGTCTATTATACATATATTATATTAAACCAGATTGACTTGTTGCCCCACAAATAATCATAACTCAATTAAGATTTAAGATAGATAATGTTGTATATTTTCCTAATTTTGGCCTACTTTTATAACATTATTTTTCCCTTAAATATCCAAGTGTTCTAGCTTGTTCATTGTCATCTCCAAATACGTTGTATTGACCAGGAGTATCGGGCCTTCTACTGCTAGCTTGTTTATTGCCATCTCCAACAATAGCCTTTTCACACAACAATGTGAAAAAGAAGCATGCAATCTTATCAAGTTGCCTATTCATTAAGATTTTTCATGGGTGCGATTATAATTAAATCATGTTGCTTATAAAGTATTATTTTTGTAGAAATTTAAATTACAAATGCAAGAAAAAAGTCTTGGTAGGTATATACAACTTGTGTTGTTCCAATATACATAAACCTTTTTTTAATGAAATGACGATTAATTTACAAAGAGGAAATAGGAATAGTAGATTGTAAAACCAAGCAACCTAATTGATCTTACATCAAGTGTTTTTATTAAAAAGTCAAAAGTGAGATTGAGAAACAAATTTTATCAAATAAAGTTGCTTTCCTTGGCTTGTTAGCTCCAAAAAGAATTTACAAAATTTTCCAACCTTTTTATTTTATTTTATTCATATTTGTTTTTAAAACTTCTTTTTTTTTAGAAAAATACTTGTTATAAATTTTTTCATTTTTTTACAACTTTATTTTATATGAATTCGTGTTCACAAATGAGTTATTATTGTTTTTTTTTATAAAAATACTTTTCTACAACTTCTTTTACATATTCGTTTTTTTGAGTGTTTCAAATTTTTTGACATATTTGCTTATTATATAGACAAATTTTCTTTTACATATTCGTTTTTATGTGTGTTTTTAATTCTTTAGTGAAATGACAAAATATAAGTATTGTTTATATGACATTGAGCAAATTTTATTTACACATATGTTGGAGTATTAGGTGTAAGACTCATGTATTACATGTGTTAATTAAAAAAATTAAATATAAAGATCTAAATCTACTCTAATAAATAAAAGATTTTTTTTATCACATGTCACACTCATTTTATGGTTATTTGAAATAATTTCTTTTCCATGTGTCATTTTATGGATTTTTCTATTTTAATAAATTTCACATAATAACTTAATATAATAATTACAATAACTGTGATAATAAATGAGTATCAATTTCATTAATAAACTTACCTTCTTATTTCAAAATTCACAAATTAAAGTTCATTAAGTTATTTTGTTTATCTATTTAAATTTAAAAGATAAAAAAACCAATTTTAATAATTCATTATTTTTCTTACTTTTTTATAAATCCAAATTTCTTAAATATTTAGATTAAGAAACAAAATAAACTAATGAACTTTAATTTGAGAATTTTGAAATAAGAAGGTAAGTTTATTAATGAAATTGATATTCATTTATTATTACATTTATTGTAATTATTACATTAAAGTATTATGTGGAATTTATTAAAATAGAAAAATTCATAAAATGACACGTGGAAAAGAAAATATTTCAAAATAACCATAAAATGACATTTGACAGAAAATATTTCAAAATAACCATAAAATGACATTTGACAAATTGAATGAGAGTGTGACATATGAAGAAAAAAAAAAGAACCTTATTTATTAGAGTAGATGTGGATACTTGTAACAAATCGACAATATTGTCATCTTCAAATAAATCTAAAGGATCGCATATATATTTTATGATCAAAAGCCTAAAATAGAACGTTATTGTGGGCATGTGGCATAAGGTAGTAATGCTTACAACTAGAAAGGATAGTCGACATTACTTGGCCCAAGAGAAATTAGCTAACAAGTGGCTAAAATATCCCCCTTACAGCCTTACTCAGTTAAGAAAGGAAGTAAAGGCAAATTTACACAAAAAGCATAGGCCCAAGTCTATCAAAGAAACCTTAATATACAATTTATAGGCAATAGGATGCTCCATTTTGGGTCATCGAATTTTAGAGGCTCTCGAAATTATTCTAAATAGATTTCATGAACACTTTCTTGAACTAGCATTCAAATACTCAAAAGAACTTGCATGTATATATAGTGTTGTGAAAAGGATCATATTTTTTTTCTCTTAAAGTTTTACGTATAAATACTCTATATTTCATCAATTGGGATACATCCCAAGGTATGAAATTTGATTCCCCTATATATATATATATATATATATATATATATATATATATATATATATATATATATATATATATATATATATATATATATATATATATATATATACTTATCGATTTAGCCTATAATGATTGATCTGTAAGAAAATATTTGATTTTAGTACCTTTTTGTTATGTTGAATGTTTATAGTCATTACGTGTCGGAGATCGATTGATTCTAAATACATTTAATAAATCAAATAATACAGCAGAGATTTCGGTTTTGAAAATTTAAACCTCAATAATGGCTACAATTAGAACTATAAAGATCAACGATCACAATCATAAGATGTTTAAATTTCAATACATCCATTATATGGACCTATGGACCTTCAAACTTGGAGAATAATAATCATGAATAGATTACCTCTATTGATATCTACACAAAGCTTGAAAACAAATATTGTCAGCCAATCTATCTAGTCAAATATGGATCCTCTTTGTCCTTGGCTTGAAGTGGACCATCACACATGGTAACGGAGAAGGAGGCACCGATTTGAAGATAAGAAAGGGAGTTAGAGTCTTAATTGTATTGGTTGGTTTCTTTAATGACTTATCATGTCTCTTGAATACCAAGCCATTTGGTTGGTTTTTTCAAACATTTTCTAGGCAAAATAATAATAATAATAATAACTTTAATATATATATATATATATATATATATATATATATATATATTAATAATAATAATAATCATTAGTTAACTCTTTAATTAATTAGATTAATTAATTTTTTTAAATAAATAAACTCTATATTTGATTCAAGGGCGGCTCAACCAATTTGAAGGCTCTAAGCAAATATATATATATATATATATATATATATATATATATATATATATATTAATAATAATAATAATAATAATAATAATCATTAGTTAACTCTTTAATTAATTAGATTAATTAATTTTTTTTAAATAAATAAACTCTATATTTGATTCAAGGGCGGCTCAACCAATTTGAAGGCTCTAAGCAAACAAAAAAATTAAGGTCCTTCGGTTTTGTAACTTAAATGAAAGGTAAACAAAAAGATTTCAACCTGAAACCCTTATTTTGTTAAACCAACCATTTTACCACCAGGTCAAGTTCTAACTTATCTTTCTAACCCAAGAAATACATATATATACATATATAATTAGCATAATAAGCTTTAAAATTTAGGGTCCTTTAAAATTGGGGTTCCTAAGCCCTTACTTAGTTTTGTAAAAGGTAAAGCTGACCCTAATTTGATTTAATCAATAAAGTTTGTTCATTTATATCTTTTTCTATCAATAAATAATATACAACTATTACTTTTCTATTTTATTTTAGTTCGTATATAACAACTTTATCCACATTATTTCCAATAAACATCCATTTGTGTAAGGGATAAGATGTCAATTGCTCAAACAGTTCCAAGGGTACATCATAATCGTCTTTATAAAACTTCCATCAACTCTTAATGGTAAATGATTTTTCATTTTAATATCTCCTCATTGAACATGAATTCATGATGCATTGAATCATTCTACATGTTCACTATTTGTTTCTTGATATATGGGTTTGAATAAGATTAGAAGACCCTTCTGGGTGTGCCCACACACTCAAATATATTTAATTAGTTAAGGGGATTAATCAATATTACACTCCAGTAATTAGAGGAATAAATCCTATATTTGACAATATCCATTCATCATCAACTTTTACATTCCAACTCATAGTAGCCTTCCCTTATTAGAAAATTGTTCAACTAAATCAAGGAATAATGTTACACCTACTTAGAAGCCTCTATATATATCATGTTGAAGGATACACCAACTCAACTTAGTTTAAGATTCACTAATTGAGCGTTGATCCATAAAGTGACATTTTGAGATGGGACAATCCATTATTCGTAACAATGAATGCATGTGAATTTGACTCTTTCGATGGGACTCCATATACATTTCCATAAATATTATCAACTAGGGGATATGCATGTATGAACATGGATGCAAATATATTGAGTTTGAAAATAGCAAACATAAATATCTATGTATGAAGTACTTATTTGACATAAAACATCATATCTTATTTATTTATATTTAAAGAAAAAAGTTAAATACATATTAAAGCATTTCATTATTTTAAAAAAACAAATGAACATATTGAGATGTTTTTTTTTCTTTTTTTTTTTTTTCAAAACATCCTAAAACCTCTTCTATAGATACAATAAAAGAATTGTCAGTAGCCTTTTGTTCAGAATAAATGTTATTCTGAATCTTAAGATCTTAGAATGTGTTTTATCCTTCATTGTCTCAAGTTGTTTTCATTTGCTTGTGATCATATTGAAGTAAAGTTCTCATATCCATCATCAACCTGGTGTGATCAGTTTCTCATTACAAGATTCTGAAAACAAAGTCACACTATGCTTGTAATCTTTCTCTAGAATTATGTTAGTTGACATAGTGAAAGATCGACAAAACAACAGAGGGAGAACGTAAGAAAGAAGCAAACAAAGATTAAAACGGTATAGAAATGAGTAGAACGAAGGGACTGGAAGGGGAGGGGAGATAAGGAAAATCAATTTAAACAAAAGATGGTCCTTAAAGCAACCCAAATTTCATGTATTAAATGGTTCACACAAATAGTAGTTATAGCTTCTAATAATTGCATTTAATAAATGCGTTTACACTCTTGAAGAGCGTAGACACTACAACGTCTCATCTAAATTGAAAAATTGTGGATTTAGATTACATGTATTCTTTATTGTATATACTTATGACAACATAGACTATCACTTACCCCTAAAATTACACTACCACAAATCCAATTAACGATAGTTGGCAACTTCAACCGTTTGTAACATGAACTTGAGAGAAATTCAACATATTTTGGAGATGGATCGTGAAAGTATAAAAAGATGCAAGACACATGGAACTTCATATATGTAGTTTAACAATAGAAAATAGTAATACTATCAGCAGTTGCTACTTCCCCTAATTCGGTAAACAAGTATATCACACGACTATACATTCCTAAAGTAATCAAGAGGGTCGGGCAACATCAAAAAAACTTTGGAGAATGTCTTGATGGTGCTTCAACATAAAGTTAGTTTTAATGTATCACTACTTGAGAAGCTCATGCAAATATAAAAAAGAAAAATATATATGTTCAATCGTAATATAATATGTTTGGTGGAAATTTTTTTTTTTGGATGCACTTATTTGAATGTTATACTTACCAATTTTGAAACACAATAACATTTAAAAAAGATTGCAAAAAAAGACAAAAAAACTATCAACTTTTAAGTCATACATGCACTCGTCAAGCAAATCACGCATTTTCAACAAACCCCGGCATCCATGTATTTTGGAAAAAACTTCGTGATGTAAAACGATGATGCAACACACCAATAGTCCCTCATACACTTGCCAAAAAGCGTTTTTAACCCCTATTTTCAAAAATTAACTCGGACCATCCCTCGTTTGCTTAAAACTTGTACGTTTCGTCCCTTAAATGCGTTTTTGTTGCAAATGTAGTCCACACCCCATTTGAAATGACTAAAATGCCCTTGGATATTTATTTTTTAATTAATCTAATATTATTTATTATTTTTATAACTTAAAAAACAACTCTCTCTAATCTCTATCGCTCTTAGTTACGCTGCAAAATACCACAAGTCTACAACCACCTACGATCTCTCTCTCTCTCTCTCTCTCTCTCTCTCTCTCTCTCTCTCTCTCTTCTTCAACACCTAAGGTCCCATTTGATATGTATCTTTTCAGGTCCAAACAGATCTTTCTGACTGAATGGACCGGAAAGACTGTTTGATTTGCACAAAAAAGGGGTCTTTCCCGGTAAGATATGTTTTTCCCAGAAAGCCCCAAAATCATATCTTTCTAGCTGAATGGGCTGGAAAGACAGTTATGCACCAAACCCCGCCTCTTTCTTTCTTTCTTGGATTATTAATTTTTTTTAAATAACTTTTTTTAATTTATTTTATTGAATTATTACTTTTTTTCATCATTCAGCACAGTCAATCAGATGTACAATCAAACAACATGCTTTCTTTCCCAGTCAGAAAACTTTCCCAGACAACACTTTACCAGACAGAAACTATCAAACGAGACCTTAGTTTCCCCATCCCATCTACCCCTTCGCTTCCAAACCCTCACACTATTGTTACTGATCGGAGATAATAGAGTACCAGAAAACACACACACACATATGTCTGATGCGATATCGAGATAGATGACAAGTGAGATGGAGATGTAGCACGACACAGAGAGAGAAATAGGGTAAAGAGACAAACTCGAAAAATGGCAGTTCCATCCTTCTTCTTCCTTCTCAAATCCAAAAATTGAAATTGATGAAGGTTTCGATTTTGATTTTGAGTTTCAGGTTCGGTTTGATTTTATTTTGATGGATTCGTCTTGGACCTGATTTCGATTGCAGTGAGATGTCGTGAACTCGTGATAGATTGAAATTGGTAGCTTCGATGGTCGTTGGGGAAAGGGAAAGGGAATGTGTTTGCGGTGACAGGTAGTGGTGCCAGAGGCATTGGTGCTCACGCTGATATGTGGTGGCGCCGAAGGAGCTGCAGGTTTTCGGCGGTGGTGACGACTCCAATGAGAGCTTGAGGTGTAGACCAATGGCCTCATCGGTGGGTTCAGGTCCACCATCGATGACAAAACCCTAGATTTCCTCAAACCATTCTTCTCATGTCTTAATCTCCACACCCACCTCATCTGGTCATTGCATCACACACAGAGCTTGGTGGGTTGCGATGGTAACCTAGTTACTTCACTATAAAATCGAACCTATTGAGCGACTGAGTCACCAGATTCTTATGTTGTTCTCCTGCACTCAGAAAAGAAAGTAAGAGAAAGAGTAGATGTGGTTGGTCTTGCCGGAAAAAAGAGGAGGAAATAGGGGAAAGGGATGGGGGAGGGTGGGTCGGTGCATATTTATTATTATTATTATTTAATGTAAAAATAATAAATAAAAATTAAAAAAGAAATTATTAAGGGCGAAATCGTCTTTTTATGTCCGGAGGGATGAGGTGTGTAACTTTTAACCAAACGAGGGACAATCCGAGTTAATTTTTAAAAATAGGGACTAAACACGCTTTCTGACATATGCACGAGGGACGATTTGTGTAATTTACCCTTCCCCATTAAACCAGCAACTATCGTCGTCGGCCTCTTGTTGTTGATCACGTTGTGTATTTCGACATCTCTGAACCCACCAATCATCATCTTGTTTCAGCTTGAATCTCCCATGTGCCAACATCACCAACCCACTCCCACCGAAACTGATCGGTGGTTAATTCAAAAGTCAACATGATTGTTGAAAGTCAAACTCTCGTGATCACTTTAGGGTTATACTAGTTTTGTTGTTGTTTAGCTATACACTTATTAAGTACATATAATTATAACTAAAATGCTATGAAGAATGAAAGATTGAGAAACACCCACAACATTTACAACAAAAGTCAACAAACATTAACTAGAAACAAAGTAACAAACATCTAAAACAACTACTCTTATTTTTCAAGCCAACCTTATTATTATCTCTTAAATACAAAATTAATACATATTGTTTTTTACTATTTTAACACTAATAATCACGAGTTTGTAATGCTTTGTTACAATATATATTCTCGCTTCTAATAATATAGTAACAACATAAAAAATCCATAAATAACAATCCGATTTCTTTGGAACCGACCCGACCCGACCCGACAGTTGGAAGAGTAAAAGGGCCTTCAAACAATCAAACTTGCCGACACCGAAAATTGTGAAGTCAAACGCGAAAATGTTTTCCATGAAGGGAAAGTTTATGGTTAAGACTTGATTCTACCAAGATCTCCCTTCCCTCAATTATTTAGGGCACACTATTCGGACACTAAAATCTCCTTCGATCTTACTCTTCTTTCTTGCTAATTCGACGCAACAATGTCGAATTTCTCTCGCCAGATTCGTTTCACCTCGTCCATGATCAGAGGCTTACAGTACAGGATTTCAAGATCTTTCACTACGATTGAAGGCCATCGACCTACCATTATTCATAAGCAAGGTCTCGATATTCTTCATGATCCATGGTTCAACAAGGTAAAGTTCATGTAATCAAGTTAACGTTTCGGATCATATTTTTGCTTAATGCGAGTTGAGTTGCCGAGATTGAAGTGTTTTTCAACGCAGTTAGTGATGGATTTTGCTGGATTTTAACTTGGAACTTGAATTATTGGTTACTGTGATAGTTTTGATTAGTTTATACACGAACTATGAATCATACTATGATTTTCAGTAAATGTATTGTTTACCAAAGCAATTCTGTTATCAGGGAACAGCATTCTCCATGACTGAACGAGATCGTCTTGAACTACGAGGACTTCTACCTCCAAATGTCATGAGCAACGAACAACAAATTGAACGATTTAGTAAGTCACTAAAACAGTAAAACTTCCTTTCTTTTACATTATTACTAGATATGTTAAGCCTTCTATTGCGTAGTATTTTGGTATGCCTAATTATGATACCAGATAATCAACCACTGAATTACTTCACCATAATCGATTGAACTAGTTCTTTCATGGAGTATAAATCAAAACTATCTTGTTAAATTTACAGTGGCAGATCTGAAGAGACTTGAGTTGAATGCAAGAGATGGTCCATCAGATACAAATTCATTAGCCAAGTGGCGAATACTTAACAGGCTACATGACAGAAATGAAACAATGTACTATAAGGTGAGTAGTTATTGAGAGCTTAAATATATGCACTTTTTTGCTATTCTTGAAAGTTCTAGAGTCCTTAACAAATGCCCTATCTTTGTTATGACTTATGACAGGTTTTAATAGCTAAAATTGAAGAATATGCTCCTGTAGTATACACTCCTACAGTTGGACTTGTTTGCCAGAAATACAGTGGATTGTTTAGAAGGCCAAGAGGGATGTATTTTAGTGCTGCTGATCGTGGAGAGATGATGTCAATGGTTTATAATTGGCCTGCAGATCAGGTTTGTATTACACACAAGTACACTTTCTAAGATCATAAATTTTAAGTTTTTATAATTGAAACACTTTTAATTAAACCTTCTTTCTTATTCACAATTTTAATTAGGTTGATATGATTGTTGTTACGGATGGAAGCAGAATATTGGGTCTTGGTGATCTTGGAATCCAGGGGATTGGAATTTCAATAGGGAAGTTGGATTTATATGTTGCTGCAGCTGGAATAAACCCTCAAAGAGTAATTTTCACACTGGATTAATCTCACTACTTTAGTGTTCCTCTGAATATATAATCATTTTTTCTTTTTATCAAAACAGGTGCTTCCTATTATGATTGATGTTGGAACCAACAATGAGGCCCTTCTTAAAGACCCTTTGTGTATGATTCTTCCAATACTTTCCCTATTCTATAATCTTCACATATAATTGTAATTATTTTAATATCTTATATTCAAGATAATGATTAATAGTTCCATTTTTTTATAGATTTAGGATTGCAACAACATCGTCTTGATGGTGAAGAGTACATTGCTGTTATTGATGAGTTTATGGAGGCTGTGTTCACACGTTGGCCCCACGTGATAGTGCAGGTAGTCTTTGTACATCATGAAAATGTTTTAAATTGCTTTTCAATAATGTTAATGAAAATGGATTCTTGTGGGGCAATGAACAAATAAGTAAATTTTAAAATCTTGTAATCACCAATTGCAAAATTGATATGTACTTTAATAAAATTTACCAACTGAATTGTACCTTTGATCTTATGCTACAATAACGTAATGTTAGATTAACTTTTGGAGTAAGTTACAAAAATGGTCCCTGTTTTTTTTATTTTTATCGTATTTAGTCCAAAATTGAAACCTTTTCCAGTTTTGGTCCTGATTTCTAGGTTTCAATGTTTCAATATTTCATATCGATTTTGATCCCTGGAACCTAGAAATAAGGACTAAAATGGATATAAAACCTTAAAATAAGGAGCAAAATCAGGAGTTCTATACACCAAAATTGATATGAAACTTTGGAATAAGGACAGAAATTGAAAAATGTTTCAGTTTTGAACTAAACGTGGTAAAAATTAGAAAGTACAGGGACTATTATGTAATTTACTCCTTTTTTTTTGGTCAAATGTTATTGAATTCATCAATTTTCTGATGAAATGGTATAAAAGGATGTTAATCACTTGTAATTTTTTTTTTTAGTTTGAAGATTTTCAAAGCAAATGGGCCTTCAAATTACTACAACGATATAGAAATAGCTACAGAATGTTCAATGATGATGTCCAGGTAAACACTTGATACAACTTCATCTTTCTTGTGAAATATATTCTTTAATATAATTATATAAATAAAATGATGAATCTATGTTCTTATTTCTTACGCCAAATTCCATAATAATCATTGTAGTGTTTTTTTTTTTGGGATAATGTCATAAAAAACCTTAAGTTTGGCAGAAAATGTCGGTTTTACCCTTCGGCAGATTTTTGGTTCGTTTATACCGCAAACTTGTCATTTTTTGTCGGTTTTGCCCTTGTTACCTGCAATAGCAGGTTTCCAGGTTACTATGAATTATTTTTTGCGGTAATAAAAGACCTTATAAAACTAGATTTTTTGCCTGAAACATATTTTTAGCTTTATGTCGGTTTTGCCCTTGTTAAACCATTGATATAATTTTTTTTTTTTTTTCTGGTTTAACCACGGAGAGTTTTTTTTAATTTATTTTTTCCAGTAATAAATTGCAAAAGGCAATTGGAAGAATATTTTTCTGCTTAAAGTTGGTTTAAAAAAATCAATTTTTTAATTTTTAAAGCATAAAAAAATAGGTTAATCTCAAAAAAGACCTTATATTTTGGGTTTTTTTTTTCCCGGATTAAACCTCAAATTTATTTTTTGCCTGAAAAGACCTTGTCTTTTTTCATTTTTTCCTATTTGGCCCTTTTAGTCATTTTTTGCCCAAAAAATTGTAAAATATGAGCGTTTATTTGGAAGCATTTACAAAGCTGATTTTTTTTTTCTTCGGAACAAAATACAAAGTTGAGGGCTTTTTCGGAAAAAAAATGAAAAAATACAAGTTTTTTTCAGGAAAAAATAAACTTGAGGTTTAATCCAGAAAAAACACAAAATATTACGTCTTTTTTGAGATTAACCCTAAAAAAATTTCAATTTTTATAGATTTTATGTACTGTTTTTAATGAAAAAAAAATTATATCAATGGTTAAACCGAAAAAAAAAAAAAAAAAAAAAGTAGTGTTTTTTTTTTTTTTAAATAAAATTTGCTATATTTCTTATTATATAATTTTATTTTAATGAACAGGGAACAGCTGGAGTTGCAATTGCTGGTCTTCTTGGAGCTGTGAGAGCTCAAGGAAAGCCAATGATTGACTTCCCAAAACAAAAGATTGTTGTTGCTGGTGCCGGAAGGTTCTAGAATCTTCTACACATAACTTTCTTTATTAATTAATTAATTAATTCAAAAAATAAAAAAACACTGAAATTATGCAACAACTTCAGTGCAGGGATTGGTGTTCTAAATGCTGCTAGAAAAACAATGGCTAGAATGTTGGGAAACAACGAGTTAGCATTTGAGAGTGCTGGAAGTCAGTTTTGGGTGGTTGATGCTAACGTGAGCCATATTTTTATTCATCAATAACAACCTCACAAATATCCTATTTGATGATCTTTTTTTTTGATTTGTTGGATAAATTAGGGTTTGATCACTGAGGAACGTGAAAATATCGATGATGATGCAAAACCATTTGCAAGAAAAACCAAAGAAATTGGGCGCCAGGGTTTGAGAGAAGGAGCAAGTCTTGTAGAAGTGGTACGATTTGAATTTCCTAATTGTACTGTATTTAACATGCATTGTACTGTTACTAATACTGATGTCAATAAAGACAAAAAGTTGCTGACTTTTTTTGCCCCACCAAAAAAGTGGGACATGGACTGGATTGATGTCAACAAGACAAAAGTTGCATTTTTTTTGTCTTATCCAAAAGGGTTAATCTCATAAAAGACCTTATATTTTGTGTTTTTTTCGGATTAAACTTGGATTTTATTTTTTGAATGAAAACGTGCAGGTATTTTTTTTTTTTATCATTTTGTCTGAAAAAACCCTCAACTTTGTCTTTTTTTTTGGGTTGATCTCAAAAAAGACCTTATGTTTTGTGTTTTTTCTGGATTAAAGCTAAAAAAAAATTGTTTGAAAAAAACCTTGTATTTTTTCATTTTTCCTGATTTGGCCCCTTTAGACATTTTTTGCCAAAAAATTGTAAAATGTGAGGGTTTTTTCGAGAAAAACTAAAAAAGTTGAGGGTTTATTTGGAATCATTTACAAGGTTGAAGGTTTTTTCAGAAAAAAAAAAAAAAAAAAAAGACAAAGTTGAGGGCTTTTCAGAAAAAATGAAAAAATACAAGGTCCTTTTCAGGAAAAAAAAATAAACTTGAGATTTAATCAAAAAAAAAACACAAAATATAAGTTCTTTTATGAGATTAACAAAACAACAACACAAAAGTTATAGTTATTTTTTTTCTAGGAACGGAGACTTATGTCAATAAAACAAAAGTCTGTGCAAAAGACAAAAATGCCCTCCTCATCAATAATCCAATCTTGCATACTCTTAACTTCAAAATAGCAAATTTGTATACTTATTGATTAGATTTGGGTATTATTTTTTTTTTATTAATCAGGTGCGTGAAGTAAAACCTGATGTACTCCTTGGATTATCTGCAGTTGGTGGTTTGTTTTCTAAAGAGGTATACTTTACAATATAATTAATAATCACTACACTAAACCCTAATCCCTAAAACCCTAAACCCTAATTTTTTATTAAATTGTGTTTTATATAATTTATGCTGAATGTTCAGGTATTAGAAGCACTTAGAGGATCAACCTCAACAAGACCAGCAATATTTGCCATGTCAAATCCCACAACCAGTGGTATGCATTTTTTATTCTTGGAGATAAATATAATATTATTTTTTTTAACTAATTTTCCTTAAATTTATTTTTATTTTGGTTTTATTGTGATAGCTGAATGCACCCCTGAAGAAGCATTTTCTATTGTGGGCGATAACATTATTTTCGCAAGTGGAAGCCCATTTTCTGATGTGGAACTTGGTTTGTTTTCTACTTAATTTCTCATACTTTTATTTTTTTCAAGTAAAAAAATCCCATTTATTTTTTTCTATATTTTATTATTTACAGGAAATGGACATATTGGCCATTGCAACCAGGGAAACAATATGTATCTCTTTCCAGGGTTAGTTTTTCAGTTTAAAAAAAAAAAATCACGTATTTTTATTTTTTATATTTTTTTAAATTACTTCTAATAATCACTAAATTTTGACAGCATTGGCCTCGGCACTCTTCTTTCTGGCTCTAGAGTAGTCTCCGATGGCATGTTACAGGCTGCTGCTGAGTGGTAATTTTCTTTAATGACAAGGGCATTCACGTCTTTTTACACACATGAGTAATTCATATATATTTTTTTTGTGTGTGTTCATCAGTCTGGCTGCATATATGACTGAAGAGGAGGTACTTAAAGGAATTATATACCCTTCCATTTCAAGGTATATACATTTATTATTATTATAATAATAATTATTATTATTATAAATATAAAATAAAATTTGTATTTTTTGTTGTTGTGTTGAAGCATACGTGACATAACAAAACAAGTAGCTGCTGCGGTTATCACTGAAGCAATAGAAGAGGATTTAGCAGAAGGATACCGTGAAATGGATGCTCGTGAGCTTCGTAAGCTAAATAAGGTATTTTTGAAATTTAAAAAATTATATATTTTGACATATATATATTTTATAAAAATAGTTTTTTTAAGTCTTAGCAAAGTCAATAAAATAATCATTTTGAAATTGTTTTGTTATTTACAGGATGAGCTTCTTTGCTACGTGGAGAACAGTATGTGGAATCCGGATTACCCAACGCTAATTTACAAAAAGGATTAAAAAAAAAAAAAAAGAAGATGATTGGTGAATAATTTGACCTTTCTATTTTGTATTTAGAGATTTATACATTATTTTGTTCATTTGGAAACACGTGTAAAATAAACGAGGTTTAAAGACTGACGTTAGCGTGATTAAGAGTAAAGAGTAATAACTCAAAGCAAGTTAAGTTATGTTGGTGAGAGTGGTGACAATGCTACATCTTGTTCTTGAAAATCGACGCACACATGTCATAGGTTTTTTATTTGAGAAAGTTACACAAATGGTCCCTATGGTTTATGGTAATTTGTGCATTTGGTCCCTAATTTATTTTTTTAACTTGGAAGGTCCCTATTGTTTGTTTTTGTTGCGTGTTTAGTCCCTGTTTTACCTAAAAAGACTATTTTTGCCATTGATTCTTTAATTTATTTAAATAAACACCTCCAACCACACCCCCCTCACCTTAGCTTACCTACCTTACCATTTTTTCCTATTTAAATAATAGTTTTTTTTAGGTAAGACAAGACTAAGCGTGTAACAAAAACAAATAGTAGGGACCAAACGCGTAACAAAAACAAACAGTAGGGATCTTCCGAGTTAAAAAAAATAATTTAGGGACTAAACACGCAAATTACCATAAACCACAGGGACCATTCGTGTAATTTACTCTTTTTATTTTTACCTTTTTAACTTAATAATCGAGTAAACTAGTGTTTAGTTATGATTTATTGTTGGAAATTGGGGTAGAAAACATGGGTTGGTAATAAAAAATTATGGATATAAATCATATAATATCGTATGATCACTTTTTGTATTGATGTTTCTCTGTTATATGTTTGGGTTATTGAAAAATTCACCTAAGGAAATTTATGTTTTATGTTTTTCGTTTGTAATTTCCGTGAGATCATGCATTGCACTTGCACTTGCAATGTATAGGAATATGCCATGGGAAATAAATGATTAATATTTTGTCTAAGTGTTTTGAATTAGCAAGTTCACTATTGATTTAGACTTGCTTTATGTTTTAACATATTTTTATGAAAGGGTAAACTTGACAAATGGCTTGGGGTTTTGAAAAATGTATTGTGATTTGAAAGACAATCCTTTAAAATGTTAGTGTGTGAAAAAGGAATGATTCTGAAAGTGAAAATTTTGGAAAAAGATATTCCATTATGATATTTAAAAGACAAAATTGTCAAATTGGTCCTTGTGGTTTGCAAAAAGCTTTAGATAGGATCCAAAAAGTTTTCAACTTGCATGGAAGGTTTAAAATCAAAAATTTTCTTTGGTTTTGGTTCTTGAAAATTTAAAAGGACTATTTGCCCTTATTATTTATTTTTCATATTTTCTTTATTTGTTTTAATTGTTTTATAATTAACAAAAAAAGCAAAAGAAAAGAAAAATAGAAGGATGGGTCTACCCACCCCCCCCCCCCCTCTCTCTCTCTCTCTCTCTCTCTCTCTCTCTCTCTCCTAACCTAACCTAACGCAAATTCATTCATATTCATCGTTAAGAATCTTCCACAACTCCATCGACATACCCCTCACTTTGTTCAGCCTCCTACTGATCGAACCCCACCATCGGTCCCATAAACATACAATGAAACCCCCTTTCCCCTTCAACAACACACTACTCTATTATCTTACCCAAGTCAAAATCCAAAAACTGTTTGTCAAAAGAATCTTAGGGTAGACCTGACAATTTCAGACACGAAGACACGAATCTGTGAGAGACACAACACGCCACGAATACATCTTAAAAATTGAGATAAAGCTTATTTCTCATCGCGTAATCGTATCGTGTCAAATTCGTGGTTGACACGTTTTCATGACACGAATACACGAATTGTCAGGTCTATCTTAGGGTTCCACTCAAAGAACCTGTAACTTCTTTAAATTGGAGAAATCGATCATGGATAAGCCTCCAGTAACCAAATTCCCTTTAATGTCAATCACTTCAAGACTCTTTAACCCCCAAATTTTATTAGGTAAGTCACCGGTGAGGATTAATTCTATACTTCTGATTTCTATCCATCATATATGGGTTATATTGCATGTTAGAAAACCCATATGAGATTGCAGCGATAGTGGCCACTGTTGGTTGCAGCGGTGGTGATCACTGGTGGTTGTAATGGAGGAGTACGAGAATTAGATGGCGGCGACGTCGATTTTGCTAACCCCCAAAATAAAAAACCACCAGTCAATGTGAATATGGAGATTAACCTTTAAGATGAAAACCACAACACAAAAACGGGGCTTAAAACTTGGATTTTTCAGTGTATCTAAGGACGAAGATCTTGGTGGCAGTTAGACCACTGATCTATTTTTTTTCGGCGCTCTGCTCTCGTGGATGATAGAGCTCGACAAAGGTGTTTGGGTTGATTTTTTTTACAATGATGGTTGTTGTGTTGATTGATGGGTTTCCTTTTCTTCCATCTAATATGTGAGCATGGTGCTCGACTAGATGATAGAGAGGACCGATGCGTAAGAAAGGAAGAAGGGTGGAGCTGGGTTGTGAAGAAGATGATGGTGACGGATTGTGTTCTGGGAATTAAAACGAGAGAGAGAGAGAGAGAGAGAGAGGGGGGGGGTTGTTGGGGGATAATTGTTTTCTTTTCTTTTTTATTTTTGAATTAAATTAGTATTTGAAAAATTATAAAAAATACAAAAAAGAAAGTAAAAGGGCATAACCGTCTTTTCAAGTTTTTTTGGACCAAAAACACGGAAAAACCTTGATTTTGGACTTTCTATGCAAGTTAGTTTTTGGACCCCATCCAAAGTTTTTTGAATACCATAAGGATCAATCATGCAGTTTTGTCTATTTAAAAGCATACATGGTGTCTACAACGCTCATGAGACATCTATCTTACATATTTTTTTATGACATGGTGTTGAGTCGAAGTAAATGTACTATATCCTTAAATTGGATGCTTATGATGAACATGGATGATTTGTGAGTTACCAAGGAGTAAAGTAGTAGTTTATGTATTCGAGCTTAGGTCGCTTTTGTATTATTGTGATTCGCTATAACTTTTGATGCTTTTGTAACCCCCATATTTAACATATTTATACACGTATTATGATTTTGAGACCTTGTTTCATTTCATTTGAACATGACATTATTAGAAATAATGTCGATTGATTAGGCTAATTTCCGATGTTAGGGTATCACAAAACAACTCAAAATTAGTCGGAGACCGTAAATCTTACAAATATCATACCCAACAAACTTAGCAAATTGTAAAACTTGGTTGACTGAGCCTAAAACACTTAGTTGGATGAATTTATAACTTTCACCATAACACTGTAGTTGTCATTGTTTGGATTTTAGATTGGAGTTTTCATTTGACACACACACACACACACACACATATATATATATATATATATATATATATATATATATATATATATATATAATGGAAACAAGAGTGGTAGAACCAAGGTTCTAAATGGCGTGAGGCGTGTCGTGGCGGCAAGACCAAGCCTCAAGCTTAACGAGCCATGGCGTTTTCAAGGCGTGATGTAATGCAGCGATTTTGTATTAATTTAAAATTATATTACCGCATAAATATAAATTTATATTAAATATAACTACTTTTTAGATGTGTTAGATCAATAACTAATAACAAAAAGTTAACCAAAACCACAATGCTTGTATCTCCGATTAGAAAAGACATAACAAAGAGCAAAAAACCGTATCTCAAATGAAAAAACACACGCCATAACACGCCATGGCGCGCCATATCACGCCTTGTCGCACGTCACGCCTAACATAAACGTTATGAGTCTTTTTGTAACAGCGAAGCCACGCCTCACGCCATGGCACGCCTTTTAGAACACTAGGTAGAACTAACCTGATTCACTCCAACATCCTTTAAGTACGAATCTATATTTCTTTTTGTGGAAATCTATGATAAATCCAAAATATTGTTAAGAAATATGGTAGGTACCAAATTTCAGATTTTAGATTCCTTTTTAAGGAAATCATATAAACGGATAGAACCCGTTCATATACATGTCCAAATGTAACGACCCAATTTTCAAGGCCAAAAATTTCATTTTTGAATTAACGCATTTAATAAACATTTTACCAAAATATTGTCAATAAAACATTCCATTACAAAATCATAATGTTGTATTTCAAACCATAATGTCATAAGTATGGAAACTCAAAGTACAGTCCCAAAAACTTCTTGCGGAAACATGTGTGTGTGTGTGATGCGCTGCTACACCGCCGACTCTTTCCCCTTCGACGAAGAGGTACCTGAAACCAAAACCAAAACTGTAAGCACAAATCTTAGTGAGTTCCCCCATCATACCACATACCATACAATATCGTCGGTATCTTTCAACCGGTAGCCTTCATCGATATCTTTCAACCGGTAATCAACATCGGTATCTTTCAACCGGTAAGTGGGGACTATTTCACCCCTACTACTAACATACAATCAACAGATATAAGCATACAGTCAGGCATATCCGGGTACTGACCTACCCTTGGGTCCTATGGACCACTGTTAGGGAAACTAATCCCTACTATACACATAACATATAATCCAGATAAATCTCATAACCGACACATAACCAGACCAAGATAATTATCACAAAGACCATTATCTTCTAAATACCCCTTTTTGGTGGGCTGACATTATGGCCTTAGACCCACCCCTACTGGAAGGTAACTCACCTCAATATCGTGCAGTGTCTGAACTATCCTCGGCGCACAAGTCGACTCCCTACGACTCCTCGATCCCTACACGACAACCTTCAAGCAACACACATCACATACAACCCTAAACATGGTCAGTCTAAGTTCAGTCAAAGTCAACATTGGTCAAAGTCAACATTCAGTTGACCTGACTCGCCGAGTTGGCCTGCCAACTCATCGAGTCCATGCTTCTCTAATCCCACACAAAACCCCGGCTCCACTCGTCGAGTCTAGCAAAACTCGACGGGTTCTCCTTCAATCATAGCATCGGGACCATCTTCATCCGACTCGCCGAGTTCATCTCCAACTTAAGAACTTGTCCAGTCTATGACTCGCCGAGTTGTATGAACAACTCGTCGAGTCCATCTTCAAAGATTGGGAGATTGCTATGGACTCGCCGAGTCTGCTCATACCACTCGCCGAGTCCCACGGCTTCCAGGTCCCTTTTCGCGTCTAAACCCACAAGGGACTTCCTTCCTAACACTTATGCATTCACAGAAAAAGGGTTTGGTGCACAATGGTCACTGACTCGTCAAGTGCCAAGAACAACTCACCGAGTCCAACCTTGACCAATTCCATATAGTCGATTTAGATGAGGTCTAACACACCAAAATCATAGATCTGGCCTCCTAATGTCCATTTTATACGTAAAGTTCCAATCTTGATGCACATGCATGGGGTTTTTAGCTCAAAAATCCATATAAAGTGTCCTACAATGTCCATGGGGCTCTCATGGCCCTAAAGTTGGCACCTTTATGCCATGAGACCCCTCTTAAGGCCTAGATATGAAGTCAAAACCCACTGAACACTTCCAAATCCGAAAAATGACTTAGAAATCCGTAGAGATCCCAAGTTAAAGATGAATAAACACATAGATGAGTCAAGACAGGGGCATTATACCTTGAAGCTACTGAAAATGAAGTAAGATCTCCGGATCTACAAGCCCCAACTCGATTTCCAAGCTCCTTTCTTCCTTCCAAGCTTTACAATCCACACAAGAACACAAAAAATGGCCTTAACTAACACACAAAGAGCTAGGGTTTGATATGAAGCTTTCAAGAGAGTGTTAGGGACAAGGGAGGCTGAGTTAAGTTGTTTATATAGGGTGCAAACCCTCAGATTTAGGGTTTCACTTATCCAACACCTACTCGCCGAGTCAGTCTCCCGACTCGTCGAGTCGGTCACTTAAAATGTCCACAGCCACGTCCCTACTCGACGAGTTGATCCTCTAACTCGTCGAGTCCCAAAGAAAAATACATATACTGAAGAAAACATACCAGGTGTTGCACCAAAATAACAATATTTAAGAACTCATTTTATGAACAAACAAAATATTAACTTACTAGTTGTGAGATCCATGTATTAAATGTGTTAATTTAAAAAAATTAAATATAAAAGTCAAAATATTTGAGAACTTTGAATTTATAAGAAAATAAGAAAAATAATGAATTGTTATAATTGAAATGCTTTTTTAAATAAATAAACAAAAGAAACTAATGAACTTTAGTTTGAAAATTTTAAATTAAAAGGTAAGTTAATTAATGAAATTAATATCTATTTATTACTACATTTATTGTAATTATTATATTAAAATATTATGTAAAATTTAATAAAATAAAAAAACGTATAAAATGACGTTTGGAAAAAAAAATAATCCAAAATAACCACAAAGTGACATTTGACAAATTGAATGAAAGTATGATATGTGACAAAAATTATCTTCATTTATTAGAATAGACTAGTTGTGAGACCCATGTATTACATAAGTTAATTAAAAAAAATTAAATATAAAAGTCTAAATATTTTATAACTTTGAATTTATAAGAAAATAAGAAAAATAATTAATTATTATAATAGAAATATTTTTTATCTTTGAGAATTTTGAAATTAAAAGGTAAGTTACATTGATATCTATTTATTACTATATTTATTGTAATTATTATATTAAAATATTATGTAAAATTTAATAAAATAGAAAAACTTATAAAATGAAATGCGGAAAAAAATAATTTAAAATAATCACAAAATAAGATTTAGCAAATTGACAAATAATAAAAAAAAATATTTATTTATTAAGGAAGATTTCCTATAATTATATAAACATATGTCGTTATTTTTATGATTATTCTTAGTTTAACTTGTAACGGAATATATGTTTTAACTTTTCAAGCAACTGTAATTAAATTATGTAGCTTCTTACATATATTTTTGTATATTGGATATTCCATGGATATTCTGATTAGTCATTAAATATCTTAGAATTTTGAATTATATTCAAAATTCAAAATTCAAAATTGTAATATATTATTTATCAAACAATAAATTTTTAAACTACATTATCAACTCTTTCGTTATTTCATTTATTATTATTTTTTTTTGTCCCCACTTAGCTAATTTTTTTCATTTGTATACTAACACTAAAGTTACATATAAATAATAATATAATCCATTAAAATACATAAACAAATTTTCTGAAAAATTCAATTAAATTGAAAGAAAAGGAAAAGACTAACAGCAAGCAAGCGCCCATCCTCGCTGACGTTCACAGTCTCGCAGACATTCCTCCTTCTTCTACCGACTTCTGCATTTATCCACAATTCCTTATACAGACAAAAAGAGACAAAGCTTTTAGCCATGGCGACTATGGAGAGCTTGATTGGTCTGGTGAATCGTATACAAAGAGCTTGCACAGCTCTTGGCGACTACGGCGGTGGAGACTCCGCTTTGGCTTCTCTCTGGGATGCTCTTCCGTCAGTTGTCGTCGTCGGAGGCCAGGTTTCTCTTCCTTCACTTTCCTCCTTCACCTAATCCAACATCCTACTTCGCCTTTCCCTTTTCTGTTTGAGAACACGATAGTTTTGAAGCTCAATTTTGTCGAAATCGATTTACTTTCTTAGAAGTGACGAAATTCGCTTCGGAAGTACGAATTGGGCTAGTTTTTCCATTTAATTTGATTGAGATGGAAAAATTTGTCTCAATTGAAGAGAATGCCCCTTATTATTTCTCTTTCTAGCTTCGATTAAACGTTTCATCTTGTTGTTTTTGCTCACTTGTTCTGTTACTGTAATTATCAATAGAGTTCTGGAAAGTCCTCGGTGTTAGAGAGCATTGTTGGGAGAGATTTTCTTCCTAGAGGATCAGGTTAACCAATTGTTACATTTTAACTTCATTTTTGTTCTTCCTTTTTACTCATATACTGAATCAGCCATTCATGGCTATTTCAGGGATTGTCACAAGGAGACCCTTGGTGTTGCAGTTGCAAAAGACCGAGGGTGGACAGGAGTACGCTGAATTTGGACATATGCCACAGAGGAAATTCACTGATTTCTGTAAGTTTTTCGTTGATTTGTGCATTCTAGATTTATAGTACCTAACTTCATTTTTTCCATAGCTTTGGTACGACAAGAGATTCAAGATGAAACAGATAGAATCACTGGAAAGTCAAAACAAATATCTCCAATTCCAATTCATCTCAGCATATTCTCCCCTACTGGTGACTCTTTTTTTAATCTTATAACTATCATGAACCTGTTTTCTGCATTCTTTTATATGGCACTCACATCTTATCATGTTTTTCTTGTTCACCAGTTGTTAACTTGACATTAATTGACTTACCTGGATTAACAAAAGTTGCTGTTGGTATATTTCTTGACCTTTCTATGGTTATTACAACATTCTCTCATTGATATGAACTTTATCTGATTCACAAAGTCAACTATTTGCAGAGGGGCAACCTGAGAGTATTGTAGAAGACATAGAAAAGATGGTCAGAACTTATGTTGACAAGGTAATTTTATTCTAAATCCTAAACATGTTTCTCTTTTTTTGTTTTTCCTTTTTTTTTTTCTCATTAAATGGTGTTTGAATTTCAGCCGAATTCCATCATACTAGCAATTTCACCTGCAAATCAAGATATTGCAACATCTGATGCCATTAAACTTGCTAAAGAGGTTGATCCATTGGGTATGTAATATGTTATTCTTGAGTATTTGTCAAAATATTTGTTTTTCTTGAGTATTTTATGTAATGAATTATTCTTAAATTGATCAGGTGAAAGGACCTTTGGTGTGTTGACCAAGCTTGACCTCATGGACAAAGGAACTAATGCATTAGATGTGAGTTCCTTTTTTTTTTTTTTTCTTATTTCAACTTAGGGGTTGTTTCTTTTTGACATTTTGACTTAATGAACATATGGGTTAAGCAAAATAATTGGTTAAGACACTAATTACCTATTTGCCCTTCTTCTTTTTTCCTCCCAATTCCTGTCACGTTAAAGAATATTGTCAAAATTTGTTCTTTGGAATGTAAGGGTAAAATGGTCATTTAGTTTCGTATAAACGGTTTATTTACTCTAGAAAAGAAACACAACTTATGTATACAACATTATATCATTACCCATTCTTCTTCTTTCTTCCCAACTCCTGACATTAAAGAATATTGTCAAATTTTGTTTTTTTGGAATGTAAGGGTAAAATGGTCATTTAGTTTCATACAATCGGTTTATTTACTCTACAAAAGAAACACAACTTCTGTATACAACAGCATATCATTACCCATTCTTCTTTTTTCCTCTCATGCTAAAGAAAATTGTCAAACTTTGTTTTTTGGAATGTAAGGGTAAAATGGTCATTTAGTCTCATACAAACACTTTATTTACTCTAGAAAAGAAGCACAACTTCTGTATACAACATTATATCATTACCCATTCAGCCACTTTACCCATACAGGACTTAACGGGAACAAAGTTGTCTTATATTTTAAAAAATTAATTCCATTTTTGCCCTTTTGAAAGGTTCTTGAAGGCAGAGCTTATCGTCTACAACATCCATGGGTGGGAATTGTGAACAGATCACAAGCTGATATTATAAAAAATACTGATATGATATACGCAAGAAGAAAGGAACAAGAGTATTTTTATACAAGTACTGATTATGGACACCTGGCGAGTAAAATGGGTTCAGAATATCTAGCAAAGCTTCTCTCACAGGTAAGGGCACTTTTGTCTTTTCTTCTTTTAAAGCAATGATTTATAATATCATTTTTATTTGTAGCATTTGGAATCTGTAATTAAAGCAAAAATCCCGGGAATTATTTCCTTGATAAATAAAGGGATTGAGGAGATGGAAGCTGAGTTGGATCGCCTTGGAAGGCCAATTGCAGTTGATGATGGAGTGAGAATCTTATTTATTTATTTATTTATTTATATATGCAAAATGTGGATTTATTATTTTTAATTATTAAAATTATATGTTGTTTTTTTTATTCAGGCTAAATTGTACACTATTTTGGAACTTTGTCGTGCTTTTGACAAAATATTCAAAGAGCATCTAGATGGAGGGTAAGCAATACAGTGTTTTTTTTTTCCTCATTTAGTGTTGTCTGAATAAATGACCGTTTTACCCTCCTGTATAAAAGCAAGTAAATCATGTGTATTTCTAGAGTCGGGGCTGTATACACAAATTCTGTTTCTTTTCTGGATTGAACGATCGGTTTAAATGTGAGTAAATGACCATTTTACCCTTTGGACTGAATGAACTGTTTTAATATGATTAAACAACCATTTTACCCTTCTGGTTATAAAAGTAAGTAAATGTGTATTTATAGTTAGTGCTGTATACACAAAGTCTGCTTTTATGGACTGAATGCATTGTTTAAATATGAGTAAATGACCATTTTACCCTTCTGTATAAAAGCAAGTAAATCATGTGTATCCAGAGTCAGGGCTGTACACACAAATTCTGTTTCTTTTTCTGGATTGAATGATTGGGGTCAAAATGCAAGTAAATGACCATTTTACCCTTTGGACTGAATGAACTGTTTTAATATGATTAAACAACCATTTTACCCTTCTATTTAAATACAAGTAAATGCTTCTCTTATGGTGTAAATGACCATTTTACCCTTGTGTTCAAAAGTGAACAAATATACTGTATACACAAAGTCCGTTTCTTTTCTGCACCGAATGAACTGTTTGAACAATGAGTAAACAACCATTTTACCATTTTACCCTTGTGTTTAAAAGTGACATTTTGTGTTTTCTCTTGTTTTAGACGTGCAGGAGGTGATAGAATCTATGGAGTATTTGACAACCAGCTTCCTGCAGCATTAAAAAAACTTCCATTTGATAAGCATCTTTCATTACAAAATGTGAAAAAAATAGTTTCAGAAGCAGATGGATATCAGCCTCACTTAATTGCTCCAGAACAAGGCTACAAACGTCTTATTGAAAGATCATTAAATTATTTCAGGGGTCCCGCGGAAGCTTCCGTGGATGCCGTAATTTAATTTAATTTCTTTTTAAATTTTACTTTTTCAATACTTTCCTAAAAATGTTTTTTTTTTTTTATTTTCAACTTACCAAAAATAATTTTTTTTTTCAGGTGCATTTTGTCTTGAAAGAACTTGTGAGGAAGTCGATAGGAGAAACCGAGGTTAGAGTTAGAACTTAGAACCCAAACAACATAATTTACGATTATACCCTTATTCAAATTCTTCTTCAGTAAATGGTCCCTATGGTTTGGGGTAATTTACATGTTTGGTCCCTAACTTATTTTTTTAACTCGGAAGGTCCGTGCAGTTTGTTTTTGTTGCGCGTTTGGTCCCTGTCTTACCTAAAAAGACTATTTTGCCCTTGGTTTTTTAATTTATTTAAATAAACACACCTCCAACCCAACTTCCACCTCACCGTACCTTACCTTACCAACCTCACTTTATCTAAATAAATTACAAAATCAAGGGCAAAATAGTCTTTTTTAGGTAACATAGGGACCAAGTGCGCAACAAAAACAAACGGTAGGGACCTTCCGAGTTAAAAAAATAAGTTAGGGACCAAACATGTAAATTACCCCAAACCATAGGGACCATTCGTGTAATTTACTCATTCTTCTTACAAAAAAAAAACAATTGAAACAGGAATTAAGACGGTTTCCATCTCTCCAATCCACTCTCGCCACCGCAGCTACTCAATCACTAGAAAAATTCCGCGAAGAAAGTAAAAAAACGGTCGTTAGGTTAGTCGACATGGAATCTTCTTATCTCACAGTCGATTTCTTCCGGAAACTTCCACAAGAAGGTGGGCCCACCCCCACCCCCGCCCCGGGTGACCGAAGTGCTGACCGGAGAGCTGTGTCTGCTGACCGAAGAGGTGTGTCTGTGTCTGTGTCTGCTGACCGGGGTGAAGAAAAAGGGAAGTACCCGAGTGACCCTTTGGGTGACCGATATGGAGATGCACATTTTAGAAGGATTGGGTCGAATGTGTTGAGTTATATCGGTATGGTGTCTGAGACCCTTAGGGTTACGATTCCTAAAGCCGTTGTTTATTGTCAAGTTAAAGAGGCGAGGCAAAATTTGTTGCATTACTTTTACATCCAAATAGGGAGGAGAGAGGTGAGTCTTCTATTCACATTTCACAAGCTTTCTAGGGTTGGTTTTGTTGAAGGGCGTTTACGTCTTTTTGCATAGATGAGAGATCTAGAGTGAGTCACTGTCCCATTGATATCAGTCATAGTCATAGATAAAAGAGCATCCACTAACTTTAATAACTTTAATTAATGAAAACCTACTACTATCATAAAACATTAAAACTTATCCCAACATTGACAAATTGTAACTTTTTTAAATTAAATAATTATATCATTGTTTTATAAAGGTCCCTAGTAAAAAAAAAAATTAAGGGCATCTTGCATTTTGAAAAATAAATGTAACTTGATAGTAACATTTAATAAAATATACATGAAATTGGAATAAGAAGAAGTCCTAAGTCTAGAGTCCATATTTAATGTTGTTTATAAAATTAAAAGATAAGATTATTGCATATATGATTATAAAAAAACAATTAAAATATTAGATGATAGTTACGAATTTAATGTTTAATATTGTAAATTAAAATGAAACAAATTTAATGTAAAAAAAATAATAAAGATTTGAGGGTTAAATATAATTAGGAGAGTAAAATGAAATATTATTAAAACCCAAAACACAAATTGTTGAGTTTAATTATAAAAAAAAAAACGCCTTTTAATGTTAAAGAGACACCTTTTAGGCGAGACAAATTGTAATTTTTGTACAATTTATGGGCTACAATGGTGGTAAGTATTGAGTTTAATGAGTAATAAAAAAAAATGTAAATAAATATTTCAGGGAAAAGAGTTGGGGGAGTTGCTAGATGAAGATCCAACTTTAATGTCAAAGAGACAAGAAATTGCTAAAAGACTCGAGTTATACAAGGCGGCAAGAGATGAGATCGATGCTGTTGCATGGGTGCGTTGATTCATTTCAATCTTCAATCTTCAATCTTTCTTGATATTGATGTTGATATGATTTTTGATTTGTGTTGTGTGGTGTATATTTGTTTGTATACACTAATCATTAATGCTTTCTTGTTATATAAATAAATTTGTTTGTGCATTTTCATTTGCTCTTTGTCTATTGTTTTTTTTAGTTAATAAGCTTAATAAGTTAACACTGATCCAGACATAGACTGAGGTCTTGTTTGATAGTTTCTGTCGGTAAAGTGCTGTCTGGGAAAGTTTTCTGACTGGGAAAGAAACCATGCTGTTTGATTGTACATCTGATTGACTGTGTTAAATGATGAAAAAAAGTAATAATTCAATAAAAAATAAATTTAAAAAAAGTTATTTAAAAAAATTAATAATCCAATAAAGAAAGAAAGAGACGGAGTTTGGTGTATAATTGTCTTTCCAGCCCATTCAGCCAGAAAGATATGATTTTGAGGCTTTCTGGGAAAGACATATCTTATCGGGAAAGACCCCTTATTTTGTGCAAATCAAACAGTCTTTTCGGTCCATTCAGCTAGAAAGATCTCTTTGGACCTAGAAAGATGCGTATCAAATGGGTCTGAGATAAATTATTTCGTGAGTTTATTGTAATGTATTTTTGTTGAGACCATTAAAATAGCTTAAAAATTAGTTTTTTAGAAAAAAATATCTACGATGAGTTACTGATATGCTCTTATATGTTGTTATAAGTATATATTATTCTAAATGTTGTTTTTGTCATTGCATAATTGTTATCTAGTCTATCAACTACGAATACTATTATTTTGTCAACTACATACCAACTTATTACTCAAAAGCTACAACCTTAATCTAGGTAATTATATATATATATATATATATATATATATATATATATATATATATATATATATATATATATATATATATATATATATATATATGTTGTTTCTTTTTGTTTTGACATAATTTGCTAGAAATATTTTGCTTGATATATAAACGTACAAAATGTTTGACAAAACTAGCGGGTAGTTGGTAGCTAAAAGTTATAGTTTTTATTTATATAGAAGCTTTCAAAAAAAAAAAAAATAGCAATTAGTTTGTAAATGTATAAAACTAGTTAAAAATTAAAATTAGTTTTGAAAAACTAAAAGCTCAAAAAATCTTTTTAAAATAGCTTTTAAATTTAAAACTTTTTGTTTTAAATAAAAGCTAAAAGTTCTTGCAGTTGTTTGTATCAAACAAGAAAGACATTAAGGTGATGGTTATTAACTTATTATTGACATATCGTGGTTGTACCAAATAAGAAAGACGCTTTTTTTTTTTTTTTTTTTTTTTTTTTTTTTTTGCATTATAAACAAATTACCTATAAGATCTAAATCCTAAAGCTTAACCCTTTATTTATTAGATGAATAATTTGGGATTAATTATTAATCTTTATTATATAATTATACATAAGTATAAGATTTTCTTGAGATCGAAATGAACAACGCAACAAATTTTATTTCAACAATGGAATCTCACTTTTTAGATTGCTGCTGCTTTAAGCTTACTCTTTCAATATTCTCTTTTACAATTTCCACAATTCACAATTCTTTTATCTTAATTCATAGTGATGAAATAATCCTTTTGCATATTCGGTCTTTATATCATGATTTCATAACCTTTTTATCCTTAGGCCATCAATTAACACCACAACTGTTAATATACGATAATGACCGTTTTACCCTTGGGTTCTTCATCATCTTTGTCTCTTTCATTTTCGTTTGAATGTTTGATTTATAGGGTCTTGGTGGAATTTGGTTAGGGTTTCTTGAGATAAGATATGACCTTTTTTAGCTATTAATTATGCTTAGTGAATATTGAAATGAAAGAGATGAATACAAGGGCAAAATGGTCACTGCCATATATTTAACAGCTGTGTTATTAAAGTTAATGATCCTCGGATTATGAAACCATGAAATAAGGCTAAAACTACAAAAAAGGACCTAAACCAAAGATATTTAACTAAATACATGGACCAAATTTGTAATTTACTCAAAATTATATTGTAATTTTCTTTTGGGGGTGAAGTATAATCTGATTGATAATTTTTTTATTAAAGTTTTAAAATATATTGATAATAAAACTTGATGTATGTATCTAGATTCTACCAAGGGGATAGAACGATATCACACTCCAATAATTAGAGGAATAAATCCCAATCTTAGCTATGCATTCCTCATAAGTTTCAAATCACATGACGGTAGCCTTTACAACGATCTTATTTAGAACAACGTTTAACTAGATTAGGCCTTCTGGTATACCAATGACGAAGAGGCTCGTGGTCTACATGGCCACTAGCGTTGTTCATGCACACCACCCCGGCCTACCGTGGTCGGGCGTTTTCGTGGTGGTTTGTGGTGGGGAAGACGAACGACAACGCCCAATCAGGGCTTCTTCTTCTCTCAGCTCTTCTTCTTCTCCTTCTCTCTCTCTCTCTCTCTCTCTCTCTCTCTCTCTCTTTGTTCTTCTGTTCGTGGTCGTGGAGGGTACTCCATGGCTTTGTGGTGGGTGGTGGTGATCGATTTGGAAGCTCTCCACGACCGTTGTCGTGGAGAATATAGCAGATGGCATTAGTGAATGACAATACACCTACTTAGAAGCACACACACATGCACACACACACACACTCATATATATATATATATATATATATATATATATATATTGTAACACATGATTCCTATGCCTATTATTCAAGAAGTTTGTGTTTTTCTCTGGGACTCGACGAGTTGGAGGCCCAACTCGTTGAGTAGAGGCGTGACCCACGGACAGTTTAAGTAACCTACTCGACGAGTCGGGGGACTGACTCGGTGAGTAGGTGCTAGTTGAGTAAAACCCTAAATCTGAGGGTTTGCACCCTATTTAAACACCTTATCTCAGCCTCCATTGTCCCTTATGCTCCCAGAAGACATCATATCAAAACCCTAGCCGTTCTTATTGTGTTTTTAAGTCTTGTGGTGCTACGTCTTGTGTTTAAAGCTTGGAAAGGAGAAGGAGACTTGTGAGGCCAAGGGGAAACAAGAAGATCCTGAGTTTAGAGTTCATTTTCAGCTTATTGAAGGTATAAAGCTGAACCTTTGTCTATAGATCTTGATTTTGAGCCTTTTCCTACATCCTTCTAAGCCCTAGAGAGGTGGTATTCGGGATTAAGTGTTGGAGGCCAGTGTATGCTTTAGATCTAGGGCTATTGGGGGGTTTTATGGTGTCACACCCCCGAACCAGACGGCGGAAACGTCCGAGGGCTCTTGTGACTTAAATTGAATATCATCACAATGAATATACATGAATCATAACATAAATCATCACCATGCATTGAAGTATTACAACTGATATTGTTTACATCCAGTACATTGTTTTAGACATTACAATTTCGTAACATAAACTGTCTGATAGATAATCTAAGCAAATCACCATGACATTACTTGATACTTATTATTCGGTTTACCTGTTACCTGAGAATACAAGTTATTTTAAAAAACGTCAACATATGAAATGTTGGTGAGTTCATAAGCAATGTTGTGGTAAAATGATTTGGCATAGTTTGTAAAACCCAGAAAATCCGATATTTTCTGAAAAGCTCATTGTTTATAAAAAGTGTGAAGATCCGTGAATATATGCTTGTTGATTTTTCAAAACATGTATAATTGTTGAACTTTTGTATAAATCACGCAAGTGAAAATGTTGAACTTCCCAGAAAAACCCGATGTTTTCCCAATACATAAAATAAAGTGATTTCTCTATTGTTATATCGTTACAATGAATGATTTTTGATTTCTCGGGTAGCGTTGGATTAATTAGGGTTTGTGAGTTGTTACAATCACGCATAAAGATGACTAGTTTATAACTACAGGTTACGAACGATCCTTAAAGGCGTCGCCCGTTACTACTCACTTAATCCAACCACCATGATTACTCTTGATTAACGCCCTGAATATGTTTACTTGATTTCTCATAAGCCCAACAACCGAGGAGAAAGGGGAGTACGAAGTCCTATTATTTCCGTGGGTTATTTAAGGCTATCGGGAATGCGAAAGACACGCTGGCCCAACTCGCATCTGACTTCTCGACCTCACTAGCAGTACTAATGGGCCACTAGGGCCCAATAGCACATTAGAGCTATTGAAAGTCCTTTTACATGAAATCGGGTCATAAGAGGCCCAATAACACGTAAGCATATTCCCTTTGGGCCCAAAGATCATGTTAATGGGTTAGCAAAGCCCAACAAGCATGATTTGAAACTTTCAAGCCCAAAGTTTGTATGTTGACACATCATAGTTATCGCATGTTTAACGAATTGCTTTGTTTTAACGATTTTGTTTTGTTATTGATTCGAAACTGAATCAATTTATTTTATAACGATATTTGTTGTTGAGAGTGTATTTGTTTTCCGTTTCATCGGTAGTCGTGTATCTTGTATTTTGTATTAATGAATTAATTTGTTGAAAGTGGAATTTGACCTTTTCACCACCTTTCTTTCATAAAATAACGCTTTTGGTCCTTTCATATAAAAGAATTTCATTTTTAGTCCTTAAAACCCTTTTCTTGACACTTTTGTCTTATTTATTTGATGAAAACACGATTTTAACCTAAATTTTATTTTGTTGACAGCTTCAGCCCCTCCAGAATAGTGTTTCTCGGTTAGGTACCCATTTTTCACAACTTTTACAGTTTTGGCCCAAATTCTAAAAACTTTACATTTTTGGTCCCATTTGATAGTGAAAAACATATTTGGCCCATAAAGTGATTTTGTCATGCTAATTACCCCTGTTTTACAGAAATTTTCATTTCAGCCCTTAAAATTTATCCTTTTTCGCATTTTTAGGCTTATTGGGCCGAAAAGCCCAAAATTAGCCCATTAAGCTAAAAATTTACATTTTAAGTCCCTTGTGTTGGGTTGAAAAGAGTTTTGATGTTGCGTCTTTTGGGCTCGTTAGATTAGCCTTTTATTCTCCGGTTTGGGCCTGTCCAACCGAGAGCCTTTTATGTATTGTATATAAGTTAAATGCTTGCATGCATATTAGGTTAAGATTCTAGAGATTATCGATACAGCGATTGATCAAGAGTATTATATTTTTCTGTAATCGTTCTTGTAATCTTCTAATCCTTTACAGTTGATGTTCTTAATCGAGCTCTTCTAAGGATTTTATTTTAATCATTCGACACGTTTGATTCAAGCTGTTTGTTCTTATTATTGCGTTGTTAACTGTTTTATATTCATATACTTGTTCAAGATCTAATCGATCTTCTTAGATTAAAAGTTGTTTTAATCCCATCAATTGGTATCAGAGCAGGAGGCTGTGTAATCGATACACATCTTTTCTGTGAAAAAGATTTCCATTAGGGTTTTCCGCAATCATCGATATTTATTGAGCCGTCATCTTAATTGACGTATCTTAGTATTTATTGTTTTGCCCTAATCTGCTTTATTACAAGTCTGATCTTTGAACAGGTTTTTACGATCATTATGGACGCAACGCAATCAAACCCTATTAATATTTCCAACAGCATCGGTTCGACGACAAAGATTCCAATCTTGTACACCCATGACTATGAAGTGTGGGCGCATCATTTCGAAGATTATGTGATTGGATCGGAGGACAATGGTTATCTCATATGGGAAGCCATCATCAGTGGACCGTTTTCTCATTCTACGTCGTCCAGAATCATTAAGACGCAAAAAGAGTACAATGATCTGCTCAAGGACGTGACGAATATCGCGCAAGATGAAAAAGACAAACTCCAGTGTAATATTAAGGCACTTAGGTTGATCAGATTCGCCCTTCAGTCCGACACATTCAGGCTGGTCAGCTCATGCACTACGGCAAAGGAAGTGTGGGACAGACTTCGCGAACTGTATTCCACAGACGAAGATCTTGAACATTCCATCCAAACCTTACTTCTATCTGAATTTGGTGAATTCAGGCAAGGGGCCGAAGAAACTGTGACCCAGACGTTTGATCGCTTCAATCATCTTCTCAGCAAGATGATCAAACACGACATTGAAAGGAAGCTTATCGAACAAAAGGTTACTTTTTTGAATGGACTGCGATCTGAATGGAGAGCAGTTGTTTCCACAGTCAAAGCCCATGAACAGTTTAAATCATATTCTTTGGCAAAACTGGTAGGTATTCTAAAGTCCCAAGAGAAGAATGTGGTTCAAGAGAAGAAGGTTGTCTCTAGTCTTGGTTCGTTGGCCCTCCTATCTAAAAGTAAAACTGTGGTGGAGGATGAAGAGCTCAACTTGGATGAATATGACCTCTCAACTGAGGATTATGCCATGATGGTATCCAATCCTAAGAGGTTCATAAAGAAGAGATTCCCCAGCAACAAAAACCGAAACTGGCAGGGGAGTTACAGCTCAGAAAAAGCAAACAATGAACCGAAAGCTGAGGAGCCCAAAAAGGAACCGAAAGCAGATGGCGATTCTGGAGTAAGCTGTTTCTATTGTGGTGGCAAGAACCACTACGCTAAGGACTGTGTTCTTAAGAAGATGGCTGAAAAGGACAATGGAAATGATGAGGAAGCTGTGCTGCAAAAGAGATTGGATGAGTTAAGAAAGAAGAAGTCTACCGCTAACCCTTCTATTAATGCTCTTATTGTGCAGGGTTCGGTCAATGACGATGAGTTCGGTAGCACTGAAGTTTGGTCTACTGACTCAGAAGACGAAGAAGTGAGAAAGCCTACTCATGGAAAGGCATATGTGGCTAAGGAGGAAAGCAGTGGTGGAAAATGTTTCATGGTGACTGAAGTGTCTCAAATGAGGGGATACAACACCGATGGAGGAAGCAATGGACCGAAGGTGCAGGAGGATATGTGCTTTACGGCTAAACCACTCAGCCAGCAGTTCAATGAACTCGATGAACTGATAAAGAAGGTACAATCTGCTTTTATTTCATTTAAAGTACCACCATCCTCTTACGAGAAAGATCTAAAAAATATCAATACAAGAATTTCTCATTTAGATAGTAGCCTAACTCAAACTCGAGTCACCAATTCTAACCTGACTGATCAATTAAGCAGGGCGGCGTCGAAGAGTGAGGAGCGGCGAATGTGGATTGAGTTAAAAGAGTCGGAATTAATTAAAGTTAAAGACGAAAACATTTATTTGCAGAGAGACAATTTGAAATTGTTAAAACAACGAAATGTTTTTTGTTTAATAGCTAAACGTTTGTATTCCAATATTACTCAACTTCACTTGGACTGTGAGATAGGTCAAAAGATCCATCGCATGATTTTGCCCTTTCTAGAATTTAAGGAGGATGAAATCGATGCCGAAGCTTACAATTGTGAAAGTGTGATATCGTCTGATGATGTCAATCCAACCTATATGTATGGACTGGACAAAATTGAGTCCTTCATTAAGTCCAAAGACCACAAGGACATGCTCAAAAACCTTTTGGACGAAAATGACCGACTTAAACTGAGAACCGAAACCATGCAAAAATTTAACTCTCTTAACGCCAACGTAAGCTCAGAAAACAAAATCGATGTTGAAAATTCATCTGAGCTTAACGAGGACGAAAACATGAGTGAAATTTCTGTGGAGGATACGGTTGACTGCTCAAAATTTGTTAAAAGCGAAACTGAAAACCACAAAAACCTTATTTCTGAAAATTCTGTGGAATTCGCTAGATTGTCCCAACAAAAGTCCCCGAAATTAGTAGAAAAAGCTGTTGTGTATCAAAAGGTCAGAACCACTCCAAATCAAGTATACAAGGTGACTGGAGTAACCGAACATCAAACAGCTGAACTCACAGCTATTGTTAACGAAGACAATGCTGACGGTTGTGATGAGTATTTCTGGGAAGCTCCTATTGATAATGGAAACGAAACCGTTGGTCTTTCTGAAAGAACCTCCTGGATGAAGAAAGGGAGGTACATACCTGAACCCTTGAACAAGCCTGATAATTTCAGTGAACCAAGTACAAGTGGTACCAAAGAAATTCCTCAAGAGGATGATTGTTTAGCAAAAGAAGACATTCCTTCAACACCTACAGCTCGAAGCGAAACTTCATCAGATACTCCTTCCGCTTCCTCAGTACAAACTGAATCTTCTTCAGATATTCCATCTGTTCCTTCTGCACAAAGAAAAACTCCTGAAGTTCAAAAGGAATCAGTCAAAGTTACAGCAAAAACAAAAGCGAACGTTCATCATCAACCTAATCAGATGAGGGATAAGAAGATAGAGAGGAACCAAAGATACAGGAAAAATCTTTCTGAAAGGAAACAATTCTGGCACTCCCAGAACGCATACTATACACACAAGGACAAGAATCTGAAGTATGAAAACAATCCTGTACGAAAGCCTGAAAATTCCACTAACCGAAAGCCAAGGTTCGGTTCGCAAGAAGATACTAACCGAAAGCCAAGGTTCGGTTCGCAAGAAGATACCAACCGAAAGCCAAGGTTCGGTTCTGAAAAGGACTTCGACCGAAACCAAAGGTTCGGTTCCAAGAACAACACCAACCGAACGCAGAGGTTCGGCTCCAAAATGAAAAAGGAACAAGACTCAAAGGTTAACCCCACCAACGATCAAAAGCAAAAGGGTCACCTAGAGTCATCAGCAAGGAAGACATCTCCATCCAAATCCAAATCCTCTCTTCCTAATTCTTCTCGTTCTTTCACTTCCACTCATTCATCTCCATCTAGTTCCAAAACTAATCACGCTTGCCCTCGAAAACCTCATTCTTCAGCTGAACAGAAGGGAAAGCAAAAGGTCGATGAATCCAAACATGAGTCCAAAACGAACATCCCTAATGTTCATAAAATAAAAGTCTTTACCATTAAAAAGAAAGATGAAACAACTCTAATAAAACGAACATATCTAGTTGACATCTCTCTCACTATTCCTGTTCCCATGAAAAGCTCACATGGACCCAAGAAACTTTGGGTTCCTAAATCTGCTTAATTTTTTGCAGGTTATAAGTGACGAGCAGTTTGACGAAGAATGGTACATCGACAGTGGCTGCTCGCGTCACATGACAGGGAGGAAAGAGGAGCTTAGGGAATACAGATCCCTTGCAAATGGTGGCAACGTTAAGTTTGGAAATAACTCTTTCGGGACCATAAAGGGATATGGGATGATAACGAATGGTGATTTTACCATAAGAAAGGTGGCCTATGTGGAAGGACTTCAACACAACCTCATCAGTGTATCTCAGCTTGTTGGAGGTACTGGTCTCAAAGTTTCATTCGATGATGAAGGTTCGGAAATCATAGAGAAAAAGACAAAGAAAGTGATTCTGAAGTCAGAACGAAAGGGTGAAATGTTTCCTCTGAACATGAAACCCATCAAAGGAAATCCAGCCATATGTCTGCTATCAAAAGCTCAATCCGACGAAAGCTGGTTGTGGCACCGAAGACTCTCTCATCTCAATTTCAAGGATATCAACCGACTTGTCACTGGAGGTCATGTTAGGGGTCTTCCATTGCTCAAGTTTGACAGAGAGCATTTGTGTGCTGCATGCGAAATGGGAAAGCAGAGTCGTCAAAGTCACCCATCCATTATTAACACAAAAGTTGTTGAACCACTCGAATTGCTTCATATTGATTTATGTGGTCCTTCATCTATTGAAAGCATCGGTGGTAGCAAGTACATTCTTGTTATCGTTGATGACTTCTCTCGATTTACATGGGTGTTCTTTCTAAAGCTCAAATCTGAAGCGACTCAAAAGCTGAAAGCGTTTATCAAACAAATTGAAGTCCAGCTCAAGAAGGTCGTTCGCAACATAAGGAGCGACAATGGTCTCGAATTCAAGAACAAAGAGTTTGAAGAGTTTCTTGCAGAAAAGGGAATCAGTCATAATTTCTCAGCTCCCTACACACCACAGCAGAACGGAATAGTCGAAAGACGAAACCGATCGTTGTGTGAAGCTGCCCGAACAATGCTAAGTTTCGCTTCCTTACCTCTTTATTTTTGGGCTGACGCTATTTCTGCTGCTTGTTATACACAAAACAGGTCCTATCTCAACAAGCGATTCACGCTCACACCATATGAGATAATAAATAACAGAAAACCCAACGTGAAATTTTTCCACGTGTTTGGCTCAAGGTGTTTCATCTTTAACTCTAAAGAACACCGCAACAAGTTTGATGTCAAGGCTGACGAGGGAATCTTTCTGGGTTACTCACTCACTTCAAAGGCGTACAGGGTCCTAAACAAATGATCAAGAAGGATTGAAGAGACATACTATGTGACCTTCGACGATAGCTATGTCAAGAAGCTACAGGCCATAGATGACACTGCCAGGGAAATCTTTCCTCAAACTGGTCAAGTCACAGTCTCAATCGCCAATATGTACGAGAACTTTCTGGATCTCTTTGACGAACCGGAAAAAGCTTCTCTCTCCGAAGCAGGTGCAGCTGACAACAAGATAGATCATATGAAGAAGATTGTCGAAGATGCTGCAAGAAGAATGCATGAAGGAGAATCGCCCACTGATGACTCTCCAATCAACAATGCTTCAGTCGAGGGGGAGCCAAGTTCTCATATCGAGGGGGAGCAAAGCTCTACAACCTCACCCGAAGGTACTTCTCCAACCGAAGGTGCCCCTCCAAACGAAGGTGCTTCAATGCCTGAAACTCCAGCACCACAAGAAACCCCTGAAACTCATGTTTCTCAAGACTCATCAATTGAGGGGGAGCATGATGATATGACGAATGATGACGATAGCCAATCTGAGCCCGAAGAGATGATCAATGCTGAACTAGATCCAACCTTCGATCCGAATTACCCTCCTCTCACAAAATGGACCAGAGATCATCCTATCTCCCAAGTAGTTGGTGATGTATCTGAAAAGGTTCTGACCCGATCTCAACTGAAGGCAAAACAGACATCCTTATTCTCAAAGGTTGAGTTTTGTATGTTTAACTCATTCGTATCAAAAGTTGAACCGAAGACAGTGAACACTGCCCTCGATCACTCTGATTGGGTTCAAGCGATGCAAGACGAACTGAATGAGTTTGAAAGGAACAAGGTCTGGCGCCTCATTCCAACTCCTCCAGATGCTTCGGTTGTTGGTCTTAAATGGGTTTTTAGAAACAAAATGGACAAGGAAGGTAATGTCATAAGGAACAAGGCTCGTCTAGTTGTCAAGGGATACTGTCAGGAGGAAGGGATAGATTACGAAGAAACGTTCGCTCCAGTAGCTAGGCTAGAATCGGTTAGAATATTTCTGGCCTATGCTGCTCACAAAAACTTTGAGGTTTTCCAAATGGACGTCAAGTGTGCATTTCTCAATGGAGAACTTGAAGAAACTGTGTATGTGGAGCAACCTTCTGGGTTCGTGAACGAAAAGTATCCAAATCATTGCTACATTCTGGATAAAGCTGTGTACGGCCTCAAACAAGCTCCGAGAGCCTGGTATGAAACGCTTACAAAATTTTTGAAGATGTCCAAATTCAAACAAGGTTCGGTTGACCCAACCTTCTTTAGTAAAAAGGAAGGTAACCACCTTATGATTGTTCAAATTTATGTCGATGACATCATCTTTGGCTCCACGAATCCCAGCTTAACAGCTGAATTCAGAAAGTTGATGGAGACTAAGTTTGAAATGAGCTCAATGGGTCCTATTAACTTTTTCCTTGGTTTAAACATTAGACAGGGACCTGAATGCATCTTTATCAATCAGGAAGCTTACACTAAGACTCTCCTAGCGAAGTTTGGAATGATGGGAGATTCAAAAGTCAAAGTCCCAATGGCATTCGGCACCAAGCTGACCCTTTCACTAGATAAACCGGCTGTTGACATCACACTCTATCGTCAAATGATAGGCTCATTGATGTATCTAACTGCTAGCAGGCCTGATATCATGTTTTCTGTGTGTTATTGTGCTCGATTTCAGGCTAACCCACGCGAACCTCACATGCTGGCAGTGAAGAACATCTTACGCTATCTCAAGCGAACCGCCTCCTTAGGTCTATGGTATCCATCCAATTCAGGCTTTTTCGTTCAAGCCTATTCTGATGCTGACCTTGGAGGATGTGGACTCGACCGCAAAAGCACAACTGGTGGCTGTCAATTTCTTGATGGGAAGTTGGTTAGCTGGCAATCCAAGAAACAAACTTGTGTGTCGCTGTCTACTGCTGAAGCGGAATACATTGCCGCTGCATCCTGCACATCACAAGTGATTTGGATCCAGAGTCAACTTCGAGACTATGGACTCAATATGAAGAAGATCCCACTATATTGTGACTCTGAAAGTGCAATTAGGATCTGTCATAACCCAGTGCAACACTCTAAAACCAAACACATAGCACTGAGGTATCACTTCATCAAAGATCATGTGGAAGATGGAAATGTCGAAGTTCACTTCGTAAGAACCACTGATCAACTGGCTGATGTCTTTACCAAAGCTCTCCCTGAAGCATCATTCAATAAAATATTGCAAGGGCTCGGTATGATGGAATCAGAATCAGTTCCTCACACTACCACTCAATCTCAACCGTAAGAAGCGAAACCAACCGAACGTTCGGGTTCGGTTCAACCATCTGACTCGCTCATTACTTCAAAGGCAGTTTTTCTGTGTTGTATATTTCTTGTGCAAAATTTATTTTTCTTTACGTAACAAGTTTTTTTTTTATCTCTAAACTTCTTGGTTTCTTAAAAATTTTCAAAGACCGGAACTTCAAGAAGGTTCGGGTTCGGTTTTTCAAAATTTTCAAGAACCGAAACCAACCGAAGGTTCGGGTTCGGTTTTTCAAAATTTTCCTGAACCGAAACCAACCGAAGGTTCGGGTTCGGTTTTTCAACTATTTCCAACCGAAACCAACCGAACGTTCGGGTTCGGTTATCCATTTTTTTTGAATCAAAAGTTTTTTTTTCTTGTCTTATTTTTTTATCTTTTCTATTTTTTATTTTTATTTTTTTATTTTTTTTATTTTTTTTATTTTTTTTTATATATAAATTTCAAACACTCCAAAAATATGTTTTTATTTTTTTTGTATGTTCGTTTACTTATGGGGATATATTTGCTGAATTACTTAAGTGTCCCTAGAAGCATGCTGCTGTATGTGTCCCAAGCCTCATAAGATTTTGAATAATTGCCTTCACGACTTGGTATACACAAACCTTGTCTTCCCAATAAGGCTAACTTATTTATTCTAATCGTGAGCTACCTCACACTCTTCTCACATGAGTTAAGAGTCTCCTGCTTGGTCCTTTCTTTCGCAGCAGAGGTACTATGTCTTCTTTCACCATCCCCATTACACTTCTCCATAACCTTCGTTTCATCACTGTAACCCTTGAGACTCTCAGAAACTACCACTGAGGTTTATGGTTACACAACATCTGTGTTTATGATCTTAGTTTCGTGCCACTACGAGCTGAGTGAAACCCAAAATTCAACACCAAAGAATTGACGGTGACAAATTAATTTGATCAAGTTTTCACCAATGAATTGACGAATGTACCTTCATGAAATCTCAATTTTTTTTTTTCGATTCCAATGAAATTGTTACACACCATAACATTTCTTCCCATGGGATCCAGTTATAATTTTTATCTGAGATTTTATACTTATCCAAGTCACATAAAAACAACTCCAACCTACTTGTTCAACAGACTACACCGGTCTCACAAGTACTTTGTTCACATTCGTTCTTATATCAAGAATTGAATTGTTGAATCAAAGCGTAACCACCCTTAATTAGCCTTATTAAAAGAAGCCTTTCAACATTTATTAATAAATGTTTGATCGTAATTCAACAGGATTCCACACTAACACTTTGAGGTCTCTCTTGATCTTGAAGGAAGAGATTCGTGCTCGGGATCATCAGTTTCGTGTCATAATTGACATCACAGATAATCCAAAAAAAAAGAGTTGCTTTATTTCCTTATCTTTTACAATCTTTGCACGAAAATCCTAGATTTTCAAAATTCCGTTACTAATTATTTTACAGGCTGGTTTATTACTAAGGGCTTACTAATGAAGTTGTGGCCAAAAATTAGCCACGTGGGTCCTCAATTGACTACAGCTGATTAAAAAGGGAAAAAGACAAAAAGTTGCTGACGCGGCGGAAGTTCAAAGGATAGATATTCAAACGACGGTAAAAAGGAGGGCGTGTGAATTTGAAGCGGCCGCGCTTTTTCTGACACATTTGGACGCGTGTGCAGTATTGAAGCGTCATCCATCTGGCATTAATGGCGCGTGTGGAAATGGAAACGGTTTCTCTCTCTCAACCGGCGCTTATTGGGCGGCGTGATCCTAGGAATCTGACACTCTCTCTCCTACGTGATCATCGCACGTCCCAACTGTCACCAATCAGTCACTCAAAAACCCTTCCGTATTTCCATAAGAGATTTGAATCGATCTTTCTCTCTCCTATCACCTACTATAAAAACCCATCCAGACCACCTTTTACCTCTTTACTGCCCCATAATTTCCAAAGCAAAAATACTTCCAAACTCTCTCCCGGTTATCTTCTTCTCCAACCTGCAACAATGGCTGAATCCTCTTCCGTCCATGCTACTTCTCAGATTCTTCCAATCCGTCCTCAGCAATGCCTCGTGATTGATCTGAACCCACTGGCCTATGATCCCTACATGTCGCCGGTCATCAAATGTCTCAAATACTCCCAGCTTGCTCCGGCACTGTCACGGATTGAAACGGTGCCAATGGTGGCCCTATCTCAGGTCTACGCAACGGCTTATTACGACAAGGCCGTTGACAGAGTCTTTTTCGAAGTGGCGGAACACAAGACGTCAATTTCTCGTTCCCGCTTCTGCTCTATGCTTGGGTTTGCTGCTGACCCATCGCGTGTTCACCCGGAGACAATTCCGGTTGGTATGCTCTACAGCATGTTCTACAACATGGGCTACACGGAAGTTCTCACCTCCGTCGCCAGATTCAAGAATTCATGCCTACCGCCCCAATGGAATGGGTTATTTACAGTTCTATTCAAGGGACTGTCAGAACGAAGCTCAGGATCGGACGGAGCCAGTCGTCTTTTCCTGTCAATCATGTACGGGGTGTACAACGGGATCAACCTCGATTATGGGTTTGTCCTTTGGCAACAACTGATTCAGAGCCTCTCTTCCGCTTCCCGACACTCCGAGGTGTCACTAGCCCGGTTCTGGATCTTGATCACAAGATGGGCTATGGACAGGTTCGATGTCCAAACTGCTGACGGTGCACCGATGTCTTCGATTGGTACGTTCCACACCACGAAGATCATCGTATCCGCTGCATCGAAATTCTCCTTCATTGGCTCCATCCCGGAGACTATGTATGGAAGTGTGCCTTCAGAGAGCAGTATGATCAAGGCGATCAAGGAGTTAGGGCCATCTGGTCCGAGGGAACTGACACCGGACATGTTGAGATCGATTCATGATGCCGACAAACCGGTGGCCAGGGGTAAGAAGGCAGACAAGGGGAAGAAACCATCCAAAGCCCCAAAACCTACTCCCAAGAAGCGCAAACAACCGAAGGCTGCTTCGTCACCACAACCGAAAAGGAGGAAGACCCAACAAAAGCGAAAGCTAATCCTTTCCTCCTCATCAAGTGAATCCGAAGTTGAGAGTTCGGACGCTGAGGGATCCCAAGGCGATGTCTCTCCTCTACGAGGCAACACACCCCCTCGGTCCCCAACCCCGGAGATGGAACTTCACCAATCCCCAGTTCCTTCCCCTCCACCCACAATACCTATTTCCATTCCCACCATAACCCCTACTATACCACCAACCTCATTCCCTATACCTCCACCCATATTCACCACCTCAACCGAAACACCACCTGTAACCGAAACCCCTCCCGTAACCGAACCTCCACAAACCGAAACCCATACACAACCACCACCCGAAGCTAACCCCCCACCTACTCAACCTGAACCAACTAAACCCATAACACCCCCAGCTTCACCACCACCTCAATCTCCAGAAGACGCCTCCGATGGCGATGATCAATTCCTTGGTGGTGATCACATGAACTTTGATTCGGTCTACTATAGTCCGTTTCAAGTTCAGAGTGATGAGGAGGATGATGCTCCAGTGACAAAGAAGCATCTCCGCGATCTTAACGAGAAGGTTGATCAACTTCTCGCCTCCTCTTCAAACCAGCAGTCCACCTTATCTGAAGCTGCCCTTCAGAGGATCGTTGATGCCTTCTCCCGGGCTCAACATGACTCAGTAGCCTCAGCAACTGCTGCGATAGACGCCTCCACCCGAGCCTGTGAGGCAGCGACCGAAAAAGTCGATAAACTATTCTCCGACGCTTCGGACCTGCTAAAGTCTCTGCAGGAAAGCGCCAATGCCACAAAGACGACTCTTGAACCGATTGTTCAACAATTGGCCAAGTTCGTCTCGACGGAGTTGACTTCGTTCGCTACCCTCCGCCAAAATCTCAGCGACGACAACTCGGCACTCCGTGCCTCCATCGATGCCCGTCTGGCAAAACTACAAGAGGATCTTGCGGCAGAGAACTCTCTGATGGACGTTCTGGCAAGTAAAACCACTGCCCTAAAGGTCAAGAGCACGCAGCTTTCCAACTCTGAACAACAATTGGAAGCTCTTCGATCCGAGAGGGAAGTCATCAAGACGTGTGTTTCGGATGTCAACGCGGCTCTATCCAACATCCTGGAAGCACACGACCCAATCCTTAATCATTCGGTGAGGCGCACCCTCGCTGAAAAGCTCTCCCCGGCCATGGCCCTCTTAAGCAAAATTGAAGGCCTTCCGAGTTTCGTGTCCATTCCGAAACAAGGGGGAGAAGAGAAGAAAGGATCGAAACCACCTCCGTCCTCCAACGCTACTCACACAACCGAACCACCCCAAACTGGTCATGCCTCGGGTTCGGGTGTGAAGAACAAGGGCAAACACATAGCAGAGGATGAAGATGAAGATGAAGATGAAGACAAGGAGACTATTGCGGACATGTTAAAGAGAAAGAACAGTCGCAATACTGATGACGATGTCAGTCGTGTGGCACGTGAAGCTGAAGAAGCCGAACGTAAACAAAAAGAAGCCAACGATCTCCTTGAGAGCCGAAAGTTGCTCTTCCCTGCCTGGACCAGGGATCGGTTGATAAAAGAGGCCATAGAGACTCCAAGCATACTATGGCTCGAGCCGGTGATATCGTTCGACTGCAACAACACCATTGATTCGCAGTTCGATATGCCACTGACTCGAAAGGCGTTCATCTTCCACGCCTTCTCTAACATCTCTGAAATCCCGCATCCGAACGATGAGCTTGACAGGGAGCTCATTGACTTCTACCTGGAGGCCGCTCGCCCTCAATTCCTTACATGGAGCGCCCAGAAGATTGTCAATGTTCGGGTGATGAAGCCTTTTGCCGTGGGGAGATTCACAAACGTCAAGTTCAAGCTTATCCGAGGATCTGCAAGAACTGCTCACATGATCTCTCTGGCGGATCTGCCCAATCTGAACCCTCATGATTGGATAGTCTTGTACAACATCCTGCTGACAAACGAAGCCGAATATGGTCCCATCTTAGACCATGTCAAAAGGATGCTGGCATGCTACATCATGGAGGTGGCCCTAATGGATCAGGAGGTTGCCACAGTTTTTAAAAAGAAACCGAAAGTCAAGCCTGTGGGATCGGCCAATGATCTGAATCAAATGCTAATGGGCAAGATAGATTCGAGGCGAAACTCTGTGATGTTCACTAGAGCCGAAGGACAGAAATGTCTCTTCGCTTTAGCTGACAAACATCTTTACACTACAACTTGCTTGGAGCACATCTTATTCATCATCAAGAAGTGTAAAGACAATTCGGCTGATGATATCAAATACTTCAATGATATGATCAATTGGTACATCCGGTTTAGACAGACCATCCTTTCCATAACCAAGTGTCTGTTTAGTACCGTGAAGAAGAAGGTACCAGCTTCAGCCGCCGGCCCAAGTAGGAAGTGAAAGTCTCGCTCCAAATTGACGCAAAGGGGGAGATTGTTGGGCTGAAAAGAGTTTTGATGTTGCGTCTTTTGGGCTCGTTAGATTAGCCTTTTATTCTCCGGTTTGGGCCTGTCCAACCGAGAGCCTTTTATGTATTGTATATAAGTTAAATGCTTGCATGCATATTAGGTTAAGATTCTAGAGATTATCGATACAGCGATTGATCAAGAGTATTATATTTTTCTGTAATCGTTCTTGTAATCTTCTAATCCTTTACAGTTGATGTTCTTAATCGAGCTCTTCTAAGGATTTTATTTTAATCATTCGACACGTTTGATTCAAGCTGTTTGTTCTTATTATTGCGTTGTTAACTGTTTTATATTCATATACTTGTTCAAGATCTAATCGATCTTCTTAGATTAAAAGTTGTTTTAATCCCATCACCTTGAAAATTCTAATATTCAGAAAAATGATTATAGAAACTGTTTTTGACCCTTTTGACCTTCAAGAAACCATGAATTGTCGATTTACATCCCAAGTTTTGTAATTTTGACAATTTAAGCCCAAAAATGGGTTTTATAGTAGAATATGTTCATCATAACCTTATAAACTATTATTCTTGACTTGTTTAGTGTAAAATAGATTAGATTATGTTTGTTTCCTTTCTCATGTCATAGATCTCGGGTTTACACCCCTTTTGGTAACATATTCATCACAAAACACATGAAATTGCACACATACATGCATCAAATCACACATAGCATACACATACACATAGATCTACACATTTTCTTGTATTCTCCCCCATAAAACTCATAAAAACTGAAAAGAAAGGGGTATGAAGCTCACCTTGAGTGTGGTTTCGACGAGTCGCGGCGTAATGACTGCCAAATCCTTTCTGTGGACGGACCAGTTGTTTGGGAGGAAGTTCCTTAGATGTTTAGACGCGAAAAGGGGACCTGGGAATCATGGGACTCGACGAGTCAGAGGCAATCTACCAATCTTTGAAGATGGACTCGACGAGTTGTTCATACAACTCGGCGAATCATAGACTAGACACGTTCTTATGAGGGAGATGAACTCATCGAGTTGAAGGAAGAACTCGTTGAGTCGGATGAAGATGGTCCTGATGGTTTGAATGAAGGAAAACTCGACAAGTTCTTGCTAGACTCGACGAGTAGAGTCGGGGTTGGATCGGGTTATCAAAGCATTTCCGAAGAAAAGTACTTTTATTCATTTTAAAACATTTGGGATGTCATCGTCAATACAGAAACATAAACATAAACAGAACTTACATTCATTATCACTAGTGATTTATATCTCCTTAATCTCTCAGTGTAATGTGACTTCATAACAACACCTATGATATAATTAAACTGAGTGGGTAAGGTTGGGAAACCTAGTGAGTACATAGGGTTTTCAACCCATAGTAATATAATTATTATGTTTAAACAATTAAGCAATCAACCCAATTACCCATCCCCATTATCTTCTTTATTCTTAAGGATCTACCCTATGAATCAACTATTTCTCTTTCACTCATTCCTAAGGAACATCCTAAGGAATCGGCACAAAGTCCATCGTTGCCACGGTTTACACAACGGGCACTAAGTCTGCATAGTCGCCAGGGTTTAGGCATCAAGTCTGCATGACCACCAAGGTTTAGGTATCAAGTTTGAATGATCACTTAGGTTTAGAGTACACCGGGTGAACACAACGTTCACAACACCTACAAGTTGCGAGCCTGCTAGTGTTCCACTAAACTGTCTAGAATAGTCCGTTGTTGTCATCCATACTCTTCTGAATGAAGGGGGCATCGTTTGGGAAAGGCTTCTCACATCGTCCACCTCGCACCCTCACCTCGTGGTCTATAACACCTATCAACTCATCATCCAACTCATATTCCATCTATTATATCTACCCATGTTTTACCCCAACATTATCGTAGATATAAAATACATATACAGTTTAAATCATTTAAAACTTGTATAAAATTGTCCATCCAACATAGATAGCAATTATACAGATAATATGCACACATAGCACGTAGTTTATATAAAATACTTCATATCTATGTGTAAGATGAAAGGGACCATGCACTCACCTGATAAGGTGATGACTCGGTACTCGGACAGCACTTCGTTACTGTTAAAACAATTTCCCTCGGACAAAACCTAGTATAATTACCACTAGAGTTTAGTCTAGCGTTAACCACGACTAATTAATAGTCTAGCTATTATTATTATTATTATTATTATTATTATTATTATTATTATATAAGCATTAAGAAACACTCTTATATAACTCATAATAATATCCCAAATACTCATTATAAGTTCCTAATAACGTTAGTATATTAAAACATAAGCTATACTAAAGATAGGGTAGGCATAGCTCACTTACAGCGGGTTTTTCTCGAAAATCGGGCTTCGCTAGAGCAACGTTCCCGAGCCGAAAGGCTCTTTTCTCGGGACTCCGGGATCCTCGGGGCTTCCTTCGGGTGCTAGGGGGTTTACCTAGGCTTTTAGGGGGGGGGGGGTTAGGGGGCTTGAGAGAGAGAGAGAGATAGAGAGAGTCTAGAGAGAGAAAGAATAGTTTGGGAATGTGTGAAGAATGAGGGAACCCGACACCTCTATTTATAGACTGCAAAACAGCTCTACTCGTCGATTAGGTCCTCCTATTCGTCGAGTCCATGCCACATGTCACCTTCTTGTGGATTGCCATGGGGAGAAAGCCTTGGCCCATATTCAGCCACGTCACCCTTTTGCAACAGCACCCTGCCGACTTCTAAACCCCGTAACTTTCGCATACAAGCTCCATTTTCGAAGTTCTTTATATCCACGCGTAGGTAAAAGAAAGATCTACAAATTTAATTTAGACTCCGTTGGCTAATTCTCGACTGATCTTAAATTTAACAGTAGGATGAGTTTAGACTGTTAAATGACCGTGAAGAATTCGTAACTCCTTGATACAGACTCCATTTTCGTCTGTCATTTTACCGTTGAGTTCCTATTAATGAGATCTTCAACTGTCATTTAGGTCGCGTAAGCCAAAAACTGCTCGAACTAAAATTCGAGTTTCGGGTCGTGCACTGCTAAGCCGAATCTTAGAAAAATAATAACTTCCTCATACGAAGTCAGATTTGGGCGTTCTTTTTATGGATGTTCTCGGTTTAACGTATACTACAACTTTGGTTTAGATCTCTAAGGCTAAAAATTCCTCCATCGTAAATTCACAATTTACGTCTCCCCGGTGTCGTGCCGGTTTTGCCGTAAAACTTCGACGGGCCATAACTTCTTCGTTATAACTCGGATTTCGGCGTTTTTTTATATGTACGGAACCCTTAAGACATATTCTACAACTTGGTTAAGATTTTTCCTTCTAAATAATCTTCCATCAAAAACTCATTTTTGATGCCTATTGTTTCTAAATTGACTAGCCCGGATCTATGGGCGTTACATGAGGGAACTCACTAAGCTTTGTGCTTACAGTTTCAGTTTTGGTTTCAGGTACCTCTTCGTCCAAGGGGAAGGAGCCGGCGGTGTAGCAACGCATCACACACGCACACTCATGATTTCCACTTAGAGTTTCTGGGATTGTACTCTGATATTTTGTTATTTTAGATGATTTGGTTTTGGAACATGAGATTATGGTTTTATGTATTGACATGATTTTGGCAATGTTTTGATGAACCATTTTATAAACCACTTAATCAAAAAATAAATTTTTTGGCATCGAATTTTGGGATGTTATATATATATATATATATATATATATATATATATATATATATATATACACACACACACACACTCTAATAAATAAAAGTTTTTTTTTGCCACATGTCACACTCTCATTCAATTTGTCAAATATCATTTTGTGATTATTTTGAATTAAATTTTTTTCCACATGTCATTTTATGAGTTTTTTTAAATAAATTATACATAATACTTTAATGTAATAATTACTATAAATGTTGTACTAAATTAATATCAATTTCATCATAGGACTTATCTTCTTATTTTAAAATAACCAAATTAAAGCTTATTAGTTTATTTTGTTTATTTATTTTAATTTAAAAGATAAAAAAAATCAATTTTATTAATTCATTATTTTTTCTTATTTTCTTATAAATCCAAAGTTCTTAAATATTTAGACCTTCACATTTAATTTTTTTAATTAACCCATGTAATACATGAGTCTTACACCTAATATATATATATATATATATATATATATATATATGTATATATATAGACACACACACACTTAGTTTATATATATATATATATATATATATATATATATATATATATATATATATTTGTCGACTGATGCCGATCCATGAAGTGACATCTTGAATTGGGTCAATCCAATATGAATACATGTGAATTTGGCTCACAACAATAAGATTCATATTCATCTCCATGAATATTAAGCAACCTTAATATTAGTCTTTATTCATATTTATTCCAATAAATGGATCAACTATGTCTATTTAGACTAATATCGTGAGTTTAAATATGTTAATATGGACCATAGTCACTTTGATGAAAATAACTATACTCTAAATGTAGTAATTAAAAACTAAAATAAAACTACTTAGAGTTCGAATGTCCGAGTAATAAAATGATTACAAATAAAAATACTGCTAGTAAGATGAAGTGTGATGGCTGCATCATGATCATAATGCTTGGGATGTAGTATGGGCTTGGTGAAATATATCTGCTGCATTTTGATATGGACGGAATTTAATAGTCGTGACCTCTTTTGGATTTGATGACACCGCAAATGTAATGACACTTAAGTTGGATGTTGGATGTGCCAGGTTCTCCGGGTCAATATCAGATTCTTCACTATCGTTATAACACCGGTGTTGCCACAAGTGGTTAGGGAATACTATAATATTCAACCACACTCTATCTACATGATGTTTATATTCTAGGTTTTGCTGGTGAATAAAGGTGTTCAACATACAAATAACCATTCTTACACTTTATTGTTTATATACCGGTGGACGGAATATGCTTTACATGAAGAGAATATTCTAACCTAACTATCCCTCGTAATTATAGAACATTTACAACTATAACATATACCTTTTGACTTCTATGAATCACTGAAAATTGCAATACACTTTGTTAGGTTCATAAAATGCATCTATTTGCATGATATACATGAGTTGCATTTTGTTTTGAATTTGCATACATTTCATACTTTCAGGACAATTTTGAAGATTCACCTACTTTCACACTTTTTGTAGGTATTTCAAGGCTGTTTGAATATTGATTCATGCATGCCATGTTGGAAAGGAAGCTCTATGTAAAGTTTTAGAATTTTCGGAGCAAAATTAAAGAAGTTCAAAAATCGGGTTTGGCCATATCTCAGATTAAAACATAGACTGTGTTTTGTTTCTTCATGTTATTACATGGATGTGTTTCAAGAAAATTCATTAGAAAATGTACATTACATGACCGTCCTTCCCAAGAGCAAAACATTACATGACCATGTTTTACAAAATGCATCCAAATTTGAGAAATATACGTTGTTCCAGAAACTTGTTAGAGACCTGTACTGTTAGCATTACACAACCGTGTTTTAGATGAGCCAAACATTACACGGGGTGCATAATTGGATTTTGGTAGTTTTCGGTTCCTTTTTTCCGATTAAACTTTTCCTTTTGGCCATTTTTGAAAAAAACCATTCGATTGGAGACATAAGAGAGGTGATTTGGGAAGAACCTTTTATCAAGTATCACTTTATAAACACTTTTTCTTGAATTTGTAAGTTTAATATGAGATTTGAACTTGTTGAATTTGTCTTTCAAACTAGTCATGTGTGGCTGGTTTCCTTGCATTTTTGGTTCTTAAATTCTAGAGCACTTGTTTTGGATTACGATGTGATCTTAGTTTATGTTCTATTTAGTAAATTTTGGTTTAATCTTAATCATGTGTTTGATTCATACTCTTTTCATTTGATCAATTGATTTATGGTTTGATTTATTCAAGTTATTTGAAGTTCGTATATGTTTTGTAATTTGAAGTTGTAACAAACACTTAATTGGTTTTATGAATCAAAATAAGTGTAACAAAAGATTGGATAGTTTTACATTCCTGAGCATATGAGTAATATTGAGTATTTCTGGTAATGATTGTATGGAACATAAAGTCATCTAATGATTTAGTTTAAGAACTTAAAACTAGATTAATTAGATAAGATTTAACTTAAAGATCTTATTTTGAGTAGATACTTTTGGAAATTCTAAAAATACTAGAGCATGTTAGTATTTTAATTACCGATCTAAATGGAATGAAACTTGATATTACATCACAACCAACAACATAGCTACTTGAACAAAATTTGGAACCATAAATCTCTCTTAATTTTTAGATTTTAGTCATTATCTTTTAAGCTATTTGTTATGAAAATTTATTTTTAATCAACAAACCCTCTTTTTAATAGTTAATTATGTTTCTTGTGGAAAATGGTTAAATAATTAATCTCATGTCTCATTGGTTCGACCATGCTTACTTTATACTATTTCTTAGTTTATTTTAACAGTGATTTTCCTATTATTCAAATCCCTTTATTTTTTTTGGTTTGACACCTAAACATACTTCTCCAAATTTGATGCCTACTCAAGATATCTGATTTCTTGATTCCTAAATAACAGATATCGTCAAATATCTTTTACAACGATATGAATTATGAGTTTGATGTGTCTTTTATCCAAAAGAAAAAGGTTTGCCTTTGTGTATAACCTAAGTACACATGAGATAAAAAGATCAAACACATGAATGCAAAACTTATTCTGCTTCTTTAGCAACATACATATATATTCTTAATGAACTTAGATGATAAATAAAAGTAAATGACCAATAACAACATAATCTTTATTTTTTGTTTAAAAGTGACCAACAAAATAAACTCAAAATTTATTTTTAGATACAAATCTAAGATTGTTTTTTTTATAGAAATTGACAATATTCAAGGTAAATAGTCAATCAAGATCGTTCACTATAGAAAACAAGTATAACTTTGATACTAATTGTAGAATTCCATTAAAGAACGATTGGCCGGTGTAGAATCAGAACAATAGTAAACATAATTGAGCTATATGATCAATCAAATGATAATTTATTATAAATTAGAGAAAGATAATACAATGGATAACACTAAAAGGCTTGGAAAGGCATTCCCAGTCAATACACTCTCTTTTACTAATGTCTACATTATGGCACACACTCATAAATGGCCGAGTCCCCCAATTTATACTAGTGGAAAGAGTAATTCACAAAAAATGGAAATATTATGACCTAAATATAACTCATAATTATAGATCACTTCCTAAATCCTATCACTTTCTTTGTTGGAACAATGGTTAGAGTACGCGCAACAGATTAAAAAAAATACCCCAAAAGGATAAAGGAAGAATGGTTTAACTCAACATAGATTGAACCATATCTAGTAAATTTCAATTCCACCGCTTAGACACCCTATTGTGTTATGGTGATCCATAAAGAGTGAATTACAAGGTAGACATAAGTACATAACCATATCTATTGAATTTATTAGTAAATGTAATGAAGTAGTCACATATATCTTTAGTGTAAGTCCTAAAAGGACCGCATGAATCTAATATACGAGTCCCAACAAGTTTTTAGCTCTCTCACTGATATCGAATAGGGGAGCCTGAGTCATCTTTTGACAATAAAAAAGAATCGCATAAATCAAATTACTCAGAACAATAAAATGTTACAAATAGAGTTGAACCAAGTAACACTGCACCTTCTAACAAATGTTGATGAACCAATAAAATCCTATGATAAATGAACTTGATGGTTTTGTTATTAAATTATGCATGCGATTAATAACATAATAGTACTATCTAAAAGTAGAGTTATTTAAATAATCAAAACGTTAAGAAATCTAATTTTCAAAATCAATTTATTTTATTATTACCAAGAATATAATCTAGAACAGTAAAAAACAATTTGATTATAGTGATCTAATAGCATGAAACTATCTTTGATACAAATTTGATGAATACTTTCAAAGCAATTTAGAAAGCAAGCACAACATAAGAATATCCATTTAAATTTTTAAGTATCTCCAAACATAGATTCACTTGGAACTATAATATATCAACACATTCTACAATTGGGTGTTAAGAATTTACTATCTCAACTGAAAGGTGAAAGATCGATATGCCCAAGAGTCATTATAGAATTATATTTCTAGATAATATATGATCCTAAATGGTCACACTAACAACAACTAGATGCAAATATATTATTTATAAGAATTTGATCATTGATAAATAAATATAATTCTTGTAATTAATTGGAAATTATATATTTCATGAAAATATTAATTTTACTTGTTAAGTATCAAAACATATCATAATATATCTTAGGGTACGATTTATTATGTCATTTACATCTTTTTTTTGACCAAAAGGGGGGGGGGTTTGTCTTATATGGATTTATATGTTTTTTAAGTTATAAAAATTAGAAGAGTTTTTATAGAAAAACTAGCTTATTCTTTTTATAAAATATTCAAGGAGACCATAAAAGAAGAAAGAAGACTTGCTTTTGATTAATTTATTCAACATACCATGCTCTTAGAAAGCATGGTTAGTTGATTTGATAAAGCATGGGTCTTAAAGTGCTAAGACCCATGTGATAAAGGCTAAAAATAAGGACTTAAAAGAACTAGTTTTCTACATTCTTTCACAAGTGAAAAGCACAAAATTTTGAGCTTCTCTTATCCATATTCTCTCAAGTTTTGTCTCTTAAAGAATTAAGATCAAAGTAAGAAGAAGTTGATGCTTTACTTGAACTCTCCTTTAGAACAAAAGCTTTGTTTTGTTCTTAAAGGCTTAAGAGATTCTTTTATTACAAGATGAAGACTAGCATCTTATCAAGTTGGATAAATATTAGTGGATACTTCTAAAAAGAGCTTCTTCCTTGGAGCTTAAAGTTTCCTTCATCGACTTCATAATTGTCAAAAGGAACCAAAGTCTTCAAAGGTTGTAATGCTTTCCTTCTGTGGTTGTTTTAATCTTTCTAAGTGTTGCAAAATGATCTTTTGGTAGGAATAAAACTAGTTTTATTTTTGTTCAAATCTAAACTCTTCCATTTCTATGTTTATGTTTTTGAAACTATAATGCCTGGTTCTTGGTATGTATTTAATTACAATTTATTCACTTTTGTAGAGCTACTCGACGAGTTGGAAGCCCCAAAATCGTCTAGTAGAAATTAGAATGGATGCGGGATCTTAAGTCACCTACTCGACGAGTTGAGAGCCTTTACTCGACGAGTAGGGCTGCCAGGATGAAACCCTAATTTCGGGGTTTTTCACCCTACTTAAGCATCTTAATCCCCACCCCTCAACCTCATTTACAGCCTCCAAGTCCTAAACCCTAATCCACGAAACACTAGTGCTTTGTTTGATGTTGTGAGCCATTTTGAGTGATCTTTGTGTACTTTTGAAGCTTGTAAAAGAAGATGAAGCTAGAGGGCTCAAGAAGGAGAGAGTAGATCTAGAAACTACACATCATTTGCTTCATTTTTGGGTAAGCAAGTCCCAAACTTGCTTAATGGTTTCTTAGATCTCTTCTTTTCATTTTTATGAGGGTTTTTGATCCAAGTATGTTAGCATGTGGAGAATGGACGACCCAAGTGGGTATTCTTCTAGATCTAGGACTTTAAAGGGCTATTACGGCTTAAAGGTGCAAACTTTATGCCATAGGAGACCCCATGAAAGCTCTAAGATGTCATTTTGGCCTTTTAAGCCTAAAAGGCCATGCATGGAGGAAAAAGGCAGAAGCTTTACATGTTATGGCAGTTTTTAGAGTATAGATCTCAGTGAATATGCCTTAGTTTGAAGTATTGGTAGCTTGTGGACCAAGATCTAGGTCCTAAGGCGTTAAGGTTTGAGCTACAACCATTATGTGAGGGTATTAACGGGTAAAGTTGGAAACTTTACCCTTAAAAGGACGTTTTTAGGGTACAAGTGAAGTATGGAGCTTAGATTTGAAGATTAGGGTCTTAATACATTGAGATGAAGACACAGACGGAGGAACTCGACGAGTTCATAGAGGAACTCGACGAGTCTGTAGAAGGACTCGACAAGTTGACTCGTCATGTCCCGACAGTGAGTAGCGTGGGAGCTTGGTGAGTCAAGGGATTGACTTGACGAGTTGGGTTAACTTAATGTTGACTTTGACTTTGACTGGGCTTTGACTTTGGCTAAGGTTGACCTTAAAGGGGTATTGAATGTGAAATGGGCACTAAGTAATTTCTATGTTTAGGGTATGAGTAGAGCCGGTCACGGAGCAGAGACACTTCAACTGTTTACACGACATTGAGGTGAGTTTTCCTCTAGTAGCACGGGTCCAAGGCACCAAGGCTGGGCCGTATATGTATGATTAGTAGTCGAGTGTGGGCGAGGCCCGTATCTCCCAGTTAGTCGAGTGTGGGCAGGGCCTGTATCTCATAGCTTTATTTGAGTATGGATATACGACTGATTGATAAATTTAGTTATACTTGTTGTCTGTGTGATACTTGTATGTATGGTCAGTAGCCCGTATCTGATAGTAGCAGAGTGTGGGCGAGGCCTGTATCTCCTAGTTAACTGAGTCTGGGCGGGGCCCGTATCTCATAGTAGTTGAGTGTGGGCGGAGCCTGTATCTCCCTTACCGGAGTGTGGGCGGGGCCCGTATCTCCATAAGTGTGGGCAGGGCATGTATCTCCTAGTTGCATGTTATATGTGTATGGTATGTGGTAGTTTGGGGAGACTCACTAAACTTCATGCTTACAGTTTTCAGTTTTGGTTTCAAGTACTTCCGTTAGTAGGGGAAGAGCTCGGGATGACTGCATGGCACACACCACACCTTTTAGCCTGGGATGATTTACTCTGATATTAAGATATGTGATTTTGATACATTGACAAATGTTTTGATATTTTGGAGATACACAACACATGATTTTTATATGTTGCATGACATTTATGTTTTATTTAATGATTTAAAATGAAAATTTTGGACCGTATTTTTGGGATGTTTCAGAAACATTTTTTGAATAAAAACCCAACAAAGGGTCCTTTAATGACTAAAAGTGGTAACCGCAAATAGGAGGTTACCTTTGCATATACCCACACAAAACCCTCAAAGATTGCTACTACACACCAGTTGATCAAAAAACTTCTCTTTCTCTCTTTCTTATGCAACAAAAAATGAACTTGAGACTTTTGGACGGGAAAATGTTTATAAGATCGAGTATTTTATTTTTTCAAGAAAAATTCCTAGCATGGATGGTTATGATATTAGGGTTATACCCACCTATTTATCCGGTCCTATTTACTTGTCCCCAAATCATTTATATTTTTATAATATTAGTACTTTTATTATTTATATATGATGGTAAAAATCATTTTGCAATATTTTAATATTTACACTTTTAGGTAATGAAAATTACAGGATGTTAATGTTAACCAATTAAGATCATAAATGCGATACCCAATACCCATAAGTATATCTGTAAACTCCATTGATATTTACTTATCGAGCTTCTCACGAAACTAGACCTATTTTAGGACATGATTTTATAATCATGTATGTAACTATCATCACTAATAAACATGTTATTGCTATCCATACTTGCTTCCAAAACATTGAACACAAGGAGGAGAGGTAATCAATTTTTTTTATGGGCTAACTGATGACCGCATAGCTCCATTATATATTGTAACATCCCACAAATCATAATAAAACTTTTTCATTTAAAAAACCCATTTAATAATCTGTAAATCATTCAAACATTATTCTAAAAGCCATAATCATTAATTAGAGTATCCCAAAATCATCTATCAATAAAATATCCAAGGATGATGTGCATAATCACGCCTTCACTTTGCTCTGATCATCTAATGTACCTGAAACCATGAAATCAAACTGTAACCCACAACTTAGCGAGTTTCCCCCAAAATACACCCCATAGCAAAAACATACAATGCATGTAACTATGGCCTGCAACACAAGGTTGGACCGCCATCGAGCCTACAACATAAATTTAGACCACTCCTGAGCCTATAACATAAGCTGGACCACTCCCTTGGGCCTATAGTATTAACTAGACCTCCCGAGTATCTTGCCTTCAGCATAAAGTAGGACTGCCTCGACCTAACTATAATATATTGACATATGAAACAAAAAACATATAACCAACAAGTACATGCAATCATCTAGATCTACCAATCTAATAGATCACTACATCATATTATTATCCTATATACCAAGATACATAACACAACCTAGTGGGCTGACATTGATGCCTTTAACCCACGAGTACGGTGAGGAAAACTCACTTTAATGTCCAAAAAGTAGCTGAACTGAATATTGTTCCAAATACCGGATCTATAGGTCACTTATATAGCAAACATGGACCGATCCTCAATCTACTACTCAAGTTACTCCATTTAACTTAAAGTCAAACTTGGTCACTGGTTAATGGTCAATATTCCAAGACCACACCAGTTAGTCGTCATGTTGTGACCATCTATTGGTCATGTCGTGACCTAATAAGATAGATTAGTCGCGATCCTTCAATTCTCACATCGTGACACCCAAGTTGTCACGTCGTAAGAAGCGCTCTGGATAGATTTATGAAATAATTTCCTAATTCCTTTAGCCATACAACCAAATCTTCCATAAGGTCTTATCTACTTCCAAATACCATACAAATCGTGGCTTTTTAGACATGCATGACCAATGCCTATCTTAACACAAGCTAGGTCTAAAATGGTGCAAAATATGGCCAAAATCTCATGCAAGAGCTCAAAGTCATACAAAGCTTTAGATCCATGACCTCTAACCATCAAAGGACCTTGGGGTCCATAAAATTGGCAACTTTATGGAACCCCAACACTCCCACCAACCAAAACATGAAGAAAATCCATGGAAAGCTTTGATCTACACACTTAGAATCATAAAGTAAGGAACTTTGAATACTCATAAAGGTCCAAATTATGAGAAAAGATGATGATGAAGCTTGCAAGTTTAGATGGTGCCCCAAATGCTCTTCCTCCTCTTCTTCTTTGCTGGAAAACACCCAAATAGAGCTCAAAATCAAATAGGGAGGATTAGGGTTTCAAGGGGGAGTATTAGAAGGTGATGGAGGCTGAGGGCGGGCTAACCCTAGCCCTCACTTCCTTTAAATACGGGAAAAATCCCCAAAATTAAGGTTTGGCTCACAACAGGTCTCACGTCGTGACCCATAAGTGGTCATGTCGTGAGTCCAAAAAAAAACACATGCATTTCCCAACGTGGTCACGTTGTGACACATAAGTGCTCACATCGTGACCCATAAGTATTCATGTCGTAACCAGAGTTTAAAACTCTAAGTAATTAAATCAGAGATTCAGAAAAGAGTCTACTTGGAACTTACATATATTAAAAAGCCAAACTCATTAATTAATACATTAACTAAATAAATGGCTTAATTAAATAAACTCCATTATTTATTTACTTCATTTTTATCAATACACAATAAATAACTACTATTGTTTACTTATTTATTCTAATTGGTAAATAGTAAATGTATCATCTATAAATATATTGTTTATATCATGCTCTTTACTTTGACCCTATAAGCACATATATAATCAACAATATATTATATATTCTTTGTTCATTGCATACTATTCCCAAAACTTCACCTAACCACTACCCCTAGAAAGATCAAGTAAACCTATACAAGAATACAAGAATACGATACGAGATGACTTGGGATTCTAGTCACTTTTCCATTTCATACATTGCTTTTATATACCCCATTTTTTTATTCTATTATGTTTATGTAAGTTTTGATATTAATAACAATGCACTAATCCTTTTGTAACGTTTTTACCAAATTTGATTCGTTGTTGATTTGATGAGTCTAAGTCCCAAATCTCACGTACAACTTTGACATACACTCTGGTTTGTAACTATTCAATGATACATTTTAGACATAAGAAGTTGACAGAGTTTTAGAATAATACTTGGATGTTTGAAATAGTCAATTTTATGCTATTAATACATTTAATACATAGAAGTCCTTTTATTAGATTAAAGTTACGTTTCAATGTATTTTTATGTAAGTACATATTTCAGAAACTATCGGCTAATGTTTCCGAGAACATTCATATAATCATAAAAGTTACAGCTTCCACCTTCTTTTTGTTAAATTTGCTAAATGCCCCTTATCTCTAATATCTTTTTGTTAAATTTTGAGTAAATTACACGAATGGTCCCTATGGTTTAGGGTAATTTACACGTTTGGTCCCTAACTTATTTTTTAATTCGGAAGGTCCCTACTATTTATTTTTGTTACACGCTTGGTCCTTGTTTTACTTAAAAAGACTAATTTGCCCTTGATTTTTTTAAATTTATTTAAATAAACACACATCCAACCCCACCCCATCCCCTCACATTACCTTACCTACTCCACAATTTTTCCCTATTCAAATAATAGTATTTTTAAGCAGACAAGGACCAAACGTGTAACAAAAATAAATAGTAGGACCAAACACTTAACAAAAAACAAACAGTCGACATTCCGCATTAAGAAAACAAGTTAGAATCCAAGCGTTTTTAATTGAACATTTCAAAATAGTAATGCCCTACAATGTATTCTCGAGGGTAAATAAAAAGGTGACAAAGATCCAAGATTCCGGACTCGGAGCTTTTTCAAGAAAAACGCGGTCTAAGGACCATATAAAACCCCGAAAATTCAGCAAAAACTGACATCGCCATTCGCAATTTTGTCAGATCTCTCGTCAAATTTCTTCAACTCGCCAACGTTTTCTTCACATCGGTAAGATTCAAACCACGTTAATCTCGCTGATCTGCTCAAAAACGATTTATTCGATTCCATTCCATTACAAATCGTAGCTTCTTAAGGGTTCAATTGATTCCATCTATTAGATCTTAAATCTTAAACCCCTGATTTCCGCTTTCCATTTTTGGGCGGGATCTGTTGATGTTGATTAAGTAGGTCAATTGGATGTACACAATGTGCAATTTCTCTGTAATACCGACTGGTTTTAACTATGATCACCATAATTCGCATGTTCTTTTGATCAAATTGGAAGTGTCATGAAATGATCTACAAATTGAACAAATGCTTTCGAGTAAATCAGTATATGAAGACGAATTTCCTCCATTATATCGAGAAACTTGGAACACATTGTTAGTTGTCACCCAAATCTCACAATTCTCCATTTGACCCATTAGATCTTGCTCGTATCTTGAATTGGCTAGTGTTCTAATTTGGGGGTGTCTTTGTTTTTCAAGATCTGTAAAAAGACATGGTGAATTGTCTGTTTTCTAGTCTTAATTTTGACATTTTGGATTGATGCAGAACTCATGGGGACAGTTGTTGATTCTTCAAACAAGGTGAATTTTCCATTACAGCTTTCATTTATCTTACTAAAGCATTTTTCTATAAGAAGAAAAGTACGTTGCTAATTTACACATTTAGCCCTATATCTATTCTGATTGACTGATTTCATAGATCTAATTTCCTCTTTCTTCCATATTGCATCATCATCTTGTTGATTTGTTGAATCTTAAATGTATTAATTATTATTACATATAGCTGAAATTAATATGCCTAATTTGTTGCAGGAAGGAAGCAAAAGTGTACTTAGTGAAAAGAAGCCAAAGGTTGTGTTTGTTTTAGGTGAGGACTTAAATCATCATGTTTTAGAAAGAAAAAAAGACACATGATCTAAATGACTAAAATACCCTTGGTGATCTTACAATATGTAGGAGGTCCAGGCAGTGGTAAGGGCACACAATGTGCAAATATTGTAGAGCACTTCGGGTACACACATTTAAGTGCTGGAGATCTTCTTCGGGCAGAAATAAAATCGGGTTCCAAAAACGGGTATTTTTTTAAAAAAAAAATTTTGTTGTGTTTTTACTTTTTATAATATACATAAAGTCAAGAAAATCAGTTGACTTTGTATAATTTTTGTTTTTATTGGTTTTTAGGACAATGATCCAAAACATGATATCAGAAGGAATAATTGTTCCTTCAGAAGTAACAATTAAACTTCTTGAAAAAGCAATTATGGAAAATGAAAATGATAAATTTTTAATCGATGGGTTTCCTCGTAATGAGGAAAATCGTGCAGCTTTTGAATCAGTTGTGAGTTTCTTTTTTTTTTCTTTCTTTCTAATTTATTTTTTTATTAAAATTTTGAGATTAATTTATTAATCTTTTATGGTTTTATTCTAGACTGGAATTATACCCGAATTTGTTCTTTTCTTTGATTGTTCTGAGGAAGAAATGGAGAAACGCCTCTTGGGTCGTAACCAGGTTCGGTTATATAATTTAAAAAAAAATAAAATAAAAAATATAATAAAATTTCTGTAGTGATTAAATTATATTTTATAAATTAAGTGTTATGCTTTATGATTGAGTTTAACTAATAACTATTGCTGTTTTGGGGTTTTTAGGGGAGAGTAGATGATAACATTGAGACAATAAGGAAACGATTTAAGGTTTTTGTCGATTCTAGTCTTGCGGTTATCGAGTATTACAACTCTAAGGGGAAGGTCAAAAAGGTAAATTCACAAGTCTTTTCTTGTTATAGTATTATTTATTATATGGAAATTAATTAATATTGTTTATGTTAATGATTTTTTTTTAGATTGATGCTGGTAAGCCCGTTGGAGAAGTCTTTGAAGCCGTCAAAGCCGCTTTCGCCCCTGCCAAATAACGTGTTACGTACAATCTGTGTGTCGGGCGCAGTCCTGAACTGTCAGTTTAGGACTGCGCCTGATACATACTTGTAATTTGGTTGATGAGCAATTTCCTCAAGAATCATGAAGGGTTACTCCAATTCTATCAAAGTTGTTATATGTATTACAATTAGTTTTGATTTTTATTAAAATGATTACGTTGTGATTTATGACAATAATATTTTTATTACTAAAGGATTATCGATTCTTTTAATACCCAAAACTAAATTTCTAGATAATTTTAAGGGAAGATACAGAAAAACACAACCATTTATCTACCAGCATTTAAAAGACCCTTATATTTTATTTATTTGTAGAGAAACCTTTATATTTTCAGTTACCTTTCAGATTTTCCCAAATATCTGTTTTTTTAATGTTTTCTAACATGACATTTATCTTGTTCGGTTTTAGGTTCACATGGAAAAAAATAAATAATGTCACTCATACTTGTTTGAGTAAATGGTCGTTGAGTAAATTATGTATTTCTCACGTTTTACTTTAGAAAAGAGGCAAATTCGTTTATTTATGTTTCCTTGTTAACCTAAAAACAAAAATATAAATGTTTTGTCACAAAACAACTGATAATTTCTTAAGAAAACCGAATATTTGTGTTAATATGAATGGTAATTAAAAATGTAAGGGCTTTTCTGCATATAAAAAAAAATATAAGAGTTTTTTTGAATGTTGATAGACAAATGGTTGTACTTTTCTGTATTTTGCTCTAATTTTAAAACTAAATATCAAAATTTTCGACATAGAATGATAGCTCTAGTTATACAATAAAAAGAGGGTTCACAGCCAACATGGGAAAATATAAGTTGCAATATTGCACATGAGACCGACTAATTCTCACCTTCTTAGTGTTAAGTCAAAGGAATTGTATAATCATAATATTAAATATTAAGGACATCTTCAACCCTACACTAAAAATATAACTTTTACATTTTAAATTATACTATAATGCTCCGACCCTACACTATACCTAATGTTATATATAGTGTTGGATTTTAGTGTAACACTAAATATAGTGTGATGAATAAAGAACAATATACCTAGAATATTTTTTTTAGTGTTAAATATAGTGTAATGGGTTGGAGGACTTTACCGTTTACATTATATTTTACACTATAATTATAGTTACAGTGTAAAAAAATAATATTAAGGATAGAGATGGTCTAACATTCTTATTATGAATTATTTTAATACTCAAAACTATAATTTTAATGTCAAGGGAACTGTATAGTCATGATACCAACATTCTTATTATGAATTATTCTAATACTCAAAAACTATAATTTTAGATGCTTTTAGAACACTAAATCAAGAGTTGAACATACAATGATTGCTCTAGTTACACAACCTTTTAATTATCATAAAAAGAGAACACCAATCGGGCCCACAACTAACATGGGAAAAGGTAGATTACAATGTCCCAAATGCACTAAATGAGTAAAGACAAATTCTCACCTTCTTACTGCTAAGACAAACATTTAGGGACAAATGTGTAAATACTAAAAGTTCAAACGAAGATAATACCATTCTCCTTGATGGTATCAAGAACAATGGCAAGTCTCCCTTCGATTCTTTCATTCTTTCTGGCTTCAAAAGTAATGGCAAAAACATCGGCTTCTTTTGATCGATCGGCTATTAACCTACCTATGACCCTACAAGCCTCGTTGTCTATAAGTGAAGGCAATGTGTTCCTTAAATCTTTTGAATTTGTGGTAGCAACGGATATCACTTTGCTTGTTCCTCTATGCATTACTTTTGCATGAACAAATCTTTTTGAAAAGAAAACGTTTAGTTGAAATGGTCTCATGTACATATCCGTTCTTTGTTTCCATGATTTTTTGTTTGGTTTTTTGTCAAGTTCACTTCTTGATCTTCGTGTCCAAGCCGCTTCGACAACAAATCCCTATGGAAATGTACGTTAGATTGAGAAAAAGAAATGCGAAAATATCTTTTTGGTTTTAAAAATCATTATTAGTTTGTTACAAATTTAGGTATCCAAACTTTATGTGAAAACATGATTCAAAATTGGTGTTTGGTTTGCAAAATGGTTCGAAATGAATTGGAATTTGAAGGAATTGAATTCTGTTTCGCGTGTTTGGTTGACAGGAAATGGAATAGAATTATATACTCATTTGAACCCTAATGTGGGATTGGAATGGAATTGAATTCCAATTCCAACCAAATCCTATGAAATCCAACAAACCAAACTCCCCTTTTACCGTTTTTAGTAATTTCCAAACATAAAATCCGTACTCCAAAATCTGAATTTGATCATTTTGACTTTCATGGTCAAACTTACTTCTTTGGCAACTTAAATCTGAAAAAATAAATTCATGAAGCTTTCCAGGAAGATTGAAAAAAAGATCTAAGTTTTTGTAATAATAACTCTAAAAAACAGAAATAATTTGACATTAACATGTAATAAAATCACATCAATTTGCATTTTGAAGGTATTTCGTTTGACTCCAAAAGTCAAAGCGCAATAGCTCGATGAGAGATTAGGTTTACTCTATTCACGTATCTGTTCCAAGCATTATCAATTACATAAAAATCTACATAGACAAGATCATGTACATACGAACAATTTCAGTCATATTCCCTCATAATCCAGAGAGACAATTGTGTCTGAATTTCGAACAAATATCCAGATTAATTCGGACGAGTCTCAAGAGTTGAGCGTACCTTGTTCTTGAGGTTGCGATTTGATGATACTGAATTGAGGGATAGATTAAACTGCGGAAACGAAGAACTCCATGATAGGGAAACTGGTTTTGGAGATCGATTTCTTAAAAAATCTGATTGGAGAGTGAAAGCTGAAGCTGACGATGAAACACATGAAGCCGCCATTAGAGGGTAAAGATTGAGAATGCAAGTCGGATAACAGATTTTGGATATGAAATATTTGTAAATATAACCCCAAACTCTAAGATGGCTTGTATTTCTGTCATCAATCTTTTGCTACACCATATATCCATCCTATATTAATATTGGCCTATTGGGTTTAATTGAAAAAGACTATATTTTTACATTTTTTTAAATCAAAACTTTTTTCTCTACCAAATTAAACCAAACATCTTTTCTTTTTGTTACTTGGTCGGAGTCCCGGTTTCAAGGTTATCAACCGGTAACAGTTTTGACACAATGTCATTAAATAAAAACGATATGCGTAAAATTTTAGGAAAATGACTCTTAAGGGTAAGTAACTGTTGCGTTTGTTTTCATTTGGTCTCTTTCCTTATTTTTATATTTAATATACCATCGAACTTGTTGTTTGTGTTCACCATAACCCTTTTGATCGGCTCTTGACCTGTGATAGCCGGTTAAAGGGTTATGGTGAACACAAACAACAAGTTCGATGATATATTGAGTACAAAAAATAAAGGAAAGAGACCAAATGAGAACAAACTCAACAGTTGGTTACCATTATGAATTATTTCCCTTTACTCATTTATAGTAAATCATACGTCATCTCCTACTGATATTACTGACTTTATGAGATTCATTCTTGTCTCTCTTCAAAACATAACCCACGAAAGAACATTATTCATACATATACAACTTTGTAATGCACTTGGACATTTATTAGGGGAATCTTGACTAAGCAGGTGCATTTCATGACTACATTCACATTTCCAATCAAATGATTTATCGTATCAAGGATTCTAGACAAGTCTACAAACAAGTAGAATTACAAGTGCTGTGATTTTTAAGTTTACTTAGCTTTAAGATCGAATTCATGAGATAAGATACAACATCAATATGTACATTATCATGCATCTTTTGCAAAACACATCACCATAATATACCTTGAGGTAAACGTTTATGTTGATAAATATACCTCTCATACACAATCATATCCTTTTGTAGAGAGGTGTTGACAGCTAACCACAATAAGCATTGCATAGACCATGTTTTAATGAAGTTACCCCTCCGAAATGCTCTTCATATACGTTATGGCCAAAGAAGGTTGTAGTCTTTGATAATTTTGCAACTTTAATTTCATATAACTTTTCAGGGAAAATGAATCAAGGTTATTTGGGAAGTAACATTTGGTAAAGTAGATAACATCATGAAGTAGGGATGAGCATTTGGACCGGGGAATCGGCCGGAACCGGTACCGGAATCGGAACCCAATGGAACCAGTCGGGCCGGGACCAGGACGATATTCTTGTGAATTTTTGGAACTGGAACCGATAGAACTGGCAAAAACTAGAACCGTATGTTGCTATTTCTCGATGATCGGTTCCAACATTGAAGACACGACAAGAACCGGTAGGAACTGGGAACCGGTAGAACTGGCGGCCCGGGTTCGGTTCTTAATTTCGGCCGACTATGGTTCCCAGGCCAGATTCGATTCAGGCCGGTTCCAGTCGGGTCGGTTCCTTTGCTCATCCATATCAGGAAGGAAGCAAGGTAAGGCATTGAAGAAGTGGATCCTGATTATGAAGTGGAGTTCGATGATGAGGTTCTTTGGCCAAATATGCACATGGATATGAACGGGAAAAGGTTATATACATAACATTTCGTTATGATAATGATCATTTTGTTACACCTTTGTGAAGATTAATATGAGGTTTTGGATGATATGGATGAGGATGATGATGAGAACATAGTCCATATTGATGATGATGATGATGAGAATGACGTTGGTAGTGATGTAATTGTCCATGATCACACCATAAATTAGAATCTCATGAAACCAAAAGTTGGAGAGACATAATAATTTTTAGCAATTAGACCATGCCTTAGTAACTATATTATTGCCAATAGTTACCCCCAAAAGTTTGAGAAGCTTGAATGTACTAGGTAGTTGCTAGATGTGGTAGAAATATATTTGCAAAAATAGTTTCCATCTCGTATGTATGCCTCATGGATGAATACAAATATATTTGTCTCGATAAAGTTGTGACAACCCGGAATTTCCATTCTGTACAAACAATATCACTTCAATAGAAGTTATAACAGTCACAGTAAATTCTCAGACTTTTTCGTGTAAGTTTGAGTAATTCAGGGTTTACACTTCAGGAAATATCAGGAGAGTGGATGCACTAGGGTTTTGTGCAACACTGTTATTCCAACACTCTATTATATTAGAGATCATTTCGGGAATAAAATATTTTCTGCCAAAAATCTCAGGACTATAAATACAATTCTGAAACAATTTCATTCATTATTTACATTTAAAACTAGAGAAAAGCCATTTTCTCTCTCACGGATCTTCGGGTTTTTATCCCAAATCGTGAGTACCTCTCTCTAGTAGTGTTATATAGCTTAAAATGTGTTCATAACATAGATTACATAGCTAAATAACTAGATTTAGGAGTTTACTCCCCAAGGTGTTCTTGGGCGGTAAACTCCCGAAACAATGCCTAGCCTTTCCCCCCGTGATATGCTACTGCCTTAGGCTTGTATATGAGTGTATTTGGGACATGAAAACAACAAAGAAACACCAAGGTTTGGGTGTTCACAGCCCAAGAGGATCTTGGACCGTGAACTCCAAAAACTTGGACCAAAGTGTGCCTTTTGTGCACCTAAAGCCTGGACATTTACGTAGAATTGTTTCCACTTAAATCAAGGACATAAAACACATCAAAAACACTTCCCAAAGTGAGTTTACGGCCCTAATAAGGTGCTTGGGCCGTGAACATCAAATTAAGGCACCAAAGTGTGCCTAAAGTCTTCATTTGCTTTAGGTAAAAGTCTAGAACCTATCCTACATATGCATGAGACTTGAAAGCATCAAAAACACCCATCCATGTGAGTTTACGGCAGTAAACTCCAAAGGAATTGGCCTTGGGGCCATAAACTCCTCAAAGGAGTGTAATTATGCCCTAAACCCTTCCATGAATTAACCCACCAAGTTGGAATGCTTCTAGGAATCATTTAGCGCCTCAAAACAACAAAGGACATTAAGCCTTGGAGTTCATAGCCGTAAACTCAAGAGTTTACGACCGTAAACTCCTTGTGTGGGGTTATATGGAGAGTAAACTCAAGTATGGGGTCCTTAGGAACCCTAAACCCAAGTGCCTTGTCCGACAATAGCTTAGATGCAATCCTTAGGGGTTACAACACTTATATAAAGTGTTTATTATGTTCTAGGATGTCTTAACATTATCAATTAGTAATTTAAGACTAATTGAGTGCATATATGTGTGATTATGTGTTCATTAGGATCGTAGTATGTGTACAAGTCCTCACTTGACACCTAACAATCCTACACCGTTCAGTTCATCCAAACCACCATCTACAGGTGAGTTCATACCCCTAAATGAATATTTTAAATGTTTTTAAATGCTTTAATGGGGGGGGGGGGGAATACAAGTAGAAAACAACATGTTATTATATCACTCATATGTATTTTATAACTGTGTTTTCATCCAACAGATTTCACATACTTCAAAATGTGATACATGAAATGGTTTTCTATCTTAAAATACCTTGATAACAAAAGTATTAGTTTTGAAATGTTTATTAACATGACATCAAGTCACTCTTAATTATTGATTCAAAACTCTTGGATATCTTGCAAAACCATTACCTTTACCTTCTTGAACAACCAATTACCTTTCAGTTAATTATCATAGAGATAGTTAGAAGATACAAAACATTATTCCTATTTCAAGGAATCACACAAGAGTCAGTTCATTCATGAGTCTATACCAGTACACTTACATATGCTTACATGATACATGAGTACATTTATCTAGGATTACATGATACATGAGTATGTTTACATAGATACTTTTATCTGAATACGCTTACATGAATACCATACATGAGTACTGTTACATAAATACATTATCCTGTATTCACTTGCCTGGATACTTGTACCTAGAGTTACGAGGAAGATTTATTCGTACCTTCTGTGTAAATTTTCCTGCCTATCCCTGTTCGACAGGATGTCTAGACGGGACTAACCATTCCAGAACCCAGCTGTTAGCACCACTGGATGATGAACATCTACGGATGTCTAAGGTTATTACTTATAATAGGTAGATAAATATCGGAACTAACCCTTCCTCCATCCTGTTGTTGCAATAGAGGATGAGATGAAAATCTTCAGATGTTCATTAGGTTATTACTCATATTAGGAGTCGGCTACGAGACTAACCCTTCCTCCAACCTGCTGCTGCTATAGAGGACAATTGGACAATCTTCGGATGTTCATTAGGTTATACATATCGCTTACTGTGATGGCGTGTTAGTCCAGGTATCCAGGGATAACACTTACATGGTTATATTTTTCCTATTTACTTTATTTTGTGATATATTCACATAAACGATGAGTTAGACTAATTACTGTTTGTAATAGTCAAAAAGAAGGAAAAACTATCATTTTACTTACAAAACATTCGGGTCTTGTTAGAAGACTACATTATCATAACAAAACATTCAGGTCTTGGTAGAAGACTACATTGTCATAACGAAACATCCGGGTCTTGGTAGAAGACTACATTGTCATAACAAAACATTCGGGTCTTGGTAGAAGACTACATTGTCATAACAAAACATTCGGGTCTTGGTAGAAGACTACATTTCATACTAGTAGGAAATAAGGGATTTCTTAGGGTTTTTCATACTTATATCAACTGTCTTACTTAAAGGTTTTACATGACATTCATAACAACTTTTCAAAGCAAGACAATGACACTTAAATACTTATGAATTCACCAGCTTTAAAGCTTATACTCTCTTTCAAAATAACTTGTATTCTCAGGTCACCAGTAGACAGGTATGATGGCCAGGTTTTGAGAAGACAGAGCATAGACAAGTCTCTTCTTTTATTTTGATTGTATATTTTTGGTGTCTTATTATAATGAAAGAACACACATGTATTAAAACTTTACTTATAAAGTAATGGATGATGTTGTTGCTTATTTACTACTTTACTCTATTGTGATACTGTACATGACGTCCTCCACCCCGGAACGTTTCCGCCGTTCTTGGTTTTGGGGTGTGACAAAAGTCCATAAAGAATAAGCACTTATGTTTTAGAAAATTCAATTTTAGACACCTTGTACCCTTTGAATGGATTTCTTATCATCTTGAGAACGAAGTAATTTTAAATTCATATATAAAACTCATGGAAATGAAATAATTCATTAGGAAAAAGATTACCATATTTTATTTGATCTATATCACATATAAGTTAAGATGAATTTTTGCTGATGTGTCGCAAGGAGAATGCATATGTACCATGCAAAGTGCATAATTGAGCTTGATTTTTGAATACTCGCCTTTGGGATGCCTTCGTTTTCTATTGTGGCGTCTATTGCTACGCAGGCTCTCGGATACGTTGCTAGCTAGTCGTTGATGGCTTCTTCTAATGAGCATTCGGGAAGTCATGTTGCATAAGATAGACAAAATTAGGTTAGAAAGCTATATCAGGTAGGGACCCTAGTATTACTCTCTGATGCCTAAGTTAGATGTCAATTTAGGATATAAGGTTAACTACTTGAAGTTTCTTTGCACAAGAGTGGTGTATTACCTGTTTGATAGGTGTCGAACGCTTTTTATAAGTGGAAGTAAATCCAGTTCGTTGCTTTCATATCTAGGTATTGCTTTTGTCCAAGGGTTACAAGGGTAGAGCCCGTTAACAAAATGATGTTGCCTTTTCCATGTTTCCTGGGATTCCACCTGGAGATCCATACGAAAGATTTTCTTACTGTTTAGTGTTATCCGACATGATTGATTGGGCCGTCTTACTAGCCGACTTTGAGGATATTTAGGCTTTGTTGGTGCTGTTCGGTTTAATCTTCGCTTTGCCGACATGTTCTTGTGTGTGGGCCTATGTACATACACCATTAAGCCCGCAACCTAATTGTTAAAGGCGGTTGCTAGATAGGTTTTAATAATTGGGCTTAAATGCATATTGAATCGACCAGTCAACGAAACATTTGAAGTGTTTGCTACACGCCTTGGTGCTTGTGTGGTCTTTTGTTTTCTTAATGTGGAGGCAGTTTGCTTTTCCCGCTTTTTGTTTGTTATAAATTCTTGTCACATCAGATGATCCTTCCCCATTACTTTTTTTTAATTATCCCTTCCTTTCCTCCATTTGAGTTTCTTCGAACTAGGAAAAGCAACGTCTCTTCGTATAATGCCTTCCCGTGTTTCTACTATTACGCATGAGCGTCTATATCAATTTTCTTTATTATTTCGAGGTAGGATTATGAGTTCCTCATTCCTTTTTCTTTGGGAAAATTATTAAAGCCAACGAGATTCATACTTGTCAATTGAAATCCAACTTTGTCTCAAATTTTTTTCTTTGAATTACTATGCCAACCGCGCTTGTTGTTTCGACTGTTGTTTTGTTTTAATATTTCTTTCGAATTTGTAGTAGTGACGCTTGGTTTTATTTTTTCTCTACAGGACAAAGTTTCATCAAAGTTCTTCCCGAGTTGTTAATGAAATGGAAGAACAAATTTATCTATTTGAACTCGTCTTGTTTCACATATCCTAACAAATTTCATCTTCCTGACACCATTAGTGATCAGAAACCCGATAGGATGTAACACCTGCAGATCTGGGCTAGACAAATAATGTAACATTATGAAATAAGGTATGTATTAATGACCCTTAATTTCATTTATTTTGTCAAACTAGCCCTTAAATGAGAAAAAGCTGGCAGATGAGTACAACGGGCGTACTCATGTGTACGCTCATCGTACTCATATGCGTATTATGGACGCGGAGGCCACCTAGTACATGGGGCGTACCAGAGGGTATGCTGGGTGTACTAGGCTCAGAGTGTAAACCATAATTGTGTTGTGTGTCTCTATTTAAGGAACATGATGGTCTCATTTCCAGCCACCATTTCCAGCCTCCAATTCCCCCCAAACCCTAAATATGCTTTTCATAGCTTGTGTGATCAATTGAGGCTTAGTGAGTGATCTTGTGGGATTCTTTTGCGAAGAAGGAGCTTTGAAGGAAGAAGATTTGGTGTCCAAGCTTTTGGATATGAGTTTCCCTATGGTTGGTGCATCATTTAGAGGTATCAAGCTCAAAGCTTTATCATTGTTTTGATTAGTTCATGTTTTGGTCCATTTTTAGGGTTTATGTCCCCAAATCTTGAAGCTTTATGAGTTTGATGAACGCCAGAGCATAACGTATGTCCATTTAGGTGTTTCTAGTTGTTTGGATTCATAAAAATGAGATCTTGGTCGTCAATATCTCCCCATGCATGATATATGAGGACTTTTGTGAGTAAAGGAGGATAATTTGTGAGTTTTAGACTTGACCAGCCATGCTAAGGCTTAAAGTCACCAACTTTGTGAAGTAATAGACTCTAGTTAGTCCAGATCTGAGATTGTAGCTATGGTCTTAACAGATTAAGGCCAGGAGAATGAGAAAAGTGGAGTCTGGGATGTATGTCAAGCGTACTCCCAGCTACGTGCAGCGTAGCGCTGAGCCACCCCTATCGCATGCATGAGCAGTTGTACACCTAACGTAGAAGACTATACGCGTTGGGTGTTGACTTCAGTTGACTTTTAGGGTTTTGGTCAAATTGTGGACCTTGAAGGACATGGAGGGGTAAAATGGCCTTTTACCCTTCTGATATTAGTAGAGAAACCTAGCCTAACAACTTTTAGGGTTTGTTAATATCAAATATTAATTGATATATATGATATATGTTAGGCGGAGTCTAGACCGAAAGTTCAGGTGCAGGATATACTTGCTTTACTTTATGAGGTGAGTCTTCTCACTATACTTACCTGATTGGTAATTATTGTGCGACCGAAGGGTCTTATTTGTGTTATTGACCGGAGGGTCATATGTATTTATACTGAGCTATGTGATATTATGCATTCTGTCTTGTGAATTATGTTATTATATTACTCTGTGTTTATATTATGTTATGACTGGAGGGTCCATGCCGAGTAGTGAGACCGGAGGGTCTTTATCGAGACACAGGACCGGAGGGTCCATACCGAGCCGTGAGACCGGAGGGTCTTCACTGAGACATATGGCTGGAGGGTCCTCATCAAGATATAGCCATGAAAGGCTAATTATTTGTGTATGTGGTATTTTGGGGAACTCATTAAGCTTCGTGCTTACAGTGTTTGTGTGAAATGTGTTTCAGGTACATCTTAGGATCGCAGGAAGGCGCCGACATGATTGTACACACCAGCTTGATCATTTGTGTTTATGAGTATTCTGGGATATTTAATAAATAATTTTCTGATGTTCTGTGTTTGGGAAAAATTGTGACAACCCGAAATTTTCATTTGTACGAACTCTACAGTCAAACACTTCAATTAAAAGTCAAATTCATTTCTACTAATTTTTAGCTCGGTTTAATGTCCATTTGGGTATTTTTAAATATTTATTCTTCGAAAGAATAAACGAAAGGAAGTATACTTTAGGATTAATGGTATAACATTTGAGTCGCAAAACTCCAAGAATTTGGAGTTTTCGGCCCAAAATAGTGTTAGGGTCGAAAACCCTAAAGGGTATATAAAGGACACTTAGTCATTTTTACCATTCCTTTTCCATTTCCAAGTCAAGAACACTTCTCTCTCAAGTATCATCCTAATTTTTGTCAAGATCTTCAAGATTGTAAGTGTTTCCTTCCTTGTTTAGTTGATCTCTTTCATTATCTAGTGATCTTACATGATTTCATCCGTGAAATCATTCCATTTTATTAGATCTTCAAGTGTTCTTCAAGAACACCAAGAACACACACTAGTGTTTTGGTCTAGAAACAACCCTATAAGCCTCTAAATCGTAAGTATTACTCTCCTATACTTGTTATCTAGTTAAAATTCTTGATTTAGGACTTGAAACCGGAACTTATCCATGAAAAAAGGGAGTTTTCGGTTTAGTGTATCTCCTTAGACCGAGAACCCTCATGAAGGGTGCAATATAACTCTAAACCTTTCCTAAGGCTAAGCATGAACCCTAGAAACCGAAGCCATTGAGCATGACTCTTGAAAGGCATCATTTTTACAAGAGATGATGAGTTTCGGTTGAATCTCCTTATACCGAGAACTCCATGACCGAAAGGTCATTTGGACTGAGAACCTCATGACCGAAAGGTCATTTGGAATGAGAACTCATTTGGACCGAGGACCCCAAAGAATCGAATACTACTTCTCTCTCTCTCTCTCTCTCTCTCTCTCTCTCTCTTCGCCATTTTCCTCACCTCACCTCACTTCACTTGCAATTTAAGCTACATACACACATTGTTTACGAAATATTGAAGCTTCCATGGAACCATGAATCATCAATACAATTAGAATCAGAAATATCGACACCTCCTTGGTTCACCTGCATATGAGTTTCATAAACACCACCTGTCATATTGATTTGAGATAAGTGAAACGAATAAGTAGGCTTTGGGGGCATCAAACATGTTCATACCTGCTACTTATCATCACTGATGGTGGTGAAAATGAAATCTAACATTTTATTAATATTCTCTTCATTCACCTGTCACTTCTTCCCAGGAACATCATCTTCAGAACCAGAAAAGTAGTTAGGAGGATGCCGTACATGAGCAATCAACCAAGAAGAAGAGAAGAGAGATTCAATAAAGGATAATATTACCTTCCACGTTTAGTAATGACGGACATGACATCGAATGTGAGAAATTAAGGTCCAATTGAGGGTTTCCAAGCCCTAATCACACCTTAAGCATCATCGGAATAATCCCGTCATCACAATCAGAGCTTCTAGTCACCCTCCCTTCTCTCTCTCACACATACTACCATATACCTAAACACACTAATGAAGTAGTCATCGACGATCATATGCTATGGGTTTCTTCTCTCACCTCGTTCTAAGAAGAACCGTCTCTGGATACGGAGCCTTCTTCACCCCTGCTGATGTAATAATCATCCACGGGTTGCTGTAATAATCACTTCATATTCTTCAACACATTCATACACATACAACACAATAAACACACACATAATGATGTAAAACCCAGAAATTGATGATGAAAAACTCACACCCTTGCAAATCTCGATCCAAATGCAGATTTAGATTGAAAGAAAATCTTGTAGATATGGGTTTCTGAAAAATGGTAGGGGGAAAGAAATAGGAGATGGTGGGATGCTTCATCTTAGGGTAGGCTTCCCTTTTAAACTTCTTGTTCTTCAATTTTTTTTCCACAGACACTAGTCCGACCCACACCTTTTTCCAGAAATATCACCCTTTTCACATACTATGAAAATCAAACACACCCATACAATTGGGTTTGATTTTCTTACTTCATCCAGATTTTAATAATCATTTCACAACTGGTTCTTGTTTGAAATCTCATATTAATGAGAATTAGAACAAATTGAGAAAAAGGTCGACCAAGAGAAAGAGAGAGGAGGGGGGAGAGAGAGAGAAAGAGAGAGAGATGGGGTAGGGGATAATTTTTTTTTAAAATAAAAAGTATTAGAATGATTATAAAAAATACAAGAAAGAAAATAAAAGGGCAAAACCGTCTTTTCAAGTTTTTTTGGACCAAAATCACAGGAATTTCTTGACTTTGGACCTTCCATACAAGTTGGAAACTTTTTGGACCCTATCCAAAGTTTTTTGAATACCATATGGACCAATTTTGCAGTTTTGTCAATATAACCCTTAATTGGTTTTATTTTTACTTTTTCTATTTATTTTAATTATGATTTTATTATATATTATAAAAATAAAGTATATATAAATAGTAATAATATTTTAAAAAATAAGGCAAAAATTAAATAATAATTTATAGAGTAAATTACACGAATGGTCCCTATGGTTTAGGGTAATTTGCGCATTTGGTCCCTAATTTATATTTTTAACTCGGAAGGTCCCTATTGTTTGTTTTTGTTACGCGCTTGGTCCCTGTTATACATGAAAAGACTATTTTGCCCTTGATTTTTTAATCTATTTAAATAAACACACCCCCAACCCCATTCTCTCACCTTACCTTACCTACCCCATCATTTTTTCCTATTTAAATAATAGTCATTTTGGGTAAGACAGTGACCAAATGTATAACAAAAACAAACAGTAGGGACCTTCCGAGTTAAAAAAATAAGTTGGGGACCAAACGCGCAAATCACCCCAAACCATAGGGACCATTCGTGTAATTTAGTCTAATTTATATTAGATATAATACAAACACCATACAAACGTATTATTATAATAATTAGTTAAATATTTTTGTTTGGTTTACTAAGCATTATATCATAAGCTAATAATTTTTTTAAATTAATTAGAGTTGTAACCTAAACAGATGTCACGGAGACAAGTAACATAGCGGTCACAGACCATAATTTGAAATAACGGTTCTCTCGATGCATTAATTTAAACATTATTGAGATATGTATTCATTTGAATGTTTTTGCTGTGCAACATCATACTTGAATAGGTGAATGTTTATTGGTGGGATGTCAAGTCCACCAAGCAAATTACACCATTTGTTTGCAAATAAAATGTAATATAATGGTAAAAAGGGGTATCGATCCTCGGGGAAATGGTTGTATTCAATCACCAATGCAATCCAAAACAACTAGTGTAATTAAACTAATTAACTACAATTAGACTAAAAAAAGGGGGGGGGGGTGTTTGATTCCTTGAAAACTAAAAAAAAACTTGAATAATTAAAATTTTTGCAATTAAGCAAGTTGATGAGATGCTCAAAGGTTGGGAATAACTGGTTAACTATGGCAATTCAACACAATGAACATTTATGTGTTTATCATTAGGATCTAATACAAAGCTTATCCTTCATCCCAAATTGGTTATAGCAATCATGAAGCATGAGATGTCAAGATTCCTCATAGGTAGTATGGAGGTTGGGGAAACCCACAACACACCTTATTAATTAAGATCAAGGGTCAATTGAAGCAATGAATCCCAAGAAATCAATTAGCATTAAGAATGAAGGAATCCCCAATTCCTAGAGGATGTCAAATGCTTACACATCCATAAAGGAGTTATGATTTATAAGCTAGAGATGATTTCTACCATCATAAAGCTTTTGTTCTAGATAAATTCAATGATCCATTGCAAAATCAAAGAAACAAATCAACAATTGCTCATTCAATTACTAAGCTCATGATCAAAGCATCAAATAAGCATAAGAATTGCAAACTAGAATCATAAACATGGAATAAATTGATAATCAACATAAATCCTTCAAAACCCACAAACATTCATTGGTTTTCAGCCAAAGTCAACCAAATAAGACTATTAGCCACTCATGGCAACAAAGTAACAAGAACAATAATCTAATTGCATAAAGAAACTACCTAAGATTTGGAAAGATGAAAGGAAATGGTTTCTAGCTCCCAAAATCGCCTCTTGCAGGTCTCCAATGGTGAAAAATTGTCAATGTGCCTCTAGATCTGATCCCCCCAATAGTTATGGTGAGCCAAATGACCAAAATGTCCAAAACAGGGCAGTTGCGCGGGTACCCGCGTGACGAAAATTCCACCCACGCAAACGCTTCTGTGTTGCAATTGGTCCACCATTCCACTACTCCACCCTTCCACTACCAAAGATTCCTTTGGTCCCCCCCCCTTGTCCATGTAATTTGAATCCACCAATCATCATTTAGCTACCAAATGGATGCTCCAAATCCAAAATTAGAAATTTATGATCCACCTTCACAAGCCCAAATAATCCAAGCCATCAACTTTAAAAGCCCAATTCTTCTTCTTTGATTCCGCCATGCCCAACAATGCCACGAGAGCCCACTAAACCCATCTCCAATCAACCCGCAACCGTAACGAACACCGAAAACCTGCAAAATACCTTATGCAAAATAAAAAGCACCCGGTACGATCCATAATAAAGAAAATAAAGAATATACAATGTGTAACAGCCCGGATTTCCAGGTATCTTTTATTCATATATTTTTGGTACTTTGTGAGGAGACTCGGCGAGTTGGAGCTCAGACTCGCCGAGTAGGATCGTGGTTCTGGACGCGGGTTCGCGCCTGGACTCGGCGAGTCCAAGGAATGGAGTCTGCGAGTCCGCGCTGTTTAATGAAACCCTAATTTCCCAGTCCTAATCCCTATTTAAAGGACCTTATGGCCCTTCATTGCGGCTACCTTGTCCTTGAGAGCACCTAAACAGCTGAGAGTTCTTGTGAGTGAGATAGGAGGCCATTATTCACCAATTTTGTGTGTATTTGCAAGAAAGGAAGGGAAAAAATCAAGCTAGGAGAGTTGGGGAGCTTGGATCTACTTCTATTTCGTCAGAGGAAGCTTATTGAGGTATCATTCAGAGCTTATTCTCGTATTTTTGTTGATATGGTCAAATCTAGGGTTTCTTCATGCCTTATTTGCCTTGTATTTGGAGTGTGAGAGGTCCCATGGGGATATGGTACCTAGATTTGGACCTTAGCAGGTCCAGAGAGTCCCAAATGCGATGCTTTATGTCCTCCTTTTGGGTTTGGAGACTAGGGTTGCCATCTTAGAGGTCATTTCTCCAAAAACAGCCTTGTAGGTGTTGCATGGTAGCCAAGACTGTGACTTTACGTGATGAATGAGCTTAGGAGGGCCAGATCTATGAGTTGATGGAGCGGATCTGACCTCAGAAGCGAGATTGAGTTAATGCATGGCATGGACTCGCCGAGTCCGAAGAATAGACTCGGCGAGTAGCATGAAGATTGTCCTTAACCACTCAGCGAGTGGTCTTGCCGAGTTAACGGTTGACTCAGTGAGTCAGGGAGAGTTAGAGAGGGTTGACAGGTGGATTGAGTCGAGCTGGAACTCGCCGAGTTGTTCTTTAGACTCGGCGAGTTGAGTCATGGTGGCCCCACGATTCATGCCAGGTGGGACTCGTCGAGTTGGGGGTGTACTCGACGTGTCAGGAGGGGATCCTAGAGAGTCAGTGAACACATATAGACTCGCCGAGTCGCCATAGTGCACTCGCCGAGTCCGGTCAAAGTTGACCGTTGACTGTTGACCATAGTTGACCAGTGTTGACTTGATAGGGGTAGTCAACCTTAGTGGTTAAAGTGTTAATTAGAGATATATGATGTTATAGGAGGATTATAGCTCGGAGGATCGAGCACGAGTGATTTCCGGGATTCGCGAGTTATCGAGATATACGAGGTGAGTCTTCTCACTATACTTTACCTTGAGTAGGTAATCAGAGTTATGTGATAGAGTATTTGTATGCTATATGCCTGTTATGTGTTGTACTGCATTATTTCTATGTGATTTATGCTGTGCATGTTTATAGAGTTGGAACCGGAAGGTTCCCAGAGTTAGAACCAGTGGGTTCACAGAGCAGGGTCTACGGACCCACAGAGTTATAGCCTCGAGTGGCTAATATGTGTTATGTGTGGTATTTTGAGGAACTCACTAAGCTTTGTGCTTACAGTGTTAGTGTTGTTTGTTTCAGGTACTAGTGATGACCGTGGGAAGGCGCCGACTTGATCTGTACACACGCATGGGATTTTTATAATATGTGATCTTGGGATTTTGTATGATATGGATTGGAGTTTTAAACTTGATGTTTTATGAAAATTTAAATGAAAATGTTTTTATCTTATGCGAAAAATTATTTTGAAATTCACGGTGTTACACAACGCAATACTAATAAAAAGAGCTAAAAATCTAAAATAAACTAATAAAAATAAGGAAATAAAATAAGCTATCAAATTACCCCGGGCTTAAACCTAACTTGTCCTCAAGTTAGAACTAGACTAAAATGAGCTCGGGATGAGCTAAACTAAAAAGATAAAAAGAAAGATACCATAGAACTTGGTCAACATCAGTCAACATGGTCAGAATTAGTCCTTCATGGACCCTACGCATCTTCAAAATGTTCACCGCTTTAGAGCCATAAACCACATTCTTAACCACTTGATGGGCGAATAGATCACAATTGGATGTAGTCGCGATGTGCAAGACAAAGGAAACAGAGATGCGCCCAGTGGGGGCACTTTAAATAACCAATGCAGATCATAATGCATGAAGGAAAGGCACCTCTTCACACACGATGATTCCTACATTTGTCAGGCTACAGTGTATAATACGAAATAGGGTTTTGCATCGCGGCCTCCGGGCAAACATCCGGTTTCAGAGGCTTCTCCCTTGTACTATCCTTTACAGTCTACCGTCTCATCGTCGAGGCCTTTTCTCACCAAAAATCAAAAAAATAAAATAAAATAATAAAAATTCTACTTAACCTAAATCTAAACCTAACATCCTAAGTCTTCAATCTTGAACTTCTGTTATTTGGATTTCAGGTTGTTCGTTGCTTGATATTCGATCTTTTTTTTCTTTTTTTTTGAAGAGAAGTCTTGAACTTGGAGTTTTGTTCTTCTTTTTGTGTTGTTCTTTTTCTTCATTTTTCTTCTTTGTTTTTGTTGCTTTTCTTGAATCATCTTTTATAGGCTCTTAATGTCTTCACTTTTTCAAATTTCTTCAATTTTTTTTTTGTATTTTCTTCTTGGAAGGTCTAAGGAATTTCACCATGTAAGATAGGATGGAGGCTAACATGAACACCTAATGATCATTGACAATGTGCCAAGATCAACTAAAAAGGGGTGGGATATGACTCAAAAATGGGTGTTACCGAAAAAACTTGGTCCCAAAAGATGTGAATTGGGGGACTCACTTCAAAGTTCATCAAACACCTCAATGCAAGGTGTGATAAAAAAAATCTATCTAGCTATCCACTCTAGACCCCTAGAAAAAATGATGACCTATCTTAAAAAGGTGGTGAGAATCTAACTAAGTAAGGCTCGGACGAGACTTGGGAGTACTAAGGGGTACTCCCCCCAAAACCAAGATGCGAGTCTTCAATATCTTCAATGTCTTCAAAATACCTTACCGGGCTAGTCTTTGCTCGCACACATTGGCATGACCAACCACATCCCTCCGCACCTAGACCCAATCAAGCTACCTACATCTGACCCCCACACAAGCGGTCTCAAAGTGGTCTGTGAGGCTCAAAACGTGTCCCATTTATCCAATACAAGGAATTCCATATCAAGACCCGGGACCAATCTATGATTCAACACTTATGACTCGGCGCTATGGTACCTGTAGGGATGAGAAGACAAGAGAGAACAAAAATGCATGAACTTAAACTAGAATGCATCTAAAAAGTATGAAAATTAGAAAAGAAAGAAAGAAAATATGCAATATTTTTGAACTTTTCATGCAATTTTTATGAATGACCTAAATGACTTACTCTAAATGCAGCAATATACAACCTAAATGCAATAAAAAAAATAAAATATAAGAATACCTCACCCCAAGCTTAAAATTAAGCATTGTCCTCAATGATTAGGATGAGAGTATGGAAGGATCGTACCGGGATCAAGGTGGAGGAGGCCCTCGAGGGGGATAACCGCATTCGGGCCGAAAATAATACCAAAGGTCCTCCATGTAAGTGTTGGTGCGTGCTTGTTGTTCCTCTATGCGGTGGATGGCTGCGGTGTTCCTATTGCCTTGGAGGCGCAAGGAAGCAAGCTGGCTATAAATATCGAGAGGAAACTCGTGTGCAGGGTCGGGCTCATTGTGTTGCTGGTATGAGTGGTAATCATGCTGTGGCTGGAAGTGTTCTCCCGAGGGCTAAGAGTGTGACCCGGAGGCTTGACCTGGATAAGGTGGTGGCAACTGGCGGATCGGGAGATCATAATGGTCTTCAGCCTCGAATGGGCTATCAGCATTGTCAGGGTCCACCTGCATGTCATCATCCGCTGCTGCATCATCATCGTCTGGCAACTCTTGAGGCAAGAACCATGTTTCGGGGTCATTGGTGGTGAAGGCGGAGATACTTGGATTGGGCAAGATGTAAACTGGGTCCTTGACATGGTTGAGTCAAGAGTAATGTCAAGGAAGAGTAGGATGAGGTAGCAGTATTCCATCCGGATGAGAGTTATGCAATCAATAAGGTAGAGAGGTGGATCATCCACTGGTACATATTCAGATTCTGGAAATTGAAGGCCCATACCCAAACCAATGAGGGTAATGAGACCTCCAATACAAATGTCACCAGTGGTCTTCGTCCTGATGCTGTCACATTTGTCTAAAAAGAAGGTGGCGAAATCAGGTAAAGACCAACGTCGGCTCGACATGGAGTAGAGAAAATACAACTCAACGGTGTTGATTTGTCCCGGCTCGTGACGAGCAAAGATAGAAGTGGATAGGATCTGGTGGGCAATTCTCCAGCAATGATGGATGATAAAGGGGTCTTTTTGGCGACTGGGATTGAACTTGGAAAGGTTCGTGATTTGGGTCCAAAAGTCTACTTGGGGCAAGCTTTTAAATTGAGTCCATTGGTAGCTGTAAATGTCGGAGTTGTTGATGTCATATGTGCCCATGATCTTGTTGAGGGTTTTGTACTTAAGTTGGTGCTGCCGACCCTGGAGTTTGAAAGTGAGTACCCTCGCCAGGTCATTGCAGGCATAGGTGGACAGGAAGTCGAGTGTGGGCTGTTTGTAGGTGCGTGCAGAAAGAGTGAGAAACTCGTGCCAACCAATGTTGAAAAATAGTTGTCGCAAGTGGTTTTCAAGGCCGAGGTGCTCAATAGAATCTTGGTGGTAAAATTTTGTGGCGCGGATTGCACGCTTTTGAAGGTTGGATTTGAACTCTAGGCTTTGGGCACTCGTGAGGGTAAGGTTCCCATGACGATCAACATGGTCGGTGGACATTTTCTTGGATGGTCCCGATGATTGAGCTTTACGAGATGAACCATGAGATGCGTGAATGATATTGTCTCGTGCCATTGTACCGGTGAATAAACCTAGCAAAGACAAAAACTTGGGCAAAATTATCCCTCACACTCGCCTCACACCAATCCAGTCAAATCAAATAATAAAAATTGGGCAAATATTCCAAACTTGCAATTTGGGAAAAATCAAATGCAATTCAATTAATTCAAAGCAAACTAAGTCTATTTCTAATCAACCTAATGCATAGCATAAGCCTATGGAATGAGAATTTCAATGCAATGAAATTAAAAGAAATGTACCAATTTCGAGTGTCGAAACCCGAAAAGAAATTCGCTAAAACTGCACCCCAAGCTTGAATTTGACCCACAAGGTTGAATCTTTTGAAACTCCAGCGAGAAACAAATTTTTTTAAATTTTTGGTCAAAATTAGTGAGACGGTGGACGGTGGCGGAGCTAGGTTTTCCGGCGATAAGATTTTCCCAAATTAATAGTAGATCGGTGTGTGGTGGAATGTCTGGTGAATAATGCCCCAGGAAATTTTGGAATTGTGTGGTAGGTGGTGTCGGAATCAGGCCTTAATAGTTTTTCCGGCAAGGTTGATAATGGTGGCGTTGAGCGGTTTACCGGCGAATAGATGGGTAGGGTTTGGTTGGAATTAGGTGGGGAGTAGAGCCGGGGTAGAGCGCCGGCAAAACAAGCAGTGTTGAGGCGGTGTTTGTTGATTTGCAATTTTTCCGGCGGCGATGTGAGGATCGGCGAAATCGGGGAGCAGATGGAGTGTCGTTGTAGGAGAAGGGGCAACCGGTGGTGGGGCTTGGAAGCGGTGGCAGCGGAGGAAGCTGATCGGAAACGGCAGCGACATGAGGAGTTCGTCGGAGTTTGTGGATGAGAGGCACAAGGGGGAAGGGGTGTCCAACGAGTTAAGGGGTTATAAGGGTGGATTAGAAATGGGTCGGATAGCGGGTCTGGAGCAGGTATGGAGCGGATACCGGGTGGGTTTTTGTGCAATTTGGGTGATATTGGCAGGCCGCGCAAAGAAAAGGTAGCATTTGGTTCTTGGCTGCACAAACATCTGCGAGGGTGGATTTCGGCCACGCGCAACTTACAGTTTGCATCCCATGTTGGTGCAATTTGGAACTCGGAACCTGCGCGGTTGGGGTCGGTCGCGCAGAGGTTGCGCGGGTACCTGCTTAAGAGTCAAATTTTTGGAATTTTTCAAACTTCACCATAATCACTGGAAGACTTCTATATGCTTATTTTTAGGCCAACTTCAAGTTTAGAAACACCCAAAACTTCAAGCGGAGATTATTTATTCACAATGCATTTATTTAACGTCTTTGCCAAGACATAGCCCCGCCTCCGTCAATCTTTGTAATTCGGGTTTTCTAATGTTATGTTGTCAAATTCTCCCGTGTCAAAGCCTTCATCAAAAGGTTTCAAGCGGTGTCCATTCACTTTGAATATTTGATTCGTGTCCAAACTCTTAATTTTAACCGCACCATGATCAAACACTTTTATAACAATAAAAGGTCCGTGCCATCGAGATCGCAACTTTCCCGGGAATAGCTTTAAGCGTGAATGATAAAGAAGAAGTTTTTGGCCCGGAATAAAATGCTTACGAGTGATGTGTTTGTCGTGAAACGCTTTTGTCTTATCTTTGTAGATGCTTGCATTTTCATAAGACTCGTTCCTCAACTCCTCGATTTCTTGAAGTTGCATTTTTCAGTGCTTTCTACTTTCTTCAAGATTGAAATTGCATTTTTTTAACCGCCCAATATGCCTTGTGTTCCAATTCCACCGATAAATGACAAGACTTTCCATAGACGAGGCGGAATGGAGACATACCAATTGGAGTTTTGTAGGCGGTCCGATACACCCATAATGCATCTTCTAACTTCAAGCTCCAATATTTCGTGTAGTGTTGACCGTCTTCTCAAGAATTTGTTTGACTTATCGATTTGACACTTCGGCTTGGCCGTTTGTTTGTGGATGATAAGCGGTCGATATCCTGTGTGTGACACCATATCTCTTTGTCATGGCTTCCATCATTTTATTGCAAAAATGAGTGCCCCTATCACTCACCAAAGCTCTTGGTACACCATATCTTGCGAAAATGTTGGATTTCAAGAAGTCAATTACCATTTTAGAATCATCATGCCTTGTAGCTTTTGCTTCAACCCATTTTGAGACGTAATCAACTGCCAAGAGTATATAAGTATATCCAACAGAAATGGGGAATGGGCCCATGAAATCAATTCCCCATACATCAAAGATCTCACAAATGAGGATGGGGTTTTGAGTCATTTCAATCTTCATGGATATTGTTCCCATTCTTTGACATCTATCACAACTCTTGCAAAATAGATAAGTATCTCTTGACATTGTGGGCCAAAAGAGTCCGTATTCGAGCACCTTTCGCATGGTTTTGTTTTGACCAAAATGTCCTCCGCATGCATACTCGTTGTTACGACGAAAATTTTTAAACAAATTTTTCATTTCAAAATAAAGTGTTTTTATCCAAAACAAGGCATAACATTCAACGTGTCATATCATAATACAAATCATATAAATTCCAAGATCATAAATCATCTATCAGTGTATACAGATCACGTCGGCGCCTTCCCACGGTCCTCGCTAGTACCTGAAACACATACACAACAACTGTAAGCATAATTGCTTAGTGAGTTCCCAAAAATACAACTTACGCACATATGTCTTTCCAGACCCTGACCTTCCGGTCCATGTGTCTCAGGGGACTTCCGTCCCTGCTGGGTAAACCTTCCGGTCCTACCCACGCCGACCCTTCGGTCCACATTACAACGCCTTCCGGCCCATAACATAATGCCTTCCGGCCCACATTAAGCATATCATACATAGCACATATAACAATTAAATTATCACATATAGCACATATGTCTCATATCATATCCGACCTTCCGGTCACACAGTCAAACCCTTCCGGGTACAGTATAGTGAGAAGACTCACCTCGTGAATATCGATAGCTAGCAAATCCCGAAATCACTCGTGCTCGATCCACCAGGCTACAATCTCCCTATATCATCATACATCTCTTATTAACACTTTTACCACTAAGGTTGACTTCCCTATTTAAGTCAACACTAGTCAACTCTTGGTCAACGGTCAACGGTCAACTTTGACCGGACTCGGCGAGTGCACTAGGCGACTCGGCGAGTCTAGACGTTTTCACCAACTCTCTAGAATTCCCTTCTTACACGTCGAGTACTTCCCCTGACTCGACGAGTTCCACCTGGGAGAATCGCGGGGCCACCCCGACTCAACTCGCCGAGTCTCAAGAACAACTCGGCGAGTCCCAGCTCGACTCAATCCACTTGACAACCCTCTCTAACTTGCCCTGACTCACTGAGTCGACCCATGACTCGACTGGACCACTCACTGGCCGGTTCAAGGAAATCTTCAAGCTACTCGCCGAGTCTGCTCATCGGACTCGACGAGTCCATGCCATGCAATCACTCAAACTCGCTTCTAAGGTCAGATCTGCTCCAACAATTCATAGATCTGGCCTTTCTAGACTGATTCATCACGTAAAACCCTCATCTTGGTGTTCACAAAACACACCATGTCTCATAAATGGCATTTTGGCCCAAGGCATAAGGATTCCAATCCAAAACCTCCATAGATTCACAGAAAGCTTGGGCAAAGGGACACTCTGGACCCCCAAGGGTCCAGATCTATGGTCTAAAACGCTTAAGGGACCAAGGAAGCACTAGATCTAACCACATGAGGCCTCAATAAGCCCTAAATCAAAGAAAACATCAACATAGAAGAGGATAGCTCGAAGATATTACCACAATAACGATGCTCTGGACTCCAAACCCTCAGAAATGGCTCCTCTTGCTTTCCCCTTAGCTGATCCTCCCTTTCCTTTGCAAGATGACACTTCCAAGATCAATAATGGCCTCCTTCTTTGTTCCAAACGCTCACACTCGATTAGGGTTTCACTCAAGGGACTGGTGAGCACAAATGACGGCCATAAGGCCCCTTAAATAGGTCCTAAACCCGAGCAATTAGGGTTTCATTAAACAGCGCGGACTCGCCGAGTCCAGACGAATCCCGCGTCCAGAATCGCGACCCTACTCGGCGAGTCTGAGCTCCAACTCGCCGAGTCCCCTCTCAAAACACCAAAAAAAATCAAAGCAATAAAGGTACCTGGAAATTCGGGCTGTTACAATTCTCCCCCACTAGAACTAGACTTCGCCCTCGAAGTCTCGCTCTGAAAATAGCTCCGGATGCTGCTCCCGCATCTCGCGCTCCGGCTCCCAGGTCATCTCCGATCCTTTCCGGTGTTGCCACTGAACCAACACCAGAGGTACCTCCTTGTTCCTCAGAACCTTGATCTTCCGATCCCTGATGGCCACTGGCCTCTCGGCATAATTCAGGCTCGCATCCACCTGAATATCCTCTAATGGAACCACTGTCGACTCATCGGCTATACACTTCCTCAACTGTGACACATGAAAAGTGTTGTGGATCTGCCCCAACTCTGCTGGCAACTCCAAACGATAGGCTACCCGGCCTACCCTCGCAATCACACGAAATGGTCCAATATACCGGGGCCCCAACTTGCCCCTCTTCCTGAATCGAATCACTCCTTTCCAAGGAGAGACCTTCAGGAGAACGAAGTCGCCGACCTGAAACTCAAGCTCGGACCGACGTCTGTCTGCATAACTCTTCTGTCGGCTCTGGGCGGTCAATAGCCTCTGTCTGACCTGCTGAATTTGCTCTGTCGTCTGAAGCACGATCTCTGTACTGCCCATCACTCTCTGCCCAACCTCTCCCCAGCAAATGGGGGTCCGACACCTCCTACCATACAACAGCTCAAAGGGTGGCATACCAATGCTCGAATGATGGCTGTTGTTGTAGGAAAACTCTGCCAAGGGTAAATACGCATCCCAGCTACGACTGAAATCTAACACACATGCTCGAAGCATGTCCTCAAGCGTCTGAATCGTCCTCTCGCTCTGGCCGTCTGTCTGGGGATGATATGCGGCACTAAAATGCAACCTAGTACCTAACTCCTCATGAAATTTCTTCCAGAATCTGGAAGTGAAACGCACATCACGGTCCGAAACAATCGAGATCGGCACCCCATGTCGAGATACCACTTCTCTCACATAAATCTCCTCCAACTTCTCCGCTGAAGAACTCTCACTGATGGTAAGGAAGTGAGCGCTCTTCGTCAACCTATCCACAATCACCCAAATGGCATCAGCTCCTCTGGCAGTTCTCGGCAATTTGGTGATGAAATCCATAGTGATCTGTTCCCACTTCCATTCAGGAACCTCCAATGGCTGCAACTTGCCATGCGGTCTCTGGTGCTCGGCCTTAACCCTGCGGCAGGTCAAACACCTCTCAACAAACCAGGCTACGTCCCTCTTCATACAGGGCCACCAATACTCTCTCCTCAAATCCAAATACATCTTCGTGCCCCCCGGATGGATCGAAAATTTCGACCGATGAGCCTCCTCCATCAAAGTAGTACGCGTATTGCCCACAAAACGGTACCCAAATCCGACCCTGAAAAGTCATAAGCCCTCGACCATCCATAACGAACTCTGAAACCAAACCAACGACCCGTTCCCTCTTCTGCATCTCCGGTCGCACAGCCTCGGCCTGTGCCCCACGAATGGCATCCAATACCGGAGCTATCACGGTCAATCTCAAACATACATCCCGCAGTGGAGTGCTCTCCGCCCTGCGGCTCAACGCATCAACTACCACATTAGCCTTGCCTGGGTGGTACAGGATCTCACAATCATAATCCTTGACCACATCCAACCACCTCCTCTGCCGCATATTTAGGTTGGGTTGATCCATCAAGTACCTCAAACTCTTATGGCCCGTGTATATTGTACATCGAACCCCATACAAGTAGTGACGCCAAATCTAGAGAGCGAACACTACTGCCCCCAACTCTAGATCATGCGTGGGATATCTCGTCTCATGAGGCTTCAGCTGCCTCGATGCATATGCTATCACATGACCCCTCTGCATCAACACCGCACCCAGCCCCAAAATCGATGCATCACAATATACCACAAAATCCTCCATCCCTTCCGGGAGAGCTAATACCGAGGCTTCGCACAACCTTTGGCGAAGTGTCTCAAAGGAGGTCTGCTGCTCGGGACCCCATGAGAATGCGACACCCTTCCGGGTCAATCTGGTGAGCGGCACTGCGATCTTGGAGAAATCCTTGATAAATCTCCGATAATACCCTGCCAACCCAAGGAAGCTCCTGATCTCAGATGGTGACTTCGGCACTTCCCAACTCATCACCGCCTCAACCTTGGCCGGATCGACCAATATCCCTTCCTGATTAACAAGATGTCCTAGGAACTGGACCTCTCGCAACCAGAAATCACACTTGGAGAACTTTGCATAAAGCTTCTCCGATCTCAAAACTCCAAGGACCTCCCTCAAATGCTCCTCATGCTGCTCTCTAGATCTCGAATACACCAGAATATCATCGACCAATACAATCACCGACTGATCCAACATCGGCCTGCATACCCTGTTCATGAGATCCATGAACACAGCCGGGGCATTGGTGAGCCCAAAAGGCATCACCACAAACTCATAATGCCCATATCGCGTCCTGAACGCTGTCTTCTGGACGTCCTCATCCCGCACTCTCACCTGATGATATCCCGACCTCAAATCGATCTTGGAAAACCAAGATGCTCCCTGCAACTGATCGAATAAATCGTCGATCCTCGGTAACGGGTAACGGTTCTTGACCGTCAGCTTGTTCAACTCCCGGTAATCAATGCACATCCGGTGTGAACCATCCTTCTTCTTGACGAACAGAATAGGTGCTCCCCACGGCGAGCTGCTCGGCCGAATAAATCCCTTCCCCAGCAACTCCTGGAGCTGCGAGGACAACTCTTGCATCTCTGGAGGTGGAAGGCGATAAGGCACCTTAGCGATAGGCGCGGCCCCCGGAATCAAATCAATACCAAACTCCACTTGCCTCACAGGAGGCACACCCGACAATTCCTCGGGAAAGACATCTGGAAACTCACGCACCACCGGTACCTCCTCAACTGAACTCGGTCTCTCGGAAGTCGCTCGCGTATCCATCACATACGCCACAAAACCCTTACAGCCCTGCTGTAGACACTGCCTCGCCCTAGCGGCCGAACAAAAAGCGGATCCCGAACGTGTACCCTCGCCGTACACTGAAATAACTTCCCCACTAGTGTCTCGTATAGTCACCAGCTGACGCTCACAGTCGATGACTGCGCCGAATCGGCTCAACCAGTCCATGCCCACAATGACACAGATATCACCCATCGCAATAGGAATCAGATCAATTGGAAACTCAACCCCGAAAATCTCTAACACACATCCCCGGAGAACCTCCATGGCACAAATCACTCTCTCGTCAGCTATAGAAACTCTCAGAGGCCGACTCAACGGCTCACGACTAACACTGATATGCTGACTAAAGGCCAAAGATACAAAAGACCGACTCGCACGCAAGTCAAATAACACTAAAGCAGGTACAGAGTTCATAAGGAAAGTACCTACGCATAACATAACATAAGCATAATATCTCAACATCAAAATAAATACATGAAATAAAGCATACCTGCCACAACATCGGGCGCAACGCGGACCTCCTCCGCAGTCAGCTGAAAGGCTCTCCCACGAGCCCTCAGGGCCTCGGCCTTCACTGGTCGAGTCTCAGTAGCCCTGGCAGCAGGTGCAGATCCCTGATGAAGCTGAGGGCACTCGGCCTTCCGATGGTCGGTCTGGTTGCAATGGAAGCAAACCATAAAACCCTTGGGGCAATCCCTAGCGATGTGCCCCTCCTTGCCACACTTGTAGCAAGCACCTGATCGACATGTCCCCTCGTGACCCTTGCCGCACTTTCCGCAAGTGCGGCCCTTCGGACCTCCCGTCCTCGAATCGGCGGACTTAGTCCGCTTGGCTGCCGGCTAAGACTGAGTCGGCCGCCGATCCACCCGTTGAGACTCGGCCTCCTCCCTGGCCTGGGTCTCTAACTCGATCTCGTGCTTCCTGGCATTTGCCTGAAGCTCAGCAAAGGTATGATATGTGGAGTTTGACACGAACTCCCGGATATCCCTCCTCAACACACCCAAATACCGGCTCATCCGAGCCTGCTCTGTGGACACCTGCTCGGGGCAGAACATCGCCCTCTCATGAAACTTCCGCGTGATCACCGTAACCGAATCAGTACCCTGCTTGAGGGTCAAGAACTCCTGAACCAACCGTTCCCTCTCCACTGGGGGAACGTACTCGTGTCTGAACATAGATGTAAACCTCCCCCACGTCACAGCTGAAATCTCTGCCAAAGTGAAGTTCGCCGTCACGAACTTCCACCAATCCTTCGCTCCCAGACGGAGCTGGTTCAAAGCGAACCGTACCCTCAGATGCTCCGGACATGAGCAAGTGTAGAAGCATCCCTCGATATCAGCAATCCACCTCCTCGCAGCGATCAGATCCTGCGTCCCGTCAAACTCAGGTGGCTTCGTGTTGCTGAACTCCTGAAACAGAAACGAGTCACCTCCCTGCGGTCTGGCAGCGGCCACAGCTGCGGTAGCTGCAGCGGTTGCAGCCTCAGTCAATGCGGCGTACCGCTCATCAAAAGTCTCCATCAAAGTGGTCTTAATAGACCCAAACATCTCCGGAATCTCAGCCCGGATCGCCGCAGCCACCTCCTCATGAATCATCTGACGAATCTCCTCGTCACTCACACTGCTCGTACTCGGTCTGTGGCGTGGTCCAACCATGATGCCTCTGAAATACAACATAAAACTATCAGAGACTCTATCGAGTATAATCGTACTCGATAACGCAACCCTACTCAGTCTCCGATATCTAGGGATTCTTACTTGGGTTGCCCACTGACCCGGTGTCTTCGGTAGTACGGGCCCAATACTACCGACCACACCGCATCAGCATTCATCCCAAGTCTTCCTCCCCAAACCCGGATCGTGAGTACTCTACTCTTGTTATGCACTAACTACCCACTCGCTCTCAAAGCATCTCATAGCAACAGACTTCCCTAGACTAAGGCATCACAAATCAGGCCACTCTAGTCCTATCATGAATACCTAGTCTTCTAGCATGCATAACAATTCATATCATATCATATCTCTTAACACAACATTGTAAGGGTACTTTGGGGATCTTTGCCGTTCGGACGCTGGCTGATCGTACACACTGCTTCATTCTTGTTTACCATAAAATCCTTTATAAAAATTTTATGCCTTTGTTTTTAAAAGTTTTCCTCAAATCCTCGGTTTGAGTTCAGTTACGCCCGAAGGTGTACCCGAATCCCTCAAACCAAGGCTCTGATACCAATTTGTTACGACGGAAATTTTTAAACAAAATTTTCATTTCAAAATAAAGTGTTTTTATCCAAAACAAGGCATAACATTCAACGTGTCATATCATAATACAAATCATATAAATCCCAAGATCATAAATCATCTATCAGTGTATACAGATCACGCCGGCGCCTTCCCACGGTCCTCGCTAGTACCTGAAACACATACACAACAACTGTAAGCATAATTGCTTAGTGAGTTCCCCAAAATACAACTTACGCACATATGTCTTTCCAGACCCTGACCTTCCAGTCCATGTGTCTCAGGGGACTTCCGTCCCTGCTGGGTAAACCTTCCGGTCCTACCCACGTCGACCCTTCGGTCCACATTACAACGCCTTCCGGCCCATAACATAATGCCTTCCGGCCCACATTAAGCATATCATACATAACACATATAACAATTAAATTATCACATATAGCACATATGTCTCATATCATATCCGACCTTCCGGTCACACAGTCAAACCCTTCCGGGTACAGTATAGTGAGAAGACTCACCTCGTGAATATCGATAGCTAGCAAAGCCCGAAATCACTCGTGCTCGATCCACCAGGCTACAATCTCCCTATATCATCATACATCTCTTATTAACACTTTTACCACTAAGGTTGACTTCCCTATTTAAGTCAACACTAGTCAACTCTTGGTCAACGGTCAACGGTCAACTTTGACCGGACTCGGCGAGTGCACTAGGCGACTCGGCGAGTCTAGACGTTTTCACCAACTCTCTAGAATTCCCTTCTTACACGTCGAGTACTTCCCCTGACTCGACGAGTTCCACCTGGGAGAATCACGGGGCCACCCCGACTCAACTCGCCGAGTCTCAAGAACAACTCGGCGAGTCCCAGCTCGACTCAATCCACTTGACAACCCTCTCTAACTTGCCCTGACTCACTGAGTCGACCCATGACTCGACTGGACCACTCACTGGCCGGTTCAAGGAAATCTTCAAGCTACTCGCCGAGTCTGCTCATCGGACTCGACGAGTCCATGCCATGCAATCACTCAAACTCGCTTCTAAGGTCAGATCTGCTCCAACAATTCATAGATCTGGCCTTTCTAGACTGATTCATCACGTAAAGCCCTCATCTTGGTGTTCACAAAACACACCATGTCTCATAAATGGCAATTTGGCCCAAGGCATAAGGATTCCAATCCAAAACCTCCATAGATTCACAGAAAGCTTGGGCAAAGGGACACTCTGGATCCCCAAGGGTCCAGATCTATGGTCTAAAACGCTTAAGGGACCAAGGAAGCACTAGATCTAACCACATGAGGCCTCAATAAGCCCTAAATCAAAGAAAACATCAACATAGAAGAGGATAGCTCGAAGATATTACCACAATAACGATGCTCTGGACTCCAAACCCTCAGAAATGGCTCCTCTTGCTTTCCCCTTAGCTGATCCTCCCTTTCCTTTGCAAGATGACACTTCCAAGATCAATAATGGCCTCCTTCTTTGTTCCAAACGCTCACACTCGATTAGGGTTTCACTCAAGGGACTGGTGAGCACAAATGACGGCCATAAGGCCCCTTAAATAGGTCCCAAACCCGAGCAATTAGGGTTTCATTAAACAGCGCGGACTCGCCGAGTCCATATCCTGGACTCGCCGAGTCCAGACGAATCCCGCGTCCAGAATCGCGACCCTACTCGGCGAGTCTGAGCTCCAACTCGCCGAGTCCCCTCTCAAAACACCAAAAAAAATCAAAGCAATAAAGGTACCTGGAAATCCGGGCAGTTACACTCGTGACAAAACTTCAAGATAGACTCGACCTCATTTTGGTGAACACACCTCCGTATTAGTTGAGCCAGACAATGTTTCCAAAGATAAGGGTCGTCCCATACGTAGTATTTGGAATCACTCTTTAACTTGGCCTTTTGGTGCTTGCTAAACGAGTGGGGAATTTCTTTCGCAACCAAGTAATTCATAATATCCGCATACCATGGAATAGTGTTTGAAATGTAGAGGAGGTGTTCATCCGGGAATTCATCAAGGATGGGAGAAGAATAATCACCAATATTCAACCGACTTAAGTGATCCGCAACTAAGTTTTCGGCACCACTTTTGTCTTTTATCTCAAGATCGAATTCTTGTAAGAGAAAAATCCACCGAATCAACCGTGGCTTGGCATCTTTCTTGGTCATGAGGTATTTCAAGGCGGCATGATTGGAGTACACAATTACTTTTGTCCCTAGAAGGTATTGCCAGAATTTCTCCAATGCAAAAACAATATCTAGGAGTTCTTTCTTGGTGGTGGAATACTTGGCTTGAGCATTATCCAAGGTTTTGGAGGCATAGTAGATGATATGTGATGCTTTGCCCTCCTTTTGACCTAAGACCGCTCCAATGGCGAAATTGCTCGCATCGCACATAATTTCAAATGGAAGCTCCCAATTTGGAGGTTGGATTATAGGGGCAGAGGTGAGCAAGTATTTTAGTTTGTCAAAGGCTTCTTGGCATGCAACATTAAAGTCAAAGTCAACATCCTTTTGGAGAAGGAGGCACATCGGTCGAGTGATCTTCGAGAAATCTTTGATAAATCTTCTATAGAATCCCGCATGGCCCAAGAAAGATTGCACTTCTCTAACACATGTTGGGTAAGGAAGGGTTTGGATGACATCAATTTTGGATTTATTAACTTAAATTCCCTTTTTGGAGACAATATGACCCAAGATGATGCCTTGATTGACCATAAAGTGACACTTCTCAAAGTTTAACACTAACTTTTTCTCAATGCACCTTTTCAAAATCTTCTTAAGATTATCCAAGCATTCGTCAAACGAATTTCCATACACTGTGAAGTCGTCCATAAATACCTCAATTATATTCTCTACATACTCGGAAAAAATGCTCACCATGTATCTTTGGAATGTGGCGGGGGCATTGCATAATCCAAATGGCATCCGCTTGTAGGCAAACGTACCAAAGGGACATGTGAAGGTCGTCTTGTCTTGATCTTCGGGTGCAACGGGTATTTGATGAAAACCCGAGTATCCATCGAGGCAACAATAATGTGATTTTCCCACCAATCTCTCGAGCATTTGGTCGATGAAAGGAAGAGGGAAATGATCTTTTCGTGTGCTTGAATTTAACTTTCTATAATCAATGCATACCCTCCATCTGTTTTGAACTCGAGTGGGTACCATTACGCCCTTGTTAGTCTCTACAACTGTGATTCCCGTTTTCATGGGAACCACTTGGACCGGACTAACCCATTTGGAGTCGGAAATCGGGTAAATCATGTCCGCATCAAGGAGTTTGATGATTTCTTTCTTAAAAACTTCCATCATGGGAGGATTTAATCGTCTTTGAGCTTCTCTTCTAGGTTTACAATCATCTTCCATGAGGATCTTGTGAGTGCAAATATTAGGACTTATCCCCTTGATATCCGCTATCGTCCATCCCATTGCCTCTTTATGTTCCTTCAATACTTCAACCAATTGATTTTCTTCAAATTCTTTCAATTGAGAGGAGATGATCACCGGAAGGGATTTGTCTTGACCTAGATAAACATACTTTAAATGGCTAGGCAAAACTTTCAATTCAAGTGTGGGTGGTTGGATTATTGAAGGGGGCATCTTGTTTGGAGAATGAGATAAGGAAACTTGAGAAACATTCTTCTTTGTGGAACTTTTAACTTATAAAATCTTCACAATCTCTTCAAATCCGGAGTCCAATGTGTACATTGATGGGTTTTAGCCATAAGAACTTTCCTATGTGCGCATGCAAAACCCTAATGCTTGGATCTAGGTTTTCTAATAAACATGCTTTGAATCCAAGTCTTCTAATGACTAATTAGGTTAAATAACAACATTGAAACAGATCTAGAATCATACCTTTGAGTTCCTTGTTGATCTTAAGGTCTTGGAGCTTCTAGAGTCACAAATGTCACTCCTCTAATGGCTTACAAACACCAATAGCAAGGAAGATGATTTAGGAGAGAGGAGAGGGGAGGAAATCGGCCAGGGTTCTCTTGCTTTAGGAGAGGTGCCGATTTCCTTATGCCATGGGGTCTATTTATACTTGTAGACTCCTTAAGGGTTACAACCTAAACCCTAATTGGATAATCTTCTCTTAAGGCTATCCAAATCCATTCCTTAGATATCTATATGGACGATTTTAGCTATCCTAAAACTCTTAGAATTCGTCCATACCATATCCAAATGGATTTACAGTCTAAAGCTTAACTATCAAACAATTGACAGTTTATACCCCTTTATTTAATTAATCTCTTTAAGTCACCAAATTAATTCTAATTAATTCTATGACTTATACTAATCAAATAACAAATATATTATTCATTATATTATTCTCATAATATATTAATAATATTTACTCTCTTGTAATAAATCATCCTATCGAGTTGCTATGGTGAAGGCAACCCAAAAGGACCATGCACAACCGGGTCAAATACTTGCCTAATATAGTTGCAGCCTTAGACACTATTCCAACAGTCTCCCACTTGGATAAGTCTAGTAACTATATTCACAAGTACAATTCGGTTTGCAATTGTAGTTCTCAAAGACGCTGTCAACTCTGATCTAATCAATCTTGTCCTTTAGATAAGGGAACGTACAATCCTCTGTTAGATATCATGCTGACAATCCTATGGAATGGTTAGTCAAGCATTTAGGTTTCTCGATCTCTGATTTATTTGACATAGAACTTAATCGAACACATCAATTCAGTTCTGACCGGGCCCGGCACATAAGTCAAATCAAATCATCGAGCGGCCGAGATATCACTTTTACCTTCTTAGATAAAAGTTACAGATAAACTTCGACTTATATGCATTTACTTATTCATTAACCAACTATACACAACAATACATTTTATAACACCAAGTTACTGATGCGTTTTCGTATTATCAATGTACAATCAATTAACAAATAACAAACCATATATCTAGGTTTTAAGACTATATGATATTATCGTCTTGCGACCACCTTTTATATCGTATTCCATAAGGTGATTCCAGCAAGCACGGGTTTATTCCAATGCTCAAAACTAGTTCATAAGCACTCATGAACGTTGCAGCAATCCTTTGCTATGTCTAACACCATTTAGACATTCTACACACCAATTCATGACAATCTTCATTCATATCTACTCCCAACATATGAACGATTGTGGACCATTTGAACAATTTCTATTATTCTTAATAATCTTAATTATTCTGGAAGTCAAAACATGCAAAATGAAACAATAGTTAAACAATTAACATAAGATAGTAACATTACTCATAAATAAAACTCCTTTATTTAATCATCAAATGTCAATTACATTTATCTATTACACGTTTCTAATACTATCTAATCTATGCTAATATCATCCTTCAGCCCAATACTCCTAGCATGCTGCAAGTGCTTAACCCTACTCAGTCCCTTCGTAAGCGGATCTGCTGGGTTATCTTCTGATGATATCCTCTTTACTACGAGTTGTCCTTCTTCTACACGATGTCTAATGAAGTGATACTTTCTGTCGATATGTCTTGATCTACCATGATCCCTCGGTTCCTTGGTCAAGGCAACCGCACCTTCGTTATCACAGAAAATCTCCATTGGCTCCTTTATGGCAGGTACAACTCCAAGATCACCGATGAAGTTCTTTAGCCATATCGCCTCCTTCGACGCTTCGCTCGCTGTAATGTACTCTGATTCGCACGTTGAATCAGCTACGGTTTCCTGCTTGGAACTCTTCCATGTCACTGCTCCTCCATTTAGGGTAAAGACCCAGCCCGACTGCGAACGGTAGTTGTCCCTGTCGGTCTGAAAACTGGCGTCACTATACCCTCGCACCTTCAAGTCATCACTCCCTCCGAGGACTAAGAACCATTCCTTCGTCCTCCAAAGGTACTTAAGGATGTTTTTCACCGCAATCCAATGTGCCTTGCCAGGATTCCCCTGATATCTGCTAACCATGCTCAAAGCGAAGGCTACATCAGGGCGAGTACAAGTCATAGCGTACATGATTGAGCCAACTGCGGAAGCGTATGGTACTCGGCTCATTTCTGCTATCTCAGCTTCGGTACTCGGACTTTGAGTCTTACTCAATTTGGCATTACTTTGTATCGGTAGTTCTCCCTTCTTTGAGTTTTCCATACTAAAACGTTTTAGTACCTTCTCTAAGTAAGTATTTTGACTAAGTCCAATTAGTCTCTTACTTCTTTCTCTTACTATCCTTATTCCCAAAATGTAAGAAGCCTCTCCGAGGTCCTTCATAGCGAAGCACTTCCCGAGCCAGGACTTAACCTCCTGCAGAGTCGGGATGTCGTTTCCTATGAGTAATATGTCATCGACATATAGAACGAGGAAGCTTACTATACTCCCACTGGCTTTGACATATACACAAGATTCGTCTTCGCTTCGTACAAATCCAAAATATTTGACTTTATCATCGAAGCAGAGATTCCATCTGCGAGACGCTTGCTTAAGTCCATAAATGGACTTCTCAAGCTTACACACTCTATTCGGATGCTTCGGATCCACAAACCCCTCTGGCTGAGCCATGTAAACATCCTCAGCCAACTTTCCATTAAGGAAAGCGGTCTTGACATCCATTTGCCAAATCTCATAATCATGAAATGCGGCAATTGCTAGCATCACTCTAATAGATTTAATCTTCGCAACTGGCGAGAAGGTCTCATCATAGTCAACTCCGGGAGTTTGAGTAAAGCCCTTCGCGACCAATCGCGCTTTATATGTGTGTACGTTTCCATCCATGTCGGTCTTCTTCTTGAAGATCCATTTGCACCCAACGGTCTTACGTCCGGGCACGTAATCAACCAAATTCCAAACTTGGTTATCATACATGGATTGGATCTCGCTATCCATTGCCTCTTTCCACTTTACAGACTCCGGGCCTGCCATGGCTTCCTTATAGCTATTAGGTTCATCAAGGTTTACTAGTGTACCATCACTAATATACGTGTCCCCTTTGGTAGTAATATGAAAGCCATAAAACTGGGGATGAACTCTAACTCTATCGGAACGTCTAAGAGGTAAGGATTCGTCAATCGGTTCAACCGGAGTTTCCTCCTCATGTTGAATGCCAGCAGCAGAGGTTCCTTCATCTATCGACTCTTGAATCTCTTCAAGTTCGATTTGCCTCCCACTGTCTCCTTGGCTCATGAGTTCTCGCTCTCGGAAAACTCCTCTCCTCGCAACGAAGACAACATTGTCCTTCGGTCTATAGAAGAGATATCCAAAGGATGTCTGCGGGTAGCCGATGAAAATACATCGCTCACTTCGAGGTTCAAGCTTGTCGTGAGTATCTCGTCTTACGAAAGCCTCGCAACCCCAAACCTTGATATGTGCCAACGAGGGAGGTTTCCCTGTCCACATCTCGTGAGGTGTTTTGGTAACCTTCTTAGTAGGGACTCGGTTAAGGATATGGGCGGCAGTCTCTAAGGCATACCCCCAAAAAGAGATAGGTAGTGAAGCACGACTCATCATAGAGCGAACCATATCCAATAAGGTTCGATTACGCCTTTCTGCCACACCATTTAACTGCGGTGTCCTAGGAGGCGTCAATTGTGAAACTATTTCACACTCCTTGAGATAATCGTGGAATTCAAGACTTAGGTACTCTCGTCCTCGATCGGATCGAAGCATCTTGATTTTCCTGCCCAATTGATTCTCCACTTCATTCTTGAACTCTTTGAACTTTTCAAAGGTGTCTGACTTTTGCTTGATTAAATAGAAATACCCATATCTACTATAGTCATCGGTAAAAGTCACATAGAAGCGGTTCCCATCCTTCGTGGTTGATCTAAACGGTCCACATACATCGGTATGTATTAGGTCCAATAGACCCTCGCCCCTTTCACATGTACTCATGAAGGGTGACTTAGTCATCTTTCCAAGCAAACAAGACTCGCATGTGTCATCTTCCCTAAGGTCGAATGAATCCAACACTCCATCCTTTTGGAGTTGGGCTATGCGTTTCTTGTTGACATGTCCAAGACGACAATGCCACAAGGATGCTTTATCCATACTAGTGGAAGAATCAATATTCAAAACATCATTTCCTAAGTTATCAACAATCATAACGGTTTCATATATTCCATTACATGGTATAACTTCAAAGTAAAAGACACCATTTAGATAAGCCAAAATAGAACCATTCTCATTATTAAAAGAAAATCTAAATCCTTGTCTATATAAACCATGAAATGAAATGATGTTTCTAGCCATTTCTGGCGAATAGCAACAATTGTTCAAATCTAAAACCAAACTATTCCTAAGAACTAAAGAATACACTCCAATCTTGGTCACAGGCGACGATCTTCTGTTCCCCATGATTAGATTTATCCTTCCTTGCTCCACATCCCTACTTCTTCTTAGTCCTTGCACATTAGAACAAATGTGATAACCACAACCGGTATGAAGAACCCAAGAAATAGCATGATTAGAATCATTAGATTTGATTGTGTATATACCTACGAAAGATGGCTTGATCTTTCCTTCTTTGATTGCTTGCAGGTAATCTGGGCAGCTTCTCTTCCAATGTCCTATCTTGTGGCAGTGGTGGCACTCTGCCTCCTTTGGGTTAGAGCAGGGCTTAGCGGGATCAACTTTGGTCCCACTAGAAGAGGCACCATCTCGGGCTTTCACCTTGCGATAGTTCTTCGATGAAGCTTTCCTATTCTTTCCCTTTCCTTGACCAATAGCCAAGACAGGATTAGCGGGCGGATTGGGAGTAGGTGCAACAGACTTGTCCTTGAAGTTGCTCTCAGCGACCCTCAAGAGACCTTGGAGTTTGCTTAGGGTGACCTCTTCTTTGTTCATGTGGTAGGTCATCCTAAATTGGTTGTACATCGGAGGCAAAGAGTGAAGCATCATATCGATCGCCAAGTCTTCACCGAAGTCAACATTTAACTTGCGAAGGCGGTCGACATACCTTTGCATCTTTTGTAGGTGCACGGTAAGAGATTCTCCATGACCCATCTTAGCGGAAATCATGTTAGTGAAAATCTCATAACGCTCTTGTCTCGCGTTTTGATGGTATCTCTCCAATAAGTCTTGGTGCATCTCGTACGGGTACATGTCCTCGTAGGACTTTTGGAATTCGGAGTTCATGGTAGCGATCATGATGCAATGTACCTTCGTTGCATCTCGCTCATGAGTTTCAAAGGCGGTGATTTCGGCGGGAGTAGCAACTTCGGGGTTGATTTTCTCGAGCTTCTCATCGAGGACATACTCCTTATCCTCATAACGAGCAATGGTGCGAATGTATCTTATCCATTCGCTAAAGTTCGTTCCATCGAAGGTGACCTTTTGGCAAAGGCTCATCAACGTGAAAGAACTAGCAGCAGCGTTGTTTGCGTTCGACATCTACAATTAGAAAGGACAAAGATAGATTAGAATAAGAATCCCTAATTATCACCCAATAAGAAAAATTAGGGCTAGGATCCAACAATAACATTTACATACTAGAAAAGGGATGCCGTAATCTAACATGAAAATAAATTGAAGGTAAGTGAATGACGATTCACTAATTCTCCATCACAAAACTTAAACTATTAGTCCTAAGTGTTTTTGAGAATTCCTAGGTTCGGATGAGATTCATTGAAACTATTCAATGGCATGTTTAAATCTCGATATGCCCCTCTTGTTTGTGACTGGGATGCCGAGGATCACAAAGCGGGTGTGAATTACCATGCAAATTCACATGGTGCCTTCATTGTAACGATCACCTATTCGATGTGCCGGTAAACCACACACGCTCCATCGAACTATGATAAACAATGAATCACCCTTTGCCACCTTCGCTTAGAACCAATTAGTGTGCCGGTAAACCACACACGCTCCACTAACTTCTTAGCAAGGTGCAAAGTGTAATTTCATGGGATTGCATCAATTCACTTTTCTTAAAGTTACTAGGATTGGGAAATTTTAAAATATGTGTAGTTACTTTATATTTCTTATTATACTTTTAATGAGAGGATGAGGTTGCCCTATCCTACCCGTTCGGCTAACGACCCTCCACCAATCAAGCAAGCGGTGGGTGTGAGTGTACACCCATTAAGCGCCATTTTATAGGCCGCAACCTTATACCCACCTTATAGATCGGCTTCGTGAATGAGGCCTACTAACGGTAAGACTAGCATTTAGTTATATATATATATATATATATATATATATATATATATATATATATATTAATCTAGTAATATCATATTAGTATAGGGTTGTATTTTAAAACTTTTAAAATCTAGGGTTTGAAATTTAAGTTGTCTAAATTAAAACTTTTAATCACAAAATAAATTTCAAAACTTGTGGGTAAGTTTCAAACATTTAAAACATGAAGGATCAAATAACAAATAATTCCAATTAACAATCAATATCCTAATTATCTATATTTGATTTTATTCAAGATTTCTTTGAAAGATAATTACCAAAATAAATAAAATAATTAATTAATTATCATATAAGGAAATTAAATATTTTATTAGTTGATAAATACCTTTAACTAGATCAAGATAATAGTCATATATATCAAAAAATCGGATTTAGATTGATCTATTATGATTAAGGTAAGTTTCCATAAGATAATTATGAAAAAATCCCGAATCTGGCCATTTCTGACGCCTGGACTCGCCGAGTGCACAAGGGGACTCGCCGAGTCCACCTTGGAACTCGCCGAGTCCATGACTTAGAAACCTAAAAATCGAATTTTGCAGGTTTGTTTCAGTTGATCAAGCAACAATTTAAAGAAAACCAAGCTAGGCTCTGATACCACTGATGGGTTTTAGCCATAAGAACTTTCCTATGTGCGCATGCAAAACCCTAATGCTTGGATCTAGGTTTTCTAATAAACATGCTTTGAATCCGAGTCTTCTAATGACTAATTAGGTTAAATAACAACATTGAAACAGATCTAGAATCATACCTTTGAGTTCCTTGTTGATCTTGAGGTCTTGGAGCTTCTAGAGTCACAAATGTCACTCCTCTAATGGCTTACAAACACCAATAGCAAGGAAGATGATTTAGGAGAGAGGAGAGGGGAGGAAATCGGCCAGGGTTCTCTTGCTTTAGGAGAGGTGCCGATTTCCTTACGCCATGGGTTCTATTTATACTTGTAGACTCCTTAAGGGTTACAACCTAAACCCTAATTGGATAATCTTCTCTTAAGGCTATCCAAATCCATTCCTTAGATATCTATATGGACGATTTTAGCTATCCTAAAACTCTTAGAATTCGTCCATACCATATCCAAATGGATTTACAGTCTAAAGCTTAACTATCAAACAATTGACAGTTTATACCCCTTTATTTAATTAATCTCTTTAAGTCACCAAATTAATTCTAATTAATTCTATGAATTATACTAATCAAATAACAAATATATTATTCATTATATTATTTTCATAATATATTAATAATATTTACTCTCTTGTAATAAATCATCCTATCAAGTTGCTATGGTGAAGGCAACCCAAAAGGACCATGCACAACCGGGTCAAATGCTTGCCTAATATAGTTGCAGCCTTAGACACTATTCCAACATACATATCCAATGTTTTCTTCAAACTTTAACAATCAAGACTCAAGTTGAGCACCATCTTCAAAATGTCTCCATATGATAACTCGAATAGTTGTTGGGTGATTGGTTCAATCACATCGACCCGATACAATGGAGAAATATTGCTAGGATACCTCATGGCTTCAAAGATGTTGACGTGAATGGTCTCGCCATCGAACTGCATGGCGATCTTCCCATTATGAACATCAATAATCGTGTGAGCGGTATTCATGAAGGGTCTTCCAAGGAGAATCATAGATGACTTGGACGGAGTCTTCTCTTCAAGGTCAATGACATAGAAGTCCGCAGAAAATACTAGTTGATTGACTTGCACTAGTACATCTTCTAACACGCCTCTTGGAAATACACTTGACTTGTCCGCTAATTGAATTATCACTCCGGTTTCTTCCAAAGGTCCAACACTGAGAGATTGAAAAACCGAGTAGGGCATCACATTTATTGAAGCTCCAAGATCTATCATTGCACTTTCAACATGTAAATCACCAATTGTGCATGGAATAGCAAACATTCCTGGGTCCTTGCATTTGGGTGGTAACTTCTTTTGGATAACTGCGGACACATTTGCATTGACTTGAATCTTTTCATTCACCTTAAATGTCCTCTTATTGGTGCATAAATCCTTAAGGAATTTGGTATAGCGTGGTATTTGCTTGATTGCATCCAATAAGGGAATGTTGATTTGGACTTTATGGAAGGTTTCAAGAAATTCCTTTTCATCCTCTTTTTTCTTCGATGAAGCCAAACGGGATGAGAATGGTGGTGGTATAACCAATTGCTTGACATTCTTGCTGGAAGAGTCGGGTTGATCAATGTTTGGCACAACCGGTTCCTTTGCAGGAGTTACAACTTTCGAAAGTTCCAATATAATAACTTCATATTCGTCTTCTCTTGAGACTCTCTTAGGGTTACTTTCTCCAAGTGTTTTCCCACTTCACAAAGTTATTGCACTCACATTGGGGTTCTTCTCGGTTTGAGATGGAAGTTTACCCCTTTGTTCCATCTTGTTGAGAGCGGTGGCCAAGTCTCCAATTTGTGCTTGAATGTTGGAGAAAATGTTCTTGGTTTCTTGTTGAAATTGGGTTTGACTTTGAGCAAGAGAAGTAACAAGTTCTTGAAGGCTCATTTGATGGTTACCACTTGATTGGCCTTGTTGTGGAGGTTGTTGGTTGGTTGGAGGGTGAAAAGAAGGTTGTGGATATGGAGGTTTTTGAGAGGGGTATTGTGGGTGTTGAGGTCTCATCAAAATATTTGGTGGGTTTTGCTTTGGTGGATATGGATTGTGTGGGTTGTTCCTCCAATTTGGGTTGAAATTATTTTGAAATCCCATGGGTCTTGGTTGACCTTGATATCCTCCCATTGCATTCACATCTTCCGGTTCGTTACTAAGTGAGGGACACTTATCCGTATAATGCCCCGTCATTGCACAAATGCCACACACCATCAATTGTTGACCACTTCCCACCACCATTTGACTTAGCATATTAGTCAAATCCAAGAGCTTTGATTCCAAGTGTTGAGTGTTGTTAATTTCACCAACCATTTGTGTAGAATTTCTCTTCATGTCATTTCTAGTCCTAAAGTTCCTTTGATTTTGAGAACTGGTTCCAAAAAGTGATCTTATCTCTTGAGGGGTTTTGTTGAAGATGTCACCACCACTTGAAACATCAATCATCCTTCGATCCTTGTCATTCATTCCCTCATAAAATTGTTGAAGAAGTAGTTGTTTGGGAATGTTGTGTTGAGGGCAACTTGTACACAAGTTGTTGAATCGCTCCCAAAAATCATGAAAAGTCTCATTCTCCCCTTGACAAATCCCTAAAATGTCACTTCTTTGACTTGATATCCGGGAGGTAGGATAGAACTTGTTATTGAAGTCCTTGAGTAACTCTTCCCATGTGTGAATAGATCCCGATGGCAAGTTGAATAACCATTCTCTAGCTCTATCTTCCAAGGTGAGTGGGAAGGTGATTAGCTTGAAATCATCCAATGTCACATTTTCGGGCAACATGCTAACACATATAATGTGAAAGGACTTCAAATGCCTTTGAGGATCTTCTCTATCCAAACCATGGAACTTGGAAAGTTGATGTATGAAACTTGACTTCAATTCAATTCCCCGGCGGTTTGCGGGATAAACAATACCAAGAGGTGTGTGAGTAACATCCGTCTCCATCATTTGTCTAAGTGTCAACTCTTGAGGGGGATTGGGTGGGTTGGGGTGATTGGGATATTGTTGCATGTAATTGGGATATTGTTGGTAGGGTGGGTATTGGTGGTTCATTTGTGGTGGATAAGGCTGGTAGTTAGCGTATTGGTGATAAGGGAGTTGTTGTGGTGGATACATTGGGTTTTGGTACATTGGAGGGTGTTGGTAATTGAGTTGATTTGGGTAATGTACTTGTTGAACTTGAAAAGCATTGTTTTGAGGTTGGTTGTTTTGGTGGAAGTGTTGGTTTTGTGGTTGTGTTGGTGGTTGATAATTGGGTTGGTTTTGAGGAGGGGCTTGATTCCAAGGTGGCATATCAATGAGAGGTTCTTGTGGTTGTTGTCTTGGTTGATGGGGTGGGGTATTAGCATCTTGATTATTTGGGTTTGGGTTGGGATTTTGAGGTGGAGTGTGATTCATGGCTATGTAGTTTTCAAAAGGAATGTCTTCAAAGGATTGACCAACAATTGGAGAATTCGGCTCGGTGTCGGTATCACTTGAAGTATGAACTTGATCTTCTATGTTGATTAGTGGAGAAGAGCAATAAGCTTGAACGAGTTGCTTTTTCTTTGCTTGTTTGGCTAACTTTTTCAATCTTTTTGCTTCTTTTTCAATTTCCGGATTGTAGAGTAGTTCACCGGTTCTTGTAGACCCAGGCATAAACAATCAAATAACAATAACCAATTTCCCCGGCAACGGCGCCAAAACTTGATGGGATGTCAAGTCCACCAAGCAAATTACACCATTTGTTTGCAAATAAAATTTAATATAATGGTAAAAAGGGGTATCGATCCTCGGGAAAATGGTTGTATTCAATCACCAATGCAATCCAAAAGAACTAGTGTAATTAAACTAATTAACTACAATTAGACTAAAAAAAGGGGGAGGGGTGTTTGATTCCTTGAAAACTAAAAAAAAAAACTTGAATAATTAAAAATCTTGCAATTAAGCAAGTTGATGAGATGCTCAAATGTTGGGAATAATTGGTTAACTATGGCAATTCAACACAATTAACATTATGTGTTTATCATTAGGATCTAATACAAAGCTTATCCTTCATCTCAAATTGGTTATAGCAATCATGAAGGTTGGGGAAGCCCACAACACACCTTCTTAATTAAGATCAAGGGTTAATTGAAGCAATGGATCCCAAGAAATCAATTAGCCTTAAGAATGAAGGAATCCCCAATTCCTAGAGGATGTCAAATGCTTACACATCCATAAAGGAGTTATGATTCATAAGCTAGAGATGATTTCTACCATCATAAAGCTTTTGTTCTAGATAAATTCAATGATCCAATGCAAAATCAAAGAAACAAATCAACAATTGCTCATTCAATTACTAAGCTCATGATCAAAGCATCAAATAAGCATAAGAATTGCAAACTAGAATCATAAACATGGAATAAATTGATAATCAACATAAATCCTTCAAAACCCACAAACATTCATTGGTTTTCAACCAAAGTCAACCAAATAAGACTATTAGCCAGTCATGGCAACAAAGTAACAAGAACAATAATCTAATTGCATAAAGAAACTACCTAAGATTTGGAAAGATGAAAAGAAATGGTTTCTAGCTCCCAAAATCGCCTCTTGCAAGTCTCCAATGGTGAAAAATCGTCAATGTGCCTCTAGATCTGACCCCCCCAAGAGTTATGGTGAGCCAAATGACCAAAATGCCCAAAACTGGGCAGTTGCGCGGGTACCCGCGCGACGAAAATTCCACCCGTGCAAACGCTGCTGTGTTGCCATTGGTCCACCATTCCATTACTCCACCCTTCCACTACCAAAGATTCCTTTGGTCCCCCCCCCCCTTGTCCATGTAATTTGAATACACCAATCATCATTTAGCTACCAAATGGATGCCCTAAATCCAAAATTAGAAATTTATGATCCACCTTCACAAGCCCAAATAATCCAAGCCATCAACTTTAAAAGCCCAACAATGCCTCGAGAGCCCACTAAACCTGTCTCCAATCAACCCGCAACCGCAACGAATACCGAAAACCTGCAAAATACCTTATGCAAAATAAAAAACACCCGATACGATCCATAATAAAGAAAATAAAGAATATACAATGCAATACTAATAAAAAAAGCTAAAAATCTAAAATAAACTAATAAAAATAAGGAAATAAAATAAGCTATCATTTATTTACCGCCACTATTACATTGTGAGAACTGCTATTTTAATTTGCAGTCTATGACGGTTAATTTATTTGTGTCATTGATAATAGCTTAGATTACAATACAATCAACTTAATAAATCAAATGAAGATCTTTAATCGATTACGATAATGTTATGTTTGTAGACTTTTGGTATCATATCTATATGAGTTTTTTATTTTATTTTTGTTTTAAAATTTTTAATATATTTGTTATTTATATATATTTTAGTTTAATAATATATAAATATAGTCAAAATTAAAATAAAAGCGAAAAATAAAACCAATCGAGGTTCCTTGTGAAACCAAAATCATGGAATTTAGTTTCCAAATTAAGTGGATAAAAATAAAAATTAAAAACAGAAACAAAATCAAAATAAGGTGAAATCAAGTTTGGAGATTTAGTTTTAATGACTGAATTTTAAAGGGCATAAAAGGAAAAAGAAAAAGATCTGGTTTTAATGACTGAATTTTAAAGGACATAAAAGGAAAAAGAAAATTTTAGTAACTGGATAAATAAAAAAACCAAGTGAGATATCAGCTCCTAAATTCAATATCAATAAATTCTATATCCTTCAAAACCAATATAACTATTCCATTAAACTATTTATAGAATACGAACTAATAAATAGATGCGAGTCTTGATATAAAGCTGATTTTTTTAAACCATAAATTTATTCTATTTTTAAATTACTCTTAAATCTATCTATATCTTTAATAAGACTTTACACTCCACCTTGAAAAGAAAGAACAATCCGGATATCGTTGAACTAAAAGTCATTTGGTTATATAAAACTGAATGGTTGTAAATCGATCATATTAAATAACTAAATACTACTTTTCTAGTCATTTGGTGATATAAAACTGAATGGTTGTAAATAGATCATATTAACTAAATACTACTTTTCTTTTTAAGCCATTTGGTAAATTGATCATATTAGATAACTAAACACTACTCTTCTTCTTAATACAATTATATGATTGACCTTTTTAATATTCATTATACATTATAATCAAGTCCTCTCATCCCCCGTCCAACTTTCTTTAATCTTAGGGCCTTCAGGCCCTTCTTCTCCTAGTAACTCAGCAGGGAGCTTATTCAAAATCCTTAAGATAAGTCGCTTGAACTTATCCGGAAAATGATTTGCTATCTTTATCACCTCCTTTGTAAATGTATAACTAAACTTAGGACCCCATCTACCGGTATAATTCAACCATGGTTCCATATATGAAACATTGTAATCAACACAAACAACTTGATAGCTCGATGCAATATCCATCAAGTTGTTGCTTTTCCCAGTATCATCTCTAACACCAAACCCTAAAATCTTTTCCGCCCTGACGACAGGCAACTTGCTTGAATCCATCTTGAGTACCTCCTCTAACAATTTCATGTCATCCGCATCAATCTCAACAGTCGAATGTAGATGATAACTTGGAGTATTGTAGTGTGAATGCCCATGCAAGGATGCATACACAACTGGTCGAGTTCCATTCATGAACTCAAATTCATGAGGTGTCACCCATACTCCAGCAGCATGGCGAGAGAGATAGATTGATTTTAGAATCCCATTGAAGTTATCAACCCTTAACGTTATATGCTCCCAATCACTAACATGTTCTCCAATCATTCCCAAGCTAATGGTGAAAGGTCCTAGCTGAAACCTCCCTCCACCATTAAAAGGGTAATACAACCATATGGCAAGATCAGTAAACGTTGCTCCTAACGCTGATTTTACATGCACATAAACAGTCGCTTCTGGCAAAAACCCTTTCTTCACCCTTTCTTTCTCAGCTTCATCGGATGGGAGGTCTAGATACAAACCATCCACTGAACTATTGCTTGGAAGATTTACACCATCGTTGATCACTGGCCATGGGATCATGCCACTTCGGTGTAGCTCAGCTCCATTTTGAAAGAACCACAAAACCGAAGACGGGAGGTATTCTTCATCAGGATGTAAATACACCATAGGAGCATAAGCTTCGATCATTTTCTTAATTTGTAAAGAATTCGGCATAGCTGAATAAGTATCATTCCTAACCATCTTCAAACATGCTAACTCTTGCATGTCGGATCCATTAACTCGTGCCAAAAACGTACCTGTAGGAACACTTAGCGCTCCACCATTTGGCTTTGTAGTATAGATATTAATGTCAACCATCTTTAGTCCCCATAACCATTCGTCCACTGTGATCCCATCGGTGAAGTCCTTTCGAACACACCTGACCATATCAAGTGAGGGTTTTTCGGGTGAAGTGGTGACGATGTGGCCAATGGCTTTATAAGCAAAAGGCGGAATAGGCATCCAAATGTAGCCATCGACATCTTTGTTGATATCTAAACCTTTGCTTGTCCATATAAGAGTGTAGTCTATGGGACGACGTAGGGAACCCCAATATAGGTTACCTGTGGTGTCTTTAGCAGTAAGAACTGAGGAAAAGATGGACTTTGAGTTGGGATTGCAATAATGGCCAAGCAAACTGAACCCTAATGGAATGGAAGCAGGTTCGAAAAATGATACACCGAAATCATCTGGTCCACCACTCTTTATAGTCCAGATTTTCTTGAAATATAATGCTTCGTGCACTTCTATTCCTCCAAGATCAATGACTCCTTTTCCGAAGTCTCCACCTAACACAAGAAAATGTTTACATTTATTATAATGGAAAATTTCGGTAACTTAGTTTTATGAAAAAGTGTCAAACTTTATTTTTTTAAGAGAAAAATCTTGATTATCGGGCTAAAAATTTAAATCAACTCTTTTGTCCGGTATTGAATATATACCAAGGAATCTGTCATTTTTGTTAAAAAAATGTAATGAGTTTTATGTAAGTTTATTCAAAATATTAGTAATTTTTTGAAAGATTATGGAGAGTGTGTTATTATATTCGAAAACTCATAATATGCTGACCAAAATTACGAAAAAGTCTTTATAATTTTTTAATAGAAAGATATAGGTTACCGGGCAAAATATGTAAAACCGGACAAAAGGGCCGATTAGAATTTTTTTACCTGTCTGGGATTTTTCTGTTAAAATACAGAAACTTTGGGACTTTTTCTCTAAATTAAGACAAACTAAAGAGATTTTTCTAGAATAACCCTATTATGAACTTAATTTTTTTTGGAAATATGTACAGCTAGCGTCATATTAATCAATATTGGCTTTCTTAAAATCAGATAAAGTTTCAATAATATCAACGTTGACTTTTGATGGTTTTAATACCAATCATAAAACAATAATTACAAAATTTGGTATTTGTAAAATTCAAAATATAAACCTTGACTTTTGATGGTTTTAATACCAATCATAAAACAATTAATACCTGTAGGATACGAGGGTGGATATGAAAAATCAAATGATATGACCCCGGTATCTTTTTGTATGTTGTTGTTAGGATTGAGTGTTGTTGAGAAGTCACTCAATGCATGAGATGCATTAGAAACAATCTGGAATATTATCAGAATTGTTTTGGAAATCTGAAATAAGAACCTACAAGAAGATAAACGATTTTATTACTACTCTTGAAATATAGCAATATTGGTAAAGAACGCTATTCTCCTACTAAAATCACGAACGAACAAACTTAATCAGTTTACAAAAAAAAATGATAGTGAGACCAAATATATTGACATTATTTCGTAAAAAGATGTACTATTCATTTTTAAACTTTTGTAAGAGTTGACTTTTAATATTATAATAATGGAGTCATGAATTATGTAATGACAATTGACAAGTAGAACAAATCATTCAAACTAGAACAATGAAAAAGGAAAAAAATCATGAAATTGATTTTTTTGTATGTCAAAAGGTAGAATTAAATGGAGATAATTCTCGCAAACATGCAAATGCAGAAATCGTAAATTCTGTTGAGTTTATATTTCGTTTCATGTCCAGCCATGGGGACCAATGATAGAAGAATTCATTCTTATATGTAGATATCGACAATGAGAATGAACAAACTGAGGGAATTCTACTACGTACTGATGATAATTAACTAGTTTTCAACTACAATACAAGAGAGGAAACATTGTTTCAAATAACGTACACAAATTAGATTTCAGTTGGGTTGTATACGTACCTCAAGCACAAGTATGATTGTGATAAGCATTTCTCCATTAGTGATGTGAGCGACCTGTAAATGAATAGAATATTGTTTGTGATGCTGGGTCGCAAGTGAATCGTTTGTAAGTTATAGCATTATAATTGGTGAAAATTATGGTAATTCAATACTAAATATAGATAACGTTATATCACGAGAATAATATACTAAAATAAAAATATTTTCTAGATAAATTTTAAATATCCGGTCAAACCTTAATAAAATTTAGCATTACACATTACTTACTTGATATTAATATAGTATACCAAAGAGTTTTTCCTCTAATATGTGTACGGAAAAGTATATGTCATTCTTGAAATGGTTGAGAGTTAAAGTCCTATATATATTTAGAGATGAGCGTAGGCGGGTACCTGTGTTAATTATCTGGAACTGGAATTGGAATCGATAGTTCCCAAAATGTTGGAACCAGAACCAAAACCGGCGGGTAGCGGTTCCCCTAGCGGGTACACAGTTCGTTAAATTTGTTGAATTTTAAAATATTTAAAATTATATCTATGAGTTAGCATTCAAAGAATTGAAATCTGTAGCTAAACATATATTTCTATGAATTGGAATTTAATCTTGGTTTAATTTCAAAGTGAAAATTATATACGGATATTTAAAGGTTAAACAAATTATTTAAATATCTAGAATTCTAAAAGATGTTATTCAAGATGATACTTATATATCGGTTCTGGTGGGTATCCAGTGGGTAGCGGTTTCGATTCCGGAAGTTGGTATCGAGTTCCGTTGTTCATCCCTGTATATATTGAAGAAAATGTCTACATACATACATAAGACTTTTTTTTTTGAATCGGCAAATAAGGGAGCAACATAGAGTTAGAATTCCGTTGTTTGTATCGAAATTTAGACCAACTAAACACCATTGTTATGACATTATTAGCCATTTTGATAGGAGAATGTAACATCTTGTTAAACATTTTGTCGTTCCTTGTCTTCCAAACATTCCATAAAAGACCATAAATTATGTTGTGAGCAATTTCCTTTTCTTCATGATTTCATCCACTTGGGAGTAGGAGATAAGAGGGATACCACACCTTTTAAAGATCATTTTATCATATTTTTAGCAAACAAACACTCCATGTAAAACATGAAGCCTTGAGGAGAGGTAAGCTAACCCACTCGATTTGAATACCCGATGAAGTGGTAATCTTTAAATCCAATAATCTCAACAAGACATCAATGTAAAATCGCCTATCTTAAACTAAGTTGTAGAACTCGTTACTCGGTATCTGTTCGGCCAACTACCGAGTAGTCAGTACTCGGGGAGTACTCAGATTTGGTAATTCATGTAGAAATATTTATAGAGAAATTATATATGTCAAAATCATAAGTTAAAACCATAAGTTGATTGAAATATATAACAAAATTATATAAATGTGAATACACAAAAACTGAAAAACACATAATAGTCTCACTTCGTGAGTAATTACTGAATATTTAGGATATATATATATATATATATATATATATATATATATATATATATATATATATAGTAATAATAGCATGTGTTTGTGTTAAATAATAAATCATTAAGTATATTATACATATTAATCATCGAGTTGATCGAGTTTTCAACATTGCTTACTTTAATAAGAGGCCGATCTAGGAGTATTCGAGATTATGTAACTCGCCTCGGTAAGGGGCCGAGTAGTGAGTACCCGGAGGAGTAATCGGCAAACTCGGTGAATTTTACAACACTAATCTTAGGTAAGGCTAAAGCTCCGATGCATTTTTCCTTTCACCACATTCATTTGAAACTCCCATGACTTTTCAATTTCTTTCTAATAATAATTATAAGTTGGTTAATAAGGTTAAATAAATATCAAACTTAAAATGTAATCATATATAAACTAAATTTCAATATTAAAATAATATCTTTACTTCTACTTATAAAGTGATGCTTTTTAACTTTTAACATATTATACTTAATTTATTAGTTTTAACATATTATTGGATGTAAAACATTATCATTTTAAAGATACAATTTTGAAACAATTTGTATAAAATACTTAAATTATTAATTTGAATATAACGTTACCGCGTCAACTCAAATATAAATCTTAGTTTAACTTAAACAACCCAAATAATATTTTGTAAATAGTTAAAAGTGATTAATCGTAGTGTCTTTCTAATAATGATTATAAGTTGGCTAATAAGGTTAAATAAATATTAAACCTAAAGTGTAATTATAAATATACTAAATTTTAATTTTTAAATAATATCTTTACTTCTACTTATAAAGTTATATATTTAACTTTTAACATATTAGATTTAATATGTTGTTCTATTTAAACCATTATCAGTTTAAAGCTAGAATTTTTGAACAGTTTGGATAAAATACTTAAATTGTTAATTTAAATAGAACATTAGAATGTCAACTTAAATATAAATTTCAGTTACACTTAAAAAGCCGAAGAATATTTTCTAAATAGTTAAAAGTGATAAATTGTAATGATAAATGCAAAAACCAAATTGTAATCTCAATTTAACTAAAATATTTCCTAAAGATATTTTTATAATCATTAAAAGTTTTCTAATAAGTAGCTTAAATAATTTACAACAAAAATAGTTAAAAATAATTCTATATAAATGATTATATTGTTACCTTTAAAATAAAAAAACAATGTTTGATGTTTTAAATAATTATAACGATAGAAATTAAAACATTAAGCAAATACATTTAAAAAAAAATAATTAACAATAACAACAACTATAAATAACATTAAATCTAATATTATATTTAATTTTATTGATGTGTAAGTAGTGGGTAAAAGTCATTCAAACGATTGAGATTATACAGTTATAATAGATGTATATATTATCATATAATTCAAAATAATCAATATATTATATCAATTTAGTATACGAATTATTAATCAAATTTAACAATATTATTGATATATTTAAAAAAAACATATATTTGTAAAGACTTTCAACTATACAGGTGTTTCTGCGCAATGCGGAGACATTCACCTAATTATTATTAATAAATGTGTACTTAGCTATTCTAAAAAAAATTAACAAAAGTTAGTAAAATGTGATTTTTTTATGTAAACATCAAAAAATCCATTAAATGACACAGGGCACACCGTTAGAAAAAAAATTCAATTTTTTCATTAAATGTAAAATTATATTTATATGTGGGTATTACATAGATGACTACCGAAACCAATGAAAATTATGGAAACCACTAATTACTGAGCTACTAAGTAGTTATCGCGGTCAAAAATATTATAGTGGTCACCAACCATTATTTGAAATCGTGGTTCTCACAGCAGTATAACATTTTTTATATTAAGTAGAATATATATATATATATATATATATATATATATATATATATATATATATATATATATATATATTATATTATATTATTAGTCGGTAAATCATTTAATGTTAAACCTAATCCAATTAATTAGTGAATCAGTAAATCTTACTTCACATATCATATTTAGTTAATCAGACTCACATATCACAATTAGTTAATCATATTTCACAGACCGATTACCAATATCACAATTAATCATAATTTAACACAATCAACAAGAAAACATAAGCAATACTTACCATTTTATCATACTTCAACACATTCCCAGTTAGCAAATAAAATGATTAAGTAATTTGATGGTTAATAATAATGTAGTATTTGAAGTCTTCAACACAATTAGCAAGATAGCACATACATAGTTTCAACGGAAGTCATGACAGTCACAAAATCACAATTTTATTCAATGGAATGACACAAAAGTTTTGGTTTGAACTAAGAAAAAACAATTTTATTCAATACTTAGACACAAATATATATATATATATATATATATATATATATATATATATATATATATATTATTAAAATAGCCTAAAAATGAAATTTATTCAAATAACGGTTATAGTGCTGCTATAACGGTGACAAATCGCGGTAAATCACGATGATAATAACGTCACTGTTATTTTGAAATAGAGTTTCGTTGCCTCCGTTAACCGCTATAGCGCCACTATAGCACCATTATTGACTAGCTATGATCCTAAATAACTTTGAAAAAAAAAGATATGATAACATAAAAATGTCGGACCAAATAAAAAGATAATATATAATGCACTAGAAAATAATAAGTTAAAACTGATTATTTTGACAAGACACGTAAAGAAACATTAGGGTGGACAAAATGAAGCTAAGTAGGGGTATAAACGAGCCAAACCGAGCCCGAGCCTGACCAAGCTCGAGCTCGGCTCGTTTAATTTTGAGGAAGCTCGAGCTCGAGCTTGATTCGAGCCTTTAAATGAGGCTCGAGTTCGGCTCGTGAACAATTCACTGGGCTCGCGAGCCTAAACGCGCCTCCATGTATATATGTGTGTGTGTGTATATATATATATATATATATATATATATGTGTGTGTGTGTGTGTGTGTGTTAGTGTGTATATACGTATGTATGTAAATATATATATATATATATATATATATATATATATATATATATATATATATATATATAGGCTCGTTTAAGCTCGTTTAGGCTCGCGAGCCCAATAATTGAAGCTCGGCTCGAGCTCGTTTAATAAACGAGCCTCACAATTAGGCTCGAGATCGGCTCAGGCTCGTTTAATTCGACCTCGAGTCGAGCTTTTAACGAGTTGATTCCGAGTAGCTCACGAGTAGCTCGGCTCACTTACACCTCTAAAGCTAAGTGGCCTTCAGATTACCTTCAGTATTGAGGGTATCGTCAATTTATACTCTAAAAAACCAATACGATAATCACTTACCTTCATAACTCTCCAAATTTCATTCCAATCTTCTTTATTTCATTCCAACCTTTCATATTATATTCCAAATGGATTCTAGTTGTGACAATAAAAAAAATTAACAACAGATAAAACCATTGAAGAAGCGAAAGCAGTTCGCAGGAATTCCCAAATGTCATATTATCCCCAATATGTTGATTAATACCCTACGCAATATGTGTATAGTCTATTTCAAATTTCTCAAGATTAGTCAAATTTTAATCCCTTCCTACAATCCATTCACTAATCCAATTATGTGATACCCAAAACGTGGAATAAATAGATTCAAGCGACGAATCTTAGAGGAGGAGTTACGGTTGATTAAAGAAAGACTAATAGAAAAAGATTGTAAGTCTTTGTGCAACCGCGTTACCATGTGTATGGAGGATTGTTGAATACCAAGCTTGCTAGGGTTACCACGTACATGGATGATTACCAAATACGATGCTTGCTCGAATAGTGATTTGCGATTAAGAGTTGTAGAATTTCTTATTTTATTTTAATTACTAGACGAATATCCGTTTGTTGCGCAAAATACAATAAATATGTATGAAATATTTACAAATATATGCTTTTTTAAATATATTAAGGACGTTATTGTTAGATTGTATACAATAAATTTTATAATAAGTTGGTATAAACATTTTTTTGTTATGAACTGTATAATAATATAGACATCTTTTAAAATTCTGTAATCCCAATTGTCTTAATAACCTCTAACTACGAGTTACTCATGAATAAAATTAAATATAATATATAGTTTAATAATATTATATTTGTTATGATTATTTATTTTTAAAAAGTTTATTTTCTTAAGATTTTAATTTCTATCATTGTAATTATTTAAAACATCAAACATTGTTTTTGTTTTTTAAAATAACAATATATTTTTTTGTATATAATATTACTTTTAACTATTTTTGTTGTAAGTTATTTAAAATAATGTATTTGAAAACTCTTACTTATTTTAATTTGGTTATAGAAGTTTAACTTTTTTAAAATTTATTTCATGAATATTGTTAGTTTCTTTAATTGTAATTATTTAAAACAACAAACATTATTTTTGTTTTTAAAGATAACATTATAATTTTTTTTTATATAATATTGCTTTTAACTATTGTTATTATAAGTTATTTTTAAGTTATTTATTTGAAAATTCTTAATGATTGTAAAAAATTGTTTCATGGTTATTTTTGTTAATTTAATATTATAATTTAGGTTTAACACTATAAATTATAACTTTTAACTATTTATAAAATAGTCTCTCGATTTTTTTCAAGTTTAACTGAAATTTTGATTTAAATTAACCGTTTAACATTTTATTAAACTTAATAATTTAAATGTTTTGAATAAAAATATAAATTATACAAAATTTGTGACTTTAAATTGACAATTGCTCATATACGAGAATATATCTAAACTAATAAGTTAACTATAATATATTAAAAAGTTAAAGTCACAATTTTATAAATATTAGTAAAATATGATATTTTAATATTATAGTTTAGTTCATTTACGATTAGAATTTTGGTTTTGAATTAATTTAACATTATTAACAAATTTATAATAATTATTAGAAAAAAATTGAAAAGTCATCAAGGTTTCAAATAAATGTAATGCAAGTAAAAAAGCCTCTTTTTATAAGTATACCAGGCAAATACATGCACGTTGAGCAAAATACAACCATATATTTGAAATATTTATAAATATATGTTTTCTGAATATATCAATGACATTGTTGTTAGTTATTATATAATAAATTTTACAATAAATTGGTATAAACATAGTTTGTTTTGAATTATATGATAATGTAGACATCTTATAGAATTCTATAATCCAAATTGTTTTAAGGACCTTTACCAACAAGTTATTCAAGAATACAATTAAACATAATATATTATTTAATGATATATATATATATATATATATATATATATATATATATATATATATATAGTTGTTGTTATGATTAATTAATTTTAAAATGTTTATTTGCTTAAGATTTTAATTTCTATCATTGTAATTATTTAAAATATCAAATATTGTCTTTTTAAAGGAAAAAATATAATTTTTATATATAATTTTACTTTTAACTATTGTTATTGTAATTTATTTAAAATAACATATTTGGAAACTCTCAATTATTTTAATTTGATTAAAAAAATTTAACGTTTTTAAAATTTATTTGATTAATATTATTAATTTCTTTAATTTCAATTATTTAAATCAACAAACATTGTTTTTGTATTTAAAGATAACATTATAATTTTTTATATAATATTACTTTTAACTATTCCTATTTTAAGTTATTTTTAAGCTACTTATTTGAAAAATCTTAATAATTATAAAAAATATTGTTTTTATTTTTGTTAATTTAGGATTACAATTTAGGTTTAACACTATTATTTATAACTTTAAACAATCTATAAAATAATCTATTGATTTTTTTTTCAAGTTTAACTGAAATTTTGATTTATAATAACAATTTAAGATTTTATTAAAATTAATAATTTAACTATTTTACATAAAATCATAAATTATACCAAAGTTGTGACTTTAAAATGACAATTGCTTACATACAACAACATATTTAAACTAATAAGTTAACTAAAATATATTAAAAACTTAAAGTGATAATTTTATAAATAGAAGTAAAATATGATATTTTAATATTGTAGTTTTGTTCACTTTTTATTAGAATTTAGTTTTTATATTAATTTAACATTATTAACCAATTTATTATAATTATTAGATAGAAATTAAAAAGTTATGGAGGTTTCTGATGCATGTCGTGCAAGAAAAAATGTCCATTTGATAAGTATTTACTAGGCAAATATTTGCACGTTACACCGAATACAACAATATATTTTATATCTTTACAAATATCTGTTTTCTAATATCTCAATGACGTTGTTGCTAGCACGTATATAATAAATTTTATAATACGTTGATATAAACATTGTTTGTTTTGAATTATATGATAATGTATAATTTTATAATCTCAATTCTATAAATGGTCATTACCTGTGGATTATTCATGTATAAAATTAATTATACTATATGGTTTAATATCTATAGTTGTTGTTATGATTAATTATTTTAAAAAAGTTTATTTGTTTAGGATTCTAATTTCTATCATTATAATTATTTAAACCATCAAATATTGTTTTTATTTTTAAAGGTAACAATATAATTTTTGTATACAATGCCACTTTTAAATATTGTTGTTGTAAATTATTGAAAATAACGTATTTGGAAACTCTTAATTATTTTAATTTGATTTTAGAAATTTAACTTTTTTAAAATTTATTTGATGAATATTGTTAGTTTCTTTGATTGTAATTAGTTAAAACAACAAACATTTTTTTGTTTTTAAAAATAGCATTATAATTGTTTTATATAATATTACTTTTAACTATTCTTAGTATAAGTTATTTTTAAACTACTTATTTGAATATTGTTAATGATTATAAAAAAAAAGTTTATTGCTTTGTTTTTTTGGTTAATTTAGGATTACAATTTAGGTTTAACACTCTAATTTATAACTTTTAACAATTTATAAAACAATCTCTCGATTGTTTTTCACGTTTAACTGAAATTTTGATTTAAGTTAACCATTTAACATTTTATTGAAATTAATAATTTAACTATTTTGCATAAAATAATAAATTATAAAAAAGTTGTGACTTTAAAATGATAATTGCTCACATACGACAATATATTTAAACTAATAAGTCAATTATAATATGTTAAAAACTTAAGATGATAATTTTATAAATATAAGTATAATATGATATTTTAATATTGTAGTTTACTTAATTTTTTATTAGAATTTACTTTTTATATTAATTCAAAATTCTTAACTAATTTATAATAATTATTAGAAAAGAAATTTAAAAGTCATGGAGGTTTTAAATGCATTTGGTGTAAGTAAAATATCTCTTTTATAAGTGTATATAAATATATATAAATTGTTTTGGAAATTTAATTATTATTTTTATGATTTTTATTAACATTTATAGTAGTACATTTTTTAATGAGATGTTAATTTTTACTTTAGTTATACTTTTTTTTTTCTCTTTTACTTTAAACTTCTAAATAAATTAAAAAATAAATGAAAATTGTGTTGGTTGAAAATATTCCATGTGTTTAGTGTTAACGGTAGGCCTCACAATCGGGTTGAGTTTGGGGGTTAACGGGTTACGTGTTGAGGGATTGACGAGTAAGAAAGATAAACTCAACCAAACCCATATGGATTGGCGGGTTGGCAGATCACAGCTTTAAATTTTTTCCAGTTTTGAATTGAAAATCTAACCTAATGCCACACAGTACTAATATAATTTGGAATCACGTACATATGTTTTCGTATCAACTTTATCTTATCTATTAAATGTATATTTTAAGTTTATGTATCTATTCATAAAAATGTATATTTTGTGATATTCATAAAACGTATGTTTTTATATGTAAGAGTTGATTTTTTTTCTTTTTTTGATTTTTGGTAAGTTTTTTTTATTTTCATAAAGATAGTAGTTTTGATTGATTATTATTTTTTATATTTAACGTGTACTCGTGAACCAAACCGTGGTTACCCGTCTTTATATAATTCGAGGTTTTTTAGCAATTCGGTTCTATTTCGGTTAGTGCATGCAAAGTATCTGCCTTAATGTCACGGTTTACTATTTTATTAATATTTGATTTGAACCCCCTCCCCTCGGAACACCCCTACTCATGGTTTTCAAATTCATCACTTCCGGTTCCATTCATAGTTACCATTTACTTTATTCGGTTAGAGCATGTACGTGTGTCTATATATATATATATATATATATATATATATATATATATATATATATATATATATATATATATATATATATATATACACACACACATATAGGGGACGGTTTATTTGAAAAAAAAAGTAGAGATCTTGAGATTCAACCTCAGCCACATACTTATCATTTGCCGCTACGCTCCAGTATACTGGCAACAACGGGGTACGCCTAATCATAAATGATTATATGACAGAGATGTATAATCATACATGAATATACAGGCTTATACGTATATGTCTAATCGTAAATGATTATACATATATGTCTATTCACAGATTGAGTATATGATTATGACAATTGGTGACAAAAGAGGTGGTTGTGGTATAAGTGACGGAGGTGGTAGTGGTGGGGTCGGTTTGTGTCAGAGGTGGTGGTTGTAGTGGTGGCAGTTACGATTGTGTTGGTGGGGATGGTGGCGGAAGAGAAAGGAACGGACGGAGCTATATAATCATTTATGATTATAACAGGCTTGTCGCGACGGTAAATAATCTCATTTATTGTAACCCTAATGTATTGTACGAAAAGGCCTTTTACGATAGGAAATAATAAATCCTTCTCTCTCTCTCATGTTTTTCGTGGACATGGCCGATCATCTAATTATGTGAAAAACATAACTTGATTTTGTCTTATTCTTTTGATTTTTCATTTATTACTCTGGTGAGATCATTTATCATTGTTCAAAGTTTTGTTTTAACCTAACAATTTGTATCAGTGCTATGGTAGAATAAGAGAATGTTAAGATCGATAAATTTTAATGATACGATTTCAGGTTTTTGAAGGATCAAAATAACAAGATACATCAAGTAATAAAGAACTAAGAACAAAGAATAATCAAAAACCAATTTTGATTAAGAACTCTCATAAAGCGAGAATGCATAAAGCGATGTACTTTTACATGCAACGCTTGCGTAACTTATATATTAGGGTAAAGGCTATTCTAGAATGAGATATCTATAAATCAGGGATTCATACACAAAAGATATATACCATACATAAATGATCCAATCACTAAGACAATAGATCTAAGACTTACAGCTTAAGAAAGTAAGACGTTGTAGTGAAAGCTCAGACAACGGTTGATAACGTTGTGTAAACTTAATCATCGTGAAACAAGGTGTTACTTATCATATTATAAGGTTTAACCTTACATTCTAATGATGTGAAAACCTAATCTAGTTAAAAGCCATGAAGATAGACTTTATCAGCTGCAACAATAATCTATTGTTTGGTCCATTAATAATCATAACAAGCAAGCTTTTCTCTTCTTTGATTCATCATATAAGAGATTATCCATCTAGTAAGAATGAGCTTCTGTCTTGTCTTTACACTCAAGCCTTAAGTGGAATAAATGTTAAGTAGGATCTTTGCAAATGTCAATAGATCGTTCAAAACACATTGTGTTGTGATTTTTGGCCTAATCATTGTGTTTTTTTAAGGACATTCGAATGAGATAAACGATTAGTTATGGTGTTAGGAAAGGAAAACTATATTACTTGGACTTGAAACCGAAGAACTTAAATAAGGAGGAGGAAGCACTATTTGTAGAAGAATATTAATGAAATAAAAAGGAAAAAGATATTTGGTTGTATCATCATAGATTTGGTCATACATTTTTGGTTACCTAAGACAATTAATTCCAACTTTATTTAAAAATTGTGATGTTTCAAAGTTTCATTGCGAAGTGGCTAAAAGCGATCGTTCATCTTTTCCATTAAATTTAAATAGAAATACACTTCCATTCATGAATGGATCTCGATGGTTTGTTACATTTATCAATGACTACAATAGAATGACGTGGTTATGTCTCATGAATACAAAAGATGAGGTAAATATGTTGTTCCGAAAATTCCATAAGATGAATAGAACTCTTTATGGTTCAAAAATACATGTTCTCAACAATGACAACGATAGAGAGTATCAAACAATAGTCTTCAAAAATATTTGGAAGATCATGTAATTATTCATCAAATCACATATCCAAACACTCATCAGCAAAATGGAGTGATGGAACGAAAATATAGGCATTTATTAGAAGTTATACAATCCTTGTTAATTACTACTAATATGTCACTTTCATATTGGGGTGAAGCTATTGCCACGACCACCTATTTATTAGCCGTGTTCTGTCTATTACCAATGAGTTTCAAACTCCTATTCAAGTTGTAACCACTAAAGTGATCTTTCCCATGATTCTAGATTTTCCTCTTCGTGTGCTTGTATGTGTTGCTTTTGTATATATTTATAAACAACAACGAAGCAAACTAAACCCCCAAGCCTTATGTTACGTGTTTGTTGGCTATGCTTAAAATAAAAAGGCTACCGTTTCTATCATCGACCAACAAAACACATGTATGTGACCATGGACGTTGTATTTCATGAAGAAAAAATTGTTTTTTCTTTCAAGAGTCTGAATCTCAATAGGAGCACTATCATGAAGTTCATGCTCTTGATTACACATACGAGAAAGTGAATGAATCTCAGGAGGAACACGTTCAGTAAGATAATGAAGTTCCAAGAAGTGGTGAAGAATTGGGTGACAACTCCATTCCAACATAAAGTAATGCACAAAACTGTCATGATTAAAATGAATATGATGTCCAGGAAGATGAAGAGTTGTATACTACCACAACATACCAATCATTGTCTGAAGAGGATGATCGTGTTCTTGAACCTCAAAAAGAAAGAAAACAACTTCCCCATAATTATAATAGAGGTATACCTAAATCTACATATGAACCTGATATATCTTCCAAGGTTAGGTATCCTATGAGTAACTATGTGTATGGTCAAAACCTGTCAAACTTAAATGAAGGCATTTGTGAATCAATTATTTGTTGTAGTTATTCCTAAAAATGTACATGAAGCTTTAGCGTATCTAGAATAGAGAAGGGTCATACGTGAATAAATGGATACATTACTAAAGAATAAGACATATGATCTTGTAGATCTACCACCGGGAAAAAGAATAGTTGGATGTCGATGGATATACACTATACAATATAAGGCCGATAGGAGCATTGAAAGACATAAAATCTTAGCTATTCTACCTTATCAACAACAATTCGGGGTATTTTCAGGAATAAAAAGTTAGGAACATGATAATTTCATAAATTGAATGATACTTATAGGAAAAATGTTCGGGAATAAAAATTCATTTTCTAAGACGTCATGCTTATCATATGAAGTCGGGTTTGACACCTATCAGGTAGTGAACTATTACATGGTTGTACATATTCTTAAAACAATTGTATCTTTCTGTTTTCGACGTTCTTTATGTCCCAATTTTCCTATTTTCATGTACTAGGTGATGAGCCTATTGATACCCCATAATAATGTCTAATACATATATCTCTTTCAATCATATGCATTATTCCATTTGTTATATATACTAAAATTGTTCATTTATTAGGGATTCATATCAATCCAAGACTTGGTTAATATTTTGGATGTATTTCAAAGTATAAAACCCTATAAACAATAAAACCACAACTTTATTACCTATTAGGTATATTACAACAGAGATTAGGTTAACATTGTTCGTTTAACGATGGTCTGGTTTCTACAACTGTCACAGTAGCTTTTTGGCCGAAATAGTAGACCATTTATTTAGTAGTAAATGTTTTTATTAATATATACTTTTATGGGTATTTTGGGATAAGTCCTAAATTTTTGCTAAAAATAGAAAAATCATTAGGAAAGTTTGCGACTATAAACGGATAACATCTAGAAAACACTTACAAACGTGTCGTTAGGATAGCTACATTTTTCTTCATAAGTAAGAAGCGATCCCTTTTTCTTAGAAAAACATCTAGTATTTGATTTATTTAATGAAAACGTCCCCACTTGAAATTTATCGAAAGGCTGTCGCCTGGATAAGATTGAAAACGAGATTTGATTTCAGACCGTCGGACCGAATTCGTTTTAAGCTGTTGGATCAAGTGGAGAGTTATTATAAATAAATAGGAGGCTAACCCTCTAATATGGCTATACTTTAGGTCGAAATTATGTTTTGATTCAACTATTACAAACTTGTGAACTCACCAATTTTTTAGTTGACACTCTTTCAAAACCCATGTGTTTTGAGGTGGTTAGACTATTGAAAGACATACTGCAAGGATAATCATTGGATTTCAATTGTCTTTTATATTCCAATATTTCCCTTGTTGTCAATCTGTTAGGGCTTCTTTTGTACATTTTATTTTATGGTACCTAGACTAAGGGATATTGTAATCTATATTTTCAATGAATAAAAGTATTTATTCTATTATTGTATTGTTGTATGTTCAATGTATGTTTATTATTGTGATCCATGATATTGTCTCATCGCCCGGTATTTTCGACGTTGGTTGGCTGTGTGACACCTACGATTTCATCTTTTTTTTAAACAAAAATACTAACATTTCATTATATATGACATGGTATACAAGCCACAAAAAAAACTACAATCAAACAAAAACAAAACAAAACAAAACAAAACAAAAATTATGAAAACCATAGGTTCAAAAAAAAACCTACGGTGCACAAGTATATAATGCACTTTTTGTGTGTTGGACCAGCCACTACAACCTATAAACAAATAAGAAGGAAAACAAAGAGTTGTTCCTTGTTGTTGTTGTACATGAAAAAGAAAAGAAGAAGGAAAACAGATGGAGACTTGTTGTTTGCTTTCAAAAGCTGCTCTCAAATAAATCGAAAAGTAAATGGGGATATAAATAGCCTACAATATACAATGGAAATTAAAGAAAAACAAACTAAAACCTAGCCACTAGAATAGGACACTATAAGACCAGGTACACCATGTTTTTCTTGCTTTGAACCTAGTCAAATCTCTTTTATTCAAATACTAGATAAAACAAATAAAAACAAAACTTTTTGACTCATATCCATTATTCAAATCAGCCCATCTATGTCAAGATTACCCAACACTCACCCCCTTAATCTTGACAATATTATGATTCTTCAAAGCAGTGCTACAGGTTCATCATCAGCTTGAGTCAAATTAATTTCTTCTTCTTTTATTTCTTTCTTAGGACACTCGGATACATAATTTCCATATTCTTGACAATTATAGCATTTAATTTGTTGCTTGTCTCGATACGTACCTTGCTCCCTTCGATCTTCATAGCTTTGGTACCGACCATCTCGACCTCTACCACGACCTCTTCCTTGACCCAAATCTCTTCTTTGTCTATATTGATCTTGATTGAAGTTACCATGCTTGGTTTTCTCTTCCCATTCCTCTTTTGACAATAAAAGCTTGATCATTATCATCTTTATCAAGAACCTTGATTCTCTCTTCATATGTCTTCAACCTTCCCACAACTTCCTCAAGTGACATGTCCTCTATCTCTGAGTATTGCTTAATAGATGCAACAATCTGCAAAAATTTCTTAGGAATCGAATTTAGTAGTTTTCTTACCACTATCTCATCCTCCAAGCTAGACCCAAGATTCTTGAATTTAGATGCAATCTCACTAACTTTCCCCGGAAACTCATCAATCGTATTACCCTCTTTCATCTTCAACATCTCTAGCTCAGTTCTAAGTGTTTGAAGTCTTGCCTTTTGAACTCTTTCAGCTCCCAAATACCGCACATGAAGCGCTTCCCACACATCTTTTGCATCCTTATGCTTAGCCACTTGAAGCAATATATCTTCAGGTAGAGTTTGAAACACAAATGCACTTGCCATTAGATTTTTCTTTACCTTGACCGCTTTTCCCGTTTCCGGATCAACCGCTTCCCATAAGCCGTGTGCTTGTAAGATCGACTCCACCATAACCAACCAACTTGTATAATTTGTAGCTGTTAACTTGGGGCATTGCAGCAGGATACTTTGACTGGTCACGGGTACAACCTGACTTGATCCTCCTTGATCCTCCCGGGTTTGTTGTTGGCATCTTCCCTAACTTGACCCTTTCTTCTTGTACGAAACCAACCAATACATATCACTCTCTTTCTTCTTGCATAGAACCAACCAATGCTTGAGTTATTTATGATTTTTTTCTCTACAAACCACAGACACACTTACAAGTGCACCAAAACTTTGTTTTATGATCTTTTTCCTCACTTTGACTAGCTTCTTCACATAGATTAGCTTCGCCATACAGGTTCCCTGTCTTATTTGTTCACCCAAACCTTGAATTCAGCACACAACACTTTCTCAGCACACAACACCTTCTTAGGACACACCTTTCTCTTCACACAGATGAATCTTCAAAAGCAAAAAAACCAATCACACAGATTTCTTGTTTTGGAACTCGGCTCACACAGAGCTTCTACTTTCTTTGTACTCTATGGTTCACATAGAACCTCTTCCATAGATCCCACGAGCCTAGGGCTCTGATACCAAATTTTGGACCAACCCCTACAACCTCTAAACAAATAAGAAGGAAAACAAAGAGTTGTTCCATGTTGTTGTTGTACATGAAAAAGAAAAGAAGAAGGAAAACATATGGAGACTTGTTGTTTGCTTTCAAAAGTTGCTCTCACATAAACCCAAAAGTAAATGGGGCTATAAATAGCCTATAATAAACAACAGAAATTAAAGAAAAACAAACTAAAACCTAGCCACTAGAATAGGATACTATAAGATCAGGTAGACCACGTTTTTCTTTCTTTGAACCTGGTCAAATCTCTTTTATTCAAATGCTAGATAAAACAAATAAAAACTAATCTTTTTGATTCATACCTATTATTCAAATCAGCCTATCTATATCAAGATTACCCAACATTGTGCACCAAAGGAACTTATGGTTTTGTTTTATTTTATTTTATCGTTTTCTTTTTTAAAAAACATATCTACTAATTCTCATAGGGATGAGCATCGGAACCAGCCAGAACAGGAACCGGCTTCGGAACCGAACTTGGTAGGAAAATAGGAACCGAACGGGACCACCGATTCTGGTTCCTACCGGTTCTTGTCGTGTCTTCAATGTTAGAACCGGTCCTCGAGAAATAGCAACATACGGTTCTAGTTTTACCGGTTCTACTTGTTTTAGTTTCTATCGGTTCCCGATTCCAAAAATCTACAAGAATATCGTCCCGTTCTCGGCCCAATCGGTTCTATCCGGTTCCGATTCCGGCCGGTTCCCCGGTCCAAATGTTCATCCCTAAACTCGCATATTAAACAAGAAAAAAAGTTCAAGATTCAGAAACACACCTAGTTGTTCTTTGAATGCTCCATAGAGAGATAATTTCAAACTTCAAAAACACACAAAATAAGCAAAACTGAAAATTATCACTTTATATATTCTGGACCGACGGGTCTTGAAAGAGTAGACGACCCACCAAATAGTAGCCCAATGCCTCGAAAGAGTAGTCAACCGACCATTGACCGTAGTCAATGGGGCATTAACCGTAGACGCCTTACTTATTTACATTTTTAAAATCTATTTTAGGATAAATACTATTTTTTGGCTAAAAGCTAATAAATAATTAAAGATTTTGGCTAGTTTTGTAATTACCTCTAAAAATAAATATAAGTACAAGATTCATATTAATTAAAATTTTCGTTAATTAAAACTACCAGTAACATTATATAATAAAAAGAAAAAATCTATCACTTAAAATTTAAAAAAAAAAAAAGCCAAAAACCTAACATAAAAAAGCCAAAAACCTAACATAGTAATTATAAGAAAATGACACAAACGTCCTACGAACTTTCTAGGGTTTACCCTTTGAGTTTCTAAAGTTTTTGCTGGAATTTTTGAGTCCCTAAACTAGAAAATAATATGCTCTTTTAGTCCATGTTCAGTGACCTTTTAGACAAAAAAAAATTACATTATGCTGTTAGAAAACCAAAAAAATAAGTTTAGGGATCATTCGTACAAAAAAAAAAAAAAAAAAAAAAAGAAAAAAAAAACCTCTCCTTTTCCTCTAAAGCCAAGTCACACTCAATTCATATTGATCCCATAACTTATTTTTTTTGGCTTTATGGGGCATAATGTAAGTTTTTTTTGGTCTAAAAGGTCACTGAACCGGTTATTACAGATTGACAGGGATAAAAATAGCAAGTCATATTCTAGTTTAGGGATCCATAAAGCCCGATAAAAACTTTAGGGATTCAATGAGTAAACCCTAGAAAATTCATAGAGCATTTATGTGATTTTTATAAAAATACAAATATTTAATTGGGTAGATGAGATTAGTAAATATCTTCCACCAGATATATGTTTTCCGTTTACGTAATTGCTAAATCTTAACTTCGTTTGTATTGTTGACCATTAATTTCTTATTTTTCATAAGACATTTAAATATCGGTTTCATCAAACTACAAATTTTTTAAAATAATAGTATTATGTAATATGATCCAAACATATTTTAAGCTTTTTTTTTATTGGATGATTTTGCTTGTGTTTGGTTTTTCTACTTGTTTTTGTTTTTTATGACTTTTTATTGGATAATCTTACTTGTGTTTGGTTTTTCTTACTTGTTTTTGTTTTTCATGCTGTGTCGGTTCTTCTTTTTCCGTTTGATGACTTTATCTCGATTCTTCTTTTTTACGTTTGGTTAATTTGTGTCGTTCTTTGGTTCTTCTTTTTCCGATGTCGATTCCTTTTTCATTTGTTATGGTGTATCCTTCTCTTCTTCTTCTTCTTCTTCTTCAAGTTCTTTTTGCTTTCTTTCTAAATGTTTCTATAGTTCCGAGACCACCTATTCCAACATCGCAAAATAATCTCCATGACATCAAATCTTGTCCAAGTTTTTGGGAAAATACAAATAGACACAAATTGAGGGAGCTCTCCGTCCCCTATCTTCCATGTCATATATGTATGTATGTTGCTAGGCAGCACACCAATCCAAACAGTTTTAAACGAAGACCTCCATATCTGTCATATGAATTCCAAACTAAAGTTTCCAGCGTACACAAGTAATCGTATGTAGCAAAATTTTACAATGTGTTACATCTAGAGTAGAAAGTTACTACAGAAAAAACAACTTTGTTGCTTAGAAAATCATAATAAGTTAGAAAAAAAAAAAAAAAAAAAAAAAACCAATGTTGCTCAAAAATAAAACCATTAACTTCCACCAACTTAAAACGAATACTAACCAATGTCAAAGCGATTGAACTCAAATTACTCGAATTGCATGTTTCTAAAATGCAATAAGAGAATAAATATTATAAAATAAATAGAGACAAACGAAATGTTATTCTTGAACGTAAGTAAGGCTGTTGCTTTTATTTAACAACAAATGTTATAAATTGATAATACTGTATATACTTTATATAAAGTAACAACTAGGATTTTGAAACCCAAAAAAAAAATAAAATGATACCTAAACGTAATTTTGACATAAATCTACTCTAATAAATGAAAATGACTTTGCCACATGTCATTCTCTCATAAGATTAGCCAAATGTCATTTTGTCATAATTTGAAATATATTTATTTTCCACTTGTCATTACTTTAATTTTCATTTTTAATATATCATTGATTTACTTTCCATAAATTAAACCTACCATAATGACTATCAAATTTTAAATTTCAAATTCAATTCCAAATAAATTTACAGTTTAAACCTTTATGTTTAATATTTTGTTATAATTAACCCATTTAATACATACTAAACTCATAATTTTAATTAATTTATTCTTTGCATATTTTTTTCTCATAATTTTCACTTATTTCAATTTCAAATTGAAATAAAATTTCTATTTAATCGTTCATACTTAACATTTTGTTTTAATCAACCTGTATATTATACGGGTCTCACAACTAGTATTACAAATAAATAATTAGACATTAACTATGGATAGGATGGATTAAAAGTTTGTGTTAATCTACTTATCAAACACGCCAAATGATTTTTTTTTAATGTGTTCCCTGACAAAATACCCAACTTTAACCCTGAACCTGTTAAGAAATCATCTAATTTTGATATATCAATTTTGAGGAGCATTTGTTAGTTGTCAGGAACACTGACTGCATTGTATCGTTAATTCAATATTACATTAGAAAAAAGTTAATGGACGAAAATAAAAGATTGCAAAAGTTACAGATTGAGGATGAGATATTGTTACCTTGGAGAAGGCTTACGAACCAACAACACGAGAATCAGTGAATACAGGTTCAGAAGGAATTTCGGAGAGAACGAAAAAATAAGGGTTTGGTGAAGATGATGTCGGAAATAAGGAAGGAGCCGGCTACGTCGCATTCTTTAAATACTTGAAAACCTTTCAGTATCAACCCTCAACTTCTATACTTTACGACTTTAGTCCTTCCAGTCCTTTTACTCCTCAGCAACTTTTACATTTTCGTTTAAGTCCTCCATCTACAATTTGTTTTCCAACAAAATCACTTTCACTTAAGACCTTCACTTCAAAATTGTAAATCAATAACTAAGAACAACAAACTAATTCTAACTTTATGTTAAAGTTGTATTGAGATTATAGTCATACTTTTAAGGGTTAAGCCAACAAAAACCATTATATATACATTTTGTTCTATTTTAGCATCACAATTGGTCCCTATGGTTTACAGAATATCGCATTTTGAGGACTTCCTAGCAAAAAGTCACGCGATTGGTCCCTATGGTCTGTAAAATTACATGAAAGGTCCTCATACCGTTAAATCTAACATTTCTGTCGTTAGATTTTAAGGAAAAAGACTATTTTGCCCTTGTACCAATATTGCAATACACTACAATGCTCAAGGACCATTCGTGTAATTTTTTTAATATGAAATTTTCTATATATATATATATATATATATATATATATATATATATATAAATTATAAATATAAATTCCGTGTATATATATATATATATATATATATATATATATATATATATATATATATATATATATTCAACTACTTGATATTTTTTTAATCTTTTTAACATTTTTTTAAATTTTAGTTATGTAAGTTTTTTTTAATGTTTTTATTTATTTTGATTCAAGTAAATAAACTTAAATTCGATAAACCATATCGAAACTTTTTTTTTTCTTAATTATGAAATGAAACGCTAATGTTTTTTTTGTTTTTTTAATTTTATGTTGTTACGGTTTTTTTTACTTTGATGCTTTATAGTTAATATTGTTAGCAACTTTATGTTTGCATTTATCATTATCATTATTTCGCCTTTTATTGTTTTTTTTTATATATATTTAGTTATTTATTATTCTTCTTTTATTTTTATTTATTTTGATTCAAGTAATGAAAAATAGAAAAACAAAAAATAACAAAAAACTCAAACAACAAAGTTGTAAAATACTCTAATATATTGATACATTTTACACATTTCATATTTTTTTGGTTTTTTTTTTGCATTTTTCTTATTAATTTTTGTTATTTATGGTTTTTGTAACTTTTTTTATATTTTGATTTGTGTAAATAAAAAAGTTATGTTTATTTTCTTTATTTATATTTGTAAATATAACTATTTTATTTACGCAAATGAAAATAAAAAAAAAATTACAAAAACCATAAATAACCAAAATTATTAAAAAAAACTAAAAAAAACTCAAACACCAAAATTGTAATATACTCTATTATATTCATACATTTTACACTTTTTGGAAAAGGTCAAAAAAAAGTTATCAAGTTGATTAAAAATAAAACGAAACAAAAAAAATAAAAATAGGAAATAATTAAAAAACAATACAAAAAAATTAAAAAAGGTACGAAAAAACCTAAAAAAGATGAAAATTTAAAATGTATTAATATATTAGAGTATATTAGAATTTGGTGTTTGAGTTTTTGTTTTTTGTGTTTCTAATTTTCATTACTTGAATCAAAACAAATAAAAACAATAGAAGAATAATAAATAGTAAAAATTATAACAAAAATAGAAAACAAAAGGTCAAATAAGGATAATGATAAATGCAAATATAAAGTTGCTAACGATATTAACTATTGAGTGATAAAAAAAAATTAACAGTAACGACATAATATTAAAATAAAATAAAATAATATTAATGCTTCAATTCACAAATTAGAAAAATTAAAGGAAAAAATAATTTCGACATGGTTTATTGAATTTAAGTTTATTTACTTGATTTAAAATAAATAAAAATATAACAAAAAACCATAAATTACTAAAACTATAAAATAAAAATAGAAATCAAAATGTCAAAAAGATAAAAAAAAAAGTTATCAAATTGTTGAAATTATATATTTACATATATATAAAATTTATATTTATAATTTATATATTTACAAAATGCGAAATTTATAATATATATATATATATATATATATATATATATATATATATATATATATATATATATATATATATATAATTTCATATTTAGAAAATTACACGAATGGTCCTTGAGGTTTGTAGTGTATTGCAATATTGGTACAAGGGCAAAATAGTCTTTTTCCTTAAAAGCTAACGGCAAAAAAGTTAGATTTAACGGCAGGAGGACCTTTCATATAATTTTAAAAACCATAGGGTCCAGTCGCGTGACTTTTTGCTAGGAAGTCCTCAAAATGCGATATTCTATAAACCACAGGGACCAATTGTGAAATTTTGTCTATTTTCAATGACTTTTTATTATTGGGCCCTTGCCATTGCTAATAGATTATGATGACTTGTCCTTTGGCTGGTGTGAAAGTTTATTCTTAGTTTTTGCATTTAACTTCAATATTTACATGTGAGTTTGTGTTTAGCACCATTAGGTTTTTTTTTTTTTTTTTTTTTTTTTTTTTTTTTTTTTATTCCCCATTTACTGTTATGTTTTGGAATTTTTTCCATTTTATCCCTTGGTTAATCACTAATAGGTATTTTAAAACGTAATAATTTAAAAAGAAAAAGAAAAAAAGAAAGAGGTGTGGATGGCAAGAATCGAACTCATGATTTCTCCTTGAAGGATGTGTTAGCCGATGAGCCAAGGGCTCTTTTTGTTACCGGTGAGTTAAGGGTTCTCTTTGTTATCATATAAAAACTTATTAAGTTGTGCCAAGTCATATCATTTGAATCAACAATTTACCTGTTGTTATAATACATATATTTAACAAAGTACAAATGTCTGATAGAAATTAATTTAAAAGTGCATACTGTAATAAGAAAATATGAAGTAAATGTTGTACCATGCTGTTTCTTGCATTTAACCTTTAAAAGTCTACGTGCTACATCTCGTGTATTTGGTGTCTCAACAAATATATCATTAGAAATAGCAAATTATTTCTTACATCTCGTGTCTTTGGTGTCTCAACAAATATATCATTAGAAATAGCAAATTATTTCTTAAATGTGTTATGAATAAATTAATAATTTTAATTGACTCAAAGATTAGAATGTCACAATCTTTATTAGATGTCTCGAATTCAAGATTTACATTATATCATTTTCCTTCATTTTAAATTACATTTATAAGTAAAATAAAACAAAAACCGGTAATAGAAAAAAAAAAGTCGTTGGCTTACTAGCTAACACACTCTGTCCCTACAAAGAGAAGTCACAGTTTTAACTATTGCCTGCAACGCCTTTTTACTTTTTTATTTTTTTTTATTTTAAGCTATTACATATTAAAATACTTATTTGTGACATGCCAAGGGCTAAAATGATTTTTTTTCTAAAAAAAAATGGAAAATGGGGAAAAAAATTTGGGGCTAAATGCAAACTAAGAAAAAATTTCATGTGAAGTCCCAAATTTGAACCTAAAATTTTCATTTTTAAAACATAAATAAAACAACTCAAAACCCTTTTCATTAAAATATCATAGCTAACATTCATTTTAAATATCATTAAAATATAATAGAGAGTTTTAGCGAAAGTCTTAAAACATAATTATTTCTTAGATGCGAGTATAGTCACGTTGAAACATTTCCATGATCAAAGAATTATTTGAAAAACATTCAATCTATATCTGTAAGAACAAAGCCTAGTTGGTTCCATAAAATAACATATATCACAATACATATACAATACATACAAACAATGGTTCACGATCTCTCGTCATTTCCACCAATAATGTGTGTATCTAGACTCACGGTTTGTTGGCGTTCTGTCGTCAACACAAGTCTATAGGATACATTTGTCGTTGTTTCACCATTAGCTCCTCATATAGACCATTTAAACGAACATCCAATCATAAATCAGGTTATATTGGTTTAAATATACAACTCTACTCTAATAGTCCTTATATCCTATCACACACTGTGACGTCGGTTCCAATTAATGATTTTGAAATATGATTGATATATTACAGGAAAAATTATATAATTAAAGACTAAGTTTTATAAGTTTGTCAAAATAAGTAATTAAATAAATAATATATAATAATAATAATAAAAATAATAATAATATAAATAAATCAGTTTAGTTAACTAATTAGGATTTATAAGTCCAAAGGTGTCTTATGCAATTTTCCAAATCAGTTTTGAATGGATAATTCGAATTTAGGGTATAAGATGTCATTAGACTGAATCTTAGGGACGAAAGTTACCAAGACTCAAAAGCTGGTGTCTTCTTCCCCAACAAAGGACGTAAATCACAGGTTGTCATTTTTCTCAAATTGGGACCTTCATATCGGGATCCTTTCGAAAGCTAATCAATTCCAATCTTTTTATACTCATATTTATACAACTAATGAAGATTTTAGGGTTGGGGAGAGTAAGAAAGAGCCGCACGTGGGATGCAGTACTGTGTGATGTGAACCTCGGTTCACTCCGATGATTTCCAATGTATATGTTTGTTTATCGGCTCCGGCAACAACAACCTCAGTTTAGGGATGAATCGATGTGAGGAGATAGATACACAAGCAGTAAAGGATGGAACGTTTGATCGATGTTGGTTGATGAAGCTTGGTAACCGGAAAACGAGCCCCACAAGTCCTAGAGATCGACTAAAGAAGAACAGTCATCAGGGAGAGGCAGTGTGTAGAGTCGGCGCTCCAAGTTTCACGAATGGACTAGGTAATTTCTCAATGTCAGCCTTCCTTTCTTTGGGCTTTAACTAAAACAAGATAAATGGACAAGAATTTCTTCAATGGCCTGATTCCAAGATGATTGTAGGTACATGGCTTCTAGTTCTCGATCAGCAAATAAGAATTGCAATAAGGCATGCACATTTTTTGAGTTTAAATTTATGAAGTGCATATTTCTCCGTTCAAGATTAAATAATCCATGTTTAAGTCGTGACTTGGTTGTAGGATTATAGTTATAATTAAAACTAAATTAAGCTGACAAGTTAAATTAATTAACTAAATAATATACCAATTCATAGTCATTCTTTATAAATTATATTGTTTTTTCTATGAGGGCTTCTTCTCCTTCACATTCGAAGATCATTATAACATGCATGTTTGTCTTCTTCTACGTTGCCACTCTTCTTAAACATATAAAGTAATCTTAAACATATAAAGTAATGACGAAAAGGGTGACGAAGCACCATCGATCACTATTGATTTGGGAAAGACGGTATGTTTTGATGTATTCAAACACAATCGAATCGAGATCATAACGATTGGACAACCATTCAAAAGACACCAACAACCATATTACAGTAATCAGACAAAACGTAAAGTTGTAATCTCCAAACCTTTAAATATAGATGTTCTCATGAGCATTTAGCAAGTAGAAATTATGAATCATGTACGGAACCTTACACTAGGAAAGATCATAACATTATTACTCGCAAGGAAAATGGTTTCTCGCTAACAAGTATCGACCCTTGTTAGGTGGGGACGTCAACTCTTTTATATATATTCATCGCAAAGAATAAACTATACCCGTGAAAGTTTAGTAGATTGCACTTCATGTAAATTGCTTGAGTCGCAGATTTATTTTTGTAGGATTGTTGGCTATTTTTTTTAAAGTCGAAAAATTATGATCATGTAATGATAAAAAAACTTTCAATATGGTCATTTGAATTAATAACTCTTTAATAATTTATATTAGACGTTTCATTTATAATTAAATAAAAATGACACAATCCAAAGAACCGTAGAAAAATATGTATACGGAAAATGCTAAACTCTTCAATTGTCATCATAAGTTAATGGGGAAAGAGATGAACGGTGCCTTAAACATTCTCCAAAGCCGACGTCACCCATTCTAGATTCTTACCGTCGTAGTTGTTTAATAACCCATGGTGGATCAAATGGTCTAAGCCAAAGGGCTTCACCCGTACTCCTATGCTTAAAATCCGATTGTTTTGGATTGATCTTGGATTTTCTTAAATCTCTCCATTCATATGGATTTGTGAAGAACATTTGCCACAAACCAAGGAGTTTGCTATGTTTTTCTACAACCGATTCAACTTTACATGAGGGAGTGGTAGGATTATAATGATATAACACACATTAGTTATAAGTTATATGGAAAAATACAAAAAACCAAGGAATCTACCTTGTATATGCTTGGTATTTTATTGTTACTTGCAACATAATTTATTTCTTTCACGATAACCTACAATGAGTTCAAAGTAAGAAAATGTTTATATGGAGAGATATCTCTTGGTATGATATAAATGTTCTGTTTTTGTAATGCTCCATTACTTCCACAATTGGAATCACACCTTTAAATGATTTTGGCAAACTGTAGGAAGCTAAAAGTTATGTTAATGTCCCCAAGTTTCACAAGAAGTTGTTTCCCAAAATAAGAGTATTTCTTGGTGTGAGGTAAAGATTATGTTCAATTTTACATCTATGGAAGCTTAATGCGAAGGGAAGATGAAGACATCAATTATCATAAGAGTTGGAATTAGTGAAATGCAATGATAGTCATAGTTTAACACAACAGTACCGATCAATGAATGACACAAAACCTAAAATCCAATAGATGCATAGGGAAATAAAATCTAGGTTAGTATGAATTCTCATATAAGAAACCTGTTGGGGTCGATGGAGATTCGACTTTGAGATGAGTATGAGCAAAGAGTAAACAGCCGCTCGTGGTGAACTTTTTTTAAAGAGGGGAATTGACTTTGCCAATGAAGCTTGCATGATTTTCCAACTCCTTTTGCCACCGAATAGTGGGAGGTTGTTGAGTTTTGAGAGTGTGTCAGTAGACGTTACTTCATATGCTCCATTTTTCTGATTCACCGGAGAATAACGAACGACTCCGACAGCTTTGGTAATCGGAGGATGAAGAAAAGAGTCGGTGTGCTTGAAGAAGGCGAGAATATGGTGAAGATATAAACTGTCGCACCATTGTCTGGGAGTTTCGCTTCTGGTGTTTTGAGGTTATGAACTTATAGTTATGGGCTTGGATTTGGTTAGGTCAATTTTGAACTTTTGATTAATGTTTTAGTCTGAAATGAAACAATAACCCATGCATTACATCTAGAGTACAACATTCTATGTGAAATCTTCAAAAAATTCCCATACTTTTGGGAAAAGTTACACTTTTTCCCTTGAAGGGTCTAGTTAGTGGTTTGGTCTAGACTTTTATTGTAATAAGTTCTTTTGAGTCTTTATGAGGTTTTGGTTGGTTGTTTGTGAGTTTACGGCCAAGTGGTGAGTTTACGGCCGTAAGCCTGTTTACGACCGTAAACCCAGTGTCCTGCCCAAGTCCACTATATATAGGGGTCATGTAGGTCATTAATAGTTGTTGATGCCACAAGAGTTCACGGTCTTAGAGAGCAAGTTGTACTATTCATATTAGATTTTAACCCCCAAACTCTCAATTATGACTTTCTTACCCCCAAAACCAACGTCTTGCTAAATTATTCCGCATTCTGGGGTACTATTCATATTAATTTTATCTATTTAACAAACGGGATGTTACACTTCGACTCGAAAGTATAGTGAGGAAGAGTCACCTCACAATGTCGAACTACATGAAAACCGCTGACTGCTGACTTACAGAAAATCCCAAACTATCACAATAAAGAAACACCCAATTAAGAGTTGGGATACCATTCTTGATTTAGGATCCATACCTATGGTAAATGTCCACCTTACCCCTTCCCTAACTGGGCCAAGTCCTAAGTCCAAACATTTGATCCAAAAGTCCCAACTTACTTCAAGGACCATCATTGGCCCAATTTTCCATATTGGGCCCAAACCCCTTATTGGTCCTTATCCAAAGGTCCGCTCCTCTATTTAGCCTAAAACCCACTCATCTAGACGATCCATAAGGTTCTTATCAAAGCCCAACAGATTACTTAATACCCGAAGCCCAAAGTTCGAAACACAAACAGAAGGCTTACGCAAGGTGTACCCCTTCAGTACGTTGGGCGTACTTCGGCTTGAAGTGACCTCCGTCGGGGTGGTTGACTCAGTACGCGGGGCGTACATCAACCTACGTAGGGCGTAATGTCGCAGGTCTTAAAATCCTTATAAGCGTTTAATGGATTAAGCATCTAAGCTTAGACTTCAGATCCATTACTAAAAAGTACTCTTGAACCATAAAGTCTCAAACTTTAAGACTTTGGTCGTCCAAAAAAGGCTTAATGCATGGTCTTAATCCATTAACACCTCCTACAAAGTACAAAGGACCAAACTAGCTCAAGGGACCTCATTTTTATGCCTTAGGACGCATCCTAGGGTCTGAAAGGACAGCCCAACACGTCCAAAATAAAGCATGCATAATATTGGGACTCTTAGGACAAGAAGAATACCACAAAGCAACCGAAACAAGAACTAAAAATCAAAGCATAAAGGTAGAAACTTTATACCTTCTAGAGCTTCCCAAGAAGATGATAATCCCAGATCTACAAGCTTGCTTCTTTCCTTGACTCCTTTGATGCATTATCTTCTACTTTTGGCAAAAAAAAATCACACTATAAGCTCAAGATGCTCACTTATAGGGGTTAGGTTTCTCTCAAATCGGCTACAGGAATTGGAGGATGAAAGAGTGAGTCAAAATGACCCATAATGGTGCTTAAATACTCCACAAACCCTAAAATTAGGGTTTCATCGGGACACGAGTACGCCCTGCATACATATGTGTATGCCCAGTGTACTAGGGCGCGCCCTAGTACGCTTAGCGTACCCACATGTACGCCCAGCATACAACTCAAGCTCCCACGAATAACCAATTTGCCACTAGGGCTTCTTAGGCTAATTCCAACCAACATCAATGACCAAAATGACATATTTTAATACCAAGGAAAGGATTTTAAAATACTTGAAAACCCAGGATGTTACAACTTTGTCCCCTGACCGTTTAAAAAAAACTAAAAACAAAGGATTAAATGCAAGATATAGAAACATACTTCCATTTAGTTTATTTTAGCATTTTAATTTCATTTGTACATTTTAGGACTTCCTGAATCTATTTAATCTCATATTAAGCCATCGTGCTTTAAAGAATCTACCAAAATTCCAAAGACTTTGCTGGTATTTTGTTGCTGTTTTAGGTAATATTGTTTATACCTAGTAATTTGCCTTATCTCACTTGATTAATCCTTATACTTCGTTTCTGTTTTAGACGTTGGTTAATGAAGCATTTTGCTCTAGATTCTATGTCTTCGAGTCACTTTGGTTTCCACTGAGGTTTTGGGTTGAACTAGATTATAAGTTTTTTTTTGCCATCCTAGAGTGTTCCCTCTCAAACCAGATGCACTTTGCTGTGACTACTCTTTTGTTTTGGCGATAATATGTAATCCTAATAGTGCTTTGCATTGTCATTTTTATATATTTTTTAACAGTTTTCAGAAATTTTTTATTTACTAGAGTAAGAAATTGCAACTTACTTTTCTAATATAAAGTTCATTTTTGTTAAACTTATTACTGTTGGTGTTGGTTTCATTTAATGTGTTATGTATATTTGTAAGTATGTACGATTTTTTGTGATGGATTGGTGTTCTCATTTACCTATTTTACACCCTTTATTTATATTTGAAGTTATTAATTAGAGTATGTTTTAAAGTGTATGTTTCTTCAGCAATTGGATTTTTATAATTTTTTGAAAATCAAATTTAAACAAAAAAAACAAAAACTACATAATATTAGAAAAAATGACATGAAACTTTCCCACATGATAATCGTGCATATAATACATATAAGTTGTTCGAATGGAAAAAACGAAGATGTTACATCTCATCTCATAAATTAACCCTAACTACGAATCCTTTAAATGTGGGAAGTTTTGTTTATCCGGTATAGACATCACATTGATATATAAATAATAACACCTAACACCTATATAATATAGAGCTTGAGTCTAATATATATTAGTACATCATAAAATAGAATTTCATTTTTCTTTTCTGTTTTTATGAGAAAATAAATCGTAGAACAACCAAAAAATTGACCTTTAACACTTTCATGAAATGAAAAAGAACATGTGCAATACTAAGCTAGTTTCAACAGATGAATGTGATTGACAAGTTTCTCAACATTCAAGGAAGATGAGCCATTAGGAGCTGTTGCAATTTCAATCTTTTTCTTCCACTCCATAGCCTTGCTCCTCATTTGCATACCCTTCTCTCCCCCCATCAACTCCTGTATGAGCTTTTCGACTTCATCCCTTTTTACATTATCTCCGATTTCCATGCCAACTTTCCATTCCTTGCAAATTTGCCTACAATTAGTTGGTTGATCCCATATATAAGGCCAACAAATCATCGGGACCCCAGCTGATAAGCTCTCAATGGTGGAACCCCATCCACAATGAGTCAAGAACCCACCAACCGAAGGGTGGTTCAACACTTCTTCCTGGGGACACCAACTTGCCATAAAGCCTTTCTTATTAATCATCTCATTGAGTTCTGGAGGAAACACAAGAGATTCTCCAACAACCAAATTTGGTCTGATGATCCAGAGAAAATAATAGTTGCTATTAGCAAGTCCCCAGCCAAATTCTAGCAATTTTTGTGAAGACATCACTATTAGGCTACCGAAATTAACATAAACCACAGAATTTGGTTCCTTTGATTGCAGCCAGTTAAGGCACTCGGTATCTTCCTTCCACAGACTATAACTCTTTGATTCTTGCTGATTTTGTATGCGATTTAGAAGCAACTGCAATGGTCCGATTGTGTAGAGGTGAGGAAACATGGGTTTGAGAGCTTTGATGATGGTGGACTCTAACTCTTCAAATGTGTGGAGAATTATAGTTGAGACCTTCATCGTTGTTTTAATACTCTCAATGTTAAACTTATAGTCTACTTCGTTTGGGTCTATAGTTCGAACATAACCTGGAAGATCCTTTAAACGGAATGCTTCCAAACCTGGAATCCAATCTATGATGGTGTCAAGATACCCATTGGTGAGGCAACTTTCATCTGAAACATTAGTAAGAATTGGTTACGATGATGAACAAATAAGTAAGCTTTTTCCAAAAGATTAATCCATATTCAGTTAATTTCTTATGTGGAGTACAATAATATTCAAGGTTGAAGAAAATTTTAATCTATTTTAGCCCACTAATATGGCAAGTTCCCTAAAAATTTGCATGTATGTATATATATTAAAGTCAAACTTTTTTCAGAAAAACTATTTGAAAAACCAATGTATATATTGGGATCTACAGTTTTCCAGAAACTCTTTCAAGTACCCGACATGATGAGTTTGACACGTGTTATCTTTAAATATACAGATCTTATAAAGTTAACATAACAAAATCCTATATATAATACATATGTTTGGTCTAGTGTGGTCGTTGGGAAGTTACAAAAATTGGTAAAGACTTTGAAAGAGATAATCCATAAAGATTGTAGTGCGGCCTTCATGACCCTAGTCTCTAATACTCTTTATGTTGATCAATATCGTCTGATTAGTTTGGTCGGGAAAATGTACAAAAATATTAACCAGGGATGACAAAAAAGCCTGAACCCAACGGGAAAACCCGATCATTTTGGGTCGGGCCGGTAAGAGGTCGTTATCGAGTTCGAGGCAGGGAGTTAGTTATCCTCCCCCGACCCGATCCGTCCCGCCCCGATTATATATAATATGTTAGAATCCTTTTGATGTTAATTCCACGTATTCAAACATAAAATACATACTGTGGACAATCTTTTTAGTTATTAACAATCTGGTATTAATCGTTATTTTTTATGTTTTAACGTATTACACTAAACTCAAATCAAATTGTTTTTAATATAACGTCAAGTTTATTTTATTAAAAAGATTCATCATATTTTAATTTAAAATGGAGGCTAGAATATGTATTTTTTATAAAGCATCGGGGTATCCTAAAACGGAATAAATATTTTGTTATGAATTTTTGTAAATCCCACAAGATACCCGAAACCGATGGGTCGTCCCGATAACCATGTCCCGCCCTGTTGCCATTCCTAAAAATTATAGCTAAACTTCTGGCTAATAACACAAAAATGTGATTCATGCTTTTGTGAATGATTATGAAAATCTAGATAACCCCCTTATTATAAACAAAGTTATACCTTGGAGTAAAAAGAAAATGACAAAGATGTTTATTTTCATGCCTAATATGGACAAAGCTTACAATTCTTTAAATTAGAACGATTTGGACAATGTTCTAGATGCAATCTACCCACCTAATAAAATAGTAGTAAATTTGTCACGTGTCAATCAATTAGAGTTTAAAATTAATTATTTGCCACTTGTTAGTCTTTGGTTTTTTTTCATTAATTACATTTCCACTAATTCATTCATTCCTTTAACATAGATGAAACACGTCAGCAAAAAATTAATTTGTAATATTTGTTGCTTAATTTATTATAATAACCCTTAATCAATAAATGTAATTTCAAACAATAATAATAATTAATATAATAATAATAAATAGATAAATAAATCTTAATTTTTGTAATCTTTTAATTTTGTTCAAATACAATGAATTTCGGTTTACCCTTGATAATAATGTAATAACTGGAAAAGGGGCTGGTTCCTTTGTAAATTTGTAATATACAATTTTTTTTGCTTTTTATTTATTTTAATGTTTCCAGTAAATAAAACAAATAATATTATAAATCACTATCTTACCAAATAAAATATTTAATGTTATTCATACAAAAATATATATAATTACAAAATATATATCTTAATTAATAATTTATTTACAATAACTGATTAGTAATTATAAGATTTTTTTATAAATATTTAATTTATTTTATAACAGTGGTCTAACGGGTTATAACCTAGTACGGTTAATAAAAAACTAGAGATGTTGGGTAAGAGCATGTTTGGATTCGGGTTCAAAATCAATTCTTGTTGATGGAACTCCCAGAAAGAAATTTCCCCATAATAGAGTATTCTTCAAACAGATCCTGCTACATCTATCACCCTTTTTATTATACCATCGTTGTCTATCCATGTGTCATTGGAACTTGGAAGAAGCTAAGAACGGACTATAAGATGAGACTACTAAAATTGGAAGGGAGGCATGCGAAGTGTCCTATCTTTACTATACGTGTATGAAATGTAACAAATATGGAGAAAAGTTAATTACTTTACAATGACATGCATGATTTGTGTTGTTCTCCATCTCCAATTTCTTGTTGCACTATTTCACCATTTACAAAATCATACCGATGTTCTAAAATAAATGTAATTATCGAATATCTAAAATTGAAATATTAATAAATTATTTCTCATTAAAATATACTATTTCAACAATCTTCGCGGAACCTTTAAAACCAGTCTCAATATCTTATCCAATTTACTTCAAATAGATTTCGACATTTGTAAAAAAAATAAATACAACGCGAGGTTTGAAAATTTATATTTTATTACCAAATAAGGGAGTAACGAAACTAACCTTTAAGTGGGACAATGTTTTTTTCAATCAGATTTGGAGCTTGGCAATATCCCATGAAAGCACTAGCAGCGAAGGTCCAAAAATGAATGATAGGTAATTTAAGCGTCTCCGCAGCATCAACAGTGAAAGGCATCATACCATCACTAATAATACAAGTAACTGGAATCTCTAGTCTAGCCACGAGATCAAGAAAGTAACCCAAGAAGTTAGTTAGAATAGATTTAGGGAGTTCATAAATGTTCCCTCGTGAACCATCGGGGATACCATCTGGAATGGTCTCAAAATGGAAACCTGGTTTATCATCGAGTGAGTTTGGCCCTCCGGAGTTGAGTAACTGCTGGTGGTTAAACTCAGTGTTTACAAAGGTTATTTGTAAGCCCTTGTGGTGCAGTAACTTTGCTAGTTTCAGCATACACTTGATGTGACTTTGTGCTGGACATGGTATGAACAGCACATGCGGCTTGCTTTTACAGTTTAGTAGCTCTGATTCCATGTGTTCGTGTGTGTGTGTGTGAAGGTTTTATGACATGTATGTTGGATTGATAGATAAGGCTTGTTGTGTTATTAGCTGCAAAATACACACATAGTCTCTCTCTCTCTCTCTCTCTCTCTATATATATATATATATATATATATATATATATATATATATATATATATATATATATATATATATATATATATATTAAGGGTATATAAACTTAGTTATCCAAACACATCATAATTTGTGATTTTGTTTCATATATGCATTACAATGTTCTTAAACTTCAATCGCTAACTTGATTTATTTTAAACATTTTTAAAATTTCATTATTATTTTTCTCTTAGATCACATCTTTCTACCAACACCTTCCAGACTATATATATTATAGTTGAGAATGAAAACTAGGTAAGTGGAAGATAATGATGAAATTTATAAAAATCTTAGAGGTAAATCAAATTAGGAGTTGAATTTGAAAATCTTTGGACGATTACAATGCATTATATGATACAAAACGACGTAATATATTGAGTTTGGGTACCTAAGGTTATATACCTTTAAGGATATAGACACACACACACACATACACACACACACACACACACATATATATATATATATATATATATATATATATATATATATATATAGTTAGGTTATTGTGTTTAAGTAAATATTGTGTGGACAAATAGACCAATGAGAATGCATGAAAAACAAATTTAGACTAAGTAATTTAGATTTTCATAATTAAATTGTAATTAATTAATGAATCAATTTCTAAAAATAATTCTATAAGGGTATTTAAGCCCTTTGTGAGAGAATTATGAAAGAAAAAAATCATATTTGTAGGGATTTTGTAATAATAGATTATAATCTATTTTATTATGTCGGTATGACATTCTGTTAGAATGAAATTCTATTAGAATGACATTCTATTAGAACCAAATTTATGACATATCCTTTAAGAATGCATAAATAAGAAGGAAACATAAATAACTACATTGCGAAAGAATACTCAAAATCAATTCTTGAACTAATAATATATCAAATAATTACATTGTATGATTGTGATACAAAAAAAATATTCTTGAATAATAATGTTATGAAAGAATAACAAATGTAATTCTTAAAAAAAACATGATTTATTTTCAAGATTTTGTTTCATATATGCATTATAGCGTTCTTAAATTTCAATCCCTAACATGATTTACTTTCAAGATTTTTAAAATTTCACTATTATTTTTCTCTTAGATCACATCTTTCTACCAACACCTCCAGACTATATATATTATAGTTGATAATGAAAACTAGGTAAGTGGAAGATAATGATGAAATTTATAAGAATTTTAGAGATGAATCAAGTTAGGAGTTGAATTTGAAGAACTTTGGACGATTATAATGCATTATATGATACAAAACGACGTAGTATATTGAGTTTCGGTACCTAAGGTTATATACATTTAAGGGTATATTCACTATATATATATATATATATATATATATATATATATATATATAATGTAATTAATTAATTAATCAATTTCTAAAAATAATGCTATAAGGGTATTTATGCCTTTTGTGAGAGAATTATAAAAGAAAAAAAAAATCATATTTGTAGGGATTTTATAATAATAATCGATTATAATCTATTTTATTATGTCGGTATGACATTTTATTAGAATGAAATTCTATTAGAACCACATTTATAACATCCTTTAAGAAGGTGTAAATAAGAAGAAAACATGAATAACTACATTATAAAAGAATACTCAAAATCTATTCTTGAACTAATAATATATCAAATGATTACATTGTATGATTGTGATACAAAAAAACATTCTTGAATAATAATATTATGAAAGAATAACAAATGTAACTCTTAAAAAAAACAACATTCTTAAACTGTGAGTGTGATCAATCTTTTTATTCATTAAGTCATTCCTATTAGGTCTTCAAGCCATTCTTCAAACGATTTATCCGTGTCCTTAATCATTTTATGAGAATAACTGCCAATAAATCTTATTTTGTCAGAATAAGTGACATTTCGAGAGAAACAACTATTAAAAAAAAAGAATAATAGGCAAAAAAGATTCTAAGAGAATCATCAAATCTAAAATGCAATTACCATTTAATTTTGACAGAATATATATGACATTTTAAATTTTTGCAGAATGTATACAACATTTTAAATTAACAATGTGGGTTGTAATTCTGATGGAATAATTAGAGCAATAAAATATGATCATAGTATTTAACGACAATTCTAGACCACATGAGTTGCATAAATACTTTTTTAATAGAATAAGCTATATATGATAAGTAGTAAAATACAAAACCAATGACGTGTAATATTGCAGTTTTTTTTAATAAGATTTGCATGATGCGAACAAAGGGTAGCCGGAGGAACCGCACTTAATCTATTGAAAACGTTTTCTTCATTCCTTCTTTGTATATCTGTACACCAACGAACAAAACATGTAGACAACTTTTTTCCTTTTGATAATGCAACTTCAATAATCATGATTTCTCATTTGGTATACAAAGTATAAAAAATTACAACCTCAACAATTAAGCAAAATCATATTTATTTAAAAAATTGTGATTACCAAAACTACAAACCATGGCAGCTTCTAATAGAAATACTGAGATGGCAGAAATCGAGTTTACATTGTCAATTTTACAGATATATAACGAAGGAAAGGAACGACATTTACCATAAATAGGATGATCTCTTGAAGTTTGAAAGAGGTGTTATCGATTTGGAAGAGAGCAATTGCACTGTGTGTTTGGAAAAATATGCTACTAGATTGCTTGGAGGCATGGAACGGTGGAACGGGCTATCGATATTTTTTATATAATGGTGTTGGCGGTGGTGTTCATTTGATGATAATAACGTGCTTCGTCGACCGTGGGACGAATTTGATGAAGAGAGTTTAGGTTTATTGAGATGGAGGTGAGATTTAAGGAACTGATTCCTTAAATAAGGGATATCAGTTGTTAATTTTGGATATTAACTAATACATATATGTAACATTACTAGTTTACCCTTATTAATTTAATTATTTATTAAATTATTGCTAATTCCCATTGGTCCATTCATCCACACAATAGTTGTATAGAACATTTGAACATATCTCTATCTCTATCTCTCTCTCTATATATATATATATGTATATATATATATATATATATATATATATATAGAGAGAGAGAGAGAGAGAGAGAGTTAGGTTCAAATGTTTCCACTATCTATTCTGTGCATGTATGATTAATTTTGGACCAATCATTTTAGTTATTTTAAGAAAGTAATTAATGCATATTAAATGCTGAAGATGTAATTAATATTCATTATATCTTCATCATGTAATATGCATTAATTACTTTCTTAAAATAACTAAAATAATTGGTCCATAATCAATCATACATACACACAATAGATAGTGAAAACAAAATAACCTAACCCTATATATATATATATATATATATATATATATATATATATATATATATATATATATATAATGGTATTGACATGAAAACCGTTTGAAGTTTTGATTCTCTCCTTAATAGTTTATTTTTACACTTTAAGGTCATTTACGTAACTTAATAATGTTTTAAAAAGGTAATTTGGTAATGATAGTTACAACTTCCATTTGGATAAATGATACGTTGACCAAATTAACGCCAGATAGACACATTTTGCTGATTTGGGTGACACCTCTGCCTCTATTTAAGAGAGGGATGTCTTGAGGCCAAAAGCCAAACTTCCTTCCCCTTTTTGCGATCTAAAGCTGTTAGCTCTAGCTCCTATGTGTTCTTCAGGCTCATCCCTTTAAGAATTTCATGGAATCATTGATGATCCCATACTAGACAAGCCTTGTGGCTATAACAATACACCTCCTGCAATGCTACGCGAGTCTTGAAGTGGAAACAACCTACAATACAATTCTTCAACCATGCTTCATCATTGGTTAATGTAGAGTATTTTTTGTCCTTCGTATTGCATTTATATTGTGATTTGTAGCTATTCTGGTGGTTTATTTTACCTTTTGTGTAGTTGATTGTTTAAATTAAATGATTTTGGAGCTCATTTTAGGTATTACTTAGGTTATTGTTTTCTTATTTCCTTTTATTTTGTCTTTGTTTTATAGATCCTTACAAGCTATACTAATTTTTATATAAAACCCTAAAATCATAAAAAAAAACCCTAACTTTTCTTGTATTTGTTTCAGTAATGTAAATTAGGTATCACTATGATCTAGATGGCCATGTTTGGGTAATGTATATGATCCATACGTGTACTTACATTAAAAGCATGATATAGCAATGTACATATATTTAGGGTAATACAAATATAGTAATGTATTTACATTTAGTTGTTACTATAGCATCTTATATGGTATTTGGGTAATTTATGTTGTTATGATCTGTTTGCAGCTAGTAGACCACCTAAAATGCAAATACACTAGGTGGGTTGATCATGAAATGACCAAGCACTACATAATTACCTTGTTAAAGTTGAAATCAATATGTAATTATTTTGAGTTATCTATTTTGAGGATTGATCTTGCAAATGTTGAAGAAGTTGTTATTGAAGAAACAATTAAGAGTTGTTGAGAATGAAGAAGCCACACACAATATGCAAATTTGGAAAGCGCAATCATAAAGTTGAAGAGGCAGTTGAAGTTTAGTAGTGTGTTGTTGATGATGTATGTGGGAATTTCATGGGTTTTGATAAAAAAAAAAATATAAGTCTGTTTTGACAAAAACCGCAACATAAGACTTTTAAAAATAACAAGTTTATTTTTAGATTATAACAAAACCAAACCATCATGGATCAATTTATAGAGGTTAGAATGAAATAAAAACAACCAAAGAGTTTTTAGAATGATAACCTTTGAAGCCTTTGAACCCGCTTGTTTTTGGGGTGTTGATGAAGATAGCAAAAATCAAAGATTATAATTTATGTATCTTTATCCACCATCAAGAGAAAGATACTTGCAATTCTAGATCCTTCTTGTATTCTTGAGTTTCTTAAGCCTTTAAGTGCTTAACTCAAATAAGCACTAAATGAGACAACTCAAGAGACCTTATAATCTTGCAACAATCTTCAAAAGACAACAAAAAGAGCAAGAGTAGAGAGGATTCAACCATAGAGAGAAAAGAAGAGATTTCACTAGAAAACTAGCTAAAAACACATGAAAAACACTCTTATATACCCAAGCAAAGCTAAGGGCATTACATTAAAATACTCTAAAGTAGTGCTAACCGTTAGAAGCATGGGGAGATAAAGCATGGAGGTTGACAAAAAAACAACCTCCATATTTGTTTAATAGCTTCGGTCACGCCTCTTGAAAAGAGGAGGATTCTTTAATTTTTATAAACTTTAAGTTTATAAAATATAAACTTTGTATTTAGGTAAAAGATAAAAGAATCCAACTAGTCCAAAATGTTATACACGACTTAATAATTCATACCATATGAAATAATAACTAGTTATGCTTTCTTATAATTATTTTCACAAAACAATAATTAATTCCCTAATTAAAATATAAGAATTGATATCATTTATTAATAATCATATTAATAATAAATATATATAATGTGTCAACTTGATAAAGGTGTGACCCTAGTCTTACCTCATAGATGCTCCCACAACTATGAATGACTACTGACATTTTGAATAACCCTGTTATTCAAGGATTTAAACATGATAATATAGAACACAACAACTTTCAATGAATGACTCATATCCAATATATCAATTCATTACAATATATGTTGCTTTTATTGTTCCAATATCCAAATACAAAATTTCAATAAGGTACATCTACTTATATCAACAAGGCCCTATAGCAGCAACTTGACTTTCATGCTTTAGCTAATGAAGGATCTTTGTTAAGTAGATTTGACAAACTAGATTTATATAAATTTGCAAATACAAACATATTCAACTTTTTATATATAACTCATATATAAAGAAAAACTATTGAAAATGTATTAGATGCTTAAATATGACTTAGATAACAATACTTACGTAATTTGATTACTCATAGTCATTATGAACTATACATTAAGCATCTTTGCATGTGCTTCTCCAAAACAAAATGTACTCTAACTGTGATTTGTAGCTGTAATTAAAATCTAAATGGAAAAATTATTCATGTAAATTTATCTTCATTAATAATGAGGATATGCCCGATTGTGATTGAGAATCATCACAATCTATTTGAAAGTTTATCTTATGTGTAACACCTTTAAACGTACCTTTCTTTCAGATACCCCGCAGATTAGGAATATTTCTCTTGTTCTTGCAAGTACCTTAGGATGTTCCTATAAGTCACACAATGACTAGTTCTCGGATTATACCGGTATCATTCAACATGCTCTAAGCATAAGATTTATTTGGTCTTCATGCATAATCATGCCATATATCATTAGCCCAATTATAGCAACATATGGAATACAATCATGTTATCTAGTTCAAACATTCGCACTAGGATTTTGCTCAAAATCATATCATGTGGTACTTGATAAAATTAGTCTCTTAGAGTCCTTTATCTTAATCTCTTTAAGATCCTTAACAATTAATGAAATTTTACTTGATCCTTTAAGTTGCAATGATCCATCTATATATATCTTTATTCTAGGTGTTAGTATGTTAACTACATATAAGGCTACGAATGTTACTGTGCTCATACTATCTTTCTATAAACACAAGAGTCTTCTTGATTTATAATTAAATCAATCTATGTAATTTTCTTATAAGAAAGAAGATTCTTACTTTGAGATGTTAGCTTAAATCTGGAAGGATTTTCATTCATGTATGTTTTCTCCTTTGAAAACTTAATTACTGTTTATAGTCAAATTATATCGAGGAATATTGATCAGGTCCATACTTGATAATATACATGAATACATATCAATGTGCTTTATTAGTTTCTGATAAACTATTGAGAAGATTCAACAACAGTTGGAAACCTGCTAGTTAGAAAATATGATGCATTTGGTTTATGGATCTTTATCTCTTAAAGCTCCAAATTGCTCCCCCTTAGAATAAAGATTTTCTAAAAACATATCTTCTAGAATGACAATTAGTGGGATAAGTGTGGACTTCATTTTAAAAAATCTTATTGGATAGTCTACAAAAATTCAATTAGTAGATGCTAGAGTGGTTAAGTTCATTGTCTAACATAAACTCCATAACTCCATACCTTTTAGATAAGGACAAATCATTACATCCTTAGGCTAATGAAAGTATTTAATCCACTTGTTTTGGTAGAAAAATATTTATACATACTCAATATATATTTGTTGCAGTGAGCATAACTCAATAAATTTAACCAATTCTAAGAGCTCTAAGCTACAATTGTTACTAAAGGTGTGGTATCAGTTATTCCTTTGGGTCAGAAATCATATCGAACATGAGATATGGTTCGCTATCAATCTCATTTAGTGTTTAACTTTTAGTAAGGCCCTAGTTGGTTAACCTTATTCCTTTGTGAATGTATTAGATGTTTAAATATGACTTAGATACCAATACTTATATAATGTGATTACTCATAGTCATAATGAACTATACATTAAGCATCTTTGCATGTGCTTCTCCAAATGAAAATGTACTCTAACTGTGATTTTTAGCTGTAACTAAAATCTAAATGGAAACAATATGCATGTAAATTTATCTTCATTCATAATGTGGATACGCCTGATTGTGATTGTGAATCATCTAAATCTATTTGAAACTTTAGCATATGTGTAGCACCTTTAAACATACCTTTCTTTTAAATACTCCGCAGAATAGGAATATTTCTCTAGTTCTCGCAAGTATCTTATAATGTTCCTATAAGTCACATAATGACTTGTTCTTGGATTATATTTGTATCATTCAACATGCTCTAATCAAACGATTTATTTAGTCTTCATGCATAATCATGACATATATGATTACTCCGATGGCAGCAGCATATGGAATACAATCATGTTATCTAGTTTAAACTTTTGCACTAGGATTTTGCTTAAAATCATGTCATGTGGTACTTGACAAGATGACTCTCTTAGAGTCCTTTATCTCAATCTCTTTAAGATCCTTAACAATTAATGCAATGTTACTTAATCCTTTAAGTTTTCATGATCTATCTATATAGATCTTTATTCTAGGTATTACTATGTCAACTACATATATAGCTATGAATGTTACTGTGCTCCCATTATCTTTCTAGAAACATAAAAATCTTCTTGATTTATAATTAAATCACAATGTGTAATTATCTTATAAGAAAGAAGATTCTTACTTTGAGATGTTAGCTTAAATCTGGAAGGAGTTTCATTCATGTATGTTTTCTCCTTTGAAAACTAATTTACTCTTGATAGTTAACTTATATAGAGGAAGATTAATCAAGCCCATTCTTGTTAATCAAACATGAATGCAAATCTATGTGTTTTATTAGTTTCTGCTTAACTATTGATCTGATTCAACAACAGTTGGAAACTTGCTAGTTCCAAAATATGATGCAATTGGTTTGTGGATCTTTAGCTCTTAAAGTTCGAAATTTCTCCCACTTAGAAATAGGATTTTCTAAGAACTATTTTTCTAGAATGAAAATTAGTGGGATTGATGGTGACTTCACCTTAAACAATAATTTAGGATACTCTACAAAAGTACAATTTGTAGATGCTAGAGTGGTTAAGCTCATTGTCTAACATAAGCTCCATATCTCTATAACTTTTAGATAAGGACACACCATTACATCCTTAGTCTAACGAAAGTATTTAATACACTTGTTTGGTGGGAATATATATATATATATATATATATATATATATATATATATATATATATATATGTTACAGTGAGCATATGTCACACCCCCAAACTGAGATGGCGGAAACATTCGAGATGGAGGACGTTATGTACAGTATCATAACAATGCAAAATAGTAAAACAAGCAACAACATCCATTGCATTAGTAAAATAGTTAATACATGTGTGTTCTTTGTAAAGTAGTATGACACCAAAAATGTATATCAAAATAAAAGACGAGTCTGAACATGCTCGGTCTTCTATAAAACTCGCTCGTGTACCTGTCTATTGGTTTCCCGAGGGTCCAAGTTATTTTAAAAGAGAGTATCAACATTTAAGTTGGTGAGTGCATAAGTATTTTAGTGTCAAAAGTTTACTATTGTTTCATGAAATTTTTTTATTTGTTACTTTAAAAATGTTTGTATCTTTCCTAGAAAATCTTATATTTCCTGCCTTAAAATGAAAAGTAGTCTTCTACAAGACCCAACTTTTTGTATGATAACTTCTCTTTGAAAGTAGTGCAAAATGTATGTTTTCACTTGAAATAGTATAAATGTATATATTTTCCATATTTGTAAAACTGTCTTTACTTGAAAATAGTATGCATCTCTCATGTGAAAATATCACTGTATGAATCTAATGGCAAACTGAAGATTTATAGTAGTAATAATATAAAATACATTATCGATGCATTAAATACCTTGAAAACCAAATGGTTAATTAAGGTTAAATGTGATTTGGTTGTAACTATGCTCAATAGACTCGTATATAACACGATGTTCTTCAGACGTCGAAAATGATATGACATTTGTCACCCGTAGACCTGCAAGTCCCACTGTAGCTAGCAACAAGATGCGGGATTGTCAATCCCGTATAGATTTATACACAAACTCATGTTCTCCCTCCAGGAGACTCTGGTTACAAAACGTGACATAGCAAGTGTATTGCTATGTCATGAAATAGTGGCTCACACTTTAGTTATCTTGTTCTTGTTATAGTATGTAAGTTCCTTCTTGTTCTCGTAAATGAATAGTAATACCATGTATGTATTGACACATTTATTGTTTCTCTGTTCTAGCAATAGTATGTAGTGATCGTCTAAACTATCCCATTATAGTTTACTAGTATGTTTGTTTGAACTGTTATTGAACAGACTCAATTTGTCTAATGTATACAACTGAGTTAAGCATATTCCTTGAAAATAATGAGATTTAATATTCAGGCATATATTTAGCAAGTATAACTATGATTTAACCGACTGTCGGACTAGTGATCCTACCCTAAGCCCACAACCAAACAAGAAACGGGAGTTATGGTATTTAGCAATAGTCCTAAGTTCGTTAAGGCATACTTATGCATAAATATGTACCTGAATATGATTTTGATAAAAATAGAAATCTAAAATAGTTTAAAAGAGTTTTTAAAATGGTTTTCACAACATTTAAGTATAAGAAATCCTTTTGGTTGGTTTGTATCCACATAAAAATGAGTAGCATAATTATAATGTTTTCTACTTGTATTCTCCCTTTAAAAGCACTTAAAATAGTAAATTGTAGGGGTATGAACTCACTTTTTTAGGAGTGATTCGATATAGGTTGATTGGTTCCTTAAGCTAGTTCCCAGGACAAAAGAAGTCCTAAGTAGTGATTTATGCAACATAATGGCATTCAATTAGAAGAAGAGAAGGAGGATCATATTTGAGAGAGCAATGAATGTTTTCGGTTGAAGATCCAGAGAGAAAAGAGAGGTGTTTACGGCCAGAGGTGGAGAAATGAAGCATAAATCAGCCAAACACTTATATCTATGGAGGAGTGTGCGGTTGGAAGTGTTCATGACCCGAGGCACGTTAACGGCCGAAGCGAGTTCACGGCCACAAACCGAAAACTGATTACGGCCGCGAAGGGTTTGCTGTTGCGAGACTTCTCGGGTTTGAACTATACACTTCTATTTTAAGATATACTTCAAATAATTTTTTTTCAACCAAGTCTAGAATTTAAATCTACTTAAAATAAAATGAGATAGGTCAAAACGGGAAGGTTGTCTTTATTGGAAAAGTTTTGACTTTTTACAAGAAAAGAAATTCCGGGTTGTCACATCATCCCCCCGTTAAAGGGAATTTCGTCCTGAAATTAAATTTAAGATAAGCACATGGACTAAGGGAAAAGATTAGGATATTTATGTTTCATTTGATCCTCCCGCTCCCAAGTGAATTCAGGTCCCCGCTTTGCATTCCAGCGAACCTTCACTATCGGAATACGAATTTTTTTAGTTTGCTTGACTTCCATATCCATGATTTATAATGGTTCTTCCATGAAGTTGAGGCTCTCATTGATCTCGATTTGCTCGAGGGGAATAACAGGAGTCTCGTCAGATAGGCATTTCTTTAAGTTCGATACGTTGAATGTAGGGTGTACGTTGCTAAGTTCTTGAGGTAGTCGGAGTTTGTAAGCTACAAGGCCTATCCTAGCGAGAATCTCGAAAGACCCAATGTACCTTGGATTCAATTTTTCATGCTTTTCGAAAGTATTACACCTTTCTAGGGTGAGAACTTCAATAGAACACGGTCGCCAACCTAGAATTCCAAGGGTTTTCGTCGTTTATCTGCGTAGCTTTTCAGTTTGTCTCGCGAGGATTTAAGTCACTCCCTAATTTTCACGATCATATTTGTTGTCTCTCAAATGATTTCTGGACTGGTGAGAGTGTTGTCAGGGACTTGGCCATAGAGAGCTGATGGGTTTAAGCCATAAGAACATCCTATGTGCTCATACAAAACCCTAATGCTTGGATCTAGGTTTCTCTATTGTACATGCAATTTATCTAAGACTATAAACCCTAGATCTAGCATATGATAATCAATATAACATATAATTAGGGTTTAAATCATACCTTGATTGTTATGTAGCAATAACAATCACAAATCCTCCTTGTATTTACTTTAGAAAGCTTAGAGTCACAAGTGTCACTCCTCTAATGGTTCACAAACACCAAGAGCAAGAGGATGAAGAAGAGAAGAGAAGGAGGCTCTAAAAAACGTGTGGAAACCCTAAAGGATTAGTTCACCACGTTTCTGGAGCATAAGGGTTCTATATATAGTGAGGCTATTAGGGTTATCTAACAAGGAAACCCTAATTTGGATGCTTAAGCCCTAAGCAACCCATGGACTCCTTTCCTTAAAGGCATTGGACGATTTCCAATGGGTTTCTTCATAGAATTCGTCCAACCTTATAATATAAGGCAATCCATAGCCCCATTGAAATTATCTTATAATTACAATTCCAGTCCCTTAAGTTTAATTAATCTCTTTTAGTCACAAACTTAATTCTTATTAATTCTTGACTAATATTAATTAAAGAATATGATTTCTCCTTTAATATATTATTCCCATAATATATTAATAAATCATATTTATCCTTTCTCTCCATAATTCATCCTATCAAGTTGCTTTAGTGAAGGCAACCCAAAAGGACCATGCACCATCGGGTCAAGTACATACCAAAATAGTTATGGACTTAGACACTAATCCAACAATCTCCCACTTGGATAATTCTAATAACTCTTATGTGTATGACTTCAGATCCTGATCTACAATCGTCGCTTTCCAAAGCCGCTGTCAAGTCTGATCCTATCAGATACGCATGTCCTTTAGATAAGGGATCATATACTCCTCCATTCTAGATATCGTATAAGATATGATTTCAAATCATTCTTTCTGTACTATTTCTCGACTTCCGATTTATGACGACCGACTAATTAAACAAATCAAATTAGCCCTAGCCCGGCTGAGCATTTACGTTTGTCGTCACTAAATCATCGAGGGGCCCAAAGATATCGCTTTTATCCTACTTTGAATATAAGGAACGGATAAACTTTGATTCAATGCTCGCTTGCACTCACTCACCAAATTACACATAACAATATGTTTTATGACACCAAGTTACTGGTGCGTTTACATATTATCAATGTGTAACCGATTTGCAAGATACAACTCACACATCTCGGTTTCAAGAATATAAGATGTTATCGTCTCACCAATCACTTGTGATACAATTCATGGAGTGATCCAAGTGAGCGTGGGTTTAAACCAATGCTCAAATCGTATTCATAAGCACTCATGAACGTTGCAGGAAACATTTGCTTATGTCTAATACTCTTTAGACAATCCACACACCAATTCATGATAGTCTTTATTCATACCTTCTTCCAACATATGAACGATTGTGGCCCGTTCGAATAATTTGACTGTTCTAAACCAATTAAATTATTCAGGAAGTCAAAACATGCAAAGTGAAACACAAGAATAATACTAATCCCATATGGCCTCAAACCTTTGAGTATAATTAAAACACCTTTTATTTATCACCATATCGATTACTCATTATTTGTTGTTTCGGGTAATCAACTTCTTACTTGAATTATTACACTTGTCCCATGCTCTTATCATGCACACAATGTTTACTTATGGTTCTTACTTTGTGAAATAGATCAAATGAACACATTTCCAATCATACTCATTTCACAACCCCAAATCCTTTTTCATAAGTGAAAGAATATCAAATTCTTGCCACTTATAGAATATGTTAGATTCTAACATTTTTTGCAATGATCCTTTTCGTAATGTCATAGCACAAAAGTAACAAAGACTATTGCCAACGATATTACAAAGTCCTCTATCGGAGATTGTTACAATACAATTCCTTAGATATGATGTCTCTCACTCAAAGTACATTCCTTTGAACATCCTTTGCATAAAAGTTTCTAATCTAGACATAGATTTTCAATATTCAATTCCCAATATGGACACGTTTCCATATTTTCCATATGACAACTCATTCTTAATAAAATCTTATCTATTCATAATAATGTCGATATGGTCCATTCAGTACTATACTTCCAACTACTCACAAGTGACCAATCCTCGGCGAACTTTGGATTGTCTTTTGATAGTTGTTTAATTATCTTAGTCAAAACCGATTCTTGTCCTTCTTTCCTCTAAATGCGCTAGACATTTGGAAAAAATTTAGAATGGTCAAATATTATAGCATTTGCAATTGATCCTATACCCGAAGCGTATGGACACGATGCACAATGTCTTACATGAAGATTTAATACTTTATCAATCTTCTGTCATAATATTTTACGTGCTACGTTCACAAAATTCGAACTATGAAGAGGAATGCCGTAATCATAATCGAAATTTAAGAACGCACTATGTATCCTTTGACTAAATTTATTAAAATTTCTCAATCTAAGCTTTAGATTTTGAAACGAAGTACAATATTCTCTCCCTTAATTATAGCAAAACAACTTTACATCCTTACTACTTTGCAAAGTATAACTCTTGTTTTCTATAATTAATATTGCTAACTTGCAATACTGGCCTTAATAATCATACAATCATAACATTTATATGCTCCCACTATCATGATGATTATTATAAACATAACACTTATGCTCCCACTAGCTTTGACATGTGTTTAGAAGACAGCTTAACTTACAGTAAAACAATACCTATTGAATTTCTTAAGTTCATGTTTCTAAAACCTAATGCTTTGATAATCCTTTATCAAGGCTTCTTAATCTCATACACCTTTATCCAAGATAGCTCATATGTGTCTTAAACAATTAAGACTAATTGCCAAATCTCACAATTCGAATCATGGAGGATACCGTAACCATAATCAAATTTGAGAATGCAATTTTACAATTGCTATCTTCTTAAAATCTCTCTTAGTGAAAGCATTTTCTCACAGTCATTTTCATGAAGGAAAAAATCTTATGACACTTAGATTTTAATGGTGTATGTGTTCCTATCTTTGTGAATTTGTCAAAACCAAGGTTTATGAAAAATTCAAACTCATATGGACCGAAGTTTCTTAATCTCGATTTCTTGCCTTATGGTAGCACAGCTGCCCACCATGTCTTCCAAGTAGTTAAGCAGCTCACCTTTCCTATCAATGTACCTTTCATTGATCAAGGTGCCTGTCTTTCATGCGTTCAAATGAGAACTCATAGAACTCACATGCATAATTAACTTAATTGGAATGGCATAGAAACAAAATAGTGTTAACACGATAGGTTGTAAACCTCAACTTGTGTGCTAGTGATGATCGATAAGGTTTATTTTGATTTTTTCTTGAAACCTTTCAAGACCATTAAGACTCCCACTGACTCCTTGACATATAAGATTCTCTTGTCAATAAACATTTCTTGACAAACAAATATTCAAGAGTTAGTGTAGTTTTTATCAAAATACTTCATAAATTGGTCCTAGTTGGTCTTTGTCTTATCCAATACATCAAAACTTTCCACATTTGATGAATGTTTTAAACCTTTTTAATACTTATCACTCAATATCACAATCTTAACTCTAAGACTTGTTTTGGAACGAAGTATGATTGACTTCTTGATTTAACCATTTCTTCAATTCTTGATTCCGCTTCTTAGACATACAATTGTACTAAGACTTACTTAGAGGATCAATTGAGATATGGTTCTTAACCATTAAGACCTATCATAAAGCATAAAAGGTACTCTCCCTTCTTCTTAGAATGGAGAAACTTTTATCCTTCTGCCTACTTGATTCTTCTTATTCATCTGCTATTGATTTAAACATTTTCAATCAATTCAGAATTACACTTAATCTTATAAGTATAATCATATTTACTAAACCTTTAGTAAATCATGACGAATATCTTGGTTACTCTTATAGTGGACTTGATCAACGTGCAACTTTGTGTACTTGATCTCCTAGTCCTTTAGTTGACACTTTGTCAATGAATTAGTCTAATTTCCAAATATGAAATTTCTCATTCATTGTGCAACCAAGTTGCATGATTCCAAGTTTCTGTCCAATTGAAACTTGGGCGATGAGAAACTCTCCTTGTTTGGTTAATCTTCGACATTTCCATAATTAAGAATCAAATCCATTGTTGCTAATAATGGAAACATTCAAACATCAATTTTTCATACACACCATTGCAAGGATAAATAAATAATATAAAGTCAAAATTTATTTTATTGCGGAAAATTTTTGTCCTTACAATGCAATTCATTGAAAAACTATGCTAATACATATTTCTTAGCAATCTAATTCTAACTCTAAGTAGTAGCTCAAGAATCTAATCTTCAAGTAATGCGATCGAAATCCATTTCTTCATGGTTAGATTCTGCTCACTTCTTCCCTTAAGCTTCCTCTCCTTTCTTCGATCCTACAAAACATCAATTGTAATCTTATCACATTATGTATTAAGAATCTAGAATAGGAGCTTAAAAGATTTAGTCAATGGATTTTACCTAAAGCAGAGCCATACGTTTTGACTCTCCCATCTCTTAGATCTCTTAGGTAAATAGGGCATCTTCGTCTCCAATGCCCCTTCTCGTGACAATAAAAGCAAATTGACTGTTTTGGAATAGGACATGGAACTACTTCAAACATTGCCTTTCTCTTATGATTAAACTTTTCGATCGTAGCATGTATTTTGTTGCCATTGTCTATATCCATAGAGGTCTTGAAGGCAGATTCACCAATCAACTTTGCTTTTCTATTGCGCCAAACCATTGCTGATTCAGCAGCAATAAGCATATATGTGAGATCTATAAGGGTCACGTTGTAGTTCATCATATAGTACTCTCTTACGAACTAACTATACGAGTTAGGAAGTAACTGAAGAACCCAATCAACAGCCATCTCCTCACAGACAACGGTTCCTAACATTTTTAGCCTATCAATGTGTGACTTCATCCCTAGGACGTGTGCACACACTGACTTTCCCTCTTCATGTTTACTTGCCAAAAGGGCTTGAGTGAGCTTGAAATTTTCAAGCCTTCGAACTTGTGGGTTAGGGAGAATAATTGAAGGAGGTCGAGGAAGTGAAGCATGATTTCTTGTTCCTCGATCGAATCGTGGAATATCATCTTCATGTGGAATGCTTGTTCCACGGGATTTGAGAAGACCATAGTTGTCGTACTTTGACATCTACAAAACGGGAGAAAACAAATTCAAGTTAGTTGATTGATTGAGTCCTTAGTAAATCACCCAAATGAGATACTAAGGCTAGGACCCAACAAAATATGCCACAACCTAGAAAAGGGATGTCGTAATCTAGTTGCAGAATATTTGAAGGTAAGTGAATGACGATTCACTAATTTCCACCACGAAAAACGAAAAAGAAATTTAAGTTTTAAATTTATGAAAAATCCTAGATCCTTTAAGATTCATTGAGCATTTCAATGGCATGTTTAAATCTCGATATGCCCCTCTTGTTTGTGACTAGGATGTCGAGGATCACAAAGCGGGTGTGAATAACCATCCAAACTTACATGGTGCCCTCACATGTTACAGTCACCTATTCGATGTGCCGGTAAACCACAGACGCTCCACCGAACTATGACAAACATTGAGTCACCCTTTGCTACCTTTGCTTAGAACCATTTAGTGTGCCGGTAAACCACACACGCTCAACTAACGTCTTCGCAAGGGCACAAAGTGTAATTTCATGGAATTGCATCAATTCACTTTTGCCTAAGTAACTAAGATTCGGAATTTGTAAAACATTTAGTTACTTTTGTACTTCATTATACTTATAATGGAAGGTTTTGTCCTATCCTACCCGTTCGGCTAATGACCCTCTACTTGTCAAGAGTGCGGTGGGTAAGAGTGGATACCCATTCAGTCGCCATTTTATAGGCAATTTCCTTAAACACCCCTTATAGACCAGCTTCGTGAATGAGGCCTACTAACAGTAAGACTGACTTTTACTCATACATATATATATATATATATATATATATATATATATATATATATATAATGTTAGACTTTTAATGTTATATATAGTATAGGGTGTATTTTACACTTTTAAAATACTAGGTGGTCAAATTTAACGATTATACTTTTAATTCAATTAAATATAAACCAAAAATTTTATGGATTTATTAAACCTCTTTTAATTATACACCTTAATTAATTAACAAAACCATAAGGGTGTGATATGAACTTTTCAAAACACTACTAGGGTTTTAGAATTTAACATTCCTAGATTAAACTTTTAATCAAAATTTAAATTCCAAAACTTGAGGACAAGTTTTGAAACATTTCAAAAACTTAGGGTTTAGAATTTAAATATACATCAAAATTAAACTTTTAATCAAAATTTAAATTCCAAAACTTGAGGGCAAGTTTTGAAACCTTTTCAAAACATTAGGGTTTCAACTATTTAAATTTCAAAACTAAACTTTTGAGTTTAAATTTGAACTATAAAACCTAAAGGGGAAAATTGAAACTTTTCATAAACCAAGGATCAAATAACTGTTGGAATAGTGTCTAAGGCTGCAACTATATAGTAGACAAGTGTTTGACCCGGTTGTGCATGGTCCTTTTGGGTTGCTTTCACCATAGCAACTTGATAGGATGATTTATTAAGAGAGAGTAAATATTATTAATATATTATGAGAATAATATAATGAATAATATATTTGTTATTTGATTAATATAAGTCATAGAATTAATTAGAATTAATTTGGTGACTTAAAGAGATTAATTAAATAAAAGGGGTATAAACTGTCAATTGTTTGATAGTTAAACTTTAGACTGTAAATCCATTGGGATATGCTTTGGACGAATTCTATGAGATATAGGATAACTAAAATCGACCAAAGGCTTATCTATGGAATGGATTTGGATAGCCTTAAGAGAAGATTATCCAATTAGGGTTTAGGTTGTAACCCTTAAGGAGTCTACAAGTATAAATAGACCCCATGGCATAGGGTATTCGACACATCTCATAAAGTAAGAGAACCCTGGCCGAATTCCTCCCCTCTCCTCTCTCCTAAATCATTCTTCTTGCTATTGGTGTTTGTAAGCCATTAGAGGAGTGACATTTGTGACTCTAGAAGCTCCAAGACCTCAAGATCAACAAGGAACTCAAAGGTATGATTCTAGATCTGTTTCAATGTTGTTATTTAACCTAATTAGTCATTAGAAGACTTGGATTCAAAGCATGTTTATTAGAAAGCCTAGATCCAAGCATTAGGGTTTTGCATGCGCACATAGGAAAGTTCTTATGGCTAAAACCCATCAATAACAAATAATATAAATTAAACAATTAATTTCATCATTATCTATATTTGACCTAATTTCAATTTCTTGCAAAATAAGTTACCCAATTAATACAAATAATCAAACTTTATCATATAAGGAAGTAATTATCTAATTAATTGGTAAATATCTTGTGTTTAATCAAGGATATATCCAAAACATGATTAAAATCGGATTTTATTGATCTAAAATAGATAAGGCAATTATCCATGAGAAAAACAACAAGAAATCCCGAAATCCCCTCTTTCTGACGCTCGAACTCGCCGAGTACCCGTATGGACTCGCCGAGTAGGGGCCTACTTGCTGAGTCCACAATGGGACTCGCCGAGTTCATCAGGCAGTTTCACAAAAATCGAATTTTTCAACTTGAACAAACATACAAGGCATCAATACAATAGAAACCAATCAAGTCTCTGATACCAATTAATGGGTTTAAGCCATAAGAACATCCTATGTGCTCATACAAACCCTGATGCTTGGATCTAGGTTTCTATATTGTACATGCAATTTATCCAAGACTATAAACCCTATATCTAGCATATGATAATCAATATAACATATAATTTGGGTTTAAATCATACCTTGATTGTTATGTAGCAATAACAATCACAAATCCTCCTTGTATTGACTTTAGAAAGCTTAGAGTCATAAGTGTCACTCCTCTAATGGTTCACAAACACCAAGAACAAGAGGATGAAGAAGAGAAGAGAAAGAGGCTCTCAAAAACGTGTGGAAACCCTAGAGGATTAGTTCACCACGTTTCTGGAGCATAAGGGTTCTATATATAGTGAGGCAATTAGGGTTATCTAACAAGAAAACCGTAATTTGGATGCTTAAGCCCTAAGCAACCCATGGACTCCTTTCCTTAAAGGCCTTGGACGATTTCCAATGGGTTTCCCCATAGAATTCGTCCAACCTTATAATATAAGGCAATCCATAGCCCAATTGCAATTATCTTATAATTACAATTCCAGTCCCTTAAGTTTAATTAATCTCTTTTAGTCACAAACTTAATTCTTATTAATTCTTGACTAATATTAATTAAAGAATATGATTTCTCCTTTAATATATTATTCCCATAATATATTAATAAATCATATTTATCCTTTCTCTCCATAATTCATCCTATCAAGTTGCTTTGGTGAAGGAAACCCAAAAGGACCATGCACCATCGGGTCAAGTACATACCAAAATAGTTATGGACTTAGACACTAATCCAACAAGGGCTTCGTATGGAGCAGCCTTTACGTTAGAGTGATAGTTGTTATTGTAGGAGAACTTGACAAGGGGTAAATGAGTATCCCATGCCCTTCCAAAGTCTATGACACATGATCGCAACATATCTTCTCGAGTTTGAATAGTCCTTTCACTCTGTCTGTCAGTTTGCGGATGGTAGGCTGTACTCATATCCAACCTAGTTCCTAGTGCCTTCTGTAGTGACTGTCAAAACCTCGAGGTGAATCTACTATCTCTATCAGAGATAATAGATATGGGCACACCATGGAATCTCACTATCTCTCTCAGGTAGGTTCTGGTCAGTTTCTCCATTTTGTCGGTTTCCTTAATTGGTAGGAAGTGCGCGGATTTGGTTAGACGATCCGCGATCACCCAAAATGTATTCAGACCACCCTTTTTGTTAGGTGGGTTTGTTATGAAGTCCATTGTAATCCGCTCCCACTTACATTCTGGTATCTCTGGTTGTTGTAGCAAACCTGGAGGATTTTGGTATTCGACCTTAACCATGACGCAAGTAAGACACTTGCCCATGAAGGTAGCAATCTCTGCTTTTTTGTTAGGCCACAAATATAGCTTTTTGAGATCCAGATACATCTTATACGAACCTGGATGAATGGAGTATCGAGTATTGTGCGCTTCGTTCATGACCGGATCTCTAAATCCACCGTGTTTCGGTGTCCAGATCCGATCCATGAGGTATAAGGCTCTGTCACCCTTGGCTTCTAAGTTCTTATCAATCCCTCTTAGGGATTCACCTGCCACATTATCTGGTTTTAAGGCATCTGACCGATCCTCCTTAATTTGTGTGGATAGATGTAAATGCATTGGCATTGTCAATGCCCGGAATCTACTACCTGAGTAATCTTTCTGACTTAAGGCTTCAGCTACCACATTGGCTTTACCTGGATGATAACGAATTTCACATTCGTAGTCATTTAGTAGCTCGACGCACCGTCATTGTCTCATGTTGAGCTCTTTCTGATCGAATATATGTTGAAGGCTTTTATGGTCTGTAAAGATAGTGCTTTTTGTACCATACATGTAGTATCTCTACCATACATGTAGTGTCTCCAAATCTTCAGAGAAAATACCACTGCTCCTAACTTGCGATCATGTGTAGTGTAATTGACTTTGTGTGTCTTAAGCTGTTTTGAGGCATAGGCAATGAACTTTCCCTATTGCATAAGAACACAACCAACCCTTGGTTGGATGCGTCACAGTACACCAAGAAATCCTCAATCGCTTCTTGGAGGGATAATATTGGAGCACTACACAAAGCTTGCTTCAGCGTTTGAAATGCCTTCTGTTGCTTCTCTTCCCAGTCAAAGGTCACACCTTTATGGGTCAAAGTGGTAAGTGGCTTCGCTATCCTTGAGAAGTTCTGAATAAATCTGCGATAGTAGCCAACGAGGTCTAAGAATTGACGGATATTCATAGGCATCCTCGGTGCTGACCAATTCTGGCTTTGATTTTGGATGGGTCTATGTGAATTCCCTCTTCGCTGAAATCTAGGGGTATGAAATAACTTGATAAAGTGGTATGAACTCACTTGATAAAGTGGTGATTCGGAAAGCACTTGGCGTCTTGAAATCGTGAGTTTTTGCTGAAAACTGGGTTCTATGCGGACAGAGTTTCAAACCGAAAATACTCTTTTCTGGGAGACTTCGGGTGCTTCGAGGCTTTCTTCTAGTGTTAAGGAGGTTAACTAAGCTTCAAGAGGGTATAGAGTGGCTAGTGAGGGTGTATAGGGTGAAAGAGAGAGTGAATTTTGTAACATAATCCGAGAGGCCTCACACACTATTTATAGTAACAATCTGACCCTCGGTACCTTAGGCGTTCCTGCGAGGAAAGCTGTGCATTCCGGTACACAGGGCGTACCCTCGTACACGGGGCAGAGGAGCGGGGCTCGTGTCTAGTTCTTTGAGATTCAAAACGTGTCAGCCATGCGAAGCGGGTTAGTGGCTGACTCCAGAACAGGTGGCCACGAACGCGGGGCATTCCCCTTCGGACCAGTCTCGGAATTTGGGCCTCGAATTTCAAAAATTCATAAGTTTCACATATAAGCTTTGTTTTTGACGTTCTTTATATCCATGCGTAGGTGAGACCGTACTCTACAACTTTTGTTTAGACTCCTTCGGCAAGTTTTGGTTAAAAATTCATAACTTATTCATCCTATATCCGTTTTCGTCTGTCTTTTTACTGTTAATCTACTATTGATGAGATCTTTGATTCTCGTTTAGGTCGTGTCGACTAAAAATCGCTCGATCTATAATTCGAATTCTGAGTTGCACACTGCTATGCCAAATCTTAGAAAATTCATAACTTCTTCATACAAAGTAAGATTTGGATGTTCTTTTTATGCACGGTCTCGGTTTTAACATATACTACGAATTTAATTCAGATTTTTAAGTCTAAAAAACATTTTATTGTAAACTCACTTTTTATGACACCATGTCGTGTCGGTTCTGTCGCGAGACTTTGATGGGCCATAACTTCCTCGTTATAGCTCAGATTTTGGTGTTCTTTATATTTCCATAATCCTTGTCATGACCACTGCAAGTTTCTTCATAGATATCAGGTTTATCTAACATTTTATTTTAATTTGTTATTTCTTTATCACTTTAAAACAAGTTACAAGTTGACCTAGACTATTGACTTGAAATAACGGTTTGTCACATTACCCCCCGTTAGAGGGAATTTGGTCCCAATTTTGTTTTTCTAAAGTGGTACTCATGAACTAGGAAAAAGATGTGGATACTTCTATTTCATCTGATCTTCTCGTTCCCAGGTGAATTCAGGTCCCCGCTTGGCATTCCAGCGAACCTTCACTATTGGTATCTGACTTTGTTTTGTTCTCTTGATTTCCCTGTCTGTGACCTCCACTGGTTCTTCTACAAAGTGTAGACTCTCGTTTAAATCGATTTCTTCAAGTGGGATTACAAGAGTTTCATCAGATAAACACTTCTTTAGATTGGATACATGAAAAATGGGATGAATGTTACTAAGTTCATATGGTAGGTTAAGTTTATACGCTACCAGACCGATTCTAGCAAGAATCTCGAATGGCCCAATGTACCTTGGATTTAGTTTTCCACGCTTTCCAAAGTGTATCATGCTCTTCCAGGGTTAGACCTTCAACAGATCACGGTCATCAACCTGTAATTCAAAGGGTTTTCGTGTCTTGTCTGTGTAACTCTTTTGTCTGTCTCTAGAAGCTTTTAGTCTTTCTCGGATTTGCATGATCTTCTAAGTCATTTCTGTTATGATCTCCAGGTCAGTGAGAGTGTTGTCAAGAATTTTCCCTCTAGCTAGTTGCATGTCACCCACCTCAGCCCAACGTAGAGGGGATCTGCACTTACGTCCATAGAAGGCTTCAAATTGGGCAACCTTGATGCTGGTGTGATAGTTATTGTTATATGAGAACTCAATAAGAGGAAAATGGATATCCCATGCCTTACCAAAATCGATCACGCATGGTCTCAGCATGTCCTCCAAGGTTTGAATAGTTCTCTCACTCTACACGTCAGTTTGTGGGTGGTAGGTTGTACTTATGTCTAGCCTAGTTCCTAGAGATTTTTTTAGTGATTGCTAGAACCTTGAGGTGAATCTACTCTCTCTATTAGAGATAATAGATATTGGCACACCATTCAGTCATACTATCTCTTTTATGTAAGTTCTTGTCAGTTTCTCCATCTTGTCTGTTTCCTTTATTGGTAGAAAGTGTGCAGACTTGGTTAATTTGTCGATGATTACCCAAATGGTGTCATGACCACGCATGGTCTTTGACAACTTAGTTATGAATTCCATTGTAATCCGTTCCTACTTCCACTCAGGTATTTCTGGTTGTTTTAGTAAACCTGAGGGCTTCTGGTATTCTACCTTGACTTTGGCGCAAGTCAAGCACTTGCCCACGTAGGTAGCAATCTCAAATTTCATGTTCGGCCACCAATAAAATCTCTTGAGATCCAGATAAAGCTTATCTGAACCTGGATGAACGTAGTATCAAGTATTGTAGGCTTCGTTCATGACAAAATCTCTGCAGCCACCAAATTTCGGTGTCCAGATCCAGTTTATGAGATAAAGAACTCTGTCACCCTTTATTTCTAAGTACTTCTCCATTCATCTTAAGGCTTCACCTATCACATTCTCGGGTTTCAAGGCTTCCAACTAAGCTTCTTTGATCTACATGGACAAATGTGAATGGATTTCATAGTTATAGACTTTACCTACCGACCCGAGTACTCTTTCCGACTAAGGGCATCTGTTACTACATTGGCTTTGTGGGGATGTTAGCGAATCTCGCATTCATAATCATTGAGTAGTTCTACCCATCGTCTTTGTCTCATGCTCAATTCTTTTTGGTCAAAGATGTGTTGGAGGCTTTTGTGGTCTGTGAAGACTGTACACTTCGTGCCATAAAGATAATGCCTCCAGATTTTTAGAGCAAAAACCACTGCTCCCAGTTCAAGGTCATGCGTGGTATAGTTAACCTCGTGGTTCTTAAGTTATCTCGAGGCATACAATATGACCTTTCCTCGCTGCATAATGAAGCAACCTAGCCCTTTCTTGGACACATCGCAGTAAACTACAAAATCTTCTGTCCCATCTGGGAGGGACAAAATTGGTGCGCTGCATAGGGCTCGCTTTAATATCTGGAAAGCAGTTTCTTGTTTCTCCTCCTAGTTGAAGGTTACACCCTTCTGAGTTAGGGTGGTGAGTGGTTTAGTGATTTTGGAGAACTTTTAAATGAACCTTCGCTAGTAGCCAACAAGGCCTAGGAATTGGCGGATTCTGTTGGCATTCTTGGTGCTGATCAGTTCTTGATTGCCTTGATTTTGGAAGGATTCACATGTATTCTTTCTTTGCTGACTATGTGACAAAGGAAGTCTACCTTTCGAATCAAAAACTCGCATTTTGAAAATTTGCATACAACTTCTCTGCCCTTAATGTTTCCAAGACTTGTCGTAAATGTTGGTTGTGTTTTTCCTTACTTCGTGAGTAGACTAGTTTATCGACGATGAAAACTATTACGAACTTGTCTAAGTAAGGTTGACACACACGATTCATCAGGTCCATGAAAACTTTAGGTACATTTGTTAAACAGAAGGGCATCACTACGAATTCATAGTGACCGTAGCGAGTTCAAAATGCGGTCTTAGGAATATCTTCTTCCTAAACTTGTAGTTGGTGGTATCCTGATCTTAGTTTAATCTCTGGGAAGAAAGTTTCCCATTGTAGTTGGTCAAATAGGTCATCGATTTGTGGCAAAGGGTATTAGTTTTTGATACTAAGTTTATTTAATTCCCGATAGTCTATGCACATGCGAAACGATCCATCCTTTTTCTTTACAAACAAGACCAGTGCTATCCAAGGTGAGAAGCTTGGTCTTATAAATCCTTTTCTTATAAGTTCTTTTAATTGAATAGATAGTTCCTGCATCTCTGACGGTGCTAAACGATATGGGGATTTGGCTAATGGGGGTAGCTCTGGGAATCAAGTCGATTCGGAATTTGACTTGGCATTCAGGAGGAACTCCTGGGAGATCTTCGGGGAGCACATCGGGGAAATCAAAAACTTCAGTTATATCCTTGATATTCTTTACTTCTCGTGTCTTATCAACCACATGAGCTAAGAAAGCATGGTATTATTTACGAATATCTCTTTGGGCTTTGACGCAAGAAATGATCTGGAGCTTCGTACTGGGTTTATCACCATAAATAATGAGAGTTTCATTACTTGGTAGATTAAGACTAATGGCTTTTTCATAACATATGATATCAACATGGTGAGAACTCAACCAATCCATGCCGATGATAATGTCAAAGCTTTTTATTGAGACCGACATAAGGTCGACTTGGTAAGAATAATTGTTTAGAGTGAGGGTACATCCCATGAACATATCCATGAATTTCGACTTTTGATGACAATGGTGATAGGGTTTCACACAAGAACAACATGCATGTTGTTTGATGGTGAAATCCAAGGACCAAAACCTATGTCAAACCCTAAAATACGAATTTTTACAAGTTTTGAAGATTCAACTACCTTATGCATTCAAGTTTTTCCTTTGAAAACATCACTATAGACAAAATATGTTCATGCATGGTCTTTAAACCGTGATGCATGTAATGAACATCAAGTTAAAGAGCTTGATGATCAAAGTACATTGTTAATAGTGCATGTAAATGATTTTATTCATAAAAAAAATCTAGATATCCTTTTCTGTTCGAAATAAAATTTCCTCAGATTCACAGTAAGATGATATGAGGATCTGGAAATCCTAAGAGTTTTTATCGTTTCATTAATTTATTAAAATTGTTACAAGAAAACAAGGCCATAAATCATTTAAAATACTCTCTGAGGTTTATAAATCCTAGGTAAATTCGTGTATGACCCCTAAAGTAAATGACGATATCTCAGTAAGTTTCATCGATTTTGGTTACTTTTTGGTATGGTTTTGAATTTTCTTTTTATTTAATCCAAATAAATCATGAAACCACTTTAGGGAATGTGAAAAGGCTATCTAAGATTTTTCACAGATCCTACCTCATGTGGAATACTCTAGAGAAATATTTTTAGAATTTTTCATAATGCATACCTATTTGTCCCATGATTTTTTTATATATAATGGACTAATAATGGGAAAGATAGTTCTACTCATCCAAAATTCATGACAATTTACCTAAAGATCTTGTAATATATTAGAACTCTAAATAAAAATTTTGATGATTTTTCTATTCAATATGTTATTTTTCTTCTATTTTCTATGGTTAGATACACTGAAATCCACAAAATCGGATTGCATTATATAAAAATCAACATTGGTATTCATCCCGGATTATGTACACTGTAAATGAAGTTCACAAAAATTTTGGTAATTTAATTTAACTTTTTGATAATTATTCACCAATTAATGATTATTCAAGAGAATAAAACAAATAAAAATGGCAAGAATAATTGAAAAAAAATGTTTTATAAATTTCACAGATTCTATATGTAAAATAATAGTGTTACAAAAGGTTTGGACAATTTTGGAAACTGTTTTCTATTTATTCCCATTTTTGATAGAATAAATGCACAAAAACCATAAAATTGGATTAAACTATTTAGAAACCCATTTTTATATTTTCCTAGCTTAAGTATGTCTAATGCCAGTATTATAAAAAGTTTGGGAGTGTTTATCTTCTAGATGCTATTTTTCACGAATTTATATTGTTATGAAGGCTTAAATTTTTTGAAAAATAGTTAATCAAATAAAAATTTCATGGGAAATTTTTTGGAAGACCTCAACTGTATTTGGAACAAAAACATAAAATTTGATGAATTTTGGAAACTCTTTGATAATGTTTTTGGATTTTTAGGAGTTTAAAACACCTTTAAATGTGTTGAAATACCCTCAATTAATATTACAAAAACCTGAAAAATAATATCCAGAATTATCTTAATCACATAAGTTATAAAATATCACCATTTCAGAAAAATTGTTACCCATTTAATATAAAACCAATATTAGAACAAAAATTTGGCATTTCTCTATATCTAGATTTTAGTATATTAGCATTAGATTTCGACATAGAAACTCACTAGCGTGTGTTTCATGTCATAGGATCCCGGTAGTAAAGGCATTGGTGTATTCCGAGGCACCACTTATAGCTACTTGAAACATTGTGAGTCTTTACATCTTCCCCTTATTTTTAGGTTTTTTTTTAATGTTTTTGGGTGGAAAAACATGTCCAAACTATTTATGATTGATGTATTTATATTGAATTGTATCAAACTTGATTGCTATATTTTGCTATATTTTGTTGTGTATGTGTATGTTATTGTTAAAACATGAGGCCTTATCGTCTTATGTCCCTTGAGTATGATAACAACTTACCAAAAGGATGAACTTGATGAATACTTTTTGAAAACACACACAATGTCAAGGGTTCTTGGAGGAAAAATGAAAGAGTTCTTGAAGATTTAGAGATGAAGGAGAATAGGGAGTGAAGTTTGAATTGAAGAATGAGAGTAATGGTGGGGGTTTCGGCCAAATTTAGAGAAGATGAGAGTGTGTTTGTGTGTGTGTGTGAGAGAGAGAGAGAGAGAGAGAGAGAGATCAGTGGTCCTTGCTTAATGGTTAACACTTAATTTCCTAGATGTTTGATGGACAAATTGAATGTTTACATGCAATACAATTGAGGTGTCATAATTTGAGCTTGCACCATCTTTTTTTCTATATTTTTTTTCTACAACCGTTAATAGGAAAGGGGAAGGAAAGAAAAGAGATACTGGTCTTGGATTTGAATAGTAACTAGGAATACATTAGCCTAATAAGAAATGTTTCGGCCCATGCAACCCACATACAAATTTACGGCCCAAAAGGGTAAATGAATGAGTTTTCGGTCCACTAGGGCCCATTAGAGGGTTCTCGGCCCAATGGTTGGCCCTTTTTGAGAATTTGGCCCAATAGGGGCTCCAATAGTGATTTACGGCCCATAAAGGAATGAGTTTTCGGTCCATTACCACCAGTATGTATTGTGTGTTCTGTTTAAAAACCCCGGCTACCGCCAGTATGTATAGTAGTTTTATTACATAAAATAAAACCATGTATTGTTTCCCTGGAAACCCTCCAATGTAATTTCTAGTAGTTCTCATATTTAAAATAAAACTAGTGAAGAATGAAATCCCATAAACAAATATTAGTTGATACTATTGTGAGTTTGTGAGACTAGTTTATAACACTAAATAATTATGTCTGTCAGACTAGCTAGCTGTTTAGGTTTGGATATGCCTAACCAGTACCTCGAAGGGTACAAATGAAGAGATGTCTCCCAATCATGTATTTAACTAGTTTATGTGTTGTTATGTATAGTGCTCTCATAATTGAAATCGTTTGCATACTTGGTAGAGTATAAATAATTATACGTAGAATAATTATTTAGTGTTATACTCTTGTTATTTGAACGTAGTAATGAATATCATAAACTAAAGCTGCCATAGTTCATATGATTGATCATGTAAGTAGTTTGCATCGGTAAAATTGGTAATGAATTTCCCCCAAACTATACCTATTATAGTTTGATTGAAAAGTTATGCTCGTGATTTGTTCAGAAAACTATGCAATTATGTTTAGAAAGTGTCCCTTAAGCTCCGCATAGTACAAAGGGGATAAAATATCTATATATTTTATGGAAATTGTTGGATTGTATCAATTGCATAAGTTTTAAACTGGTTGAAAACCTTTTATTTTAGTTCACAAAATCATTTATATTCGGCTTGTATTCCCCCCCTGAAAACATATAAAAACCATAAAAGCATAGGGGTATCAACTCACTGTTTGTTGTGTGAAAGCATCGAACTGGAAACAAAGATCCTCGAGTTGTTGTATGTGGCACTTAACAGTATCCTAATATCAAATAAATACATATATGTATATAAATTAGCGATTTCGTTAGATAATGTGTTAGAAAAACACTTGTTTCGGTTAAGGATGTTTATCGGGACTTGATTGAATTGAGGAAACGAGTTTTTCACTATTTGGGAGGTGTGTACGGCCAGGAAGGGAGTTTACCGCTGTACACGGGTTTACGGTCGTACACTCAAGAACAAGGGTGTTTGATTCATAGAAGAACATGTTCTAGATGCTCCAAACTGACTCCAAATGACGATTTTTGATGATTTTCAGAAGAAAATTGGTGTTTTTAGTGTCTACGGCCAGGGGTTCTAGAGAGAATGAGAGAGTTTTCAGCCAAGAGTGTACAAATGAGGGTGGGGGTCCCGTATATATAGGCTGGGGGTATGGTTGGTGGTGGGATCCACCCGGAACCAACCGTGAACGGGTTTACGTCCGTAAAAAGGTGTGTGGCCGTACACTCACTTAGGCCAAAAATTGTTATTTTTGAGACATTCTGGGTTTTTTTTACGCGATTCTGGTTTCGACTCGTATATAATTTTAATTATATAAAACGTAATAATTTTTCCAAACCAAGCAATTTGACGGAAATCCAATAAAATTCAAATTTTATTAACGGAAATCGGTTAAAGATAATGGAAAACGTTTCGGGTTGTCACATCATCCCTTCGATAGAGGGGATTTCGTCCCAAAATTCAAACATAAAGTACAAATCATGGACTCGGAAAGAGATGTGGATGTTTCTGTTTAATCTGATCTTCGCGTTTCCAAGTGAATTCAGGTCCCCGCTTGGCATCCCAGCGAACCTTCACTATTGGTATGCGACTTTGTTTCATTCGTTTGATCTCCCAATCCATGATTTCGACTGGTTCTTCCACGAAATTAAGGTTCTTGTTGATTTCGATCTCGTCAAGAGGAATCAGAAGGGTCTCGTTGGATAAGCACTTTTTAAGGTTCGAGACGTGGAAAGGAGGATGGATATTGTTAAGCTCTTGGGGAAGACGAAGTTTGTAAGCAACGGGACCGATCCTAGCAAGGATCTCGAATGGTCCTATGTATCTCGGGTTCAGCTTTCCATGCTTTCCAAAGCGTATCATGCCTTTCCAAGGTGAGACATTCAATAGAACACGGTCTCCAACCTAGAAATCCAAGTAATTTCGTCTCTTATCGACGTAGCTCTTTTGTCTATCTCTTGAAGCCTTTAGTCGTTCCCAAATTTGTACGATCTTTTCTGTGGTTTCACGGATGATTTCTAGACCGGGGAGAGTGTTGTTGGGACTTGTCCCTTGGCTAGTTGTCTGTCGCAGTTAACCCGCTTTCGCACGCGTATTAAGCAAATAAATTATCACTATTGATTGCACTGAAAATAGAAAAGGGAAGCAGGGTCGAATCGTCAGGGACACAACCTAATGGTCAATGCCTTTTTGCATCAGGCACATTCTACTCAAGAAACACAAAGTATAAAAGGGGGATTTGAATTAAACTAAAAACTAAATTGCAGTGACATTAAATTAAACTAAAATCAATAATAAAAATGGTTTCAGCTCTGCTATGACTTTCCCAATCATGCAATCAACATTGACCTGCTTATTTGAGATGCGTTCTCTCTAAGTTGGTGCTGAGAAAAACTAACAAGCTCTAGTAATTTCTATTTTACCTTATTTAGTTAACGAAATCAAGCTCTTCATCTAAACCTAACTTTCTACTGTCTAATCAAACAAGCTCTTAATTAAGACCAGAAAAGATGCATTATAATCTATGTAAAATTCTCAGCAATATCCAATACTTCTCACAGGCTCGGAAGCGTAAAGATATGATTTTTCAGTTTATAATAAAGTCAAATTCCAAACACGAAACCGATTTATTACTTGTTACATATTACCAGTTTATAAGAACAATTATGTATTGTATAACTTATTAACTAGAATGATAAAAGCCTAGCTAGGTAATCAGACTAACAAGAATCAAAATTAAACATTCATTAAGAACAAACTGAAGAATCTAGATATAAACACAAAAAAAAAACAAGATCTCATGATCAATCACATGAAAAGTACTTGTCTTTGTAGAACTGAAAACTAGGGTTTAGCCAAACACGGCTAAAATAGGATCAAAATAAATAAAAAGAGACATCAAAAAACTAATCTTACTAATATACTTGAAGGTGATGATCCACAGTTTTCAGATCTTCAAAAATTGTAGAATAAACGCCTCTAAAATCGTCTTTTCGTCGTCTGGTGACTCTGGAATCGCCAACTTTTGTTACTGGAATGCTATCAGGGTCTATTTATACGTCCAACAGCAAAAACAAAGCGCATGCGATCGCATGTATCAAAGTTGCGATCGCAGGTTTTGAAGAAAACGCATCCCATGCCTTTTTAATGAAGTAGGATGCTATTTTGGCACTTTCTGGCAAACCTACGATCGCATGTACACAACCTGCGATCGCAGGTATTGAGTTTTCAATCCCAGATGAACTTTGGGCACAAAAGAACCTCGAAGACAAGTTGCGACCCAACCTGCGATCGCAAAAAGGCCCCATTCGATCGCATAAAGGCAACATGCAATCGCATGATGTACCTACGACATCTGAAATTTCGTCTACTTTCCAAATCATTTTGAATTGCATCAATCGGAGGTACGGTTCTCAAGATGTGGTCAAAATACTGACAGGGGGTCAAAGCTGCTAGCAACATCCTTTAACTTTAGATTGTAGATTCTATCTTTGTGAGATCAATTCGATCAAATGTTTTTTTGACCAAAGCATCTTGCAAGCATTCCTCAACATACTCCATAAGTTCTAAGCTCCATTTTAAGCTCCAAACACGCATCCAACTTCTCTCAAAGCATTGCTCCATTCAAACTATCTGAAATAGAGATAAAAACATGGAGCAGTGTGAGAATTCTAACAAAAGACATGAGTTGAACATTGTTTATCTGAATGACATGAAAATGTACAAAATATGATGCTAAAATAATGATAAAAACTACCCTATAAGATGCATAAAAATGGCATCTAACAAATCTCCCCAAGCTTGAACGTTACTTGCCCTCAAATAAGAAGAAGATAAAACATTATAAATAGATGGAAAGATGTAGATGACCTAAAAATAATTTAGAATAAAATAAAACAAAAACTTAAACTAAAGTACTTCACTCTTTTTTTTTTGTTCACATGATCAGATTTGACAACAAGGAAGCTCCAATGAAATCACTACCTAGACAACAGTCTCAATACTTTGTATTAACGATTCATAATTAATATTTAACTAGTTAAACCAAGCTTGAGCAAATAATTTTTACGCTGAATTAAATTTTTGAAAACAATGTATTTTTAAAAATAATTTGACGAAAATTCATTTATAAAAACCTAGCTTAACCAACCCCTCCTTTTTTTCTGAACTCGTCTAGCAAACGCGGTAAGTTCCATTATAGACATAAAATCCAAGCTTACCCCTATGATTCAACTATCGAGAGATCAATCTTATTATACCACATGTCTTCTTTGTCTTGATCAACTCTTCAAATTTAACTTTTTAGGTTCTTGATTTCGACCTAAACTTGACTTGGATTTGACTTTGAATTGCAGATTTCTTCAAGTTGCTTGATGTACCATTTCTAACATATATATATATTGATTGGGCGCGAATTTTACTTTGAGGCCCACCATATCTTCTTCATTTCAAAAATTATAATAAATTGTAGGTATAACTATATGGTTCAGTACTTCAAGGAATGATAAGGGTTATCCAGTCTAGGTTCTTTTTAAGGCATTCAAGGAAATTATTTTCAAAACACTGTTCGTTTTTCCATCCCACACTTACCATTGTAAAAACTATCTAACTCATATGTTGGTTCATATTGAAAACATTTAAATCACTTTATGATACTAATTATAAAACGAGACTATTATTTTTGGTAACTATCACACCTCATCTTAACAGAGCTGTCGAATGTAAAAAAAATATATCATCATGTCATGTAATTATTAATTTTCTTTAATTTTTTATATGTAGAAAATAAAATAACTAGAAATAAAAATCTTTTTGGTTTTTCTTGTTCTCTTATTTATGAATCCAGAAAAATAAAATATTTTTTGGACTTTTTTTTTTGAATTTTTATATGCAAATGCAATGCAGAAAATAAAATGCAAAAAGAAAATTCTTAAATTTAACTAAAAAAACTGAAATATTAAAATTTTAAATAAAAATACAAATTTTTTACACTAATCCCCTCCCCAAACTTAAAATGATGCATTGTCCTCAATACTCAGAGAGGAATGAACAACTCAATAAAGAAAATAAAAGTAAAAGGGTTCATCTAGGAATTAATGTACCTAATATGTTCGTAGAAATTCTGATTTTGACGATGAATGTTGACGGAAAATCTGGATTTCAGCAACTCTTAAGATCCTCTGATTTCCCGAAGCTTGCTTGGGACTCCGACCATCTCTTTATTGAAAGCATAAAAACTAAAAACTACTCATCAGGATGCCTCCCGGAAAGCCGCCCTTTTTTAAGATCGTTGGCTCGACCATGCCTGAAGACTAAATTACCTGTAGGTAAAGATTTTGGCACAAAACAATTAGCAATACCGTGTCCCTGACAACGGCGCCAATTTGCTAACACGCTGTCGCACGCGTATTAAGCAAATAAATTATCACTACTGGTTGCACTAAATATAGCACAGGGAGGCATGGTCGAATCCTCAGGGACACAACCTAATGGTCAATGCCTTTTTGCATCAGGCACATTCTAGTCAAGAAACAGAAAGTATAAAAGGGGGATTTCAATTAAACTAAAAGTTAAATTGCAGTGATATTAAATTAAACTATAATCAATAATAAAAATGGTTTCAGCTCTGCTGTGACTTTCCCAATCATTCAATCAACATTGACCTGGTTATTTGAGATGCGTTCTATCTAAGCTGGTATTGAGAAAAACTAACAAGCTCTAGTAACTTCTCTTTTACCTTATTTAGTTAACCAAAACAAGCTCTTCAATTAACCCTAACTTTTTACTGTCTAATCAAACATGCTTTTAATTAAGATCAGAAAAGTTGCATTATATTCTATGTAAAATTCCCAGCAATATCCAATACTTCTCACAGGCTCGGAAGCATAAATAAATGATTTTTCAGTTTATAATAAAGTCAAATCCCAAAAAACAGAACCGATTTATTACTTGTTACATATTACCAGTTGATAAGAACAATTACGTATTCTATAAATGATTAACTGGAATGATGAAACCCTAGCTAGGTGATCAGACTAACAAGAATCGAAATCAAACATCCATTAAGAACAAAATTGAAGAATCTAGATAGAAACGCAAAAAAACCCAGATCTAATGATCAATCACATGAAAAGTACATGTCTTTGCAGAACTGAAAACTATGGTTTAGCCAAACATGGCTAAAATATGATCAAAACAAATAAAAAAAGACATCGAATAACTTATCTTACTAATCTACTTGAAGGAGATGATCCACAGTCTTCAGATCTTCAGAAATCGGAGAATAAATGCCTCTAAAATCATTTTTTCGTCGTCTAGTACCTTTGGAATCGCCAACTTTTGTCACTAGAATGCTATCAGAGTCTATTTATACGTCCAGCAGCAAAAACGATGCGCATGCGATCGCATGTATCAAAGCTACGATCGCAGTTTTTGAAGAAAACACGTCTTGTGCCTTTTTAATGAAGTAGGATGCTATTTTGGCACTTTTTGGCCAACCTGCGATTGCATGTACACAACCTGTGATCGTAGGTATTGAGTTTTCATTCCTGGATGAATTTTGGGCACAAAATAACCTCGAAGACAAGTTGCGACCCAACCTACGATCACAAAAAGTCCCCATTCGATCGCATAAAGGCAACATGCGATCGCATGTTGCACGTAAGACGTCCGAAATTTCGTCTACTTTTCAGATCATTTTGAATCGCGATAATCGGAGTTACGATTCTCAATATATGGGCAAAATACTGACAGGGGGTCAAAGTTGCCAGCAACATCCTTTAACTTTAGATTGTAGATTCTATCTCTGATCCATTCGATCGAATGTTTTTTGACCAAAGCATCTTGCAAGCATTCCTCAACATACTCCATAAGTTCCAAGCTCTATTTTAATCTCCAAATGCGCATCCAACTGCTCCCAAAGCACTACTCCATTCAAACTATCTAAAATAGACATAAAAACATGAGCAGTACGGGAATTCTAACAAAAGACATGAGCTGAACATTGTTTATCTAAATGACATTCAAATGTACAAAATATGATGCTAAAATGATGATAAAAACTACCATATAAGATGCATAAAATGGCATCTAACAGTCGCCCACCTCAGCCCATCACATAGGGGATCTACACTTACGGCCATAAAGGGCTTCAAAAGGCGAAGCCTTGATATTGGTATGATAATTGTTGTTGTAGGAGAACTCAACCAAGGGAAAATGGACGTCCCACAACTTACCAAAATCAATTACACATGCTCTCAACATGTCTTTGAATGTCTGAATGGTCCTCTCATTCTATCCATCTGTTTGTGGATGGTAAGTTGTGCTCATATCCAACTTAGTTCCAAGAGCTTTTTGCAATGACTGCCAAAATCTCGAGGTGAATCTGCTATCCCGATCGAAGATAATGGACACAGGCACATCGTGCAGACGAATTATCTCTTGGAGGTAGATTCATGTAAGTCTTTCCATCTTGAAAGTTTCTTTAGTAGGCTGGAAGTGGGCGGATTTGGTCAATTGGTCGACAATTACCCATATGGTATCGTACCCACTCGGAGATTTGGGCTATTTAGTGATAAAATCCATTGTAATCCTCTGCTACTTCCACTCAGGTATTTCTGGCTGCTGGAGCAGACCTAAGGGCTTCTGATATTCAACCTTCACCATGGCGCAAGTCAGGCACTTGCCCACACAGGTAGTGATCTCTGCTTTCATGTTTGGCTACCAATATAACTTCTTGAGATCCAGGTACATCTTATCTGAACCTGGGTGAACGGATTATTTAGTCTTGTGAGCCTCGTTTATGACAACCTCACTATAACCACCGAACCTTAGGGTCCAAATCCGATCCATGAAATAATAGACTATGTCTCCCTTGATCTCTAACTTCTTTTCCATTCCCTTCAAGGCTTCACCCGACTTGCTCTCTGGTTTCAAGGATTCCAACTGAGCCTCTTCAATTTGAGCGGATAAATGAGAATGGATGGTCATTGTTTCTGCCTTCACTCTATGACCTGAATACTCTTTCCGGATGAGGGCATTTGCTACCACATTGGCCTTGCCGGGATGGTAGCGTATTTCGCACTCATAATCACTGAGTAGCTCTACCCATCACCTTCGACTCATGTTCAACTCTTTCTGGTCGAAAATGTGTTGTAGGATTTTATGATCTATGAAGATGGTACACTTGGTTCCATAGAGATAATGTCTCCATATCTTTAATGTGAAGACCACTGCTCCTAACGCCAAATCATGAGTTATATAGTTGACTTCGTGTGCTTTTAGCTTCTTTGAGGCATAAGCAATAAACTTTCCTCGCTGCATGAGCATACAACCTAGGCTCTGATTAGACGCATCATAGTAGACAACGAAGTCCTACGTTCCTTTGGGCAGAGACAGGGTAGGTGCGTTGCATAGTTCCTGCTTTAATGTTTGAAACGTAGTGTCTTGCTTTTCTCCCTAACAAAAGGGTACACCTTTCTGAGTCAGGGTGGTTAGAGGCTTTGCAATCCTGGAGAAATTCTGGATAAACCTACGATAATATCTAGCGAGGCCCAAGAATTGACGCATTTCTGTGGGCGACTTCGGTGCTGAACAGTTCTCAATTGCTTTTATCTTGGAAGGATCCACGTGTATGCCTTCCTCGCTTACCACGTGACCAAGGAAAGTTACCTTTCGGATCCAGAATTTGCACTTAGAGAATTTCACATATAGCTTCTTCGGCCTAGAGTCTCCAGCACTAGCCTCAAGTGCTGCCTATGATCTTCCTCGCTTTGGAAATAGACAAGTATATCATCTATGAACACTATCACAAACTTGTCTAGGAAAGGGCGACACACCCGATTCATCAGATCCATGAATACTGTCGGTGCATTGGTTAGACCAAAGGGCATTACTACAAACTCATAGTGACCATATCGAGTCTGAAATGTTGTCTTGGGAAAATCACATTCATGGACTCGTAGCTGATGGTACCCTGATCTCAGGTCAATTTTCGATAAGTAGCTGGCTCCTTGAAGTTGGTCAAAAAGGTCTTCGATTCGGGGAAGAGGATAATGGTTTTTGATGGTAAGCTTCTTCAATTCGCGATAATCAATGCACATCCGAAAAGATCCATCCTTCCTTTTCACAAATAAGACCAGGACTCCCTAGGGTGAGGAACTCGGTCTGATGAATCCTTTGTTGAGTAGCTCATTGAGCTGGCTGGATAACTCTTGCATTTCTGCTGGCGCTAGACGGTATGGGGATTTAGATACAGGGGTAGCTCCGGGAATTAAGTCGATTCGGAACTTGACTTGGCGCTTGGGAGGGATTCCCGGAAGCTCTTCGGGTAAGACATCAGGAAAGTTGCAGACTTCGGCGATGCTCTCGAGGTCTTTAACTTCCTGTTTCTTGTTAACAACATGGGCTAGGAACACATGGCACTCCTTTCTTAGATATTTCTGAGTTTTGATGCAGGAAATGATACAGAGGTTTGAGCTGAGTTTATCGCCATAAATCATGAGGGCTTCGCCAGATGGCAAATTGACACGAATGGGTTTTTCATAACAAAGGGTATCAGCACGATTGGGGCTCAACCAATCTATGTCGATGATGACGTTGAAGCTCTTTATGGAAACTGGCATAAGTTCGATTAGAAAGGAATGGTCGTTTAGGGTAAGGGTACAGTCGATGAGTATGTCGTTAGTGCACTCCTTTTTACCATTAAGCATCTCAATGGTAAATGTTTCGTTTAAGGTTTGGGGTTTATGTTTGAGAAGATGCTTGAATGCATGACTGACAAAACTTCTATCCACACCAGATTTGAAAAGAATGCATGCATAAGAGTTGTCAAGGAGGAACGTACCCGTAACAATAGTGGGATCAGCAACTGCCTCCTCTTGGCCCATTGCTAGCACTCTCCCTGTGTTCCTAGCTATTGTTGCCTTGGCGCAATTTCTCTTGTAGTGCCTGACTTCCCGACAGCCATAACAGGCTTGACGAACGCCTACTCCAGTAGCCTGATTGGTTCGTTGGACTGGTGTCTTGCAAACTCGAGTTGTGTGCCCCGTCTTGCTACAACAGTTGTACAGCATTTCACGGCATACCCCTGATGATGATAGTTGCACTTGTCGCACCGACAAAGGGTACTAGCATATTTACTGGTAGGTGCTTGAGCTGCAGGAACAGTGGCAGGAGTGGTAGCAACGTGAACTGCCACTACTTGTTGTTTCTTGGAGGGCTCTTGAGAAGACTGGCCCTTACGCTTGTTCCAAAATGTTTTCTTCCCACCACCTGCCTTTGGTAGTTACGGAGTGGCTACCACTTCATTAAGATCAACCCCGTGATCTATCAAGTTCTACGCCAAACACTTGGCACTGTCGAACGTGAGAGGTCTAGCAGCTAAAACATTCCCTTGATTTGGGGGCGTCAATCCCCAAATATACCTCTCTATTTTCTTGATTTTTAGGGAGACCATTCCCGGACAGAGGAGAGCTAGATCACAGAATCTAACTATATAGGTGGCGATATCATAACCCTTCATCTTCATGTTCCAAAGCTCGTGCTCCAACTTCTGCATCTCACCCCTTGGGCAGTACTCTGGGAGCATGAGATCCTTTAAACTTTCCTAACCCATGGCGTTTGCCACTGGCAGGGTTAGGGACTTGACTCGACCATTCCACCAGGTCAATGCTCTATCAGTGAAGGTGCAACCTAGTTTTCTTCATAGCACACACAGATCTCAAAGACCGATTCGATCTTCTCAGTCCATCGATTTAGGGCAATAACACCTCCATTGTCATCGAAAGATTTGGGCTTTGTTTTCGAGAAGTCTTTGTAGGAACACTCCTTCGGGTGTCCCCAGCTTCCATCAAGATTAATGGGATGGTCACCACTTCCTGAACCGCAAGATTTGCCAAAATTTATCTGCGACATCGCGGCAACCACAACGACCGTAACTGCTGCCTGGAATATCGCAGGATCCAACTAAGGAGGTGATGGCATCGGATCCGTTGGGGGATTGTTGTTCTTTCTGTTGGGTCTTTCTTCGGAGGCATCTTGTTCTAAAAATAATCAGGAAGAAGAGGATGGTAAGTCCCCTAGATTTTTGAATAAAGAGGTATGAAACAAGATATATCTCAGCCTGATAGATAAAGTGTTCTTCTAAGCGATAAACAAGGAAATGTTACTAATGCAAGTAAACTATCGCTAAGAAGGAATGAGTAGCAACACTTGAAACGAATCTCCACACTGTATTCGACTCTAGCTAATATACTCCTATAGTATTTTCAGTTGTACGTTCTGCTCTACCGATATCTTGTTGTATATATACTCGGTATGTTTTATGCCTGCTGCAACACCACGGTCACTCCCAAACATATTTTGGTCATGTCTTGAATAAATATAGTTGATCAGGCTATATTGACCCTAGACATGATTACGTAACTCTCCAGGTTTAATTGCAACGTCCAACATCCAAATACTTTTGTTTTGTTCTATTTATGATACTATTTCTGGTACGTATGTATACTTGTATACTTCTTATGAAATACTTATATCTAAAAAGTATACTTTTAGTTCAGATCACTTCAGTCCCTTAGTGTTTATAGTTGTATACCTTGTAAGGTTCAATATACTAAGTTCACTATAAACAATAGCTCTGATACAAATCTGTCACACCCCCAAACCGGAAACGGCAGAAATGTTTGGGGTGGAGGACGTAATGTGTAGTACCTCTTCCTTTATACTCTCTACACCCGCCAGATCGACTTCATTCTCTCCCTTCCTTCTCTCTACAAACCCCTTCCTCTACGATCGACTTTCACTTCCTTCTCTGTGCAAACCTTAATCAAACATAATGCCTTTGCAATGGTAATATATTCTTTCACAAAATAGACCGTTGACCGAAGAACTAGGGCTTTTGATGAATCAGACATCACCAACAACGATAGCTACCCATCACAATTTGTGTTTTCTCTCGGACTCCACCGTTCCAACTTCGGATCATAACAGCGCCTGCATCTGCTGCATCTTCTCCATCATTGGGTTCTGGTTCTGGAAAGCTCTCTCTTTTTGAAGAAGAAGGCACAATCTCAGCTTCTTGGAATTGTTTGTTCTATTTACTTAAGAAAGCATAACAAAATCAAGTAACATTCCGAGCTGCAAATGGTGTAACTACTGCTCTACCATTTTTGGTCTCCAACATCCATCGTCCAGGTGTCCTTCGTGTCACAGGCTGCAAGAGATGTTGGAGCCTTAGAGAACCCAAGGACAAACTAGAGAAGTGAGTTGAAGAGCTAACATGGAGATTAGACTTTGAAAAACATTTGAGGGTATATTTTTTTTATATTTCTTGTATCTAATTAGTTTGTAAATTTTTGTTACAACTATTGATTTGTTTTATCTTTCCATGGAACGATTATTTGTATGACATTAAGTTTTATGCAATGGATTGTATTTTTTTATATGATATTTTATTTTCTATTATGAGACATTAAATACAAATTTAATTTGAAAATTAGTAAATCTGTAAATAATATTTTTTTTAAATATTTAAAATTATGATACGCAAAAATGTGTGATATCTTCATTTATGACATGGCCTTTCTTGACAGGGGCTTTCTTGATACACATTGCATGTCATTAACACGAGCGTCGTAAGGTTACGACACACGCATGTGTGTCGTCTTCCTTTATGATAGGGCCTTCCCTGATACGCATTGCGTGTCGTAATTGCACGTCGTAATTGTGCGTCGTAAATGAGCGTCATAAAAGCGCGTCGTCTCTCTTGACGCGCATTTACGCGCTGTCTGAGCCTTTTACGAAGCGCAATGAGCGTCGTAAAAGGTTCTTTTTCTAGTAGTGACATCAAAACTAGTGAATATAAAGACGAGACTCTATATGCTCCGTCTTCTCAAAAGTCGGCGAGAGTACCTGTCTACTGATGTCCTGAGAATACAAACGATTTTGAAAATGTATCAGCATAAAGCTGGTGAGTTCATATGAATAATTTTGTAGTAAAAAACCTGTCATTGAATTCGGTAAAAGTGTATGCATGTTCCCAAGAAAATCCAAGATTTTCTAACATGTTTGTTCGTTACTATATGTATAGTTTGTTCTGTTCTGAAAATTCGTGGATACCACCAGTATGTATCGTATGTTCTGTTTAAAAACCCTGGCTACCGCAAGTATGTATAGTAGTTTTATTACTTAAAATAAAACCATGTATTGTATCCCTGGAAACCCTCCAGTGTAATGTGTAGTAGTTCTATTATTTAAAATAAAACTAGTAACGAATGAAATCCTGTAATCAAAGATTAGTTTATACTATTGTAAGTTCGTATAACCATGCTTGATATGACTAGTCACCTCAGCGACGTTTCTTCAGGCATTGTATGGTATGATATTTGTGACCCCAGGCATGCCTTCCTAACTGTAGCTAGCAGTTTAGGTGTGGGATTGTCAGTCCTGAATATATCTATTCACAAATCTCACGCTCTCCCTCTAGAAGACTCTGGTTATACTAAATGTTGAGGATTTTACCAGTACCTCGAAGGGTACAAACGGATAGACGTCTCACAATAGTTTACGTGTTGTTATGTATCATGTTCTCGTAATTGAAACCGTTTTCATACTTGGTAGAGTATACATAATTATACATAAAATAATTACTTAGTGTTATACTCTTGTTATCTGAATGTAGTAATGAATATCATAAACTAAAGCTGTCATAGTTCATATGATTGATCATGTAAGTAGTTTGTATCAGTAAAACTGGTAATGAATTTCCCGCAAACTATACCTTTTATAGTTTGATTGAAAAGTTATGCTCGTGATTTATTCTGAAAACTATGCAATTATGTTTAGAAAGCGTCCCTTATGCTCCGCATAGTATAAAAGGGATAAAATGTCTATATATTTTATGGAAATCGTTGGGTTGTATCAATTGCATAAGTTTTAAACTGGTTGAAAACCTTTTGTTTTAGTTCACGAAATCATTTGTATTTGGCTTGTATTCCCCCCTAAAAACGTATAAAAACCATAAAAGTGTAGGGGTATGAACTCACTGTTTGTTGTGTGAAAGCGTCGAACTGGAAACGAAGATCCTCGAGTTGTTGTATGTGGCACTTAACGGAATCCTAATATCAAATAAATACATATATGTATCTAAATTAGTGATTTCGTTAGATAAAGTGTTAGACAAACACTTGCTTTCGGTTAAGGATGTTACCGGGACTTCATTAAATTGAGGAAACGGGTTTTTCACCACTTAGGAGGTGTGTACGGTCGGGAAGGGGATTTACGGCCGTACACTCAAGAACGAGGGTGTTTGATTCGAAGAAGAACATGTGCAGATGATCCAAACCGACTCCAAATGACGATTTTTGATGATTTTCGGAAGAAAAGAGGTGTTTTTAGTGTGTACGGTCGGGGGTTCTAGAGAGAGAATGAGAGAGTTTTCGGCCAAGAGTGTTCAAATGAGGGTGGGGTCCCGTATCTATAGGTTGGGGGTATGGTCGGTGGTAGGGTCCACCTGACACCAAATATCAATGTACTTTGAATTTACACCTTTTTTTATTTATTTTTTGTTTTGCTTTTCTTACCAAAAACAAAAATACATTGATATTTATTGCATTTTTTAATATTTAGGTGGTAAATGCAACAAATATCAATGTACTTTCATTTTAAGCCTATTTTTTTCTTTTTTTCATTTTATTTTGATTTCTATACCAAAAACCAAAGTACAATGCCATTTGGTTCATTTCCTATATTTAGGTTGCAAATGCATTAATTTTAATTTTACTTTACTGTCAATTTCTCATATTTTTACATGATGCACCAAACAAATAAAATTAGCAGTCGCATGGAAACAACTACCTATGAAGACAAAAAGTAGATGTGGAAAAAGAAGATCGGTAAGGAAAGCGGTGGAAAAACATGTAGAGGGAAATTTTAGTTTTGGTTTAAGTTTGTAATTTGAAGAAACTAATTTCTCTTCATTTTCTATTCGGAATGCTAAATCAATAGGTTTTACAACATCATGCATCCAATTTGACCTAAATGGTTGGCATCCTCATAGAATCACATCTCTGATCCCTCGATTTTTCCCACCCATAGTGAAGCGAGGGCATTCTCTCAGTTTTATATTATTTATCGTGATGAATAATTATAGTTATAAAGTAAGACTTCTAAAATATATCAAAATATTAATCCAACTGAAAAATTATCTATCACAATGACGTGGATATTATTGTTATATGCCTCTAACTCTTTGTTAGATACATTTTTTTTAATAGTTGGTTAGTGATTAGATGTTAAATTCATCACGTCAGTCCATTTTCCTATGTCTAAATTTTAAGATGGGACCTCTTGTCTAAGAGGCTCTCACCTATACCAACTACACTAGTCATATATTGACAACTCTTTATTATATTTTAGTAAAAAAAGTATTTATTTCAAAAATTTGGAATTGTTTATCGTATTTTAGATTTGTTTTTTAAATTTAATGATTTTTTCCTAAATCCTAAATGTTGTCATACAAAAATATTATTTGGTGATGTTCGAATAACCTATTCCGAACTCATTCGTTATTTATCAAAAACATATTATTTTCTTTAATATTAATTTAAAATATTGTTAGTTTTGTTGATAGTTAACAATAAAAAATAAAAAAACTAAACTATATTGAAACAAAATATTGTGTCAATATAAGTGGTTGTAATATTATTTTAATAAATATCAAAAAGTATTTTAATGAAAAAAAAATGTCATGTACTTATTTTCTGTCGGTATATATTTTTTATTAAGTTGTGTATTTCCATATTAATCTTTTTAAATGCAAATACAGAATTTGTGTTCTTTATCAGTCTCTTTGTATGAAGTCAAATTACTTTTGAACTGTTTTTTTATCGTTTTCTTATAATAATTGCGTAGAGTCAGGAAAGTCTCTTTCTCCCCCCACCTTATCTCAATTACTTGGACGTGTCTACTATCTTTATTTTTAAAGCAAATTACAAGAATGGTTCCCTCATAAGTTTTGAAAATATCTTTTTTCTCGTATGCAATTTGCATACGAAGCTTTTAAGGGATTTAACACCGCCTCAAAAATGTCCTAAAGTTGATACGAAAAAGCTATACAAAGACCAAAATTGTAAAATACAAAGTTTACGCTCAAAACTAAATGGAGATGATCTTCAAACAATCGAATCTTGAATGATGTATTTAAAGTCAAACAACAATGGAAGAAGAACTCGGTTGCAAAAACTCACAATCTTTATTGAAAACATATTACTCTGAAGCTTCAATATACTCAACTGTAAATGTTAATAAGAGGAGGAATCAATTACCCAGTTTTATAATAAATAAACATATTGGTATTAAACTAGGATTATAACAGTTTTATAAAAAAATAAACATATCGGTATTAAACTAGGATTCTATTAAGAAATATAATTTTAACTTTCCTATTAAACACATTCCTTAAGGCATCTCCAACCCATCCAAAACACTATTTTTTCTCCTATTTATTTTCTCATTCTTCTTCAACCCTACCCCATTTTCATCTTCATTTTTGGACATTTGAATAATATTCCTCCATATATGGAGGAATACTATTCATATCACCAAAAATAAATGTAAAGTTTGGTTCCGAATTTTAGTCTCTCTCATTTTTATTTTATATATTTCTAGTTTATTTAATCTACTAATTATAATTTAAATACAATATTTAATATTTATAATATCATGTTATATACTAATTTATATTAATTAAACATAAATATAGAGTTTAATATTTATTTATTGAATTCATATAAAAAATTAAATATATATTAAAAACTTGAAACATAGTAATATAATTTATAAAATATAGTAAACAAATATGATCGTAATCTTGATATATTTATTATAAATATAATTTTATTTATTTAATAATTATTTATAATAAAGTAATAATTAATTTAAATTTATTATATATAAATATTTTATTTATTATAATACAATTTGAAATTTTTTTGTAATGAAAAAATATAACATATATTCGTTAAAATCTAATTAGTAGAGGGGTGTATTTGACAATATATATAAGTTATAAAAATAGAATATTCTAGAAATATACTTTTTGGGGTAAAAATGTGATAGAAAATGGAATAGGGTTAGACATGAAATACTATTTACCCCATTTTTTACTCCATTTATGGGGGGGAAATAGAGATGAGTTGGACATGGTCTTATTCTCATGGATTTCTAGAACTTGAACAACACTCCCGGGAAATACGATCTAGACCAAAACATGCCAATTTGCCTTATTTGTCTCAAATATTCACCAACAATCACCCCCGAAATTCTAGAATTTTTGAGTCGAGGGTAATTCTTGCACACTAAGCAACGCTCTCATCTCTGCAAACCATATCAGTGTTAAAGCCTTTGTAAATGGATCTACTCGTTGCTTGTCTCCTAAAACATGCTCAACAATCACTTGCTCGTTTTCCACATGCTCTTCAACGAAATCAATCGAGTGTGAATGTGTTCGCTTCTCCCATGAAAGATAAGGCACTTTGGCAGTGCAATTGTTGATTTGTTGTCTATGCGAATTAATACCTTCTATTTCTTCATTCATGTCGATTCAGCTAACAATTCCCTTAACCAAACTTCCTAACACGCAGTTATAGTAGTTGCCATGAACTTTTCTTCACATGAGGACAAAGCTATTATATCTTGCTTCTACAAGCACCAAGTGCTGGGTGAGTCACCAAGGTAGAAAACATGGCCTATTGTACTTCTGCCGTCATTAACATCAACATTGTGATTCCTTTACTATAACTTAGCAAGCTTAGAGTTTTACATCATTTATATACTATCCCAAAAGATGTTATACCACGTAAGAACGAATAATTTTCTTAATAACGCGAGCATGAGACTCTCTTGTACTTTGCATATAACAGCTAACTACTCCAACCGAATATGCTAAATCTAGACATGTGTGCAAGAGATATTGCAAGCAACCCTCTATTTTTCGGTAATGGGTAGCTTTAACTTCTGGTTCATCTTCAACTTTAGACAACTTTAGTCCCTACTCCATAGGACATTGAGTAGAATTACACTCTTGCATGTCTGCTTCTTTTAGAATCATCATAGCATAATTCTCCTGCTTTACCTTTACACAACCCTTTTCTTGCAATAATTCAATATCCAAGTAGCAAGTTAGTTCACCAAGGTCAAACATTTCAAATTTTAGTGCCATCAGTTTCTTAAATTGGTTTATGAACTCTAGACTTGTTCCCTTCACGAACAAATCATCCACATAAACCTCAACATGTATATATTCTTCACTTGAAACCTTTTTATAAACCATATTTTCTTGCATGCATCATTAAAAACCAGGGTTGGTCCAAACATAAATGGGGCTCGGGGCAAAAAGATAAAAAAAAAAGGGTCTCTCAAATACAAATTATACCTAAGTGTATTTAGCCCTTAGGATTGGAAAGGATTGCAAATGGCCCATAGTGGCAATATACTAATTATACCTAAGTGTTGTACGCTGAGCGAACGTTGTGTATGCTAGGCGAACTAGGGCGCCCCTAGTATGCTGAGCGTACACCTCGCACATGGGGCGTACATGAAGAAATGGAAAACCCTAATTTGTAGGGTTTGGTCCATATTTGAACCTCATTATAGCCTCATATCTCATTTCTTCTTCAGCCTCCCTCTGTAAGAATCGAACCCAAGCAAACCCTATGTGAAAGAGTGCATTTTAGGGCCCTTTGGAATGTTTAGAAGTGTTCTTGAAGTAGAATAGAGTGGTAAGAAGAGCTTGGAGTTGGGAAGCATCTTGGCTCTGGGATTTCCTTCTTGTTAGCAACCTCCAGAAGGTAAAAAGTTTACATCTTGATCACAACATCTTGTTGATCTAAACATTTCTTCCTTTAAGGCACTTTTTGGTACCAAAATGGTGATTCTTGAGCATGGCATGTTCTTGACCCAATAAGTCATCCTTTCAGACCTTATGAGGGGTTTTGAGTCATAAAAATGTCGTCTTGAGGGTTAGTTCCACTCCACGAAAGCTATAGAAGATCTTAATGAATTATGATGTTGAGGGTTTGTGTTTTAATCACTTACTATCCATGCAAAGTCATAAAGTTGGAAACTTTATGACTCACGATGGTATTTTAGCCTTGGATCTGACTTTGGACAGGAGGATGTTGAGTATTAAGCTCTTAATTGAAAAAAGGGATGAAGAGGGTGTGTACAATGCGTGTACGCGGTCAGCGCCTTATAAGTTGGTCAAACATAGAGTATGCCTCGCGTATAGAATAGTACGCCCGTTGTACTCGACTGATTCGACTTGATCGGGTTAGCTTGGTTGGGTTAACTCGGTTAGGTGTCGACTTTGACTTTGACTTTGATTTTACCAAGTTAATATACAAGTGTTTTTGGGTATTTTTGTTTGTGTTTAAGAATTGGTTACTTGGATGGATAGGTGACAATTAGAGCTAAGATTCAGAGTCAGGACCTCATCAACTATTGTTCAGATTGAGAGGCGAGTCTTCATCACTGTACATGTGGGTCGAAGGCACCAAGGTTAGCCTATTGGATTGAGTATCCTATTAAATGACAGTATGTTATGATGTTATAGAGATCTGTTAGATCAGTACCCTAGTATATTGGATTTTAGCATGTGGTAGTGATTTGTAGATCTGATTGTTGTATATAGACTTGTTATATGTTTATCTGTTATGTATATGTCGACATCATATGGTTGGTTGGGTTGTGACGGTCCAGCTTGGTGCAGAAGGCCAAGTTACCTGGGGTGGTCTGGATAGACTGTAGGCCTTGTGAGGCGGTGCAGTTAGGCCGAAGGCCCGACGAGCGGTCCAAATAGGTTGTAGGCTCTTCGAGGTGGTTTGGTTTTGCTAACGGCTCAGGGGTGGTCTAGATAGGTTGTAGGTCCTTTTGTAACACCGTAATCTCAAAACATTTTTTCATTTAAAAATAATCGTTAATTCTTCAAAACACTTTTCTTAAAATTCCAAACATAACTCCATTTTCACTTGCTTAATAAACCAGGATCCTCAAAACTTAACTCTTTCTCTGGTGTGTACAATCGAGTCGGTGACGTCCCGTGATCCTGAGAGAAACCTGAAACACATAACACAAAACACTATAAGCACGAAGCTTAGTGACCATTGACCACCTGTCGTGGAGACATTCATCCTTCTCAAACAAGTACTTCCTGCATTAGCTCACTCTAACCCTTTCCTCGATCACCAATAACTCTGGTCTCATGAATTCCTACCGCAGATCTCTATACCCCACTTATAACCGCTCTTGACAAATCTCTGCTTTCTTCCATACGGTACCCGGTTCTCCCCCACTCAGGGTTCGAACCATCACCAATTGGCACACAACCATCCCACAAACTATTTTCACCAGCAAAATCGCACCTGCCCCTGGAAAGTGCTACGCAACGCCCGATAATCCCCTTTAAGGAAATCAATCGATCTCATATACTCTGAACCTCAGATAAAATCCTCAAGAACTTATCGTCACGACTGCCTCTAGTCGTTCCAAGTCTCGTACCAATCCAATACCAAACAACTCAACTGTCCAATAACATCACTGGCTCATAGACTGAACCACGAAATCATCATACCCTCCCACCTCAACTCATCAACCAACGTTCCAACACATGGATCATCCCATGAACAGGGACCCACTCCCATATTCAATATCCAACATAGATAGAAAAACCACTGCACTGATAAACTCGAATGAACTCCCCACTGATACCACTACAATACGCCCTCCTATACTCAAATAGGTGTAACGTGGTCCTTGACTATCTCAGTCCCAACTAACTATCTGCTCATGATAAATCACTGCCTCGCGGCACACATGCTACCTGATACTCTGGTGGAAAATCATCATCAATAACAACTTGCAGGGTTTACCCCCAAACCTCAAAACTTAAACATCATACTTCTCATGTTTCGCTCACGAACATAAATAGTACCACCCAGATCACAGAAGGTGACATCTCCTTTATCGACTAATTGCTCAACTCAGACCAAAATTCTCCCCTCCCTCTGACTCCTTAACAAAATACTCTGAAAGGCTCTCGACCTCCCTCTCAAGGGACGCCTCTTCGAACTCAATCATGACCGGATAACCGGAGAACCACAAGCATCATTCACAATCAACCATGGTACTCATTCCATGACATCTCTTCTCAATATGCTCCAGTGTATGGTACCCGAACCATAGCATCACTCCTCTATCTGTTCCGATGTATGGTACTCGAACCATAACATCACTCCTCCATTCGCTCCGATGTATAGTACCCGAACCATAACATCACTCCTCAATCCGCTCCGATGTATGGTACTCGAACCATAACATCACTCCTCAATCCGCTCCGATGTATGGTACTCGAACCACAACATCACTCCTCAATCCGCTTCGATGTATGGTACTCGAACCATAACATCACTCCTCAATTTGCTACGATGTACGGTACTCGAACCATAACATCACTCCTCAATCCGCTCCGATATATGGTACTCGAACCATAACATCACTCCTTAATCTGTTCCGATGTATGGTACTTGAACCATAACATCACTCCTCAATCCGCTCTGATGAATGGTACTCGAACCACAACATCACTCCTCAATCCACTCCAATGTATGGTACTCGAACCATAACATCACTCCTCAATCCGCTACGATGTATGGTACTCGAACCATAACATCACTCCTCAATCCGCTCCGGTGTATGGTACTCGAACCATAACATCACTCCTCAATCCGCTCCTTAGAACCTTCAGTTGACTCCCTGTATCAAGTATGGGTCCTCTGCTTTCAGTAGTACGGGCCCATACTACCTGCCACATCTACCCATACTTTCCACACGGACTATCCCGAAGCTCCTAAGTAGCTGCTCGACCTTCTCGTTCACCAATCCCGTGGCGCGTACTCTCTTCCCAGCGAAATTCTCTACTCTGCCAGCGCACTCATCTGGCTAAGGTTACTCCCTAGGCTCTTCCTAGATTCCCACACTTTTCTGCCATCAGCTGCTGAAGAGCTCCTAATGATGTCAGCCATCTACCTCCTGAATATCGTCATATTCACTTAGTAGATGACTCCTATCATTGAGAGCTCCACAAGCACGAAGCAAGCAGCATTCGGGCATTAAAGTGTCCCCTTTAGCACGAAAAACCTCCTTAGGTTATTATCCACTCGCTTTCCTCATACGTGATGGATATCACAGAACTGTAACAACTCCGCCCCACGTGAGCATCTGGCTACCCTTTCGGCAAGCTCCTCATATGCTCATATAGATACCTCTTCCAAATTACCTCCCTACTCGAATCCCCTAAAAATTTCTGCTGTACACTTTCCCTCAGCACATACTCAAAAGGACATCACATATATCAGCAACCCTAGGCTAAGGCATCACAAATTAGGCCACTCTAGTCCTAAAATATGAATTGCCTAGCCTGCCTCTAACATGCATAATATCTCATAAAATATATCACAAATATTTCATAACACAGAATAAGGGTGTTTTGGGAAATCACCGTTCGGGCTCTGGCTGATTGTACACACTGCTCTTTTGGCTTTCTCTTTGAAACTCTTATTCTCTTTATAAAAACACATTTCTTTTTGAAATTTTTTTCTTAAATCCTCAGTTTGAGTCCAGATTTACCCGAAGGTGCATCCGAATCCCTCAAACCAAGGCTCTGATACCAACTTGTAACACCGTAATCTCAAAACAATTTTTCATTTAAAAATAATCGTTAATTCTTAAAAACACTTTTCTTAAAATTCCAAACATAACTCCATTTTCACTTGCTTAATAAACCAGGATCCTCAAAACTTAACTCTTTCTCTGGTGTGTACAATCGAGCCGGTGCCGTCTCGTGATCCTGAGAGAAACCTGAAACACATAACACAAAACACTATAAGCACGAAGCTTAGTGAGGTCCCCAAAATACCACACATAACACATATTAGCCACTCGAGGCTATAACTCTGTGGGTCCGTGGACCCTACTCTGTGAACCCTCTGGTTCTAGCTCTGTGAACCTTCCGGTTCTAACTCTGGGAACCTTTCGGTTCTAACTCTGTAAACATGCACAACATAAATCACATAGAAATAATGCAATACAACACATAACATACATAGCATACAAATACTCTGTCACATAACTCTGGTTACCTACTCAGGGTAAAGTATAGTGAGAAGACTCACCTGACAATCATAAAGCAATTATCTGCACATGCGAACCTCGGACTCGCCACCGCCTAACACATAAGGCAAATATCTCTAATTAATACTCGAAGTCCCAACTCTAATTAACCGGCGATTACTCTTTCCCTCTCTAGTCAGGTAATGGGTAAAAGACCATTTTACCCCTCCCTGACCTCTATTACCTCTGTTGACCAAAACTCCCAAGGTCAACATAAGACAACTCAAGTCAACGATCAACACTGACCAGAACCGGCGAGTATACAAGAGTGACTTGGCGAGTCCATGCGGGTTCTCTAAATCCTTTTTAACCTCTTAGACATGACGAGTTCCCTCTCCACTCGTCGAGTTACTCGGTAACAAATCATGGGGCAACCCCGACTCGACTCGTCGAGTCTGCCTATGGACTCGGCGAGTTGCTCCCATGACAACCCTCATCTGACCTTCTAAGGTCAGATCTGCTTCACCAAACCATAGATCTGACTCCCTCAAAGCCAATAACCATGAAAAGGTCGAACCTTGGGCACTCATGCAAGGTTCTACAAGCTCACTTGGGTGAAACCCTTCATTTCATAACAACCCTAGCTCAAAACTCCAAATAGAATGCATAAAGCAGGATGGAAGGGACTCTCTGGACCTCTTTGGGTCCAGATCTATGGCTTCACACTCAATGGGACACTATACTCCACAAATCAAGCCATAAAAGAAGCTAGAAAACCCTAAAATCACTAGTCTTACCCAAAACAGAAAAGGGAGAACGATTTGATACCTCTATGGTGAAGATGCAAGCTCAGAAGCTCTGAATCGACACTCCCCTTGACCTCCCTTTGCTGGAAATGACTACTCCATTGCACAACCACCTCAAGAATGCTCCAAAATGGCTCTTCTTCACTCTCTCAGCTCTCTGGTTCGATAAGAGTCTCTCAAAGGTGTAGGTGGCCGCCACTGAAGGCCATAAGGGCCTTTAAATAGGTCCCAAACCCAGACAATGAGGGTTTTCCTTGACAGCGCCGACTCGGCGAGTCCAAATACCCGACTCGTCGAGTCCCTTCATTAAACTGGTCCCCAAAACGCGATTCTACTCGACGAGTTGAGGCGTCAACTCGCCGAGTCTCCTCATTCCCTAATATAAAATACTCAATTTCTCATACCTGGATATCCGGATGTTACAATTCTCCCCCACTTGAATTAGATTTCGTCCCCGAAATCACTCCTGAACCACCCAAAACTCAAATCATTAACCCGAAAGGCACCACTGTAATGATCCTCATACCGCCCGAATATCTTTCTCTAGAGACATCCAAAATCACAAGGAACCTCCAAAACAATGTCTAAACCAACACTTTCGCCGCTAGAAATACGCCTTCCCAATAACCGGAAACTCTAGTGGCCTGAACCGCCTCCAGACTGCCTACTCGAGCGATCACCATGATAGTTGCTTCTCGAATAACAACCCTGCTTTATCACTGGTTTACCGATTCTCATACGACCATATCCAACAACCGACCATCTCTCCTCCACTGATCTTGCCATAACTGACGAACCCCACCTCTGCGAATAAAAGGGTTCACACTCCATCGGGGCACATCTTCTAAAACTGCTATCAGAATCCGACCGAACAGAAATCCCGACCCTCGGCCCTCAGACACAGAAGCATAACCATGCTTGCTCAGAAGTGTCCTCAACATCTCATTCAAAATCCTTCGCTCTAAATTCCATGTCTCTTTTAACACCACATGAGGTCTGACCTCAGCTAAAAAAAAAAAAAATTAAACCTCCATGGTTGCCCATAATCATGATCCAAAATGTCTCACTAAATTCCTCCTTGCATCAACTATCTCAGCCTAATGGCACACCAGCCACGAAATTCTCATTAACTCATTCAAGGACTGCAACCCAACCGAAGATCAACTCAACCCCGACCTCGGATGTTAGCTACGCACATCTCCTGTGCATCTCGCGATATCTCTTGCACCCGAGTACTGATCTATACATGTAAAATTATCCGACGATAACAATACCTCCCATCTGATAATTTACCTCAGAAGTCTAAAATCTCATCTCGTTATCCTCCCACTATCAAAGCCAAACTCAACTCGAGAGTCTGGGTCCGATCCAAATTTGAAACCTCGTGTCTCAATAAAACATTGGTCTCATGACTCACCCTATGCCACGCGCGAATACCATTTTCCCAAATTCCTCATGCTGCAACAAACAGAACTCACCTCGACTCAAAATATAATAATTCCCGAGAGAGAAGGAGACCCCCGTCTCGCCCCTCGCCTAACCACCAAGCTCCAACAACTCGATACTAGGCTACTTGAGCCGAAAACTCCTCTACATCATACTCTGATCGGAGAACACTTCATCATCACACTCTCTTGCCGCCTAGAATACTACGGCTCCTCAACATCACCAAAATCTTCTGACCAGTGGGTACTACGGCTCCCCGTAGTATCACAACACCCTCTAACCAGTTAATACTACAGCTCCCCGTAGCATCACAACACTCTCTGACTGGTAAATACTACAGCTCCTCATAGCATCACAACACTCTCTGACTGGTGAATACTACAGCTTCCCGTAGCATCACAACACTCTCTGACTGGTAAACACTATGGCTCCCCGTAGCATCACAACACTCTGACTGGTGAATCCTACAGCTCTTCGTAGCATCACAACACTCTCTGACTGGTGAATACTACAGCTCCCCGTAGCATCACAACACTCTCTGACTAGTGAATACTACGGCTCCCCGTAGCATCACAACACTCGCTCCCATTACCCCATAATCTAAATCTCATACCACACCACACTATGTCCACTAGCTCATGCTCCGCGAACTATCATAGTTATCTACACATACTTGCCCAAATTATGCATCATAAATTATGACGACAATCGTCATAATATAATACCTCTTTCTTCATAAAATTTACATTCTTAAATAATCCTTCCTGACGACAACTCCCAAGGCTCCCACTGGAACCATAGATACTTGATACACCACAAGTCTTCTCAACTCAAGATTCTCGAATAACTCCGAAATCAAGATATCATACCCGGATACCTCGGAACACCCCAACAAAACATCACAAGATCCCGCCACAACCACTGATCTCCTGTCCCAAGCATCATATAGATACAATAATACATTTCCTCTGAACCCCATAATTAGATCTTCATTTTTCCCAATGCGCAACTTCGGTGTACCCAATTACTCAATTGGAACACGAGAAAACGCTAACGCTACGGAATACGCTGATAATTCTCCGAAACCCTTTTTCCTACCGCTCAAAATCCAATCAAGAATACGCATACCGATCCAAGAGTTGGCTGCTCGATCATTCTCTACCTACTTGCAACGATACTGACCAATACCAGGTTCCTGACCATTGACCACCTGTCGTGGAGACATTCATCCTTCTCAAACAAGTACTTCCTGCATTAGCTCACTCTAGCCCTTTCCTCGATCACCAATAACTCTGGTCTCATGAATTCCTACCGCAGATCTCTATACCCCACTTATAACCGCTCTTGACAAATCTCTGCTTTCTTCCATACGGTACCCGGTTCTCCCCCACTCAGGGTTCGAACCATCACCAATTGGCACACAACCATCCCACAAACTATTTTCACCAGCAAAATCGCACCTGCCCCTGGAAAGTGCTACGCAACGCCCGATAATCCCCTTTAAGGAAATCAATCGATCTCATATACTCTGAACCTCAGATGAAATCCTTAAGAACATCTCGTCACGACTGCCTCTAGTCATTCCAAGTCTCGTACCAATCCAATACCAAACAACTCAACTGTCCAATAACATCACTGGCTCATAGACTGAACCACGAAATCATCATACTCCCCCACCTCCACTCATCAACCAACGTTCCAACACATGGATCATCCCAAGAACAGGGACCCACTCCCATATTCAATACCAAACATAGAGAGAAAAACCATTGCACTGATAAACTCGACTGAACTCCCCACTGATACCACTACAATACGCCCTACTATACTCAAATCGGTGTAACGTGGTCCTCGACTATCTCAATCCCAGCTGACTATCTGCTCATGATAAATCACTGCCTCGCGGCACACATGCTACCTGATACTCTGGTGGAAAATCAGCATCAACGACAACCTGCAGGGTTTACCCCCAAACCTCAAAACTTAAACATCATGCTTCACATGTTTCGCACACGAACATAAATAGTACCACCCAGATCACATAAGGTGACATCTCCTTTATCGACTAATTGCTCAACTCAGACCAAAATTCTCCCCTCCCTCTGACTCCTTAACAAAATACTCTGAAAGGCTCTCGACCTCCCTCTCAAGGGACGCCTCTTCGAACTCAATCATGACCGGATAACCGGAGAACCACAAGCATCATTCACTACAAACCATGGTACTCATTCCATGACATCTCTTCTCAATATGCTCCGGTGTATGGTACCCGAACCATAGCATCACTCCTCCATCTGTTCCGATGTATGGTACTCAAACCATAACATCACTCCTCCATCCGCTCCAATGTATAGTACCCGAACCATAACATCACTCCTCAGTCCCCTCCGATGTATGGTACTCGAACCATAACATCACTCCTCAATTTGCTACGATGTACGGTACTCGAACCATAACATCACTCCTCAATCCGCTCCGATATATGGTACTCGAACCATAACATCACTCCTTAATCTGTTCCGATGTACGGTACTCGAACCATAAAATCACTCCTCAATCCGCTCCGATATATGGTACTCGAACCATAACATCACTCCTCAATCTGCTCTGATGTATGGTACTCGAACCATAACATCACTCCTCAATCCGCTCCGATGTATGGTACTCGAACCATAACATCACTCCTCAATCCGCTCCGATGAATGGTACTCGAACCATAACATCACTCCTCAATCTACTCCGATGTATGGTACTCGAACCATAACATCACTCCTCAATCCGCTCCGGTGTATGGTACTCGAACCATAACATCACTCCTCAATCCGCTCCTTAGAACCTTCAGTTGACTCCCTGTATCAAGTATGGGTCCTCTGCTTTCAGTAGTACGGGCCCATACTACCTGCCACATCTACCCATACTTTCCACACGGACTATCCCGAAGCTCCTAAGTAGCTGCTCGACCTTCTCGTTCACCAATCCCGTGGCGCGTACTCTCTTCCCAGCGAAATTCTCTACTCTGCCAGCGCACTCATCTGGCTAAGGTTACTCCCTAGGCTCTTCCTAGATTCCCACACTTTTCTGCCATCAGCTGCTGAAGAGCTCCTAATGATGTCAGCCATCTACCTCCTGAATATCGTCATATTCACTTAGTAGATGACTCCTATCATTGAGAGCTCCACAAGCACGAAGCAAGCAGCATTCGGACATTAAAGTGTCCCCTTTAGCACGAAAAACCTCCTTAGGTTATTATCCACTCGCTTTCCTCATACGTGATGGATATCACAGAACTGTAACAACTCCGCCCCACGTGGGCATCTGGCTACCCTTTCGGCAAGCTCCTCATATGCTCATATAGATACCTCTTCCAAATTACCTCCCTACTCGAATCCCCTAAAAATTTCTGTTGTACACTTTCCCTCAGCACATACTCAAAAGGACATCACATATATCAGCAACCCTAGGCTAAGGCATCACAAATTAGGCCACTCTAGTCCTAAAATATGAATTGCCTAGCCTGCCTCTAACATGCATAATATCTCATAAAATATATCACAAATATTTCATAACACAGAATAAGGGTGTTTTGGGAAATCACCGTTCGGGCTCTGGCTGATTGTACACACTGCTCTTTTGGCTTTCTCTTTGAAACTCTTATTCTCTTTATAAAAACACATTTCTTTTTGAAATTTTTTTCTTAAATCCTCAGTTTGAGTCCAGATTTACCCGAAGGTGCATCCGAATCCCTCAAACCAAGGCTCTGATACCAACTTGTAACACCGTAATCTCAAAACAATTTTTCATTTAAAAATAATCGTTAATTCTTAAAAACACTTTTCTTAAAATTCCAAACATAACTCCATTTTCACTTGCTTAATAAACCAGGATCCTCAAAACTTAACTCTTTCTCTGGTGTGTACAATCGAGCCGATGCCGTCTCGTGATCCTGAGAGAAACCTGAAACACATAACACAAAACACTATAAGCACGAAGCTTAGTGAGGTCCCCAAAATACCACACATAACACATATTAGCCACTCGAGGCTATAACTCTGTGGGTCCGTGGACCCTACTCTGTGAACCCTCTGGTTCTAGCTCTGTGAACCTTCCGGTTCTAACTCTGGGAACCTTTCGGTTCTAACTCTGTAAACATGCACAACATAAATCACATAGAAATAATGCAATACAACACATAACATACATAGCATACAAATACTCTGTCACATAACTCTGGTTACCTACTCAGGGTAAAGTATAGTGAGAAGACTCACCTGGCAATCATAAAGCAATTATCTGCACATGCGAACCTCGGACTCGCCACCGCCTAACACATAAGGCAAATATCTCTAATTAATACTCGAAGTCCCAACTCTAATTAACCGGCGATTACTCTTTCCCTCTCTAGTCAGGTAATGGGTAAAAGACCATTTTACCCCTCCCTGACCTCTATTACCTCTGTTGACCAAAACTCCCAAGGTCAACATAAGACAACTCAAGTCAACGATCAACACTGACCAGAACCGGCGAGTATACAAGAGTGACTTGGCGAGTCCATGCGGGTTCTCTAAATCCTTTTTAACCTCTTAGACATGACGAGTTCCCTCTCCACTCGTCGAGTTACTCGGTAACAAATCATGGGGCAACCCCGACTCGACTCGTCGAGTCTGCCTATGGACTCGGCGAGTTGCTCCCATGACAACCCTCATCTGACCTTCTAAGGTCAGATCTGCTTCACCAAACCATAGATCTGACTCCCTCAAAGCCAATAACCATGAAAAGGTCGAACCTTGGGCACTCATGCAAGGTTCTACAAGCTCACTTGGGTGAAACCCTTCATTTCATAACAACCCTAGCTCAAAACTCCAAATAGAATGCATAAAGCAGGATGGAAGGGACTCTCTGGACCTCTTTGGGTCCAGATCTATGGCTTCACACTCAATGGGACACTATACTCCACAAATCAAGCCATAAAAGAAGCTAGAAAACCCTAAAATCACTAGTCTTACCCAAAACAGAAAAGGGAGAACGATTTGATACCTCTATGGTGAAGATGCAAGCTCAGAAGCTCTGAATCGACACTCCCCTTGACCTCCCTTTGCTGGAAATGACTACTCCATTGCACAACCACCTCAAGAATGCTCCAAAATGACTCTTCTTCACTCTCTCAGCTCTCTGGTTCGATAGGAGTCTCTCAAAGGTGTAGGTGGCCGCCACTGAAGGCCATAAGGGCCTTTAAATAGGTCCCAAACCCGGACAATTAGGGTTTTCCTTGACAGCGCCGACTCGGCGAGTCCAAATACTCGACTTGTCGAGTCCCTTCATTAATTTGGTCCGCAAAACGTGATTCTACTCGACGAGTTGAGGCGTCAACTCGCCGAGTCTCCTCATTCCCCAATATAAAATACTCAATTTCTCATACTTGGATATCCAGATGTTACACCTTTGAGGAGATCCAATCAAACTGAAGGCTCATTTATACATGTTGCACTTTATTGTGTTTATGTTGTGGTACTTTGGGATAAGTCATTAGGCTTTCGCTTACATTTTAAGTTTATTGTTTCAAGTACTTCTGATGATTGTGGAAAGGCAATGGTGTGACCGTACACATCCTCTTGCTTCGTGGCCTTATGATTTTGGGATACTCTGATACTGTTAAGCACTTTGGAAACAATGATTGGTAAACATTTCATGATTATGGGTGTTTTTGAAAAGTTTAAAATTGTTGTGATTTTTGAGTCATTACATGTTTGGTTTTTTTGTAGTTGGGCTCGAACCACCATTATATTAGGTTACTTTTTCACTACCCAATCCATGTCCAACTTAGTTTTTGGGTTCATTACTCAATTTTGATTTCATGTTTTCATCACAAATTTCATAAGAACTTATAACCGAAATCCTCCCGAATTAGATTCCTTTCCAAAATACACTAATAGACGGGACCTATTGTCAAGCTTTTTCAAATATTTTGAGACTACTCTTTCATATGCAGCACAACCAAATACTTTCAAGTCTTCCAGGTTTGGATTTTCACCATAAAATTTGTCAAATGGTGTATGATTTATGATGAACGTTGCATGATGTACCGCTTCACCCCAAAAGTGGTTTAGAATATTGTTCGCTTTCATTAGGAAGCATGTCATCTTGAGTAGAGTTTGATTTCTCCATTAGACTATATTGTTTTTTTTTTGAGGTGAATAAGGAGTCGTAAGGATATATGAAATCAATTATTTGTAACAAAATGGTTCAGCTCATGTGATGTGAATTCTTCGCCTCTATCTGTATGGAATGTGTTAATCTCTTTACCAGTTATTTTTTCAATTGAAGTCTTGAACTTTTTAGAAATTCTAGATGCATCACTTTTGTGCTACAAAAGAAAAGATCACGTGTACCTAGAATAGTCATCAATAAGAACTAAAATATAAATATCGCCTGCTTGGGTGGAGGGATCAACCAGTCAACAAATATCTCCATGCACCATCTCGAGAATATTTGTATGTATATACTTAACTTTCTTTGCAAACAACTGCTTCATTTATGTTCTAACCATGCAAGATTCAAAAAGTTGGTCTTGATGTTTGATTGTCGGCACCCCTTTAACTAGCTTGTGCATAAAGTTTATTACGCCAAAATTAATGTGATCAATTCATGTGTGCCATACCGAAGCTTCTTGAATTTGACTTACAAGCAATGTGGTTTATAAAATTTTAGCTTTATTTTGTAATATCGATTTTTACTTCTTGGAACTCTCATAAGCAATCTCCCATCTACATCTCTCATGGTTAGGAAATCACCTCGCATTCGAATATCACAGGCAGCTATTGTAGATTGCCCGAGACTAATAATATTCCTATGAAGTGACGGGATATAATAAATATCTTTCATTAGTTTTTGCTCACTGTTTTTTCCTTCGAACAAAATTGACCATTTTCCTTTAATTCTAACATACAATCCATCTCCAAATCTCACCTTTCCTGTTATGTTCTTATTTAATTCTGTAAAAATAAGAGTAGTTGTCGATCATGTGGTTGCCTCCACCATTGTCTAAGTACCAAATTTTGTCTTTATCGACATTTGCTTCACCTTTTTGAGGGATATATTTGTCTTTGTTCAAGAACACTATTTCTTGAATTCTATTCATCATAAAGAACGTCCATTCTTCATGACAGGTATCTCCTTCGTGTGTTTGATTAAGGTTTGCCTCATGATTTCTGATTCGATCTAGGCATCTTGAAGCAAAGTGACCATAATTGTCACACCGGTGACATTTAATATTTGACAAATTCCTTTGCCCGTGTTGTTTTTCCTTTTGTTTTTTTATCATAGCGAGTTTTAGTGGATTCTAAGTGACTCGATTTTAAGTGTTACCCCGACCACGTGCACCACCACATCCTCTTCCTCGGTAATTTGAACCCTGACATCTACCTATTGATGATTCGGTGTTTCTATTAGAAGATTCTTCTTTGGAATAAAGTAATTTGTTTTAAGTCCTGGTTACTTTTTCTTCTCCCTTGATTCTTTCTTCATAAGCTTTTAAGCAACCAACAATATCTTCACAGCCTATCGTTTTAAAGTCTAAAAGTTGTTCAAGGGTTGCAACTATGTCCTACCAACCGCCTAAGGAGGCTCATAAAAAACTTATTCGCAAGCTTATGTTCAATCATGACCTCTCCTAGTGTAGTGGATTTTGAATTAGTTCCAGATAATTTCACTGCAAATTCGTCTATGGTGATTGTGTCACTCATCTTCAGATTTAAAAAATCTGTGATTAGAGTTTGGAGTCTCACTTCTATTACTCGATTGGCTCCAAGGTGGCAAGTTTTAATCGTGTCCCAAATATTTTCCCCCATTCGAAGATTATCGATTTGAAGAATTAAATCAGTTGGAATCAACTGAAACAACAATCCTTTCATGATGTTGTTTTTCTTCATGTCATCTAGTTCGTGATCGATCACATCCCAGATGCTAAGAATCTCGAGTAGCACCTCCACGTGCATCATCCAAATTGTGTAGTTTTTCGATGTCATCACCGAGCATTGGAATGTTAATGACGTGTGTTCCTTAGCTGGTGGTTGGGAAGATTCTCCTCCGGACATCGCTGTTCAATTTATGATTCCTCACAAGAATAAAAAAAAAAAAAAAAAAAAAAAAAAAAAAAAAAAGACTTGGTTTTTTGCTTAGAAAATTTCTAAAGTGAACTGAATTAAAGGGGTTTACTTGAGATGGTTAGTTTTCAATCTCCATAGAAAATAGATTTGGGTTACTATTGGTTTTGGATTTGAACTAGGACCCTGTATAAAGCTGAGAAAATAGACGTCTTTTGTTGGTATGGCCTAAAAAGGAACATATATATATATATATATATATATATATATATATATATATATATATATATATATCGGTTTTGGATCTCAAAATAGGAAAGGCCACCGACTTCTGAACAGGAAATGTGTAACAGACATCACAACAAGAGCACAAGAAACATAGGAGCTCTCCATATGAGTTGTGATTGAAATATGAAGTAGAAATAGATGGTGCACTACCCAGGTTCTCTACACAGGTATAGTTTCTAATTTCTGAATAGATCATTTGTTTATATCCCACAATTATAACAGGAGGGCTTCAAACAATTAAATATGTTGTCGTTGATTTCACTTGATGCACCGAAAATGCACCAAATAAAAGAGTAGGTTTTCTGTTAAAGTTCTCCACACCGATTCTCTCTATCACAGGAGAGCCCACCGCAACAGAGATGTAGGAACTCACAACACATAATCTCTGACAACATCAAACATGTTTACTATGATAGCAATTAAAGTCAAACATGAAAGGAAGAAAAAGAACTGGGTTACATAAACTTGCAATCTTTATTGAAGAAATATTACTCTAAAACTTCAATACACTTAACTTTAATTACAGGAGAAATCAATCATCGGTTTTCTACTAAGCAAACATATTAGTATTAAACTAGGATTCTATAAGAAAGATAATTTAAACTTTCCAATTAAAAACATTCCTTATTTCTCGTGGATTTCTGGAACTTGGACAACACTCCAAGGAAATATGATCTGGATCAGAACACGCCAATTTGTCTAGTCTCAGATATTCACCAATTTTCAGCGGAGGAAAATAAGGAGAGATGGATGTTATTTGTCAGGTTTTAAAAAGTTAAGCTTTTGATTTTTTCTAAACTTCTTCATTTCTTACTTACCAAACAAACCATAAAATACTACCAATAAAAGTCAAAATTAAATTTCTTTTCTTCCAATGATCACGATAACAAGTAGTTGTTGCCAATATCATGTCTTCGAAATTAAGAATCAGCTCAGTTGAAATACCAGACAAATTTAAGGTCCATAACCATATTTACGAAGTAAGAAAGCAGCCAAGAAAAATGTGTTCAACAAGATCTTCATGTCAGTGGAAAATATGTCATCAAGTTGATGATATACCCACTATTAACTAAATTAGAAGCAAGTGGTATACAACTTAAGAGTAATCGTTAATAAAATAATTCACTTTAATGTGCAACCAATTATTCCAAGGAATTAAGGGTGGAGTAAACATATAAGATTATTTTTCGATGAAATATTGAAGCGATTTTACTAAAAAATACTCGAGTCCAAACCCATGAGTCAGGAAGGCTGGAATTTTTTTTTTGTTGTTGTCAGCCCCTCTGCTCAGATTTTACTTCCTTTTCCTGCTCCAAGAAATGCCCGACTATTTGATCATTATATAATATACTTGTTATCTAAAAAAACGTTTTATGTCACAAATTGACAACCAACTATTTTGTAGGTTTTCTTTTAGTCGTTTTAGTGTTTTTAGAGTGGCGATTTAAGTTTGGGGATGGAAAGAAAAGACTTCGGGAAAGGCCTGGAAGCTAAACAAGCTAGCAACTATTAATACAAAATACCAAAATAAAAAGGCAAGAATATGCTCTGAAGCCTAATACATAAACATAACAAAGAAAAACTAAAGAAATTTACATTTATGAGTTTTTTTAGATGCAAAATCATCAAATATAAAATCAAGTTAATATTATCCAACAAATCCTTTTGAACGCATAACATTGCATAACCATTAATTTAATATTTCTTCTGACATTGACAATCTCAAATAAGTTTTTAATAATTTAATTTTGAAAAATTTCTTTCTGCTATGCTATAGTAACATGTATGGTTAATAAGATTCTATATGCAATACAAACATTTGGATAACAATTTTTATCTTTGGCAAACTCTAAAATTTCAATCGATAACACAACAATATTTGGCAAAGTATTTTGTAATACTTTAAGTTTCATAAAAATTATTTAAATCACATCACATAAGTTATTATGAGTAAACTTATTTACAAAAATAGTACAACTTTTTTTTAAGTTCAATATCATCCAATGACTTTAACCTTTTTGAATCATATAAAAATCCAAAAATGTTTTCAAAGTTTATTAATTGTTCAAATCTACTCTTTAATGACAAATTATCACATCAAAAATATATATAAATTACTGGATTTTAAATGATTCTTCGGGTGATAGTAATTCATCTTCACAATTAATTTCATCAAATTGTTTTTTCTAATAATTTGGCGTTTTTGGAGAATATAGGTTCAACATCCATATCCGATGCAATGGCCTTAACATTATCTATACTAAGGGCATAACCATCATATCTATAATTTTTAAAAAATGTCATCATATTTTTTAATAGATATATTGTGGAATAAGTACATATACTTTTGGTTTGCACTTTTTTTTACTAACTTTATTTATAACGAATAATATCATACCATATTACCATACCAACTTTCCGCTTCACTTTTAAACTTTTCATCGTCACATGAGAAAAATAATTCTATCAAGGCATCCCTTATATGAGGAGTTTGAAACCTAATTTCTTTGACACTTTTTATTCGAGTCTCCCAATGTCTATTAGATAAAGATATTACCATTAAGTTAAATAGTTTACCAAGTAATATTGACCATCTTTTGGTTGAACTTGAAAATAATACAAAAATGCATTGCAAAACTCCAAAAAAGAAATGTCTTTAGCAAAAGAATGAGCCATATTATTAACTGTGAGGTTAAGATGATAACAATAATATGGTAAAAACATTGTTTTTGGATAAATTTCAAGTATCGTTTTTGAATCCCTTCGTGTTTTACTTTCATGTTAGAGTAAATTGGTCATTTTCGATCTCTTGTCCCACTGTTGCTTAACTTTCTAGTATAAGAAGCATTATAAAAATGTCTAGATAGATTATATTTAGGATACACAAAATTTGATTCTTTTATTGGACATTTTTCAATCAAAATATATCTTAAGTTATTATCAAGATTATCTCAATTACTAGTATCATATATATCTAAAAGTGGAATAAACTGGCCATTGTTATCATTCATGACATTCTCATTTTCATTTTCATTTGAAATATTAACATTTTCATAAGTGACATTAAAATCTTCATTATTAATTTTTTCATCATCAATATCAACATTTTCATTTATAACATTAACTTGCTCATTTAAAACAAGTTAATGTGTAAGATTATCTTGTTCATTTATATGTACATCAACATAATTGATTTTTTAAACTAATACATAGATCCTTTTTGAGTTTCATTATCGTACTCAACTTTTTTGTTTCGCTTTTCACTTCCAGGCATATAATTTCTAAGATGCATTTTCAATAGATATAAGTTATAAGAGGAAACCATCAAACATATAACAAACACCTAATAGTTTAACAAATAAATAAAAGGAGAGTTCTTTTGTACCTAATGTTGTCTTTTACCTGTGATGCTAATGATGTGAGCGTGTAAATAAACTCTATTCCTCCAAGCAATTGCCAATTGAAAAAGCCCGATAGTCACTAGTGAAAATTCTGAAGTTAAAAAAAATCGATTAAAAAGATTAACATTCAAAAACAAAAAGTAAGCAAATGAATAACAAATTATTTTATATTTTATAAAATCAAAAGTTATACATTTTATGAAAGCAAAACTTATACATTATACAAAAAAAATTATACTAAACGGAAAACGACATGTTACACGCAATATATATATATATATATATATATATATATATATATATATATATATATATATATATAACATTCCAAAACTCATGAAAATTTTGAATTTTTCAAAACAACCCATTTACTATTAAGAGTGGTTACAAAAACAGTATTTCCAAAACATTAATTATAATGAAGTCCCCCAATATCAAATTAGTTCAAAACCAAGGATGTGTATGGTCACGCCTTCGCCTCGTCACAAACATCTGATGTACCTGAAACAATAAACTGAAATTGTAAGCACAAAGCTTAATGAGTTCCCCAAAGTACCACAACATACACATAATAACAAGTATAATTGTAAACCACATGCATACAGAGCCATCAGCATGACTGGAACTCCCCACCGGCCTACAGTCTATTTAGTATGCCAACAGAGCCTTCAGTCTGACTAAAACGCCCCACCATCCTCCAGTCTATCTTCACGCACACAAACCTATCAGCATGACTAGTACACCTCACTAGGCATTCAGCCCATCTAGACCATTCTCCGGTCCTTTGGCCTGACTGGTACGCCCCACTGGCCTTTAGTCTACCCGGGTCGCCCTGGATATGTTGGCCTTCAACACTAAGCCCAACCACACATAAACCATGTTGACATATACATAACAGATAAGCATACATATAACATACAAATATAAATATTATCGGGATTTTTAACTGGCAGCACAAAGTGGTACAATCTCAACCCAACCACACTAAATCAACACATGCAACCGGTAAATGTATAGCAAGAACATATAAAAGGTAGATCTAATATGTCACTACAGCACACCATATTACGATAAACCAGAATAACAATCCAATGGGCAGGACTTCGTGCCTTCGATCCATAATTACAGTGAGGAAAACTAACCTGAAGCAGCAAACACAAAATAAACCATTAGAGTGGCTAAGATGTATTCCCGAATCTTTGAACACCTACCATCATATTAATAATTCTTAATCAGCTCTGTTTACAAATATTACTTATTACTATTTTTATCACACTTTTTATCACTATATTATCGTACCATGAATTATTAAGTTCCAAAGTTATTCACGATAAAGTGTTGTATTGAGCTGTCGTTACAATATTAACCCTACATCTGATAAATTTGAACCTTAAAAATCCATAAAATTTTAGTGAAAGCTATAACTCTTAATAAATTACTTACCTTTTAATTTATTTGACCGAGCTATGTTCACAACAATATTTTTCATCCATTAGAGAGAATGAACAACCTTTGTTTAAGTATTTTTTTTTTTGTTCCAAGTACTAGTTAATAAGGTCTTATCTTGTATTTGATTCTTGGGAAAATTGCATATATGCCCCTCTTAAACCTCAAAATATCATATTTGCCCAGCTTAATTTCTCAATATCATATTTACCCTTCATAAACCTTCAAAATATCATATTTGCCCAAATCTTTTTTATAATGTTTTTAATAATTCAAATCATTTTTTCTACCTTAGAATTATTATAATAATTAAAAAATTTAACCATTATCCTTACGTCTATGATAATGGAATGTAAACTTCTAAATTATTGGAATGTCGTCCTCTTGACAAACAAAAAGATTCATCTTCAACCCTCTCCACGTAATGTATATTTTGATTGTTTAGTTTTTGTTGTTGTTGATTATTATCATGTTGTACATGAATGATATTTTAGATATTACCATTGACATTTTGATGTTTAAAAAGTACATATACGATATTTTGATATATAAGAAGGGTGTATATGATATTTTGATGTTTAATAAGAACATACATGATATTTTGAAATTTTATGAATAGTAAATATGAGATTTAGAAATTTTATGAAGGGTAAATATTAGATTTAGAAATTAAGTTTGGTAAATATGATATTTTGATGTTTAAGAAAGGCATATATGAAATTCTCCCTAGATTCTTCTTTAGTTGAAACACAATATTACTTATCCCAAAACATTGATTGAATCCATAAGATTTTAGCCCAAATAGTTAAAAGCTCAAGTACCTGAATTTATTCAATAATCAGCCCAATAGCCACCATCTAACCCAATTGGAGTACACTACTAGGACAAAAGTGGAAGAATACCTTGTGCAGCACCAAAACTTCACGTATCAATAAGAGGATGATTCCCCTAACGTCACCGTCGATGTCAATCTCCAGCGGACCTTCCACCTTCGAAGATTCTTATTTGTTTTGCCCAGACTCTCTCACCGATGGTGCCTTCATCTTTGGTGAAGTGAACCAGACCTGCCCCAAGATTAACGTCTCATCCTCTCACTTTCTCTCTATTTCTTTCTGCATCTTCTTCTTCTACTACCCAGGAATTACACATATTCATATCTTCAAGAGATAAAAACCTTCCATCTCTTACTTTCCTGCATCCGACGACCTCATGTGATGCAATTTGGTGGTCCATACCAACTCTGACAATGGCAATCTCCTCCCATTTCTCTTTATTTTTCTTGATCTCAATTTCTCTCTACCTAACTCTCCAACCACACGCACACACACTCACATTCACTACTCTAGGGTTTTTTTTTGGGGTTTATTATATACAGATTATGATGCGTATACCACCAATGCGACGAAGGATCTGCTGCCTCTCACGATGTCGTGATGCAGGGAACAAGGGAGCAGAAGTTTCCAAAATTTATAGAGACAACACCCAATGTTTGGACCTTTGACAGTTTTAACCCATGCTTGATTTCATCAAGAAAAGAAGTTTCTAAAAGTAGCATAATACCCCTAGACCTTTATAATTTAACTTTATTGTTATTATTCTATTCTAATAAATCCCAATTTAATTAATTTACTGCCTTGAACTATCATATTGCCTCATTAAACGATTAAATCCATCCAAATAATTATTTGCAACCTTTTATTGACAATAACTCACCCATCCTTCAAGTTTACTTTCTAATCATTCAACTACTCATGCTATTTATTAAACCTCCCTTCCATATATATATATATATATATATATATATATATATATATATATATATATATATATATATATATATATATATATATAAAATTAAATAAATGAAAATGAGATGTTACAATTCTCCCCCACTTAAACTGGATTTCGTCCTCAAAATTCGACTAGGATTGAATTCTTGAAAGTTGCAATAACACAATCAATATGCTTCCACCAATCACTTCATGAGATCAGCGTCTCCAAATCGAAAACTCAAGAGACCTTTCGGAACCCACTAATGCTAACAAACAATTCAATCACTTGGAAACATTAAATTTCCACAACTACCTCTTTCTCCCAACGGTACGACCCTAAACCCGCTGGGTACTAAGCCATCAGTACTATTTCCATATTGCTCAAAATACCAAACTATGCCCAAGACTCATGAGCACACATACGGATTTCAAAGACATGATTGTCGGCCGAAAAAATAGGTGAAATCCCTAATGGTTCTCAGCAAATCGTGGGAACATCCAACCATTAGAGTAAGTAATTCAAGGTTCCTCACCATTCATGCCATCGCCCAATCATGGACAAGAAGGCTCCTAACCAGCACCTGGTGGGCCTAAAGATACCAAACCTCATTCCACTACCTTACAAGAACCCAATCAACGCCTTTCTCAACGCTAACCGAGTGCATCAACGCCATAATCTTTTACCACACAAAATTCCTTTCACAGTACAAGCTGCCACCAACGCAAAATCCGGTGAAAACATGGTCGCACATTACCCTAGAATGGGATAAAAGGTCGTACTCTTGATCCAATTCAAAGACTATAACCTAATTAATAACCATTCATATACTTCAAACCAAGCGCTCCATTGATGTCACACCCCGAAATCGATGGCGGAAACGTTCCGGGGCGGAGGACGTCATGTAAGTATCACAACCAATGTATATAATAAGCATAGTAAACACAAAACATTACATTACATATGAATAATTACATTTGTTTAAAGGTAAAGTGATACATGTTTATCTATACAAAAGTTTGAATAAAAGTAAGACGTGTCTTCAAAAACGCTCCGTCTTCTCCAAAAGATTGCGGGTACCTGTCTAATGCGGACCTGAGAATACAAGCAGTTTGAAAATCAACATAAAGCTGGTGAGTTCATAAGTGTTTTGTTTTCTGAAAATGAACATGTTTCCTTTAGTTTTCTGAAAAAGTTGTTATCCAAGAAAATCCCATATTTTCTTATTAAGACGGTTTAATACGTATAACTCTAGATTGAAAACCATGGGAATACCATCCTGTATCACATTAGGTAGTTTTAATACATAAAACTATAGATTGAAAACCATGGGAATACCATCCTGTACTAGATAGTTTTAATACATAAAACTATTAAAAACCATGGGAATACCATCCCATAATAGATCAAAGATAGATATAACAATCCGTGAATAAACTTATATTTTGATATTAATACGTATTGTGAGCCGGGTAACCATGCTAATATGACCACGAGACCTCCTTGACGTTCTTCAGGCGTCAGACGATATCTAGAATTTGTCACCCCAGGCGTGCCCGCCTAGCTGTAGCTAGCGGTTTAGGTGTGGGATTGTCAGTCCCAAATAGATCTGTTCACAAATTCCACGCTCTCCCTCCAGGACACTCTGTTTACACTTCCGGGGAGGATTTACTAATAACCCGAAGGGTTTAATGAAGATACATCTCACAAGCTAGTATTAAATTCTTCACGGTAAACTCGGTAGTTATCAAACATCATACAGTAAAACAGTTTAATACAATGAAATTATCTAGCATGATATTCTAAATTAGACAGAGATAAACTGAATCAGACATAGTTTATCTATTAACCTTGCATGAAATCTGTGTCCGTAAAACAAGAACTGAAGATCCCAAATTATTCCCATAATAATTTGATTAGTTTGATTGTTTCCCTTACTGTAATTGAAATCCACGTCACTATATTCGATAAAACATCCCTTATGCTCCGCATAATACATAAGGGGTAAAGATATCTAAAAGTTTGTCAGATATTTATAGAATTTCATCAGTTTTAAGTTTCGAAATCTTTTATAGTTTGCTTGTATTCCTCCCGTGAAAACATTGAAAACACGGAAAAAGGCGTAAGGGTATGAACTCACCAGTCGAGAAACGAGTCGGTTTGGATGCTAAATGTCAGTTCGGGGCTTGATAACACGCGAGGTTCTTATGTAATATGAAATAGTACATAATTGTATCTAATTAGACTTTGAACCACTAATTAGATATGAATATACACTCCAAGACGTGAAAACACTTCAAATCAAGTGTTTGGAGTGACCCGGGTGGCATCTACGGACGTATAGGGGATAGATATGGAGTTTGTTGTTCAAGAGTAAACACCCAATGGATTTTACGGCCCAATGACCAACTCCCCATGAGTTTACGGCCGTAAACTCATGGTGGGGGTGTTCTTGGTTGCTAAATGGCCTTATAACTCATGAGGGGTGATGCTAGGATCAAATCTAAGGCATAGAAATGGATTAAACCACCAAAGGGACCATCAAATGGAGTTTACGGCCATGAACTAGGAGTTTACGGACGTAAGCTCCTATATACTCTTTCCTTTCATGATTTGGCGGCCCAAGATTAATCATATGTGATTCTAAGTCATTTTACAAGCCATAGAATGGATTTAGGGCATCATTTGACTAAGGTATAGGAGTTTACGGCCCAGGAACCTATCCTTGGGGGTTTTACGTTCGTAAGCTCCCATAGGAGTGGTTTTAATCAAGTTTAAGGCCCCTAACTCGTTTGTGGTTGCTTCTAGACTTTATTCCAAGGCTTATGAGGTGTTTAAGTGGCGTCTTAACATTTTAAAATGAGTTTACTGCCCATGAATTGGTGTTTACAGTCCAAGCATGTTCTTGGGCCGTAAACTCTCATTTACCCCCTAAATGATGAGTTCAAGGTGTTCAAATTCCATTCCAATAAGTCCTTAAGTCGATTCCAAGCTCCAAAAGTGATTTGGGAGGGTTTTTGGGCTCCAAAACCCATCTTATATGTGTTCACGTCCCATGAGTGTTCCAGGGCCGTAAAAACATGTTTATGGTCCTAAATCATAGATTGAACACGGATTTGAAAGCTGAAAAGGTTATACAATGAGTTAGGATAGTTACCTTGATGATTTGGAGCTTAAATTGGATGATTTTAGACTTAAGATTGAATTGTAGAGAGAGAGTAGTCAGAGAGAGTGCAAAAGCTTCAAAATGAAGTCATTTGAACTTTATATATGGTTCAAGTTTGGGACACGGTGGAATTCTACCCGATACTGACATTAGACGAGGCTTTTGGTCGCACCCGATTAAGTTGTTGTAACCCGATATGGTCGAATCTAAAAATCTTTCAATTATTAAATTGGGGCGTTATCATGTGTTTCTAATGTGTTTGGACACCCATTAAGTCATAATAGAAGACTCAAAATTAATGACTTAATTTAATAACGAAATGGAAACAATTCGAAAACGACAAATTTTATTGACAGAACGGGTTACAATGACGGAACAAACTTCGATTTGTCACATTATCCCCCTATTAAAGGGAATTTCATCCTGAAATTCAAGATTAAGATACAAATCATTGATTTGGAAAATAGATGCGGATACTTCTATTTCATCGAGTCTTCGCGTTCCCAAGTGAACTCAGGTCCCCGCTTGGCATTCCAGCAAACCTTCACTGTCGGGATGCGGCTTTGCTTCGTACGTTTGATCTCTCGATCCATGATTTCGATTGGTTCCTCCACGAAGTTTAGGTTTTCGTTGATTTCGATCTCGTCAAGGGAGATCATTAGGGTTTCATCGGATAGACACTTTTTAAGATTTGAGACGTGGAAGACAAGATGGATGTTACTAAGTTCTTGAGGGTGTCGGAGTTTGTAGGCTACAGTACCGATCCTATCGAGGATCTTGAAAGGTCCTATGTACCTCGGGTTAAGTTTTCCATGCTTTCCAAAGCGTATCATGCCTTTCCATGGCGAGACCTTTAACAAGACGCGATCTCCAACCTGGAATTCTAATGGTTTCCGTCGTATATCAGCGTAACTCTTCTGTCGGTCTCGTGAAGCTTTCAGTCGTTCTCGGATCTGGATGATCTTCTCGGTGGTTTCGCGGATGATTTCAGGACCAGTAAGAGCACTGTCGGGGACTCGACTCTTGGCTAGCTGCGTGTCCCCTACCTCAGCCCATCACAGATGGGATCTGCACTTGCGACCGTAGAGGGCTTCGAACGGGGCAGCCTTGATACTGATGTGGTAGCTGTTGTTATACGAGAACTCTATCAAAGGAAAATGTGTGTCCCACGACTTTCCGAAATCGATGACACATGCTCTCAACATGTCTTCCAGGGTTTGGATAGTTCTCTCACTCTGTCCGTCTGTCTGAGGATGATAGGCCGTGCTCATGTCTAGTTTAGTTCCAAGAGCCTTCTGGAGAGACTGCGAAAATCGGGAGGTAAACCTGCTATCTCTATCGGAGATAATGGATACAGGTACACCATGAAATCAAACTATCTCTTGGATGTAGATACGCGCGAGTCTTTCCATCTTGAACGACTCCTTAATAGGAAGGAAGTGAGCGGACTTTGTCAGACGATCGACAATTACCCAAATGGTATCGTACCCACTCGGACATTTGGGTAACTTGGTGATGAAGTCCATGGTAATCATCTCCCATTTCCACTCAGGTATCTCGGGCTGCTGGAGTAGACCTGAGGGCTTCTGATACTTGACTTTTACCTTGGCATAAGTCAGACACTTGCTCACGAAGGTTGCGATTTTGGCTTTCATGTTCAGCCACCAGTATTGTTTCTTGAGATCCAGGTACATCTTGTCATAACCTGGGTGAGCAGAGTATTTGGTCTTATAAGCTTCGGTCATGACGACGTTTCTGAAACCTCCGAACTTTGGGGTCCAAATTCTATCCATGAAATAGTAGACTCTGTCACCTCTTATCTCAAGTTTCTTCTCCATTCCTCTCAGTGTTTCGTTCAACAGGCTTTTTGGCTTTAGGGCTTCCAATTGGGCTTCTCAGATCTGTGCAGATAAGTGAGAATGGATAGTCATCATCAATATCTTCACCTTGCGATTTGAACTCTCCTTTCGGCTCAGGGCATCTGCTACCACATTGGCCTTACCGGGATGGTAGCGGATTCGCACTCATAATCACTGAGTAGTTCTACCCATCGCTGCTGCCTCATGTTTAAGTCTTTCTGATTGAAGATGTGTTACAGGATTTTATGGTCAGTGAAGATCGTACACTTAGTTCCATAGAGATAATGTCTCCAAGTCTTCAATGCGAAGATCACTGCTCCTAACTCCAAGTCATGAGTCGTATAGTTGACTTCGTGTGCCTTTAGTTGTCTCGAGGCATAAGCAATAACTTTTCCTTTCTTCATAAGCACACAGCCTAATCCCTGATTGGATGCATCGCAATAAACAACGAAGTCTTCTGTCCCTTCGGGCAGGGACAGGATAGGTGCGTTGCATAAGGCTTGCTTTAACGTTTGGAACGTAGTTTCTTGCTTTTCACTCCAACAAAAGGGTACACCTTTCTGTGTTAGAGTGGTTAGGGGTTTGGCGATTCTGGAAAAATTCTGGATAAACCTGCGATAGTAGCCAGCGAGACCCAAGAATTGATGGATTTTTGTGGGTGTCTTCAGTGCTGACCAATTCTCTATCACCTTGATCTTGGATGGGTCCACGTGTATAACCTCCTCGCTTACCACGTGACCAAGGAAACCTACCTTCCGAATCCAGAACTCGCCCTTAGACAACTTCGCGTACAACTTCTCAGTTCTGAGTGTTTCCAACACTAACCTCAAGTGTTGTTTGTGATCTTCTTTGCTTCGGGAATAGACAAGTAGGTCGTCAATGAACACAATGACGAACTTGTCCAGAAAAGGACGACACACCTAGTTCATCAGGTCCATGAACACAGCCGGTGCGTTGGTTAGACCGAAGGGCATCACTACGAACTCGTAGTGACCATATCGAGTCCTGAATGCAGTCTTGGAAACATCATTCTCGTGGACTCGAAGCTGATGGTACCTTGATCTGAGGTCTATCTTCGAGAAGTAACTGGCTCCCAGAAGTTGATCGAAGAGGTCGTCTATTCGAGGAAGAGGATAGCGGTTTTTGACGGTCAATTTATTCAGCTCACGGTAGTCGATACACATCCGGAAGGATCCATCTTTCTTCTTTACAAACAATACCGGAGCTCCCCAGGGTGAGGAACTCGGTCTGATGAACCCTTTGTCGAGTAGCTCATGACTGGATAACTCCTGCATTTCTGCTGGAGCTAAGCGATACAGAGATTTGGCTACATGATTGGCTCCAGGAATTAAGTCGATGCGAAACTCGACTTGACGTTCGGGAGGAATTCCCGGAAGCTCTTTGGGAAATACATCGGGAAAGTTGCAGACTTCGGGAATGCTTTCGAGGTTTTTAACTTCATGGTTCTCATTAATTACATGGGCTAGGAATGCGTGACAATCCTTTCGCAGAAGCTTTTGAGCTTTGATGCAAGATATGATACGAAGATTGGAACTAAGTTTATCGCCATAGATCATGAGAGTCTGGCCAGAGGGGAGGTTGAGACGGATGGCTTTTTCATAACATAGGATATCAGCATGATTGGGACTCAACCAATCCATGCCAATAATAACATCAAAGCTCTTAATGGAAACTGGCATTAGGTCGATGGGGAAGGAATGATCGTTTAGGGTAAGGGTACAGCCCATGAATATGTTGCTAGTGCTTTCTTTCTCGCCGTTAGCCATCTCGAAGGTAAATGTTTCGGTTAATGGTTGGGGATTACTTTTAAGAAGACGTTTTAATGAATGGCTAACAAAACTACGTTCAACACCAGAATCGAAAATGATACTAGCATAAGAGTTGTCGAGGAGGAACGTACTCGAGACAATGGTGGGATCAGCGACTGCCTTTTCTCATCCCATAGCTAGGACTCTCCCAGTGTTACCCACTGTAGCCGCTTTGGGGCAGTTTCTCTTGAAATGTCGTACTTCCCCACATTCGTAGCAGGCCTGACTAACACCTGCTCAGGAAGATTGCTCTGTTGATTGGGTTGGTTTCCTGTAGTTTCGAGCAAGGTGGCCCTTCTTGCCACAGCTGTTGCAGAGTTTTTCACGACAGGGCCCGGGAGTACGATGATGATAGTTGCACTTACTGCACCATGGAAGAGTACCAGTATATCCACTGGTAGGAGTCTAAGCTGTGGATCCGATGGCAGAAACAGCAGCAGGGGCAGTAGCAACGTGGACTGCTACGGTTTGCTGTTTCTTAGAGGATCCTTGTGAACTTTGGGCCTTCAGTTTGTTCCAGAATTTCTTTTTACTACCACCACTACTTTTAACCGGCTCAGGAGTGGTGGTCTTCTCATCGAGATTGTCTTCGTGATCAATCAGGGTTTGCGCCAGAAATTTAGCGCTGTCAAATGTGTCTGCCTTTGCAGCCAAAACGTTCCCTTTGGTTGGCTGGGTCAGCCCCCAAATAAACCTCTGAATCTTTTTACTTTCCCGGGTAACCATTCCTGGACAGAGAAGCGCTAGGTCTTCGAATCTTGAGGTGTAAGCGGTGATGTCGGAACCCTTCATCTTTAGATTCCAAAGTTCATGCTCTAATTTCTGCAACTCGCCCTGTGGGCAGTATTCGGCAAGCAGAATTTCCTTCATGGCTTCCCAACCGATAGCATTGGCTACAGGTAGGGTTAGGGATTTGACTCGGCCGTTCCACCAAGTCAAACTTCACCTTATCTGATTCAGAGCATGCACAGATCTCGAAAATAGATTTGATTTTCTCGAACCATCGGGTTAAGGAAATGACACCTCCAGTTCCATCGAAAGATGTGGGCTTCGCGTTCATGAAGTCCTTATAAGAACACTCCTTCCGGTGTCCCTGGCTACCTTCTTGATTTTGAGGTTGGGTACCACATCCTGGACCACCGGAGCCACCGGGGTTCATTTGAGACATGACAGCTGCCACTACGGCAGTAACAGCTGCCTAGAACATCACATGATCAAATTGAGGAGGAGGTGGTGGCGGAGGAGGATTGTTGTTATTCTTCGAGCTGGGTCTCTTTCTTGGAGGCAACTTGATCTATAATAGCCAGGAAAGAGAGGATCATAAGTCCTCTTAATTGAATCAAGATATATGGAACAAGAAATATCTCTTTATGACAGATATAAAGTTCTAGTAAGCGATAAAACAAGAAAGAGTTATCAAAGCAGATAAATTATCGCTAAGGAAGGAAGGAGTAGCAACACTCAGAATAATTTCTACAAAGTACTCGGTTCTGACTAAGATACTCCCATAGCACCTTACGTTTCGTTGAATCGATGAATCATTATTTGGATCTTAGGTAAGTTTTAGGCATGCTGCATACCACAGTCACTCCCAAGCACATGTCGGCCGTGTCACGAATGAATATAGTTGATCAGGCTAAATTGACTCTAGACACGACTACATAACTGCCCAGGTTTAACCACAGCACACAACACCCATTTACTTATGTTTTGTTCAACTCATAGTTACGGATTCTGGTGGTTAGGTATACTTGTATACTTTTGAAAATACTCATATTTTAAAGTATACTTATAGTTCAGAGTACTTAGGCCCCTTAGTGTTTATAGCCTTATACCATGTAAGGTTTGGTATACTAGTTCACTATAAACAAGGTCTCTGATACCAATCTGTCACACCCCGAAACCGATGGCCGAAACATTCCGGGGCGGAGGACGTCATGTAAGTATCACAACCAATGTACATAGTAAGCATAGTAAACACGTAACATTACATTACATATGAATAATTACATTTGTTTAAAAGTAAAGTGATACATGTTTTTCTACATGTTTTTCTATAAAAAAGTTTGAATAAAAGTAAGACGTGTCTTCTAAAACGCTCCGTCTTCTCCAAAAGATTGTGGGTACCTGTCTAATGCGGACCTGAGAATACAAGCAGTTTGAAAATCAGCATAAAGCTGGTGAGTTCATAAGTTTTTTGTTTTCTGAAAATGAAAATGTTTCCTTTAGTTTTCTAAAAAAGTTGTTATCCAAGAAAATCCCATATTTTCTTATTAAGACTGTTAATACATATAACTCTAGATTGAAAATAATGGGAATACCATCCCGTATCACAGTAGGTAGTTTTAATACATAAAACTATAGATTGAAAAACATGGGAATACCATCTTGTACTCGATAGTTTTAATACATAAAACTATTAAAAACCATGGGAATACCATCCCGTAATAGACCAAAGATAGATATAACAATCCGTGAATAAACTTATATTTTGATATTAATACGTATTGTGAGTCGAGTAACCATGCTAATATGACCACGAGACCTCCTTGACGTTCTTCAGGCGTCGGACGATATCAAGAATTTGTCACCCCAGGCGTGCCCGCCTAACTGTAGCTAGCAGTTTAGGTGTGGGATTGTCAGTCCCGAATAGATCTATTCACAAATTCCACGCTCTCCCTCCAGGAGACTCTGGTTACACTTCCTGGGAGGATTTACTGATAACCCGAAGGGTTTAATGAAGATACATCTCACAAGCTAGTATTAAATTATTCACGGTAAACTCGGTAGTTATCAAACATCTTACAGTAAAACAGTTTAATACAATGAAATTATCTGGCATGATATTCTAAATTAGACAGAGATAAACTGAATCAGACATAGTTTATCTATTAACCTTGCATGAAATCTGTGTCCGTAAAACAAGAATTGAAGATCCCAAATTATTCCCATAATAATTTGATTAGTTTGATTGTTTCCCTTACTGTAATTGAAATCCACATCACTATATTCGATAAAACATCCCTTATGCTCCGCATAATACATAAGGGGTAAAGATATCTAAAAGTTTGCCAGATATTTATAGAATTTCATCAGTTTTAAGTTTCGAAATCTTTTATAGTTTGCTTGTATTCCTCCCGTGAAAACATTGAAAACACGGAAAAAGGCGTAAGGGTATGAACTCACCAGTCGAGAAACGAGTCGGTTTGGATGCTAAGTGTCAGTTCGGGGCTTGATAACGCGCGAGGTTCTTATGTAATATGAAATAGTACATAATTGTATCTAATTAGACTTTGAACCACTAATTAGATATGAATATACACTCCAAGACGTGAAAACACTTCAAATCAAGTGTTTGGAGTGACCCGGGTGGCATCTACAGAAGTATAGGGGATAGATATGGAGTTTGTTATTCAAGAGTAAACACCCAATGGAGTTTTGGGCCCGATGACCAACTCCCCATGAGTTTACGGCCGTAAACTCATGGTGGGGGTGTTCTTGGTTGCTAAATGGCCTTATAACTCATGAGGGGTGATGCTAGGATCAAATCTAAGGCATAGAAATGGATTAAACCACCAAAGGGAGCATCAAATGGAGTTTACGGCTGTGAACTAGGAGTTTACAGCCGTAAGCTCCTATATACTCTTTCGTTTCATGATTTGGTGGCCCTAGATTAATCATATGTGATTCTAAGTCATTTTACAAGCCATAGAATGGATTTAGGGCATCATTTGACTAAGGTATAGGAGTTTACGGCCCAGGAACCTATCCTTGGGGGGTTTACAACTGTAAGTTCCTATAGGAGTGGTTTCAATCAAGTTTAAGGCCCCTAACTTGTTTGTGGTTGCTTCTAGACTTTATTCCAAGGCTTATGAGGTGTTTAAGTGGCATCTTAACACTTTTAAATGAGTTTACTGCCCATGAATTGGTGTTTACAGTCCAAGCATGTTCTTGGGCCGTAAACTCTCATTTTCCCCTTAAATGATGAGTTCAAGGTGTTCAAAGTCCATTCCAATAAGTCCTTAAGTCGATTCCAAGCTCCAAAAGTGTGATTTGGGAGGGTTTTTGGGCTCCAAAACCCATCTTATATGTGTTCACGGCCCATGAGTGTTCCAGGGCCGTAAACACATGTTTATGGTCCTAAATCATAGATTGAACATGGATTTGAAAGCTGAAAAGGTTATACAATGAGTTAGGATAGTTACCTTGATGATTTGGAGCTTAAATTGGATGATTTTGGACTTAATATTGAATTATAGATAGAGAGTAGTGAGAGAGAGTGCAAAAGCTTCAAAATGAAGTCATTTGAACTTTATATATGGTTCAAGTTTGGGACACGGTAGAATTTTACCCGATACTGACGTTAGACGAGCCTTATGGTTGAATCTAAAAATCTTTCAATTATTAAATTGGGGCGTTATCATGAGTTGCTAATGTGTTTGGACACCCATTAAGTCATAATAGAAGACTCAAACTTAGAGACTTGATTTAATAACGAAACAGAAACAATTTGAAAACGACAAATTTTATTGACGGAACGGGTTACAATGACGGAACAAACTTCGGGTTGTCACAATTGATATCTTGACCAGCCCATATACATCTCTCTCGGCAATATATAACAAATTTACCCCAATGCATACCCTTAGGGAATCCATAACCTCAGCCAAATAGTGCAGAATACTACATTCGTAATGAACAACTAATCTTAATCATTAACAGATGACATCCACATGATCGATCAAAGTAAGATCCCATACTTGATTGATGCTAATCAGATTCCACCAATATGCAACCAAATCGAGAAGGCTTTTAAAGTGGTTCTGAATGAGACAAACCTCAAGCCTTCTAAGAACTAAAATTCCACATAATCATTGAGGGTAAGCATACCTAGAGACCAAAAGGAACATAAAACATACTAAATTGATGATAAGTTTACATATCCATAGAACTTCAACCACCACACTAAAAACCTTCAGGGAACCTTTGCTGAAAGCCAAACAATGCGACCAATAATTGTGAACACATGAGATTAAATCACCAAAACCCTAGTGGGGCTAAACGCACCAAATTCTGAAACTGATTCCTTGATCCATCTCTGCCCAATCTAGACTACAAATAGAAATTCTTACACCCAACTAACAATTACCTCCTCCATTTATACTTAACCTGAGTGATCCCAATGGCTCCTTATACATCCATTGGCATCCCAAAAGGAACAAATAGCTACAACGAGCTCCTTGACAAACCACATTCTCCTAAGAGACATCACATGAACCTCCTGACACATACATCTAATCGCCAATTACTATATTCCTTTGCCTTAACCAAATCCTGTACCGAGATCCCAAAACTTGCACCACAAATTCCTATGATTCACCCTGTCCAATACCACAAACTCAAATAGATCGATGATCCTCCAAGTAGAATACCTAGTTCTCCCCCACTTAGTGTTCAAACTACTACCCACTAATTTTCAGCTAACACATAACTCAACCAGCTCAACCAAGTACAACCATCCCTGACCCTGGAAAGAATGACACATGCATGATGATCTTCCAGATGAAGATAAAACATATCCTAAGATAATCCTAACTTTTTTATGAAGACTTAGAAAATTTCCAACCATGACCACTTAACATTAAGGATCCCTTACAACAGCATAAACCAATACCTACTTATGATCCAAATCATACACTGCTTGCCTACAATGCCAACCACCAACCCGGTTACTAACATGCCTATATCCAAAGAACACAGACCCTTGGTCGCATCACAAACCATCTATACAACATCAACCCTCTTGTACACTCCCACTCTGACATTTTGTCGCCAACACCGTGACCAATAGACTCCATGCAGGGTTCACATCCGAACACTAAAATTCACAACCCTGATCAGTCCTCTTCCGAACCAAGAAGACCTAAAGGAAAATTTTTCTTCAACTGATAACAACATACCTAACTATCAATCAACCTTACTAGTTTCAACTGCAATTCCCAAACCGATATTGCCATTGGGGCCCAAAACAATACCAAACCCATCCTTGAGCTGAGCAATCATAACCAATAGATCAACAGATACAGAACCACTATCACGAATCATTGAATCGACCATGCTATCCCTTCTGACCAGCCGTTAGAATCCCCAAAACTCTCTTCGAATCGAGTATGGATCCCATGCTTCTATTAGTACGGGCCCAATACTACCTTCCACACCTATCCATACTTTCCTCAAAAATTATCTTAGGTCCTTTAAGACCTACTCAAAATATCCTCCTGATACATGCTCAACACTGAAACAACCGCATTAAAATACTTCCTAGGTCCTCCTATGATTTCCTCACCTCCTTACCATCATCTACTGAAGGACTCCCAATAATGTCAATTAACTATTTCATGAATACAATCACATGCAACAAAGCTTAGATAATCCTTAAAGTAACAAACTCATCCCTATAATGGTTGGACTCAGATAAGAGCTGCGCAGCAGGACCAAGTCCGTTACTTTGAGATTATTCAACGTTTGTTACATGTGTCCTAGCATATTCACTTAGTGGTTAACTCACATCACTTAAGAGTTCCAAAAAGCACAAAGCAAGCAGAATTCATGCAGTAACACTCCAAACCATAGAATAACCAAGAACATCCCATCTCACACACCATAACTCATGCACTCTATCCTCACTTCCTAGAGGAACACTAAACATATTGCAACTGGCAGACTAACCCTACATAACTCATACTACCAATAACTGCCATACGATGCTCCATTGGTGCCAGATGACTATCGCATGAACACTATTACATACCACACAACTTAAAAAATCTTAGGCTAAGAGACTCAATCCTACAACGGTTGTACTCAGACAAAAGCTGCGTAACATGACCAAATCCCTTAACCTAAGACCATTTAACCCATGTAGTATGTAACCTAGAACTTTCATTTAATAGTTAGTTCACACACAAAAGAGTCACACAATAATCAGTAAGGTATTTTAATAGAGATAACGCATCATATATCAAAAAAATCTATCGTACGATTCCTGAAGATCTCTATCCTAATACTATCATTTCATTCTTAACATAACATAACATAATCCTATATAACTGTGTGGTAATTTGGGGTCAACTTACCAGCTTCGGCTGATCATACACATCGCATCCTCCATGATTATTTTGAAAACCATTTAAAAATTGTTTTAAAAATCAGCTTCCTAAGTTTTAGAATGGATTCCCACTAGTGTTCCTTCAATTCACTCAAACCAAGGCTCTAATACCAACAAGTAACATCCGAAAAATCGTGAAAATTTTGAACTTTTCAAAACAACCCATTTTACTATTAACAGTGTTTACAAAATTAGTATTTCGAAAACATTAATTATAATTAGAGTCTCCCAAAATCAAATCAATTGAAAACCAAGGATGAGTACGGTCACGCCTTCAGCTCACCACAAACATCTGAAGTACCTGAAACAATAAACTGAAACTATAAGCACAAAGCTTAGTGATTTCCCCAAAACTTCCACCACATACACACAATAACAAGTACAATAGTAAACAACATGCCTACAAAGCCATCATCATGACTAGAACGCCCCACCGGCCTACAGTCTATCAGGTACGCCTACATAGCTTTCTGTCTAACTGGAATGCCCCACCGCCCTATAGTCTATCTATGTAACGCGCGCAGATCCGGGCTAGTCAATTTAGAGACAATGAGCGTGAAAAATGAGTTTTTGATAGAAGATTATTTATAAGGATTAATCATAACCAAGTTGTAGTATATGTTACAAGAGTTTCGTACATATAAAGAATGGCCGAATTCAAGTTATAACGAAAAAGTTATGGCCCGTCGAAGTTTAACGGTAAAACTGGCACGACACCGGGAGACGTAAATAGTGAATTTACGGTAGATGACTTTTTATCCTTTGTGATCTAAATAAAAGTTGTATTATACGTTAAACCAAGAACATACAAAAAAAGAACGCCCAAATCTGACTTCGTATGAGGAAGTTATAAATTTTTTATGATTTGACATAGTAGTGCACGACCCGAAACTCGAATTTTAGTTCGAGCAGCTTTTGGCCTATGTGACCTAAATTAGAGTTGAATATCTCATTAATAGGAACTCAACGATAAAATGACAGATGAAAACGGAGCCCGTATGTAGAAGTTATGAATTTTACGCGAACATATAGCAGTATAATCTCCTCCTACTGTTAAATTTAAGATCGGTCGAGAATTAGCTGATGGAGTCTAAACGAGAGTTGTAGATCTTGTTTTTACCTACGCATATATATATATATATATATATATAGTAAAAAACGGAGCTTGTATGTGAAAGTTACGGGGTTTAGAAGTCAGCAGGGTGCTATGCAGTATCGGGTGACGTGGCTGAATATGGGCCAAGGCTTTCTCCCCAAGGCAAGCCACCAGATGGTGACACCTGGCCATGGAATCAATGAGTAGGACCACCTACTCTACGAGTAGAGCATGATTCCAGCCTATAAATAGAGGTGTTAGGTTCCCGCATTCTTCACACCTTCCCAACTTCACTTTCTCTCTCTACTTTCTCTCTCTAAACCCCCCCCCCCCCCCCTAAGCCTAGTTAAACCCCCTAGCACCCGAAGGAAGTCGCAAGGCTCCCGATGCCCAAGAAAAGAGCTTTTTGTCTCTGGAATGTTCCTCCAGCGAAGCCCGGTTTTGCAAAAAACCTGCTGTAAGTGAGCTATGCCTACCCTATCATTAGTATATCCTATGTTTCAATATAGTAATGTTATTAGGACCTTAAAGTAAGTATTTGGGCTATTATTATGAGTTATATAAGTGTCGTTATAATATCTTTTTAACCACTCGCGGTTCGTGGAATCTGGTTTAAAGGGCCACATAGGGTTGTTGGATTTCAGAAGTGTTATATGCCAAAATGGTCCAGCCCTCCGACGTTTTACGTCTGGCCCCTGTCTGTATATAGTGGTTGAGAAATATTGTTTCATGCTTATATGATAGGAATAATAGCAAGAATATTAATTAGTCTCAGTGAATATTATACTAAACGATAGTGGTAATGATACTAGGTTTTGTTAAAGGAAAATTGTGTTAAGAGTAACGAAGTGTTGTCCGAGTGCCATGTCACCACCTTTTCAAGTGAGTGCATGGTCCCTTTCATCTTACGCATAGATACGAAGTATTTTATATAAACTATGTGCTATGTGTGTATACTATTTGTATTCTTTCTATCGATGTTGGATGAACGATTTTATACAAGTTTTATATGATTTAATTTGTATATGTATTTATATCTACATAGTATGTTGGGTAAAAATGGGTAGATGAAATATGAGTTGGATGATGAGTTGAGAGGTGATATAGACCCCGATGTAAGGGTGAGAGGTGGACGATGTGAGAAGCATTTTTCCCAAAATGTTGGCCCCGTCATCTAGCAGAGTATGGATGACAACCACATACTATTCTAGACAGTCCAGTAGAACACTAGAAGACTTGCAACTTATAGGTGTTGTGAACGATGTGTTCACCGGTGTACTATAAAACCCATTGACTTGTATTGCGAGTAGACTCTTGAAAATTATACTGTCAATAAACGAGATAACCCTAGCTGCAATGCCCGAAGGACAATACCGGCAGCTGCGCCTCATAGAGAATGTCATAATTCTGGCAGCTACATCTAAGTGATATAACTAGCAGCTGTGCTTGACAGCTGTGTCATTGACAGTGATGGACTTCATACCTATTCCTTAGTTTAATTCTTAGGAATGAATGAATGAGAAATAGCTGATTCTTAGGGTAGATCCTTAAGGGTAAAGAAGATAATGGGGATGAGTAATTGGGCTAAACATAATAATTATATTATTGTGTGTTGAAAACCCTATGTACTCACCAGGTTTCCTAACCTGACCTACTCAGTTTATTTATATCACAGGTGTTGATAGGAAGTCATATTACACTGAGAGATCAAGGAGATATAAATCACTAGTGATAATGAATGTAAGTTTTATTTATGCTTATGTTTTTGTATTGACGATGACATCCCAAATGTTTTAAAATGAATAAAAATACTTTTCTTCAGAAATGCTTTGATAACGTATTTATCATGTTTTACTGGGAACAAATTCCACAACATTTTTATTAAAAGAGGTACTCTGATTTTTATAAAGCATAAACAAAGATGGTCTTTTCTAGCCGTGAAAATAGGGATGTCACAGTTGGTATCAGAGCATTAGTTTAAGCGAACTAGGAATAAGGATTTATTTCCAGACTTAAACTTAGAATTCTAAGCAATGATTGTGAGGAGTGTGTCTAATAAATTTAGGTAATACACCTAAATACACACAAGCACTAGCTTATTCAGGGAAAATGTCTAACATGTCTTTATGTGTTAAATGATTTATGATATGCATTATATGATCGGATCCATGGTCTATTGTCGTCTGGATTTAGAAACTTTATGTGTTCAAATTTCTAAACGTTTAAATATGGTATTAGAACTGGCATGTAACTTTTCAGAGTTATAGGGAGAATTACACATCGATCGTAAATAAAATCTTCTTTATCTAAATTCTCGGCACTGCACACCGAATCTCTAAATTGGATGTATTGATCGGCATGGTAGGAACTCGAAGCAGATTCGAAAGCAGTAACTCGCAGTCAGAGCCACAAGTGATTGAGCGTGCGCCAGAAGTAGCAGCCGCACCTTAGCCGATCATGATGGCAGGAGTACAAGCAAAGAAGCTGATGATGCTGGATCAGAAGATGGAAGAGATAAGGCGTTTATTTCAGCAAAATAAGGACGAACTTATTGTGACAGTACGCCAGCCAACCACTCTTGAGGCAACCATCTGGGTTGCTAAGTCTATCGAAGAAATGATCAACGATAGGATTGCTAACAAGGTTAGAGTTGGAAATAAGAGGAAATTTTAGGGGTCTTCAAGGTCTAACAATAACAACGTGTTATCAAAGTCTGAAGGAGTAGGTGAAGCAAAATGGTGTGACAAGTATGGAAGGAAACACAATTGGAGATGCCCTAAGAAACTAACCTGCTTGAAATGCAGGAAGACTGGTCACTATGCCTACAAATTCCCAACCAAGGAAGAAGTTTGCTTTAAGTGTAGTGAAGAGGGACACTTCAAGCAAAATTTCCCGATGAGAGCTACAAAGCCAAGTATACCACTGAGCACTGTGGGAGGCGCTACGAAGAAGTGACTTATTTCAAGTGTGGGAAGACTGAGAATTTGGCAATGTTTGTACATCTGACAAGAGGTTATGTCATGGACGCAGGGACAAGGGGCATATGTCGGAAGAAAAATGAAGCAGCAAGAGCGAATGCACCTCCAAAGCAAAGAAGCATCCTTGACGAAGCAACTGACAATGCAATGAATCATAAGTGAGGATTCATATCCGAAGATCGAGTTATGAAGTAGCCATAATATCGTAGTGGTAGCCTATTAGAGGCATAGTCTAGGGTGAACTTGAACACCTATGTAATCGTTTCAAGGAATAATATAAAACATTTGTTTTGTTATCTGGTGTGTTTAATGATTATGTGAAAATTCTTGCATGGTGACTTGGAAAACTGCGAGACAATACTTGGGATGAGTATGAGTAGGTGTGAATGGTATTAGAGGCCTAAACTACCGGAAGCAAAAGACTCACGCTTGGATCAGGGAAAGCCACAAGGTTACCAAGAAGCTAGTAATTGATTCCGTTTTGTTCATGTATGTTATTACCATTGTTTCGGTAATGACTAAGAAGATTGTTGTTATTTTGACCCTAGTGGTCATATCATATCGAGTCCGACCAAGATGAGTATGTTACGTGGTTAAGAGAACCAAGTTTGATGTAGCATCCGACTTAAGCAAGAAAAATTGAAGTGAAAGATAATCAAAGCGATTGTGATTGTTATTAAAGTAATTAATTTATAGCTAGAAATGCTACATGCTAAAAGGTGATTATATCACATTAGAACATGATGGAAGGTATATTCCATTTTGGAATTTGACTCCTACATATTTGAGTCTAAGTGTTGCATCATAGGATGAGAGGTCATTAGAACATGACCCATCGGTCTGTGATGATAATAAAAATAAAGAACTTATCTTAAGTAAAGTCTGTTTTAGAAGGAGCAGGAGTCTCCAATAAGTATTGAGTTTGTAACTCGAAGGTTACAAAATAGTATGAAGAGCGGGTGCAAGATCAAGCACTGTATGTAGTAAGAAGTCCAAGATATTCATGCGAACGAATATAGAAGTTACGATTATTACCTAGAATGAAGAGATAACATATGGAGTTGTTATATAATCCCTATTTTTTTGATGATTTTGGGACGTAATCATCCTAAGGGGGAGATAATTGTAACGCCCGCAGATCCGGGCTAGTCAATTTAGAGACAATAAGCATCAAAAATGAGTTTTTGACGGATTATTATTTAGAAGGATTAATCTTAACCAATGCTTAGTATATGTTACAAGGGTTCCGTACGTATAAAGAACACTGAAATCTGAGTTATAACAAAGAAGTTATGGCCCGTCGAAGTTTTACGGCAAAATCGGCACGACACCGGGAGACGTAAATAGTGAATTTACGATAGATAAATTTTTAGCCTTAGTGATCTAAACAAAATTTGTAGTATATGTTAAACCAAGAACATTAAAAAAAAAAAAAAAAAAAAAAAAAAGAACACCCAAATCTGACTTCATATGAGAAAGTTATGAATTTTCTAAGATTTTACATAGCGGTGCACGGCCCGAAACTCGAATTTTAGTTCGAGTGGTTTTTGGCATACGTGACCTAAATGAGAGTTGAATATCTCATTAATAGGAACTCAACAATAAAAAGACAGATGAAAACGGAGTCCGTATATAGAAGTTATGAATTTTACGCGGACATTTAAAAGTATAATCTCCTCCTACTATTAAATTTAAGATTGGTCGAGAATTAGCCGACGGAGTCTAATTAAAAATTGTAGATCTTGTTTTTACATACACATGGATATAAAGAACGTCGAAAACAGAGTTTGTATGCGAAATCGGGTGACGTGGCTGAATATGGGCCAAGGCTTTCTCCCCAAGGCAAGCCACCAGATGGTGACACCTGGTCATGGACTCGATGAGTAAGACCTCCGACTCGACATGTAGAGCAGGATTCTATCCTATAAATAGAGGTGTCGGGTTCCGTCATTCTTCATACCTTCCGAACTTCACTTTCTCTCTCTATACCACAACCCCCCCCCCCCTAAGCCTATGTAAACCCCTAGCACCCGAAGGAAGCCCTGAGGCTCCCAAAGTCCCGAGAAAAGAGCCTTTTGGCTCTGGAACGTTGCTCCAGCAAAGCCCGGTTTTGCGAAAAACCCGTTGTAAGTGAGCTACGCCTACCCTATCGTTAGTGTATCTTATGTTTCAATATAGTAATGTTATTAGGAACTTATAGTAAGTATTAAGGCTATTATTATGAGTTATATAAGTGTTGTTATATTTTTTTGTTAACCACTCACGGTACGGGAATCTGGTTTAAAGGGCTGCATACGGTTGTTGGATTTCAGAAGTGCTATATGCCAAAATGATCCTACCCTCCGGTGTCTTATGTGTGGCCCCTGTCTGTATTTAGTGGTTGAGAAATATTTTTTCGTGCTAATATAATAGTAATAATAGCAAGCTCATTAATTAGTCTCGATGAATATTAGACTAAACTCTAGTGATAATGATACTAGGTTTTGTCAAAGGAAAATTGTGTTAAGAGTAACGAAGTGTTGTCCGAGTTTCGAGTCACCACCTTTTCAAGTGAGTACATGGCCCCTTTCATCTTACACATAGATATGAAGTATTTTATATAAACTACGTGCTATGTGTGCATATTATCTGTATAATTTCTATCGATGTTGGATGAACGATTTTATACAAGTTTTATATGATTTAAACTATATATATATGTATTTATATCTACATAATATGTTGGGTAAAACATGAGTAGATGAAATATGAGTTGGATGATGAGTTTAGAGGTGATATAAACCCTGAGGTAAGGGTGAGAGGTGGACGATGTGAGAATCCTTTTTCCCAAATATTGGCCCCGACTATTCTAGACAGTCCAATGGAACACTAGTAGGCTCGCAACCTGTAGGTGTTGTGAACGATGTGGTCACTGACGTACTCTAAAAACCCATTGACATGTATTGAGAGTGGACTCTCAAAAATTATACTGTCAACAAACAAGATAACCCTAGCAGTAGTGCCCGAAGGACAATACCGGCAGCTGCGCCACATAGAGAATGTCACAATTCTGGCAGTTGCGCCTAAGTGATAGAACTAGCAGCTGTGCTTAAAAGCTGTGTCATTGACAGCGATGGACTTTGTACCTATTCCTTATGATAATTCTTAGGAATGAATGAGAAATAGCTGATTCTTAGGGTAGATCCTTAAGAGTAAAAAAGATAATGAGGATGGGTAATTGGGTTAACTGTTTGATGATTAAACATAATAATTATATTATTGTGTGTTGAAAACACTATGTACTCACCATGTTTCCCAACCTGACCCACTCATTTTATTTATATCACAGATGTTGATATGAAGTCATATTACACTGAGAGATTAAGGAGATATAAATCACTAGTGATAATGAATGTAAGTTCTGTTTCTGCTTATGTTTCTGTATTGACGATGACATCCCAAATGTTTTAAAATGAATAAAAATAATTATCTTTGGAAATGCTTTGATAACGTATTTATCATGTTTTACTGGGAACAAATTCCGCAACATTTTTATTAAAAGAGGTACTCTGATTTTTATAAGGCATAAACAAAATCGGTATTTTCTAGCCTTGAAAATGGCAATGTCACAATCTGGTACGCTCATAGAACCATCAACATGACTGGCACGCCTCACTTTCCTTCAGCTTATCTGGACCGTTCCCCAGGCCTTCGGCCTAAATGGTACGCCCCACTGGCCTTCAGTCTATCGAGGACGCCCTGGGTATGTTGGCCTTCAGCACTAAGTAGGACCGCCTTAACCCAACCACCCATAAAGCATGTCGACATATACATAACAGTTAATCCTACATATAACATACCGATATAAATATTATCGGGTTTGTTGACTAGCAACACAAAGCAGTACAGTCTCAACCCAACCACACTACATCAACACATGCAATCGGTAAACATATAGTCGGAACATATAACAATCAGATTTATCAGATACAATACGCCATCGTACGATAAACTAGGATAACAATCCAAGGGCCGGCCTTGGTGCCTTTGACCCGTAAGTACGGTAATGAAAACTCACCTGAAGCAGTAAACACAAAATAACCCATTGGAGTGGCTAAGATGTATTCCCGAATCTTTGAACACCTACCATCATATTAATAATCCTTAATGATTTCCGTTTGCAAATATTACGTATTAGTATTTCGTATCATAATTGATATTCACTTTATGATCGTACCAGGAATTATTAACTTCCAAAATTATTCACGATAAACTGTTGTATTGAGTTGTCGTTACAATATTAACCCTACATTGGATAAATTTGAAAAAATCCATACAATTTTAGTATCTCCTATAATTCTTTTGGATAAATTTGAAAAAATCCATACAATTTTAGTATCTCCTATAATTCTTAATAAATTAATTACCTTTTACATTATTAACCGAGCACCCAAAGTTTGGACATTTGATAGTTTTAACCCATGCTTGATTTCCTCTAACTTAAGAAGTTTCTAAAAGTAACATAAAACCCCCTAGACCTTTATCAGATAACTTTATTGTTATTATTCTAATCTAATAAATCTTATTTTAATTAATTTACTCCCTTAAACTATCATATTGCATCATTAAACGATTAAATCCATCCAAATAATTATTTGTGACCTTTTATTGACAATAACTCACCCATCCTTAGTGTTTACTTTCTAATCATTCAAATACCCATGCTATCTATTAAACCTCTCTTCCATATATATATATATATATATATATATATATATATATATATATATATATATATATAGAGAGAGAGAGAGACACAGAGATAGAGAGAGAGAGATGAATGATGATTTGAGAACTCATAGTTTCCCGATAACCTGATAACTAAAAGTGGAGCGTTGGATAAAAAAAAAAGATGACCAAGATACATTGTGGCATTTTTATAAATACATAGACAAAATAAGACACGGCTATATGATTTTAAAATGAATCAATGAGCATTTTAGGAATAAAATAATTCTTTTAATTCCCCCGATTAAATCTCTCATTTGCGTCTCTCTCTCTCTCTCTCACGACGTCTTCTTCACCGAATCACCCCTCTTCCCTCGATCGAACTCAGTCACCATCGGTTTCAATCATCAAGTCCGCCGATCTCCCCTTAAAAGCACCATCGTCTCCACCACATTGATCTTAGTTCTGTTTATACACAAAATCATAACCCTAAAATCATCACGTTACGTGATCCACCATTATATTGAAATCAAGAAGGTAGTAAAGTTGCCTTTTTGGATCCAAATTGAATCGACAAAATGTGCGTTGTGCATCTCCGAGCTAAGCATCCGCATATCAATGAAACGAAATGAACTAACGACCGTTAAGAATCCGTGGTCCCCTCCGACAATCATTACCCCATCAGTTGGTCGCCTTCCTCATCGCCTCCGTTCTGTCTCCATCAATCGACCTTGTTTCCGACCAGATCTGTAAGAGGAGATTAACAAAATAAACTCTAGTGGCTGACAATGGAATTCGTTTCAAAGTACTGATATTCGCACAAAACAGGTTCTGATTTTTCATTTTATTTTGTAATTGATCTCTATCAAAGCATATTCCCGTGTAAAATTTCAACATAAAATATGTACTAAAGAATGGTACAACATAAAATATGTACTCAATTGGTTTTTCTTGGATAGGCAAAAGCAGCAGAAGAAAAGCAAGTATCTACTAAAGAATGGTACAACATGCTTAGCACAAGATTCTTCAAGAAAGAAGATATCGACCTGATGGTAATGGATTACTTTTTAACCCACGGGTATGCCAATGTTGCTGAATCTTTCGAGGTGGAATTGGGGTGCAAAGTGGGCGTTAATCTTGAACTGCTAGCTTACCAAAAAAGAGTTACTGATCACATTCAAAATCATCAAATCACTGAAGCCATAGATCTATTTAAGACAGCATTCGGCCAGGTATTATTCCATCATTCCCTTTTTCCTTATATTATAATAAACACAATGAAACAGAACAAAGGTGTTTACTTTACAAAATTTATAATAGTAGGACATTAGTTGTGAAACCCGTATATTATACGGGTTAATTAAAACATAATGTTAAACATGAGCGATTAGATGAAAAGTTTATTTTCAATTTGAAATATGAAATAAGTGAAAATTATGAAAAAAAACGTGCAAAAAATAAATTAATTAAAATTATATGTTTTGATTGTTAGACCCGTGTACTATACGAGTTATTATAATAAAATGTTAAATACAAATGTTTAAAATGTAAATTTATTTGAAATTGAAATTGAAATTTCAAATTTGAAATTAATAGTTATTATAGTAGGTTTAATTTATGGAAACTAAATTAATGATATAGTTGAAATGAATGATGAAGTAATTGACAAGCGGAAAATAAATATATTTCAAAATTATGACAAAATGACATGTGGCCAAAAATGAGAGAATGACAGGTGGCAATAACATTTTCATTATTAGGGTAGATGGATTCATTTTTGTTTAGAGCAGCAACATAATTGAGCTCTTAATAGCCTCTTCTGGAAATTGTAGATATCGTAGAAATATATTATTATTATGTTTTGCATGGCTTCTTTCTTTATGTTTATTTTATTAGGGCCTAATGATATGTGGTATGAATTGAAGGACTATTTAGCTTATTTTTTATTTATTTTAAAATTGATTTATGGTTATTGATTTTTTCATACATGTATTGCTTATTTGCCATCTTAATATGTCATATAATTTGATTCTGCATTTATGTATTATTATTAATTTTAGAAGGCTCGGTGGCGTAGAAAACCACTATCAAAGCTAGTTGTTGCACAAAGAAACATCTACAATGTAGCAATGCTGCATTCCATAAAAAAATCAGCAGGTGCAAAAATTATATATATAGGGTTAGGATTAAATGTGAATCACAAATATTGTGTGAATGTATGACTAAATTCTGATCACTAGATTAAATATTATGAATAGATATGATCATTGGATGCATGTTATTAAAATGGACTAGCATGTACTATATATTACACTTAATTAGATATAATGATATATATGACATTTTATTAAGAGAGATATATATAATTTCCTACATTTTAGCAAATAAGTCAAAGTAATTAATTCAAATCTTATATTTGTTTCAACACATAAAATTAAATAAGATTTTTATAGTACGACCTCCTTCAACATAATTAACACATATTTTTATTCTTTCATTCTTAAAGAACAATATTGCATTTAATTTTTTTTAGAATTAACATTCTTAAAGAACACATAATGCATATATTCTTAAGAACAACATGTTCTATATGAATAATAAACATTCTTTCTTCACATTACACAAATTACAAATCCAAATCTCACATTCTCATGAGAATGAAATTAAATTAAACTAGCAAACAAATATCTTTAATCATTCTCAGAAAATACGTGAATACGTTTTTTGATAATTGCATTATGTGAGAATGCTTTCCATGAAATCACACTCTAGGTCTTCTTTCTTTGCATTTGTGTTTTGATGGCAGCCCAAGGAAAAATCGAACCCCGTGAAATCTAACTTCGACTTGCAATATGTTGTCATCTTCTTCTTGTCGTCATGTTCTTCTCCAGGTGCTACTTTGGTGTTACTTACTGACCAGGCTTAAAAAATAGAGAGAGACAAGAGGAAACGAGTGAAAACAAGAAACAAATCATCAAAAAGCTGATTATAGAAAATAAATTAAATGTGCATTATAAATTATTACACATTAGATATTGATTTGAGAAACCAATTGCTATGTGAATACCATTACTCGGTAGCAATAACTAGACCACTAGTTATAAACTTTAATCATATCAAACAAATTCTATTATAGTATTTTCCATTCCTTGGTTTACTTAATTGGAATATCATATGATTTTACCACTACCTCAAAAATGTTTTAGATCACATTGTTTGTCATCAAGGAGAGCATAGAAGGATATGTTATTTTATAACAAATATGTTAAAATCCACAAAGCTTGCCTACATATGATTCATTAGAGATAGACTCAAAAATTTAATTTAACACAAAATAAATGCAGCAATCCTAAATTTATGTGTATCACCTATAGGTATAAAATACAACTTATTAACAAAGGCAAAAAAATGTTTGACGAGGAAACATAAAAACAATTTACGGCATCAAATAGAAAAAGAACAAATTATGAATTAGATGTACTAGTAGCATGTTTTGTAGTCAAATAAGGATAAAGGGGATGAAGATGGTGATTCGAATTTGGAGTAGAGAAGATGATGAACATCATCTTGTTGGTGGTGTCGATTATGGTACATGGTGATGGCAACATGTTGGAAGTGAAGAAAGGAATGACCGTTTGATTGGGAGATTAATAAGAATAGAAAACTAAAACAATGGATTTTTTATATTAATGATGATGATCAAGTTTCCTAAATTGTTGGGATTTAAATTAGTTAATAGTTAATTAAATTAATTAAATAATTATAATACTTTTATCAAATGATTGGACCATATTTGGTTATACATTTACACAATAATTATACTTTATATATGATCCTAACTCTCTCTCTCTCTCTCTCTCTCTCTCTCTCTCTCTATATATATATATATATATATATATATATATATATATATATATATATATACTAGTGGTGTACCCGCGCAAAGCAGCGGCAGAGAATAATTTCTTGAGGCGCCATTTTTCTTTTGCAAGATTATAATGTTCCAAAGATAGTACATGTCTAAATTCCAACTTTGGCGTTAGTTATGACATAATACATAGATAATCGATAAAAAAAACAGTTTAAAGTGGCACAAACTGTACTTAAAAATAGCCAAAAATCACAACATAAAAATATCTATATTAATTTAATTGAATTATATACTAAAGGTAGAAATTGTAGATTGGCAAAAAAGCTTATAAATAATAAAGCCTAATACTTTACTACCATTAATATAGCTTGTACTTAATGCAAAAAAAGTTTTTGATTACTAAAAGGTTTACAATAAAGCCTAATATTTTATCACCATCATATACCAAAAAAATTGATGTCTACCAAAGTTAGATCATTGTACAAATCTTAAGTTATGATATCCAACTCACGACATGGTGTTTTGGAAAAAAAAAAATCAGTTTGCCTTTCTTTAAGATTTTTAGAAAGAATTAATCACAAAGGACTTTATGATATAAAAGATCACTATCTTGCAAGCTCATAATAATTAGACAAGAGATCCATGTATTCTATTTATTCATGACAACTACAAGAAAACTATAAAAAATATTAATATTTCCACACAGAAATGACCAAAAGACTTTAGGGGTAAAATCGTCCAAAATATAAGTTCAACAACTTGTCCAGCCAAGCATACAACCTCTGTTATCACTTTTAACATCTCTTCATCATATGCTCTAGTAAGCGATGTGCTTTTCTAGAACAAAGATGTCGAATATTTCAAACTCTTGTAACACATGTGACATATATCATCCATTATTTAGATTAATCTTCAAAATTAGCTAATAAAACAAAAATGCTAAGCAGAGTCGGATAGACAAAAGGAAATGCAGAACACCAATTATGTGTATTCCTGATATCATAAACAAATCACTTTTACATCAAAATTCAACAAATACTTTTTAATAATTAAAATAAATTAATAAAGACTAATATGAGAACAATGGATCATTTCATGTTTGTGTGTATCCCTGATATCATAAACAAATTACAACCCTTCCATTTCAAAATTGTAGATGGGTGATTTAACCCTTTATTAGTTTCATGCAAGCAAGAAAATAACCAATTAGCAAAACCAACAACATTTAGGGTGCTGATTCAATTAAAGTAAAACAACAAACCCCCAATTTCACACTATATCCAACCATCTTGAATTGTAATACCTCGTTTATTATTGGATCTTTCCTATATTAATAGTATATTGCACATATTGGCAATAAAACTCATTGTCTTTCAAAGCACTTGTAACAAATCTGCATAATATTAATGATAAGAATCTAATATCATACAACTATCCCCTGTTCACTATATGGAAATGATCTAAGTTTCACCAGCCTAAGTTTTTCGTATAAATATGAATCTGCAGGAAGCAACTTGCTTCTGTCATATAACTCATAAACAAAGAACTTCATCATACAATCGATAATCAAAGGAACAAATCTGAGGAGGGAAAAGGCACAACATGTGATACCTTGTCCTTTCTTTTTTTTTTTTTTGATTTTTTGAGTAGTAGACAGTCAAACATCCACAAAAACATGGGATTCATGTTCCTAAGAAGCAAATACCTGTATGTACAAAGAAGAATATATCATACAGAAAAAAGCCAAATAACAAAAGCTTAAGGCACCGGTTGAGAAATCAAAAGTCAAGAATGGTATAAACCAAGAGTACAAATAAACAATATATTTGAAGAGGGAAAAGCTAAAAAATGTGTTACCTGATCATACTTTTTAGAGGAATACAAAGACAAGGTTGGTACACCTGTACCTTAAAAAAATATATAATTATCCCATACCCAAATATGGCAAAACAAAATCCCTAAATCATGATTGAGAGAGATAAATCAAAAATTAAGATTTGTACATGCTATAAGAACCAGATAACACCAGTTCAGTTCTGAAGAGGGATGTTACCAAGTAATACATTTCTTAAAATTTATATGTCCGATGAAGCATGGTTTAGTGTTGGCCAAGAACAATCTTTTCCTCTGGTCCTTGAAGAGCAAGCCTTGCACTGCGTTGTTTAGATATCAATTGTGTTATTATAATAATTGCAACAATTTCATTATCCTTCTAGATGTTGATGTTATTTTGAAGTTATTTTATTTAGGGATTAGATTTTAATACATTGTTTTGGTTAAAATCGTGAATTTGAATTTGAAATTGGAATATGGAATAAAAAACGATTTTTTTCAAGTATAATAAAGTGAGTCGAGTGATTACAATGGAAAAGTTAAAAGAAAGAAAAGAAATATATATAGATAATCTAAAAGAAAGGAACAATACCTGAAGGCGATGACTCCATGGCGGTAGATGGTTGAGGGTGCAATAGGCACCATCACTATCATTATCTTTAAAACACAAAAAGAAAACATTGAAATTAAAAATATAAAAAATCGAGGAAATATAAGATCCAAAAAATTCAGTAAACAAGCCAGATGATTTTCTTTTGTGTTGAATCGAACAAATATGAATATGGTGGAAGCAACAAATCCCCCTTAAGTTTATTCATAGAAATGAAAACTGTGTCAAGCAATCATAAAGGTCACCGACAGGATGATAGCCGGTGGTGGTGGAGAGAAAGACGGAGTGAAAGCGATGACGATGATAAAGACAATAGTGGGTCGTGGTGTGCTCCAGACGTAACAGTGGTGTTCGACAAAGGGGGAGTGAGAAATCAGTTCGTTTGTATGCCTGGTGACGATGGTAGAGCTACTTTAGGGCTAGGGCTTCCAGTAAACATTGTGTGATGGCGTAATGGTGGCGGGGAGATAGACTTAGGGTTTCTCATTTCGAATTAAGGTAGAAGTGGGACGGTAAAGGGGTGCCGGTGGAGGTAGTGACGACATCATGAGGGTGGAGGTAGCGACGGCTCCAGGAGACTGTGACAAAGAAGGTGGAGGTGGGGAGGCAGTAGGTATTAGGTTTTTTTTGAGATAATCGGGAGAGAGTGCATTGAATAGAGAAGGGATGTGGGAGAATTAGATCGAATTTGTGTTCATTTCAACGAATGAAGGCGGAGGACTAGGTAAACAAGAGATAAGATGGAAAGATAAACCCTGTCAAAATCATATAAAATCTTTTAGGATTGTATTGCATATTTATACATATTGCATTTATTTTTGTACAATTTAATTTAAATAAGACTAAGTTTAAAATTTAAAATTTAATATTATTTTATTATTGGTTACTTGTACTCATAGCTTAATGGTTTGGACGTCTTAAAAAAAATATTATTATTATATTCAATCTACTTTTAGAAATAGTATGATTTCTTTTATAAGATAGTAAATATATATATATATATATATATATATATATGTTTTTGGATTATTGTTGTTTTAGTGATGCTTTTGTGGTCAAAACTATAACCATTACTTTGACTGTTTTTAGTTGTGGGCGCTTATATGTGAATTTTTAGACATTTCTATTAATATTTCTAATAACACAAAAAATTAAACATTAAATGATATTGGTAAGATGGTGGTCAGTTGTGGGCGCTTATATGTGAATTTTTAGACATTTCTATTAATATTTCTAATAACACAAAAAATTAAACATTAAATGATATTGGTAAGATGGTGGTCATGCTCTTAATGAATTAATTTTGATTAAACGTTCCACTTTTAATTCTCGGGTTCTCGGGAAACTATGAGTTCTCAATTGATCTCATATATATATATATATATATATATATATATATATATATATATATATATATATATATATATGGAAATGGGGTGTTATAATATATATAAAATAAGAAAACAAGTCAAATGTATTCCAAAACCATGGATCGGAATCGTACTCTAGCATTCTGGAGTCCTTTCTGGAATAATATGTTCCGGAGAATGTGATTCTTTACAAAAAAATTGAGTCATTTTTGTAAAAATGTCATTTATAAATGTTAAATTACTCAATTTCTAATAAACAATAGCCGTACTAAATAAACAAATAAAATAAAATGAAGAAATAAATGTATATTTTAATTAATATTTGTTTCTCTATAAGGCGGAAGGGTATGGGGGAAAATTGCACGTAATAACCTAGGTGGAGGGGTTCACGCGTGAACACCGCTCCACGTACGAGTAAGTATTACGCATATTGATGTTGGTCACGGACGTTCAATGACGATTTCATTAGTTATTCAAATTTTGATCATTTGGCATTCAATTTGGTACCGTTTAGCAAATAAATAAATAAATATATATATATATATATATTAAATTAAAACTTCACCTATATATACAAACATATAATACACATAAAATATCTCACAATGAATACACTCAACAGTATGAATAATTTTTTGGGTGTCATTTCTTCTTCTTCATCGAATGAAGATGATTATATTGATGATGAGTTAATTATGCACACGTTGTTGTCCGCACCACACTACATTGTGTGTCAGATAGGTGAAAGTTCAAATGTTGAGAAGAAACATAGAAAGTCGATCAACTTGGATCGTATCGTGGAAAACAAACTTTTGGTAGGTGATTACTTTACCACTTATAGTTTATACGACCTATCAAAATTCGAAGATCGTTTTCGTATTTGTAGAAATTTATTCGTACATACAACTAGAGATTTGGAAAACAATTATGAGTTTATTCAATTGAGATGGGATGCTAGAGATAATCGTGGTTTTACTACATTTCAAAAATGCACATAAGTTCTTACACAATTGCCATATGACGTACCCGTAGACGCTTCAGATAAATATTTGAAAGACAAAATTGTAAGAATGGTCTTGTGGTATGTCAAAACTACCAAGTTTTGTCAAAAATGGGTTTGGCTTGCAAAGATGGTCCAATAGTTTCGTTTTGTTGCGAGTTTGGTCCAATTTGATTTGAACTTTTTTGTAAAGACGATTTTACCCCTTATTATTTTATTTTTCATTTTTGTTTTATTACCAACAATTAAAAAATAATTAAAAATAAAACAAAAAGAAAATCTCTCTTCCTCCCTCCTTCTCTCTCTCTCTCTCTCTCTCTCTCTCTCTCTCTCTCTTAATGACAATCCCCATTCCAAATCCCGCATCCACGATCTTCCAGATCGTGGATTCAAGAGGTAAGAACAAAAGTTCTAAAATTTCATCAATTTGTGTTATCAGAACGTGGAGGGTTTGGCAGTATGTTTCTTATGATTCAAAACTTGACGTGAATTCATCCACGCGATTCTCGATCCCGCCCTAACACCTCCGATTTTACCAACGAAGGAGACAGAAGGATAAACGAATCGAGTTTAGAGCTCCGTTGTGGATCGCGTTTTCGATTGTTGCGTGATGGGTTGAGGAGTTTGGGAGAACAAATTTGACCTGCTTCACCTCAAGAACATGTATTCATTATCCCTAGTCTTGACATAATCATCAACATCGCAACACCCAAACCATCACCATCTCATCCTAAAACCATCACCTGCTTTACCTCAAGAACATGTGTGTATGTGTGTCTTGAATCGATTTTTCGCTGAATAGATTTTCTGGTGGATTTGAGAGGCAGCGGCTAGGGCTGAGCTGAAAGTTTGCTCAATTTTAACTCTAACCGATATGCATATCCTTCTCCTTGATCGATATGCAGTGAAATAAGAACATGGCTTATTTTCTTTTTCTTTTTTGATTTTTTTTGTTGGTGTAGTAAACAACAACAGGGGATGTCGATTATTGAAGTTTATGGAGGTGGGTGAAGAAGACGATGACTGTATGGAGCAATAAAGGTGTTATTCCATGAGTGGCCAACATCTATGAGGTGATGAACTTGAAAAACCAGGTGTTCTTCCATCTGATAATTAGGGATTTAACGACCTTGGTATTTAGAATAACATATTAACGATTTGGGGCTAGGATATACAATCAGGGAGTTGGTAAGATCATGAGGATAAAGCAGATTCATAGCAAGAGTGGAGATGTATATGATTGTGAATCGATTGTATGTGAGTTTACAACGGATTAATGTGAATCTAAATGTGAGTTTATCTACTTTTAGGGTTTTTTTTTGTTTTTCTGAGAGAGAGAGAGAGAGAGAGAGAGAGATTTGTTTTTGTTTTATTTTTAATTGTTGGTAATAAAGCAAAAATATAAAAATAAAATAATAAGGGGTAAAATCGTCTTACAAAAAAGTTCAAACCAAATTGAACCAAATTCGCAACAAAACGAAACTATTGGACCATCCTTGCGAGAATGCACATATCTCTTTTGTAAGTATGTTACACAACATTATGGTGACATATACTTATGAAATCCGACTAGAAATGATGCTGAACAGTTCTATGTCGCATATCAAGCTAAACATGGATTTCCATGGATGCTTGCTAGCGTTGATTGTACACAATGGATCTGGCAAAACTGTCCCAATGCACGACGAGGCCAACTCACACGAGGTGATCATGGAGTTCCAGTTGTTATACTAGAAGCAGTTGTTTCACTGGACCTATGGTTTTAAGATGCATTTTTTTGGTATGGCGGGGGTCAAACAACGACCTGAATGTGTTTGGAGCATCTCCGTTATTTAACGACATTTTGCAAGGTAAAGCACCAAACAAGTCATACGTTGGCGATGAGATATATCAAGAGTACGCTACATTTGTCAAGTCATACTCATAACCGACCTATGAAAAAGGAAAATTGTCCAAGTTAGTACATGAATTTGAAAGGAAGGATGTGGTGCCGACGTTTGGAGTCCTCAAACAGAAGTGCCACATAATCAAACATCCAACACGAGCATAAGATACAGAAAAAATGATGAAGGTGATGAAAGTGTGTGTTATTTTATATAACATGATAACATGATAAAGATGCCGACATTGAGGACAACGATGACGACGAGTAGTATTCTTTTTAATTTAAATGTTTTATTAATGTTAATGTTTTTATTAGTAAAATATACATTGAATTTTAAAAATCTTATTTTTATTAAAGTTAATGTTTTTTTTTATATTTATAAAATATTTATTTATGTTTAATAATTATGTTTTTTATTTAATATAATGTCAAAAATAAAATTCATAAAAGGTAAATAATATCATTTTTAATGGCTAGTAACATGTAGTGGATGTGATTCGGCACATAAGTGTACTTTTCAAGTAAACATCTTGTGAAAACGCTCATAGCCTAATTAAATAAAATAAAGAAAGCAAAGGCGGCCACTTACATACCTTTAACATATTGACATTGACAACACATATAGAGGAGACGTTCACACAATCTGTATTCGACAGTTTCATATCATTTTCAAATAGTTTCATTATCACATATTCAAATAGAGAGGATGAGAAGGCTAAAAAAGAGATAGAGTATCAGCATGAGATCATGAGATTAGACGAGGGAGATATAACTGAGTATATACCATGAAAGCACGACAGTTCAAGAGGTACTGAGACATTGAGTTTTATCGGAGGAGTATGACGGACAGCTTGGTCTATGACAGGCAACAATGAGAGCTTGAGGAGGCAAGAGTCAGAGAGTCGACGGAGACCACCACCATGTGGTTTTCAGCTAGAGTTTGTCACTTTGAGATAACAAAAGTAGATTATTGTGGGTTTTATGGGATTTATTAAATCGATAGATAATTGCATCAGAATTTAAGATTTAATAAGTTTCTATTTTCAAATATTTTAGTTTTTATTTTTGAAATCTTGAATGGTGTTTTTCACTTTTTCTCCCTCTCAAAATAATTTACACATGCGTTTGTAATTTTTTTTTTAATATAGAAAAATGATAGAAACCACTTTCTTTCTCACAACCACTCTGTTTAGATCTGTCATGAATGGGGCCTTTGAAGCCTCTCAAAACAGACTCATGAGTCATGAATGTCATAAATGTACATTAGTCTATGGATAGATGAAGAGTAAAAGAAACAAGACACACAACCGGCTTTTCTTAATGAACTCCAGTCTTTGGCTACGTATACAACAGGTATTAGTAGGCTAAAAAGTTGGGAAGCCATGGCCTCCCTAGCCCCTTAAAGAAGGACCTTTAACAACATTCTTGAGAACCAAAAGAACATATGAAATCCTAGCTACTTTGTTGAAAACATATGAATGTCATTTGCAAGTTTCTCGACATTCAAGAAAGATGAGCCATTAGAACTTGTCGCAATTTCAATATTTTTCTTCCACTCCATAGCCTTGATCCTCATTTGTTTACCCATCTCTCCTCCAATCAACTCCTTTGTGAGCTTCTCAACTTCATCTCTCTTCACAGTCTCTCCGATTTCCATGCCAACTTTCCATTCCTTGCAAATTTGCCTACAGATTGTTGGTTGGTCCCATAAAAAAGGCCAACACAACATGGGGACCCCAGCCGTTAGGCTCTCAATGGTCGAACCCCATCCACAATGAGTCAAGAACCCACCAACCGAAGGGTGGTTCAACACTTCTTCCTGAGGACACCAACTTGCGATAAACCCTTTCTTATTAATAATCTCTTTGAGTTCTTGAGGAAAGACAATAGACTCTCCAACAACCAAATTAGGCCTAATGATCCAAAGAAAATAATGGTTGCTATTAGCAATTCCCCAACCAAACTCTAGCAATTGTTGTGAAGACATCACTGCTAAGCTACCAAAATTCACATAAATAACTGAATTTGGTTCCTTTGATTGCAACCAGTTAAGGCACTCAGGTTCTTCCTTCCATAAACTATAGCTTTTATTGTCCAACTTCTTTGTTTCTTGCTCATTTTGTATATGTTTTAGTAGCAACTCTAGTGGTCCGATTGTGTAGATGTGAGGAAATATGGGGTTGAGGGCTTTAATGACGGTGGACTCTAAATCTTCAAATGTGTGGATGATTATATTTGAGATCTTCCTCGTTGCTTTAGCACACTCAATGACAAAATTATAGTCTACATCATTTGGGTCTGTGGTTCGAACATAACCTGGAAGATCCTTTAAACGGATTGCTTCAAACCCTGGAATCCAATCTATTATAGTGTCAAGATACCCATTGGTGAGGTAACTTTCATCTGAAACATTAGTAAGAATTAGTATGATGATCAACAAATAAGTAAGAATTTTCCAAACGGTGTTAATCCGATTTCATTTCTTATATGGGGTGCAATAATATTCTGGATTTTTCAACTTTCAAGTAATTTTTAATCTATTTTAGCCCACTAATATTTATAAGAATTCCGTGAAAGCTGCGTGTATTCTGCCAAACTTTAATGTGAAAAATAATTTGAAAATCAACGTCTTGAGATCTATAGTTTTCCAAAAACACATTCGAGAACCCGACATGATGAGTTAGACAATGTGTTATCTTTGAAAATATAGGTCTTACAAAGTTAATAATCTTTTTATGGATAATACATATTTCTAAGTAAAATAAGTTGTTATAATTATTAAAAGAGTTTTTTTATAACTTAATAGAACATGTCACTTGTTAAAAAAAACCGACATTATCAAAATGAGTCATAATTTTAAATGAAACGTGAAAAAAAAACGTCCACATTTTGAAAACTTTCACCATAAAAGTTTCTTAGCTTATAGAGTAAAAGTCGATCGTGCTCTAATTTATAAAAGAGTTGGTCAAAAAATGGTATCCTCGCATTTAAATTTATAACAATTCAAATTTAAGCCATATGATTAGGCCACCGACATATAAGTGTGATCTCATCAATGTCACATCGTTATCATATCACTTTCGTATAAATATCATTCCACATCATTAGATCAAAGTGAGTGGGTGCAGTCTATGTCGCACTCCACTCGCCACATCATCACGCACACCGCCCCCTGGGCGCGATCTAGGCCGCACTGCACTCCCTCTCTTTCTCCTCTTTTACTTCCTCTCTCTTCTCTCTCAACCAATCATCTTTCTTTCTTTTTCTTTTTTTCTCTCTACTAACCATTTTCCCACTCCCAGCTTGTGGTTGTCATCTACGTGGCAAAGAAGAGAGTGCGGTTTCAGTGACACCACTCCCTCCAGCCTTAGAATATTTTACTTTTTAATTTTTAAATAAAATAGATAATATTTGAATTTAAAATTTTAAAACATCAACTTAAAAAGAAACTAACCTTTAAGTGGAATAAGTTTTTTTTCAATTAGATTTGGAGCTTGGTAATAGCCCCAGAAAGCACTAGCAGAGAAGGTCCAAAATTGCATGGTTGGTACTTTAAGTGTCTCCGCAGCATCAACAGTGAAAGGCGTCATACCATCACCAATAATACAAGTAACTGGAATCTCTAGTCTAGCCACAAGATCAAGAAAGTAACCCAAGAAGTTAGTTAGAATAGACTTAGAGAGTTCAAGTTTATCCCCTCGTAAATCATCGGGAATTCCATCAGGAATGGTCTTGAACTGGAATCCAGGTTCATCATCGAGACTATGTGGCCCTCCGGACTTTAGTAAATTATTGTGGTTAATCTCAGTGTTTACGAAGGTTATGTGTATGCCTTTGAGATGCAGTAGCCTCGCTAGTTTGAGCATACACTTGATGTGGCTTTGTGCTGGACATGGTACGAACACCACATGTGGCTTGCTTTCACTGTTTACTAACACAGTTTCCATCGTATGTATGTGAGAGAAAACTATGATATGTTGGTTTGGATTGCTAGATGAAGCTTGTTATATATAAGACAATTATGTGATTACGTGTGCAATGGTGAGTGGGTGTGTGCATGTATGGATTATATTATTCGAGAGAATTCGATAATTATGAAATAAGACAAATTACTTGATAGTTGATAATAGAACACATTTAAAATAATTAACTTGTTAAAAAATCAAGTAAAATTAAAAAATAATTAATTATGAATTTATCAAAAACTAATAACGATATAACTTGATTGAAATTTATTGGGGATTTATCTTCGATGTTGAGAATTACAATTGCAATTTCGATTCAAATCACAAAGTTTTCCACCATTCACAATTATTATGCTGGACAAATGTATAAAGAGATAATTATATGCTATTTGTTATTATTTTTAAAAGAAATCTTGAAGAAAATTCTTAAGTTGGGTTTGATTCGCAGAATATTTTTGAAATAAATGAATTTGTTAAAAGAATTGGAATATGAATTTATTAGACACTAAAATGTGTTTGGTTGGCATAGATTGGAATCTGTTTTCTGTTTTGATTTGCTGTTTTCCCAAAGAATTTGGAAATGAATTTTGTAATATGGCCGAAATACCTTTAGTTATTTTTTTGTACATTAATTATATTTTTTAATAAACATGATAAAGTTTTATATAATTACAATATTTTTATTGAACTCTTCTATAAAAATATAAATTACAAAATAAGCATGTTTCGTTACAATCTATCAACTTATTTTTTGTGAATATCGTGGTTTGTAATAAGGGCTTTTAACATAATTTATGGATTTTTTTTTCCATTCTTCACCAAGAAAACAAACAATAATGGCAAAAGTATTGAAAAAAAATCACGTTGGCAAAGAAAACAATACACAAGCAAAAAAACAAACATTTGGTAGGCATGCTTTTACAAGCAATTATTACACAGCCAACAATAAATTTGAACCACAAATTTAACAATTGATTATATTTGTCCGGATAATTGTTGATACTTCACATAAAAGAAAAAAGAGATGAAGGATACTAGAAGAATTCGAAGAATTAGAAGTATTATAAGTACAGTCTAAGAAAACGTATACAGAGATGAAGTACAACAATATATTTGTGAAGACATTATGTTATTATCTATTACTCAAAGATAAATCACACACATAAACATATAAAACAATAGAGAAACACTTTTAATTGCATACTAATAGAAGAATTCAAGAGGTTTACTTCCCAATGAAAAGGATGCAACAAAGAACTAGAAAAAGAACTCATCTCATGTCAAATACGATAACACAAGCGCACAACAACAATGATCGTCGATGGTCATTTTGCAATACCGAGATATATATATATATATATATATATATATATATATATATATATATATATATATATATATATATATATATATATATATATATATATATATGGATGAAATCTATTGTGTGGCGTAAGGACAATTCTGGAATAATGGATGAATAAAATTAATAATTATGTTATAAGGGTCTATGATAATATAATAAAATAATATGTACCATATAATTACACAATTTTTCATTAGAATGATGTTTTAGTCAATTAACTTATATTTAAAAAACGAATTTTCAGATTTTATGAGATATTGATTCTTTTAATTTTAAAAATCTGATTCTTTTAATTAATTAAATTTCAATTGTCATATTTTTTTAATCATAACTGATTTTATTCGGTTAGAATAACATTATGTTAGAATGATATTCTATGAGAATGCCGGCCATAAACTATATTTGGTTAAGAACTACATTTATTCTAAAAAACATAACTAAGAATTAGAAATCAAACAAGAACGTAACACTAACTAAGAACAAACAAACATAATTTATATATTATTCTACCATAATATACTTTACATATAATTATATCATTTTGTTGTAGACTATTCAACCATAATATAATACTCACTAAGAAAAAATATAGCTTCTTCTCTAGATTCTTGAAAGAATGCAGCAACTTAACTCATCCTCCTTACAAAACTTTTGCAGGTCCGATTACTACATTTTGCAAGAATATACTCTCGCTCTCGAAATACTGAATATCTAAAACATTCTGAAAATAAGCATTTCTAAAACATTCTGTCAGAATATATTCTGGATCTTGAAAGAATTTACAAGAATAAAACCTTTAAAAGTTTAGAGTATACTCTTGCAAAAACCTATCAAAATATTTAACAAGACACATTATGCTAATTTATATTAAAAGTCAATAAGAATTTATATAAAGAACAACGATAAAGGTGAAGTACATTTTTCAAGAATAAGTCTAAAAAACGACCAAATAATTAGGTTATATAACGAACTCTTTGGCTAAGTATGAATTCCCTCTTTATAAAATACATGACCATTTTTATACATACTAGAAAGTATTATATATATATATATATATATATATATATATATATATATATATATATATATAACAAACTCCCATTTTTGTCAATATTATGGATAACTTATAATTTATAACCCTGTAAAAATATATTAACATGAAAATTAAAAGTAATAGTAATTAAGGGAAACTATATTTGATCATCTGCAAATGAGTACTTATTGGCTCCATGATACATGCATATGCATTTTAGTATTTTTGCTTTCCATCTTATGCCTATTTTTAAAATCTTATAATTGATTAGTAATGTATGGTGTGTATTGCATTGACCAATCACTCGTACCACATCTTCTTACTTCTACCATTGGTGTTTAAGCTCAAATTATACTTACAAACATATTTATTTTATTTTATTTTTGACAGTTACATATCTAAACAAAGTATTATATGTATTAATAATATACAAAGAGTAAAATCTCAACTATTCCACTCATTCGACTTTGTTCGTAATTTTAAAAACAAAAGTACTTATATTTCAACTCAAATAGCACAAAATGTGTAAGAGTGTTTTCAAATAAAATTTACTTGCATCACTAACAACTCAAATTTCAACAAAAACTTACACAATGCACTTGCATAAGAAACTAATTTCTAGTTCAAAAATGTTAATTTTTACATTCTATTATACAGTTAGGGTTTGGTGGCAGCATTTTTCATAGAAGAAGGAAGAAACAATTAGTGATTAAATAGAAATTCAATAAAAAAAAATATTTATAATATTGTTAAGAAAGAGACAATTACCTGGAATGGGATGAAGCAACATTGTCGATGTTGTGTAGGAATCAGAGTACATATCCAAGGTGGAAACTTCTGTAGTGATTATTGGCGTAGGGTTCTTAAAAGATGAAGGCCGACATTATCCCAAGATCACAATTTTACTATGTTCCTTAAATCATCGATGAAGCCCTAAAATAGATGAACAAGAATGAGGTTGAAGATGATGGTGGTCATGGGTAGAAATGTGAATAATGATTATCGCGGTGGGTTTGTTATAGGGTTGAAAAACTGATATCCCTAACTTGAAGGGATATTAATTAAATTAAATTTTTACCAAAAATATTATAACTAAGATTACCATTATGTCGTTAATACTTTAAGTTTTCCTAAATTCTGATTGGTTTCTACGTTCACACAATAAATGTATATCCACACATGAACCTATATATATATATATATATATATATATATATATATATATATATATATATATATATATAAAAGATAATAACAATCAAGTATGATTAAATTTGGAGGATAACTATTTCATTAAAAAAAGATATAGAGAAACGGAATTGAATATAGATTCTTGATCTATCAGAAATAAAAAATTGAAATCAATCAAATACAAAATTCAAATATGATTATGGAAATCTGATTTCATTCGTTTCGTAAGCCAAACAAGCTGACTAATAGATTCTACTTTCTAATTCCTTCATTTTTCTTCGAAATCCTATGAAACAAACGCACCCTTAAAGATTAACTCATTCCTTTTTTCTTACAATAAAACCAAAAAAAACTGATAAACGTTTGCAAAATAAGCTTTGTATTAGCTTATATTTATCATTTTTTTGGGCATACTTCTAAACAAAAATCAAGAATGACTTTTTGTTAATAATGTAAAATTTTGGACCTTTTTAAAGATATCCCTATATTAAACTAATGCGACTAATTTCAATTTAAAGATAAGCATTTTCAAAAATATAAAAAAAAGGCTTTGTAACATAAACTTATATTTAAAGATAAACATTCGCAAAATAAACTTTGTAGTATTAGCTTATGTTTACCGGTTTTTTTGGGCATACTTCTAAATAACAATCAGGAATGAAGTTTTGTTAATTATGTAACATTTTGGATTTTTTTAGAAAATTTCCTTATATTAAACTAATGCGCTAATTTTGATTTATTTCGTTAACCTTTATCTTAATAAAAAAAATCCATAATTTCGATTACACGGTATGTTATATTTTCAAGACTACACTGAGGGGTGAGTAAAAACCGAACCGCAAACCAAAAAAACCGAAAAAACCGCATAAACCGAAACCGAAAAACCAAAACTGAAATGAAAACCGATGGTGCGGTTTTTAGTTTTGCAAAAACCGAAAATACTCGGTGCGGTGCGGTTTCTAGTCTCGCAAAAACCGCAAAAAACCGAACCGCACCGCATATATATATATATATATATATATATATATATATATATATATATATATATATTAAGTGTTGATATTTATAAGAACCAAGAACTTATGACAATTAAAATTCCTATAAATGTAAATATCTATCTTATCTTTCGGAGGATGACTTTATATTTTTAAGCATACATTCAGTGGTATTTACAATAACAAATAATGCTTATGACATTTTTTTTAACATTTAAATATGAATATTACTAGTGATATAGTATCATTTTTAAGAATACATTAATTGATATTATCCAATGTACTTGTAAAACAAATATTATATAAATTCGTATTATATTGAAACATTAGAAGCATGTTGAGTGAGTGGTTATGTAATTTGATTTCGAACCAAAAGGTGGTGGTATGGGTTTATATCCAATAAAAGATTAGCACTCCTCATCTGAGTCAAAGTAACTTACCGGAAACTTTTATTCCCAAATAGAGCTTCATTCGACATACTATGTAGCCTAGAAATGCGCCTCTAAAGACAAATTAACAAAAGTCTGCTTAAGTTATATATGATACCAATGTTATCTTTATGATTGTAGTTATGATATTCATTGAAGAGAAAATCAGCAAACATGAGAAAGCGTGCGTGGAAAATCAACACGTATTCATACCATTTGTATTTGATATGTTTGGTTTCCTTACACTGGAAGCTGTGGAGCTTCTTAACAGCATACAACGAATCATACATAGCAATGTTATATCCCTAGATTTATGGATGTAGTCTTCAAAAGAACTAGTTTTACCATACAAAAAGGTTTAACAGTGCAACTTGTTGTCCGTTTGTCATCCCACTCGTAGTATGATGATAACTAAGATTTATTAAAATACAACCGATTTATTAGTTGTGAGATGAAATTATATTATTTTGAGTTTTTTAGTAAATAAGTACGAGTTTTTTTTTTTTAATAAAAGAGATATTGATGGTATTTTTTTAATAAGTAAATATTAGTTTTGTAATAAATGAGAGATATATATGGTATATTTATTTTTGAGTTTTTTAATAAATAAATATAAGTTTTTATACAAAAGAATTTACTATGTATAAAGAAATCTCTAAAAAGGTCGATAAAGTTTGGCCTTATTAACAAAAAATGCATCCACGATTTTTTTTTACGATTAGTCCTAAAACCGATAAATGTAAACTTAACTGGGTGCAAGACTCATTTTACAAACATTTACCGGTTTTTATGTCTAATCGTAAATAAAAAACAAGAATGACTTTTCCCTAGTAGGTTCAAAGTTTAAGAACTTTTCTAAAGATTTCATATTTTAAATAAATACTATTATTTTAAAATGATAAACGAAAAAATAATAATTGCAAATTATATTTAATTAATAATAAAAAAAAGCTTTCAATTTCTTAACTTCAAATTGATATTTTTCTAATATTATTTTGAGAAAAATATTGATTTAACCAAAAACGCTGATTTCTTTGTAAAAAATAGTCAAAACACAAAATTTCACAAAATAGCCACCATGGGCTAGCCCTCATCTATGATTTAGTCATGACATTTGCGATTTGGGGGGCTATCTCCTATTTGGTAATTTTCATCTGCTATTTCGTCTTTTCCATATGCTATTTGCCCGGTGTTATAAAAAGTTATTTTCTTTTTAGAAAATTTTCACCAAATCGCAAATGGGTGTGCCCCACCAGCGATTTGCTTTGCATCCGTATGCTATTTGGCGGTGATTTAAAAAAAAAAAAAAGACTTACATTTGACTACGAATTTGATAAGGTTGACATTGATATCTGATAGAACTGACTATAAATTCGTATAAATTACTAGAATATATTTAAAAATCAGCTAAAATATCTTAGATTATCAGTTATTTCTTTTGAATTATTGGTTGTTATGTTTGTACTAAAATGATTTTTAGTGAATATTTAGTTTCAGTTGGGTCTTGTTCTTGGTTATTATTGTCTACAAGTTGTAAGTTTAATTTCTATTGGTTGTGTTTACTTTTAAGGGTTGTATTTTCGATTTTTTCCTAGTAATTAATAAACAAACGTATCATAAATTTTATAAAAGATGATAAATGATGATTAAAGCACTAAATAAGTAAAGATGTTACCATGTTTTTGGGATAGTACATATATTCGTCCATTAGAGAGCAGTAGAGAGTTTCTCCAAGTTGAAAACTAAAAAAATGAGGTTTTTCAAAAAAACAATCTAAGGTATTTATAGTTTCAGCCAAAATTGCAGATACCCCCCCCCCCCCCCCCAATCCCCCAATCGTAGATAGCCAAAGTGTAACACCGAGTTCCTAGGTACATTCCCTTAAGTTATTTAAGTTTAATTTGTGAAGATTTAAGGTTATGTGAGGCATACATAACAACTTACGCAGGGTGTAAGTCATTATGTACATGCGGGCACTTTACATCTAACACATGGCGTAACTTTGGTTACGTAGGGCGTAGATGCACAGATTTCAAACCCTAATTGTGGGGTTGTGAGCCCTATTTAAAGGCTCTAATCTCTTAAGAGCCTCCCCATGCTCAGCTTCCGCCCTTTTCCTTCGCTAACTTTGAAACCCTAGCACTTGGTGTGATCCTTGAAGCTTAAAGTAATATTTTGGTGAAGAAGGAGAACTTGAAAAGGTCTGCTTGGAATCCATAGCTTGTAGACCTAGATTGTACTCTTCTTCAACATCTTCCAAAAGGTATAAAGTCTAAACATTGTTGATCCTTTTGTTAGATCTAGCTTGTTGTGAATTTTATGATTTATTGTCCCTTAATCATGGATCTAGGGAGTTTGAGCAACTCTAGACCTCATGAGGAGTGTCTCTCATCATTTCTGAGCTCCGTGAACCATAAAAATGGGATCTTGGTCACTCCCATTCAGACATTCATGATCTATTAAGCTTTTGGGTCGTGATTAAGACTTAGGGTTTGGTTTTGTACTTCTTGTATCCATGCAAAGGCATAAAGGTTGTGACTTTATCATTTAAGACATCCATGAGGTTTAGATCTGAGAATTGGACGTTTGGTCTTAAGGCGTCAAGGTTTTAATAAGAATGTTCGCAACCAACAATATTACATAGAGCGTACTCTTATCAACGTAACGTTTAACTTGTTTTAGGCCCAGTTTTCTATAAGAAGACTCTACACAATGCGTAGAGGATGGGTATGCATGACATAACCCCAGAAGTCCAACTTTTGGTCTTTTTGGATGTTAGGTCTTGAAGGGAGGGTCCTAGCCATGGAAGGGTGAAATGGTATTTTACCCAAGTAGGGCACTCAAGACCAAGACTTGTGTTTGGGGTAGTTACCGTTTATTATGTGTAATTAAGTGTGAGGAGTTTCAGTTTATGTAGCTAGGGTGTGTGATTCGTTTGTCTGACATCAGATTGAGGAGAATCTTCTCATTGTACTCATGGGTCGAAGGCACCAATGCTCGCCCATGGGATTGTGCTAGATGTCTTTGTGACTCTTGCATGTTTATGTTGGGTGTTAGGCTCATTATTATTTATAATGGGTTGGGCACATTTGTATGTTGGGATGGCCCCATTATTATACTGTAACCTCCCAAAAATCGAGACCAAAAATTTTTGTTTTAATTATATTGCTTATAAATTTTGTTTGAGGAAAACCCTACTGATATCATATTAATTCATAAACCATAGTTACATTTCTCCAAACCCATATCGTCAAATAGTAATAATGTCAAAGTACAATCCCAGAAATCTCAAATGCAGAATCATGTGTGTGCGATGCGCTGCTACCCTGCCGGCTTCTTCCCCTTCGAGGAAGTGGTACCTGAAACCAAAACTAAAAACCATAAGCACAAAGTTTAGTGATTTTCCTCATCATACCACATAACATACAATGATACATACTGTCGGGAAATTCTGGGGTGTCCGACCTACCCATATCAAGCCATTTTGGGGTGCTGGCCTACCCATGTTAAGCCATTCTGGGGTGCTGACCTACCCGTGTCAGGCCATTCTGGGGTGCCTGCTTACCCTCTGGTCTATCTTAACCGGCCACGAGGACTGTTTCACCCTCTACCACTATCACATAATAACATATCATAATCATGTTGTTAGACATATCTAGAGTGTCTGATCTAACCTTCGGTCCTAACGACCGAATTCGGGGACTATTCCCCTCCTACTACCACTATCGCGTATAACATATCATACTGGCACATAGAACACATCAGTTAGTAACAAACCTAGACAATCACCACAAAGACAATCATCTAAAGACATTCCCTACTGGTGGGATGGCATTAGTGTTGTAAAAATCGCCGAGTTGTCCGATTACTCCTCCGACTACTCGCTACTCCCCCCCTTGCCGAGGCGAGTTACATAATCCCGAGTACTCCACGATCGACCCCTTACATATATCTTAAACTTTCAGTAATTATTCACGAAGTGAGACCATTATGTGTTTTTCATTTTTTGTGTATTCACATGTATCTAATTTTGTTATATATTTCAATCAACTTATGATTTTATCTTATGATTTTGACATATATAATTTCCTAAAAAATATTTCTACACAAATTTCCAAATCCAAGTACTCCCTGAGTACTCGCTACTCGGTAGTCGGCCGAATAGGTACCGAGTAACGAGTTCTACAACCTTGGTTGGCATTGTGGCCCTAGACCCACCTCTACTGGAAGGTAGCTCACCTCAATGTCGTGTAGTGTCTGCATTGTCCTTGGTATGGAAATCAACTCTTTTCGACTCCTCAATCCCTACACAACATCCTTTCAACATTAGCATTTCATACTCATAACCTCTACAAGGGTCAACTCAAATCAGTGTCAAAGTCAAGGTCAAAAACTTGGTCAAGGTCAACTTTGGTAAAAGTCAACATCTGGTTGACTAGAATCGCCAAGTTGGTCCACCAACTAGTAGAGTCCCCACGTCCACAAAATGCTACAACCCTATCCTTACTTGTCGAGTCTAGCAAGAGTTCGATGAGATCTCCTTCAACAAAACATCGGGACCTTCTTCAACTGACTCGTCGAGTTCATCCTTGAACTCGTCGAGTTCATCTTCATCCATATGAAGGTGTTTAGTCTATGACTCGTCGAGTTCTCCTTGAACTCGTTGAGCCCGTCTACATGTGGTTTGGACATTGCCTTGAACTTGCCGAGTGCCTCCTTGAACCCGTCGAGTCCTTCGATCTTCAAGTCCATAAATACCCCCAACAGGCTGAGTTTTCCTTCAACTCGAGCCACTTAAAAGTAACTATAACAACTCACATGTTGAACTAGGTCGTAATATTCAAGAGAATTAAAAGATCCCTTACAGAAGCTATTATGACTCACCATATACATCAGGGTTGTGCGCAACTGAGATGTTACAGACTTAGAGTGAGTTACTCCGCTTAGGTCCCCTTTCCTTAATTGGTTGAGGATTTGAGGCAGAGATGCTCAGTCGACTCCCTAGCTCATCTTAAGTATTCACAACTTGTATTTGACGGGCGATGGTAGTGGTACCATGGGGGATCATGGTATAAAAGTATCCCTTCAGTAAGTAAAGCACTTTTATTTGTATGTATGCGCACATAGCGGTACGATACATAGGAGTGCTAATTTTTCAAAATAGAAAATAGGAAACTTGAGAACAGTTACAAGGAGTACATTGTTGAACATACTAGGAGTACAATATCAATCATACCAGGGATACATCGTCGTTTATCAGACGTATCTTTCATTTGACCAAAATTTTGTTCGGTATAGAGTCCGTTGTTTTTCTTTCATCATGAGTTGGCTTGGTCCTCACCATACTGAGTTCATATGTTTCTATCGCCTCGATCGGCAAGTTCTCGAAACTTTCGTCATTCGTATTGAAGGTCCGACCTAAACCTAAACTTTATCTTTCGCATTCTAAACCCCCGAAGTACACGTGCGAAGAGTACTTTGTCCTCCGAAGCCTTATCTTCAGACGTCCGCAGACCGTCATGAAATACCACTCGTCCAGCAGACCAATGTTCGAGCATAGAGGCTATGGACGAATACAGCCCGCCTATTATTTTTGAATGTATACGCAAGGGTGGTATATGAGTGTGATTACGTAGATCTAGTATGTGTGTTTCCGCCATATCTCCTGTTTCCCCGTTGGGTTGTGGACCTGGGGCAGAGTCGCACATCCGACAGTCCTACTAATCCTAATCATATACGACTTGTATACGCAAGGTAATGATAGATGGACCAAGTATGAATCCTATCAAGAACACCAGGGCAAAGTTGCCAGGTCTACGAGTGAGTATTCTACAAAGCAGAAGAGCTCAACCCTAGTAGTAATGTTAAGAGAGCTAATTTCGGGACGAAATTCATTCTAACGGGGGGATGATGTGACAAACCAATAATTTCTATTCTGTACAACCATCCACTTCAATATGAGTCAAAACTATTTCTACTAACTTTCAAACTTTTTGGATTAAGTTTGAGTGTTTTAAATTTAGTGCTTCAGAAGATATCAGGAGAGTGGAAACTCTAGGGTTTATTATGTAGCAATAAGTGCCCAAAGCTTCAAGAGTTTGGAGTTTACGGTCCAAAAGGGAATTGGGACCGTAAACCCTAAAGGCTATATAAGTGTGACTTAGATATTTTATTCACTTTTTCACATTTCCAAAGTCTAAAGCTATTTCTCTCTCAAGTATCATCTCGTTTTTCTTCAAGATCTTAAACTTGTAAGTGTTTCTAGCCCTAATATGTTGAGATCAAGTGTTAAACATCAACAAATCATCAAAATACCCCAAGGACAAGGTGTTCACGGCCCAAGATCTTCTTGGACCGTGAACACTAAAAGTGTGGCTAAAATGTGCCCTTTCTCCCTTTAGACCTTGGAAACAAGCATAGAAACAACCCTTGACATGTTTAAACCTTAGGAGCATCAAGAAAACACCCAAAATCACAAAGGATAAGGTGTTTACGGTCCAAGAATCTCCTTGGACCGTAAACCCTAAAAAGGGTGCTAAAGGTTGCCAAAGTGCCCCTAAACTCTTGTCAAACCTTAGAAACAAACATAGAACCTTCCTTTGATGTGTTTAGCACATGAAAACCACAAAAAGGTCCCATATATGTGTTTACGGTTTGGGGATCTCCCAAAACCGTAAACACCTCTTAGGCAAGTTTTGATGCCTAAAACTCATTCCTTAAGCTTAGAAACTAGCCTAGACCTCTACCTAGAAGTGTTTAGGACTTGAAAACATCATTTGACCATGAACCATTTGGGTTTACTACCATAAACCCGAGGAAATATGGTCCAAAAATTGTAAACCATATAAAGGGGTGATATGTTGCCCTAATCACTTCCTAAGGCTATGAATTGAAGTTAGGATGCTTCAAAATGACTTCTAGGACTTCAAACCACCAAATGGTCAAAGTACCATGAGTTTAAGACCATAAACTCATGGGTTTACAACCGTAAACTCAAGTGGAGTTCGTTTCAAAACCGTAAACACCAATTAGTGCCATTTCACTTCCCTTTTGTTGAATCACATGTGATTCCAACACCTAGCAAAGGTGTTTCCTAGTCTCGGAAGGTGTTATCTTTCATATAATTGTTTATAAACACTATATTCATGTCAATATGTGTCCTCATATGTCATTTAGGACTTGTTGTGTCACGGGACTTCATTCGTGGAACTTCTCAACCGTACGCTCATACCCGTTTGAATCACCCACATCAGGTGAGTTCATACGCCGTAATGAATCTTTTAAACTATTTTAACTGTTTTATCCAGAAGGAGCTCAATACGAGACAACGACGGTGGGCCGAACTACTCAATGATTACGAATGCAAGATTCGTTATCACCCAGGAAAAACCAATGTAGTAGCAGACGCCCTAAGTCAAAAGGAATGTTCTGGTCGAAGAGTCAAGTCATTAACAATGACAATCCATTCGCATCTCTCTGCACAGATTAAGGAAGCTCAGCTCGAAGCGTTGAAGCCTGAAAATGTGGCGGGAGAATGCCTGCGAGGAATGGATAAGAACTTGGAAGTCAAGGGTGACGGAGCCTTATATCTCATGAACCGAATATGGACACCGCGACACAGGGGCCTCAGAGACTTGTTCATGAAGGAAGCACATAACAGCCGATATTCCGTTCACCCAGGTTCAGATAAGATGTATTTGTACCTCAAGAAGTCATATTGGTGGCCTAACATGAAGGCAGAGATTGCTACCTTCGTGAGTAAATGCCTTACTTGCGCAAAGGTTAAGGCCGAATATCAAAAGCCATCAGGTCTACTACAGCAACCGGAGATACCTGAATGGAAGTGGGAGCGGATCGATATGGATTTGATAACCAAGCTACCCAAGACAACAGGTGGGCCTGATACCATATGGGTCATCATCGACAGATTGACCAAGTCTGCACACTTTCTGCCCATCAAGGAGACAGACAAGATGGAGAAACTCACAAGAACATATGTTAAAGAAATCTTACGGCTACATGGTGTCCCTATATCTATCATCTCCGATAGAGATAGTTGGTTTACTTCGAGATTTTGGCAATCACTGCAAAACGCCCTAGGGACGAGGCTGGACATGAGTACAACCTACCATCGACAGACCGACGGACAAAGTGAGAGGACTATCCAAACTCTAGAAGATATGTTGCGAGCCTGTGTGATTGACTTTGGTAAGGTGTGGGATACCCACTTACCCCTTGTTGAGTTTTCCTACAACAACAGCTATCACACGAACATCAAAGTTACTTCATTTGAAGCCCTCTACGGCTGAAAGTGTAGATCCCCTCTGTGTTGGGCTGAGGTGGGTGACACTCAGTTAGCTAAAGGACGAGTTCCTGACAGTGCTCTCACGGGTCCGGAAATCATTCGAGAAACGACCAAGAAGATTGTACAGATTCGCGAACAATTAATAGCCGCTAGAGATTGACAGAAAAGCTACGCAGACAAACGAAGGAAACCTTTGGAATTCCAGGTGGGAGACCGAGTCCTTTTGAAAGTCTCACCCTGGAAGGGCATGATATGCTTTGGAAAGCGTGGAAAGCTGAATCCAAGGTACACAGGGCCTTTCGAGATTCTCGATACAATCGACCCCGTAGCTTACAAACTTAACCTACCCCATGCACTCAGTAACATACATCCTACCTTCCACGTCTCGAACTTGAAAAAGTGCCTATCCGACGAGACCCTCGTAATCCCACTAGACGAGACTGAGATCAACGCGAGCCTCAACTTCGTGGAAGAACCAATGGAAATTATGGATCGGGAGGTCAAACGAACGAAACAAAGTCGCATCCCAATTGTAAAGGTTCGCTGGAACGCCAAGCGAGGACCGGAGTTCACTTGGGAGCGCGATGATCAAATGAAAATCAAATATCCTCATCTCTTTGCTTAGTTGTATTGTAATAACTTAGCTACTTGAATTCTAAATTTCGGGACGAAATTTCCTCTAACGGGTGGATGATGTGACAACCTGAAATTTATTCTGTCGTTGTAACCCATTTCCGCTAATAAAATAATTGTTATTATTATTTTCATTAAAAAGTTTGGGGTTAGTCAAATAAATTAATGTTTTTATTTTATTTCATAAAGTGTTGAAACGAAATAAAAACACATGTAGCACCCTCGAATTTAATTGAGAAAAAATTTTAGTTTACGACTAAGCCGGATTACAACCATTTAATCGGGTAAATTTTAAACTCCGTTTAACGTCGGTATTGGGTAGATTCCCACCTGCCCAGAAACTCAAACCCTATATAAGGGTTGAGTGGTCATCAACATGAACTTTTACCACTCTAGTCACTCTCTCTCTCTCTCTACTCTCTCTCTCTCTCTTCAAGGCTCGATTCTTCCAAAAATCCGCAAGTTTTCGCCCCCAAACAGTAAGTTCTCTTAATCTAGATTGTTCTAAAGCTCATTTCATGTCAATATAGCATTAAAATCATCCAAGAATGTCAAGAACAAGGAGTTTACGGCCCAAGAACCTTCTTAGGCCGTAAACCCCTAAAAGGGTGCCAAAATGCCCCCAAATCCCTTCCTTAGGCATAGAGACTAACTTAGAACTTAACCTTGAAGTGTTTTGGACCTTAAACATCAATTTTGGAGGCTTGAATGAGGGTTTACGGCCCAAGAACATTCTTAGGCCGTAAACTCCCTCAAATGTTGCAAAATGAGCCCTAAACTCCTTTACTAGCCTTGGACCTTAAGTTAGAAACTTGTAGGAGTGAGCTTAGGACCAAAAAAACGAAGGATAGGAGGTGTCGAAGGGTTTACGGCCGTAAACCATAGAGTTCACAACCGTAAACTCCCAAGGAGTGGTCCAAGGACCGCAAACTCCAAGGGAGTACCCCTTTTTGACCCTAATCACTTCTCAAGCCATGGATTTAACCTTAGAACCCTTCCTAATGATGTAAGAGACCCTTAATCACTCAAATACACTCCTCCCATGAGTTTACGGCCGTAAAATCATGGGGTAATTGGTCCCTCAACCACAAACTCACCTAAGGTGAGTATTTGAGGAGTAAACTCCATAGTGAGGCCTTACCCTCCTTCCTTGCAACCCAATAGCCTCCTAGCACTTGACCAAAGCGTCTTTCTTCGTATTAGGATGTCTTTACGTGTTTAATTAGTGATTTAATCACTAATTATATGTAAAAATATGTCTTCATATGTTACTAGGGTCATAAAGTGTGTTCAAGTCTTCACTTGACGCCTAGCACTCAACCGACACTTCCGTCCGATCCACTCGCTACAGGTGAGTTCATACCCCTTAATTAACCTTTCAAATGTTTTTAAATGTTTTATGGGGGAATACAAGTTGAATACAGCAAGTTATAGTATCAATCACATGTGATTTATAACTTGCTAACAAAAAGGATTTTCTATACTTTTAACTGCTTTGTCAACAAAACTGTTTTAAATAAATATCAAATGCATTTTATGTTAAAATATTATTAAACTATTTTCAAATTATTTTTAAATATCTTTTCTTTTAAAACTATATCTACACCAATATATTTATATAAGTAACACTTGAAGGACTTAGGACTGATAGCTCGCCTTACTTCCTGTTCTTGTTTGATTGTGGTCTTAGGGTATACTATTATCTGTCAGACGGTCATTGAATTCTTAGTTATATATCATATACATTTGTGTTAGATATGAAAGTATTCACTTAATTCAATACCTTTGTAAATCAAAGGCATGCAATCCCACACTCTATTTAACTATAATAGGTATAGTTAAGACTACTGCTCATTATCCCTATCACTATGATGCTCACTATAATTACTACTATTATGAGTTAATACATGTTAAAGAGAACACTCTATACATTATACTAAAAAGTTCATTATACTATAATACAAGAGAATATTCTAATCCAGAATGTGACACACTATCCCTCCATACGGCACCCTGCTGTGCAAACACCATGTAACCGGAGCTTCCCGGAGGGAAAGCAACCATTACATGTATAGATCTATACAGGACGGATACTATTACATCCCGACTGCTAACTACAGTCCGAGCCGACTAGGCCCAGGGGTGACGAAACATCGCTACACTACATACAACCGGGAAGGTCATCGGACACTCTATTATCAATCAGATCGGTTACATGATAAATCACATTCATACCCAAATTAACACACTAAGAATTAAAGGCTAAAAACTAAATTCCCGAAGTGAATATATATACATATATTACTAAACTAGAGTTTGTAACACTACTATATCCAACCGACACTAAAACTGCTGAAATAAGATATTATCTTTCCTCATTTACTTTACATAAATGAAATCTATAACTTTATTTTCATGATTGACAGTCTAAATGGGAAAACTTTTACACACTCAGAGGATCAAACTTACAAATATTCAAATCTGGAAAATATAGGATTTTCTAGGGATTTTACTATTTTCAAACATTAATCACAGCTTTTATATTACATGATTATAAACACTTTTATACAAGCAACGACACTAAATTCTTATGAACTCACCAGCTTTATGCTGATATTCGTTTTCAAAGTAACTTGTATTCTCAGGTCAGAAATAGACAGGTACTGATGCAGCTTTTGAAAAGATGGAGCAATATACAAGACCCATCTTTTATTTTTGTTTATACTTTTGGTGTCTGTCAAACTGTATAGAACACGCTTGTATTTACAATTACTATATTAATGAAATGGTTGTTGTCACTTGTTTTTACTATTATGCATTGTTATCATACTGTACATGACGTCCTCGACCTCAGAACGTTTTCCGTCGTTCTCGGTTTTGGGGTGTGACAGAACATATCCTGTTTGCCTGACATTTTGTGATATCCCCAATTTCACTGCCAGAAAAGACCGATTTGTTTATGTTATGTTTTTTAAATCAGAGTAATCTTTTAAAGAAAACGGTTGCGGAATTTGTTCCCAAAACAAGATATGATAATAAATTATCAAAACATTTCTCAAAGAGAATGTATTTTCATTTAATAATAAAACCTCACGATGTCATGTTTCGATACAGACATATAAGCATAAACCGAACTTACATTTAATTACACTACTGATTTATATCTCCTTTAAATCTCGCTGTGAATTATGTCTTCGTATCGATACCTGTGATACAAAGAAAACTGAGTGGGTCAGGCTTGGGAGCCTGGTGATCATATAGGGTTTTAATCACACAATGTTATATCATATATTTATAAATATAGAACATTCAAACTTGTACATTTTCACCATATAAAGGCAACTCTTATCCTACCCCATCGATCCTCACAACGACACGATCTAAACTCTCGTATCTAAAATTTTCCTCTTTACCTGATCCCTACTTACGGATCTAAAACTAACATTTTCACCCGATCCATACTCACGGATCTAAAACTAACATTTTCCCCTGATGCATACTCACGGATCAAAAACTACATTTTCACATGATCCATACTCACGGATCTAAAACTACCTGATCCATACTCACGGATCTAAAACTAACCTCCTGATCTGATCCATACTCCCAGATCAATAATTGTACCCATTCCATACTCCCAAAATAGGGATAATTAACTATACCCTAATCCTGATCTGATCCATACTCCCGGATCTATAACTGTGCCCAATCCATACTCCCGGACTAGGGACAATTAACTTAGTCTTAAACCATATCTGATCCATACTCCCAGATCTATAACTGTGCCCAATCCATAATCCCAGACTAGGGACAATTAACTTAGTATTAATCCATACTCCTGGACTAATAGCAAGTTTATCTCTTTACTTGATCCATACTCTCGGATCTAAAACTAATATCTTGGTCTAATCCATACTCACGGATCTAAAACTAGCCTCTTGATCTGATTCCTACTCACGGATCTAAACTAATCTCTTGATCTGATCCATACTCACGGATCTCATCTACCCATGTCCTACCCAACATATCTTTAGTTACAAAATACATATACAGTTTAACTCATTAAAACCTATATAGTTCATGTATTCCACCAACATCTCAAATAAACAACAATATATAAACACATAGCACATATTTCATAGCAAATACTTAATATTTATGTGTTAGAAGAAAGTGACCACACACTCACTTGATTAGAACATGATCGGACAGCACTACGACTTGTAGAAGTAGTATTCTTCGGTGAAACTGTGATCTCTTCACACACCGGACTTCTCGCGGGCAGAGCTTCGGCTCGAAAACTCTTTTCTTCTCGAGATCTTTGGGCTTCGGGACATGATTCAGGTCTCGGGGTTGATACCGGGGCTTCGGGGGGTTAAAATTGCACGTAAAACGATGTAATATGGGCGAGAGAAGAGAGATTTGGCATCCACAAACGGCTGCCCCTTCAAATCTATTTATAGGGTTGTTTTCTCATTTTCCACGTCGTAGACACTTCTCCCACGTTGTGGGCTTGAACATCCTTGCATGTGTCATCATCCACTTGATCTGTCAGACTCCAGAAGGCGCAGAAGCCCTGCCACGTCATGGCCACTTTTGCCACGTCGTGGTCTCTGACAGTTTTGGGGTTTCGCGCCCCGAACTTCAGAAATTCATAACTTTCTCGTACGAACTCCGTTTTCGACGTTCTTTATATCGACGCGTAGGTCAAAACAAGATCTAAAACTTTCATTTAGACTTTGTAGGATAATTTTGACTTTATTTTTAATATATTAATAATATACTATTGTTAGTAGGCTGGGACAGGAAAACTCCGTTCTAAATTCATAATTCCTTCATCTGAACTCCGTTTTCATCTGTCTTTTTATCGTTGGACTACTATTGATGAGATATTCAATTCTCATTTAGAAAGTTTTGGCTAAATATCACTCGACCTCAATCTCAAGTTTCGGGATGCATACTGTTAATGCTGAAACTTCGAAAAATCATAACTTCCTCATACGAAGTCAGATTTAGACGTTCTTTTTATGCACGCTCTCGGTTTAACATATTCTAAGACTTTCATTTAGATTGTTAAGGCCAAATATCAATCTAACCTAAATTCACTATTTACGTCGCGCTGTGTCGTGTCGGTTTTGTCGTGAAACTTCGACATGTCATAACTTCTTTGTTATAACTCGGATTTTGGCGTTCTTTATATGCACGGAAACCTTGTGACATATACTACAACTTGGTTAAGATTAATCCTTCTAAATAATCTTCCATCAAAAAGTCAGTTTTGATGCTTATCGTCTCTAAATTGACTAGCCCGGATCTACGGGCGTTACACATTTAGACTATCCAAATTGGGTATAAGTTTGTTGTTTGGTTGGTGAGTTTATATTAAAACCAGGCGTAACCTCGCGCGTCGCGTAAGAATGCATTTAAGTCGTTAAAATAATTATCGGAAAAAATAGAAATATGTTGATATTTACGTTTTTAGTCATATTTTGGACATTAACCGAATTATCAAATAACATAAAAATCTATCAAATTATATTTTGATACTATCTAATATAGTCCATACCTTATAAACTTTAGTTTTACTTTTATATATCCAATACATATTATAAGTTTTTGTATAACATTAATAAAATCTATTTTTCTTATGTCCGATAATATTTTTTTCGATAAAATAAGAAATAAGTTGTTTTTGAATGAGCTATTAATAAACAGTATTGTGACAACCCGACATTTCGAGGTAATATAATGTAACACCAGTCAAATTTAGGTCAAAAATTGACTTTCCTAAAATCTTATTTGGGTTAAATAAAGTGGTAGGAATCGTATCAAGGTTTTCGTACATATAAAGAACATTAAAATCCGAGTTATAACGAAAAAGTTATGACCAATCTAAGATTCGCGGCAAAAACCGGCAACACTGATAGACGTAAAACGCGAAGTTTCAATACAATAATTTTTAGCCTTAGGTATCTAAATGAAAGTTGTAGACATCATTAAACCTTAAACGTACATAAAAAGAACGTCCAAATCTGACTTCGTATGAGGAAGTTATGATTTTTCCAAGATCCGGATATAGTAGTAGACAGTTAAAAACATGAAATAGAGATCGGGAGTTTTGGCCGAAACAACCTAAATGAGAATCGAATATCTCATCATTGGTATTGCAACGACAAAAAGTCTGACGAAAACGGACGTCGGATGAAGAAGTTACGGATTTTTAACGGACTGTTCCTGTCCCGACCTGTTAAAAATAAATAATTAAAACTAAAATCAAAACCAGTCGACGAAGTCTAAATGAAAGTTGTAGAGTACATTCTCCCCTACGTGTGCATATAAAGAACGTCAAAAACGGAACTTGTATGCGAAAATTATGGATTTTACAAGTTGAAGGCACACACACCAAGACAATTTACGCCCAGCATACCCTCGTACGCCCAGCGTACTCGGGTTCTAGGCCTCGATTCGTCCACGTCGCTCCGCATCCCATCCAATGCTCCATCCTAGGATGCGGTAAGTGTTGATGTCACGTACGCCCAGCGTACTCCGAAATTACGCCCAGCGTAATCCCTCTTTCAGCACCCTATAAATATCATACGAGACTTCCCTCCCTCAATCATTTATTTCACCTTGGAACCCCTCTAAAGCCCCTCTAAACCACCCGAAAGTCCTGGTACAACCCTAGTACACGACGCAAGGCCCGACACCCCGAAGTTCCCGAGAAATAAATCAGCTTTCTACTCGAAGTTCTGCTCGATTTATTGTCTCAACTTCTTCAAGTCACCACTTCAATCAAGTGAGTTCATACCCCTATAAACTACACTTTCAAATGCTTTATACATGCTTTTTGTACTCTTTTAAGGAGGGGCGGGGGAATACAAGTAAACACACGGTTATCCTCGTGTGAAAGACATAAATATTTTATTATACTTTTTGTTATATAATCAATCATATGTGATTTATAACTGTGTTTCAAGCAAATGATTTCATATACTTTATAACTGAGTTTAGAGCAAATGTCTCTTTTACTTTACATTGTCTTATCAAACAAACTACTTTTTAAACTCTTTAAATGTTTTAAAAAACTTCCTGTTAAACTTATGTATTATGTGTACATATGTAGATATAAAAGTACTATTCATTCAGTTCAATACCTTTGGGTAGAAAAGGTATACTTTCATTCAAATTACACAAATTACTAGTAAGCTATTATAGGTATAGTTTAGGAGAAATACTATCATATACAAATACTATAATAGAGAATACTATAACAGAATGCAAAACATGTCACGGTAATGTCTTGCCCTTTTTGGGAATAAAACATGTTTTATATAAATATCAAACACTTTATTTATATTTTGAGTATAAATGTTCGATAATGTTATTATAAATGTTATACTATACATACAAAGCCGACACTACACTAGGGTTTACTATTCAAACGAAACACACTTTTGGAAAAACTATAATATGTATAGTTTACAAGGTAATCATGAGATTTTATATACTATAAGTACAACATCAAGGAAATACTTTAATATACAAGAACAAATGGACTTTCATACGTAAATCTATTTGATACTAAGTTTTGTGAGATGTTCAGCTTCACGTACTTTCGAGTATGCAGTTAAAGTCATGTATTATATACCATAATCTCTTGTAGGGAGAGTGTGATACTTGTGTATAGATCTATACGGGATTGACAATCCCGCACCTAAGCTGTTAGATACAGCTAGACTGGCAGGTCTGGGGTGACAAATGTCATAACATTCTAACACCTGAAGAACGTTGTGATAGGCAGCCTGAGTCATTAGTATGGTTATAAAACTCACATGGAGTATCAAACACACACGTTGATTTACGGGGTCATCAAATTCTTTAGTAATTTTATACATACATAAATCTACTATTTAAGAATGAAAAACATAATTGTGTTACAGTTTTGGAACTTTTATACTGCCACCCACTTATGAAAAAACATCGGATTTCTAGAAGTAAACATTCAAATCAGTTGGGTCTTAGTAGAAAGTTACTTTTATACTAGTAGAAAATATGGGATTTTTCTAGGAACTTTCAAATATATCCAAACCATTCTATTCAGTTTTATACAAACAAATTACATTGAACAATTTCAAACGTTTTCTTCAAACTTATACAAACAATGACATTGAATACTTATGAACTCACCAGCTTAAATGCTGACCTACGCTTTCAAAATAACTTGTATTCTCAGGTCGTCAGTAGACAGATACCGATGCAAGGTTTTGAGAAGACGAAGCTTATGTCAAGACTCGTCTTTTGTTTTGATTATCCTGTTTATGTTATATTACTATGAAAGAACACATATGTATTAAACTATACTATTAATGCACTGGATGATGTTGTTGCTTGTTTACTACTTTACATTGTTATGATAATGTACATGAAGTCATCCACCCCCGAACGTTTCCGCTGTTCCGATTTAGGGGTGTGATAAGTATTGAACTAATAAACTTTGTATTACACTATTTATATTACACCAAAACATCTAAGGTTTCATATATGAACTTTCAAATATTAAACACGAAATTAAGAATAAAGTCATACAAAATATATCATTATACATAAATGTCATCAAGAGTTTTAAATTAAGTCGATTAGTAAATATGATATTTAATTTTAATTATATATTTTGCAAGGTGTACGTTTGACTTTATGTTGGTGCGCCGAAAATTGTCATCCTTAATTTCTACATAAAAAATTAAGGTGAATAGGAATATAAAATAGATATTACTAAACATTACTATAAATATTTAAAAAGGGTATGTGGATCTCCTACCACTGGTTAAAGACAACATACATCTCTAGTGATATCGATTCCTATGTGAAATTGAAGTAGTCATTCTATGTACACCTTGTTTTCTAATTACATAAACAAATATGAGTAACCAAACATAAAAATGTTATCTTTATGTAGGAAAAATATTTTAGGTAACTTACAAATTAAATAATATAAGTTTAAGAGTTAGGAGCTTCAAAACATTAATATTTTTATTAATCAATCAATTAAGTAACACATGTTGAAATTTTTACAATCATTATTAAAAAGCATTTGAAATATTAGATTTTAAATGAATTTTGGTTGAAGTGTTTTGACTTCTATTAATATATATATATATATATATATATATATATATATATATATATATATATATATATAGAGAGAGAGAGAGAGATGGAAAGTATAACATATTTATAAGTTTTAATTAATTATCTTTTTGAAATGGTACAGTTACAAAACAAAAAAAAAACATATTTAAAATATTAAATTAAATATTTTGACATCACCCTATATAACATATGATCAATATGTTAACGATTAAATCACAATATACAATGATTATATTACAATAATCCAAAAAAGGAAGAAAATATAAAAACAAATTAGTATAACAAACTTCTAAATTAAAAGCTCTAATATAATAACATATCTCCAAAAGTGGTCATAAGACCTTAACCGAATACAAAAACCTTTAAGTTTGATTTCTTTCTGAAATTTGTACATGATTTATATGCATGTCTTCCCAAAAGATTGACATTTTTATAGTAAACTTTTCACTAAATGCTAATTAAATATAATATAAGCTATAAAACTTTTGGGTGTTAAATGATAATTAAGAAAACTTTTGAGTTGCATTATTTAAAAAATGGGGTTTCAAATGAATGTGGTTTGAGTAAGTTAAAAAAGGAGGTTTCAAATGTATGAGATTCAAGAAAAAATGTTAGCTTTATAAGTATATAGATAATCTAAAACCCTTTCCAATTCCACTAAGTATATCTTCACCGTGAACTTCATTTGCCCACTTTTTTATTATTACTTTTTTTAATATGTGGATGAATAAAATAGATATATGTTATTTAATAAAATTTAATTTTAAAAACCAAACAAAATTATTTCTAACTAGATAATAATTCTTATCTTCTAGATACGTGTATTACAAAAAAATAATCAAAACTTTTCCCCCTATAAATAGACTAATCTCGATATATTTTCATATCCAATTTTGCTTCTCTATTTCTTATCTCTTTTGATTTCGTATTTCTATCATGGATCCTTTGTTTCCAAATACATTTAATTTGAATTTTGGTTGCTCTCAAGAATATCCAAATACTCAATACTATGAAAACTCTCAGTTCTTTTCGAATGCCAATCAAGCCTCTAAAAATTTTCAAACCTCACAGAACATTGGAAAACAACCATGAGGCAATAAATGGGATGTTGCTGAAGATATCGCTTTAATGTCATCCTACTTGTCAAAACAAGACACGTGGCAAAAACCAGAAAAAAAGTATCATAATGGGCACGAGTAAGCGAACTATATGCCGAAACTCAAACTAAAAATCCAGGAAAGATTGGTAACAGAAATGAAGATCAAATGTGAGGTCATTTTACACAGCTTAGCGAAAATGACCAAAAGTGGGTTGGTGCCTATCAGGAAGCATATCGTAGAAAAAGAAGTGGAATGAGTGAGAAAGATATTGAAAACGAAGCTCATAAATATTATGTGTCAAATGGGAATGGCAACTTTAACGACTTAGTTCTTCTTAATGAAGTTTTGTGTAAAATTGCGAAGTGGCCTTATACAGAAAGATCGTGGCACAACACGTTCACATCCTGCATGTGAGGATGATAATGAAGAAAGTGGTGGCAACACAAAAATATCAAGGACTACTGAAGAAGAGAACTACTCCAACCTTGAGACACCAAGTAGTGGTGGTACAACAACTCAACATCCAACGGGTAGAGATGCGGCTAAAAGAAAAGGAAAATGTAAGGTTTCTAATGAAATTGTTGAAGAACTTCGTGCAATGAGACTTAGTAGAGATACTGAAGTTGAAGTCATGAAAAAAACTCGACGTGGATCAACAAAGGGAAAAAACAATCACTAATAGAGAGATAATGAAAATGCAACTTGTGCATCTCAACAAATTGTTACAAAAGGAGCAGTTGTCGTCTGAAGAAGAAAACATGAAACTTTTTCTAAGGGTGAAGTGTTACGGAAACTGAAAGTAACTCAACATATGGTATATTTCCAGTATGTTTTAATCATAGGGCTACTATTCATATTAATTTTATCTATTTTATTTATTTAATAACCAGGGTGTTACAACTCTCCCCCACATAAATTCCATTTCTAGAGATGGCAACGGGGGCGGGGAACACAGGGGACCCCAATCCCCATCCCCATCCCCGAATCCTCATTCCAATCCCCATCCCCATCCCCATCCCCATCGGGGAATATAAATAAATCCCCACCCCACCCCCAACGGGGACTGGGGATCCCCAACGGGGAAACGGGTATTTCTTTATCTTTTTTAACATGCAAACTTTTACGTAAGAAAAAACTCTATATTTCAATTTTACCAGCATAAGTTTAAAGATTTTATAAAATATATAAGTAACTATAAATTGCATAAAAAATATAAATAAATTTTCTACCAAATTTAAATACATACATGAAAAACCAAGTAGAAAAAAATTATCAGATTGATATTTAAGGTAAAATAGATCAATCAAAGAGAAAAAACTATATATACACGAGTTTAAATTAGATAAAAGAAAAAGCAAAATGTATAATTTCAACCAAGTAATTACTAATGAGTTAGGTTACTTAGATTAAATTTTATGTATTATAATCTATACTATAAATATACATTCTGTATTATTTTTATATATTAATATATGTCGGGGGCGGGTCCAGGGTCTGGGATTAAGGGTATCCCCATCCCCATCCCCATCCCCACTATTTTTATTCGGGTATTCCCCATCCCCGTCCCCATCCCCGGTCAACCTGGGGATTCCTCAGTCAAAACGGATGCGGGTTTCGGGTTCCCCATTGGGTATGGGGCTTTTTGCCATCCCTATCCATTTCGTCCTCAAAATCAATCCTTACTAACCCTTACGCGTCAACCACTCAAGTAACAATTCACAATCCTAGGCACACCCTAGCCTTCCCAGGGTAACCGTGACCAACCTTCGCAAGGCTCTAAAATCTACAGATGGACGAATTCCTTGCAACAATCACATTTACTCAACCTGAAATTTGTAGTCTCGAGATGGTCTGACTCCCCGACAAACCACCCATGCTGAGCTTTACCCAGCTTAATCTTCCTCAAATGACCAACCAACTGCACACTTTCTTCCTTGATTATCTCGGTGCTACCATTAGAAACACTCTCACTGACCATAGTTAGCTATAGAGCATTTATTCTTGAAAGAAGGCTCAAATAATCCATCGAGTAAAAGGTCCATCCCTACAACGATTAGACTCAGACAAGAACTGCGCAACAGGATCAAATCGACTACTCTGAGATTATTTAATCCCACTGTGAGTGATTTATCACTTCCTAATCAATCAGTTATTCCGTCCGTACTTGCAACCTAAAACACTAATACTGCCCGAGACACTGAAACTGCCTGAAACACTAAACTACCTGAAGTAGTATGTTACCACATGGCTACTTTCCAATCTTCCGAAACCTCCCAGGTTTCGATTCGTTTGCTAGGCATCTAAAATACCGGGTGCCAGCCCGGTCGCTAAACTAAAAGGGCTCCCACACAGTCGCCCCCACATGAATTTTGAACGGAATCCTCTTATGTCAATAATTACCATTATTTATTGTACCACTATGGCTCTAACAACCTCCTGATCCAACCGAGCGGGTCCATGCGTCAATCCTGACGTCACCAAATCCAAGGCTAAAGGTGATTTCTACCTGACCAATGGTAACCTTATATCACAAAGACCGTAAACAAACCATTTCCCCCTTTATCTCATAATTGTAGTAGCGTTCCAACGATCTTATCACTGGCTCAACCAGACCTAATTAATCTGGGGAAATCCATAAACCAATCTGTGGATCTGCCACGCCCTTATTGTTGCGCCCGAACTAGTGGGTACTATTGTTCCTTCCGTGTTCCAAGAACACGCTCATGCTATCTACCAACCTAGTGAATGCTATGGCTACACCCACAGTCTCACAACACTCTATCACGATCTGCCAACCTCATGAATGTTACGGCTACACCCACATACTTACAACATTCTAGCACTATCTGACCGCTAGTGAATGTTATGGCTACCCCCGCAGTCTTACAACCATTTCCATGCTAACTAACTTCTAGTTAATGCTACGGCTACCCCCATAGTCTTACAACACTTTCCATACTATCTGACTATTAGTGAATTCTACGGCTACCCATGTAGTCTTACAAAACTTTCCATACTATCTCATCGCTTGTGAATGCTACGGCCACCCCCATAGTGTTAAAACACTGTCCATACCAGGTTGAATACGCACTCGACCTAACACTCAACTGAACTTGAATTCTAATTGGACCTCTAACCTGGTTCCCTAAACCTATTATTCGATGCCAAGGAAAAGCGTGAAGTGAATGTTGGAACGTTTTCTGAACTCCCAACTCACCCAATCCTCAATGAAGACGGTAAATCGACCGCCTTCCTCCCTAACGGGGATGCGAAACTCATCCTAGTCTCACACCTATTTCTGCTTCTGAATACCTGATCGATTCTTCCCCACTTAGATTCGACTAAGTCTTCACGGCACATGAGAATTGAAGGATTCCCAATCCTTCTTGCTTTCTAATAATCCACTGATGACAACCTGTGCTCAATGCTAGCGATCATTTACGAGTTAAAGCCCTCCTCTAAAAACTTGAAGAGTACTCTTGAAATCTTGTCTAGCCCATCACTTTAATCCACTTCCCATGCTGACAATTGGAGGCCTTAATCTTCACTTTGGCTGACGAATCCTCATTCCCACTTCCAATCTCGCAGCACCACTGACTCTAACCGAACACTACCCATGCGAAAATACAATTCTCTTGAACATCCAATGACCAATCACTTGTGCATCTAACACTCGCAACTGACACTACCATCTTCACGCTACCAGTCGTGTCCTAGCAACGGTAGTGCCTTAAACTCCAAGGTTCTTCCATAGACAACTGTCGACCATACCCGAATAAGGATAGAACCACTGAACTCTAACTTCACTGGAGAACTATCGCTCTAATACTGACCTAATATCCTTTAAATAATACTCCTGCACAGATCCCGACAAATATCCGGAATTATAATGGTACACGCGGACCCCACTTCGCAAGATACATCCCTCTATAGGTTCATCAAGGACTTTTCGGCATGCAGATTAGAATATGACAATCCTTGATAACCCAAACAGTAGCAGAGAACCGACCCGATATCTGACTTATCCAAACTCACTCATAATTCCAAAGCAATACAGATCCCCGACATCCACATAAAAGTAGTAGAATATGACATACCCGCAACATCTGGAGCAATTCTGATCACCTTCTCCAGAGATACTTTCACCCTCCTGAGATCATGGTGCAGAAATCCCTTCCTATCCTGATGACAGAAACTAACAATAGGATCCTCCTTCCTAAAGGATTCTAACGATCCACAGTCTTTGGTCTCCGGGTGAGCCCCTAACAGCACCACGACTATTTTCGGCCCAATAGGCCCCGCGACGACTATTGAAGGTTCCAATATCCCTTCATTGGATTAATGAAAGACCACCGAGGTCCATTCCCAAAACTCTACGAGTAATCTCCGATGAGATGAACTCTCGCGATCGTGCATCGATTGGCTCAGGCCCTGCTCATGAGCCGGAACCAGAATCTGAGTCCAATTCTTGAATGCTCAACACTATACTGAACTGACATTCAAGAGACCCGAATATACCCAAGAATCCTTATCCCACAGGCTTCCTGGATTCTCCAAGACTCTCCCCGATTCGAGTATGGATCCTATACCTTCAGTAGTACAGGCCCAATACTACCTTCCAAACTTATCCATACTTTCCTCAAGAATCATCCCGAATCCTCCAAGTCACCTTCTCAACCGATACACCCAAGTCTCACTAAACCGCACTACTAACCCACTAAAGCATTTTGTAGGCTTTCCTAGGTTCTCGACCTCACCTATCCCTCAGCTGCTGAAAGTTTCCCAATACTGTCAATTGGCTACCTCATGAATATAGCCACATGTAGCTGGGATCAGATAATCCTTCAAATAAAAAACCTATCCCTAGAACGGTTAGACTCAAACGAAAGCTGCACAATAGGGTCAAGTCCATTACTCTGAGATTATCCAGCCTGTGCCACATGTGACTTTTCATATTCACTTAGTAGCTAACTCACATTACTAAGAGTCTTGCAAAATCACAAAGCAAGCAACATTCGGACAATGGAAAAAGCTAACCAACATAGAACTATAAAACCATTTTATCCTCTTATCAGGAATCTATACTAGCATGAAATTAGAAGGCTCATATAATCAGGCATAACCTAAATAGGCTATCGTATCACTGACTGATCAGTACTAGCATGCAGATCTACAAGCACATACAGTAAACATATAAGGCATCCTTCCTAGATCCTTAACCCTAATCTAGCATGCAGTTCTCATAATCATATCATATCATCACATATCAAGTATGGGTATCTTGGGGAAAACTTACTTGAGGTCGGCTGATTGCACGAATCACACACCTTGTTATTTTCAAAGTTCTTTTCTCTTCTCAAATTCTTTTCAACTTCTTTTTATAAAATGATTTTTCTTTTGAAAATTTTCATATCAAGTCCTTAGTTTGAGTCCAGACACACCCGAGAGTGTCCACGAATCCCTTAAACCAAGACTCTGATACCAACTTCCAACATCCCAAAATTCAAGACCAAAAATTCCATTTTAATTAAGTTATTATAAAATCAACAGTATAAGAAAACATCCATAATAACATCCCATGTCAAAACCAAAGTTTCAATAATCAAAACATGTTATCATAAAATAATATTAGAGTGTAATCCCAATGATCTCATGTGAGGAAAACATAGTGTGTTGCACTGCGATCGAGTTGGCTTTTCTCCTTTGAAAACGAAGTACCTGAAACCAAGATTGTAAACCTTAAGCACAAAGCTTAGTGAGTTCCCCCATCATACCTCATACTATATAAACACATAACGCCTAGCATGTTTGGGTGCTAGCCCCCCCCCCCCCCCCTTCAGTATCTTTGAACCAGTAACTGCCTAGCATATATGGGTGTTGGCCTCCCATTCAGTATCTTTCAACCGGTAACTGCCTAGCATATATGGGTGTTGGCCTGCCCTTCAGTATCTTTCAACCGATAACTACCTAGCATATATGGGTGCTGGCCTCCCCATCGATATCTTTCAATCAGTAACCGTTGACTATTTCACCCCTACCACTACCACATAATAACCTACAATATACACATAAATCACATATTGCCTAGCATATCTGGGTGTTGGCCTACCTCTTCGGTCTCTTTCAACCGGTAACCGGGGACTATTTCACCCCTACCACTACCACATAATTGTTGGGTTTTGAGCACTATAACTCTTTTATGGTGCACATACAACCCTAGACGCTTTCGATCTATGTTCTCTCTAATTATACATTCCTTTCCAATTTTCCAAAGTATCCATCCTAACTAGCATACAAATTGACAATTGAACAATAAAACTAGTTAGATAACTTACCTCTTAGTAGGACTTGTAGTTCTTGGTCTTTGAAATCTTGAGCACCTCAGTGTGATGCCTCTAATGTGTCACAAACACCGAATGCAAGAGGAGGCCTGAGAGAATAAGTGACTTAGAATAAAATCTATATCACTCTCCTAGAAGGATGGTGTAGCTAATTTTGGCTTTAGGAAGGTCCTTTCATAGTGTAGCAAATGCTAGGGTTACACCTTGAAAACTCTAATGACCTTTCATATTACTTAGGCTCCATGGGTTAAACCTCCATGGACTATCCATGGAAAATCTCATTGGTTTAGCCCATCCTAAATAACCATTGATCATTAGCCCACACTATAAGAATCATTGATTTACATAATCAATCCCCATATATTTAATGAGTCTCTTTTGATCACAAAATTAATTCCAAATTAATTCTTGATCAATACTAATTAAATAGTATGATTTCATATTAATATATTATACTTGTAATATATTAATAGATTATAAATAACCTAATTCTCAAAATTCCATCCTATCAAATAGCACTGATGAAGGCAACCCAAAAGGACCATGCTACTACTGGGTCAAGTACATCCCAGTGATAGTTATGGGCTTAGACACCTAATCCAACAGTCTCCCACTTGGATAAGTCTAATAACTATATATGCCAATGCAACTTCAAAATCCGATTAGCAATCGTAGCTCTCAAAAGTCGTTGTCGAACTCTACCCAAGTCAGTGACGCATCCTTTAGATAAGGGATCATATATTCCTCTGTTCTCAAGATATCTATGCGGACAAATACATGGAGCATGGTCATACTTATTGTCCTGCATATTTTTTTTCCTGATTTCCGATTCGTCTGACATAGAACATAACTGAACACATCAATTTAGTTCTGACCGGGCCTGACACATAGTCAAAACAGAATCATCAATGGGTCCCAAGATATCACTTTTAATCGTCTTAGGATAAAAGGAACAGATAAACTTCAACATTATATGCTTGTAGTAACTATTCATCCAATCATGCACAATGACACGTTTTATAACATCAAGTTACTGATGCGTCTTCAAGCCATCAATGAACAACCAACTCGTGGTCAATAAGTCATATATATTTGTTTGAAGATTATATGATATTATAGTCTCACAATTACTCATTATAAATTCCATGAAGTAATTCAGGTGAGCATGGGTTGAATCCAATACTCAAATCTTATTTCAGGAGCACTCATGAATGGTGTAGCAAACTTTTGTTATGTCTAACTCCTTAGACAATCTACATGACAACTCATGACAGTCTAGCCTCATTACCTACTTCCAAAGTATTATTTACTGTGGATGGTTTGAATAATCTTATTACTCTGGAAGTCAAAACATGCAAAGTGAAACAATAGTAAATAATTGACATAAGATAGTAACTTTACTTATAAATAAAAATCCTTTTATTTAATCATCAAATGTTAATTAAAATTTAGCTATTAAAAGTTTCTATTTATGTAAATACTAAAACTAATATTGTCTGTTAGCCCAATGCCCCTTGCATGTTGCAAGTGCTTAACCCTAGACAGTGCCTTCGTAAGGGGATCTGTTGGGTTGTCCTCTGACGATATTCTCTTCACCACGAGGTGTCCTTCTACTTGATGTCTTATGAAGTGGTACTTTCTGTCGATATGTTTGTATCTACCATGATCTCTCGGTTCCTTGATAAAGGCAACCGCCCCTTCATTATCGCAGAAAATCTCCACAGGCTCCTTTATGGATGGTATGACTTCTAGGTCTCCAATGAAGTTTTTCAACCATATCGCCTCCTTCAATGCTACGCTTGTTACTATTTACTCTGATTCGCACATTGAATTAGCTAGTCTCCTGCTTGGAACTCTTCCATGTTACTGCTCCTCCAATCAGGGTAAACACCCAGCCAGACTGTGAGCGGAAATTATTTCTGTCGGTTTGAAAGCTGGTGTTACTATACCCTGTCACTCGCAAGTCATCACTCACATCGAGGGTAAGGACCCAATCCTTAGTCCTCTGCAGGTACTTAAGAATGTTCATAACTACAGTCCAATGAGCTTTACTAGGATTCCCTTGATATCTATTGAGCATGCTCAAAGCCAAGGCCATATCAGGACAAGTACAATTCATAGCATACATGATCGAGCCAACTACGGAAGCATATAGTATTCAAATCATCTCTGCTATCTCAGCCTCTATACTCTGACTCTGAGTCTTACTCAGTTTGGCATTGCCTTGGAGAGGTAGGTCACCTTTCTTGGAATTTTCCATGCTGAAACGTTTCAACACCTTGTCCAAGTAGGTACTTTGACTAAGTTCTATTAGTATTTTACTCCTGTTTAATAATATCTTTATCCCTAGGATGTAAGCAGCTTCCCCAAGCTCCTTCATAGCGAAACACTTCCCAAGCTTGGACTTAACCTCCTGCAAGGTTGGGATGTCAGTTCCTATGAGTAGTATGTCATCCACATACAACGCCAGAAAGCTAACTGTACTCCCACTAGGCTTGACATACACACATGACTCATCCTCTCTTCTTGAAAATCCAAACTCTTTGACTTTCTCGTCAAAACAAAGATTCCATCTGCGAGATGCTTGTTTAAATCTATAGATGGATTTTTCAAGCTTACACACTCTATGAGGGTACTTTGCATTGACAAAACCCTCTGGTTGACTCATGTAAAGATCTTCAGCCAACTTTCCATTAAGGAAAACGGTTTTTGACATTCATTTTCCATATTTCATAATCATGAAATGTAGCTGTGGCTAGCATAACCCTTATAGATTTAATATTCACTACTGGTGAGAAGGTCTCATCAAATTCAACACCATGAGTTTAAGTAAAGTCCTTCGCAACCTGTCGCGCTTATATGTGTGTACGTTCCCATCCATGTCGGTCTTCTTCTTGAAGATCCGTTTGCACCAGACTGTCTTACGACCCGATACATTGTCAACCAAGTTCCAAACTTGATTGTCATATATGGACTGAATCTCGCTGTCCATAGCCTCTTTCCATTTTGCAGACTCGGGGCCTGCCATGGCTGCCTTGTAGTTGTTAGGTTCATCCTGACTTACCAGTGTGCTATCACTGATAAATGTATTACCTTCAGCTGTAATATGAAAATCATATAACACAAGTGGAACACTAACTCTATTGGAACACCTCAGAGGTACAGACTCGTCAATTGGTTCAACCAGAATTTCATCCTCGGGTTGAGTGCTAGTGTTTTGGGCTCCTTCATCGCTTAACTCTTGAAGCTCTTCAAGGTCAATTTTCCTCCGCAGTCGTCTTGGCATATGAGTTCTCTCTCTCGAAATACTCCTCTCCTCGCAACGAAGACAACATTGTCACTTGGTCTATAGAAGAGATATCCAAAGGATTTATGTGGGTAGCCGATGAAAATACATCGCTCACTCCGAGGTTCAAGCTTGTCGTGAGTCTCGCATCTCACAAAACCACACAACCATAAACTTTGATGGGGTCTAACGAGGGAACGTTCCATGTCCACATCTCGTGAGGTGTTTTGGAAACCGTTTTGGTAGGGACTAGGTTAAGGATATGGGTGGAAGTCTCTAAGGCATACCTCCAGAATGAGATAGGTAACGAAGATCGAATCATTATGGAACGAACCATGTCTAGCAAGGTTTGATTGAGCATTTCAGCCACACCATTAAGTTGTGGTGTCCTAGGTGGCGTTAATTGTGAAACAATTCCATATTCCTTAAGATAGTCTAGGAACTCGATACTAAGATACTCTCCTCCTCAATCGGATTGCAGCATCTTTATCTTCCTGCCCAATTGATTCTCCACTTCTTGCTTAAACTACTTAAACTTTTCAAAAGTTTCCGACTTATGCTTGATTAAGTAGATATAGCCATACCTACTATAATCATCAATGAAAGTCACTTAGAAGCGGTTAGCTTCCCTTGTGGCGGTTCTGAATGGTCGACACACATCAGTGTGTATGAGATCCAACAGACCTTCACCTCTTTCACAAGTACCAATAAAGGGTGACTTGGTCATCTTTCCAAGTAAACAAGATTCACAAGTTTCATCCGACTTCAATTCAAATGACTCCAAGACTCCATCCTTTTGGTGTTGGGCTATGCGCTTCTTGTTGACATGTTGAAGACGACAATGCCACAAGCATGCCTTGTCCAAAACATTGGACAAATCAATATTCAACACATTATTTCCTAGGTTATCTACAACCATCACAATTTCATATATACCATTGCAAGGTAACGCTTCAAAATAAAATACACCATTATAATAAGCATTAATACTCCAACTTCATTATTAAAAGAAAACGTAAAACCTTGTTTATACAAATTGTGAAAGGAAATAATATTTCTCGCCATATCTGCCAAGTAACAACAATTATTCAAATCTAAATTTAAACCATTACTAAACAATAAAGAATAAACTTCAATCTTGGTTACAGGCGACACTTTCCTATTTCCCATGATTAAGTTTATCTTCTCGTGCTCCAAATTCCTACTTCTTTTTAGTCCCCGCAAATCATAACAAATGTGAAATCCACAACCTGTATCTAGGACCCAAGAATCAGCATGTGATGAGTTATTAGATTGAATAGTGTAAATACCTGCAAAGGAGGGCTTGATCTTGCCATCCTTTATGTCGTGCAAGTAGTTGGGGCAGCTCTGTTTCCAGTGCCCTTTTTCATGACAATGGAAGCACTCTGCATCCTTCGGATAGGAAGAGGGATTAGCAGAACCAACTTTGGTCCCACTGTAAGAGAATCCATCAAGAGACTTTCCCTTGCAGCTCTTGTAGGGAGCCTTCCTCTTCTTTCCCTTCCCATGTCCAATTGCCAGAAAAGGGGAAGTAGTAGTAGTTGGAGTAGACACAACCAACTTGCCTTTCAAGTTGCTTTCTGCAGTTCTTAGAAAGCCTTGAAGCTTGCTAAGAGTTGGCCAACTCTTCATCAAAATTAACATTTAATTTTAGCAAGCGGTCCACATATCACTGCATCTTTTGCAAGTGGGTCGTGATGGGTTCTCCATCCTTCATTTTGGTTGTGATATGGGGGCAATGATCTCATACCTCTCCTGCCATGCACTTTGATGGTATCTTTCCATCAAATCTTGATACATTTCAAATAAATAGTAGTCATCATAGGACTTCTGTAGCTCATCAGTCATGGTAGCAATCATTAAACACAAGACCTTTGTTACATCCCTCTTATGAGTAGTGTGTTCAGCGATCTGTTCGGAAGTAGCAGTGGTGACATCAATCTCCTTAAGCTCTTTATCTAGGGCATATTCTCTGTCCTCATAGCGAATAGCCATTCGGATGTTTCGAATCTAGTCATTGAAGTTCGAGCCATCGAAAATGGCCCTCCCACATAGGTTCATGATGGAGAAAGAGCCTGAAAGGATTGGGTTGGAAGCATTGTTTGGGATAGACATCTGAAAAAGAAGAAGAAGAAAGTTTAGATTAGATGATAATCCTTAATATTAGACCCAAATGAAATATTAAGGCTAGGACCCAACACAATATTCTACAATTGCGAAAAGGGATGTCGTAATACAATTGTAAAATATTTGAAGGTAGGTAAATGACGATTTACCCATTTCCACCATGAAAAACGAAATAGATTATTAAGTTTTAATTGGATTGAAATTCCTAGATCCTTTGAGATTCATTGAACTTTTCAATGGCATGTTTAGATCTCGATTGTGTCATTCAAGTTTGTGACCGGGATGCCGAGGATCATAAACAAGGTGTGAATAATCATGAAAATTAGCTTGGTACACTAAATGTTACAAATCACCTAATCAATGTGTCGGTTAACCACATACGCTCCATTAATCTATGACTAACATCAAGCCACCCTTTGTCACACATTGTTTGTCCGAATTAGTGTGCCGGTTAACCACACACACTCCACTAACGACTTAACAAGGTGCAAAGTGTAATTTCATGGATTAACACGATTTTCACATTTTCCTAAAGTAATTGAGATTGGGGATTTAATAAAAGTTTAGTTAATTTATATTTATCATTATACTTTTAACGAGAATTAATGTCCGATCCTACCCATTCGGCTAACGACCCTCCACCAGTCAAGGAAGCGATAGGTGAGAGTGGAAACGCATTAAACCACCATTTTATAGGCAGTAACCTTATACAACCCCCTCTTATAGACCGGCTTCGTAAATGAGGCCTACTAACGGTAAGACTGACTTGTCTTTTACACACACATACACACACACACACACACACACATATATATATATATATATATATATATATATATATATTATTAAACTTATAATATTATAAAGTATAAGGGTTGAATTATAACTTTTTGAACTCTAAGGATTGAAATTAAAGTTTCATTAGTGAGACTTTACAAATTCCAAAATTCGATGGCAAGTTTTGAAACTTGTCAAAACTCTTCATTTCTATAACTTATGAGTTTAATTGCATTTTAATGGATGAGACCTTTCGTTTTCTATAACTTGAGGACAAGTTATGGAGGTTATTAAAAGCATTAAGATCAACATTTTTACTATGAATTAATTTATCTATGATATAGTTAAACTCATAAGTCAAGATAATTCATATCAACAATTGCAAGAAATTAGCCTGATCATATAAACTAATACAAATCTTGAAATTTTGACAATTATCTTTTAATTGGATGAGCATGATCACTACCATATCAAGAAAATAGATTATGTGTTTTAGAAAACAGTTTGTGGTAATGATCCTAATCCAATTCTGGCCAAAAAATCGAAATTTTGCACCTAGAGCCATCAGCTCGATGAGTGCAAGAACATGACCCGTCGAGTTGGTCGTTAACTAAGTGGAATCGTCGAGTCAGCCAGTAGACTCAGTGAGTTCATCAGTCAGAAGCCATAAAATCGATTTTTTCAACTTTGGAAAGCAATAAGCATCAAGTATAACATAAAACAATCCTAGCCTTTGATACCACAGCTGAGTTTTGAGCACTATAACTCTCCTATGGTGCACATACAACCCTACATGCTTTGGATCTACGTTTTCTAGAATTATACATGCATTTTCAATTTTCCAAATCATACATCCTAACTAGCATACAAATTGACAATTGAACAATACAACTAGTTAGATAACTTACCCCTTAGTAGGACTTGTAGTTCTTGGCCTTTGAAAGCTTGAGCACCTCAAGTGTGATACCTCTAATGTATCACAAACACCAAATGCAAGAGGAGGCTTGAGAGAATAGGTTACTTAGCACAAAATCTATATCACTCTCCTAGAATGATGGTGTAGCCAATTTTGGCTCTAAGCAGGTCCTTTTATAGTGTAGCAAATGCTAGTGTTACACCTTGCAAACCCTAATGACCTTTCATATTACTTAGGATCCATGGGTTAAACCTCCATGGACTATATCAATGGTTTAGCCCATCCTAAATAAACATGAATCATTAGCCCACACTGTAAGAATCATTGATTTACATAATCAATCCCCATATATTTAATTAGTCTCTTTTGATCTGAAAATTAATTCCAAATTAATTCTTAATCAATACTAATTAAATAATATGATTTCATATTAATATATTATACTTGTAATGTATTAATAGATCATAAATAACCTAATTCTCAAAAGTCCATCCTATCAAATTGCACTGATGAAGGCAACCCAAAAGGACCATGCTACTATCGGGTCAAGTACATCCCAATTATAGTTATGGGCATAGACGCCTAATCCAACAATAATAACCTAGCATATACACATAAATCACATACTGCCTATCATATATGGGTGTTGGCCTACCCCTTCGGTCTCTTTCAACTGGTAACCGGGGACTATTTCACCCCTACGACTACCACATAATAACATAGCATACTAGCACATAAAGCATAACAGATAGTGGCAAACCAGACAATTATCACAAATACAATCATCTCAAACATAATAACTTGCTGGTCGGTCGGCGTTGGTGCCTTAGGCCCACCTCTACTGGAAGGTAACTCACCTCGCACTGCTCAAGTCCCGTAAACAAAACCCTGGTTGTTGGATGACAAAATCCCGAACTGTCAACATCAAAACAACATCCAATTAATCATTGGGTTCCAATACATATCCATAAGCCCATGCTTGGGGTAAAAGACTACTTTACCCCCATCTTAGTTTGATTCAAGCTCAAGGCCCAATCCAAAGGCCCAAAAGTCAAACTATGAACTAAAGGCCAACATATGGCCTAATTTTCCAAATTGGGCCCAAACCTTTACATGGTCTTACTCTAAGGCCCAACCATTTATTCCAGTCCAAACATTTGGCATTCCATTGGTCCAATATCTCATAAACATCAAGGCCCAATTATGGCCCACCTATGGCCTAATTTTCCAAATTAGGACCAAACCCTCACATGGGCCTTACGCTAAAGCCCATTCAAATATTCTACTCCATATACTTGTTCTTGGATAGCCCATCAATGGCTCAATCACCAAAACCCAATAGTAAGGCCCAACTCAAGGCCCAAGAAAAATTAGAGTTTTCTCATACAATGACGATTAGGGTTAAGTTTTTCTTACTTAAGCCATTAAGGACTTAATCAATTAAGTCCATCACTCTACTAGATAAATCACACAGTGTGTTCGAGTGAAATTCATAATTCAATTCCAATGATCCAATGCGGCTCCCGACAAATCAAAAATACACATTTCCAAAATTAGGGTTTTCCAAACCCTATTTAGGGTTTCCAATAAAATTACAAGCCAATTAATCCAAATTATGTTTTTAGGTTAATTGGGGTTTCATTAGGCCAATTAGGGTTAAATAAGTCAGGCACCACCAACAACGACCTCGGGTAGTGGTGGTCAACGGCGGCTCGCAGCGGCGGCCACCACCTCACGATGTTGGTTATGGTTCTAGTATAATTATGTCCAAGCATCTGAAAAGCAATCTAAACACAAGAAAAAGCACACCGCCACCCAACACAACAGTTGGTGACGGCGGAAGGCGGCAACCATGTAACACCGTATAGTGACAAAGGTTACCACTCTAGGTAAAGTATAGTGACAAGACTCACCTCGAATGATGAACAACTCCTATAAATGCTACTGTTGCACATCGGCCTCTAACACTGGACCAGGATCCACAAATACCCAATTAAGATCTAAGTCCAAACCCTTACTCTTTAGGTCTAAAGGTAGTCCCCTAACAAGCCCATCAGTAACCTAAAACTCATTGGGCCCACCATTGCCTAATAATGAACAGGCTCTCCCGAGGCCTAACTCTCAAGTCTGGTGACAAACCCAATGTAAGGGCCCAAGGCACACACACAAACGAATCCAGATTGGCCATCAGGGACACTTGGTCAGTACGTGGGGCGTACTACAATTACGCTCAGCGTACGTCCTAGATTCACTCTTTCTACTCATTTGTTCTTAAACAGTTAAGACCTTGGCTCATATCACAAATTTGGACTCCCTAATAGATCTTACTCCATAAAGTCAATGACTTTAAGCCTTTGAATGGCTAATAAGGTCACAAACACACAAAAGTCTCACTTTCTTAGCTTAAAATGCTCATATCTCATGCATGGCTTGATTCCAACGTCCAAGTCTTGATTTTTATGACACTACACCACTAAATACACTCAAAGGGGTTGATCATAGTCTCTGGACCTCAATATTTCATAAAGTCTCCAACTTTAGGGACAAAAAACCTAAAATACTCTACTACGATGCACAAATCAAAGAGTGAGAAAGCTTGAGGTTATATACCTCTATATGAAGCTCCCAACACAGATATGCTTAGATCCAAGGGTCTGGACTCTCAATCCTTCTCCAAAGCTTCTTCTTCATACTGTAGCACCTGGTTCCTGGTATGTATTGTTGATTATTAACTCTCCTTATATATTACATTTTAATCTTGGACTCGGCGAGTTGAAGGACTAACTCGCCGAGTAGAAGCTGGACTAGACGCAGGATCTACTATGTCTACTCGGCGAGTAGGCTCGTGGGACTCAACGAGTAGACCTTGTCTGGACTAAAACCCTAACCCGGGTGTTTGCACCCTATTTAAACGATCTAACCCAGCCTCCATTTCCCCTAGCACTCCCAGAGATCTGTAGAACAAAACCCTAGCCCCCTTTGTGTCCTTGTGGGTGATTTTTAGCATTGTGAAGGTGGTTTGGAGCTTGGGAGAAGAAGGAGAAGGTTGAAGAGTGCAAGAAGGGAAGAAGATCCATAATCTACTCTGTGAAGGGCTTCTATTCAGGTAGAAAAGTTCCTACCTTGATCTTTAGTTCATTGAACCCCCCTTTTGTCCCTAAAAAGAGGTTTTAAGCCCTAAGAACCTAAATCTTTATGTGTTTATGGTTAATGTTCTGCAAGGATTTCGGATTTGGACCTTTAGGACATCCTAGTAGCATAAAGTCTCTATGGTTGAGGTGATTGAGGTCCCTATTGAGTGTAGGACCTCTTAAAGAGCTTGGAATTGCATGTTTGAGCTCATAGGGCCATGCATGCACGTAAAGTTTGCAACTTTACGTGGTAAACATGCCCTAGGACCTTAGATCTGTGGTTATGAAGCATTGCATGTCTCATATCTGGCCTACTTGGGAAATGGGTCGAGGAACTCGACGAGTCACAAAGTGGAACTCGGCGAGTTCTATGAAGATGGTCTTATACTCGGCGAGTTGGATGAACAACTCGGCGAATCCTATGAAGATTGCCTGGAGCTCGCCGAGTTGTTCTTCAAACTCGGCGAGTCATATGAACTTTCGCAGAGCAAGAGGGGTTTAAGCGTTGAAGGGTCAACCCTTCACACATGCACGCGGAATTAACCGTGTAATGAAGTCCCCAAAACCCTAAACCCTTGTATGGAGTGTTCTGGTGTGGATTAGAAGCTAGTAGGGGATCTGCTCGAGGAAATCGGCGAGTTGCTCGCGGACTCGGCGAGTCGGGACTCGAGTCGGCCCCATATTCCCGAGTTGTGAGTCAAGGGTGACTCAGTGAGTGGGAGAGGGTCTTGGCGAGTAGGACCGGGTTAGTAAGGGAAGGACTCGGCAAGTTGCTCGCGGACTCTGCGAGTCCAGTCAACTGGAAGTTGACTTTGACTTGGATTTCGACTTGGTCAAGGATAAAAGGGTCATTTTACCCTAAGTACATCTAGCGGTGTTTGAATGATCGTTTTGTGGGAATTATAGCCGGAGGACGTCCAGAGCAGCAGCAGCAGTGGACAGTCAGTTCCTGATCAGATCAGCAACTACTTTGAAGTGAGTTACCTTCCAGTAGCGGTGGGTCTACGGCCACAATGTTGGCCCACCAGTAGGAGTTGTATGATAGATGATGGTCTCTGTGATATTCATCTAGGGTTGCTACTACCTGTGTTATGTTTATGTGCTAGTATGATATGATGCTAGGTGCTTGTGACAGTAGGGGGAGATAGTCCCCTAGATATCCGGTCGGTAGGGCCGAAGGGGTAGTCATACCCAGCGATGTTAGATAGATTCTGATATTGTGATACATGTTATGTGGTAGTAGTAGAGGGGAGAAATAGTTTCCCTAGTATCCGGTCGAGAGGACTGAAGGGGAAGCCAGCACCCAGATATGCTAGGTAGCATCCAGTCGAGAGGACCGAAGGGGAGGCCAGCACCCAGATATGCTAGGCAGTATCCAGTCGAGAGGACCGAAGGGGAGGCCAGCAGCCAGATTTGCTAGGCAGTATCCGGTCGAGAGGACCGAAGGGGTAGGTCGGGCACCCACATATGCCTGACAATTTATGTATGTTATGTGATTATATGGTATGTGGTACAGTGGGGGAACTCACTAAGCTTCGTGCTTACAGTTTTTAGTTTTGGTTTTAGGTACCTCTTCAGCTAAGGGAAAGGAGCCGGCGCGGTAGCAGCATTTCACACACACTCTTGTTTCCACAGTTATGAGTTTATTCTGAGATTGATACTCTTATATTTTGGTTGTTTACATGTTGTGGATTTCAAATTTGGGTTTTAGATGTGAAATGGTTTAATTAAACAATGTTTCAACTACTAATGTTTTTTAAGTAATGTTTTGAAAATGAAATTTTTGGACGTGAAAATTGGGTCGTTACAAGTTGGTATTAGAGCCCTGGTTTGAGGGATTTGGACTCACCTTCAGGGGTGTCTAAACTCAAATCGAGGGAGTAAAAGATTTTCCAAAAATAATTGTTTTCTAAGAATTAAGAAAAGGGTTTGAGAAAGAACGAAGTGTGTGATGTGCGCAACCGGCCGAGCTTAAGTAAGTATTCCCCAAAGTACCCATACAAGCTTATGTTGTGTTTATCAGTTTTAGTAGAACAGCATGCTAGAACAGGACTAAGGATCTAGTAGTGATGCCTTATGTTCCTGCTTTATGTGCTTCAGTGTATGAAAATTACATGCTAGAATTGAGTAGACAGCAGTAGGATAGCCTGTTAGGTTATGCCTGATAGTATGAGTATTAGCTCTGTATGCTAGATCAGTTTCTCTCTATGAGAGCGGATTTGCTTGAGATTGTTCCCTTAGTTCGAATGCTGCTTGCTTTGTGCTTTGTGGGACTCTGAGTGGTGGGAGTTAGCCATTAGGTGAATACGTCACGTCACATGTGATCAGGGTTGAATAATCTTAGAGTGCTTGATTTGGCCCTATTGCGCAGCTCTCGTTTGAGTCTAACCGTTGTAGGGACGAGTCTGTTACTCGAAGGATTATCCGAGCCTCACCCCATGTGATGGTATTCAGGTAATGGTTAACTGGCATTACTAGGAGGCCTTCAGCCGCTGAGGACCTAGTAGGGTGGAGCCTGAGATTTCCCAGGGCAAGCCTAGGATGAGTATAGCGGTGATCAGCAGTAGTGGAAGGAATTTGGTGGAGTCGAGGCAGTCCTTGAAGAAGGTACGGATAGATATGAAAGGTAGTATGGGCCCGTACTACTGAAAGCAGAGGATCTGTACCCGAACCAAGGAAGGCCAAGATAAGACCAGGGAACTTGTAAGTGCTTGTGATCCCTCAAGAAGTATCAATATCACGAATGATTGTTATTTATGTATTGTAGAATGGTGGTACTACGATCGAGGCCGATAGATGGCAGTTCAGGAAAGGGTTCAGGTTCGGGATTAGGTTCCGAGCCAGTGGATGAGGGACTACACGAGTTCATCGCGTCAGAGATCACCAGGGGTATCCTAGAGTCGACCCCCATTATCTTCGGGTCGATCAAGGAGGGGATCATCGAGTTGATGGAAGATCGCCTCCGGGCATTCAGGAGCGACATGGCATCTGGCCAGTCGGGATCTCGTACACTGTCCTTTAAGGACTTCAGGGGCAGTGGTGCGCCAGATTTCCACGGGGTGAAAGACCCCATTGCCGCCAGATGATGGATTGCAGACATCGAGTCTGCACAGTTGACTAGCTTCTGCCCCGAGGGGTCGAAGGTGAGGTATGCAACAGGGTGCTTATGAGACCGAGCTCGAGACTGGTGGGAGTCAGTGGGTGACTCATTGGGAGCCTCAGCGATCGAGGCTATGACTTGGTCAGATTTTGTGACCAGATTCAGGGCAGAGTTTGCGCCGGCTGTCGAGCTTCAGCAACTGGCCAGGGAGTTTTTGGACATGAGACAAACGACGGAGACTGTGGCGGAGATCACCGCCAAGTTCCGGGAGAGGGCACTGTTGGTGCCCCAATATGTGGGTGATGAGGACATGAGGAGGACCCGCTACCATGACATGCTCTGAGCTGATATTCGGGAGCACGTTAGTTTTTCAGCTTGCCCCACCTTGGACTCCATGATTGCCAAGGCGAGGGAGATGGAGATAGATTTGGAGCACATCCGGAAATGGAAGGCGGAGGAGGGACAGTCAGGAGGGGCTTCGGGGAAGAAGCCCAAGGGATCAGATGTGGGGCCGAAAGGCCAACAGGGACGGGGTCGCTGCAGGAAGTGCGGCAAGTCGCACGAGGGGGCGTGCAGGTCGGGATCATCAGGATGCTATAAGTGCGGCAAGCCTGGGCACTTTAGCAGGGATTGCACTGCTCCGGCAGCAGTTATTCAAACGTCTGAGTTGCTGTGTTTCCACTGCAACCAGAGGGGCCACAAGAAGGCCAATTGCCCCAAGTTGACAATTTCAGCGCCGGTAAAGACGCCAGCTCCAGCGACCCTGCGGATCACGGATGGCCGAAAGGGCGAGGCAGAGCCTTTAGTGGTGAGGAGCCGGGCATTTCAGCTGACCGCCGAGGAGGCACGCGCTGCACCTGATGTGGTGACGGGTATGATTCTTTCCTTCTCATTTATTTATATGATGTTATGATATTGATATGTGCTCGGTTTACGTATATATATGTATTAGGATCGTTCCATGTGAACGGAATCCCAGTCCAGGTGTTGTTCGACTCGGGTGCTACCCGATCGTTTGTTTCCCTTGCGCTTAGCAAGAAGTTCGCTGAGTCTTCGGGCATGTTGGATTTCCCTTTAGAGGTAGAAATTGCCGATGATCAATCGGTGCGGGCATCGATGGTGTTTCGGGATTGTGTATTGCGTTTGTTTGAGGAGTGCTACCTGGTAGACTTGGTTCCCATTTCGTTGCGTGGGAACAAGGTGATTATAGGCATGGATTGGTTGAGCCCCAATGGGGCGGTGATAGATTGCGCACAGCAGCTGGTGTGAGTCAGGACCCTAGGTGGGGGAGAGTTAGTGATTCATGGCGAGAGGCCACATTGTGGACCCTCAGTCTGTTCAGCAGCGAGGGCTAGACGATACCTTCAGCAGGGATGCGCAGGTTATGTCGCGTATGTGATGGATACCCGGGAGGCGGGTAAGGTGACGGTGAGCAAGGTTCCGGTGGTGCGAGATTTCGCAGATGTTTTTCCATAGGAGCTTCCTGGGATACCTCCGGAGCGACAGCTGGAGTTCAGGATTGACCTCGTTCCTGGTGCGGCTCCGATAGCCAAAGCACCGTATCGGTTGGCTCCTCCTGAGATGCAGGAGTTGTCTACGCAACTGCAGGAGCTGTTAGACAAGGGATTCATTCGACCGAGCAGTTCACCCTGGGGAGCCCTAATTCTGTTCATGAAAAAGAAGGACGGGTTGCATCAGATGTGTATAGATTACTAGGAGCTGAACAAGGTAACGGTGAAGAACCGTTACCCACTCCTGAGGATTGATGATCTCTTTGACCAGCTTCAGGGAGCGTCTTGGTTTTCCAAGATCGATTTGCATTCGGGTTATCATCAGATGAGGGTCAGAGAGGAGGATGCGCAGAAGACCGCGTTTCAGACGCGCTATGGCCATTATGAGTTCGTGGTGATGCCGTTTGGGCTCACCAATGCTCCTGCCGCGTTCATGGACCTCATGAACCGCGTATGCAGACCGATGCTGGATCGGTCTGTGATAGTTTTCATTGACGACATCTTGGTTTATTCCAAGACACAGGAGGAGCATGAGGAGCATCTGAGAGAGGTTTCAGAGATCCTGAGGAGGGAGAGCTTGTATGCCAAGTTCTCCAAGTGTGAGTTTTGGTTGCGCGAGGTGCAATTTCTTAGACACCTTGTCAACCAGAACGGGATTCTAGTCGACCCGGCCAAGGTCAAGGCCGTGATGATGTGGGAGGTTCCTACGTCTCAATCCGAGATTCGGAGCTTCCTAGGATTAGCAGGCTACTATCGGAGATTCATTCAGGATTTCTCCAAGATAGTCGTACCCCTGACACGGCTGACGAAGAAAGCCGTGGTCTTTCGGTGGGGACCCGAGCAACAGGCTGTGTTTGAGACGCTGAGACAGAGATTGTGCGAGGCGCCAATCTTAGTCCTGCTAGAGGGCATAGAGGATTTTGTGGTTTACTGTGATGCGTCCATTTCAGGGTTGGGCATGGTACTGATGCAGAGGGGGCATGTCATTGCTTACGCTTCGAGGCAGCTCAAGCCTCATGAGGCGAACTACCCGACGCATGATTTGGAGTTGGGGGCAGTAGTTTTCGCCCTCATGATTTGGCAACACTACCTCTATGGAGTCCAGTGTACCATCTACACAGACTACAAGAGTTTGAGGTACCTCATGGATTAGCTGAATCTGAACATGAGGCAGCGTCGGTGGTTGGACGTGGTGAAGGACTATGATTGTGAGATCCTTTACCATCCGGGGAAGGCCAATGTGCTGGCCGATGCACTTAGCCGCAAGGTGGCGCCGATCAGGGATATTTGTATGAGGATGACCGTAGTGACTCCCCTGTTGGAGCAAATTCGGGAGGCTCAACAAGAGACTATCAAGGAGGAGCATCGGAAGAGCGAGCGTGTGGTGGGTCAGGTTTCCTCCTTCGATTATGATAGCCGAGGACTATTGACACTACACCGTAGGGTGTGGGTGCCGTATCACGCAGGCGTGCGCCAAATCTTGATAGAGGAGGCGCATAAATCCCGATTCTCTATTCATCCAGGGGCGACGAAGATGTATAGGGATTTTCATCTAGATTATTGGTGGCCCTACATGAAGCAGGATGTGGCTTGGTACGTCGAGCAGTGCTTGACCTAGGTCAAGGCCGAACATCAGATACCGCATGGAAAGATGCAGCCGTTGGACATCCCGTTATGGAAATGGGAAGATATCACGATGGATTTTATCACAAAGCTTACTAGGAGCCCGCGTGGAGTAGATTCGATTTGGGTCATCATGGATCGATTGACCAAGAGTGCTCATTTTATTCCGATTCAGGAGAGCATTTCGGCCGAGAAATTGGCCAACATCTATATTAGGGAGATCACGGGGTGCCAGTATCTGTTATCTCGGACAGGGATGTGTGATTTACTTCCAGGTTTTGCAAGAGGTTTCATGACAAGTTGGGCACTCGGTTGCATTTTAGCACTGCCTTTCACCCGCATACAGATGGTCAGAGCGAGCGGACCATCCAGACTCTGGAGGATATGTTGCGGGCGTGCGTGCTAGACTTTGGTGGTAGCTAGGATACTTATCTTCCCTTGGCTGAGTTCTCGTACAACAACAACTACCACGCGAGTATCGACCGCCCTCCATTCGAGATGTTGTATGGACGGAGGTGCAGGACCCCTATATGTTGGGGAGAGGTTGGTCAGAGAGTTATGGGGAGCACCGAAGTGGTGCTCAAGACTACCGAGAGGATTCAGCAGGTTCGGAGCAGGCTGCAGACTGCGCAGAGTCGGCAGAAAAGTTACACCAACAAGCGCCGATCCGACCTGGAGTTCCAGGTTGGGGATATGGTTCTCCTGAAGGTGTCACCTTGGAAGGGCGTCATTCGATTTCGAAAGCGGGGCAAGTTGGGCCCAAGGTATATTGGGTCGTTCAAGGTTGTAGCCCGGGTGGGCAAGGTGGCGTATAGGCTGGATCTGCCAGCCGAGCCCCGTCAAATACACAGCACTTTCCATGTTTCTCAGCTGCGGAAGTGTCTGGTAGACGACTCCGCAGTGGTTCCGTTAGAGGACATTCAGGTTGATGGCGGCCTGAATTATGTTGAGAGACCAGTAGCAATCATCGATCGGAAGTCGAAGGATTTGAGGAACAAGCAAGTGGAACTCGTGAAGGTGCAATGGCCGCACCGGAAGGGATCAAAGTGGACTTAGGAGCCGGTGGAAGAAATGATTGAGCATTACGCTGAGCTATTTCCGAAGCAAGCAACAGACTTCGAGGACGAAGTCTAAAATAAGTTGGGGAGATTTGTAGTACCTAGTTCCTGGTATGTATTCTTGATTATTAACTCTCCTTATATATTGCATTTTAATCTTGGACTCGGCGAGTTGAAGGACTAACTCGCCGAGTAGAAGTTGGACTAGACGCGAGATCTACTCTGTCTACTCGGCGAGTAGGCTCGTGGGACTTGGCGAGTAGACCCTGTCTGGACTAAAACCCTAACCCGAGTGTTTGCACCCTATTTAAACGATCTAACCCATCCTCCATTTCCCCTAGAACTCCCAGAGATCTGTAGAACGAAACCCTAGCCCCCTTTGTGTCCTTGTGGGTGATTTTTAGCATTGTGAAGGTGGTTTGGAGCTTGGGAGAAGAAGGAGAAGGTTGAAGAGTGCAATAAGGGAAGAAGATCCGGAATCTACTCTGTGAAGGGCTTCTATTCAGGTAGAAAAGTTCCTACCTTGATCTTTAGTTCATTGAACCCCCCTTTTGCCCCTAAAAAGAGGTTTTAAGACCTAAGAACCTAAATCTCTACGTGTTCATGGTTAATGTTCTGCAAGGACTTCGGATTTGGACCTTTAGGGCATCCTAGTAGCATAAAGTCTCTGTGGTTGAGGTGATTGAGGTCCCTATTGAGTGTAGGACCTCTTAAAGAGCTTGGAATTGCATGTTTGAGCTCATAGGGCCATGCATGCACGTAAAGTTTGCAACTTTACGTGGTAAACATGCCCTAGGACCTTAGATCTGTGGTTTTGAAGCATTGCATGTCTCAGATCTGGCCTACTTGGGAAATGGGTCGAGGAACTCAGCGAGTCCCAAAGTGGAACTCGGAGAGTTCTATGAAGATGGTCTTAGACTCGGCGAGTTGGATGAACATCTCGGCGACTCCTATGAAGATTCCCTGGAGCTCACCGAGTTGTTCTTCAAACTCGGTGAGTCATATGAACTTTCGCAGAGCAAGAGGGGTTTAAGCGTTGAAGGGTCAACCCTTCGCACCTGCACGCGGAATTAACTGTGTAACGAAGTCCCCACAACCCCAAACCCTTGTATGGAGTGTTCTGGTGTGGATTGGAAGCGAGTAGGGGATCCGCTCGAGGAACTCGACGAGTTGCTCGCGGACTCAGCGATTCGGGACTCGAGTTGGCCCCATATTCCCGAGTGGTGAGTCAAGGATGACTCAGTGAGTGGGAGAGGGTCTTGGCGAGTAGGACCGGATTAGTAAGGGAAGGACTCGGCGAGTCCAGTCAACTGGAAGTTGACTTTGACTAGGATTTCGACTTGGTCAAGGGTAAAAGGGTCATTTTACCCTAAGTACATCTAGCGGTGTTTGACTGATCGTTTTGTGGGAATTATAGCCAGAGGACGTCCAGAGCAGCAGCAGTAGATAGTCAGTTCCCGATCAGATCAGCAACTACTTTGAGGTGAGTTACCTTCCAGTAGCGGTGGGTCTACAGCCACAATGTCGGCCCACCAGTAGGAGTTGTATGATAGATGATGGTCTCTGTGATATTCATCTAGGGTTGCTACTACCTGTGTTATATTTATGTGCTAGTATGATATGATGCTATGTGCTTGTGACAGTAGGGGGAGATAGTCCCCAAGATATCCGGTCGGTAGGGCCGAAGGGGTAGTCATACCCAGCCATGTTAGATAGATTCTGATATTGAGATACATGTTATGTGGTAGTAGTAGACGGGAGAAATAGTTTCCCCAGTATCCGGTCAAGAGGACCGAAGGGGAGGCCAGCACCCAGATATGCTAGGCAGCATCTGGTCGAGAGGACCGAAGGGGAGGCCAGCACCCAGATATGCTAGGCAGTATCCGGTCAAGAGGACCGAAGGTGAGGCCAGCACCCAGATATGCTAGGCAATATCCGATCGAGAGGACCGAAGGGGTAGGTCGGGCACCCAGATATGCCTGACAATTTATGTATGTTATGTGATTATATGGTATGTGGTACAGTGGGGGAACTCACTAAGCTTCGTGCTTACAGTTTTCAGTTTTGGTTTCAGGTACCTCTTTAGCTAAGGGAAAGGAGCCGGCGCGATAGCAGCATTTCACACACAGTCTTGTTTCCGCAGTTATGAGTTTATTCTGGGATTGATACTCTTATATTTTGGTTGTTTACATGTTGTGGATTTCAAATTTGGGTTTTTGATGTGAAATAGTTTAATTAAACAATGTTTCAACTACTAATGTTTTCTAAGTAATGTTCTAAAAATGAAATTTTTGGACGTGAAAATTGGGTCGTTACACATACCAAGAACACAAAAAACCACCCAAAGGCTCTCAAATTCACTCACAAGCTCTATGAATGAAGGTTTAGAGTTTAAGAGGGTTTGTTGATTGAGAATGTGGCCAGGAATAAGGCCATCATATCCTTTATATAGGGACACACCCAAAATTAGGGTTTTCACTCTAGGCCTAGTACGCCCAGCATACCCTCTGGTACGCCTAGCATACTAGGTGGCTCCGCTTAAAAATCACGCACATGAGTATGCTAAGCGTACACACACATACGCCCAATGTACTTAGCTGCCACCTTTCTCAAATAAGGGACTTATCCTGCCAAAACTTCAAACTTCTAAAGCTTCCTTGATATAACTCCATTTTCAATGAACCTCATATCCACAGAATGGTGACGAGATGCCCTACGCTTCTAGCAACTCATCGCAACCCCGAGGCTTCCTCATGCCCAGGTTGCAGCCCACGAACCCTAATCACGGACGATTTGAAATAGGATGTTACAGGCCACCACCTCATGGTGGTGGTTATGAGTTTCTTAAATATACTAGTAACAAATTACAATTATACAATGCAATATCTCAAAATAAACCCACACACAGATAAACACACCCACACAGCCACCCTTGTGGTGGTCGGCGGTGGTAGAGGGTGGCAGCCACTACCTCACGGTAGTGGTGGTGGTTTTCCTCATGAAATCGGGCCAAGAAACACCACACACAATACACTCTTTCGGGTTGCAACATGAATCCAGCCACCCAGCTGGTGGCGTACGGCGGCGACGATGACACGAAACAGCGGGCAGTAGCGGCGGCTAACGGCAACAGCCACCATGGCAACCATGGTGGTTTTCCTTGCATTTTTTTGTTCAACAACAACACACATACACATGCCTGGAACACAACAACACTGGGTTGTGCACTCAATCAACAAAACTTGTGGCGACATATGGTGGTTGGAGATGACAGCCAACAACTCACGGGTGTGGTGGTTGGTTATCTTGATTCCGTGCCCAAAATAACACACATACTTCACTATTAGCTCCGAAAGCAGCCCTTAAAGGCGAACACACACGCATTCAACTACCTACAAGGTGGCAGGACATCACCGGAATGCCACAGAAATGGCGAGTGGCGACCAAAACGGCGATTACGGCCCCATACAACTAAACAGAATGAAAGAGATGAAATATAGCCTCACTGTGAGCATTCCAATCGGGCACGACTCGTGTTCGCAGGTCACAACTTCGTCTTCGTTCTTAGTGGGGTTTCACCAACCATTTACGACTTCACCGATGGCAGTAAGGGAAGTGACGGTTAAAGAAGGAGAAGAAGAAGAACGGAGGAAGTTCGGTGCTCTTCTGGCGGCCACTAGCTGATCGGAAAAACGCGTTACATAGATGGCGGAACTGGCAGTTGAGAATGAGGGTGGCGGCCGGTGGTGGGAGACATAAGGTGGCGGCTGATATGGTTCCCAGGGTTAGGGTTATGGAACAGTTAAATACTCGGCACTTTTTAAACTTTATTCCATAATGGCTGAAATAATCCCTCCCCATAAACAGCTTTTCAAACCATGTCTATAATTGACGATTTATACCCTGCCTTCTAAAATCCTTTCAAATCAAGTCTAATATTTTACCAAACGGCCCCTCCCTCTACAAATTATTTTCAAATGAAGTTCTTATGTTACCAAATACCCCTGTCTTCTAAGAATCTTTACAAAACGAATCTCGAATTTACACTTTAACCCCCAAATAATCAAAATTATAACATTTGGCTCCTGAAAACCAACACTCCACTAAATATTATGGACTTTAGGGCTACTATTCATATTAATTTTATCTATTTTATTTATTTAATAACCGGGTCTTACACGAGATTTCATATACATTCAAGTTATATGAATTTCTTGAACCACATAAATATTTGGGGTTTGAAATGCTCATGTTGAACTAGAAAGTCAGGAAAAAGTAAATAGTATGTTTGAGACAGATTATGATGATGGATGTGCGAGTAAACCAATAATCAAGTTGTTGATCAAAAATTAAACCATACTAATTTGGGAATCAACGATCACAATCATGAGAAATGATATGTCATTGTTGGTGTATGTTGAGAGTTTTATGAACATTGATTAGGTCATAAAGGTTCTTTATCTACCAACTATGTATTTGTTAAATAATAATTTCATTGGATTAAATTTAAATGTAATAAATAGCGATGTTCTTTAATAAAAGTGCCTATTATAGCAATGTTCTTGTTAGTGTTGATCATAATAACAACCTATTATCGAGATCTTTTTAATTGTGTAATTTATTTAAAATAATATATGATTTTTTTATAACTACACAACCAAGGTTCCACGGAACAACACAATTTTCTGTTTGGACTATAAAAAGAGATGACTATGTTGAAGATTAGATTTGAACTAGATAAATTTTATCAATTCTATGGATATTCTTTAATGATGATTAAGTGGAGGAATTACAAATGCTTTCAGTCAAAATAAGATAGAAAAGAGATGGTCGGTAATTGAGAAGAAACCTTTCTCGATCGGTCATATTTTAAATTTTAATAAAAAAATTCTTATGTGCCTTTCAGTTTATAAAACTTTTTTTTTTATTTTACCATATAATTTATTTCATTTGATTGTTTGTCTAAATTTTGTATAAGGTGAAATATAATGATGAATAATGGAGATGAGAAAAGGTGCCTGTTTTGTTGATTGACCTGATCATGGATCCCTGTAAATGTTGTTACCAGGTTTGGATTTTCACTTATGTGACATATTCCTTGCTTCTTAACTTCATTTATATGGTGTTTACTTTTTTCATTAGTTGTTTTATTCCTCTTGGAGTATAGGAGTGTGCTTGGTGCTCGCTTTCCGATGAAGCGAATAAATCTAGATTTTCTAAATAACTTATGCCATCTTCAAGCATGGAAACCATAATATGTCTACAAAGTCAACTTTGGCTTGGTTGTACATCAATCTCCAGCAAGAATTGTGGACAAAAGTGACACATCTTTGCAAAAATTACAATTAAACCCTAAAAAGAAACATAAATAGAGTTTAGTGATTTATTTGTGGTCTCTTATAACATGACAATAGTAAGTTGTAATACCTTATTTGTGCTTAAGAAGTTATAACATCTAATTATGGTCATGGACCTTGTCATCAAAAGAAAAGCATTTCTCTTATATATTCATGTTCAATATGCATAAATCATGTGTTTAAGTGTAGGTGATAACCTATTTGAATGGTATATCATATATGTTCATGTTTAGGTTCAATTGTTACCTTTTTTTCCCAGTAATGTATTATTTCTTTGCAATCGTTTCATTTTAGGGGTAAAAGATGCAATATGAAATATTTTACCCGTTAACTGGTTACTTGGTTGTAAAAATTGTGTAAATTGCATAAATTGATAAAAAAAAAAAGTGAAACATTGTTTCATGAATGAATCCCCTTTTCTAATTGTTTTTCTTTTCGACTTTTGCGGATAACGACCATTTACTACTTACAATTCCAGGTATGTTGCAAACATTGGTTAACGTGAAAACATGAGCGACTTATTGTCTATGCTAATTAAACTTTTAGGTTTGCAAATTTAGGTAGATTTCATGGATGATGCTATTTAATATTCATTTTCTGAGTGTTGCCACTCTCTTGTGACTGAACATGCTGGAAAGAACTCCAATAAAAGTTCCAACCATTGCGCTAATTTTTTCTCCTTTTTAATGATTTCACACAAATTTTACCTTAGTATGCTGATCTGTTTAATTTATTGCAATGGTACAGGAGAAATTCTAATTGTAAGGGTTCAAACATCAATAGGAATGAGAAAGAAATTCTGATTAAATACTAGAAATAACAATATACTTTCAGTTATTTGTGTGTTATAGTATCATAGTCTTATTTCTTTCTGTCAAGGCACGTACTTTCAATTTTTCCTTATTAAGCCATTCTATTATGAGAACTCATTCCTTATTAAGCATTGTATTTTCAGTCTTAACTCTACCCGATCATAGCATTGTACTTTCAACTTTTCCATACACTTTGGTCATTCTTAAACTTCGATTTAACTGTACCTTGGGTCATGCTTAGTACGGACCTCAAAAAGTACCTAGTATATATATATATATATATATATATATATATATATATATATATATATATATATATATATATATATATATAAGTAGTTTTTTTGTCATGTGTCACCATGTTAGACATTGTAATAAATATCATGACACTTGTCAATCTATTGGCACTTGTAATTAATATCATGACACTTATCAATCTATTAATTCTCCATTTCAAATTTCAATTTTCAAAATTTAAATTTAAATACATTAAATTAATAATATTAGAATAAAAATAAAATAAAATTTATACAAATTATAATAAAACAAAATTTATACAAATTATAAGATTATATATTTTATGTATTTATTCGAATCAATGATTATAATTTTATATATAACTAAAAAAAATATTTTTTAATTAATAAGTTATTTAAAATTATTAATTAATACTTTTGAGTTTTTACTTAGAAAGTTTAATTAATTTTCTAACCATGGTTCTCACGGGTTATAAACTAATATATATATATATATATATATATATATATATATATATATATATATATATATATATATATATATATATATATATGAAACCATCTTATCTTAAAAGCTCTTCATTTGAAATGAGAAGGCTATAAAAATGACATATAAGCACCTTCCACAGTAATCTAAATATCATTAAAAATGCCTCCATATTAGTCGTGGGTTTAATATGAAGAGATTCCATTCTTGGGTTGCATATGTGATTCATGGAGCCCATTTTTTCCTGCAAACTAACTTACTCATATATATATATATATATATATATATATATATATATATATATATATATATATATATATATGACACTGTCTTATCTTAAAAGCTCTTCATTTGAAATGATAAGACTTATAAAATAAGGTATAAGTACCTTCCACGGTATCAACTAAATATCGTTAAAAAGGCCTCCACATTAGTCATGGGCTTTTTAACATGAAGAGATTCCATTCTTGGGTTGCATATGTGATTTACGGAGCCTATTTTTTTCTATTTTTTGAACCGGCAAACTAACTTACTCCTACATATCACTTATATATCCTACTCAAACGTGAACTCATGACCTCTCAATTGAGAGTGTCACTTCTTGTCGCTAGGCCAAAGGCCATTTGGTCAATTTTTCCAATTAGTTGATGTCGCCTCCTCCTTGACTAGCGGTAGACTTAAGTCACTTGATGTCGCCTCCTCCTTCAGCACAATCAGTTCACTCCATCAACATATTTCGTACGATCTACTTCACCACCACCAAGTTCCCTAATGGTTTTTGAGGGTCATGGCTTTCGAGGGTGTTTAAGATTTCATTTAAAAACAATTTATAGATTTATTGACCTTTTAAAAAATCAATAAATCAAAAAATGTTTGTCAATATGAAAAAGACTTTTAAAACAATTTCTTAACTCTACAAAAAGGAGATTTCAAAAAAGGTACTTGAAAATGTTAAAAAGATTTTTAAAACAACTACTTTTTTAACCTTTTAAAAAGAATTTTTCAATAAATTATGTGTAACAATCCAAAAACCGGATAAAATTTTTTCATTTTCAATTAAAAATTGCAACCATAATTTTTTTTCCAAAATCCCTTACAAAATAAACATGTCAAATTATCAGAGTAACAACATATATAAGTGCGGAAAATAGTAGAGAGTGAATGTTGCTCCATCAAACCGAGCTCTTCCCTTTAGTATCGGAAGTACCTGAAACCACAACACAAATTGTAAGCAAAAACTTAATGAGTTTCCCCAGAATACAACATAACATACAAACAATTTCCATGGGCTAACCGCATAGTCTTCTTCCCCTAAAATGTCATGGGCTACCCCCATGGTCTGTTATCCAAGTGTCATGAGCTACCCCTATGGTCTTCCATACAAGTGTCACAGGCTACCCCCGAGGTCTTGCAGACAAGCAACCATATAGACAATTATCATTCCACATGATAAGTAATGGGTTAACATTGGTACCATTGACCCATGGATATAGTGAGAAGACTCGCCTCGGTCTACTAGTAAATACTAACTGCTTGGCTACTGAACCAACAAACTTACACTGAATATACACAAATTATCCTAATCAGAATTAGGTCACAGACTAAGAACATTGGCCAAAACCCTAAGTCCAACACCTAAAATATGTCTCATTCGCCTTTCCCATAATGAGCCTAACCATATTCAGCCTCTCCACAATAAAGGGCTCCATGGCCCAAAAGGCCCAAACCACAAAATGCAAGGCCCACAAACAGAAAATTGGGCCCATTTATCCTAAGCAAGCCAAGGACAAAAACTAGTTAAGGCCCAAAACTCACAAAAGTCCAATAATTGACCAATGGCCCACTAGGCATATGCGCTGTGTAACATCAGTATGATTTGCATCAATCCTCCAAAATTATGTGTGACGTATGTCTTAGTACACCCACGTACTAAGCTGTTAAGCACTTTCAACTACTAAATGCTTAATCTATGCTGTCACACCCCAAAACCATGAACGGCGGAAACGTTCTGGGGCGGAGGACATCATGTACAGTATCACAATAATGAATAACAGTAAACAAGCAACAACATCATCCATTGCATTAATAATATAATTTGATACATGTGTGTTATGTCAAGTTATATAGACACCAAAATATACATATCAAAATAAAAGATGAGTCTTGAACGAACTCCATCTTCTCAAAAGCCTGGCACCTGTACCTGTCTATTGGTGACCTGAGAATACAAGTTATTTTGAAAGCGAGTATCAGCTTAAAGCCGGTGAGATCATAAGTATATTAATGTCTGTGTTTGTATGAAAGCATTTGTAAGATGTTTTGTAAGACGTTTTGTACAATGTTTTGTAAAAATGTTTGAACTCTCCTAGAAAACCCTATGTTACCTACTAATGGTAGCCTTCTACCAAGGCATCTAGTGTCTGAGTATATGTCTCTTGTTAGAGTGTGTATTTTCCCAAATCCGACTATCATTAACCAAAAATATAGTTTTTGCATTACCGTGCATCGTGTGAATATTCACGAAGTGAATGTAATGGGAAAATATCGTAGTACTGTAGTATTTGTAATAAGTGACTACTGCTGTACTAACTACCTTAAAAACAAAAGGCGTTTAAAGTAATATGTGTTTGACATGTATCCTGCTGCTGACTCTAGTAAAACGACGATGTAAGACGCCGTAAGAAATGACATTTGGCACCCATAGACCTCCAAGTCCCACTGTAGCGAGCAGCAAGGTGTAGGATAGTCAATCCAGTATAGATCTATATGCAAAATCATACGCTCCCCAATTAAGGAGATTCGGGATACAAATACGGTCATGACAGGATGTGCCATGACCCGTCTAATGGTTCACATAACTGCATGAATGTACATGTAATGAATGTGCTAACTGTAAAGTGTACTCTTTCTCTGTCTAGCATGTATGTACTGAAATGTTCTGCGTGTGCTAGCTGTAATGTATGTTCTCTCTCTATCTAGCATATATAGTAATGTACTGTGTGTACTAGATGTAATGTGTGTTCTCTCTATCTAGCATGTATAGTAATGTATTGTATGTATTACTCGTACTGACTCATGAATGAACTGACTCATTGTATGTTTCGTTGTTCTTAGTAATAGTATTAGTATCCTCCTGTGCTACCCCTATGGTAGCTTACTAGTGATGTAACTGGTACGTATGAACATGGAAGTATACCCTTGCTAATAAAGGGTATTGAATGGACTGGAAGAGCCTTTATGTCTATATATGTATACCTAATATATAACAAATATTTAGATGACCTTCGGACGGATAACCGATGCCCTACAACCACATCCCAACGAGGAAAAGGAGATAAAGCGAGTCGGCCTTCCTAAGCCCTTTAAACATTGCTTATATAACTATACATACATAGGCATGCATTTGATATTAAGTATAAAAGAGTTTAAGTAATAATATTTGATAAGTAAAACAGTTTGTAAAACAATTTGAACAGTAAGAAAACCACTGGCTTTGTAGTTATTAATCACATGTGATTGATGTAATAACTATAAGTATTTCACTTGTATTCCCCCCCCCCCCTTAAAAGCATTTAAAAACATTTAAACCATTGATTAGGGGTATCAACTCAGCTGTAGTGAGTGGTACGGATGACCTAAAGATGTAGGATTGCTAGGAGTCAAGTGGAATCTTGAACACACTCTACGATCCTAGTTAACATATAATATCACTTATATGTATCCAATTAGACTTTAAACAACTAATAAATAAAGTCAAGACACTCTAGGACATGTTAAACACCTTATATAAATGTTATAAGTCCCAAGTATTGCATCTAAGTGTTGTAGGGAAAGGCTAGTGTGTTTGAGGTTCAAGGAAAACTCCTTTAGGGAGTTTACGGTTTTGTGGTCACTAGCAAAAGGGTTTACGGTCGTAAACTCACCCACTTGTTGACCATTTGATGTTTGAAGCCTTAAGAGTCCCTAGAAGCTTTTCTACTTGTTGTATGTGACCATGGAAGGTACTAGGGCACCATTTCACTCCTAATTGGAGTTTACGGTCGCTAAACCGTTTTCCTTTGGGTTTACTACCGTAAACCCATAAGGTTTATAGTATTTTGGGCTTTTCAAGTCCTTAGCTCATCTAGGTAATAGTCTAGGTTAGATTCTAAGCATAAGGAATAAATATGGGACATTTATACACTCTTTGGGGTGTTTACGGTTTTGGGAGATCCCCAAACCGTAAACACATATAAATGAGTGATTTTTGTGCTTTTGTGTGATAAACTCATCAAGGAAGGATCTATACAAGTCCCTAAGGCATGGTGAAGCATCTAGGCACCCTAAGGCACCCTTTGGCACCATTACTTGGTGTTTACGGTTCAAGAACTTCTTGAACTGTGAACACCTTGTTCTTGGTGTTCTAGGGACTTTTCCTTGATATTAATTTGTATAGCAAGCTTTAAAAGACTCTAGGATAGAAGTACTTACTTTGTGGAAGCTTGAAATTAGCTAAAATTCCGAGAACACTAGTGTGTGTTCTTGGTGTTCTTGGTGAAAAGGAAGAATCAACCTTTTTGGAATGATTTCACGGTTAGAAGTGTTTTTAAACACTAGATCTAAGCATATAATCACTTAAGGAAGCTAGAAACACTTACTAGATTGAAGATCTTGAAAATCTTTTTGGATGATACTTGAGAGAGAATGGTTTTGGATCTTGAGAAGTTTTGGAAAAAGTGGAAAAATGACTAGATCTTCCATATATACTCTCAGATTTAGGGTTTTTGTCAGAAAATATTTTATTCAAGCAGTAAACTCTAATTTCTTAGAGCTTTGGAATAACTGTTTTGCACAATAACCCTAGTGCATCCTCTCTCCTGTTATCACTAAAGTGTGAAATCCTGAAATAATCAAACTTACTCTAAAAAGTCTGAAAATTAACAACAACTGTTCTGACTTCTATTGACTTGATATGTTTGTACAGAATAAGTAGTTACAAATAACTAAGTAAAAAGACGAGGATATTTCAGTTTCATCTGATCCTCACACTCCCAAGTGAATTTCGGTCCACGCTTGGGCTTCCAGCGAACCTTCACTATCGGGATACGACTTTGTTTCGTCTGCTTGACCTTTCGGTCCATGATCTCTACTGGTTCCTCCATGAAGTTGAAGCTCTCGTTGATCTCGATCTCGTCGAGTGGGATAACAAGAGTCTCGTCGGACAGACACTTTTTCAAGTTCGATATGTGGAAGGTAGAATGTATGTTACTGAGTTCGCGCGGTAAGTTAAGTTTGTAAGCTACAGGGCCGATTCTTGCGAGAATCTCGAAAGGTCCAATGTACCTGGGATTTAGCTTTCCACGCTTTCCGAAGTGTATTAAGCCCTTCCAGGGTGAGACTTTCAATAGAACATGGTCACCCACCTGGAATTCCAACGGTTTCCTACGTTTATCAGCGTAGCTTTTCTGTCGGTCTCCGGAGGCTTTTAATCGTTCATGGATCTGAACGATCTTCTCCGTTGTTTCCCGTATGATTTCTGGGCCTGTGAGAGTGCTTTCAGGAACTCGTCCTTTAGCTAACTGGGTATCACCCACCTCATCCCAGCATAGAGGGGATCTGCACTTTCGGCCATAGAGGGCCTCGAATGGAGCAGCCTTTATGCTCGTGTGATAACTGTTGTTGTAGGAAAATTCGAAAAGGGGTAAATGAGTATCCCATGCTTTCCCGAAGTCGATCACACAGGCTCGCAACATATCTTCCAAGGTTTTGATAGTTCTCTCACTTTTCCCGTCGGTCTGTGGATGGTAGGTTGTACTCATGTCCAGCCTAGTTCCTAGGGAACTTTGTAACGACTGCCAGAACCTCGAAGTGAATCTACTGTCTCTGTTCGAGATAATGGATAAAGGAACACCGTGTAGTCTTACAATCTCTCTAATGTAAGTTCTTGTAAGTTTCTCCATCTTGTCTGTTTTTTTGATCGGCAGGAAGTGTGCAGACTTGGTCAGTCTATCGACGATGACCCATATGGTATCAAGTCCACCCGTTGTCTTGGGCAACTTGGTTATGAAATCCATAGTTATCCGCTCTCACTTCCATTCCGGAATCTCAGGATGTTGTAGTAGACCGGAGGGTTTTTGGTATTCGACCTTGACCTTTGCGCAAGTAAGGCATTTACTCACGAAGGTAGCAATCTCTGCTTTCATGTTAGGCCACCAGTATAGCTTTTTGAGGTCCAGATACATCTTATCTGATCCCGGGTGCATGGAATAATGAGTGTTGTGCGCCTCATTCATGACCAAGTCTCTGAAACCACCTAGTTTCGGGGTCCAGATCCGGTCCATGAAATAATACGCTCCGTCGCCCTTAACCTCTAAGTTCTTATCCATCCCTCTTAGGGATTCACCCGCCAAATTTTCAGGCTTTAAAGTGTCGAGCTGAGCTGCCTTAATTTGTGTGGACAAGTGTGAATGGATAGCCATAGTCAATGATTTGACTCTACGACCAGAATATTCCTTCCGACTCAGGGCGTCAGCTACTACGTTGGCTTTACACGGATGATAACGAATTTCACATTCGTAATCACTGAGTTGTTCGACCCACCGTCATTGTCTCATGTTGAGCTCCTTCTGGTCGAATATGTGTTGTAAGCTTTTGTGGTCTGTAAAGATAGTGCTTTTTGTTCCGTACAAGTAATGTCTCCAGATCTTCAGAGCAAACACAACTGCTCCTAGTTCAAGATCGTGGGTCGTGTAGTTGACCTCATGTGTCTTTAGCTGTCTCGAGGCATAGACGATGACCTTACCTCGCTGCATCAGAACACATTTGAGTCCTTGATTCGACGCATCGCAATAGACGACGAAGGCTTCTATTCCTTCGGGAAGGGATAGTATTGGTGCGGTGCACAAGGCTCGTTTGAGCGTTTGAAATGCTCTTTCCTCTTTCTCTTCCCAGTCAAAGGCAACGCCCTTCTGGGTCAGTGTTGTAAGAGCTTTCGCTATGCGGGAGAAGTTCTAAATCAACCTACGATAGTAGCCAGCGAGGCCTAGAAATTGACGAATTTCAATAGGCGTCTTTGGTGCTGACCAGTTCTTAATGGCCTTGATTTTGGAAGGGTCCATGTGTATACCCTCTTCTCTAACCACGTGCCCTAAGAATTCGACTTCTCGAATCCAAAATTTGCATTTCGAGAACTTCGCGTAGAGCTTATCCGAACGTAATGTTTCGAGGACCTATCGCAGATGTTGACTATGCTCCTCCTTACTATGAGAGTAGATAAGTATGTCATCGATGAAGACGATGACGAACTGATCCAAGTAAGGACGACACACCCTATTCATTAAGTCCATGAATACTGCGGGCGCGTTTGTCAATCCGAACGGCATCACTACGAATTTGTAGTACCCATGACGATTTCGGAAGGCTATCTTTGGAACATCCTCCCCTAGCACTCGTAGTTGGTGATATCCGGATCTCAAGTCGAGTTTTGAGAAGAAGTTCGCCCCTTGAAGTTGGTCGAATAAATCGTCAATACGAGGCAACAGATAACGATTTTTGACCGTTAGCTTGTTGAGCTCCCTGTAGTCGATGCACATATGAAACGATCCGTCTTTCTTCTTGACGAAGAAGAGTGGACCTCCCCAGGGTGAGAAGCTTGGTCTTATAAAGCCCTTGCTGAGCAGTTCATTAAGTTGACCGGACAGTTCTTGCATCTCTATAGGTTCTAGACGATAGGGTGATTTGGCTACTGGGGTAGCCCCTGGAACTAAGTCGATTCGGAACTCGACTTGATGTTACGGAGGTAATCCTGGGAGTTCTTCTGGAAAGATGTTGGGAAAGTCGCGTACTACTATAATGTTCTGAATGTCCTTCGTTTCTTGGCTCACATCGACCACATGAGCAAGGAATGCACGACATTCCTTTCGCAAGAATTTCTGAGCTTGGATGCTCGAGATGATACGAAGGTTCGTGTCAGGTTTGTCGCCATAAACTACTAAGGTTTCTCCAGACAGCAGATTAAGGCGAACAACCTTTTCGTAACACATGATATCGGCACGATGAAGAATCAACCAATCCATGCTGATAATGACGTCGAAACTTTTAATTGAGACCGGCATGAGATCGATAGAAAATGAATGGTTATCTAAAGTTAGGGTACACCCTATGAATATACTGCTAGAGCTCTCTGTCTTTCCATTGGCCATTTCTACAGTGAACGGTTCATTAAGTGCTCGTGATTTTTGCTTAAGTAAATGAGCAAATTTTTGGTTCACGAAACTCCTCTTCGCTCCACTATCAAATAGAATGCATGCATAAGAGTTATCGAGGAGGAACGTACCAGTGACCACTGTGGGATCGACTACCGCTTCCTTATGGCCTATGGCCAGAACTCTTGCCACTCCACCGGCAAACCCTGCCTTCAGGCAGTTTCTTTTGAAGTGGCCTACTTGACTACATCCATAGCAAGTTTTGCCCACTCCAGCACCGAGGACTTGGTTGATTGGCTTCGCTGGAGCTTTGCAGAAACGGGCAGTGTGCCCCTTCCTGTTGCAGTTCATACACTGCATTTCCCGGTAGGCACCGACGTGATGGAAGTTGCATTTGTTGCACTTGGGCAAACTTCCAGCATACTGCTTTACCAGAGCAACAACGGCAGGTGCTATCGCAACATGTACTGCCACGACCTGCTGCATTTTGGTAGCCTTAGCCTCCTTCTTGTCATCCCAAAACATCCGCTTGGAGTCAGCAGTTCTTGCAGGTTCTGAGATGGCCAGGGTAGTTGTTGCAGCCGGGGTACGAACCCCATGGTCTATGAGCCGCTGTGCCAATCACTTGGCACTATCAAACGTAGTGGGGTGTGATGCCAAAACATTTCCCTGGTATGGTGGCACCAGCCCCCATATGTATCTCTCAATCTTCTTTCCCTCTGAAGGAATCATGTTGGGACAGAGGGCCACCAGTTCACAGAACTTGGCGGTGTATGCGACTACGTTGGAGCACTTCATGGTTAGGCTCCATAGCTCTTCCTCCAGCTTTTGGATCTCGCCCCTCGGCAGTACTCCTCAATCATGAGGTCTTTCAAAGTTTCCTAGCCCTTCGCATTTGCCACTATTAGATATAGTGACTTAACATGGCCATTCCACCATGTTAGGGCTTTAGTTTCGAAGGTGCAATAAGCGAACTTCACCTTGCTCTCCTCGGAACAAGAGCAAATTTCGAAAACCGATTCGGTTTTCTCGAACCATTGCGAGAGGGCAATGACTCCGCCAGTCCCCTTGAAGGACAATGGCTTGCAGTTCGTGAAGTCCTTATAGGAGCACTCTCTCGAGCGCACAGGAGCTTCAACCTGAACAGACTGAACATGGGTTCCTCCTCCAGTGGAACCAGATGAATGATACTGAGCCATGGCTGCAGCCACAGCTGCAGCTACAGCAGCATTTAAGGCTGTCGTGTCGAACTGAGGAGTAGGTGGTTAAGGAGGTGGAGGAGGTGGTGTTTCGTTATTGAGGTTTCTCCTTGGATTTCTGCGAGGCGGCATCTTTGATCTATAAGTTTATGAAGATGAAAACATTGATGAGAAATTAATGGAACAATTGATGAGAATGACTCATGGACTAACTCTCCATAGCCCAACGATACGATTAAATGGAAATGTAGTACTAATAGATGATCATATTTGGATAATAATTCCCATAAGATTAGGTACCTGTCAATATTACTGGAATTACAGATGTAACAAGTTCGGGAAAAACGGCCAACAGAAATAGGCCTTACATCAACCAAAATGGGAAAATTTTGACAGAATTCCAACCTAACTAAGAACTAACAGGCCTACGATTTACAAAGATAGGGAATTAGACCAGAGTTTTACATAACTAGGTTATATCCAAAAGAGAGAAGTTGATGAGAATCTATCAGTGATGAGAACTACCAGAGTGAGTTCTTGATCCCGACATAAGACGTTCTATGTCCCTCATGTGCCTGTCAGCTCTTGCTTGCTGAGCTCGAATTTCTCTGACTTCAGCTCGCGTTTCAGTGAGTTCCCTCTGAAGAGTTGCATTGTGAACCAGAGCCCTTTCATGAGCAGACTCTAGTTGGCGAATGCGGACAGTGTTAACACCAGTTTTGGCGTCAATCTCCAAGACTCGATTAATAGATGATTGACCCAGTATCGTGTTCCGAGAAATCCTACGAACCATGATTGGTAGGACTCTGTCAGCAGAACCTCCATTAGTGAGGTTGTAGAAACTTTTGTCTCCATTGTAGGGAATGGGTTGACCCTGTTCATGGCTCCAGGTATTCAAGTTTGTTGCCCACAGAGGTGTGGGTCCTTGAAATGCGGGTCGGGGGTTGTTATTCGGAGCTTGACTTACTTGAGGTAGGTTGTTGACTTTGGGCTCGGAGTCAGATCCATCCGAGAAGCCTTCAGCTTGATGATCATCCAAAGGGATTTGATGCTCATCATCGGACTCTGCTTCAAGCCATCCAGCATTGTCGTTGGGTGGAAAGTACGGGTCGTCATGATGATGAAATCCAGCCATGATATCTATGCGAGAAAAAGGGTAAGGAAATAATTAATAGACGAGCTAACTAGATAATTATAAGGTGATCTTTATCAATTACTCCAATGCTTGACTTGGGCTTACTAATAAAGACCTTTAGTTCCCAGGTAAATAATCATAGTAACACAGAATACTCCTATAGTACTTTAAGTTTAATGTTATGTTCTACTATTCTTATTGTGGTGGTGTTGGTAAGTTTTTTAGACTTGTTGCAACCTCACAACCATCCTTAGGCACATGCTAGTCACTCCTCAGATAATGTAGTTGATCAGGCTACATCTTCCCAGGGTTGACCATATGTCTCTAAGTCTACTTCTGTTGCCCAACAATCGTAATACTTTTGTACTGTCTTAGTGACATTGATTTTAGTATGAATGCAAGCACGTATACTTAATTAACTATTTTAAATATTTAAAGTATAAACTCTTAGTCAGAGTATTTTAATCCCAATGTATTTATAGTTAGTATATCTTTTATGGGTTGATATACTCAATTCACTATAAACAATGCTCTGATACCAATCTGTCACACCCCAAAACCATGAATGGCGGAAACGTTTTGGGGCAGAGGACGTCATGTACAGTATCACAACAATGAATAACAGTAAACAAGCAACAACATCATCCATTGCATTAATAATATAATTTCATACATGTGTGTTCTGTCAAGTTATATAGAATCCAAAATATACATATCAAAATAAAAGATGAGTCTTGAACGAACTCCATCTTCTCAAAAGCATGGCACCTGTACCTGTCTATTGGTGGCCTGAGAATACAAGTTATTTTGAAAGCGAGTATCAACTTAAAGCTGGTGAGATCATAAGTATATTAATTTATGTGTTTGTATGAAAGCATCTGTAAGATGTTTTGTACAATGTTTTGTAAAAATGTTTAAACTCTCCTAGAAAACCCTATGTTTCCTACTAATGGTAGTCTTCTACCAAGGCATCTAGTGTCTGAGTGTATGTCTCTTGTTAGAGTGTGTATTTTCCCAAATCCGACTATCATTAACCAAAAATATAGTTTTTGCATTACAGTGCATCGTGTGAATATTCACGAAGTGAATGTAATGGGAAAATATCGTAGTACTGTAGTATTTGTAATAAGTGACTACTGCTGTACTAACTACCTTAAAAGCAAAAGGCGTTTAAAGTAATATGTGTTTGACATGTATCCTGCTGCTGACTCTAGTAAAACCACAATGTAAGACGCCGTAAGAAATGACATTTGGCACCTGTAGACTTGCAAGTCCCCCAGTATAGATCTATACGCAAACTCATACGCTCCCCAATTAAGGAGATTCGGGATACAAAAATGGTCATGACAGGAAGTGCCATGACCCGTCTAATGGTTCACATAACTGCATGAATGTACATGTAATGAATGTGCTAACTGTAAAGTGTACTCTTTCTCTGTCTAGCATGTATGTACTGAAATGTTCTGCGTGTGCTAGTTGTAATGTATGTTCTCTCTCTATCTAGCATATATAGTAATGTATTGTGTGTACTAGATGTAATGTATGTTCTCTCTATCTAGCATGTATAGTAATGTATTGTATGTATTACTCGTACTGACTCATGAATGAACTGACTCATTGTATGTTTCGTTGTTCTTAGTAATAGTATTAGTATCCTCCTGTGCTACCCCTATGGTAGCTTACTAGTGATGTAACTGGTACATATGAACATGGAAGTATACCCTTGCTACTAAAGGGTATTGAATGGACTGGAAGATCCTTTATGTCTATATATGTATACCTAATATATAACAAATAGTTAGATGACCTTCGGACAGATAACCGATGCCCTACAACCACATCCCAACGAGGAAAAGGAGATAAAGCGAGTCGGACTTCCTAAGCCCTTTAAACATTGCTTATATAACTATACATACATAGGCATGCATTTGATATTAAGTATAAAAGAGTTTAAGTAATAATATTTGATAAGTAAAAGAGTTTGTAAAACAGTTTGAAGCAAAACAGTTGGAAAAATAGTTTGAACAGTAAGAAAACCACTGGCTTTGTAGTTATTAATCACATGTGATTGATGTAATAACTATAAGTATTTCACTTGTATTCCCCCCCCCCCCACCCAGAAAAGCATTTAAAAACATTTAAACCATTGATTAGGGGTATCAACTCAGCTGTAGTGAGTGGCACGGATGAACTAAAGATGTAGGATTGCTAGGAGTCAAGTGGAATCTTGAACACACTCTACGATCCTAGTTAACATATAATATCACTTATATGTATCCAATTAGACTTTAAACAACTAATAAATAAAGTCAAGACACTCTAGGACATGTTAAACACCTTATATAAATGCTATAAGTCCCAAGTATTGCATCTAAGTGTTGTAGGGAAAGGCTAGTGTGTTTGGGGTTCAAGGAAAACTCCTTTAGGGAGTTTACAGTTTTGTGGTCACTAGCAAAAGGGTTTACGGTCGTAAACCCTTGGGTTTACGGTCGTAAACTCACCCACTTGTTGACCATTTGATGTTTGAAGCCTTAAGAGTCCCTAGAAGCTTTTCTACTTGTTGTATGTGACCATGGAAGGTACTAGGGCACCATTTCACTCCTAATTGGAGTTTACGGTCTCTAAACCATTTTCCTTCGGGTTTACTACGGTAAAACCATAAGGTTTATGGTATTTGGGGCTTTTCAAGTCCTTAGCTCATCTAGGTAATAGTCTAGGTTAGATTCTAAGCATAAGGAATAAATATGGGACATTTATACACTCTTTGGGGTGTTTACGGTTTGGGGAGATCCCCAAACCGTAAACACATATAAATGAGTGATTTTTGTGCTTTTTGTGTGATAAACTCATCAAGGAAGGATCTATACAAGTCCCTAAGGCATGGTGAATCATCTAGGCACCCTTTGGCACCATTACTTGGTGTATACGGTTCAAGAACTTCTTGAACCGTGAACACCTTGTTCTTGGCGTTCTAGGGACCTTTTCTTGATATTAAGATGTATATCAAGCTTTAAAAGACTCTAGGATAGAAGTACTTACTTTGTGGAAGCTTGAAATGAGCTAAAAGTCCAAGAACACTAGTGTGTGTTCTTGGTGTTCTTGGTGAAAAGGAAGAATCAACCTTTTTGGAATGATTTCACGGTTAGAAGTGTTTTTAAACACTAGATCTAAGCATATAATCACTTAAGGAAGCTAGAAACACTTACTAGATTGAAGATCTTGAAAATCTTTTTGGATGATACTTGAGAGAGAATGGTTTTGGATCTTGAGAAATTTTGGAAAAAGTGGAAATAATGACTAGATCTTCTATATATACTCTCAGATTTAGGGTTTTTGTCAGAAAATATTTTATTCAAGCAGTAAACTCTAATTTCTTAGAGTTTTGGAATAACTGCTTTGCACAATAACCCTAGTGCATCCTCTCTCCTGTTATCACTAAAGTGTGAAATCTTGAAATACTCAAACTTACTCTAAAAAGTTTGAAATTTGACAGCAACTGTTCTGACTTCTATTGACTTGATATGTTTGTACAGAATAAAAATTTCGGGTTGTCACACATGCAGTCACTTCGTCAACTTCCAGATCTCAGTCATTTAAGGGGTCCTAGGGCATAAAGTGTTGGATTAGGTGTCTAAGCCCATAACTATAATTGATATGTACTTGATTTGATAGTAGCATGGTCCTTTTGGGTTGCCTTCACTCATGCAACTTGACAGGATGACTAGCGGAGAGAGATTAGAATTTATTATGTGAAATAATAAATTGGTACTCAAAATGATTTTATTAATATATTATAAGATTAATATATTATTTGGAAATCATATTATTAATTAGTAATTAATCATAAATTAATTTGATATTAATTTTGGGATTAAATTAAGGAACAGATTAATAATTGAAGGGTTGTTTTGCAAATCATTGATAGTTGCAAAATTGGGCTGATGGACTCCTTAATTAGGAATGGACGAAATCCTATAGGAAGGCCCTCTAGATTTCGTTCAATGCCTACTGGTAAGAGGTCCATGGGCTGCTTAATCCTTAAGTAGGAATTTAGGGTTTCCTCCAGAAACCCTAGCAGCCCACAACTATATAAGGAGCCCCACCACATGGGATTTTTGGCCAATGCATAAGATACATAACCCTAACCGAAATTTCCTTGTCTCTCCTTCATCCTATTTCATTGGGTGTTGGTCACTCCATTAGAGGTGCAACACTTGAGGCATTAAGCTTTCAAGAGTCAAGGATCTTCGAGAATTGTCTTGTTATTACAATATAACAAGTGAGGTAATCCTCTAACCGTTTTATATACATGAATTTCGAAAAATGTATGCTAGTTCTAGGTTTATTGCTTTGGTATTCAATTTGCATGTTCAATAGAGAAAAACTTAGATCCAAAGCAATTACGGTTACATGATTACATAGGAATGTAGATATACTCAAAATCCATCAGTGGTATCAGAGCCTAGGATGTTTTTCAAATGAATTGATACAATAGTGAACTGTCCAAATAACAAGAATATCGATTTTTTTCTATCTGGAGTAGGAACTCGACGAGTTCATTGCCCAACTTCACGAGTTGACTCATCTGTCGCCAATTTTTTTGATTTCTAGATCAAGTTTTGATTAGGATAATTGCCTTATTTCGTTTTTATTGCCTAAAATCGAATTTTTTTGAATGGTAATATGACATCCTTGTCAAAATTAAAGGATTTGGTTAAAATTTTTGGATAATGATAAGATTACTTTCCTAGTTTAAATTTAACCTAGTACTTTGAAAAGTTTTAAAATACACCCTTTGGTTTTTTAATTTAAAACTTAATTAAATAGTTTTTAATTTTGAAATCTTAAATTTTAGAACCTTGGTATTTTTGAATAGTTTAAAAATACACCCTCATGAATTTTATTAATAACTTAATTAAGAGATTCATTAAAAGACAATTGATAACTACATATATGATTTAAATTTAATTAAATTATAAGTTTAATTTATTAAAGGATTAAACCACTTAGTATTTTAAAAGGTTTAAAACACATCCTTATACTATTATAAAATTAAAAGTTTAATTTATATATATGTATAAGAAAAGTCAGTCTTACCGTTAGTAGGTTTCATTCACGAAGTTGGTCTATAAGGAGTGTTTAAGGAAGTGGCCTGTAAAATGACTGTCATTAGGTATCCACTCTTACCCACCTCACCTTTGACTAGTGGACGGTCGTTAGCCGAACGGGTAGGATGGGACATTAAACTATCATTAAAAATATAATAAATTATAAAGTAACTAAAGGCTTTTATTAAATTCTCAATCTTAGTTACTTTAGGAAAATGTGAACTTGATAATAACCCATGAAATTGCACATTGCACCTTATTAATTAGTTAGATTATTATTATTTATCTTTCATATCTATATTATTATTATTATTATTATTATTATTATTATTATTATTATTATTATTTATCTTCATATCTATATTATTATTATTATTATTATTATTATTATTATTATTATTATTATTATTTTTATTACAATATAATATCTCTAGTTCCTCCAACTCAAAATCCACCATCTTGGGATCCTTGTAGACGTAGTGTTTCTATGTATGCATTGGATCATATGGAAGCCTCTATTTGATTTAAGCCAAAAACTAGAAGGCACAATACGTAATCTGTCCGAGAAGATGCAATATTAATTGTGGATTGGAGATGGAAATTATGGATTCTTGTTAATAACTATTTCTCTTGGTTATAATGATGTTATATCGACACTGAATAGTCGAAATGAGAATTATGTAACTACAATTAAAACAAATTACGATAAGCGAAATAAAAATTGAATGAGTGAGCATTCATGATGAAGTCAAATGTTAGTTGTAATTGAAACTTTGCATTCATATAGATGTTTATAGGAAAATCTACAGAAAAATCCTAAAATTTTAGATGAGTTTATGATCTAGCCCTAAATTAAATATCATTAATGGAAATGGACAAGAAATCAGAAATTGTAATATGTTTAACCCTTTTTCACCTTTTTAGCATGTAAGTGTATGCCAAATGGACTGACGTGCTGACATGGCAGCTGATATGCCATACCGTTCCTTTTCAATTTAAAAAATTAAAATTTTGGGAGAAAAGAGGGAAGGCGAACTCAAACCTGTAACCCTCCTCTCCAAAACCAAGCTTTTAACCGGTTGGACTATACTACTTTCATGTACTTCTTCATTCACATTTATATATAATGTATTATAAAAATTATATGATCAATGAGCTCGATGCTACATTTTAAAAAATTGTATAATATTTTCTTTACAACACGATTTAAAAAAATATAATAATACAAGAATTGAAATAACTGACACATAGAAATAACTAAGAACGGTTGTGACTCTCAATTGTGTTCGTAGTTATGTGTTACATTGTATGCATGAAATCACAATTTATTATATAGTGGGCCAACCGCTACCTCTAGAGTCTTTCGAATAATAATAATAATAATAATAATAATAATAATAATAATAATAATAATAATTATTATTATTATTATTATTATTATTATTATTTATTAACAAGAAAAAAAAGATAAAAAAAGAAAGAAACCAAAAAACAAAAGACAATAAAAGATAAATAATCGAATCGGAGAAATCGAACTACCAATTTGATATACATATAGAATAACCTCATAAGAAAGATGAACTAAAATAAAAGAAAAATGCAAATATGGTCCCATATTGTTGTCAATTTTTTGTTTTCGGTAGATAAAAGTTTCGACTTGCACCAATAGTGCAAAATCGAATAACTTTTGTGGTTTTGGACCTTGCTATACATGACGTATTTTTTTTTTTAAATTCTCTTTTTTGAGTTTGGTCTACACCAAACTTGAAATGATTAATATGTCTTTTAAATAATTATATTTTTTTTAGTATTTTTAATTTAATTTAGTGTTTTGTTATTGAATATACTATTCATGAGCATGAGTCCGTTTGGATCGGTTTTTAGCTAAAACCAAATCTAAACCATAGAAAGTCAGTTTTTGGTTTTAAAATCCATTTGGGCTTGGTTTCTGCATGAGTGAGTTTTTTGGTTTTCCGGTTTAGTTTTATGGGTTTTCAGTTTGAAACCGTAGGTTTGCAGTTTCATATTTTTTGGTTTTTCGGCTTTTCATGGTCAAACCCAATGAAAATATGTTGCTATAAATGGTATCGCATCCAATTTAGATATTATAAAATAACTATGCAAAGAGAAGAGTATAAATTCTACAACATAAGAAAAGAGATAAAACCTAAGTTTGACTCTCAAAATATGTATAACACACATATATATATATATATATATATATATATATATATATATATATATATATATATATAATATTTAAAATATAATAAATATTAATTAATATATATGGTGGGTCGGATTTTAAATCCATGATTCGGGTTGTGTGTTACTAGGTTAGTTTATACTAGAAAATCAAACCAAACTGATAATTTTGGTTTTTATAAAATTCAAACTAACTCGATCGGTTTTTTGTTGGGATTTTGGTTTTTTCGATTATTTGGTTTCCGTTTCGGTTTTTGCTCATCCTTAAAATTCACCCCACCCCACTCCTACCCATTCTCTTTTTTCTTTCTTTCTGTCTCCCTCTTTCTGTCTCTCTAACCTTGACACTTATAAATCTAATTGTTATTCTTCATTATTTATTTGACCTCCTACCTATGTTATTTTTTTCTAGACTGATCCCCAGTAATATATGACTTAGTTCCATTCTATCAATATCCAACTCCTAAAAGCTCAAATCCTGAATTGATGTATAAGGTAAGTTTATTAGTTATCCCTTTGTTATAGACATCCTGTTGAACATGCGACTTGGATTACAATAAATCTCATTTGGTGTTCATGTTTGGGTAACATCGTTAGATGTCTAACTCTTAGCATAAAAGAGGAACAAATCGTATCTTTACTATATAAGCCTCTTGTATAGTTCACATCATACTTGAAAATTGCTTTTATAACCGCCCGGTGAAGGGTCAACATTTAACCATATCAAAGCACAACACTCCTTACACTTAAGTCCCATTATGCATCTTAGGTTTTAAGGACACAAAGATAGTACCTTTTAATAAAGTATTACTCATTAAAGTGATCTATAAGGTGACCTTGATGTGGGTGTGTTTAGTACTACTTCTCTGACAAGTAAGTACCTATGAATCTTGGTTACAACCACTTGTCAACTTTCATATGGTGAGAGTCAACCAATACAATTCATATTAGTCTTACTTCATAATTGCTCCACAATTGTAACCCACTATGAACGTTTAGAATAATAAGATTATTTATAGATTAAACATGTTAAGATAGAATACAACAAGTATTTATGTGATGATCATATCCCAATATATCAAAACAATATGATAGTTTTTGTTTTAATGTTCTAATATCCAAATACTAAGTTCAAATCAAAATCACATTTTTCGAATAATAATGACCTTTAGCTAAAGTGTGACCATTCATACTTAGCTTAGAAGAATAACATTATTAACAGGTCTGACTAAATTTAATTTGCATGAATTCTGCAAATACTATCATCTCCACATTTGAATTTAATCTAAGTATAGTTAAATATCTTGGAAAATGTGATTGGTCCTTTGATGTGACATAGAGTTTCTTAGCTTGATTAAGTACACTCTATAAGTCACAAAGGATTTCTAGGTTATCCCCTGTAACAGTTCAGGTGAGCAATTGTCAAGTTTAAAATTTCAAAGGATTTAACCCTACTCACAACATGAGGAAGGTATGTCACATTGTGAGGAGTTTAATAAGTACGCGCATCGTTTTTGGGATCACAACATGAGTACATATTGGCTCAAGAAATGAGGAAAACCTCGGAGGAAACCCTAATTTTGGGGGTATTATTTATGTATTTAAAGGACGTGAGGGCTATGGTTAGCCCACCCTCAGCCTCCATCACCTCTTTGCACCCCCTTGAAACCCTAGCATCCATATTTGATCTTGAAGCTTATTTATGGTGATATTAGCAAAGGAAAAGAAGAGGAAGAGAATTTAGTCCATTGTTTATGCATTCAAGTCTCACCATCAAGCATTTGTAAACCTTATGGACCTTTTGTGAGTTTCAAGTTCATTGCTTTATTAGTTTATAAGCCTAGATCTAGATTTTCATGCTTTATCCTTCATGTGCAAGATGATGTAGAGGTTGGAATCCATAAAGTTTCCAACTTTATGGATCTCCAGTGTCCCTTGAGTAATATAGATGCTAGATCTATTGGATGATCGAGTTTTATGGTTCATGCATGAGATTTGATGTCATTTTCCCTTTTTGTACCCTAGCTAGTGTTTGGGACATCCAATGGACATGCATGTCTAGAAAGCCATGATTGTTATGATGTTCTGGAGTGAATAAGACACTATAGGGTATTTGGTTGCTTAGGCAAAAAGAGATTAAGAGTTTTATTAATAGGAATTAGGTCATGCCTTAGGCCAACCAATTTAGACTTAAATAGCAAGGAGTTGGGCAAGGCCGACTAGGGGCGCCGAGCAAGGCTAGCCGGCGCGCACCAGGAAAGGATGGCGGGCACGCACCAGGAAAGGCTGGCAAGGGAGAGAAAAGAGAAGGCCAGGCAAGGATGGCAAGGGAGAGCCAGGAAGGACTGGCAGGGGAGTGCCAAACAAGGATGACAAGGGAGTGCCAGGAACGGCTAGCAGGAAAGCGCCAAGCAAGGGTGGCAAGGGAGAACCAGACAGGGCTGGCAGGAGAGTGTCGGGAAAGGCTGGCATGGGAACTTTATGTAAGGATCGAAAAGGAATGCTAGGCAGAATTGTCAGGAGAGTGTCATGCAAGGTTGACAAGGGAATGCCAGGTAGGGCTGGTGCGCTAGAGCTGTCTGGGCCATTCTAATGGACATACTATCATCGTAGATTTTTCAATATATACATACATTAGGGAGGTTCATGTTCTTCAAGTTTGGTTTATGCATTCCTAGTAATTGAAGGAGGCTACTAGAACAAAAACGCACATCAGAAAACTCGAAGGGGAACTCACTCGCTCCTTTTTTTTTAATTTTGTTGTATCTCTCAAAGCAGACATGGTGCAAATCATATTCAAGATGGGAAGACATTTAATTTGACGTTTGTTTTTTGAGCACCACATGGATCAAAATGTTTATGCATCCTCTTCTCCAAGAATCATGGTCCAATGTATTCCAAAACCCAAAAACGTTAGTAAAAACACATGTATTGACATTTATAATGAAGGGCCTTCCATTTGTTTCTTGTTAGTGACAGTGTAAGACTACATCCCACCCAATGCAATGTTCCTTTCTTTCTTAATTGAAAACTCTTACGTAACCTCTTTCTTTCCCTTATCTTAGTTTTTTTTTTCTAATTAATTATTTCTATAAATTAGTAAGTCTTCACCGGTATTCTCAAATAAAAAACATAATCTTAGTTTTTCATTTAAGTTTCATATTTTAATTGGTAATTTAATTTGAAAGTATTTTCGTATATTTATAATTGGGATAATGACTTCAAAGGGTAATATATTTTTCAATTTGTACACATTTGGTCACTGAAGTTTTTTTCGCCCATATTACCCTCTTCAACTTGTTAAATTGTACACATTCAGTAATTATGACTGGTTACTGCAGGTTAGCTAGTAAAAATGACTTTAATAGGGTAATATATTTCACATTTTGTACACATTAAGTCCTTAATATTTTTGTACACATTTAGTTCTTAATAATTTTTTTGCTGCAAAATAATTCATTTTTGTTGTTGTACTTATTTAGTACTTATGAATGATTTCTTTAGATCATTCTCACGACATCTTACGTGGGACAATCATTAATGAGGTGTTTGGTGCTTTTGATGCTTATGTCCGTCGCATTCTCGACTACTTGGTTGCTTAGGTTATGTGTTTTGAACGTGATAACGTCTGCATAAGATCTCCTATTTCAACAATATTTACATCCATGTGTTCGTATTTTAGTCTAATGCAACTCTCGCTTAGATTACTCCCATTAAAAAGTAATATATTTTTACTTGCGATCTTTATATCCATACTTTTTTTGTGAATTCATGTATGGATGTTTTTTTTATAAAATTGTAAGTAAAAATATATTACATTTTAACAGTAGTAATTTTAACGAAAGTTGTAGTAGACTCAAAAAACTAACACGCAGATATAAAGATTGTTAAAATCTAATATCGTAACACAAGACATAAGCCAAACAACAAGACCTACGCAACCAAGCCGTCCAAATTGCGATGGACATTGTTGGATTAGGTGTTTAAGCCCATAAACCAAAACTGTAACACGAAGCTTCAACATCTCTGGACCGCCTCCCCGGGCCTACAACTTGTCTGGACCGCTCACAGAACGTTCAGCATGTCTGGACCGCCTGACCGGGCCTATAGCCTGTCTGGACCGTTCTCTGGGCCTTCGGCTTGACTATTCCACCTCGCAGGCCTTCAATCTATCCGGACCACCCTAGGTCTGTTGGCCTTCAGCACTAAGTAGGATCGCCTCAACCCAACCACACACACATGTTGATATATATACATAACTCATAAGCACATAATCAAACAATAGGCAAGCATAGATCATACAAATCACTAAGTATAGCAACATCCTATCTACCAGGATACCGATCTAATAAATCATAACAACATGGCAACATCCTATCTACCAGGATACCGATCTAACAAATTAGAACAATACAATAGCATGCATAACAGGATGTCAATCCAATGGGCCGACATTGGTGCCTTCGACCCGCAAGTACAATGAGAACAACTCACCTCGAATGCATAAGCTCCTCGAAAGAAATCCCTAGTTGTTGCCCTACCAGTTTCCCGAGCTATCAATACCCATCAACACACCCAATTAGCAATTGGGTTCCATGCCATAGTCTATAATCCATACTTGGGGTAAAATGACCATTTTACCCTTGACCCAACATGCACCAAAACTGAGGCCCAAAACCAAAAGATCCAAAAAGGTCCACTAATGGCCCAATATTCCAAATTGGGCCCAACCCCATATGGGCCTTATCCTAAGCCCATAATTTTACTTATTACAATTCATATTACTTCAAGCACCCCTTGGGACAAACATGGTCAAAGACATAAATCGAAAGTCAAAGTCAACGGTCCAAGTTGACCCAACTCGTCGAGTTGACCTTCAACTCGTTGAGTTTCTCCATCAATCTGCACAGATCAGGAAAAACCAAGTTAACTCATCGAGTTGACCAACCAACTCGCCGAGTTCCCCTATTAGACTAAAAATGTCGGGGCAAACCAATCCAACTCGTCGAGTTTATCCAACAAACTTGCCGAGTTCGCCAGAAACCCATCTCTTAATACATTAAAACTTAATCTATTGGGACATGACTCCAAAACATAGATCTGACTTCCTTGAGCTGGAAAACCACATAAAGTTGCCAACTTTACATTCATGCATGTCTAAATGAAGCTCTCAAGCTTGGAATGGACTTAATAATTGACTTAATGCATGCATGACACCAAAATCCTCACAAAATTTGCACCTTTAAGCTCAAGGGTACCAAAACCAACCCAAATCTGGAAGAACAACCCCTAAAATGACTTTACTCCATCACCATCCCCAAAAAGAGGCCAAAACACAACAAAACCCAAAATAAGGAGATCTAATCAAATATTAAGCAAGGTTAGGACTTGAAACCTGAAACGTGTTGGAAATGGAGCAAAGAACCTAGATCTGAAAGCTCCTACTCGAGCCTGCACTTTACACCAAGCCTTTCTCCCTTCAATGTTCTTCAAACACACCAAAACACACGCACAATGAGCTCACAACACTCTAGGAGGCTCTAAGGCTTCGAGGTTAGGGTTAGGGCCTATGGAGGCTGGAAATGAGGCCAACACCTGATAGGTTTTGAGCATTCTAACACTCCTAAGTGTACATGCAACCCTAAATACCTTGGATCTATGTTTTCTCTATTATACATGCAAATATGAATATCCAAGGTATGACCCTATCTAGCATACAATCATTGATACTTGGGTAATCAAATGGATAGAATACATACCTCTTTGATGTAGAATGTCTTCATGAAGCTTGAGTACCTAGTGCCCCAAGTGTGACACCTCAAATGGTTCACACAACATCATATGGACTTGGAAAGATTTGAGAGAATTCCACACTTCATGAAAATCGGCTAGCCCTTTCACTCTCACACTTAGTGGCCGATTTTCCCAATGATATGATCTTTATATAGTGTCACAATTAGGGTAAACCCTAATTGTCATGGCTTTCCATTTCCTTGGATCCATGGGTTCAAATACACCATGGAGCATCCTATGGGTTTTAGCCCAACTAGATAATCCATGGAGCATTAGCCCACTATACAAGTATGGATGATTTAGACAATCAACCCATATATTTAATTAGTCTCCTTTTGATCACTTAATTAATTCCAAATTAATTCTTGATCAATACTAATTAAATAACCTTATTAATATATTAGAACTTATAATATATTAACCAACCTTAAGTGTTATTTGTCTCATTTTAGTCTATCCAAGTGCATGATGCCATGCAACCCAAATGGACCATGCCGGGTCGGGTCAAGTCTCACCAATTATAGTTATGGACATAGACATTAATCCAACAGTCTCCCACTTGGATAAGTCTAAAACTATTATTGCGTATGACTTCAAGAACCGACTGGCAATCGTAACTCTCAAAAGCTTCTGTCGAACTCTGACCTTGTCGAAGAACTCTGACCTTTGTCAATGACTTTTCCATTAGATAAGGGATCATATATTCCTCCATTCTAGATATCATATGGACTGAGACATGGATTATAAATCATTCTCTCTATCCATTTGTTGTTTCTTGATTTCCGATTCATGATGACTGACTGGTTGAACAAATCAAATCAGTCCTCGCTTGGCCAAACACTCACATATATCATCATTAAATCATCGAGGGGCCCACAAATATCGCTTTTATCCCGAAGGTAAAAGGAATGGATAAACTTCGACTCATATGGCTTTTTCTACTACTTGTTGTATCATACACAAAGGCACGTTTTATAACATCGAGTTACCGAATGCGTTTTTTGCAATTAATGTACAACCAACTCATAGTAACAACTCATATGTCTAGGTTTGAAGAATATAAGATATTATCGTCTCATGATCACTCGTGATAAAATCCATGAAGTGATTCCAATGAGTGCGGGTTGAATCCAATACTAAGAACTTATGAGCACTCATGAGTGTTGTAGCACAAATTTGTCCACCAACTTGGACCTCTACAAGCCAACCCATGACAGTCTTGATTCATACCTACTTCCAACATATGACTGTCTGTGGATGGTTTGAATAACTTAGTCATTTCGGAAGATTAACCTAGTTTATTCTGGAAGTCAAAACATGGAAAATGAAACACAAGAATAATTGAATCTAATATGGTATCAAAACCTCTGAACATAAATAAAACACCTTTTATTTATCACCATATGATTACACATTATTCATTGCATACTGTTTCAGCTATCAACTTTATTCTTGAATTAAAACAATAGTTGTCCCATGCTCCGAGCATGTACACTATGGTTTTCTAAACAATAGCTTTGCCATACACCAAGTATGCACTCTATGTTTGTCTATGATCCTTACTTTGTGAAATAAACCAATTGACCAAACTTTCAATGATTCTAATTTCACACTCCCGAATTCTTATGGCAAATGTAGGAATTCCAAATTCATGCTATTTTACCAAAATCTGTTAGATTCTAAACTTATATACAATGATTCTCTTGTAATGATTATACACAAAGTCACAAAGACTTGACAACAAACATTACAAAGCATTCCAAAGGAGATCAACTCCTTGGAAACATCCTTCTTGCATTAAGTTTCCTAATCTTACACAGATTTATTGAGCAACTTCCACCAATGGGATCATTTCCACATTCCCCTTTTGACTATCACTTCTTCTGAACAAGAGTTGCCTCTTTTCAGAATATGTCAACATGGTCCTTCCAACAATTAACACTATACTTCCAACTGTCCCTGAGCAACCAATCTTTGGTAAACTTTAGATTGTCCTTGACAATTGCTAAATCGTTTTAGTCATATCCAGTTCTAGTCCTTTTCCCTTCTTAATGCCCCAGACATTTGGAAAATTTTAGAAAGGATGAATATAGCACATGTAATCGATCCTATATCCGAAGCATATGGGACACGATTCATGATGTCTCACATAAAGACTAAACAAGTCTTTTGCTATAATATTTCCATTTCAAATTGCCAAGTTCTCCTAATTCAGATTATGAAAAGGGATGCCGTAATCATAATCGAATTTTTGAACGCAAATAATGGACCCATATGTAGAATTTTCTTATGTTGAGCCATTCCAACTTAACATTCATATATATACTTGACTACATACGATCAAAATCTCAATCTAAGCTTTTAGAATTGAAATGAAGTATAATTTCCTCTCCCTTAGTTATAGCAAAACAACTTTTTCAACCCCTGCAGCCTCAAGAATTGAAACTTTTTTTTCTATAATTAACATTGCTAACTTGCAATACTTATCATAATTATCATGCTCCTACTAACATGATGATTATTAGCATAACACTTATGCTCCCACTAGCTTTGACATGTACTCAGAAATCAGTTGGACTTCTAGAAAAACAATACTTTATTGACTTTCTTACCAAAGTTCAAATTTCTGATACTAGATTGTTTTGATAAAAAATTATCAATATCATACACCTTATCTTAGATAGCTCACAAGTGTGTCTAAACAATTTTAAGAACTATGAAAAGGGATGTCGTAATCATAGTCTCGATTGTTTAGATCTTTGCCACTTCTCACAAGTCCATGTTAGTGTGCCGGTTAACCACACACGCTCCACTAACGACTTTGAGAATGAAACTATCACAATTGCTATCTAGCTAAAATCTACTTAGTGAAAGTGTTTCCTCGCCATCATTTTCATGAATCGGAGAGAAACCTTATGACACTTAGATTTATTGGTGTATGTGTTCTTATCCATGTGAATTGTCAAAACCATAGTCACAAGACAAGGATAATGACAAATCCAAACTCGTATGGACTGAACTCAATCTTAATTTCTTGCCACCTGGCAGCTCAAGGGCCTGCCATTGCTTCCAAGTTGTTGTGCAACCAATTGAGAACTCTAAGAACTCATATGCAAAGCCAACTTTAATTGGAACGGGCATAGAGTATGTCAACACGATGGGTTATAAACCTCAAGTCGTGTGCTAGTGAAGAACTTCAGGTTTTATTCTTGATTAGTTCTTGAGACTTTCAAGACCTTAAAGACTCCTACTGTCCTCTTGACATATAAGACTCTCTTGTCAAATATTCAAGAGATAGTGTGGATTCTAATCAAGACAAACACTTCACACAATTGGCCTTAGTTGGTCTTTGTTTTATTCAAAACATCACAACTTACCAATTTCAAATGTACAAGAGTAGAAAACTTTTACTCTTACATTTGACATTTGTTTTAAACCTTCTCTAAGACATGTCACTCAAGTTACAATCTTGGAGTATGACTCTAAGACTTGTATTGGAACGAAGTATGATTCAACTTCTTGATTTAACCATTTCAACAATTCAAGATTCCTCTTCTTAGTCATAAGATTGCACTAAGATTTCCTTAGAGAACCAATTGTGCTATGGTTTCTTAATCATTAAGATGATCACAAAAAATGATACTAAAGTACTCTCCCATCTTTTCAGATTTGAGAAAGTTTTATCCTTCTGCCTACGTTGATTCTTCTTATTCGCTCTGCCATACATTGGAACATTTTCCAATGTCTCAGAATTACACTTAAGCTTGTAAGTATAACCATATTTATTAAGCTTTAGTAAATTATGACAAATAGTCTTATCGATCTTTTGTGGTTGACTTAACCAGTGCACAGGAATGTGTACTCGATCCCTTAGTCCTTCACTTGACTCACATATACATGTGAACAAGGAACTAGTCTTAATTTTTCCAAAGATGAAAAATTCTCATTCATCATGCAATACAACTTGCATGATTCCAAGTTTCGGTCCAATTGAAACTTGGGTTATGAGGATCTTTCCTTTTTTGGTAAATTTAGACATTACCACAAATGAAATAATCAATTTCATATTTCCACTCTTGCTGTTAATGGAATCATATAAGCAACAATTTTCTTTCCTCAAATGCCATTGTAAGGATATTTTAAAATAAATAAAATCATCATTTTTCCTTTTATTTTAAAAACTTTGCGGAAAAACTATCCTTACAATGCAAAAGAGCATGAAAACTATGTTGTTATCTATTCCTAAGCAATATATCATAACTTCTAAGAAGTAGCTCAAGAATCCGATCTTCAAACTATGTGATAGAAATCCATCTACGCTATCAGATTCAACATATTCTTTCTTTAAGTTTCTTCACCTTTTCTTTGATTCTTACAAACATCAACATGTGACCCAGTCACATCATGTATCAAGAATCTCAGTATGGAAACTTAGTAGAGTTAGATAGTGGATTTTACCTGAAGTAGGGTCAAACTTATTGACTTTAACATCCTTAGGTAAAAATTGCAACTTCGCAACTAATGCCCCTTCCTTTGACAATATAAACATATGGTCCCTTTAGTAATGGTATCGGTACTATCACAGACTTAGTTTTCTCTTTACCATTTGGTCAACCGAGTTGACTACGGCCGATCCCTTTTCATTGGGAAGAGAACGCTTTTTCTGGATTTCCAGTGTCTTTATTGTCAATGTCCATAAAGTTTTATGATGTTGATCTTAGCAAATAGATAAGATCATTAAGGGTCTTGTCATAGTCTGTTTCATAGGAGTCCCAAAGGAACTCACTATGTGACATAGAAAGTGATTGAACCACCAACTTTCTCAAGACTTTGACACCCAACTCTCCCGGCTTGTCAGTATGTGACATCATCTCCAAGATGTAAACACACCTAGACCTTGCCTTGACAATAGGGCTTAAGTGACCTTGAAATTGTGGGATAGGGAGAATAATTGGAGGAGGTGGAGGAAGTGAACTTCCAAGAGATTTGGGAGGATCATAGATGTCTGAACTAGACATCTTTTGGGAGACATTCAAGATAGTTGATTAAAAGTCCTTAATATAACACCCAATATGAGATATTAAGGCTAGGACCCTACAAATTATTTTATAACTCGGAAGAGGGATGCCATAATCCAAGCTATAAAATATTTGAAGGTAGGTGAATGACGATTCACCAATTTCCACCAAGATAAACGAAATGTATTATCAGGTTTTAATTGGTTTTGAAACTCCTAGATTCTTTTGAGATTCATTGAATTGTTCAATGGCATGTTTCAATCTCGAGTGTGCCCTTCAGGTTTTGTGACTGGGATGCCGAGGATCACAAAACAAGGTGTGAAGTAACCATGCAAATATACTTGGTACCCTTAATATTTACCCCTTAATCGATGTGCCGGTTAACCACACACGCTCCACCGATACTATGATAAATATTAAGTTACCCATTGCCTACCTTGTTAAGTCCAGGTTAGTGTGCCGGTTAACCACACACGCTCCACTAACGACTTAAGCAAAGTGCAAAGTGTAATTTCATGGGTTAACACCAAATTCACATTTTCCTAAGTAACTAAGATTAGGTATTAATAAGAGTTTAGCTAATTAGTATTTATCATTAATACTTTTAATGAAGGGAGAATTCTGATCCTTGTCCTACCCGTTCGACTAACGACCCTCCAACGGTCAAGGAAGCGGTAGGTGAGAGTGGACACTCATTAAACTGCCATTTTATAAGAAGTAACCTTATACCCCCTTATAGACCGGCTTCGTGAATGAGGCCTGCTAACGGTAAGACTGACTTTACTCTTATACATATATATATATATATATATATATATATATATATATATAAATATTATTAACTTATAATATTATAAAGTATAAGGGTTGAATTTTAACTTTTAAAATTCTAAGGGCTAACTTGGAATTAAAGTATTCATAAGTGAAAACTTTTCAAATTCCAAAACTTGAGGGCAAGTTTTGAAACTATTCAAAACTAATTAATTCCATAACTTATGTGTTTAAAGTAGTTTTAATTAAAAAGTCTTCAAGTTCCATAACTTGAGGACAAGTTATGGAAGACTTTAAACTAATAAAAGAATGTAACTTTTCTTTATTTTGTAACTTATGAAATTAATTAAGGTTACACATTTTATTACTTAATGAAGTGACTCTTGAACCTCCATAACTTGAGGACAAGACTCTTCATTTTTTGTAACCATGGCCAACTTTTATGAGTTTTATGAAACTTAAATATGACTTTTCATATAACTTGAGGACAAGTTACACAAACACATTTTAGAATCATTTCTTAGATTAGAATGGATTGAAAACACATAATCAATTAACTTATCTATTAATCTAAGCAACTCATATGAACAAAGATAATTGGAATCAAACTTTTTCATGTAATTAGCATAACACTTAAACTAATTCAAAACATGAATCTATTGACAATTATCTTTGAAATTGGATTAGTATGAACATTACCACATTAAAAATAAGTTTATAAGTTCAAAAACAGCTTATGTTAATGTTCCTAGTCCATTTCTAGCCAAAAAATCAAAAATATGCTGTCTGGGGCTCCTACTCGTCGAGTGTATGAACCTACTCGACGAGTAGGATGATTTTCTTCATGGAATCGGAGATTTCACCAATGGACTCGGCGAGTCCAGTGCCCAGAAAGCCAGAAAATCGAGTTTTTCATCATTTTTCAGCAATTTGCATCAAGTATAATTGAAAACAAGCCTAGGCTCTGATACCACTGATGGGTTTTGAGCATTCTAACACTCCTAAGTGTACATGCAACCCTAAATACCTTGGATCTATGTTTTCTCTATTATACATGCAAATATGAATATCCAAGGTATTACCCTATCTAGCATACAATCATTGATACTTGGGTAATCAAATGGATAGAATACATACCTTTTTGATGTAGAATGTCTTCATGAAGCTTGAGTGCCTAGTGCCCCAAGTGTGACACCTCAAATGGTTCACACAACATCATATGCACTTGGAAAGACTTGAGAGAATTCCACACTTCATGAAAATCAGCTAGCCCTTTCACTCTCACACTTAGTGGCCAATTGTCACACCCCGAAAACCAAAGGCGGAAACGTTTCCGGGGTTGACTCCACGTTGAGTATCAAATCCAATGCACATAGTAATCACAGTAAACAACCATTACATTACATATATTTGAAAGTTTACATTTGTTTCAAAAGTAAATTGTACAACTGTTATACATATATCATATGAAGAAAAGTAGAGACGAGTCTTCTGCGCACTCCGTCTTCACCAAAAGATATTGCCGTGTACCTGTCTAATGTGGACCTGAGAATACAAGCGGGTTGAAAATCAGCATAAAGCTGGTGAGTTCATAAGATGTTGGTTTTCTGAAAAATGTACCGGTTTCCTTTAGTTTTCTGAAAGGTTTGTTATCCAAGAAAATCCCATATTTTCTTATGTAAAACAATTTAGTTATCTTTTATTACAATTCAATTATGCGTTATATGTTACCCCAGGAAAATCCCATATTTTCCTAAATACAAGATCGATTTAATATCACATAGTATAGTTTAATACACAAAACTATATATTGAGAATCTTGGGATTTCTATCCCGAATTAGATATAAAATACTTTAATATACGTGAACTGTAGATAGAAAGTAGTTTGAAAACCTTGGGATTAACATCCCGTACTACATATAAATTTAATACCATGGGATTATCATCCCGAACTAGATACAAGATAGTTTGATAAAACCATGGGATTACTATCCCGAACTAGATATAAGATAGTTGATAAAACCATAGGATCACTATCCCGAACTAGATATAGATTCTAACCATAGGAATAACATCTTGCAATAGGTATGAGACTTATAGACTAAAAACCATGGGATTACCATCCCGCACTAGATATATATCTCCAAAACCAAAGCCCTGAATAAACTTATATTAATACATATTGTGAGTCGGGTAACCATGCTGATACGACAATGAGACCTCCTTGACGCTTGTCAGACGTCGGACGATATCCAGAATTTGTCACCCCAGGCGTGCCCGCCTAACTGTAGCTAGCAGTTAAGGTGTGGGATTGTCAGTCCCGAATAGATCTATTCACAAATTCCTCACTCTCCCTCCAGGAGACTCTGGTTACACTTTCGGGGAGGATTTACTAGTCATCCATAAAGGGCAGTGACGAACTCACAAGCGAGTACTAAACTATTCACAGGATTCTCATACGATATCAAACATATATGAAAGATCATGAAACATAATATAGTAAATACAGATACATACAATGAAACTATCTGGCAATACATTCAAATGATGCGGGGATAAACTGAATCAGACATAGTTTATCTAATAACTTTATACACATATCAGTACATGATAAAACGAAAACTAACGAACCCCAAATTATTCCCATAATAATTTGATTACTTTGGTTATTTCCTTAACTAAAATTCATTTAGTTGTAGTTGATAAATCATCCCTTATGCTCAGCATAATACATAAAGGGGTAAAAGTATTTATAAGTTTGCCAGATATTAATTGAAATACATCAAGTTATGTTTTGAAAACATTTATAGTTTGCTTGTATCCCCCCCCCCCTTGAAAACATTGAAAAAAAACACGGAAAAAGCGTAGGGGGTTTGAACTCATAGTTTAACGTAGGGTTCGAGTGTTAACGGATGCCCTGAACGCCACTGGTCCCTATTAATCATGTGATGACACATATTTGAGTTAGAACTAAGGTGTTTCATGTTTAAATATGATGGGTAAAACACACTTAGGGTTTGGAACTACTAAGAATAAGTATCACATAATCCAAGATAATGATCTATGCAAGTTTAGGGCCAAATATGGGCATTTGAGTAAGTGTATGGCCTTAGAAGTGAGTGTGCGGCTGGGGTGTGCGGCCAGAAAGGTGTGTGAGGCTGCACACATGTGTGTGCGGCCGTACAGAGTGTGTGTGCGGCCGTAAACTCCTCTTGTGAGTCCATATGAAGTGTTTGCTCTTCTCTAAGGAGATTTGAATGTGTGCTGCCCCCTCATGAAGGTGTGCGGCCATACACCTTCAAGGGACCATGAATATGATGAACATGATGAGTTTTAAGGCTTGGGATTCAAGTGTTTACCACTGATTAGCTTGAAGATGAACTAGATCACAAATATGAGGCCTTCAAGGTGTTCTTGGTTGAATATTTTAGAGAGAGAAAGTAGAGAGAGGGTAAAAGCAACCAAATGAATGAATGAAGAGGGTATCCATCCATATATCGGTTTGGGTGTGAGGCTAGAGGGTGTGCGGTTGGGTGTTCGGCCGCACACATGGGTGTGTGACCGTACACACAAGAGTGTGGCCGCACACACCTCTTTTGGTGTGTTTGATCCGATTTTATGATGCAAAATACTTTCCAACTCCTCCAAGGACCCATACCTAGACTATATTATGTCCAAAACATGCATATGGAACCACAAGATTTACAAAGGATGATGAATTCAAGATTTAAAGCCAATACACGGACCAATTACATAGGATGAAAGTTTCGGGTTGTCACACCAATTTTCCCAATGATATGATCTTTATATAGTGTCACAATTAGGGTAAACCCTAATTGTCATGGCTTTCCATTTCCTTGGATCCATGGGTTCAAATACACCATGGAGCATCCTATGGGTTTTAGCCCAACTTGATAATCCATGGAGCATTAGCCCACTATACAAGTATGGACGATTTAGACAATCAACCCATATATTTAATTAGTCTCCTTTTGATCACTTAATTAATTCCAAATTAATTCTTGATCAACACTAATTAAATAACCTTATTAATATATTAGAACTTATAATATATTAACCAACCTTAAGTGTTATTTGTCTCATTTTAGTCTATCCAAGTGGATGATGCCATGCAACCCAAATGGACCATGCCGGGTCGGGTCAAGTCTCACTAATTATAGTTATGGACTTAGACATTAATCCAACAACACCTAGGACTTAAGGTGTTTAAATAGGGTGCAACACCCTAAAATTAGAGTTTCTTTTTGAGTAGCGAACTCACCAAGTTGAGGCTCATCAAGTCGTCGAGTTGCCTCATTAAACTTCACGGTCAAGCCAACTTCCACTCGCCAAGTTGAGGCTCCTCAACTCGTCGAGTAGACCCATTGAACCCCATGATTCTTCATCTTCAACTCGCTGAGTTGGCTCCTCCAACTTGCCGAGTTCAACTTGAAATTGGCATAATTCCACAATTAACCTTCTAGATTCCGGGTGTTACACTTATAGTGATAAGTTATGAAAGGATTTGAACACACACAGATGCTATCCAATGAAGGTGTATAAGCATAAGAAGTCTAGTTTGAGACTTACCGGAGCATCACATAATATAAATTTGTACTTCATTAAGAAAGTCAAGAGTATTGATTTCTAAAAGTCTAGTTGATTTCTGGGTACATGTCAAAGCTAGTGGGAGCATAACTGTTATGCTAGTATTGCATGTTGACAATACTCTTCGTTGGGAACAAAATTTTTCAATTTGCAAATTGCACATTTTAGGACTTGTTTTGCTCCAAAAGACTTAAAGGAGAGGGTACTTATACTTCGTTTTGAATCTAGAGGATTAAATTGTATAGTTCAATAGAACTTAGTCATAAACATATGTGAATATCATGTTGAAATGGTTCAACATAGGAAATTCCATACAAGAAAATATTATAGCAAGTGATTGAACAAATATCGGATATAATGAATCAAGTCCCATATGCTTCAGATATCGGATCGATTATATATGCTATAATATTCACTTATTCCAATTTTTCCAAATGCCTTAAGCATTGAGAGGAAAAGGATTGGAAGTGTGACTAGATTTGTTAAACAACTATCAAGAACATTCTAAAGTTTACTGAAGATTTGTTGCTTTTGGACAATTGGAAGTACGGTATTAATTTGGATGGACTATAGTGACATGATTCTGGATTGAGATGATTCTTAATCAGAATTGACAGTCATATGGAAATATGGAAATGTTTCCATAATGGGAGATACTTGAAGAGTCTACATGTGAGTTGGAAACTTTAATGCTAGAGAAGTGTTCAAGGTGTGTACCTTGAATTTGAACCTTCATTATCATGGAGTTGTTTCTAGTAACAAAGTTCCAATGAAACATTATGTAATATCGTTGGCTCAGTTTTTGTGACTTTGAAGCCTCGACATCACTGAATGTCAATGCATGTAAGCATGGAATTCCAATACATTTTAGACAGTGACAAGAATTTAGAATATGAAATGAGCATCATTGGAATAGTGGCTAGTCGATCTATTTACAGAAGGAAGGACCATAGAGAGACATAGTATGCATGTTCATAACATGGCGTGACTGATGTTATTTAATTCAAGTGGTTAGTTGATTACATGAAACATTAAATATTGAGTAAACTCATAATTATTATGATGACTAAATGATAGAGATTTATTTATTTTCAATTGGTTTGAAACCTTAGTTAATTAGTTTATCATTTTCTTTCACTTTGCATGTTTTACTTCCTGAATAATTTGTTTATTCGAGTTCTACAGTCGCTCATACTCTTTGAAGTAAGTAGTGAATTAAGACTGTCATGAATTGGATTGTAGATTGTCGACATAGCAATATAATTGATGCAATATTCATGAGTACTTAGAAATGGAGATCTATGTATTGGATAAACCCATGCTCAGAGAATTACTTCATGGAGTTTATCACGAGTAATTCTAAGATGATAATATTATATGATCTTGAAACGGAGATATATGAGTTGTAATTTACTAGTCAGTTGTACATTGGTAATACGTAAACACATCAGTAACTTGATGCTATAAAACGTATTTTCATGCATGATTTGAGGAGTAAAAGATGCAAGCATATGAGTCAAAGTTTATCCGTTCCTTTTGCCCTAATGGGAAAAACGATATCTTGGGGCCCCACGGTGATTTGGTGTTGACTTATAGTGTTGGGCCCAGCCAAAAGTAAATTGATGTGTTCAATTGGAAGTTCTATGTCATTAAAAATCGGAAATCGAGAAACAAAGTCTTGGACAATGAGATTGATTTTATTCCATGTCTAGTGTTCGAATGATATATTATAGAACGGAGGATTACATGATCACTTATCTTAGGACACGTATTGGGTTAGAGTTCGACTACGACTTTTGGAAGCTACAATTTGTTGACCGATCCAGAAGTTATATTGGCAATTATAGTTATAGACTTATCCAAGTGAGAGGCTGTTCGATTAGGTGCCTAAGCCCATAACTAAAATCGATATATACTTGAATTGATAGTAGCACAATCCTTTTGGGTTGCCATCAAACCTAGCAATTGGACAAGATGATTTTTAGAGAGAGAGAGAGAGAAATTAATTTATTATGAGAATAATAAATTAAATAAATGGTTTATTAATGTGTTACGAAAATAATATATTAATTAGAAATCATATTATTTGATTAATAACTGATCATAAATTAATTGGAATTAATTTTGAGATTAACTGGATTAATTAAATGTAGAAGGAATGTTTGGTTATCTATTGATTGTTGAGAAATGAATGCTCTAGAACCTCATGGAATGAGGTGGACGAAAATCTCTAGGGCAAGCCTAACAGATTTCGTCCAAGGCCCCTTGGATAAGGGGATTGGGCTGCTTGGTTACCAAGAAAAGGAATCTAGGGGTTATCGCTTAAACCCTAGCTTTGGCACCAAGTTTCATCAACTATATAAGGAACCTTCTTGACATTGTTTTCATATATTCCTTCCTTCCACAAGCCTTGGATGAAAAATTGCTTCTCCCCTCCCCCCCCCCCCTCTCTCTCTCTCTCTCTCCTTTAAGTCATCTTCTTGCTAGCTTCGGTGTGATTCTATTAGAGGCACGACACTTATGGTTCTTGCTTCCAAGAGATCTACAAAGAGAAATTCTAGTTGTTGCTATAAAAACTAAAAGGTATGTAATCCTTTATTTTTTGAAAATATCCTAGGGTTTCTAGGTTTCTTTATGATGTTCTTAGTTATAGGTTCAATAGATAAAACATAGATCATATTTAGGTTGCATGCAAACTTGAGGGTTTTATTTTTTTTTTGTTTACCTAAATCCTATGAGACATAAGCATGAATAGCTCCAAACACCTCATCAATGATTGTCCCACGTAAGATGTCGTGATAAAAACCTAAAGAAATCATTCATAAGTACTGAATGAGTACAAAAACAAAAGGACTTATTTTGAAACAAAAAATATTAAGGAGTAAATGTGTACAAAAATATAAGGACTAAATGTATACAAAATGAGAAATATAGCTAACCTGGGGTAACCGGTCATAAGGACTATGTATTATTTAACAAGTTGAAGGGATAAATGCGGACGAAAAAAAAAACTCAATGACAAATGTGTACAAATTAAAAAATCTATTATGTTTTTAAGTCATTACCCCTTTATAATTTTATATTTACTTTAGCAGCATATAAACTTTAAAAAACAAATAAACATTTTTCTTGCAGATTACAAATGGTTGTTTTATCTACTCTTTTACAGATCCGATCTGCTGCATACACATTTTACCTCTTGAAAACAAACATCACAAGGTATGTTTTTGGAATCAATTTTTTTAAAATCAATCGAAATTAGACACTCAGACATAAATGTCATATTTTGTAGGTTGTATGTTCAATTAAATGTCTCGATCAATATATTATTGGCTAAATATTGAATAAGCTCCAAGTCATCTTGTTCTCCATTTCACCATATCAAATTCTTCTATGATTTTCTATATCTAGGGTTTATTATTTGAATTTCAATCCAAAATGTGTGAGTTATTTGTTAATTCCTTCAATTTTGAAGTCTACTTTATGTTACATCGTTCTACTTTTTATCATCTAGGAAAGCTTGTGGTAGGGAGTGCAATATCTATGTTGTGATGATCCATAGTCTTTCTATTAGATGTTTGATCAAATACAAGGATTTTTAATTTAATCGTTTCTTTTGTGCTATTAGTTTCTCCATCTAATGAAGTATTGTAAAGGTCTTTATGTGTCGTAAAGAGGTGGGTAAGACCCTTAAAGTTGAGAGAGAGAATGCCTTTTTCTATTTTTTTTTTAAATTTAAATAAGTATTAAAAAAACAAAGCTAAATGAAAAGATATAATAGTCTTTCAAATGTGGGAATAACCAAAACTATGATTTTGAGCCATTCAAGTCTAAACTTTTTTAGACCAAAACCACAAAAATAGATGACAAACATATGAACCATTCTTGTCATTTTTGCAATTTTGTCTTAAATTAAAGAAAACATACAAAAAAAAAAAAAAAAAAAAAAAAAAAAAAAAAAAAAAAAAAAACTGCGAATTGCGATAAAAAGAAAAAGACAAAATTTCACAAATGGTCTCTGTAGGTTTCAAGAAGCGACACTTTCAGGATATCATTGTAAAGTGTTATATTGGCAGTCCTTTTGGTTTGAAAACCAAGCACACTTAGTCATTTTGGCTAACTCTGTTAAAAATCGGTGTTAAATATATTTCAAATTACCTATTTACCCCTCTATTATTATTTACACTTACCAAAAAACCCTACCCATTTATTCAATTTCATTACTCTCCTCAATCTTAAAACCCACTGTCTCTTCTCTCTATAACATGTCTCTTGTCTCTATAACATCATCGACCTAGATCCAAATCAAATCCACTCACCATCGTCTTCGTACCACCCTCATCGATGGAAGTAAATATGGTATATCTGCCACCATTAAAACCTCTCTCTTCTTCGATGCTACAACTATTGCTTCATCAACTTCTTCTGGTGCTGCATCAACGACCACCAACATCGTCTCCACCCATCCCTCTTCCTTTCGTGGGGTATTCACAACCATCTTCCTTGTCATCAGCCCCTTCAATTTCCTATGGAGTTGCATCTCCGATCAACCCCCACATAGTCTACCTATAGCCAAATACAACCCAACCCCCAAACTGTCTATCTTATATACTATTTTGAACCTATATCGAAGTGCCAATGGATTGGTCGAACAAACCACCCTTACATCATGCACCTCACAGTCTAGTTGCTCCTACCATTGATTTTCATACACATACCATGGTCTACTGAATTAAGAGATGACAATATGGTAACTTCTTGATGTTTATTCAAATGATGTCATGAAGAAACGAATGTAGATGGTGGGATTAACATTGTATAGAGAAATTTTGTCTATTGGAATGTGATGGGATTAGGGATATCGAGCCATTGTATGCTCTTGTCCAAATTCATCCCTACTTCCAAAGCATGTGATTGCTTTGTTCTTAATCCAAACTAAATTTCTAATATGTTTTAGGAGCGTGTATACACCATGAAGTTCTATGAGTTGCTCATAAAAATATCTTGCATTTTTACAATCACATTGCTTCTTCAAGATCTTACATTTTGTTTCCTACACACAATATGTTCCAGATGTCAATATTAGAGTTTTCTTGGTATCAAAAACATATGATTAAATTGGCATTGTGCAGATGAATATACACATCTATAAAAAATGGTCAATGAATGTACACTACTACAAAAAAGCTTATAGGACCCGGTTCTTTCATTTAAATAACCTGGTTTTGAACCGGGTCCTAAAGCCAGCGAGACCTATGTGAAAAAAGGAATAGAACCCGGTTATTCATAAAACCGGGACATATAAGAGGAACATGACGCCTAATACTTGATCATATATGCAGAATAGGACGCGGTCCAACTATACAAAACGAGTCATATATGTCTAAAAGAGCCCGGTTCCAATCCCCAAACCCGGTCATATAAAGATTAAATATGGTTCGGTTCCATTCAAATAAATGGGTCTTTTTCAGCCTTCCAAAAACCAACTACAATCACAAAAGCATGGTTATAAGAATTAAATTGGTGACAACTTTATTCAAATAACCATAATATAAAGAAAACAATGCATAAAAAACACAAACTGATACTTCCACCCAAAGCAAACATTCAAAACAAAACAAAAATTATGCATTGATGAACAAATTATATTAATATAAACATGTTAAATAACCAATCATTATAGTCATCGATAAAAACATGCTTAAGTGCTGCTAAAAACTCCTTGATTTGGTCATTTCCTACTACATAAAACTTACATAAATAAATTCAAAAATAAAATTGTTTTATCAGGTGTATAATCAAGTATTGCGGCTATCCTCCAACCTCACTGAAAAACAAAACACAACAACTATCCTTCATCCCCACTGAAAAAAAAATAAACACAAAAAATAATTAGTTTTTTGTCTAGCATTTTAAAAGAGTTGAATTTAGCAAACAATCATCAATCTAAAAGTAGGATGTTATAAAGATTAACAACAAACCTTATATGAACTTTTAGACAACCACATCATTCATAAAAAATTTCAGAAATTCTCTGGCCCATGTAGCAATAGTTGTAACCAACGCCTTTTTGTCAAATGCAGTTTTTTCATTTCAAAGGGTACTAAACTATATGAAAATAAACTTAAAACTACTAAATAACGAAACAATTTGTTTCTTGCTATAGAAGAAAAGATTTTTTTAAAGAAGTACTTACTCTACTCGGAAATCCATGTTTTATGTTCAACACAAAATCAAAGATCCAATTCATTACATCATGCCCACTCAGCTCACATTCCAATACACTAGCTTGGTTGCACTAAAATTGTGATAGAAGGTAAACATAAATCACAAAAGAAACTACATCTAACTAGTGGATAAGTAATAAGATAAATTACCTCAATGAGCTTCCATACAATTGGAATTGATGTGTTCTTTTCATACCTCTCTAAAGCCCTAAAAATAAACAAGCAGCAGAGTTGTATTCAAACTTATAGAAAGAATGTTATTTTCATGTCATATTAAGAAATTTCTTACTTTTCCAAAAGTTTGAGCAGGTAGTAGTTGTCAACCGGATTTTTCATAGGCTTCATCAGAGAATCCAAAATGTATACAGTACGATTTGAAGGGCAAATCACCAAGAGGACCTAATGTGTACTAGTAAGGTCTCCAAATTTTAGTATAAAAACACAAAAAAAAAACAAATAACTATTAATATAGATAGCAACGTATGATACTTTTGCAGGTATGGTGCGATAAGAAACGATTTTCCATGATGAAGTTGCATCGCATCAATGAGATAATTGACGAAATCAATCGGAGTTTCCTGAAAGGCTTTCCCAAGAATCTTATATGGGTTTAGGAAAGCACACTTTCCCATACGTTTCTGAAGCATTAAGTGTAGAAGGCTACAAACAATATTACAAAAAATTTACAATCAAGCCATATCTTATAAGCAGCCTAAAAAAATATCATGGAAACAAATAATAGTAAAATTTGAATGCACTTACATTTGCCATGTTGTTATGATGTACAAATCAGTTGAAATTTTACGGTGTTACAAGTTGGTATCAGAGCCTTGGTTTGAGGGATTTGGGTACACCTTCGGGCGTAACTAAACTCAAACTAAGGATTTGAGAGATATAATTCAAAAAGTGAAACAAATTTTTCTAAAAGAGTAAAAGAATTTGAAAAGAGCAGAGCAGAGCCGTGTGTACGATCAGCCAGCGCCCGAACGGTGATTTCCCAAAATACCCTTATGTTATATGTTATGAGATGATATGATATGTTTTGCATGTAGAGCAGGCTAGGTTATCTACTAGGATGAGAGTGACCTGATTTGTGATGCCTTAGCCTAGGGGTTACTGCTAGGAGATGCTTGAGAGGAGGTAGATAGCAGCGATAGGCTTATGAGAGGTCTGTTGGAGAGTAGACTATGCTTAGTGAGAGTAGAGTACTTGGAATCTGGGATCCTTGTAGGAGGACTTGGGGTGTATACTGATGCAGTGTGGACAATAGTATTGGGCCCGTACTACTGAAGACACTGGAGCAGTGCACAATCCAAGTAAGAATCCATGAAGCATCAGAGATCAAGTAGGGTAGATTTATCGAGTGCGAGTATACTCGAACGAGTCCCTGATATTTTCTTATGTTGTATTTCGGAGACATCATGGTCAGGACACGCCTTACACCAGAGAGTAGTGGTGCTAGTGATGAGGAGATTTGTAGGATCATTCACGAGGAGGTGGCTGTGGCCATCAGGGTAGAGATACCAGAGATGTTTGGGTCTATCAAGACCACATTGATAGAGACTTCCAATGAGAGATATGCTGCTCTTTCTAATGTTGCGGTTGCTGCAGCCACTGCAGCTATAGCTGTGGCTAGACCGCAGGGTGGTGATGCGTTGCTGTTCCGGGAGTTCAGCAACACAAAACCACCAGAGTTTGATGGGACGCAAGATCCGATTGCGGAGATGAGGTGGATTTTCGGACATTGAGGGGTGTTTCTTCACATGCTCATGTCCAGAGCATTTGACGGTTCGGTTTGCACTAAACCAGCTTTGCTTGGGAGCGAAGGACTGGTGGAAGTTTGTGACGGCGCACTATTCGCCTGCTAAGCTTGCTGCGGTGACCTGGGAGAAGTTCACCGCTATGTTCCGTGATGAGTACGTTCCCCCAGTGGAAAGGGAGCGTTTGGCATAGGAGTTTCTGACCCTTAAGCAGGGTACTGAGTCTGTTAAAGTGATCACTAGGATGTTCCACGAGAGGGCGATGTTCTGCCCGGAGCACGTGTCTTCCGAACAGGCACGTATGAGTCGGTATCTGAGTATATTGAGGAGGGATATATGGGAGTTCGTGGCGAACTCCTCGTACCAGACATTTGTCGAGCTTCATGTAAATGCTCGGAAGAGGGAGATAGAGTTGGAGACTCAGGCCAGGGAGGAGGCGGAGTCTCAAGGGAGGGATCGGCGACCGACACAGTCCTAGCCGGCAGCCAAGCGGACCAAGCCCACCAATTCTAGATCAGGGAGCCAGAAGAGCCGCACTTGTGGCAAGTGCGGCAAGGTTCATGATGGGGTTTGCAAAGCGGGGTCTTGCTACAAGTGTGGCAAGGAGGGGCATATGGCCACGGATTGCCCCAAGGGGTTCACAATCTGTTTCCACTGCAAACCAGACCGGACACCGGAAGGCAGAGTGTCCGTAGCTGCGGGGGTCAGCGCAGGGAGCATCTTAGGGATCTACCCCTACTGCTATTAGAGCTACAGAGAGTCGGCCGGGTGAAGGCCGAGGCACCGTAGGAATGAGGGAGAGCCTTCCAGTTAACCGCGGAGGAGGTCTGTTGGAATAGTATCTAAGGCTGCAACTATATTAGGCAAGTATTTGACCCGATTGTGCATGGTCCTTTTGGGTTGCCTTCACCATAGCAACTTGATAGGATGATTTATTATGAGAGAATAAATATTATTAATATATTATGAGAATAATATAAGGAATAATAATATTTTTATTTGATTAATATAAGTCATAGAATTAATTAGAATTAATTTGGTGACTGAAAGAGATTAATTAAATAAGAGGGTATAAACTGTCAATTGTTTGATAGTTACACTTTAAACTGTAAATCCTTAAGAGATAAGGGTTGGACGAATTCTAGAGCTAAGGATAACTCAAAATCGTCCAAGGCCTATCTATGGTAGGGATTTGGATTGCTTTATGGAAAGATTATCCAACTAGGGTTTAAGGTGAAACCCTTAAGGAGTCTACAAGTATAAATAGACCCCTAGAGCTAAGGGGGTCGGCATCTATTCTAAGGAGAAGAGACCCTGGCCGAATTTCATCCCTCTCCTCTCTCTCAAATCATCCTCCTTGCTAGTTGGTGTTTGTAAGCCATTAGAGGAGTGACAATTGTGACTCTAGAGCTCCAAGACAACAAGATCAAACAAGAGATTCAAAGGTAAACTTCTAGATCTGGTTTTGTATTGTTCTTACACCTAATTAGTCATTAGAAGTCTTGGATTCAAAGCATGTTTAATTAGAAAGCCTAGATCTAAGCATTAGGGTTTTTCATGCGCACTTAGGAAAGTTCTTATGGCTAAAACCCATCAGTGGTATCAGAGCCTAGATTGGTTTCTATTGAATTGATGCATTGGTTGCTTGTTCGATGCTTGCAAAATTCGAATTTTGTGTTTCTGCCTGATGAACTCGGCGAGTCCCATAGTGGACTCGGCGAGTAGGCTCGACTTGGCGAGTCCATTGTGGTACTCGGCGAGTCCGAGCGTCAGAAAGAGCTGATTTCGAGATTTCTTGCTGTTTATCTTTTGGATACTTACCTTAATCATGTTAGGTCAATATAAATCCGATTTTATGATATATTTGAGTATATTCTTGACCTAATTGAAGATATTTATCAATTAATAAAATATTAATTTCCTTATGTGATAATTGATTAATTATTTTAATTATATTGGTAAATTGTCTTGCAAGAAATAATTAAATAAATCAAATATGGATAATTATGTGATTAAATGTTGATTTAAATTATTTGTTATTTGATCCCCTATGTTTAAAACTTGCCCTCAAGTTTTGAAATTTATGTTTTGTGATTAAAAGTTTAATTTAGACAATTTAAATTTCAAACCCTAGAATTTTACAAGTTTAAAATTCAACCCTATACTAATATAATATTACAAGATTAATATATATATATATATATATATATATATATATATATATATATATATGTAAAATTAAAATGCTAGTCTTACCGTTAGTAGGCCTCATTCACGAAGCCGGTCTATAAGGTGGGTATAAGGTTGTTTCCTATAAAATGGCGCTTAATGAGTGTACACTCACACCCACCGCTTGCTTGATCGGTGGAGGGTCGTTAGTCGAACGGGTAGGATAGGGCAACCTCACCTCCTCATTAAAAGTATAATATGAAATACAAAGTAACTACATGTTTTTCAAAAATTCCTAATCCTAGTTACTTTAGGAAAAGTGAATTGATAGAATCCCATGAAATTACACTTTGCACCCTTGCTAAGAAGTTAGTGGAGCGTGTGTGGTTTACCGGCACACTAATTGGTTCTTAGCAAAGGTGGCAAAGGGTGATTCATTGTTTATCATAGTTCGATGGAGCGTGTGTGGTTTACCGGCACATCGAATAGGTGATTGTTACAATGAAGGCACCAAGTGAATTTGCATGGTAATTCACACCCACTTTATGATCCTCGGTATCCCAATCACAAAAGAGAGGGGCATATCGAGATTTAAACATGCCATTGAAAAGTTTCAATGAATCTCATCCAAACCTAGGAATTCTCAATACATTTAGAACTTAAAGTTATGTTTTCATGGTGGAGAATTAGTGAATCGTCATTCACTTACCTTCAAATTGTTTGCATGTTAGATTACGGCATCCCTTTTCTAATATGTAAATATTGTTGTTGGATCCTAGCCCTAATTTTCTTATTGGGTGATTATTAGGGATTCAAATTCTAATCTATCTTTGTCCTTTCTATTTGTTGATGTCGAACGCAAACAACGCTGCTGCTAGTTCTTTCACATTGATGAGCCTTTGTCAAAAGGTCACCTTCGATGGAACGAACTTTAGCGAATGGATAAGATACATTCACACCATTGCTCGCTATGAGGATAAGGAGTATGTCCTCGATGAGAAGCTCGAGAAAATTAACCCTGAAATCGCTACTCCGGCTGAAATGACCGCAATTGAAACTCATGAGTGCGATGCAACGAAGGTACATTGCATCATGATAGCCACTATGAACTCCGAATTCCAAAAGTCCTATGAGGACATGTACCCGTACGAGGTGCTTCAAGACTTATTGGAGAGATACCACCAAAACGCGAGACAAGAGCGTTACGAGATTTTCACTAACATGATTTCCGCAAAGATGGGTCATGGAGAGTCTCTTACCGTGCACCTACAAAAGATGCAAAGGTATGTCGACCGTCTTCGCAAGTTGAATGTTGACTTTGGGGAAGACTTGGCGATCGACATGGTGCTTCACTCTTTGCCTCCGAGCTATAATCAATTTAGGATGACCTACCACATGAACAAAGAGGAGGTCACCCTAAGCAAACTCCAAGGTCTCTTGAGGGTCGCATGAGAGAAACTTCAAGGACAAGTCTGCTGCACCAACTCCCAATCCACCCGCTGCTCCTGTCTAGGCTATTGGACAAGGAAAGGGAAAGAAGAGGAAGGCTTCGTCTAAGAACTATCATAAGGTTAAAGCCCGAGATGGTGCCTCTTCTAGTAGGACCAAAGTTGATCCTGCTAAGCCCTGCCCTAACCCAAAGGAGGCAGAGTGCCACCACTGCCACAAGATAGGACATTGGAAGAGAAGCTGCCCAGAGTACCTGCAAGCCATCAAGGAAGGAAAGATCAAGCCGTCTTTCGCAGGTATATACACAATTAAATCTAACGATTCATCTCATGCTATTTCTTGGGTTCTTGATACCGGTTGTGGTTACCATATTTGTTCTAATGTGCAGGGACTAAGAAGAAATAGGGATGTGGAGGCTGGAAGAATAAATCTAATCATGGGGAACAGAAGATCGTCGCCTGTGACCAAGATTGGAGTGTATTCTTTAGTGCTTAGGAATGGTTTAAGTTTAGATTTGAACAATTGTTGCTATTCGCCAGAAATGGCTAGAAATATCATTTCATTTCATGGTTTGTTTAGACAAGCTTTTAGATTTTCTTTTAATAATGAGAATGGTTCTATTTTAGCTTATCTAAATGGTGTCTTTTATTTTGAAGCTATACCATGTAATGGACTTTATGAAACTGTTATGAGTGTTGATAACTTAGGAAATGATGTTTTGAATATAGATTCTTCCAATAGTATGGATAAGGCATCCTTGTGGCATTGTCGCCTTGGACATGTCAACAAGAAACGCATAGCCCAACTCCAAAAGGATGGAGTGTTGGAGTCATTCGACCTTAGGGAAGATGACACATGCGAATCTTGTTTGCTTGGAAAGATGACTAAGTCACCCTTCACAAGTACATGTGAAAGGGGTGAGGGTCTATTGGACCTAATACATACCGATGTATGTGGACCATTTAGATCAACCACGAAGGATGGGAACCGCTTCTATGTGACTTTTACCGATGACTATAGTAGATATGGGTATATCTACTTAATCAAGTAAAAGTCAGAAACTTTTGAAAAGTTCAAAGAGTTCAAGAATGAAGTGGAGAATCAATTGGGCAGGAAAATCAAGATGCTTCGATCCGATCGAGGAGGAGAGTACCTAAGTCTTGAATTCCACAATTATCTCAAAGAGTGTGGAATAGTTTCACAATTGACGCCTCCTAGGACACCGCAGTTGAATGGTGTGGCAGAAAGGCGTAATCGAACTTTATTAGATATGGTTCGCTCTATGATGAGTCGTGCTTCACTACCTATCTCTTTTTGGGGGTATGCCTTAGAGACTGTTGTCCATATCCTTAACCGAGTCCCTACAAAGAAGGTTGCCAAAACACCTCACGAGATGTGGACAGGGAAAGCTCCCTCGTTGGCACATATCAAGGTTTGGGGTTGCGAGGCTTTCGTAAGACGAGATACTCACGACAAGCTCGAACCTCTTAGTGAGCGATGTATTTTCATCGGCTACCCGCAGAAATCCTTTGGATATCTCTTCTATAGACCGAAGGACAATGTTGTCTTCGTTGCAAGGAGAGGAGTTTTCCGAGAGCGAGAACTCATAAGCCAAGGAGACAGTGGGAGGCAAATCGAACTTGAAGAGATTCAAGAGTCGATAGATGAAGAAACCTCTACCGCTGGCACTCAACCCGAGAAGGAAACTCCGGTTGAGCCAATTGACGAGTCCTTACCTCTTAAACGTTCCGAAAGAGTTAGAGTTCAACCCTAGTTTTATGGTTTTCATATTACTACCGAAGGGGACACGTATATTAGTGATGGTACACTAATAAACCTTGATGAACCTAATAGCTATAAGGAAGCCATGGCAGGCCCAGAGTCTGCGAAATGGAAAGAGGCAATGGATAGCGAGATCCAATCCATGTATGATTAGCATGTTTGGAATTTGGTTGATAATGTGTCCGGGCGTAAGACCGTTGGGTGCAAATGGATCTTCAAGAAGAAGACCGACGTGGATGGAAAAGTACACACATATAAAGCACGATTGGTCGCGAAGGGCTTTACTCAAACTCCCGGAGTTGACTATGATGAGACCTTCTCACCAGTTACGAAGATAAAATCTATTAGAGTGATGCTAGCGATTGTTGCATTTCATGATTATGAGATTTGGCAAATGGATGTCAAGACCGCTTTCCTTAATGGGAAGTTGGATGAGGATGTTTACATGGCTCAGCCAGAGGGGTTTGTGGATCTGAAGCATCCGAATAGAGTGTGTAAGCTTGAGAAGTCCATTTATGGACTTAAGCAAGCATCTCGCAGATGGAATCTTTGTTTCGATGAGAAACTCAAAGAGTTTGGATTTGTACGAAGCGAAGATGAATTGTGTGTGTATGTCAAAGCCAGTGGGAGTATAGTAAGCTTCCTCGTTCTATATGTCGATGACATATTACTCATAGGAAACGACATCCCGACTCTGCAGGAGGTTAAGTCCTGGCTCGGGAAGTGCTTCGCTATGAAGGACCTCAGAGAGGCTTCTTACATTTTGGGAATAAGGATAGTGAGAGAAAGAAGTAAGAGACTGATAGGACTTAGTCAGAACACTTACTTAGATAAAGTAATAAAATGTTTTAGTATGGAAAACTCGAAGAAGGGAGAATTACCGATACAAAGTAATGCCAAGTTAAGTAAGACTCAAAGTTCGAGTACCGAAGCTGAAATAGCAGAAATGAGCCAAGTACCATACGCTTCCGCAGTTGGCTCAATCATGTACGCTATGACTTGTACTCACCCTGATGTAGCCTTTGCTTTGAGCATGGTTAGCAGATATCAAGGGAATCCTGGCAGAGCCCATTGGATTGCGGTGAAGAATATCCTTAAGTACCTTCGGAGGACGAAGGAATGGTTCTTAGTTCTCGGAGGGAGTGAGGACTTGAAGGTGCGAGCGTATAGTGACGCCAGCTTTCAGACCGACAGGGACAACTACCGTTCGCAGTCGGGCTGGGTCTTTACCTTGAATGGAGGAGCAGTGACTTGGAAAAGTTCCAAGCAGGAAACCGTAGCTGATTCAACGTGTGAATCAGAGTACATTGCAGCGAGCGAAGCGTCGAAGGAGGCAATATGGCTGAAGAACTTCATCGGTGATCTTGGAGTTGTACCTGCCATAGAGGAGCCCATGGAGATTTTCTGTGATAATGAAGGAGTGGTTGCCTTGACCAAGGAACCGAGAGATCATGGTAGATGACGACATATCGACAGAAAATATCATTTTATCAGACATCGTGTAGAAGAAGGACAACTCGTAGTGAAGACGATATCATCGGAAGATAACCCAGCAGATCCACTTACGAAGGGACTGAGTAGGGTTAAGCACTTGCAGCATGCTAGGAGTATTGGGCTGAAGGATGATATTAGCATAGATTAGATAGTATTAGAAACGTGTAATAGATAAATGTAATTAACATTTGATGATTAAATAAAGGAGTTTTATTTATGAGTAATGTTAGTATCTTATGTTAATTGTTTAACTATTGTTTCACTTTGCATGTTTTGACTTCCAGAATAATTGAATTTATTAAGAATAATCGAATTATTCAAATTGTCCATAATCGTTCATATGTTGGAAGTAGATATGAATGAAGATTGTCGTGAATTGGTGTGTAGATTGTCTAAATGGTATTAGACATAGCAAAGGATTGCTGCAACGTTCATGAGTGCTTATGAACTGGTTTTGAGCATTGGAACAAACCCGTGCTTGCTGGAATCACCTTATGGAATATGATATAAAAGGGTGATCGCAAGACGATAATATCATATAGTCTTAAAACCTAGATATATGGTTTGTTATTTGTTAATTGGTTGTACATTGATAATGCGAAAACGCATCAGTAACTCGGTGTTATAAAACGCATTGTTGTGTATAGTTGGTTAATGAATAAGTAAATGCATATAAGTCGAAGTTTATCTGTGAATTTTATCCCAAGAGGGTAAAAGCGATATCTCGGCCACTCGATGATTTGATTTGACTTATGTGCCAGGCCCGGTCAGAATTGAATTGATGTGTTCGATTAAGTTCTATGTCGAATAAATTGGAGATCGAGAAACCTAAATGCTTGACTAATCATTCCATAGAATTGTCAGCATCATATCTAACAGAGGACTATACGATCCCTTATCTAAAGGACAAGATTGATTAGATCAAAGTTTGATAGCGTCTTTAAGAGCTATGATTGCAAATCGGATTGTACTTGTGCATATAGTTACTAGACTTATCCAAGTGGGAGACTGTTGGAATAGTGTCTAAGGCTGCAACTATACTAGGCAAGTATTTGACCCGATTGTGCATGGTCCTTTTGGGTTGCCTTCACCATAGCAACTTGATATGATGATTTATTATGAGAGAATAAATATTATTAATATATTATGAGAATAATATAAGGAATAATAATATTTTTATTTGATTAATATAAGTCATAGAATTAATTAGAATTAATTTGGTGACTTAAAGAGATTAATTAAATAAGAGGGTATAAACTGTCAATTGTTTGATAGTTACACTTTAGATTGTAAATCCTTAAGAGATATGGGTTGGACGAATTCTAGAGCTAAGGATAGCTCAACATCGTCCAAGGCTTATCTATGGTAGGGATTTGGATTGCTTTAAGGAAAGATTATCCAACTAGGGTTTAAGGTGAAACCCTTAAGGAGTCTACAAGTATAAATAGACCCCTAGAGCTAAGGGGGGTCGGCATCTCTTCTAAGGAGAAGAGACCCTGGCCGAATTTCATCCCTTTCCTCTCTCTCAAATCATCCTCCTTGCTAGTTGGTGTTTGTAAGCCATTAGAGGAGTGACAATTGTGACTCTAGAGCTCCAAGTCAATAAGATCAAACAAGAGATTCAAAGGTAAACTTGTAGATCTGGTTTTGTATTGTTCTTACACCTAATTAGTCATTAGAAGTCTTGGATTCAAAGCATGTTTAATTAGAAAGCCTAGATCCGAGCATTAGGTTTTTGCATACGCACATAGGAAAGTTCTTATGGCTAAAACCCATCAGTGCGCACTACGTCCGATGTTGTGGCTGGCATGTATTTTTTTCTCATGTTTATTTTGAGTTTATGATGATATGGTTATATTATGATATGCGTAGGTACATTTCTTGTATGTTCTGTGCCTGCTTTGGTGTTATTTGACTCGGGTGCGAGTCGGTCTTTTGTACCTATAGCCTTTAGTCAGCACATCAGTATTAGTCGATAGGCGTTGAGTCGACCTCTGAGAATTTTCATAGCTAACGAGAGAGCGGTGTATGCCACTGATGTGATTCGAGGATGTGTACTCGAGATCTTCGACTGTAACATCCAAAATTTCAAAACAATTAAAACTTTTCAAAATCACCCATTTTATTAACATTGTTGCAAAAAGGTTTTCAATACATTATTAAACAGAGTAATTTCCCAGGTTCATATCATAAAACACCAACGCGTGGAACGGTACGATCACGCCTTTGCCTTGCCACAGACTCTTGAGAACCTGAAACATAAAACCACAACTGTAAGCCCGAAAGCTTAGTGAGATACCCCCAGAATACCAACCACATATACGCCTTTCCAGGCCCTGACCTTCCGGTCCATGTGTCTCAGGGGACTTCCGTCCCTACTGGGTAAACCTTCCGGTCCTACCCACGCCGACCTTCCGGTCCATCACACAACATAATCGCCTTCCGGCCCATAACATATTGCCTTCCGGCCCATAACATATATTGCCTTCCGGCCCATAAACATAAAATGCATATACAACATAACGAATAATCATATAGCAGTTCATAGACAACAATCGATCAACAGATTACATATCATAGCATTACTCTAACAAGATACCGGTCTAGTCGGTCACTATCATAACATTACCCTATGAATCAGTCAACATACTAAATGCATACATACGCCTTTCCAGGCCATGACCTTCCGGTCCACATAGTAATGCCTTCCGGCCTATAACATATAATGCCTTCCGGCCTGTAACATATAATGACAACTACCCGGATTTCCATCCGGTAAAAAGGGTCGGCCTTGGTGCCATAAACCCTAGCGATATAGTGAGGATAACTCACCTCGAAACTGCCGACTGAACAGATAGCTCAAGCTGCTCCGATCACTGATACGATCTCCACCTCTGGACAGTCACCAATGCACTGAACTCAAACAATAACAACAATTACCAAAATACCCCTGGAACCACTGGTAAATCCTTGGTCAAAGACAAGGTCAAAGTCAACCCCTGACTGACCCTACTCGCCGAGTCAACCCTATGACTCGCCGAGTCCCCATACTCAGAACTTCACTCAACCCGCGATCTAACTCGTCGAGTCACCCCAAGACTCGCCGAGTTCAACGACTCTGAGTCCACTCGCCCTTAACTCACCGATTCCTTAAGACACCCTTTCTACACGTCGAGTATCCCCTTTTTACTCGACGAGTTCCTCCTGGAAGAATCGCGGGGCCACCCCAACTCAACTCGCCGAGTCTGAAGAACAACTCGACGAGTCCCAGTAAATCTTCAAGCTACTCGCCGAGTCTGTTCATCGGACTCGGCGAGTCCATGCCATGCAACCGCTCAAACTGCTTTCTAATGGCAGAACTGCTCCGACCATTCATAGGCCTGGCCTTCCTAGACTGGTCCATCACGTAAGGTCCTCATTTTGGTGCTCATGATACACCCCATGATTCATAACATACATATTGACCTAAGGCATAAGGATTCCAATCCAAAACCTTCATCAATTCCCGAAATGTACAGGCATGGGACATTTTGGACCTCCAAAGGTCCCAATACAGAGTCATAATCGTTTGGGGGACTAGGGTAGCATTCAATCTAATCACAAAAGGGTTCCACAAACCCTAATTCCATAAACACATCAACATAGCAGAGTATACTCGAATTCTTACCTGGATGATGTATTCTCTGTGTCCCCAATCCTCAGAATGTGACTCCCTTGCTGCTCCTTTAGCCAATCCCTTCTCTTCCTTACACAACCACTCTTCTATAATCAACAATGGCCTATAATCCTTGCTCCAGATGCACACAATCGATTTAGGGTTCTTCTCAGAAGGCTAAAATGAATAATGACGGCCAATGAGTCCTTTTTATACGTCCCAAACCTGAACGGTTAGGGTTTTCGCTAAACAGCGTAGACTCGCCGAGTCCATATCTGGACTCGTCGAGTCCAGTCGCGAACCCGCGACCAAGTCTGCGATCCTACTCGGCGAGTCTAGGCTCCAACTCACCGAGTCCCCTCTTAAAACACTCCAAAAACATAATTTTAACAATACCTGAGATTCCGGGCTATTACATCGACGTTGCGTTTCCTATTGATTTGGTCCCGATTGCGATGGGGGACGCCAGTGTTATCGTGGGCATGGATTGGTTGAGCAGATTCGGAGCGGTTATTGACTGCGAGCGACAGCTAGTGACCATACGAGACCCTAGCGGGGGAGTTCTTACGCTGTACGGCGAGGGTACCCGTACTTGTGCAACGTTTTGTTCGGCTGCTAGAGCGAGGCAGAGTCTACGACGGGTTGTAGTGGGTTTATAGCTTACGTGATGTACACGAGAGTTAATTCAGAGAGACCAAGGTCAGTCGATGAGGTACCGATAGTGCGCGAGTTCCCGAATGTTTTCCCCGAGGAGTTACCGTGTGTGCTTCCCGAGAGGCAGGTAGATTTCCACATTGATTTGATTCCGGGGGCAACACCTATCGCCAAGGCGCCCTATCGCCTTGCGCCTCCAGAGATGCAGGAGTTATCCTTGCAGCTTCAGGAGCTGCTGGGGAAGGGGTTTATACGGCCGAGCAGCTCGCCGTGGGGAGCTCCGATCCTTTTTGTCAAGAAAAAGGATGGTTCACACCGGATGTGTATTGACTACCGGGAGTTGAACAAGTTGACGGTCAAGAACCGTTACCCCTTACCGAGGATCGACGATTTGTTCGACCGGTTACAGGGAGCGTCTTGGTTCTCCAAGTTCGATTTGAGGTCTGGATATCATCAGGTGAGAGTGCGAGATGAGGATATTCAGAAGACGACATTCAGGACTCATTATGGGCATTACAAGTTCATGGTGATGCCTTTCGGGCTAACCAATGCACCAGCCGCATTCATGGATCTCATGAACAGAGTGTGCAGGCTGATGTTGGACCATTCGGTGATCGTGTTCATTGACGACATATTGGTGTACTCCAAATCCAGGGGGCAGTATGAGGAGCATTTGAGGGAGATCCTCGTAGTTCGGAGATCGGAGAGGCTTTATGCCAAATTCTCCAAGTGCGATTTCTGGTTACGAGAGGTTCAGTTCCTAGGACACCTCGTTAACCAGAATGGGATATTGGTCGATCCGGCCAAGATTGAGGCAGTGATGAGTTAGGAGGTGCCGAGATCCCCCACCGAGATCAGGAGTTTCCTAGGGCTGGACGACTACTATAGGAGATTCATCAGGGATTTCTCCAAGATTGTTGTGCCTCTCACCAGGTTGACCCGGAAGGGTTTTGATTTTGCATGGGGTCCGGAGCAGAAGACCGCATTTGAGACTCTTCGCCAGAGATTATGCGAAGCTTTGGTGCTAGCCCTTCCGGAGCGGATGGAGGATTTTGTGGTGTATTGTGACGCGTCGATATCAGGATTGGGTGCGGTGCTGATGCGGAGAGGGCCTGTGATCGCATACGCATCGAGGCAGCTGAAGCCTCATGAGATGAGGTATCCCACCCATGATCTAGAGTTGGGGGCTGTAGTGTTCGCCCTCAAGATCTGGTGTCACTATTTATATGGGGTCCGGTGTACTATATACACAGACCACAAGAGTTTGAAGTACTTGATGAATCAGCCCAACCTGAATATGCGACATAGAAGGTGGTTGGATGTGGTAAAGGATTACTATTGCGAGATCCTGTACCACCCGGGCAAGGCTAACGTTGTAGCTAATGCCCTGAGTCGTAGGGCAGAGAGCTCCCCGATACGAGACGTTTGTTTGAGATTGACAGTGATGACTCCAGTGTTAGACACCATTCGAGGGGCCCAGGCTGAGGCCATGAGACCGGAGAACCGTAAGAGGGAGCGGGTTATCGGACAGGTATCGGAGTTCGTCACCAATAGTCGGGAGCTTATGACCTTCTAGGGTCGGATTTGGGTGCCATTTGTGGGTGGGGCACGTAACATTCTGATGGAGGAGGCACACCGATCGAGGTTTTCGATCCATCCCGAGGCCACTAAGATGTATTTAGATCTAAAGAGAAAGTATTGGTGGCCTTGTATGAAGAGGGATGTCGCATGGTTCGTAGAGAGGTGTTTGACCTGTCGCAGGGTTAAGGCCGAGCACCAGCTTCCGCATGGTAAATTGCAGCCTTTGGAGATTCCCGAGTGGAAGTGGGAACAAATTACCATGGACTTTATCACCAAATTGCCAAGGACTGCAAGAGGTGTCGATGCAATTTGGGTGATTGTGGACAGGTTGACGAAGAGCGCTCACTTTCATGCTATCAGTGAGAGCTCCTATGCTGAGAGGCTGGCAGAGTTGTACGTGAGGGAGGTGGTATCACGACATGAAGTATCGATCTCGATCGTCTCAGATCGAGATGTACGTTTCACTTCCAGGTTCTGGAAGAAATTTCATGAGGAGTTGGGAACGAGGCTGCATTTTAGTATCGCATACCACCCACAGACTGATGGACATAGTGAGCGGACGATTCAGACGCTCGAGGACATGCTTCGGGCATGTGTATTGGATTTCGGAGGGAGCTGGGACACATATTTACCCTTGGCTGAGTTTTCCTATAACAACAGCCATCATTCGAGCATTGGTATGCCATCTTTTGAGCTGTTGTATGGGAGGAAGTGTCAGACTCCCATCTGCTACGGAGGAGTAGGGCAGCAAGTGATGGGCAGTACATATATAGTGCTCCAGACGATAGAGCAGATACAATAGGTCAGGCAGAGACTGCTGACAGCTTATAGTCGTCAGAAGAGCTACGCAAATAGGCATCGCTAGGAGATCGAGTTTCAAGTTAGTGACTTCGTTCTCCTAAAGGTATCTCCTTGGAAAGGAGTGATCCGCTTCAGGAAGATGGGCAAGTTAGGGCCCCGATATATTGGTACATTCAGGGTGATCGCAAGAGTAGGCAGGGTAGCTTACCGGTTGGAGCTACCTACGGAGTTAGGTCAGATTCATGACACCTTTCACGTATCGCAGTTGAGGAAGTGTGTGGCCGATGAGTCGGCGGTGGTACCATTAGTGGATATCCAGGTGGATGCGAGCCTTAACTACGTTGAGAGACCGATTGCGATTATGGATCGGAAGATCAAGGTTTTGAGGAACAAGGAAGTGCCCCTGGTGCAGGTCTAGTGGCAACATCGGAGAGGGTCCGAGCTAACTAGGGAGCCGGAGCGAGAGATTCGTGAGCAGCATCCAGAGTTGTTTGCGGAATGAGACTTCGAGGACGAAGTCTGATTCTAGTGGGGGAGAATTGTAACATCCGGATTCCCAGGTATCTTATTTTATGCATTTATATTGAGTTTTGGAGAGGGACTCGGCGAGTAGGCACTCAGACTCGCCGAGTAGGATCGCGTATGGTCGGACTGATTTAATGGCGGGCTCGGCGAGTCCATCCGTGGACTCGACGAGTCCATGCTGTTTAATGAAACCCTATTTCTCCGAGGCCTGAGCCGTATTTAAGGATCTTTTAGCCACCATTTGCGGCTATCAGACCCCTGAGAAACCATAGAGAGCAGAGAGGAGGCTTGTAGTGCAAGAGGAGGGCTATTTCATCATTCTAAGTGTGTTTTTGCAAGAAAGAAGGAAGGAGGTAAAAAAAGGAAGGTTGAGGAGCTCAGATCTATCATCCCTTCATAAGAGGAGGCTACTAGAGGTACTAATTTGTGCTCCAACTCGTGTATTTGGTGTTCTAGTTGAATCTAGGGTTTTCTTGTGCATTCTTTGGGTTGGATTTGAAGTATGTGAGGTCCCAAGGTGGAGTTATTCTTAGATCTGGACCTTAAGAGGTCTAGAGAGTCCCATTCACATTACTTTTTGCTACTCCATTAGAGATATGGTCCTAGGTTGCCATTTTAGGGGTTATTTCGCCCAAAGAAGCTTTTTGGTCATTGCATGAGTGTAAAGGTCAGACCTTTACGTGATTATAGTGGTTGGTAAGGCCAGATCTATGGATTTGAGGAATAGATCTGACCTCAGGAGGTCATTTGAGTTTGAGCATGGCATGAACTCGCCGAGTCCAAGAACAGACTCGGCGAGTAGGATAGTTTTCCCTATGAATCACTCAGTTGGTGAGTCGGTGAGTTGGGGAAGTGACTCAGTGAGTCATTGGGGATTTTGAGGACTTGAGTTCATGACTGAACTCGCCGAGTCACAATTGTGCACTCAGCGAGTTTGGTCAAAGGGTTGACCATTGACTTTTGTTGACTTTTAGGGTTTGGTGAACAATTGGACTTGTGAATTGTTTGAAGGGAAAATGGTCTTTTAGCCTTCTTAGAGGACGTGTGAGGATTTAGTCTAGCATGGAGAGCCGTTATTAATTAGATGATCGTTTATGTGTTTAGGCAGAGGCTAGACCAGTGTTACGCGAGCGAGGTATTACCGAGACATCCGAGGTGAGTCTCCTCACTATACTTTACCTTGAGTGGTAATTAGAGATATGTGACAGAGTTATTGTATGCTATTTATGTGATGTGTTGCACTGCATTATTTCTATGTTATTTATGCCGTGTGTAAATGAGAGTATATCAGAGTTAGAACTGGAAGGTTCACAGAGCTAGGACCAGAGGGTCCACAGGGTTAGGTCCCAAGGGCCCGCAGAGTTATAGCCTCGAGTGGCTAGTATGTGTTATGTGTGGTATTCTGGGGAATTCACTAAGCTTCGTGCTTACAGTGTTTTGTGTTATGTGTTTCAGGTACTAGTGAGGATCGCGGGAAGGCGCCAACATGATCAGTACACACACATGCGCGGAGTTTTATTGATATGTTATGATCTTGGGATTTTGACTTATGTGGAATATAAGAACAATGTGTTTTATAATATTGTGAATTGAATTGTTTTTAAAATGTGAATTTTTTTTTGAAAATTTATAGTGCTACAGGGGCCCACCCACCCATCTCTTTCTTTCTCTCTCTCTCTCTATCTCTCTCTCTCTCTCTCTGTCTCTCTCTTTTTCTCTCTCTCTCTAACCAAGAAACCACCATAACCCACCACCCTTATACTGTGACATCCCTAAAATCACGGCCAGAAAAGACCGATTTTTGTTTATGCTTTATAAAAATCAGAGTACTTCATTTTATAAAAAGGTTGCGGAATTTGTTCCCAGAAAAACATGGTAAATACGTTATTAAAACATTTTCAAAGAAACGTATTTATTTCATTTTAAAACGTTTGGGATGTCATCGTTAATACAGGAACATAAGCATAAACAAAACTTACAATTATTCACATTAGTGGTCTACATCTCTTTAAATCTCTCAGTGTAATGTCACTTCACTTCGTCACCTGTGATATACATAAACTGAGTGGGTTAGGTTGGGAAACCTGGTGAGTACATAGGGTTTTCAACCCACAATAATATAATTGTTATGTTCAATTATCAAACAATTAACCCAATTACCCATCCCCGTTATCTTCTTTACTCTTAAGGATTTAACCTAAGAGTCATCTATCCTGCATCCGATGTCCCTTACTTCCAGGGTTATAGGACTGGCACTAAATCCATAGCTGCCGATGTTCGTTCGTAAAGCACTAATTCCATAGCTGCTATATCCTACTCATCAGGTACTAAATCCGTAGCTACCGGTGTTCAACAGGTACTAAGTCCATAGCTACCAATTCCTACAGGTACTAAATCCATAGCTACCAGCGTCTAACTAATAGGTACTAAGTCCATAGCTACCAATTTCTAACAGGTACTAAATCCATAACTACCAACGTCTAACAGGTACTAAGTCCATAGCTACCAGTGTTCGTCCCATAGGCACTAAGTCTACAGCTTCCAATGTATACTCACATCATCTTCTATCTCTCATCATTCATCTACCCATCTCATACCCAACATATTCGTATATATAAAATACGTATACAGTTTAAATCCTTTAAAACATGTATAAAACGTTCATCCAGCATAGACAGCAAGTATTCAGATAATATGCACACATAGCACGTAGTTTATATAAAATACTTCATATCTATGTGTAAGATGAAAGAGACTATGCACTCACCTGAAAGGTGATGACTCAGCACTCGAACAACGCTTCGATACTCTCAAAACGATATTCCTTCGATAAAACCTAGTACCAATACCACTAGGGTTTAGTCTAACGATAACCGCGACAAATTAATTAGTCTGACTATTATTAAGCGTTAATAACGCTCAATATAACTCATAATAATAGCCCAAATAATTATTTTAAGGACCTAATAACATTCCTATAATTATTTGAAAGCTATATTAAAAATTGCGTAAGCATAGCACACTTACAACGAATTTTATCGAAAACCGGAACTTAATTGGAGCAGCGTTTCGAAACCGAAAAACTCCTTTTTCTCGGGACTCCGGGAGCCTCGGGGCTTCCCTAGGGTGCTAAGGGGTTTTTCTAGGGTTTAGGGGGTTTAGATGAGCTAGAGAGAGAAAATAGTGAGAGAAAGAAGTGGATTTGGAGTGAAAAAATCGGAATGGCTCGCATGCTATTTATAGCCCCAGCAGCCTCGGACTACGCGGCGCGTCCAGCAGCTACGCTGGGCGTAGTCTCGGACAAGGGTGCCAGCTTCGCACCAGCTGGCTCGCAACATCGGAAGAGGTAAGGCGAGGGTACGCGGGGCGTACAGACTTCGGACGCAGGGCGTATGCGAAGGGAGATGTGTCAAGATCCGAAGCGCGTTCCTTCATCAGCGATGGGCGGCCCAGATGCAGCCACGTCATCAATCTCGCAACAGACTTCGTAGATTCATGCTTCAACTTTAAAAATTCGTAACTTTCTCATACGAACTCCGTTTTTGACGTTCTTTATATCCACGCGAAGGTGGGAACATACTCTACAACTTTCGTTTAGACTCCGTCGGCTAATTTTGGCTCGATTTTAAATTTTATATTATTAACGGGTCGGGACACGATTGGTCCGTTAAATCCTCATAACTTCTTCATCTGACATCCGTTTTCGCCCATCTTTTTCTCGTTACGCTACTCTCAACGAGATCTTCGATTCCCGTTTAGGTCGTATCGGCTAAAAATCACTCGATCTAATATTCGAATTTCGGGTTGTACACTGCTAGCTCAAAATTTCGAAAAATCATAACTTCTTCATACGAAGTCAGATTTGGGCGTTCTTTTTATCGATATTCTTAGTTTAACATATTCTACGACTTTCGTTTAGATCGCTAAGGCTAAATCTTGCTCTATCGTAAATTCACTATTTACGCTTCCCGGTATCGTGTCGGTTCCGTCGCGAAACTTCAACGGGTCATAACTTCTTCGTTATAACTCGGATTTCGGCGTTCTTTATATTTACGGAAACCTTGTGACATATTCTACAACTTGGTTAAGATTATTTATTCTAAATAATCTTTTGTCGAAAAGTCGTTTACGACCCCTATTGCCTCTAAATTGACTAGCTCGGATCTACGGGCGTTACATATACCTCCCTCTTTTGATCAAAAACATCACCCTAAACACCACCTCACATATCCCTCTCATCTGTTTCTGCCTAGAAAAAGGAAGGAAGAGGTGGCATCCACCTTGCTGCCTCCAAACTGCCACCACCCCACCCTTCACTGCTACCACCGGATAGCACATCCCCAACCCTTTGTTGTTGCTGTTTTTTTTATCGCCACAACTCTCTCCCTCATCCCATTTGTTTTCACAAGCAATTTTAAGCAAGAAAGAATAAGCCGAAGGCCACCAAAGCAGCCTCCTACTGCCCAACGCCACCTCCTGTGTACATTCAGTTTAATCATGCAACAAAAAAATAAAATAAAATGGATCAACCATATACAACTGCGATTAGCATCAACGAGTACAATAAGTAGACCATGGAATTTCCTAAGCTTTGGGAATCCCTTGTACCTGAAACACACATGAAGATTATAAGTTTGCTGAAGAGAAACAAGAAAGATAGAAAAAGGCCGGGGAATGTATGATTGATCCAATCGTGATACCTGGAGTAGTCTTAGAGATGGAGGTGATGCATGAGATCGGGTTGACCCATTGACCACATCTTGCTGGTAATTCTTGGGCCTTAGTGACATTGATATCAGCATGCTCAACATTTTTAGTACCTTGATTGCTTATTATACTACACAAGCACTCTGGATTGGATTTTATCACTGATTTCCATGGATCACAACAACTATCAGAGGGATCCTGTCCCTGCCCACCCCTAAGCTACTTAGTGACCTTCTCCATACTCCCTTCATTGAATACAGTCGAAGGAAGCAAGAACAGGGCATCAGAAGACCACTGGAGTGGCCTCCTGCCACCCCCATCGTTGTTCCAAATCACCGCCATCACCACCTGTGCGGCTGTTGCTACTCTACCACCATAAGTCCTCCTAAACCCTTCGTAAATAATAAACTCCAGTCGAGTTCCACATTCAAAGCCACATAAATCGGTTTCTTTGTTTTTTCTCCGGTGCGATAACCTGAGAACTAAGAAGACGCGGGAGGATGTTTACCTTGTGCATAATCAAACTTGAATACAGAACGAGAGGGAAATCATCGACTCAAACTTTTGATTTTTAAGCAAAATTACCTTCTCTCAGCACCAAAATCAACTAATTAATTTAGTTTGGTCGAGTCCGATTATCATTGATCATTCAATATAATCCTGAATTTGGTCGGCCGGTGAGATACGAATGAGAGGGAAATAGCAGTGGGTGGATATTTGGTTTCCTTGTGATGTTCGTGAGACGGAAAAGAAAACGAGAGAGAGAGAGAGAGAGAGAGAGAGAGACCTTTAATATTAAATATATATTTTGTTATACATAAGGCAAAACTTCATAAATAGTCCCTGTGGTAGTGAAAAGACAGAAATGCCCTTTACTTAACGGCCAAAATTTAACAGAGTGAGCCGGAAGGACCAAATATTAATAGTTTTGAAACCACAGGGACGATCTGTGAGGTTTTTTGAACTTAGGGACTAAACTTGATATTTTCGGAAACCACAGGGACCATTTTTGAAGTTTTGTCTAATTTTTTTTCTAGATGTTGGTGGGGTTTTTTGGTTTACTGACCATTTTGCCCCTTCTTGGCGTTTTTCAGTATGGTGCTTGTTGACTGAAGTTTTCTGCCTCTATTCATCCATTTGCTAATGTTCTGGTCTGCTATGCTCTCTAGGTTGTTGGTGGGATACATCTTTGCTATTTGGACCTTTCTACCCTTGTGGGGTGTTTTTTTTTATTGCTTTTAGTTCTCTGTTTGTTTAGCTTAGCTTTTGTTTCTTTGGCTCTTCTTGTTGCTTAATATTGTACTTTGTTCCAACTTCCTTCTTATGTGTTGCTTAATAAAGTCATAGTTGTTCAACACAAAAAACAAGTCATTAAGCCACATTTTCATTTTCTAAATGAAGTAAAAACACCTGGTTGTTGAAAATGGGTCAAATGGCTTCCTAGTATAGTATGACTTGTTTTGAAAGTTTGTATAAGACACATGGTGTGTACAAGTCTAATATATATGAAAAAGGAGTAATAAATGTTTTTTCATAAATGTGCAAAAACTTGATGATAAAGAGTTTGGATGTATAGTTGTTCTCCAGGGCAAGAGAATAAGGCCCGATTCTATTTTCAAAAACGGGTCATATAATTGTAAGGTTATAAGACATGGTTCAGTGAATCAAAACCGGCTTATTTAATTTTAGTATATGTCCCGGTTCTTAATTTAAACCGGGTCATATTACAATCTCTATTAATGAACCCGTTTTTTCCATAATATATCCCGGTTTTTCCCAAAACCAAGTCCTAATTGACGAGTCTTATGACGCTTTTTGTAGTAGTGGTACATATTTGGATTTTTATGGGGTTATTGTATTTGAACTTTAATGTTGTGTAGCCTTGGTAAAATAATATATCCAAAAATAGCCACCTCTAACAAGAACGAGGTCAATTAAACAAACAATTAAAAAAAAATCGAAATGAGGATGGACGTCCATGATCAACCGTAAAAAACTCTAATCAGTTGGATGCTTCAATAAAATTTTCAATTCCTTATTTCTTTCTCATACTTGACAGTTTATCATTTTATTAAAATGATTAAGTATTGTATTTGAGTTTGTTGTCCTGTTCCAAATCCAGACGGTGGAAGAAAGATGAGAAAGGGTAGGGCACTTGTGATGTTAGGAAAGAAGATTAGAATAGTCGGGAGAAATGACAAATGAGAGAGTAAGTGTAAGTTACATTACTAGTCTTATATCAAACAATAAAATAGAAAAATAGAAAAATAATAAAAGAAGGGTAAATATGTATTTACCAAGTATTTAACTATTATTTTTAATGAAGGTAGCCAAAATAATAAATGTGTTTGATTTTGAAACCACCAATATCATTCTGAAAATATTAATTTTCTTTTAAACTATAGGGGACCATTTGTAAAAAAAAAAATCTAAAAGAACAATTTTAACAATCTCAGCCACCTACGTCGATGAATAAAGTGGACCAATGAGAACACAACCATATTTTTCGGACAAATCCAAATCCCTAAACAATAATCTTCGTTTACTTTTGATTTTTGAAGGGGTAGGTACACTAATTCTTCACGAGTCATATATATACCAATCCTTTTTGCTCTATGTATCAAAATTCCAAACCCACGTCTCCCCTCCGCCTCCCTCCCCTACCCACAGTCACCGGCCACCGCACACCTCCGAAGTGGAAAGAGTTGCTGGCGGTGCTCTCCGGCGTCTGGCGGCGTTGCTCCGGTGCGTGATACCATTAAACAGTAAGTATCTTTTCTCTCTTTTCTCAGATTTCATGTGGGTTTCTATACTTTTTGTAGAGAGGTTTCTATTCTTTTTGCTTACTGATCTTATTGAGTTTGAATGGAAACTCGATTAAAGTTAGAATAGAAAGTGTCTAAGATATATTTATTTAAAGTGTTGATGTTTTAAATGATAAACGAAACTATTAAAGATGTTTAAAAGTTCAAAATTAACATCTAACCATTATGATAAACGTATTTTGAGAAAAGAAATGTTCAAGTTATTTAGTTCTAATAAAGTAGCTTTTCAATGTCTTTTAGGCTTAAAAAACAATGAAAAAGGTTTCTACCTTTTGTTAGTGTTTTTCTTATTGAAGCTTGTAAATTTATAAAGTCTTGGTTGAAGTATTTTAAATTATTATGGTGGGTATCATATACTTGCAACCAATTGTTAATGTCAAATTTACACAAAAATATAAGAAATTATTATAAATCAAAATTTTATTGGTCCAGTTTGTATATATAATTCAAATGTATAAAAGCATCTCCAACTTTATTTTTGCCATTATAGAGTATAAAATAGATTAAAAGCTCATACCTAGCTTTATTTTACACTCTATAAATAGAAAAATGAATGGTAACATTCTAAATTTAAAGTGTAACTTATACCATCTCCAACGTAATTTATTTTTGAGTCTAAAATAAATTTTAACATGAGATTGGACATCATTCTAAACTCTATTTTACACTCTAAAAATAAAGAACCGTTGGAAATGTTTTAATATTTCATAACTTTTAATAAATCAAATCAAGCTTTCTTAATTTGCTAATTGGACCGATGAATCAGCCTAACATTTTTAACTATATATGTGTTTATAAGTTCATAAATACAACACTTTGTCGCTTTTCAATAAATCCGAATACCCAAGTTTTGTGGAATCGAAGTGATGTTATCAATTATACATGTTATTTGATCTTTTTCAATGACCAGCATACTCCTATTCTCCTATAATAAACAGTGTTTGACTTCCTATCCGATATAACGAAAGCTTGTACCTAAAATAAGAAAAATATATATCTAAAAAGAGTAATATAATCAAAATGTGTTCAATTGCATTTATTTTATTTTAAGAAAGTAGTTTCGAGTACTATATAATATAAAGAGTATATAATTAATATAAAGAGGGTAGGTTGTAATGGATGGTGTAGATCCAAACACATGAGATATGGTTAGGTATAGAACATAAACATGGCTCTTGCCACCCATTTTCCCACCTAACACATTAATATCCCAAACAATATATATATATATATATATATATATATATATATATATATATATATATATATATATATATATATATATATATATATATATATATATGGAAAAGTGAATATACCCTTAAGGGTATATAAGCTTAGGTACCCAAACACACCATAATACGTCGTTTTGTTTAATATATTTATTATAATGTGTGTAAACTTCAACTCCTAACTTGATTAACTTTCAAGATTTTCGAAATTTCACTAATATTTTTCTCTTATATCACATCTTTTTGCCGAACACTTATTAGACTATATATATATATATTGTAGTTGAAAATGAAAATGACGTAAGAGGAAGATTTATGTGTAATTTATAATAATCTTGGAAGTAAATCAAGTTTGAAGTTAAATTATAATAATATTGAACAATTAGAATGTATTATATGATACAAAACGACGTAGTATGATGAGGTTGGGTACCTAAGCTTATATATAACCTTAAGGGTATATATATATATATATATATATATATATATATATATATATATATATATATATATATATATATATATATATATATATATATATACACACGACTAAAAGTGTATAACTTGAGATTAACTTATTGATAGAAAATTTAATATTATTACTTCTTGATTATTATAAGAGGGTCGATGTTTATAATTGCTATGTGGGTACATGTATGTTCTTTTAGTTTTATAATGTTGGATTTTAATTATTATCATTTTTTTTGGCTTTTTTGATAGTTACATAAGTTATAATGGTTATATCTCAGGGTATTTTATTCTTTTGGTTAGGTCATGTATAACTAAAATAGTTGAATGAGTAATGACGTAAGTTTAGATAAAATATTGTATATATAATATCTATCGTTTGAATCAATTCAATGACTAGTTTATTTTATATTCCAACAAATACTCTTCACAATATCCATTATTTTTATAATATTTGTTAATTTATAATGTTTGGCAGTTTGATAGGAAAATAACTAAAAATGACAAATAGGTAGAAAAGTAGTTTTCTTAAGCAATGTTTTCTTATTTAGCCACTTAAGTCAGATATGTCTTGGTTAAATATTTGATGGCTAAATCTTATTAAAAGATAATAGTTTTTAGACAAAACAAACGAAATTTGCTCTTAAAATGCGCAGAAATCGGAACATGAAGATTTTTTTTTAAAGAAACGCATCACATAAAATATAAACCGAAATACATAGCATATTATTTGAAAATACAGATTTTATTATAAAATAAATAATGTAATTGGTAGCTATTTTTCTTTAAATATATGTATAAAAGCAACGTAAATTAAATCATTATTTTACTTATATTAACTTCAAATTAAAAATCACATGCTCATCTTATTTATATATTTTTATTTTCTTAGTACAACGTATTTAATTGTCGGCTATAATACTTTAATTTACGTGACTCATGGATCTGGTCTGAATTCTTTTAATAGACAAAATCATAAAAGTTCAAGAAAACTAAGGTATTTTTCTATTATATTGTTAGATCATCGATGATTAAAATAATAAATCCATCTGTTATTTATTTAATTTGCTACCTACTTCCACTGGCACATAGAAATAAGAGCACTCAGATTTGTCATAATAGTTGTCTGATAGAGTTGCAATTTTACATATCTGTCCTTTTCTATTTATGTCACCAATTGTTGAAAAAGTTTAGCAATCGACAAAATTATTAGCATAAGAGCATCTCCATCATCATATTAAATGTATCTTTATCATTATATACATGTTTTAACAAGATTACATGGTACACTTTCAATTTTTTTGGGCTTCCTAGCTACTTAGATTTATATTTCTAATAAATTGAATTGTCATTACTCTCTTAATAAATTTACACAATAATTAGAATAATTGTGTTCTGTCTTTTAAGATAAAGATGTCTAGCCCACGTTTTTTTTATGCAGGTCATAAAACCTGGGTCGGGGTAAACCCAGTATCATACAACGTATCCTGATTTATGGGTTGTTTAAAACGATCTAAATTTTTAAGATCCAAATTTTTAAGAAATATGAGTTTTTAAATGAGTTTGAATTTTTAATATGCTATTTGGTGGAACCTCTTGATTTTTATACTGAACTATAAAAATGACCACCTATTTTTTATTTATTATTATTTCTTTTACAAATTTTCCAAGTTTTCATTTTGGTTTGACTTGTAATTTTTGTTACGAATTTCATCCTAACCTTTTGAACGAATTTTCCTTTTACAGATTAGTTAACAATGGATAATGGAATTCAAACAAAGCTACTTAGACACGATGAAGAGGAGAATGAAGGTGACTTGAAAGAGAGGGTATGGGCCGAATCGAAAAAGATTTGGAGGGTTGCATTACCCGGTGTAATATCAAGGGTTTGTGCATTTGGAACTATTGTTGTGACTCAATCATTCATTGGCCATATAAGTGACATGGATCTTGCTGCCTATGCACTTGTCCAAACCCTAAGTGTTCGGTTTGTCAATGGAATACTTGTAAGTAAACATTTTTTGTCCTTTTTGTTCTGTCTTTATTTATAATGGATCCCACAAATGACAAAATACATTGCTAAATGCTTAAACTTTCCATTAATATTTATTTAACATAAATATAGTGTCATAATCCATTTGATTAACATTTTCGAAAGTTTATGTTAAACTATCTAATTTGTTGTATTTAGCATAGGTATGAATAGTATTTATTTTCATTTTATGTATTTAATAAACTAAATTAAGAATTTAAATAATAAAAAGTATTTAATATTTTAATACAACTAAAAGAAAAAAAAAATAGATTTTATTAGAGCAAAGAGAGGCAAATTGTAATTAAAATCTCTATTCCAAGAATTATTTAGAGCTTTTACATAATCATAGTAACTTTTAAAATACCTTATTTTAAGGAGACTTTCCACACTTTAAAATACCTTAATGTTAATTAGTCTTCCAAGTCCTTTCAATGGTGGTATTGGTATGTTAGTTTTGCAATTAACTTCTATATCACTACAATACCGTTGATGCTCTAAAAAACGCCACATTTTATTCTTTAAATAGTAATAAATTTTCAAAATTTGCACATTAAAGATGTTTAATAAAAACTAAGCCATTTAATTTTCAAATGTGCATGTCAATTTTAACTTCTAAATCACTACATTAATGCAGCTTGGATGCTCTAAAAGCTATTCATTATATTTTTCAAATAATGAAAATTTTTTCAACTTACTTTTAACATTAAGAGATTGTTTGATAAAACCGAACCATTTATAGTGCTCAAGTATTTATGGTTAAAAGAATATGGGGTTCTTTAACCATTACGTGGTTATTTAGATTCTTCGAATCGTTCATAGTCTATATCAAAAACGTTAAATACTAACCGATTTAGAGGTGACATTCTATATTTCTATTGAGATATTACCTAACAACCTCTTAACCACAAATTGAAAACCAAAATACATTGCTAATTTATCATTATCTTAATCACATCTTTCAATCAACAGTTGGGAATGTCAAGTGCAACCGAAACCCTATGTGGTCAAGCATTCGGGGCGGGTCAACACCACATGATGGGCATTTACTTGCAAAGATCATGGATCGTTGACTTCTTCACTTTAACAGTTTTACTCCCAATTTTCATCTTCGCAACACAATTATACAGACTCATCGGAGAAGATGAAGGCATAGCTGTAGCCGGTGGCTACGTATCTCTCTGGTTCATCCCCTTCGTCTACAACTTCGTCTTCAGCTTAACGATTCAAATGTTTCTACAAGCTCAATTAAAGAACATGGTGATCGCATGGCTTTCAATTTTCCAATTCGGGATTCATATTCCATTATCATGGCTTTTGGTGTATAAATTAGGGTATGGACTTCCTGGAGCCATGATTGCTTTGTCGACTTCTTCTTGGTTTCTTGTCATCGGAGAATTTATCTACATTTTTGGTGGGTGGTGCCCGCTTTCATGGAAAGGGTTTACAGTTGCTGCGTTTAAAGATTTGGTCCCTGTTGTGAAGCTTTCGATAGCTTCTGGTGTTATGGTGTGGTATGTATGATCAATCTTTTCAAAAAAAGTAAACTATTATTGAATTTTGACTTTTATAGTCAAACTTCTTACATTTCAAGATTAGTTCTTGCTACGGATTTTGTTACAAAATCAAACATCGAAAATGTTCTTTTGGTAAACTGTGTCCTAGAATGTAGTTAGTAATAACCGAGTTTTTCTTAAAATTCTTTATTGATAGCAAAATTTCAATGTTGGAAAAAGTCAAAGTCAAAGGCAATCTATTGTAGTATGTTTCAAGTAAAAGTCAAGACTTTGATTTAGTAGTTCAAAAGTCAAACTTTTTTATATTATTACTGAGTTTTGTCGAGATTTTGTTATAAATGTATTAACATATATCAATTTAAACAATGAAAGTTTGTTATAAAATAAGTAATTAAAGCTCATTTTTTATACAAAATAAAAATGAGTTTGACCTCAAAGTCTATTTTATTTATTTATTTATTTAATTTAAATTGTAACTTAACGAATATTTTTTGTGTTATTTCTTATGCTAGTTTGGAGCTATGGTACAATGCTGTGCTAGTCTTACTTGCGGGATACATGGCAAATGCAGAAGTTGCCATTTCTGCCTTTTCCATATGGTATAAATATATACATTTAATTTTAAGAATTTAATCATAATATATATTTATTTAATATATGAAGAAATTGAAATATTTTTTATTTTAAATTTTGCAGCTTGAACATCAATGCATGGGAGTTTATGATAAGTCTCGGCTTCTTAGGATCTGCAGTGTACGCACCAATCAATTAAGTCATTTATAAAGCACACTTATTTCAGCAAGTTATACATAAAAAATGGAGTAAATTACAACTTTGATCCCTGTGCTTTACAAGAAATCACAAATTCAGTCCAAATTTTCAGATATTCCCAATAAAATGGCTTCAAATTCTGGACTTAACTTGCAATTTTGACTAAACCACAGGGACTATATCTCGAACGAAATACAACTTAAGCACAAAATTTATACTGATCTTGTAATATTATGAAAAGCATAGGGACCAAATTTGTAATTTACACTAAAAAATCTTTATATTTTTATATAGTGTGCGGGTTGCAAATGAACTTGGAAGAGGAAATGCTAAAGCTACAAAGTTCTCGATTAAAGTGTTATTGGGAACTTCTATCGCGATTGGAACATTCTTTTTTATTCTTTGCTTGATTTTTGGCAAAAAAATCGCCTACTTCTTTACAGATGATGAACGAGTTGCAGACACTGTTGAGGATCTTTCTTTATTACTTTCGTTTTCCGTGTTGCTGAACAGCATTTATCCAGTTCTTTCAGGTAATTCTATAACCATTTGCATTCAAAATTATATTTCCTATAGTTTTGAAGTATATATAATGGTACATAATTCTTTAACGTTTTAAAAATGTTAATTAAAGAAATATTGTAGACGTGTAGTCGTGAGGACTTTTGGTAAAACTAAATGTCAGTTAAACTAAGAACTTTCTATTTTGGGAAAGAATAGGGTTGACCTTTTTGCCATATAATATTTTGTTAAACTATGAACTTACTATTCTTGGAAAGGTTATGCTTACTTGCTGGATAGTTTTTCCATAATTGGGAACTTTGATTGCGTAATCTGCTAAAACCTAAAAGACTTCGTAAATTGTAAACTTTCTATTCTGGGAAAGTATACGTTTTTAGTGTTGATTGCCTTGGATTCTACAAGATTTTGACTAGTAAAATCTTGTTGTCATCATGGGTTTTGTCAGACTCTGTAAAATATATGATCTTTCTAAATTTGTTTCCTGTGGTTTAAATTATGAACTTTTTTTTTACGCTAGTTTATATAATAATATATATAAGCCAGATATTTTTATCGAGATTCAAACCTGTAAAATTATATCGATAAATAATAGTAATTTTTTTTGTTATCATTAGGCGTGGCTGTTGGAGCTGGAATGCAGGGTACTGTAGCAATCATCAACCTCGTTTGCTATTACGTGATTGGTATTCCAATGGGAGCTTTGTTAGGATATTTAACTGATCTTCAAGTAAAGGTATATAATATATCACAATTAAACCAATGTTACATTAAGTTATTCATTTTTCCTCGTTTTTTTTGAATAAAATATTGAGAATGTATTGTATCAATTTTTAGGGTATATGGATTGGAATGATTGGTGGCATTATAACTCAAACACTTGCACTTATATACTTGACATGGAGGACAGACTGGGATGATCAGGTAAACTTGGGAAAGATGAATGGAATTTTTTTAAACATTAAAAGCTTTTAGCTTTTTGGCATTCATAATTTGATATATTTCTAAAATTAGAAAGTGAATCTTTTTTGTTTTACAGGTTAAGAAAGCTGGCGAACGGTTGAATCGCTTTTACGTGAAATCTTCAGACGAATCTGAGCAGCTTTCTAACTAATGTTCTCAGATCGAAAGATTGTATGTTACGATATGTTCTAGTTATTAGTATTATTATTTTTTGGATTTTGCAGCTATTGCTGATGATTGAGGGGTTTGATTCTTTCTTGTTTGATAGATGTTCGTTACATTTTATGTCAGGAAAATAAAAATTTTACTAGTTTAGTCCTTTGTCCTATTGATTATTTCTATCTACCATCTTTATACAAAGTTAGGCCATCTCCAATGGTAGTTTAACGGGGAGTTGAATCCCATTAAACTCAACATCTCCATTGTGGGTTAATGACATGTCACTCAATAGAATGGGGAGTTCAATCCCAATTGAACTCCACACTCTCTCTCCTCACATACACACATAAATGATGTGGCAATGCATTAAATTATATTGGGTTTAATGGAGTGTAGAGTTTAATAGACAAAATTGTATTGTGAGTGAAATGTACATGTGACAATCCATTGAACTCATTTAAGTTCAATGCATTGAAGATGACCTTATATCTATAGTGACGTGTTTTGGCTTGTGGGCTTGTCCTACACGAGGTCTATGGTGACGTGTTTTGGCTTGTGGGCTTGTCCTACAAACATTTTTTATCATGTTTTACAAAATTAAGCATTTTATTTAAAACTTGGTTTGATGCTTTAAATTTTTTCGCAAACATTTATCACAATAAAAGCATACAAAAAAAAACATTTTAATCAACAATAAATAAAAACTATATGTTGCCAAAACTGGTCAATAATTTCAAAAGATACACCAAAGGATTTATGGATTTTTTTTCGGGGAAAAGGGCCAAATAAACTAACTACAAAACTCATCCGAAAACCATCACAATCTTCCGTTAACAACCCCATAACTACCACCGGGGTGGGGCAACGTTGTTGGGCCTAGAGGAGGGGTGGGAGTTAATACAAAAAATTAAGTGACCACTGAAGATAAGTGAAGGCATAAAAACAAACGAATGTGTTTTGTTGATGATGAAAGTCTACGGGTTTTGGTGTAGCGAAACTAAAGAGAGGCGAAAAATGCCTTTCCCCAAAGATGAGAAAAGACTATCCTTTGTTGTTCTCCGCACCAAAGTTGTACTGTACTTGTATTTGTTTATTATCCATATCTTTTGTAGTCAATGTGTTAATGTGACCTGATTACAATATGGTGAGCCATACTCAGATATCTTAGTTTACTGACTCTTTGTATTTTCCCTATAAATAAGGGTAAGGGGTCAAATGTATTCATTTTTATTTAATTAGGTGTGAAATTGGTACGCTATAAATCATTTTTTTCTTTAAACAGAATACCGTGTCAATTATAATTGGTACAAAAAAAATTCAACAACTACCGTACCAAGTATAGCTTGTACCAACTAGTTTGGTTACCAATAAGTTTGATTGATACATATTGATAATGATACATATCATCGTATATAAATGTTTTGTACATGAAGATTCTCCTGTTCTTGAATGTTGTGAAACGTGAATGAGCCTCTTGTGAATGATAGTTTTGTGAATATTTGAGATTAAAAACTGATCTAAAGGAATTTTATTAATTTCTATAATAAATTTAAATTTTAAAGTACATGGCGTAAAATGGAACATGCCACCATAAGTTTAAACTTTAAGGTTTTCTAATACCGTGGATGGTAATATTAGAGGTCTTAAAATCTTAAGAATAAATTACTGAAATGGTCTCTATGGTTTGGTCAAAATTGCACGTTTGGTCCCTAACTTTTTTTTGTATTCAGATCGTCTCTATGATTTGATTTTGTTGCGTTTTTTGTCCCTATGGTTTGGTCCAATTTACACGTTTGACCCCTAAGGTTATGTATGTAAGGGACGAAAAACGCAACAAAATTAAACCACAGGGACGATCCGAGTGTAAAAAGAAAGTTAGGGACCAAACGTGCAATTTTGACCAAACCATAGAGAAGATTTCAATATTTTACTCAAATCTTAAACACCAAAATCACTTTGTATCATTATCCTATCATGTTTACTCAATTGGTATGGTACTACCAACCAAATATGTTGGCTACCAAACATATTGGTTATCAACATTATTGGTTCGGTTGGTAACATGTTGATTGGTTTTCCATGATATATATTTGTTAGCCCTATATTTAACTATTGGAAATATACAAGTCAATTATTTAGCCAAACTTATGTTGTTCTTATTAATTATCATTTTGCTTGCAAGTTTTCATAGAAATAATCTTATTCTTTAATATTTGTGGTGATCATATTATGTTATTTGTTATTTCACACTTAGTATTTTTGTTTGAAATTAAATGGCTCTTGTTTATGGATCCTTATGGTCCTCTTGGTGGTATATGTTCCAGATCTGAGGATCTTTGGAGTTTTGATCCTATGCTCAAGCCTTGAGTTCATAATTGTCATATTTTTACCTAAAATGGAAGGGAAATGCATTGTCCATGCACGTACATAAAACTATGATTTTTAATGGGTGTTTGCATGCCTTGAGTTGCCTCTAAGGACTTAGGATTTGAGATCTTTACTTATTGAGATGTCTGAAGACTTAGGATTTGCATGCCTTGAGTTGCCTCTAAAGACTTAGGGTTTGAGATCTTGACATATTGTAACGTCTCGAAACTCAAAACCAAAATTTTTTGTTTTCATATTACATAAAACACCAACCAAACAATTTAATCAAAACCATAAATGAATCATATGTATCAGTAGACATCCAAAATACATCTAAGTCAATAAAGCGAAGAAATCATGGTGTACACGATGCGATCATCCCGAGCTCTTCCCCTTCGAACTAGAGGTACCTGAAGCATGAACCGAAAACCATAAGCACAAAGCTTACTGAGTTCCACAAAATACCACATACCATACATACAATGGGCCCCGCCCGATATACAAACACATACAATACATGCATAAGTCACAAAGAGAGCTAACATACTATAACATAATCCAATAGGCCGGAATTGGTGCCTTCGACCCGCAAGTACTATGAGAAGACTCGCCTCAATCCGCTGATAAAAAGATAATACTTGAGTAGCTGATACAAAAGGGTCCTCACACTAAATACATACAAATTACCTTAATTAGCAATTAAGGCATCTAATCAATATCAAGGGCCTTAATAATCATCTTTCTCTCTCTTAGGGTAAAATACTATTTTCCCCTTTCAAGTCTAGACCTTACCAAACATGCCCTAAAGCCCAAAAATGAATAGAATTAATCCTGGACAGCGAGTGATTCCGCAAGATCGATCAATAAACCCAACAACAAGTCTCATGTCGTGATCAAACCTTGGTTACGATGCCAACTTGTAACATTGTAAGGCACATCCGAATGCCTGAAACCAAGACTCTGATACCAACTTGTAACGTCCCAAAAATTACAAAAAGATTTTTCGATTTAAAATAAATTAACTAATTAAAACCTTATAACTTAAAATTATCAAACGATATTCATTTGTTGAAAACCAATAGTTAACATAGTTCTTTTATAAAACAGCCTAAACCAATATCTTCGATTCATGTGAATAATTTCGCTGAGCTCCTGTTACGTACAACCAGTGTTGTAAAACTCGCCGAGTTGGCCGATTACTCCTCCGAGTACTCGCTACTCCCCCCCTTGTCGAGGTGAGTTACATAATCTCGAGTACTCCCCGATCAGCCCCTTACGAACTGAGTAGTGTTGTGAAATTCGGTCAACTTGGTGATTAATATGTATAATATACTTAATGATTTATTATTTAACACACACACACACATGTAATTATTACAACATATATATCTTAAATTTTCTGTAATTATTCACGAAGTGAGACCATTATGTGTTTTTCATTTTTGTGTATTCACGTATATCCAGTTTTGCTATATATTTCAATCAACTTATGATTTTATCTTATGATTTTGACATATATAATTTCCCTAAAATTATTTCTACACAAATTTCCGAATCCGAGTACTCCTGAGTACTCGCTACTTGGTAGTCGGCCGAATAGGTACCGAGTAACGAGTTCTACAAACTTGCGTACAACTAGTAAAACAGTTTATCCACAATTGAAGGCATAAATCTTAGTGAGTTTCCATGTATACCAGATATTCTACCATACATATAATGCATCCAAGAAAGCCTCAACCATATAGCTGAACAATCAAGTCTCCTATATACATACATAAAGGGCCCAACCCTAGGGAATATACGAGCCCAACCCCGACTCCATTTCCAGGGCCAAACCCTGGTCTTACGTACAATTTTTGTGATCCAAGCAAAATCTTTCTTATTAGTATTATGATCCAACCACAGTCTTTCAAATTCGTGTTGTGATCCAACCAAAGTCTTCCATATTAGTGTTGTGATCCAACCACAGACTTTCATATCAGTGTTACTATCTAACCAAAGTCTTTCACATCAGTTGCCAGGGATTAGATCTTGGTCTTTCATATAATTCATGAATTCATATTTAGTCTGGGATTAGATATACAGTCGAACAGATGAGCCACCCAAGAGCGAACAGTCAAACAAGAACATCACAATCAGGTATTAGACCAAGAGTTTTCAGGATATCCAACTTAAACAACATAGAACCCAAACTATCACTATAACATAATCATATAACATGAACATAACAAATACTAACGTATCCATACCCTTAACAACTATCCTTCAGTAGTTACCTTGCTATTTACCACTTCTCAATTAAGTCATTCGCTAGTAATTCATATATTATCCTGATAACTGGTATACCTTAGTTACCCTAACTAAATATAACTCCTGACAGTCCCATACGATCAACAGGAAAGACCCTACTAATTTAGTATACCAAGACACCAAGTATCCTAATCTACAACATGCATATCACGGAGTTCTCCTAGCCACTAGCATACTTATACTCTAACAGTACATCTATGATGGGTTTTACGTATTACATCAATCCTATGGTGCACATGCAACCCTAAAGCTTTGGATCAAGGTTTTCTCTAGTTGTACATGCAATAAAATTATCCAAAGCCCTAACCCTAAACTAGCATGCTATTCAGAATTAACACCTAATAGAAAGTTAGATGATTACCTTTCTTTGTAGCTTGCTTCATCTTCAATCTTTGAGAACTTAGCACCTCAAATGTAATGCCTCTAATAGATCAAAAACACCAAGAGCAAGTGGGAGGAACATGAGAAAGAGGCTAGGGATCACAAAAATCTGTTGTATCCTTCTTAGGGTTTAAGTGCCGATTTTAGGAGTCCCATGGGGTCTTTATATAGCTGAGCTCCTAGGGTTTCAGTCAAAACCCTAATCTGATTGCTTATGCCTTAAGCAGTCCAGTAGATCCTTCCAGAAGATCCCTTTGGAGGATTTCTATGTGGGCTACACATAGAAATTCGTCCACCTCTTCTTAAGGGTCCACAAGCCCAACTTTCAATTATCTTATAATTGCAATATCAGTCCCCTTAATTTAATTAATTTCTTTTGATCACTCAATTAATTCCAAATTAACTCTTGACGAATATTAATTAAATAATACGATTTCTCATTTAACATATTATTCTTATAATACATTAATAAATCATAATTAACCTCTTTTTCCATAATTTATCCAGTCACGTTGTTATTGTGAAGGCAACCCAAAAGGACAATGCTACTATCGGGTCAAGTACATACCAAATATAGTTATGGGCTTAGACACCTAATCCAAAAGTCTCCCACTTGGATAACTCTAATAACTATAAATGCAAGTACGACTTCAAAATCCGATTAGCGATCGTAGCTCTCAAAAGCCGCTGTCGAACCCTGACACGTCCTATAGTTAAGGGATTATGTAGTCCTTCGTTTTCAATATATCATGTGGACAAATACATGGAACATAGTCATACTTAATGTCCAGCAGTTTGTTTCCTGATTTCTGATTTGTTTGACATAGAACTTAATTGAACACATCAACTCAGTCCTGACCGATCCCGACACATAAGTCCCAAGATATCAATTTTAATCCTCCTAGGATAAAAGGAACAGATAAAATTTGACTTATATGCTTGTACTATTTACTCATTAAATCATACACAACAATACGTTTTATAACATCAAGTTACTGATGCGTCTACGCATTATCAATGCACAACCAACTTGTAAACAACAACTCATATATCTCGGTTTAAAGACTATATGATATTATCATCTCACAATCACTCGTGATGAATTCCATGAAGTGATTCATGTGAGCACGGGTTTAATCCAACACTCAAATCTTATTTCAAGAGCACTCGTGAACATTGCATCAAACTTTTGCTATGTCTAAATGCTTAGACAATCTACAAGCCAATTCATAACAGTCTTGCCTCAATACCTACATCCCAAGTATGATCGACTGTGGATAGTTTGAATAATCCTGTTATTCAGGAAGTCAAAACATGCAAAAGTGAAACAATAGTAAACAATTGACACAGGATAGTTACTTCACTCATAAATAAAACTCATTTATTTAATCATCAAATGTCAATTACATTTTATCTATTAAACGTTTCCAAATAGCTATCTAATCACTAAAACTAATATCGTCCTTCAGCCCAATACTCCTAACATGCTGCAAGTGCTTAACCCTACTCGGTCCCTTCGTTAGGGGATCTGATGGGTTCTCTTCAGACGATACCCTCTTTACTATGAGGAGTCCATCTTCTACTCAGTGTCTGATGAAGTGATATTTTCTGTCGATGTGCTTAGATCTGCCATGATCCATCGGTTCCTTGTTTAAGGCGACCGCACGCTCATTATCACAGAAAATTTCCATAGGCTCCTTTATGGTCGGCACAACTCCAAAGTCTCCGATGAAGTTCTTTAGCCATATTGTCTCCTTCAACACTTCACTCGCTGCTATGTACTCTGATTCTCACGTTGAATCAGCTACGGTCTCGTGTTTGGAACTTTTCCAAGTTACTGCTTCTCCATTTAGGGTAAACACCCAACCCGACTGAGAGTGGAAATTATCACGGTCGATCTGAAAACTGGCATCAGTATACCCTCGCATTCTCAAGTCATCACTCCCACCGAGGATAAGAAACCAATCCCTAGTCCTCCGCAGGTACTTAAGAATGTTCTTTACCGCAATCCAGTGAGCTTTACCAGGGTTCCCTTGATATCAACTAACCATGCTCAAGGCAAAAGCCACATCAGGGTGAGTACACATCATAGCATACTTGATTGAGTCGATGGCAAAAGCATAAGGTACTCAACTCATTTCTGCTATCTCAATATCGGTACTCGGACTCTAAGTCTTACTCAATTTGGTATTGCTTTGGATTAGTAACTCCCCTTTCTTGGAATTCTCCATGCTAAAACGTTTCAACACTTTATCCAAGTAAGTCCTTTGACTAAGTCCCATTAGTCTTTTACTCCTATTTCTCAATATGCTTATCCCTAGAATACAAGCAGCTTCTTTGAGGTCCTTCATGCAAAGCACTTCCTAATCCAGGACTTAACCTCCTGCAAGGTTGGGATGCCATTTCCTATGAGTAGTATGTCATTTACATTGTAACAGCCCGAAATCTCAGGTATTATTAAATTATGTTTTTGGGGTGATTTAAGAGGGGACTCGGCGAGTTGGAGCCTAGACTCGCCGAGTAGGATCGCAGAATTGGTCGCGGGTTCGCGACTGGACTCGACGAGTCCAGTTATGGACTCGGCGAGTCTACGCTGTTTAGCGAAAACCCTAACCGTTCAGGTTTGGGACGTATAAAGGAGATTTATTGGCCGTCATTATTCATTTTAGCCTTCTGAGAAGAACCCTAAATCGATTGGGTGCATCTGGAGCAAGGATCATAGGCCATTGTTGATTATAGAAGAGTGGTTGTGCAAGGAAGAGGAGAGATTGGCTAAAGGAGCAGCAAGGGGGTCACATTCTGAGGATTGGGGACACAGAGAATACATCATCCAGGTAAGAATTCGTGTATGCTCTGCTATATTGATGTATTTATGGATTTAGGGTTTATGGAACCCTTGTGTGATTAGATTGACTGTTACCCTAGTCCCCTAAGCGAGTGTAACCCTGTATTGAGACCTTTGGAGGTCCAGAATGTCCCATGTCTATGCATTTCGGGAATTGATGAAGGTTTTGGATTGGAATCCTTATGCCTTAGGTCAAAATGTAAATTATGAATCACATGGTGTATCATGAGCACTGAAATGAGGACTTCACGTGGTGGATCATCCTAGGAAGGCCAGACCTAGGATTGGTCGAAGCAGTTCTGACCTTAGGATGCAGTTTGAGCGGTTGCATGGCATGGACTCGCCGAGTTCGATGAGCAGACTCGGCGAGTAGCTTGAAGATTAACTGGGACTCGTCGAGTTGTTCTTCAGACTCGGCGAGTTGAGTCGGGGTGGCCCCGCGATTCTTCCAGGAGTAACTCGTCGGGTCAAGGAGGATACTCGACGAGTAGATAGGGAATCCCAGAGAGTTGGAGGACGTCTAGACTCGCCGAGTCGCCATGGTACTCGCCGAGTCCGGTCGAGTTGACCGTTGACCGTTGACCAGAGTTGACCTAAGTCTGACTTCTTAGGGATAGTCACACTTAGAAGATATAAGTGTTAATGAGATATGTGATGTTATAGGGAGGTTGTAGCTCGTCGGATTGTGCACGAGTGATTTTAGGATTTGCTAGCTTTCAGCATTCACGAGGTGAGTCTTCTCACTATACTGTACCCGGAAGGGTTGACTGTGTGACCGGAAGGTCAGATGTGATATGTGATATGTATGCTATATGTGGTAAGCTGTTTGTTATATGTGCTATGTATGTTATGGGCCGGAAGGCGATTATGTTATGGGCCGGAAGGCGTTGTGTTGATGACCGGAAGGTCAGGGCCTGGAAAGGCGTATGTGCGTAAGTTGTATATTGGGGAACTCACTAAGCATTTATGCTTACAGTTGTTATGTATGTGTTTCAGGTACTAGCGAGGACCGTGGGAAGGCGCCGGCGTGATCGATACACACTGAAGGATGCTTTTATGATCTTGGGATTTACACAATTTGTATTTGATATGACACTTAAATTGTTTATGCCTAGTTTTGAATAAAAATACTTTACTTTTAAAATGAAAAATTTGTTTGAAAAATTTGCGTTGTTACATACATACAATACGAGAAAGCCAACTATACTCCCACTGGCTTTGACATACACACATGACTTATCCTCGCTTCTTGAAAAACCAAACTCATTGACTTTCTCATCGAAACAAAGATTCCATCTACGAGACGCTTGTTTTAACTCATAGATGGATTTCTCAAGCTTACACACTCTATTAGGATGCTTCGATTCGACAAAACCCTCTTGCTAACTCATGTAAACATCTTCAACCAACTTCCCATTTAGGAAAGCGGTTTTGACATCCATCTGCCATATTTCATAATCATGAAACGCAGCTATGGCTAGCATAACCCTTATAGATTTAATCTTTGCTATTGGTGAGAAGGTCTGATCATAGTCAACTCCATGAGTTTGAGTAAAGCCCTTCGAAACCAATCACGCCTTATATGTATGTACTTTCCTATCTATGTTGGTATTCTTCTTGAGATCCATTTGCATCCAACCGTCTTACGACCTGGTACATTGTCAACCAAGTTCCAAACTTGATTGTCATACATGGACTGAATCTTGTTGTCCATAGCCTCTTTCCAATTTGCAGACTCCAAGCCCACCATGGTTTCCTTGTAGTTGTTAGGTTCATCCATATTTATTAGTGTACTATCACTAATAAACATATCACCCTCAACAGTTATATGGAAACCATATAATATGGGTGGAACACTAACTCTATGGGATCATCTAAGAGGTAAGGACTCATCAATCAGTTCAACAGGAGTTTCCTCCTCGGGTTGAGTGCCAGTGTTAGAGGTTTCTTCATCGCTTGATTCTTGAAGCTTTTCAAGATCAATTTACCTCCCACTATACTCTTGGCATATGAGTTCTCTCTCTCTCTCTCTCTCTCTCTCTCTCTCTCTCTCTCTCCTTGCAACGAGGACAACATTTTCACTCAGTCTATAGAATAGATATCCAAAGGACTTTTGCGGGTAGCCAATGAAAATACATTGCTCACTATGAGGTTCACGCTTGTCATGAGTCTCTCGTCTTACGAAAGACTCACAACCATAAACCTTGATATGTGCTAACGAGGAACCCTTCCCTGTCCACATTCCCTGAAGTGTTTTGGCAACTTTCTTAGTTGGGACTAGATTAAGGATATGGGCAGCAGTCTCTAAGGCATACCCCCAGAATGAGATAGGGAATGAAGCTCGACTCGTTATGGAACGAACCATGTCCAACAAGGTTCGATTGCGCCTCTCAACCATACCATTCAACTGCGGTGTCCTAGGTGGCTTCAATTGTGAAACAATTCCACATTCCTTAAGATAGTCATGGAACTCGATACTAAGATACTCACCACCTCGATCGAATCGAAGCATCTTTATGATCCTCCCCAGCTGATTTTCCACTTCTTGCTTAAACTCTTTGAACTTTTCAAAGATTTCTGACTTGTGCTTGATTAAGTGTATATATATATATATATATATATATATATATATATATATATATATATCTGCTATAATCATCAGTAAAAGTCACATAGAAGTGGTTCGCATCCCTTGTGGTTGATCTAAAGGGCCAACATACATCCGTATGTATGAAATCCAATAAACCCTCACTCCTTTCACAAGTACGGGTGAAGGGTGATGTGGTCATCTTTCCAAGCAAACAAGATTTGCACGTGTCATCAGACCTAAGGACAAATGACTCCAAGACTCCATCATTTTGGAGTTGGCTATGTGTTTCTTATTGACATGTACAAGACGACAATGCCACAAGCAAGATTTGTCCAAACCATTGGACGAATCAATATGCAACACATTATTTCCTAAGTTGTCTACAACCATCACAGTTTCATATATAGCATTACAAGGAAATGCTTCAAAGTAAAATTTACCATTTAGGAAAGCATTAATAGAACCAATTTCATTATTAAACGAAAATCTAAAACCTTGTTTATACAAACCATGAAAATAAATAATATTTCGTGTCATTTCTGATGAGTAGAAACAATTATTCAACTCTAAACCTAACCCAGTACCAAGCACTAAAGAATAAACTCCAATCTTGGTGACAGGCGACACTTTCCTATTCTCCTTGACCAAGTTCATCTTCCCATGCTCCACATCCCTACTTCTTCTTAGACCCTACAAATCAGAACAGATGTGAAAACCACATAGTGTACTAAGGACCCGAGAAGTAGCATGTGATGAGTTATTAGATTGAATAGTATAAAATCCAATCTTGGTGACAGACGACACTTGCAACCCCAGCAGCCATGGTTGTTGCTAGGCCATAGGGAGGTGACTCGTTGTTACTACAGGAGTTCAGCAACACGAAGCCACCAGAGTTTTATGGGACATCCGATTCGATTACTGCTATGAGTTGAATCTCTGAAATTGAGGGGTGCTTCTACATGTGTTCATGTTTAGAGTACCTTAGAGTTCGGCTTGCAGTGAACCAACTTTGCCTAGGAGCGAAGGACTGGTGGAAGTTCATGACTGCCAGTTTTACTCCTACAGACCATGATGTAGTGACATGGGAGAGGTTTACATAGTTGTTCCGAGATAAGTATGTTCCCAAGGTGGAGAGGTGTGACATCCCCATTTTCGTGGCCAGAAAAGACCGATTTTGTTTATGCTTTATAAAAATCAGAGTATCTCTTTTAATAAAAATGTTGCGGAATTTGTTTTGAGAATCAACCCTAAGTCAGACTCACTCTTTCTATCTTTTAGCACTTTTTAGAGTCTATTTGAGTGTTTTAAGCCTAGTACATTGAAGGAATGAGTGTTAGGAAGTACCTTCTAGAGTCGCTATGCAACATTCAAGCGTAAGCACCACCAAAAAGGAGTTCACGGCCATGACACATGAGTTTATGGCCGTAAACTCAAGGCTGGCCGTAAACTCCCCCATAAGTCTCCTTCCCTTCACTTTTCCTTCATTTTTACACTTTCACCTCAAGAACACTTGAATTCTCTCTCAAGTATCATCGAGATTTTCATTCCCGATCTTCCAAAAGTAAGTTATTCTTCCCTCTAGTTGTTGATTACCCGTCTTACTCATGAATCGCCCTTTGATTCCATCCATGAAAACATCATTTGGCTAGATCTTCATCTTTCAACAAGAACACCAAGAACACACACTTGTTCTTGGTGGCTGAAAACTCCTCAAAGGCCCTCAAAAGTGTGACTACTCCATCTATCATCTCTAAGTCCTAGCCTTGAAGCATCACCAAACGCAACAACAATGAGTTAGTGATTATTGGTATAGTTAGATCTTGTAGTGTTCTCCTGCTATAGCATTTAGTATGTTCGTTCTGTTATAGTATCTTAGTATGTTCTTTCTGTTATCATGTATAGTGTATAGTATGTCTCTCTGATGTATTGTATCTACCTCCCTGTTTGAATTCCATCGCGCATACCTGTCTACTGGTTTCCTGAGAATACAAGTTATTTTGAAAGAGAGGATCAACATTTAAGCTGGTGAGTTCATAAGATTTTAGTCATGTAAGTAAGTTGTAAGAAAGTTGTACTAAGTTGTAAGTTCTGTTTAGAAAAGTCTGCTTGTTCCTCCAGAAAATCCTATATTTCCTGCTTTGATGAAAGATAAGTAAAATGACTCTACAATCCTTTCTATGGGTACTAAGTGGATACAAGTTATATAAAATGGATTAAACCCTTTACTGGTAAGTTTCTAGTTTTGTATACCAAATGTTATATTTGAAAAGTATGTTTTGTACTAGAAAAATGTGCATTGAATTAGTGTCCTATTCCATGACCCATACCTGGTACCCCTTATGATTACTTGGTGTATACGATATATATATATATATATATATATATATATATATATATATATATATATATATATATATATATATATATAACTAAGATCGAATAGATAGTAGACTGGATGCATCTGCTCTAAGCCCACAACCAAACAAGGAATAGGAAGTAAGGCAGAAAACATGCACTCTACTGTCTATCAGACACGATTAATATATATCCCTGATGTATGCACTAAGGAATCATAAAGTTAGCATTATAGGTCCTTTTTCTACTGAATGTACTAGACTCAACTGTTTTATTTGTCGTCTGAAAAGATGTAAGTTTTCCCTAGTTTATAAATATCTTAACTCGAAAATAGTTTGCATTAAATTTCAAGTGGAACTGTCACAATATGAAAATAATAGGAAAATGTAAGTACCCAGTGGTCATTTGAATTGACATCCTGATGTATTTATTACCTTAAAACATGTATGTTTTATTAAGGTCATAATATGATGGATAGTACCTATACTATATGTTGTCCCTGCAACAGATTCTGGGGACCAAACACGACTTCCGCAAACAAATTGCTAGGCCGTGTAAATTCACATTAAAGTTATATGATCATGTATACCCAATTTACTATCACCTTTTGTTTGGAACAATGAGTAAGTGATTATAGAAGGAACCATTGTGGTTACCATTTTTACTAAAAGAAATAAGGGTTTACTTAAAGAATGTTTTCATCAAATATAAAGGAACTATTGCAATTAACTTCGTGAGTACCGAGTGAATATGCCAGGGTTATATACAACAATGATCTAAAAAGCAATGGGAGGTGCGTCTTCCGCCTCATTCCCTGTTCCTTGGTTGGTTGTGGGCTTAAGGCAGATACACACAATCGATTGTTTGTTTACACTAGGTTTTATATAACTTGTATCCAGTTAGTACCCATAGAAAGGATTGTAGAGTCATTTTACTTATCTTTCATCAAAGCATGAAATATAGGATTTTCTGCAGGAACAGGAAAACTTTTCTAAACAGAACTTACAACTTACTTACATCACTAAAATCTTATGAACACACCAGCTTAAATGCTGATCCTCTCTTTCAAAATAACTTGTATTCTCAGGAAACCAGTAGACAGGTATGCACTCTGGAATTCAGAAAACGGAGCATAATAGCTTCATGTCTTTTTGGTTATTTACTTTGTAGTCCATGTTATGTGAACCACATACTTTGTAAAAACTTTCTTTCTAATGAAATGGTTGTTTATTACTTTGATTACTATGATGCATGTCTTGTAATACTAAACATGACATCCTCCACCCCGAACGTTTCCACCGTTCTAGTTTTGGGGTGTGACATTTGTTCCCAGTAAACATGATAAATACGTTATCAAAGCATTTCCAAAGAAAAGTATTTTTATTCATTTTAAAACATTTAGGATGTGATCGTCAATACAAAAACATAAGCATAAACATAACTTATATTCATTGTCACTAGTGAGTTATATCTCCTTAATTTCTCAGTGTAATGTGACTTCATATCAACACCTATGATATAAATAAACTGAGTGGGTCGGGTAGGGAAACTTGGTGAGCACATAGGGTTTTCAACGCACAATAATATAATTATTATCTTTAATCATCAAACAATTAACCCAATTAACCATCCTCATTATCTTCTTTACTCTTAAGGATTTACCCTAAGAATCAGCTATTCCTCCTTCATTATTTCCTAAGGATTTTTCTAAGGAATCAACACTAAGTCCATCATCACCGCGGTTTATCCAACAGGCACTAAGTCCATAGTTACCAGGGTTTAGGCACTAAGTCCATAGTTACCAGGGTTTAGGCACTAAGTTTGCATAGTCACCAGGGTTTATACAACAGGCACTAAGTCCATAGTGGCCACGGTTTAGGCACTAAGTATGCATAGTCGCCAGGGTTTAGGCACTAAGTCTGCATAGTCGCCAAGGTTTAGGCACTAAGTCTGCATAGTTACCAGGGTTTAGGCATTAAGTCTACATAGTTGCCAGGGTTTACCTCGTTTATTAACAATACTATTTTCGAGAGTCCACTCGCAATACTTGTCAATGGGTTTTTTGAGTACACCGGGTGAACACATCGTTCACAACACCTACAGGTTTCGAGCCTGCTAGTGTTCCACTGGACTGTCTAGAATAGTCTGTGGTTGTCATCCATACTCTGCTAGATGATAGGGACAACGCTTGGGTAACATGCTTCTCTCATTGTTCACCTCTCACCCTTATTTCATGGTCTATATCACCTCTCATCTCATCATCCAACTTATATTTCATCTACCCATGTTTTACCCAACATATTTTGTAGATATAAAATACATATATGGTTTAAACATTCTAAACATGTATAAAATTGTTCGTCCAGCATAGACAACAAGTATTCAAACAATATGCACACTTAGCACGTAATTTATATAAAATACTTCGTATCTATGTGTAAGATGAAAGTAACTATGCACTCACTTGTTAAAGTGATGATTTCAAACTTGAGCAACGTTCGCTTTTAATGATTCTATTTTCCTTCGACGAAACATAGCATTATTATCGCTAAGTTTTAGTCTAATCTTTATTGCGACTAATTATTAGTCTAGATTCATCATTAACTAAAATTCTACTTTCATGATATATCATGTAAGGAACAACTAGGTAGGATCATATCGGAGGTAGGGTCCATTTGGTTTATGAAGTATACTGTTTGGAAATCTCACTTTAAACACCTCACTAAATCATAGCCTAGACATCATCCTCCTAAGTAGATCAAACAGTATAACGACTTTGAATCACTGATAAAACTTATTTATAGGTTCATAATAATGATATTATATTTAAATATAAGTTATATTTAAAGTATGGTAGGCTTATTTCAGTTACAACGAGTTTTATTAAAAATCAGGCTCTATTAAAGCAGAGCTTCTAGCCGAAAAGCTCTTTTTCTTGGAGCCTTCAGGCGCTCCGGGACTTTCCTCTAGCAACTTGAGGTTACTAGGGATTTAGAGGGGTTTGGGGAGTCTAGAAAGAAGTTAGAGAGAGAGAGAGAAAGGCTTATGGTGTGAAGAAAATATGAAGGATTCACCCTTTATTTATAAGGGTTTTATTGTAGAGTAGGCCCTAAGTTTTGTCTGTATCTTCCGCGTACGAGCTCCATTTTCTACGTTATTTATATCCACACGTTGGTATTTACGAGTACGGCAACTTTCATTTATACCTTGTTGGCTAATTCTCATTCTATCTCCGATTTGCAAAACTGTATCGAATTTAACGTGCTTGAAGAGTATGGACTAAGTTTCGTCCATATCTTTAACATACGAGCTCTATTATTGAAGTTCTTTATATCCACGCGTTAGTATTTATGAGTACTACAACTTTCATTTAGATCCCATTGGCTAATTCACATTCTATCTTAGATTTACAAAACTGTATCGAATTCGCCGCGCTCGAAGAGTAGGGACTAAAGTTTCATCCATATCTTTCGCATACGAGCTCCGTTTTTTATAGTATTTTTATCGTTGAGAGCCTATTAATGAGATCTTCAATTCTCGTTTAGACTATTTTGGCTAACAATTGACCGATCCAAAATTCAAATTTCGGGTTGTGCATTGCTATGCTAAATCTTAGAAAAATCATAACTTCCTCGTATGAAGTCAGATTAGGACGTTCTTTTTATGCACACTCTCGACTTAACATATAGTATGACTTTCATTTAGATTGCTAAGGCTAGAAAGTATTTTATCATAAACTCACTTTTTACGATTCCCGGTGTCATGTCGATTTGGCCGTAAAACTTCGACGGGTCATAACTTCTTTGTTATGACTCAGATGTTGGTGTTCTTTATATGTACGAAACCCTTTTAGACATATTCTACAACTTGGTTAAGATTATTTATTCTAAATAATATTTTTTCAAAAAGTCGTTTTCGACACTTATTGCCTCTAAATTGACTAGCCTGGATTTGCTGGCGTTACAAGAGGGAACGGTTAGCCTAGGTGTTTTTGTCTCTCAAGCAGAAGATAGAAACTGTGACCAGATCACAAGGATGTTCCATGAGAGGGAGTTGTTTTTCCCCGAGCACGTTTCTACTGAGTAGGCACGTGTGAGCCGATATCTGACCATACTGAGGAGGGATATACGTCAGTTTGTGGCGAACTTGTCATAGTAAACATTGGTTGAGCTTCATAGCAAATCCTAGAGGAGAGATATTAAGTTAGAGTTATAGGATAGGGAGGAGGGAGAGTCTCAGGGGAGAGACCGGAGACCAGTGCAGTCGCAACCTGCGACAAAGCTGGCTAAGCCTGCTGATGCTAGAACAGGAGGCCAGAAGGGCCGCACTTGTGGCAAGTGCGGCAAGAGCCGCGAGGGGTCTTGTCGAGTGGGGATTTGCTACAAATGTGGCAAGGAGGGGAATATGGCGAAGGACTGCCCCAAGGAATTATTGGTCTTTTTCATTGCAAACAGACGGGCCACCGAAAGGCCGAGTGTCCTCAACTTACTTAGAGATCAGTCCAGGCTTCCGCTCTCGCTGCCTTGCGTACTACTAATAGTCGGCTGAAGAAGGCTGAGACCCCAAGAGCTAGTGGGAGAGCATTCCAGCTGATAGCAGAGGAGGTCCACACAGCACTTGATGTCGTGGCTGGTACGTATTCCTTATTCATGTTATTTTGAGATTTGTTTATGCTTATACTCTGTCTTATATAGGTACTTTTCTTGTGAGTTTTGTGCTTTCTTTGGTGTTATATGACTCGGGTGCGAGTTGATCCTTCTTATCCTTATCCTTTAGTTGACACATTAGTATTAGACACAAGGCGTTGAGTCGACCTTTGAGGGTTTCTATAGCCGACGAGCATGCGGGTTTTGCCATTGGTGTATTTTTGGGACGTGTATTAGAGATTTTCGGTGTTGAGTTCACTATAGATCTGGTGCAAATAGCGATGGGTGATGTCTGTGTCATAGTGGGCATGGATTGGTTGAGGCAGTTTGGAGCTGTGATTGACTGTGAGCATCAGTTGGTGACCATACGAGAGCCTAGTAGGGGAGTACTTACTGTGTAAGACGAGAGGACTAGATTTGGATCAGCTTTCTCCTCCGCCGCCAGGGCGAGGCAGATTTTACAATAGGGATGCATGGGCTTTTTAGCTTATGTGACGGATACAAGATTTTCCACGGAGAGGTCGAGTTGTATCTCTGAGGTTCCGATACTGTGCGAGTTTTTGGATGTTTTCCCCGAGGAATTGTCGGGTGTGCCTCCCGAGAAGTAGGTGGAGTTCCGGATCGATTTGATTCTGGGTGTGGCGCCTATTGCCAAGGGAAATTATCACCTTGCGCTGCCCAAGATGCAGGAGTAATCCTCGCAGCTCCAGGACCTACTGGGGAAGGGTTTTATTACACCGAGTAGCTCACCGTGGGGAGCACCGATCCTTTTTGTTAAGAAAAAGGATGGTTCACACCGGATGTGCATCGATTACTGGGAGTTGAACAAGATGACGATCAAGAACCATTATCCACTACCGAGGATCGCTGATTTATTCGATTAGTTGCAGGGGGCCTCTTGGTTTTCCAAGATTGATTTGAGATCTAGGTATCATCAGATGAGATTTTGCGAGGAGGATATCCAGAAGATGGCCTTTAGAACTCGTTATGGGCACTATGAGTTTGTGGTGATGCCTTTCGGACTCACCAACACACTGGCAACATTCATGGATCTCATGAACCGGTTGTGCAGGCCCATGTTGGGCAGTTCGGTGATCGTGTTCATCAACGATATTTTGGTATACTCGAGGTCTAGAGAGCACCACGAGGAGCATCTGTGGAAGATTCTTAGGGTGTTGAGGACAGAGAGGCTTTATGACAAATTCTCTAAGTGTGATTTCTGGTTATGAGAGGTCCAGTTCTTAGGACAGCTCATTAACCATAATGGGATTTTGGTCGACTCGGCCAATATTGAGGCAGTTATCCGATGGGAGGTGCCGAGGTTCTCATCCGAGATCAGGAGTTTTCTTGCCCTGGTAGGCTACTAGTAGCTATTTATCAGAGATTTCTCCAAGATCGCCGTTCCTCTTACCAGATTGAACAGGAAGAGTATTACTTTTGCTTGGGGACCCGAGTAGCAGGAATCATTCGAGACACTGTGCCAGAGACTATGTGAAGCCCCGGTGTTAGCCTTTCCTGAGGGAGTGGAGGACTTTGTAGTTTATTGTGATTCATTTATATCAGGGATGGGCATCGTGCTGATGCAGAGGGGACACATGATAATGTATGCATCGAGGCAGTTGAAACCTCATGAGATGAGGTATCCCACCCACGATTTGGAGTTGGGGGCGTTGGTGTTTTCCCTCAAGAAGTAGAGCCACTGTCTTTATGGTGTCCGGTGTGCCATATACACAGACCATAAGAGTCTGAAGTACCTTATGGTTTAACCCAACCTGAATATGAGACAGAGGAGATGATTGGATGTAGTGAAAGTCTATGACTGTGAGGTTTTGTATCACCCTGACAAGGCTAATGTGGTAGCCGATGCCCTGAGTCGCAGAGCAGTGAGTGCTTCGATCCAAGACGTGTGCTTGAGGATGATGGTGATGACTCTAGCAACGTGGAGAAAAACGGTCTCCAACTACCTGAATCATCATCTAAATCATGCAAATTTCCATTCATATCATCCTTCCATGATATTGTCACTAATCATAGAAGGTCTACTTATTATTTGTATATATATCTTTCATGTCTACTTCATAAGAGTCAATCCTTGGAAGTCTGCATTTTTGCTATATATCAACATATTCTACTGGCTTCAACTTGGTTCTCTGTTGTAGAGATGAGATCAAGAGAGAATTCTGATCAGGATGTTATTTAAATAATAGGAGGAGGCTAAGTCGGGATGTCGAGCACAAGAGTCCTTCATTGAGGCGAGTCTTCTCACTATACTGTACCTGGAAGGGTACCTGTGTGTGACCGGAAGGTCTTATATGCTATGAGATGTATCATCTGTATGTTGTTATGTGATATGTATGTGTTATGAATGTTATGTATGTTATGGACCGAAAGGTTGAGAGGTTATGGACCGTAAGGTCAACAGGTTACGGACCGGAAGGTCGATACGGGTATGATCGGAAGGTATACCAGGATTCGGGACAGAAGTCCTTTGAGACATATGGATCGGAAGATCCTGCTGAGTTATGTCCTGGAAAGGCGTATGTGTGTACGTGGTATTTTGGGGAACTCACTAAGCATTTATGCTTATAGATGTTGTGTTATGTGTTGCAGGTACTAGCGAGGACCGTGGGAAGGCGCCGACATGATCCGTACACACTCATAGAGATTATGTTTGAGATTCTGGGAATATTTTTTGGTTATGATAACATTAGATACATTATATTTTTATATTGTTTTGATGATTAAAAGTGTGATTTGAAAATGAAAAATTCTTTGGAAAATTTACGTTGTTACAAAAGTGGGCCATAAGAAAGTCGATTGTCCAGAGTTGATGAGGGGAGTAGTGAGGGCACCTGCTCCAGCCACTCTGAGGATTACTGATGGTGGTGAGGGCAAGGTGGAAATTCCTGTGGTGAGGAGCCGATCATTGCAGTCACATGCCGATTGATGTTGCAGAAATTTTATTTTGAGAATCTTTATATGCCATTTTGCATGCCGAGAGCCATGCTTAGAGGATATTAAGGTGAGCCGGTTTAGATTTCGATGTTGGAGGCATTGAATATCATTAGAGAAAGCTTTAAGTGAGAGAAGACCAGCAACCGGTTCGATCTTTGGTGGTATCAACAAGGAACTCAAGGAATCCAGAAGGTGGGCATTTTGGGTTTGAATGCAGGATTTGTAGTTGTCTTTTGATGATACAAGGCAATGAAAAATTGGTTTGACTGTGGGTCTAATATTGGTAATTCTCAAGTTCATACCTTTGAAGTGTAGTCAGTTGTAGGTTCACATGGGAGTTACTCTAGTGCAAGTAGGACATTGAATTGGTTGGGTAACTATTTCGATAATTGAGATTTTGTTCTTTGTCATCTGATGAAGTCATCGAGGACTTATAATGTATTTAGTGGAAAGTGCTTGGGAATATTGACCTTGTTGAGATTTTGGGGAGTATTCATTCAATTTTGGCAGGTGTGTGTTCATTAGGATTGGCTAGTAATGGAACGTTAGTACTTGTGAGCTCAGTTTGGAAAGTTTACGTTGTTACAAGTTGGTATCAGAGCCTTGGTTTGAGGGATTCGGGTGCATCTTTGGATGAATCTAAACTCAAACTAAGGATTTGAAAAAGTTTTCATAAAATAAACAATTTTTCTAAGGGAGTAAAAGATTTTGAAAGACAGAAGGAAGCAGTGTGTACAATCAACCAGCGCCCGAACGGTGATTTCCCAAAATACCCATACATTATGTGTTATGAGATATGTTATGATATGATATGCATGCTAGAGATGGCTAGGTATTAATATTAGGACTATAGTGGCCTGATTTTGTGATGCCTTAGCCTAGGAAGGATTTTACTGCTATGTGATGCTTGAGAGCGAGTAGGTAGTAGTGAGGAGCTGATGAGAGGGTTACCGAAGGGTAGCCTATGCCAGTCAGATATAGAGTACTTGTTATCTGGGATCCAAGGAGGAGGACTTAGGGTGAATACTGATGCGGTGTAGATGGTAGTATAAGGGCCCGTACTACTGAATACACCGAAGCAGTGCGCACTCTAAGTAAGAATCCTTTGGGTACTAAGGAACATGTAGGGTCGAGTTATCAAGTGCGAGCATGCTCGAGCGAGTCTTTGATATTATTTTGCTGTATTTCAGAGACATCATGGTTGGGACACGCCACAAATCTGAGGCGAGCAGTGTGAGTGACGAGGAGGTCCGTCAGATGATCCACGATGAGGTGGCAGCGGCGATCCGTGCCGAGATTCCTGAGATGTTTGGGTCTATCAAGACCACATTGATTGAGACCTTTGACGAGCGTTATGCAGCGGTGACTGAGGTTGTAGCTGTTGCAGATACTGCAGTTGTGGCTGCTTCCAGGCCTCAGGGAGGTGACTCGTTGTTGTTTCGGGAGTTCAGCAACACGAAGCCACCTGAGTTTGATGGGACGCAGGATCCTATCGCTACGATGAGTTGGATTGCTGATATTGAGGGATGCTTCTACACGTGTTCATGTCCGGAGCATCTGTGGGTACGGTTCGCGTTGAACCAGCTTCGCTTGGGAGTGAAGGACTGGTGGAAGTTCGTGATGGCAAGCTTCACTGTTGCAGAGATTTTAGAGGTGACCTGGGATAGTTTCACCACCATGTTCAGAGAAGAGTATGTTCCCCCGGTGGAGAGGGAACGGTTGGTTCAGGAGTTCTTGACCCTCAAGCAGGGTACTGATTCTGTTACTATGGTCAGGAAGTTTCATGAGAGGGCGATGTTCTGCCCTGAGCAGGTGTCTTCTGAGCAGGCACGTATGAGTCGGTATTTGGGTGTTTTGAGGAGAGACATTCGGGAGTTCGTGTCGAACTCGACTTACCGGACATTTGCTAAGCTCCAAGCAAATTCTTGGAAGAGGGAGATTGAGTTGGTGACTCAGGATAGGGAGGAGGCCGAGTCTCAGAGGATGGATCGGCAGCCGGCACAGTGTCAGCAGGCAGCCAGCGGGCCAAGTCCGCTGATACGAGATCTGGAGGCCAGAAGGGCCGCACTTGTGGGAAGTGCGGCAAGGGACATGATAGGGTCTGTCAATCGGGTGCTTGCTACAAATGTGGCAAGGAGGCGCATATCGCCAAGGATTGACCCCAAGGGATTTATGGTTTACTTCCGTTGCAACCAGACTGGCCATCGAAAGGCCGAGTGCCCACAGTTACATCAGGGATCTGCACCTGCTGCTAGGGTTACCGAGGTTCGGCCAGTGAAGGTCGAGGCACCGAAGGCTCGTGGGAGAGCTTTCCAGTTGATAGCGGAGGAGGTCCGCGCAACGCCCGATGTTGTGGCTGGGATGTATTCTTTATTTATTTTGTTGAGTTGAGATATTGTGCTTATATGATGGTATGCGTAGGTACTTTTCTTGTGAATTTTGTACCTGCTTTGGTGTTATTTGACTCGGGTGCGAGTTGGTTATTTGTTTCCTTGGCATTTAGTCAACACTTTAGTATCCGACAAGAGGTGTTGAGTCGACCTCTGCGAGTTTCTATAGCTGAAAAGCGAGCGGTGTATGCTACGGATGTGATTCGAGGATGTATACTTGTGATCTTCAGTGTGGAGTTCCTGATAGATCTGGTCCCGATTACGATTGGGGACATATGTGTTATAGTGGGCATGGATTGGTTGAGCCAATTTGGAGCTGTTATAGACTGCGAGCGTCAGTTGGTGACAATACGAGACCCTAGTGGGGGAGTACTTATGGTGTATGGTGAGGGTACCCGATGTGGGTCAGTGTTTTGTTCGGCTGCCAGGGTGAGACAGAGTTTACAGCAGGGTTGCAGCAGGTTCGTAGCCTATGTGATAGACACGTGAGTGGCCGCTGGGAGGCCAAGCTCGATTGATGAGGTTCCGATAGTGTGTGAGTTCCCGGATGTTTTTCCCGAGGAATTGTCGGGTGTGCCTCCCAAGAGGCAAGTGGAGTTTCGTATCGATTTGGTTCCGTGAGGAGCGCCTATCGCCTTGCGCCGCCATAGATGCAGGAGTTATCCTTGCAGCTTCAGGAGCTGCTGGGGAAGGGGTTTATTCGACCGAGTTGCTCTCCATGGGGAGCGTCGATCCTTTTTGTCAAGAAAAAGGATGGTTCACACCGGATGTGTATTGATTACCGTGAGTTGAACAAGTTGACGGTCAAGAACGGTTATCCATTACCGAGGATCGACGATCTGTTCGATCAATTGCAGGGGACGTCTTGGTTCTCCAAAATAGACTTGAGGTCGGGTTATCATCAGATGAGGGTTCGGGATGAAGATATCCAGAAGACGGCGTTCAGAACTCGTTATGGGCATTACGAGTTCGTGGTGATGCCTTTTGGGCTCACCAATGCACCAACAACATTCATGGATCTCATGACAAGGGTGTGCAGGCCGATGCTAGACAAGTCGGTGATCGTGTTCATTGATGATATTTTGGTGTATTCGAGATCTAGAGAGCAGCATGAGGAACATTTGAGGGAGATCCTTGGAGTTCTGAGATTGGAGAGGCTTTATGCCAAATTCTCCAAGTGTGAATTATGGTTATGGGAGGTCCAGTTCTTGGGGCATCTCGTCAACCAGAATGGGATTTTGGTCGATCCGACAAAGATTGAGGCATTCATGAGGTGGGAGGTGTCAAGATCGCCCACCAAGATCAGGAGCTTTTTAGGATTGGCCTGCTATTATCGGAGATTTATCAGGGATTTCACCAAGATTGTTGTGCCACTCACTAGGTTGACCTGGAAGGGTGTTGCTTTTTCAATGGGTCCGGAGTAGCAGACCTCGTTTGAGACACTTCGCCAGAGATTATGCGAAGCCCCAATGTTAGTTCTCCCAGAAGGGATGGAGGATTTTGTGGTGTATTGTGACGCATCGATATCGGGGTTGGCTACGGTGCTTATGCAGAGGGGGCATGTGATAGCGTATGCATCGAGGCAGCTGAAGCCTCATGAGACGAGGTATCCCACCCATGACCTGGAATTAGGGGCAGTGATGTTTGCCCTAAAGATTTGGTGTCATAATCTATATGGGGTTCGGTGTACCATATACACGGACCACAAGAGCCTGAAGTATTTGATGGATCAGTCCAATCTGAATATGCGTCAGAGGAGATGGTTGGACGTGGCAAAAGATTACGATTGTGAGATCCTGTACCACCCGGGCAAAGTCAATGTTGTAGCTGATGCGCTGAGCCGAAGGGCGGAAAGTGCCCCGATTCAAGGAACTTGTATGAGATTGTTTGTGATGACTCCGGTGTTGGACACCATTCGGGAGGCCCAGGTTGAGGCCGTGAGATCGGAGAACCGCAAGAGGGAGCGGGTGATTGGTCAGATACCTGGGTTTGTTACTGATAGTCGAGGGCTGATGACCTTTCAAGGTCGGATTTGGGTGCCATATGTAGGCGGGGCACGTACCATTCTGATGGAGGAGGCGCATAGATTGAGATTCTCGATCCATCCTGGGGCCACAAAGATGTATTTGGACCTGAAGAAAGATTATTGGTGGCCCTGTATGAAGAGGGATGTCGCGTGGTTTGTTGAGAGGTGCTTGACCTGTTGCAAGGTTAAGGCCGAGCACCAGCGTCCGCATGGAAAGTTGCAGCCGCTTAAGGTTCCCTAATGGAAGTGGGAACAGATTTCCATGGATTTCATCACCAAATTGCCGAGGACCGCGAGGGGCGTCGATGCAATTTGGGTGATCATGGACCGGCTGACAAAGAGCGCACATTTTCTTGCTTTCAGTGAGAGCTCTTTTGTTGAGAGGTTGGCTGAATTATATGTGAGGGAGGTGGTATCGCGTCATGGGGTACCGATATCGATTGTGTCCGATCGGGATGTGCATTTCACTTCCAGGTTCTGGAAGAAGTTCCACGAGGAGTTAGGTACGAGGTTGCATTTCAGTACCGCCTACCACCCAAAGACGGACGGGCAGAGTGAGCGGACGATTCAGATGCTCGAGGACATGCTCCGAGAATGTTTGTTGGACTTCGGAGGAAGTTGGGACACGTATCTGCCGTTGGCTGAGTTTTCGTACAACAACAGCCACCATTCTAGTATTGGTATGCCTCCTTTCGAGCTGTTGTATGGGAGAAGGTTTCAGGCTCCCATTTGTTGGGGAGAGGTAGGGAAATGTGTGATGGGTAGCACTGAGATAGTGCTTCAAATGACAAAGCAGATATAGCATGTTAGACAGAGGTTATTGACGGCTCAGAGTCGTCAGAAGAGTTATGCGGATCAACGGCGATCCGAGCTGGAGTTCCAAGTGGGGGACTTTGTACTCCTGAAAGTATCTCCTTGGAAAGGAGGGATCCGATTTAGGAAGAGGGGCAAGCTAGGACCCCGGTACATCGGTCCATTCAGGGTGACTGCAAGGGTGGGCAAGGTAGCATATCGGTTAGAGCTACCTGCGGGGTTGAGCCAGATTCATGATACCTTCCACGTGTCGCAGTTGAGGAAATGTATAGCCGACGAGTTGGCGGTGGTATCTTTGGAGGATATTCAGTTGGATGCGAGTCTGAATATGCGGAAAGGCCAATTGCGATCCGGGATCAGAAGATCAAAGTTCTGAGGAACAAGGAGGTGTCACTGGTGCAGGTCCAGTGGCAACATCGGAAAGGGTCCAAGCTGACCTGGGAACCAGAGTTGGAGATGCGGGAGCAGCATCCAGAGCTGTTTGTCGAGCAAGACTTCGAGGGCGAAGTCTGATTCTAGTGGGGGAGAATTGTAACATCCAGATTCCCAGGTATCCTATGTTAATTATTTATATTGAATTTATGAGGGGAACTCGGCGAGTAGGCGCTCTGACTCGCCGAGTGGGATCATGCATTTTTGGTCTGATTTAATGAAGGACTCGGCGAGTCCATGTTGTTTAATGAAATCCTAAATTCTCGGGTTTGGGACCTATTTAAGGACCCTTATAGCCACCATTTGCGGCTACCAGACCCTTGAGAGAAACCCTAATAGTGCCTGAGTGTTTATGAGAGAGAAGAATCCATTATTAGACCTTTGTAGGTTTGTCTTGCAAGAAGAAGTTGATTCCAGCTTAGAGGAGGCCAAGGAGGTTGCATATTTGTGGATTTCAAGCATAGGGCATCATCTTTGAGGTAGCATATCGACCCTCTTTCTGTTTTATTAAAGAATCCATGGATCTAGGGTTTCCTATAACCTTTATTGGGTTGATTTGTTGAGAATAAGGTTCCTTATCATGTTTAGACTTCATATCTGGACCCATAGTGGTCCAGATGATGTTATCCATCTTGATTTATGTTGGGTTATCGAAGAAATGGACTTAGAGTGTTGTATTTTTGACCAAATCATCAAGTAGTGTCATTTGGACATTGCATGAGTATCAAGTTCGAACCTTTATGTGTTTATTGGGCTTGGGTAGGTTAGATCTGATGGGATTAAAACAAATTTTAATCTATGAAGATCGATTAGATCTTGAACAAGTATATGAATATGAAACACTAAAAACGCAATAATAAGAACAAACAGCTTGAATCAAACGTGTCGAATGATTAAATAAAATCCTTAGAAGAGCTCGATTAAGAACATCAACTGTAAAGAATTAGAAGATTACAAGAACGATTACAGAAAAATATAGAACTCTTGATCAATCGCTATTTCGATAATCTCTAGAATCTTAACCTAATATGTATGCAAGCATTAACTTAAATACTATACATAAATGGCTCTCGGTTGGACAGGCCCAAACCGGAGAATACAAGGCTAATCAACGAGCCCAAAAGACGCAACATTAAATAAAACTTCAGCCCTACAATCTCCCCCTTTGCGTCAATTTGGAGCGAGACCTTCACTTCTTACTTGGGCTGGCAGCTGAAGCTGGTACCTTCTTCTTCACGGTGCTAAATAGACACTTAGTTATGGAGAGGATGGTCTGTCTAAACCGGATGTACCAATTGATCATATCATTGAAGTACTTGATGTCATCAGCCGAATTGTCCTTACACCGCTTGATGATTGACAAGACGTGTTCCAAGCAAGCTGTGGTGTAAAGGTGCTTGTCAGCTAAAGCGAAGAGACACTTCTGTCCTTCGGCTCTGTTGAACATCACTGAGTTTCGCCTTGGATCTATCTTACCCATTTGCATTGTGTTTAGATCACTAGCCGATCCCACTGGTGCTACTTTCGGTTTCTTTTTGAAAACAGTGGCGACCTCCTGATCCATTTGGGCAACCTCCATGATGTAGCAGGCCAACATCCTTTTGACATGGTCTATAATGGGACCATATTCAGATTCATTTGTCAGCAGGATATTGTACAGGACTATACAGTCATGAGGATTCAGATTCGGTAGATCCGCCAGGGTGATGATGTGAGCAGTTCTTGCAGATCCACGAATAAGCTTGAACTTTACATTCGTGAATCTCCCCACGGCAAAAGGCTTCAGCACCCGAACATTAACAATCTTCTGGGCGCTCCATGTAAGGTATTGAGGGCGAGCGGCCTCCAGGTAGAAGTCAATAAGCTCCCTGTCAAGCTCATCGTTCGGATGCGGGACTTCAAAAATGTTAGAGAAGGCGTGGAAGATGAACGCCTTTCGAGTCAGCGGCATATCAAACTGCGAATCGATAGAGTTGTTGCAGTCGAATGATATCACCGGCTCGAGCCATAGTATGCTTGGAGTCTCTATGGCCTCTTTTATCATGCGATCCCTGGTCCAGGCAGGGAAGAGCAACTTTCGGCTCTCAAGGAGATCGTGGGCTTCTTTTTGCTTTCGTTCGGCTTCTTCAGCCTCACGCGCCACACGACTGGCATCGTCTTCAGCATTGCGACTGTTCTTTCTTTTTAACATGTCCGCAATAGTCTCCCTGTCTTCATCTTCATCTTCATCTTCATCTCCTCCCTCAGCTATATTTTTGCCCTTGTTCTTCACACCCGAACCCGAGGCATGACCAGTTGGGGGTGGTTCGGTTGTGTGAGTCGCTTTGGAGGAAGGAGGTGGTTTCGATCCTTTCTTCTCATCTCCCCCTTGTTTCGGAATGGACACGAAACTCGGTAGGCCTTCAATTTTACTTAAAAGGTCCATGGCCGGAGATAGTTTTTCAGCGAGGGTACGCCTCACTGAGTGGTTAAGTATGGGGTCGTGTGCTTCCAGGATGTTTGAGAGAGCTGCGTGGATATCCGAAACACACGTCTTTATGACCTCCCTCTCGGATCGAAGAGCTTCCAATTGTTGCTGGGAGTTGGAAAGTTGCGTGCTCTTGACCTTCAGGGCGGTAGTCTTACTCGCCAAGACGTCCATCAGAGAATTTTCTGCCGCAAGATCCTCTTGTAGCTTTGCCAGGCGGGCATCGATGGAGGCACGAAGTGCCGAGTTGTCGTCGCTAAGATTTTGTCTGAGGGTAGCGAACGAAGATAACTCCGTCGAGACAAACTGGGCCAATTGCTGAACAACTGGTTCCAGAGTTGTCTTAGTGGCTTCGGCATTCTCCTGCAAAGACTGCAGCAGGATAAAAGCGTCATTGAATAGTTTATCGACTTTTGCGGTCGCAGCCTCACAGGCTCGGGTGGAGGCGTCTATGGCAGCAGTTGCTGAGGCGACAGAATCATGTTGAGCCCTGGAGAAGGCGTCAACGATCTTCTGAAGGGAAGCTTCAGACAAAGATGACTGCTGGTTGGAAGAGGAGGCGAGAAGTTGATCAACCTTCTCGTTAAGCTCGCGAAGATGCTTCCGTGTCACTGGAGCATCATCCTCCTCATCACTCTGAACTTGAAACGGACTATAGTAGACCGAATCAAAATTCATGTGATCACCACCAAGGTATTGATCACCGCCATCGGAGGCGTCTTCTGGAGATTGAGGTAGTGGTGAAGCTGGGGGTGTTATGGGTTTGGTTGGTTCAGGTTGAGTGGGTGGGGGGTTAGTTTCGGGTGGTTGTTGTGTTTCGGTTTGAGGAGGTTCAGTTACTGGAGGGGTTTCGGTGACAGGTGGTGTTTCGGTTTATGTGGTGAATATGGGTGGAGGTATAGGGATAGAAGTTGGGGGAATTGTGGGGTTTATGGTGGGAATGGAAATAGGAATTGTGGGTGGAGGTGAAGGAACTGGGGATTGATGAAGTTCCATGTCTGGGGTTGGGGAACGAGGAGGTGTGTTGCCTCGTTGAGGAGATTCGTCTCCTTGTGATCCCTCAGAGTCCGAACTCCCACCTTCGGATTCGCTTGAAGAAGAGGAAATAACGAGCTTTCGCTTCGGTTGGGTCTTCCTCCGTTTCGGTTGTGGGGGTGAAGCAGCCTTCGTTTGTTTGCGCTTCTTGGGAGAAGGTCCCTTTGGAGCTTTGGACACTTGCTTCCCTTTCTCAGCCTTTTTGCCCCTGGCCACCGGTTTGTCGGCATCATGAATCGATCGCAGCATGTCCGGTGTCAGTTCCCTCGGACCAGTTGGCCTAAACTCCTTGATCGTTCTGATCAGTCTGCTGTCGGAGGGCACATCCCCATACATCGACTCCGGAATAGAGCCAATAAAAGAAAATTTTGATGCATCAGATATGATAATCTTCTTGGTATGAAAAGTACCAATAGAAGACATCGATGCACCATCGGCTGTTGAAACATCGAACTTGTCCATGGCCCATCGTGTGATCAGGATCCAGAACCGGGCCAACGACACCTCGGAGTGTCGGGAAGAGGAAGAGAGGCTCTGAATCAGCTGTTGCCAGAGGACAAACCCATAGTCTAGGTTTATCCCGTTGTACACCCCATACATTATCGAAAGGAAAAGACGACTTGCACCATCAGATCCTGAGCTCCTCTCTGACAGTCCCTTGAAGAGAACTGTAAATAACCCATTCCACTGGGGCGGTAGGCAGGACTTCTTAAACCTGGCGACAGAGGTGAGAACCTCTGTGTAGCCCATGTTGTAAAACATGCTGTAGAGCATCCCAACCGGAATCGTGTCCGGGTGAACTCGCGATGAATCAGCTGCAAACCCTAACAAAGTGCAGAAACGGGGGCGAGAAATCGAAGTCTTGTGTTCTGCCACTTCAAAGAATACCCTGTCGACGGCCTTGTCGTAGTAAGCCGTCGCATAGACTTGAGATAAGGCCACCATTGGCACCGTTTCAATTCTTGACAATGCAGGAGCAAGCTGGGAGTACTTGAGGCATTCAATGACCGGCGACATATAGGAACCATACGCCAGTGGGTTCAGATCGATGACCAGGCATTGCTGAGGACGGATGGGGAGGATCTGAGAAGTAGCATGAACAGATGAAGATTCAGCCATTGTTGCAGGTTTGGAGAGGAAGAAGAACGTGAGAGTGTTTGAGAGTATTATTGCTTTGGGAATTATGGAGGCAGTAAAGAGGTAAAAGGTGGTGTTGAAGGCTTTTTATAGTGGGTGATAGGAGAGAGAAAAATCGTTTCAAATCTCTTATGGAAATACGAAACGGGTTTTTGGAGTGACTGATTGGTGACAGTTGGGGCGTGCGATGATCATGTAGGAGAGAGAGTGTCAGTTTCCTAGGATTACGCCGCCCAATAAGCGCCGGTTCAGAGAGAAGAACCGTTTCCATTTCCACACGCGCCTTTAATGCCAGATTGATGACGCTTCAATATCGCACACGCGTCCATAAGTGTCAGAAAAAGCGCGGCCGATTCAAATTCACGCGCCCTCCTTTTTACCGTTGTTTGAATTTCTATCCATTTAACTCCCGCTGAGTCAGCAACTTTTTGTCTTTTCCCCTTCTGTTTTCAATTAATGACCCACGTGGCTGATTTTTGACCACAACTTCATTAGTAACCATCCAGTAATAATCCAGCCTGTAAATTAATTAGTAACGGAATTTTGGAAAATCTTGGATTTTCGTGCAAAGAGTGTAAAAGAAAAAGAAATAAAGCAACTCTTTTTAGGATAATCTGTGATGTCAATAACGACACGAAACTGATGAACCCGAACGTTCGGTTGGTTTCGGTTCTAGAAAATTTTGAAAAACCGAACCCGAACCTTCGGTTGGTTTCGCTTCCACAAAATTTTGAATAACCGAACCCGAACCTTCGGTTGGTTTCGGTTCCACAAAATTTTTGAAAAACCGAACCCAAACCTTCGGTAGGTTTCGGTTTTGGAAAATTTTGAGACACTAAGGAATTTAGATATACAAGAAATAAATACTTTTAACATAAAGAAAAACAAAATAGTACAAGAAATATACAACTCAGAAAAACTACCTTTGAAGTAATGAGCGAGTCAGATGGTTGAACCGAACCCGAACGTTCGGTTGGTTTCGCTTCTTACGTTTGAGGTTGAGAGGTAGTGTGCGGTACTGACTCTGATTCCATCATTCCTAGCCCTTGCAATATTTTATTGAATGATGCTTCTGGATGAGCTTTGGTGAAGACGTCAGCCAGTTGATCAGTGGTTCTTACGAAGTGAACTTCGACATTTCCATCTTCCACATGATCTTTGATGAAGTGATACCTCAGTGCTATGTGTTTGGTTTTAGAGTGTTGCATTGGGTTATGACAGATCCTAATTGCACTTTCAGAGTCGCAATATAATGGGATCTTCTTCATATTGAGTCCATAGTCTCGAAGTTGACTCTGGATCCAAATCACTTGTGATGTGCATGATGCAGCAGCAATGTATTCCGCTTCGGCAGTAGACAACGACACACATGTTTGTTTCTTGGATTGCCAGCTGACTAATTTCCCATCAAGAAATTGACAGCCACCAGTTGTGCTTTTACGGTCGAGTCCACATCCTCCAAGGTCAGCATCAGAATAGGCTTGAACGAAGAAGCCTGAATTGGATGGATACCACAGACCTAAGGAGGTGGTTCGCTTGAGATAGCGTAGGATGTTCTTTACTGCCAGCATGTGAGGTTCTCGTGGGTTAGCCTGAAATCGAGCACAATAACATACATAAAACATGATATCAGGCCTGCTAGCAGTTAGATACATCAGTGAGCCTATCATTTGACGATAGAGCGTGATGTCGACAGCCGGTTTGTCTAGAGATGGGGTAAGCTTGGTGCCGAATGCCATTGGGACTTTGACTTTTGAGTCTCCCATCATTCCAAACTTCGCTAGGAGAGTTTTCGTGTAAGCTTCCTGATTGATAAAGATGCCTTCGGGTCCCTGTCTTATATTTAAACCAAGGAAAAAATTAATAGGACCCATTGAGCTCATTTCGAACTTAGTCTCCATCAACTTTCTAAATTCAGCTGTTAAGCTGGGATTCGTGGAGCCAAAGATGATGTCATCGACATAAATTTGAACTATCATAAGGTGGTTACCTTCCTTTTTGCGAAAGAAGGTTGGGTCAACCGAACCTTGTTTAAATTTAGACATCTTTAAAAATTTTGTAAGCGTTTCATACCAGGCTCTCGGAGCTTGTTTGAGGCCGTACACAGCTTTATCCAGAATATAGCAATGATTTGGATACTTTTCGTTCATGAACCCAGGAGGTTGCTCCACATACACAGTTTCTTCGAGTTCTCCATTGAGAAATGCACACTTGACGTCCATTTGGAAAACCTCAAAGTTTTTGTGAGCAGCATAGGCCAGAAATATTCTAACAGATTCTAGCCTAGCTACTGGAGCGAACGTCTCTTCGTAATCTATTCCTTCCTCCTGACAGTATCCCTTGACCACCAGACGAGCCTTGTTCCTTATGACATTACCTTCCTTGTCCATTTTGTTTCTAAAAACCCATTTAAGACCAACAACCGAAGCATCTGGAGGAGTTGGAATGAGGCGCCAGACTTTGTTCCTTTCAAACTCGTTCAGTTCGTCTTGCATTGCTTGAACCCAATCAGAGTGATCGAGGGCAGTGTTCACTGTCTTCGGTTCAACTTTTGATACGAATGAGTTAAACATACAAAACTCTACCTTTGAAAATAAGGATGTCTGTTTTGCCTTCAGTTGAGATCGGGTCAAAACCTTCTCAGATACATCACCAACTAATTAAGAGATAGGATGATCTCTGGTCCATTTGGTGAGAGGAGGGTAATTCGGATCGAAGGTTGGATCTAGTTCAGCGTTGATTATCTCTTCGGGCTCAGATTGGCTATCGTAATCAGGCGTCATATCATCATGCTCCCCCTCAATTGATGAGTCTTGAGAAACATGATGTTCTTGGGTTTCTTGTGGTGCTGGATTATCAGGCGTTGAAGCACCTTCTTTTGGAGGGGCATCTTCGGTTGGAAAGGCACCTTCGGTTGGTGAAGGACCTTCGGTTGAAGTAGTAGAGCTTGGCTCCCCCTGGACTTGTGAGCTTGGCTCCCCCTCGACATGAGAACTTGGCTCTCCCTCGACTGAAGCAGTGTTGGTTGGAGATTCATCAGTGGGCGATTCTCCTTCATGCATTCTTTTTGCAGCATCTTCTACAATTTGCTTCATATGATCAATTTTGTTGTCAGCTGCACCTGCTTCTGAGAGAGAAGCTTTTTCCGGTTCATCAAAGAGTTCCAGAAAATTCTCGTACAAATTGGCAATCGAGACTGTGACTTGGCCAGTTTGAGGAAAGATTTCCCCGGCAGTGTCATCTATGGCCTGTAGCTTCTTGACATAGTTATCGTCGAAGGTCACATAGTATGTCTCTTCAATCCTTCTTGATCGTTTGTTTAGGACCCTGTACGCCTTGGATGTGAGTGAGTAACCCAGAAAGATTTCCTCGTCAGCTTTGACATCAAACTTGTTGCGGTGTTCTTTAGAGTTAAAGATGAAACACCTTGAGCCAAACACATGGAAAAATTTCACATTGGGTTTTCTGTTATTTATTATCTCATATGGTGTGAGCTTGAATCGCTTATTGAGATAGGACCTGTTCTGTGTATAACAAGCAGCAGAAATAGCGTCAGCCCAAAAATAAAGAGGTAAGGAAGCGAAACTTAACATAGTTCGGGTGGCTTCACACAAGGATCGGTTTCGTCTTTCGACTATTCCGTTCTGTTGTGGTGTGTAGGGAGCTGAGAAATTATGACTAATTCCCTTTTCTGCAAGAAACTCTTCAAACTCCTTGTTCTTGAATTCGAGACCATTATCGCTCCTGATGTTTCGAACGGCCTTCTTGAGCTGGACTTCAATCTGCTTAATGAACGCTTTCAGCTTTTGAGTCGCTTCAGATTTGAGCTTTAGAAAGAACACCCATGTAAAACGTGAGAAGTCATCAACGATAACAAGAATATACTTGCTACCACCGATGCTTTCGATAGATGAAGGACCACACAAATCGATATGAAGCAATTCGAGTGGTTCAACAACTTTTGTGTTAATTACGGATGGGTGACTTTGACGACTCTGCTTTCCCATTTCGCATGCAGCACATAGATGCTCTCTGTCAAACTTGAGCAACGGAAGACCCCTAACATGACCTCCAGTGACAAGTCGGTTGATATCTTTGAAATTGAGATGAGAGAGTCTTCTGTGCCACAACCAGCTTTCGTCGGATTGAGCTTTGGATAACAGACATATGGCTGGGTTTCCTTTGATGGGTTTCATGTTCAGAGGAAACATTTCACACTTTCGCTCTGACTTCAGAATCACTTTCTTTGTCTTTTTCTCTATGATTTCAGAACCTTCATCATCGAATGAAACCTTGAGACCTGTACCTCCAACAAGCTGAGATACACTGATGAGGTTGTGTTGAAGTCCTTCCACATAGGCCACCTTCCTTATTGTAAAGTCACCATTCGTTATCATCCCGTATCCCTTTATGGTGCCGAAAGAGTTATTTCCAAACTTAACGTTGCCACCATTTGCAAGAGATCTGTATTCCCGGAGCTCCTCTTTCCTCCCTGTCATGTGACGCGAGCAGCCACTGTCGATGTACCATTCTTCGTCAAACTGCTCGTCACTCATAACCTGCAAAAATTAAGCAGATTTAGGAACCCAAAGTTTCTTGGGTCCATGTGAGCTTTTCATGGGAACTGAAATAGTAAGAGAGATGTCAACTAGATATGTTCTTTTTATTAGAGTTGTTTCATCTTTCTTTTTAATGGTATAGACTTTTATTTTGTTAGGATTGGGTGTGTTCGTTTTGGACTCTGGTTTAGATTCATCAACTTTCTGCTTTCCCTTCTGTTCAGCTGATGAATGAGGTTTTTGAGAACCAACGGAATTAGCTTTAGAGCAAGATGGAGACGAGTGGGTGGAAGTAAAAGAACGAGAAGAATTAGGAAGAGAGGATTTGGATGGAGATGTCTTCCTGGCTGATGACTCTAGGTGACCCTTTTGTTTTTGATCGTTGGAGGGGCTGACCTTCGAGTCTTGTTCTCTTTTGATTTCTGAGCCGAACCTCTGTGTTCGGTTGGAGTTGTTCTTGGAACCGAACCTTTGGTTTCGGTCGAAGTCCTTATCAGAACCGAGCCCTTGCTTTCGGTTGGTGTTTTCTTGCGAACCGAACCTTTGCTTTCGGTTGGTATTTTCTTGCGAACCGAACCTTAGCTTTCGGTTGGTATTTTCTTGCGGACCGAACCTTGGCTTTCTTACAGGATTGTTTTCATACTTCAGATTCTTGTCCTTGTGTGAATAGTATGCATTCTGGGAGTGCCAGAATTGTTTCCTTTCAGAAAGGTTTTTCCTGTATCTTTGGTTCCTCTCTATCTTCTTATCTCTCATCTGCTTGGGTTGATGATGAACGTTCGCTTTCGTTTTTGTTGTCTCCTTGGCTTGTTCCTTTTGAACTTCAGGAGTTTTACTTTGAGCCGAGGGAGCAGAGGGAATATCCGAAGAAGAATCAGTTTGCGCTGAGGGAGTACAAGGAATGTCTGAAGAGGTTTCACTTTGAGCTGAGGGAGTGGAAGGAATGTCTTCTTTTGCTGATCTCCCATCCTCCTGAGGAATATCTTTCGTACCACTGGTGCTAGGCTCACTGAAATTATCGGGCTTATTCAAGGGTTCAGGTATGTATCTCCCTTTTCTCATCCAGGAGGTTCTTTCAGATAGGCCAACGGTTTCGTTTCCATTATCTATTGGAGCTTCCCAGAAGTACTCATCATAGCCATCAGCATTGTCTTCATTAACAATAGCTGTGAGTTCAGCTGTTTGATGTTCGGTTACTCCAGTCACCTTGTATACCTGATTCGGAGTGGTCCTGACCTTTTGATACACAACAGCTTTTTCTACTAATTTCGGGGACTTTTGTTGGGACAATCTAGCGAATTCCACAGAATTTTCAGAAATAAGATTTTTGTGGTTTTCAGTTTCGCTTTTAACGAATTCTGAGCAGTCAACCGTATCCTCTACAGAAATTTCACTCATGTTTTCGTCCTCGTTAAGCTCAGATGCATTTTCAACATCGATTTTATTTTCTGAGCTTACTTTGGCGTTTAGAGAGTCAAATTTTTGCATGGTTTCGGTTCTCAGTTTAAGTCGGTCGTTTTTGTCCAAAAGATTTTTGAGCATGTCTTTGTGGTCTTTGGATTTAATGAAGGACTCAATTTTGTCCAGTCCATACATGTAGGTCGGATTGACATCATCAGACGATATCACACTCTCACATTTGTAGGCTTCGGCATCGATTTCATCCTCTTTAAATTCTAGGAAGGGCAAAATCATGCGATGGATCTTTTGGCCTATCTCACAATCCAAGTGAAGTTGAGTAATATTGGAATATAAACGTTTAGCTATTAAACAAAAAACATTTCGTTGTTTTAACAATTTCAAATTGTCTCTCTGCAAATAAATGTTTCGTCTTTAACTTTAACTAATTCCGACTCTTTTAACTCAATCCACATTCGCCGCTCCTCACTCTTCGACGCCACCCTGCTTAATTGATCAGTCAGGTTAGAATTGGTGACTCGAGTTTGAGTTAAGCTACTATCTAAATGAGAAATTCTTGTATTAACATTTTTTAATTCCTTCTCATATGAGGATGATGGTACTTTAGATGAAATAAAAACAGATTGTACCTTCTTTATCAGTTCATCGAGCTCATTGAACTGCTGACTGAGTGGTTTGGCCGTAAAGCACATATCCTCCTGCACCTTCGGTCCATTGCTTCCTCCATCGGTATTGTATCCCCTCATTTGAGATACGTCAGTCACCATGAAGCATTTTCCACCACTGCTTTCCTCCTTAGCCACATAAGCCTTTCCATGAGTAGGCTTCCTCACTTCTTCGTCTTCTGAGTCAGTAGACCAAACTTCTGTGCTACCGAACTCATCGTCATTAACCGAACCCTGCACAATAAGAGCATTAATAGAAGGGTTAGCGGTAGACTTCTTCTTTCTCAACTCATCCAATCTCTTCTGCAGCACAGCTTCCTCATCATTTCCATCGTCCTTTTCAGCCATCTTTTTAAGAACACAGTCCTTAGCATAGTGGTTCTTGCCACCACAGTAGAAACAGCTTACTCCGGAATCGTCATCTGCTTTCGGTTCCTTCTTGGGCTCCTCAGTCTTCGGTTCATTGTTCGCTTTTTCAGAGTTGTAACTCCCCTGCCAGTTTCGGTTTTTGTTGCTGGGGAATCTCTTCTTTATGAACCTCTTAGGATTGGATACCATCATGGCATAATCCTCAGTTGTGAGGTCATATTCTTCCAAGTTGAGCTCTTCATCCTCCATCACTGCTTTACTTTTAGATAGGAGGGCCAACGAACCAAGACTAGAGACAACATTCTTCTCTTGAACCACAATCTTCTCTTGCGACTTTAGAATACCCACCAGTTTCGCCAAAGAGTAAGATTTAAACTGTTCATGGGCTTTGACTGTAGAAACAACTGCTCTCCATTCAGATCTCAGTCCGTTCAAGAAAGTAACCTTTTGTTCGATGAGCTTCCTTTCAATGTCGTGTTTGATCATCTTGCTGAGAAGATGATTGAAGCGATCAAACGTCTGGGTCACTGTTTCTTCGGCCCCTTGCCTGAATTCACCAAACTCAGATAGAAGCAAGGTTTGGATGGAATGTTCAAGATCTTCATCTGTGGAATATAGTTCGCGAAGTCTATCCCATACTTCCTTCGCCGTAGTGCATGAGCTAACCAGCCTGAATGTGTCGGACTGAAGGGCGAATCTGATCAACCTTAGCGCCTTAATATTGCACTGGAATTTGTCTTTTTCATCTTGCGCAATATCCGTCACGTCCTTAAGCAGATCGTTGTACTCTTTTTGCGTCTTAATGATTCTGGATGTTGCAGAATGTGAAAACGGTCCATTGATGATGGCTTCCCAGATGAGATAACCATTGTCCTCCGATCCAATCACGTAATCTTCAAAATGATGCGCCCATACTTCATAGTCATGGGTGTATAAGATTGGAATCTTTGTCGTCGAACCAATGCTGTTGGAGATATTAATGGGATTTGATTGCGTCGCGTCCATTATGATCGTAAAAACCTGTTCAAAGATCAGACTTGTAATAATGCAGATTAGGGTAAAACAATAAATATTAAGATACGTCAATTAAGATGACGGCTCAATAAATATCGATGATTGCGGAAAAACCCTAATGGAAATCTTTTTCACAGAAAAGATGTGTATCGATTACACAGCCTCCTGCTCTGATACCAATTGATGGGATTAAAACAACTTTTAATCTATGAAGATCGATTAGATCTTGAACAAGTATATGAATATGAAACAGTAAAAACGCAATAATAAGAACAAACAGCTTGAATCAAACGTGTCGAATGATTAAATAAAATCCTTAGAAGAGCTCGATTAAGAACATCAACTGTAAAGAATTAGAAGATTACAAGAACGATTACAGAAAAATATAGAACTCTTGATCAATCGCTATTTCGATAATCTCTAGAATCTTAACCTAATATGTATGCAAGCATTAACTTAAATACTATACATAAAAGGCTCTCGGTTGGACAGGCCCAAACCGGAGAATACAAGGCTAATCAACGAGCCCAAAAGACGCAACATTAAATAAAACTTCAGCCCTACAAGATCTATGGATTAGAGGAACAGATCTGACCTCAGAAGGTCATTTGAGTTTGAGCATGGCAGCAACTCGCCGAGTCCATAAGTGGACTCGACGAGTCGAGTCGGGGTTGCCCTGCGATTCGTGTCAGATGTAACTCATCGAGTGGAAGGATGAGTTGACGAGTCAAGAGAGGCTGAAAGGATTCAGAGAACCCGCATGGACTCGCCAAGTAGCCCATGTGCACTCGACGAGTCGGGTCAAAGTTTGACCATTCACTTTCGTTGACTTTAGGGTTTTAGTCAAGACTGATTCAGGAGAGTTCAAGGGTAGGGTAGAATTGCCTTCAACCCAGATGTAGAGATGAGATCAAGAAAGAATTCTGATCAGGATGTTATTTAAATAATAGGAGGAGGCTAAGTCGGGACGTCGAGTGTGACATCCCCAAAATCTCGGCCAGAAAAGACCGGTTTCATTTATGCTTTTTAAACATTTTCAGAGTAAATCCTTTTGATTTTAAAAGAGGTGCGGAATTTGTTCCCAAAAACCAAACATGATAAAATAGATTTTTATCAAAACATTTCATAAAGAAATATAATTTCATTTCATAATCAAAAATCGGGATGTCATGTTCCGATACAGACCGTAAAGCATAAACGATAAAATTACAAGTCATTCAACAAATGTATACATATATAGACTTGTAAACAAAACAACTTGATGATTCATCCATCTTATGCCCTTGCGCCACTTCCTGTAATACAAATTAACTGAGTGGGTCAGGCTTGGGGGCCTGGTGAGCATATAGGGTTTTCAACCCACAATAAATAATTATATTTAATTTCAACAATCAACAATAACCCGATTACTCATTCCCGTTATCCTCACTTTACGTCCCTAAAAACAACATCTATTATAAGGAACTTAATTTAGGATTTTCATCGGGACGGACATTACTGCAGAGGGGCATCCTCAACAATAAGTGTCCTAAAGGAAACCATGTGGGGGATACAGTACACCGGTGAACACATCGTTCATAACACCTACAGGTTATTAGCCTACTAGCGTTCCACATGACTGTCTAGAATAGTGCATGGTCGTCATCCGTACTCTGCTGAATGACTAGAATAACACCAACAATGAGGCCTCTCATAAATTTATTTCATTGCACACCAACTTTCTACCCATGTTCTACCCAACATATTAGTAGATAAAAATATACATGTTTTATACATAATTTTTAAAAGAAAAACTGTATAGTATGCTCTTTCAATACTCCATCCAAATAGCAAGTAATACTTAAACACATAACAAGAAATTTCAAGGAGAGTCATATAAGTTTATGTGTTAGAAGGTAATAATAATACCCTCACAAAACCCGTATTCTAAAATACATTCAACGATTACTTGTATAATATCGTGTATTGAAAAGGACTATACACTCACTTGATCAGAAGATGATCGGACAACACTACGACTTGCAGAAGTAGTATTCTTCGGTAGATCTGGAAGATCTTCACAAAAACCGGGCTCCTCGCGGGCATGGCTTCGGCTCGGAAATCTCACTTCTCGGGATCCTTGGGGCTTCGGAACTTGCTTCGGGGCTCGGGAATAATACCGGGGCTTCGGGATATGATTGGCATGCAAATCGAGGCAAAAACTAGAGAGAAGAAAGAGTTTGAACAAGAGAAAATGGCTGATCTCGGTTTCTATTTATAGCCTGTTGGGTCTGGGATTACGCTGAGCTTAATTTCCAGGTACGTTGGGCGTACTCAGTATGTTGGGCGTAAGTTGGTTACGCTGGGCGTACTTTGACGTCACTGCGTGCGTCAATTGGTGGCACTCGAGTATTGGTCAGACAAGTTGCATCCCTCTGAGTAAGCTGGGTGTACTCAAACTACGCTCGGCGTAATTTGACTCGTCAAACTTCTAAATTGCGTAACTTTTGCATACATGCTCCGTTTTCGACGTTCTTTATATCCACGTGTAGGTCAGACCATACTCTACAACTTTCATTTAGACTCTATCGGCTAATTTTAACTTTTATTTTTAGAAGGCCGGGACAGAAAAACTTCGTTATAAATTCATAACTTCTTCGTCTGACGTTCGTTCTCGCCTAACTTTTCATCGTTTCACTACTAACAACGAGATCTTCGATTTTCGTTTAGATTGTTTCGGCTAAAAACCGCTCCATCTCAAATCGAGTATTCGGTCTGCATACTGCCAAGTCAAAACTTCAGAAAATCATAGCTTCCTCATACGAAGTCAGATTTAGGCGTTCTTTTTATGCATGCTTTCGGTTGAACATTATCTATGACTTTCGTGTTGATCACTAAGGCTAAATATCACTCCTTCGTAAATTCACTATTTACATCACGTTGTGCCACACCGGTTTGTCGTTAAACTTCGACAGGTCATAACTTCTTCGTTATAACTCGGATTTCGGCATTCATTATATCTCCGAAATTCTTTTTTCAACCACTACATCTTCATGCAAAGATATCGCGCATATCTCACACTTTAATTTTGACGCTTATTTTATTCTTAATTCATTAAATTTTAATAATTAAGAAAATAAACACATGATTCACATAATAAACATAATTCACAAATAATACATTCTTATTATTTCAAATTGGGTTACAAAGGTTAACCTAGACTATTACATTGCTAAAAATGCCAAGCCCAAAAACACAGGCGTTACAATTCTCTCCACCTTAGAATGATTTCGTCCCCAGAATCACACATCAACAAACAAATGCGGGTAGCGACTCATCATGTCACTCTCCGTCTCCCAGGTGAGATTTGGCCCATTCGTGTGTTTCCATCAGACAAGCACTAACTCGACCATCTTACGTCGCAACTTTTTAGTCTTTCGGTTAACGGTTGCCGACGGTTCTCCGATCAATCTCTTGTTTTCATCAATTCTTAACTCCGAAAGTGGAATCATGTTGGGAACTTCTCCTATGAACTTCCTCAAATAACACACATGAAAGGTGTTATGAATTCTATTCAGTTCTTCTGGTAGTTCGAGCTTGTAAGCTTGGTTCCCAATTCTCTGAAGAACTTTAAACGATCCAATAAACCTTGGACTTAATTTTCCTCTTTCACCAAATCTTATAAGTCCATTCCACGACGAAACTTTAAGCAAAACCGAATCTCCAACTTCAAAAGTCATCGGTCTTCGCTTTTTGTCAGCATAGCTCTTTTGACGATCCTGAGCTGCTAACATTCTTTCCCTAATTATTTTCAACTTTTTAGCAGTTTGATGGACTTTCTCTGGTCCCATAAACTGCTTTTCCCCAGCCTAAAGCCAACAAGACGGCGTACGACACTTCTGTCCGTACAAAGCTTGATAAGGTGCCATCTTAATGCTCGAGTGGAAACTATTATTATAGGAAAATTCTACCAATGGTAAATGTTCATCCCAATTACCTTGGAATTCTAGGGTACATGCTCTCAGCATATCTTCAAGTGTTTGTATCGTCCGTTCGCTCTGACCATCAGTCTGCGGATGGTAAGTTGTACTTACACACAACTTGGTACCCAATTCTTCTTGTAGACTTTTCCAAAATCGTGAGGTGAAATGGCTACCACGATCCGACACAATCGTTAATGGAACACCGTGAAGCCTCACAATTTCCTTTACGTAAGAATTTGCAAGCTTTTCCATAGACCATTTCTCATTGGTTGCTATGAAGTGCGCACTCTTAGTGAATCGATCAACGACCACACAAATCATGTCGTGACCACTTTTTGTTCTGGGTAGTTTAGTGACAAAATCCATCGTGATGTCCTCCCAATTGCCCATAGGCACAGGCAAAGGTTCTAAACTCCCGTATGGTTTCTGATGTTGTGCCTTGACTCTTGCACAGGTCACACACTCCGCCACATACTTCGCAACATCAAGCTTCATCGTCGGCCACCAGTAATAGGGTTTCAGGTCCCTATACATTTTTGTGCTACCAGGATGAATGGAGTACATGGTTTTGTGAGCTTCTTCCATCAGAAGATCTCTTATTCCTCCTGACTTAGGTACCCAAATACGATCTTGGAATACCTTTAGTCCATGACCGTTTGTATCGAACACCAACGTTTTGCCCAAACGTTCTTCCTTTCGGTCATTCTTCTCAGAAGCTTCCTCCTGAGCTTTCTTTATACTTTCCACGACGGTCGAGACAACTTCAATTCTCAACGCTCTTGGCCTTTTCCTTTCAAGATTGACTTTCCGACTGAGAGCATCAGCAACAACATTTGCTTTACCAGGGTGGTAAAGTATCTCACAGTCGTAGTCCTTAAGTAACTCTAGCTAGCGTCGTTGCCTCATATTCAATTCTTTCTGATTATAGAGATATTGGAGACTCTTATGATCAGTAAAAAGTTTTCACTTTGTACCATAGAGGTAATGCCTCCATATTTTCAGATCGAAAACTACCGCTGCCAACTCCAAATCATGAGTCGGGTAGTTCTTTTCATGCTCTTTTAGCTGTCGAGATGCATACGCGATCACCTTATCTCTTTGGGTCAAAACACAACCCAATCCAAGTCCAGACGCATCGCTATAAACAACGAAGTCTTCAACTCCATCGGGTAGAGAAAGAATCGGTGCCTCGCATAACTTCTTCTTTAGCTTCTTGAATGCTTCTTTATGCTTATCACTCCAAGCAGAAGTAGCTCCTTTGTAGGTCAAAGATGTCAATGGAATAGCGATCGAAGAAAAGCCTTGGATAAACCTTCGGTAATATCCGGCTAATCCCAAAAAGCTTCGGATCTCCGTGGGACTTTTTGGTTGTTCCCACTTCATTACAGCTTCAATCTTTGCTGGATCAACCATTATACCTTCTTAGTTGACCACATGAACCAAGAATTGAACTTCTCGAATCCAAAAATCACATTTGGAGAACTTAGCATACAGCTTCTCCTTCTTCAAGACTTCTAAAACTTCTCGCAAGTGTCTGTCATTCTCCTCTTGGCTCTTCGAGTAAATCAGAATGTCATCTATGAACACTATCACAGATTTGTCTAGGAACAGATTACAAACCCTGTTCATTAAATCCATGAATGTTGCTGGAGCATTGGTTAGTCTAAACGACATAACAAAAAACTCGTAGTGTCCATATCGTGTTCTGAATGCAGTCTTCTCTATATCCTGCTCTCTTACTTTTAGCTGATGATATCCTGACCTCAGGTCGATCTTTGAAAAATAACTTGAACCTTGCAGTTGATCGAACAGGTCATCAATCCCCGGCAATGGATATCTATTCTTTATTGTTTCCTTGTTCAGCTCTCTGTAGTCGATGCACATTCTCATACTTCCATCTTTCTTCTTCACGAATAACTCCGGAGCTCCCCAGGGCGATGAACTAGGTCTAATGAAACCTTTGTCCAATAACTCCTGAAGTTGCATCATCAGTTCCTTCATCTCCGTCGGTGCTAGTCGGTAAGGTGCTTTTGCAATCGGCGTTGTTCCGGGCAACAAGTCAATACGGAATTCCACTTGTCGATCAGACGGTAATCCAGGAAGATCTTCGGGAAATACTTCCGGATAATCACACACAACGTGAATATTCTGCATCACCTTCTTTTCCTTCTTAGCATCAATCACGAATGCTAAATATGATGTACACCCCTTGGTCAAACACTTTCTGGCTTTCATTAGGGAAATGATTCCAGAATGTACTCTGTCTTTGTCTCCATACACCATAAACGATTCCTTCCCAGGCGGGTTCACTTTCACTATTTTCTTGTTGCATAAAATTTCGGCATCATTGGCGCTAAGCCAATCCATTCCCAAAACGATGTCGAAACCGTTATGTTCTATAGGCAATAATTCCTCGTGGAACTTATTCCCATTCAAGTCAATTAAGATGTTTTTCATACGATGGCCAACAGGTACAAACTTGGCACTAGCAACTTCAACTAATAAAGCATTATCTAGTCTATCGACAGGCAAAGCTAGTTTTCTACCAAATTCATGCGAAATAAAGGAGTAGTTGGCTCCAGAATCAAATAAAATTTGGGCAGGCAATTTGTTTATGAGAAAGGTACATGAAGCGACATCAGCTTCATCTTTAGCAGCTTCCAGTGTCATCTGGAATGCTCTCGCCTTTGGCTTTGGCGGGATGTTGGGTTTTGCTGCCTCCTTCTTCTTCGGACAATCTCTTGAGATGTGCCCTTCCTCACCACAACCATAGCAAACTTTCTTGGTGAGGGTGCATTCGTTGGCATAATGCCCTGGATTTCCACATTTGAAGCATGTGGCTTCCTCGCCGCACTTCCCATAATGCTTCTTCTTGCATTTGTCGCACCATTTCGCTTCGCCTCCTCCACCTCCTCTCGAACCAGATTTCGAGAATTTACTTTTCTTGCTGGACCTTGAAGATCCATCGATTTTCCTCTTTCCACCAACCTCTGACCTTAACAGACCTTTTTCCTTGATCTGGGTCTCAATCTTTCTTGCAGACCAGATGACAACTTTCAATGTGGTTGCTTGCTTAACCATTGGACCATAGTCCGCTGGTAGTACGAGGGCAAACTTGTTGACATTAGAGAGTTCTGTTGGTACCAAATATGGGATAAACTTCATCTTTTCTGTGAAACTAGCAGTGTATTCAGTAACGTTCAATTTCCCCTTCTTCAAATTCTAAAACTCATTACTGATTTCCAGAAGGTCCTGCTCGGAGCAGTATTGTAGTTTTAGTTGTTCCATAAAGTCTTCCCAAGACATTTTGCTTGCTTCTCCATTGGGCATAGAGTTAGCTAACAGCTTCCACCAACTCAACACGCCAGATTTTAGCAGAGGGATCGCAAGAGTGGTCTTCTGCCTGTTGCTGCATTCGCAACTTTCAAACATTGTCTCCATTTCGGAGATCCAGTCCATAACTTGCACCGGCGTCGGGCTTCCGGATAGACATGGTGGTTCGGACGCCATGAAATCCTTAACTTGCACCCTCGCCCATCATTTCCTCCATACCGGTTGTTGCGTCTAACCACTGGTGGGTCGTCTTGACCAATCATCCCACTAAAGTTTTCTCCTTCAGACTGCCCTCCATTCTCCCCGGGCTCTTCCACTTGAATTGATGAATCTTCATGATTCTGCCTAAGTAGACGTCTTGTTTCTTCCATCTGACAATCCAACATCGTTTGAATCATCATTTGTACACCAGCCATTGTTATTGGCTCAGGTGCTGTTGCTACGATAGGTATTTGCTCAATCACTGGTGGTTGATTCCTGTTTTCATCAACATTTCCCACTCCACTCATCGTTCTCACCATTTTTGAACTATACACCGAATAAGGCGAAATTAGATCCTCATTCACGATAGATATTCAAATCATCCTTATTACTTCGAAACGTTTACATGTTAGTTCGAATATCATAACCATACGCTTAGAATGCTACACACATAAGGTTTCCAGATCCGGTCGGCAACAGACCATAGATCCGAACAAATATTATCATATATGGCAACATATAACTTTTAGCACATAAAAGCATTTTAGGCAACTTCCTAAAATAAACTAGTGCTCGTGTCTGAAATATAACAGACACACATCTAACAACCTTCACTTAGCATTCCAAGTTTAAGTCTAGAAATCCTACAAATTCCTAGTTCGCTTAAACTAATGCTCTGATACCAACTGTGACATCCCTAAAATCTCGGCCAGAAAAGACCGGTTTCATTTATGCTTTTTAAACATTTTCAGAGTAAATCCTTTTGATTTTAAAAGAGATGCGGAATTTGTTCCCAAAAAGAAAACATGATAAAATAGATTTTTATCAAAACATATCATAAAGAAATATAATTTCATTTCATAATCAAAAATCAGGATGTCATGTTCCGATACAGACCGTAAAGCATAAACGATAACATTACAAGTCATTCAACAAATGTATACATATACAGACGTGTAAACAAAACAATTTGATGATTCATCCATCTTATGCCCTTGCGCCACTTCCTGTAATACAAATAAACTGAGTGGGTCAGGCTTGGGGGCCTGGTGAGCATATAGGGTTTTCAACCCATAATAAATAATTATATTTAATTTCAACAATCAACAATAACCCGATTACTCATTCCCGTTATCCTCACTTTACGTCCCTAAAAACAACATCTATTATAAGGAACTTAATTTAGGATTTTCATCAGGACGGACATTACTGCAGAGGGGCATCCTCAACAATAAGTGTCCTAAAGGCAACCATGTGGGGGATAGAGTACACCGGTGAACACATCGTTCACAACACCTACAGGTTATTAGCCAGCTAGCGTTCCACAGGACTGTCTAGAATAGTCTGTGGTCGTCATCCATACTCTGCTGAATGACTAGAATAACACCAATAACGAGGCCTCTCATCAATTTATTTCATTGCACACCAACTGTCTACCCATGTTCTACCCAACATATTAGTAGATAAAAATATACGTGTTTTATACATAATTTTTAAAAGAAAAACTATATAACATGCTCTTTCAATACTCCATCCAAATAGCAAGTAATACTTAAATACATAACAAGAAATTTCAAGGAGAGTCATATAAGTTTATATGTTAGAAGGTAATAATAATACCCTCACACAACCCGTATTGTTAAATACATTCAACGATTACTTGTATAATATCATGTATTGAAAGGGACTATACACTCACTTGATCAGAAGATGATCAGACAACACTACGACTTGCAGAAGTAGTATTCGTCGGTAGATCTGGAAGATCGTCACAAAAACCGGGCTCCTCGCGGGCAGGGCTTCGGCTCGGAAATCTCACTTCTTGGGATCCTCGGGGCTTCAGAACTTGCTTCGGGGCTCGGGAATAACTTTGGGGCTTTGGGATATGATTGGCACGCAAATCGACGGAAAAACTAGAGAGAAGAAAGAGTTTGAAGAAGAGAAAATGGCTGATCTCGGTTTCTATTTATAGGCTGCTGGGTCTGGGATTACGTTGGGCGTAATTTCCAGGTACGTTGGGCGTAAGTTGGTTACGCTGGGCGTACTTTGACGTCACTGCGTGCGTCAATTGGTGGCACTCGAGTATTGGTCAGACAAGTTGCATCCCTCTGAGTACGCTGGGCGTACTCAAACTACGCTCGGCGTAATTTGACTCGTCAAACTTCTAAATTGCGTAACTTTTGCATACGTGCTCCGTTTTCGACGTTCTTTATATCCACGTGTAAGTCAGACCATACTCTACAACTTTCATTTAGACTGTATCGGCTAATTTTAACTTTTATTTTTAGAAGGCCGGGACAGAAAAACTTCGTTATAAATTCATAACTTCTTCGTCCGACGTCCGTTCTTGCCTAACTTTTCATCGTTTCACTACTAACAACGAGATCTTCGATTCTCGTTTAGATTGTTTCGGCTAAAAACCGCTCCATCTCAAATCGAGTATTCGGTCTGCATACTGCCAAGTCGAAACTTCAGAAAATCATAGCTTCCTCATACGAAGTCAGATTTAGGCGTTCTTTTTATGCATGCTTTCGGTTGAACATTATCTACGACTTTCGTGTTGATCACTAAGGCTAAATATCACTCCTTCGTAAATTCACTATTTACATCACGCTGTGCCACGCCGGTTTGTTGGGAAACTTCGACAGGTCATAACTTCTTCGTTATAACTCGGATTTCGGCATTCATTATATCTCCGGAATCATTGTTTCAACCACTACATCTTCATGCAAAGATATCACGCATATCTCACACTTTAATTTTGACGCTTATTTTATTCTTAATTCAATAAATTATAATAATTAAGAAAATAAACACATAATTCACATAATTCACATAATTCACAAATAATACATTCTTATTATTTCAAATTGGGTTACAAAGGTTAACCTAGACTATTACATTGCTAAAAATGGCAAGCCCAGAAACACAGGTGTTACATCGAGCACAAGAGTCCTTCATTGAGGCGAGTCTTCTCACTATATTGTACCTGGAAGGGTACCTGTGTGTGACCGGAAGGTCTTATATGCTATGAGATGTATTAGCTGTATGTTGTTATGTGATATGTATGTGTTATGAATGTTATGTATGTTATGGACCGGAAGGCCGAGAGGTTATGGACCGGAAGGTCAAGAGGTTACGGACCGGAAGGTCGATACGGGTATGACCGGAAGGTATACCAGGATTCGGGACGGAAGTCCCTTGAGACATATGGATCGGAAGATCCTGCTGAGTTATGGCCTGGAAAGACGTATGTGTGTATGTGGTATTTTAGGGAAGTCACTAAGCATTTATGCTTATAGCTGTTGTGTTATGTGTTTCAAGTACTAGCGAGGACCGTGGGAAGGCGCCAACATGATCCGTACACACTCATAGAGATTATGTTTGAGATTCTGGGAATTTTTTTTGGTTATGATAACATTGTATACATTATATTATGATATTGTTTTGATGATTAAAAGTGTGATTTAAAAATGAAAAATTGTTTGGAAAATTTACGTTGTTACACAAGTGGGCCATAAGAAAGCTGATTGTCCAGAGTTGATGAGGGGAGTAGCGAGGGCACCTACTCCAACCACTCTGAGGATTACTGATGGTGGTGAGGGAAAGGTGGAAATTCCTGTGGTGAGGAGCCGATCATTGCAGTCACATGTCGATTGATGTTGCAGAAATTTTATTATGAGAATCTTTATATGCCATTTTGCATGTCGAGAGCCTTGATTAGAGGATATTCAGGTGAGCCGGTTTAGATTTCGATGTTGGAGGCATTGAACATCATTAGAGAAAGCTTTAAGTGAGAGAAGACCAGCAGCCGGTTCGATCTTTGGTGGTATCAACAAGGAACTCAAGGAATCCACAAGGTGGGCATTTTGGGTTTGAATGCAGGATTTGTAGTTGTCTTTTGATGATACAAGGTAATGAAAAATTGGTTTGATTGTGGGTCTATGATTGGTAATTCTCAAGTTCATACCTTTGAAGTGTAATCAGTAGTAGGTTCACATGGGAGTTACTCTAATGCAAGTAGGACATTGAATTGGTTGGGTAACTATTTCGATAATTGAGATTTTGTTCTTTGTCATTTGATGAAGTCATCGAGGACTTATAATGTATTTAGTGGAAAGTGCTTTGGAATATTGACCTTGTTGAGATTTCGGGGAGTATTCATTCAATTTTGGCAGGTGTGTGTTCATTAGGATTGGCTAGTAATGGAACATTAGTACTTGTGAGCTCAGGTTGTCGACAGCTTCGAGTAGTCAGGTGGCGAGATAGACTGAAAATCTATCAGTTTTGTGGTTGGTAGAGTGTAGTTGAATCCATGTGGCCGAGAACCACTTAGACTAAGGGATTACACAAGGAATGAGATTTCAAGTTACCTTGGACATCAGTGGTGGCACATGGTGGGTATGTGAATAGGTTTAGGTTGAGGGTTGTGATAGAGCCTCTTTGCCTGTTCTTGTCTGATAAAGGCTTTAGGACTCAAATGATGACCTAAATATCTGATTGGGGTATAGTTGAATAAGGCTTTAGGCAATGATTTATTTGGTTGGTAGGTAGTGCTATAAGTGTTGTAAGACTTCAGGGTGGCCGTATCATTCACTAGGTTGGCATGTATGAATACAAGTGTTGTAAGGCTACGGGGTGGCCATAACATTCACTAGGTTGGCTGGTAGCCATAGAAGTGTTGTATGACTATGCGGTGGCCATAAACATTTACTAGGTTATTAGATAGTGATTGTAAGTCCCTAATTTGCCCGTGTATCAATCAGATCCGTTTGATGGTGCGGAATCCCAATCAAACGGATGATGTCAGATCAAATAGAAGAGAAGGAGAAGAAGAATATTAAAAATCTTGATTGTATTGATGATATGAATGAAATTCCTTACAATAGATTCTCTCACACAATATGCTCTATCTTCCTCTCTCTCTTGGCCGTACAATCTCTAGGGTTCATCAATCAATACTCCTCACCCTAACACCTATATTTATACTTGGAATATGGGCCGGATAACACATGGGCCGTAAATGAGTTTACGGCCGTAAGGTGTTTACGGCCGTAAACTCAGCCGTAAACTAGACCATAAATTCATAAAATATTTCACAAAAATATAATTGCCCAGAAAAGCAAAGTATAAACCATATTTTGACCTAACAATCTCCCCCTTGGTTTATAGCTTTCTTTTCTTAATTGACCCAACAAGCTCCCCCTAAAAAGTAGATGGCTTTCTTGATCATCTTCATTGGGAACTTGGCTTCAACATTAATCTTCAAATTCTTCATGACTTCAAGATGAACTTGATGAATCTTCAATGAATGACTTCATCTTGAACAGTTGGGCTTTTCTTCAGAATTTGGCATTGAATGCACGTTGGGTGAGGAGGCTTGATGTACTGATTTTTGAAAGATAGCGCTTTCAGCTTGAGAATCTTCAGAGAGAACATCAGAGAGAACAAATCTTCTGGATCACTTCAGCAGGTACAAAGATAGCATCAGACTGATTGAGGAGGCTTCAATGCAATCCGTCACATAATCTTCAATTGCATCTTCACCTTGCTTCTAGGGTTGAAGGATTGAATGTTGAAAGAATAATCTTCATTTCTTGCTCCTTCGAATGCGAATTCTTTGATGCTCACAGACGAGGCTTTGGCTCAGAAATCTTCAACACAAACTCCATGAGTCTTATCTATACCTGAAATCACTTTTCAAGACAAAACAAACTAAAAGAAAACTTAGCACACAAACTAAAACAGAAAGAAAAATATTTTTGGATTTTTGATTTTTCTGAACAAGAAATAAAACAGAAATAACACTATTTTTGGATTTTTAATTTTTCTAATTTTTCTTTGATTTTTGAATTTTTCTGATTTTTTTTATTTTTAATTTTTAATTCTCCCCTAATATTTAAATTAGACAAAACTATGACAAATTTAACAAAAATAAAAATGATATCTAACTTTAAGAGTGATTTGGAATCAAAGTTTTTAGACAACCTTTATCCACTTGTCGGTACCTTTCATATTCACATCTTTGTCTGGTCGATTGTCGGTATTGTTGTCCACTTAAACACGAAAAATTGTGACAGATTTAGGACACACTACTTGTTACAAGACAAAGTGAACTTAAGTTCCTAAAAATTATATTTGATCCTAATTTCTTAGATACTATATCTTAAGGACCATTCATCTGACGACGAACAGGGATATTGTTGTCCACCTAAATTGAGCAGCGAGATCTATAGACAACCTGTATGTGTTCAATTTTAAGTGTACTAGAATGTGTTTCCTGCTTCCTGATATGCCCCAGCCATCAAGAACTTCCAGAGTACTCCTTACACCGGGTGAGCAGACAACCATTCAGAGAGAGGATAGATTCAAAATTCTATTACTTATTACTTTAGAGGGGTTGAGAAGTAGAAGGTTGCATATGCTGTGTACCAGGTCGGATTAGAAGTCGCGTAGAGGAGACATCATATGGCTAACAGATAAGAAGTATTTCACATATATAACCTGCAGAGAAATAGAGTTGCATATGTTGTATACCAGGTCGGATTGGAAGTCACGCAAAGGAGACAACATATGACTAACAGACAGAAAGAAAGAAAATGACATTCTACAGACCTAATTTATCGGAATTTACCAGTCGCCCCATCCAACCAGAATTAAGGACAGAATCCACACATCGAGGAAAATTTAAACCACGGTTCCAAGTACGGTTTCAATTAATGTGACGAGTAGATTCCCATATATATCTCCCTGCTCAACCTATCCGAGCGTCGTATTGTTAGGCTGAACGTATCTAACTAGTTCAAGATTTGTCAAGTCTATAAATTTCCTAAGTTCAACTCTCCCTAGTCAAGTCCATTTAAAAATTTTCGTGCCTACCGACGCATCAAACCAGAGCATAGACCCTTCAACTTCGGGTACGTTACGCAGACTCAGGTTGCCTATTATCACTTGTTAATATCACTTCCCAGAACATCTCCCTCAAGCAGCACATTTCATTACAGACCTATTTTTGATTTTTTGATTTTCTAATGTTTTTGGATTTTTGAAAATTTTCTAATTTTTGTTTTGTTTTTATTTCTTCCCCTAAATTTGTGCATATGAGAGAAACGAAAGTAAATGCGCAAATTTAAACTATCCTAAAACAAAAATTTGTATTTAAAGCGAATCAACTTAAGAAAAACTCAGGAGTATAGAGAAGAAAACGCAAACTGTAAGTCACCGATTGAATTTGCATCTAGAAGGTCTGAGAACAGCACGCGTAAACTCAGAACATATCCGAAAATTCTTCATGTCACTAAGCACAAACCCCGTGAGTGATCCCTTCCTTTCTTCCCTTCTTTCCTTTCCCGCAAAGGACACAAACTCTCGAACAAAGTTATGAGTGCTATATATTTGAGAGATGTACCCTATCATATGCCAGGAGCAGCCACTACCAACAAACCGAAGTCTGATGATATGCCTCCATAGCTGCTCCGACATAGAGCGAGATTAATTGGTCTTTGGAACCCAGTCCATTTTGAAACTGGGTCGACCTTTGTCATCCTTGCACGATACTCTCTCCCATGACATATCCTGCTTATCACAAACAGAAGACGATGAAACGTTAGAAGCATTAGGAGATTTGGGAGTTTTCACCTTTGGTACCCATCTATATTCGGGTTTAACCCATTTCTTGTTCGATCCGATGGGTGCCTCGACACTTTCTTTGGAACTTGAAGTCGACTGCCGAGATGATTTTGATCTAGCCGGTCTTGGTTTTGTTGGGGCATCTCTTGAATTGGACTTGTTAGCTGACATTTCCTTCTTGCCCTTGGGTTTCGGATGCTTGGCCTTGGGAGTTGAATTCTTGGCCTTCATGGCATTCCAGTTGGAATTGTCTGATCGTGATATCGAGGGGTATCTTTTGAAAACTCTACCTCTTGGCGCATTCTGCCAGCCTTGTGCATAGTACGGAACATATGCGCGATTAGGACAATTTCTGGCAATGTGACCAGGTGTTTCACAGTGAAAACATGTCTTTTTCTTCACTGTGAAGTTGTTTCTTCTTGCCCCTGATGGCATATCCTTGCCTTGTCTCTTGTTGTTCCCACATGCACACTTTCCACAAGAACTCTGTTGCGTTGGAATTGGTGGCCTGTATTTCTCAACAGCAGGTTGATCAGAAACAGCTGAGTTCAAAGCAACAGATTCAGAGTTCAAGGAGATGTTGGTTTGTTCAATGGTTTTCTCCTTGTTCTCATCTTTTGCTACTTTACCTGCACATGAAGCAGAAACATTAGTATTTTCAACCTGAATAAATCCTCCTGACACAAAATCCAGCTGGTTTGCCATATCAAAGATGTGCCTCCCTGTCAATTTCGTCTTCTGTCATAGGAATGGATGTGTAGTTATGATTGAAAGGTGGAGGAACATTGTCATACCCTAGACCCTTGTTTTGATTTTCTTTGAATTTTAATTGGGTTTCATATAAGGACTTGACTGCCTGACTTGACGCAGTATAATTTTTGAAACTGACATCTGTTTTTCCACACTTAATTTTTAAAGCGTCAAATTCTTCAGTTACAGCAGCAAGTTGTCTCTTAATATAATCATAATTTTCACACTTGTTGCTATACTCTTCCTGAAGTTTCCTAAAGTCCTTGGGTTTTGCTTCTAATTCAGCCTTCAGGGGTTTCTGTCCTTTCTGAGTTGATATCCTTTATATCCCAGGTCCTCAACTTCCCTTTTTAATAAATCAATTTGTTCCCGAAGAAATTTAATTGTATCTTCACATGATTGAGAACATGAAACTTCACATGAATGAGAACACGACACTTCATTGACCGGAAGGTTTGCTGAACTCATTGTTTTTCGACAATTCAAAGCGTTAAGTTCTTCAATTATATCAGCCAGACTAAGACGATTGAGATCTTTTGTCTTCTTGATGTCAGCCACATCCATATCCCACGATTTTGGAAGTGCATTCAGCAGCTTTTTGTTTATCTCAGATTTGGTCAAAAAGATCCCAGCTATATTCATCTCAGTAGTGAGTGTGGTAAATCGCTGCAACTGAGCTTCCAGGGTTTCTCCAGGGACATAATCGAACATGTTGAAATTTTGTCTTAACATATCCTGACGACTCTCTTTCATGTTTTCAACTCCCTAGTAGACCTTAAAATCAATTAAAAAGCACAACTAGAAGCCAAAATCAAACGTAAAAGTCAAACCCTTTGATTATAAACCTCAAAAGTCAACCTTAAAAGTCAAATTTAAAAGGTTAAACTCAAAAGTCAAACTTGAAAAGTCAAACCGAAAAACTAAAGTTGAAAATTTAAAAATTAAACGAAAAAGTCAAAGTTTAAAGTCAAAGGTCAAACTTGGAAGTCAAAGTCAAAATTTAAGGTCAAAAGTTAAAAAAAAATAAAAGTCAAAAATTAAAATATAATTTTATTTATTAATTTTAATTTAATTTATTTATTTATTTATTATTATTATTATTATTATTATTATTATTATTATTTTGGATGAAAAAGAAATTTAAAATTAAAAGGAATTGAGTTTTGGGTTAAAAGTGTCAAAAATGCGAAACTTGAAGCGAAAAAGACGGGTTATGTTTTAAATTTTGGAGGAGTGAAACATGAAGCTTGGTAGTTGAGATGGTAAGGCGCTCTCTTTGTGAGTTGGAGTCGCGGGTTCGATCCCCAGCGCCTCCAAAGTCGTGTCCTATTTTTTAAATCCGAAGCTAGTTGCGAGGCCGAGGTGCGACGCGCGATGTCAGGATCTGTTGCGAACCGAAAACCGCGAGGCCCGTAATCTCGGACCGTGAACTCCGAGGCCGCAAGCTCGGACCTTAAATGTGAGAGGCCTCGGACGGCAAACACTTCGGAAACCCTAGCTGCTGGCCGCCACCCTCTCGCTGATTACGACCAAAAACACCGATTTTTGCCCTTTTTTGCTCCAAAACTCGATCAAAAACCCTTTTTTATGAAAAACACGAAGAACAAACCCCCCTTATTTTTCAGAGATCTATCGAAAAACGCAAGAATATTTCGAAAATAAAATCAAATAATGCTCCAAATCTGACAAAATTGACTGATACAATTTGGCTTTGATACCAATTGTAAGTCCCTAATTTGCCCGTGTATCAATCAGATCCGTTTGATGGTGCGGAATCCCAATCAAACGGATGATGTCAGATCAAATAAAAGGGAAGGAGAAGAAGAATATTAAGAATCTTGATTGTATTGATGATACGAATGAAATTCCTTACAAAAGATTCTCTCACACAATATGCTCTCTCTTTCTCTCTCTCTTGGCCGTACAATCTCTAGGGTTCATCAATCAATACTCCTCACCCTAACACCTATATTTATACTTGGAATATGGGCCGGATAACACATAGGCTGTAAATGAGTTTACGGCCGTAAACTCAGCCGTAAACTAGACCATGAATTCATAAAATATTATACAAAAATATAATTGCCCAGAAAAGCAAAGTATAAACCATATTTTGACCTAACAGTGATAGAAGTGTAGTAAGATTATGGGGTGACCCGTAGCATTCACTTGGTCCATGAGAAATTGTGAGAGTATGGTGAATCTATGATTTGGCTCGTAGTTTCCTTTAGGTGGTATTAGACTATGGTAGGATGGGTAGTGAGACTGTGGTAAGTGTTGTGTACAAAGTTATCCAAGTATGACTTTGTAAATGGTTTGAAACCTCTATATAAGTTGGGTTCAAACCACTTATAGAGTGTGCTTCAGAGATGTAACATTGAGAGTGTTAGTGTGAGATATTTATTTGTCTAGATCTAGCTTATACTTTTTTGTAACACCTTTCATGATCGAATGTATCTCTTAAACACCAAAATCACCATGTTCTTTGTGTGTTCTTTAATTCTGCATGCCAAATCAATGATCATAATTCAAATCAATTGGTATTAGAGCGGGTCTTCCAAGATCAAAGCGATTTTTTGAAGAAACGGTTCTCGGTTTCGCTACATTCAACACAACTGGAACGTTTATGGTGAGTCTTTCGATGATCTCTCTAAATCTCTTTGATTCGTGCTTGCGTTCTTTAATTTTTGATCATTTTGACTCCTTGGATCATTTTTTTTTTTGAAAAACCCACTTGTTATGATCCAACAATTTTTTTATTGATCAAGCCCAATCCAATCCTATTTGTTTTTCAATATGATTCTCAAATTGCAATTGTTCATTTGAATCATGTTTTAAGCCCATATTCATTGTGTTTCCATTACTTTTGATTTAGCCCAAAATTCATTATATGATATATTTTTTTAATCTACTACTCACAAATCATTTTAAGCCCAATTTACAATCCAATGTTGTTTGTAATTAGATTATCTCAAACCCATTCACATATGTATTGACCCAATATCATTTGCTTGATGATCAGTTGATTTGTACGCATGTGTTTTACTTAGTCATACATTCTATTCCAAATATCTAAGTTTTTCATCGTTTGATCGTTTGTTCATTAATCGGTTGTTCTTGTGTCCTGATTTCATCCCTTCATTTCTAATAATCATTTGATGTTGAAGGTTAATCTAAAATTAGGATTTGATTTGATATGATTCAATATATGATGAAATCGACTTACTTCATGTTATAGCTTATAAATCGACAATTGGTTCTTGATTTTGATGAACTTAATCAAGAACACATGAATGTGATGAAGAACTATTGATGGAACGTGTTTTGATCCGAAATTGGATGTTAGAATAATCAATTTCATGTTTGTTGACTGTTAATTTCGAAAAGTCAAATCCAGCACAAAAGTCAATGCCGATTTTTAGATGATGAATAAATGAATCGGGTGTATAAATCAATAGATACAAGTTGGTTTGAAGCTGCGAATGTCGAAATCGAGTTTAATTTGGGAATTGATTGGGAGTGTGTTCTTGATGACGAACACTGTGATTTCGTTCCTGTTTTCTTCTTGAACGAGACTTGAAAATCGAATGGCTTGAAGTTAAATTCATTTTGTTAAAAGGAATGATTTGATTTCAATGTGTGAAGGAATCGATCTTGTTTGCTAAAAGGGAAGACATATGGTTTATTAACAAAGCGAAGGGATGTTGTTGATGGGTTTTGGCCATATGAACATTCCTATGTGCACATGCAACCCTAATGCTTGGATTTAGGTTTTTCTAATTGAACATACATTGAATCCAAGACTTCTAATGGCTAATATACAATAACAATAATATGAAATCAGAGATTAAAGGTTTACCTTGAATCAGTTGCTTGATGTTGTTGTCCTTGAGGCTTTAGAGTCACAATTGTCACTCCTGTAATGGCTTACAAACACCAACTAGCAAGGAGGATGATTTGAGAGAGAGGAGGGAAGAGAAATTCGGCCAGGGTTTCTTCTCTAAGCACAAGTACCGAAATCCCTTAGCCCTTGGGGTCTATTTATACTTGTAAGGCTCTTAGGGTTTCACCCTTAAACCCTAATTGGATAACTTAAGCCCTAAGCAATCCAAATCCTTTCCATGATAAACCTTAGACGATTTTATGGATATCCTTAGCCTTAGAAACCGTCCACCCCTTATCCATAAAGGATATATAGCCCAAAGTGCAACTATCAAACAATTGACAGTTTATACCCCTTTATTTAATTAATCTCTTTAAGTCACCAAATTAATTCCTAATTAATTTATGACTTATATTAATTAAATAATAATATTATTATTCCTTATATTATTCTTATAATATATTAATAATATTCGTTCTCTCATTATAAATCATCCTGTCAAGTTGCTATAGTGAAGGCAACCCAAAAGGACCATGCTCAACCGGGTCAAATACTTGCCTAATATAGTTGTAGCCTTAGACACTATTCCAACAGTCTCCCACTTGGATAAGTCTAGTAACTATATATACAAGTATATTCCGATTAGCAATTGTAGCTCTCAAAGATGCTGTCAAACTCTGATCTAATCAATCTTGTCCTTTAGATAAGGGATCGTGCAGTCCTCTGTTTAGACATCATGCTGACAATTCTATGGAACAATTTGTCTAGCATTTGGTTTCTCGATCTCCGATTCATTTGACATAGAACATAATCGAACACATTAATTCAGTTCTTACCGGGCCCGGCACATAAGTCAAATCAAATCATCGAGCGGCCGAGATATCGCTTTTACCCTCTTGGGATAAAAGTAACAGATAAAGTTCGACTTATATGCATTTACTTATTCATTAATCAGCCATACACAACAATGTGTTTTATAACATCAAGTTACTGATGCAGTTTCGCATTATCAATGTACAACCAATCAACAAATAACAAACCATATATCTTGGTTATAAGACTATATGATATTATCGTCTTGCGATCACCCCTTTTATCACATTCCATAAGGTGATTCCAGCGAGCGCGGGTTTGTTCCAATGCTCAAAACTAGTTCATAAGCACTCATGAACGTTGCAGCAAACTTTTGCTATGTCTAATACCATTTAGCCAATCTACACCAATTCATGACAATCTTCATTCATACCTACTTCCAACATATGAACGATTGTGGACAATTTGAACAATTCGATTATTCTTAATAAACTCAATTATTCTGGAAGTCAAAACATGCAACATGAAACAATAGTTAAACAATTAACATAAGACAGTAACATTACTCATAAATAATACTCTTTTATTTAATCATCAAATGTTAATTACATTTATCTATTACACGTTTCTACTATTATCTAATCTATACTAATATCATCCTTCGTAAGCGGATCTGCTGGGTTATCTTCTGATGATATCCTCTTCACTACGAGTTGTCCTTCTTCTACACGATGTCTAATAAAGTGATATTTTCTGTCGATATGTCTAGATTTACCATGATCCCTCGGTTCCTTGGTCAAGGAAACCGCTCCTTCATTATCACAGAAAATCTCCATGGGCTCCTTTATGGCGGGTACAACTCCAAGATCACCGATGAAGTTCTTTAACCATATTGCCTCCTTCGACGCTTCGCTCACTACAATGTACTCTGATTCGCACGTTGAATCAGCTACGGTTTCCTGCTTGGAACTTTTCCAAGTTACTGCTCCTCCATTCAGGGTAAAGACCCAGCCCGATTGCGAACGGTAGTTGTCCCTGTCGGTCTGAAAGTTGGTGTCACTATACCCTCGCACGTTCAAGTCATCACTCCCTCCGAAGACTAAGAACCATTCCTTCGTCCTCCGAAGGTACTTAAGGATATTCTTGACCGCAATCTAATGGGCTCTGCCAGGGTTCCCTTGATATCTGCTAACCATGCTCAAAGCAAAGGCTACATCAGGGCGAGTACAAGTCATAGCATACATGATTGAGCCAACTGCGGAAGCATATGGTACTCGGCTCATTTATGCTATTTCAGCTTCAGTACTCGGATTTTGAGTCTTACTCAATTTGGCATTACTTTGTATCGGTAATTCTCCCTTCTTCGAGTTTTCCATACTAAAACGTTTTAGTAACTTATCTAAGTAAGTGTTCTGACTAAGTCCTATTAGTCTCTGACTTCGTTCTCTCACTATCCTTATTCCCAAAATATAGGAAGCCTCTCCGAGGTCCTTCATAGCGAAGCACTTCCCGAGCCAGGACTTAACCTCCTACAGAGTCGGGACGTCGTTTCCTATAAGTAGTATGTCATCGACATACAGAACGAGGAAGCTTACTAAGCTTCGTGAACAAGGAAGCTTACTATACTCCCGTAAATGGACTTCTCAAGCTTACACACTCTATTCGGATGCTTCGGATCGACAAAACCTTTTGGCTGAGCCATGTAAACATCCTCAGCCAACTTCCCATTAAGGAAAGCGGTTTTGAAATCCATTTTCCAAATATCGTAATCATGAAATGCGGCAATAGCTAGCATCACTCTAATAGACTTAATCTTCGCAACTGGTGAGAAGGTCTCATCATAGTCAACTTCGGGAGTTTGAGTAAAGCCCTTCGCAACCAATCGCGCCTTATATGTGTGTACGTTTCCATCCACGTCGGTCTTCTTCTTGAAGATCCATTTGCACCCGACGGTCTTACGTCCGGGCACATTATCAACCAAATTCCAAACTTGGTTGTCATACATGGACTGGATCTCGCTGTCCATTGCCTCTTTCCATTTCGCAGACTCCGGGCCCGCCATAGCTTCCTTATAGCTATTAGGTTCATCTAGATTTATTAGTGTACCATCACTAATATACTTATCCCCTTCGGTAGTAATATGAAAACCATAAAAATGGGTTTGAAGTCTAACTCTTTCGAAACGTCTAAGAGGTAAGGACTCGTTAATCGGTTCAACTGGAGTTTCCTCCTCGGGTTGAGTGCCAGCGGTAGAGGTTCCTTCATCTATCGATTCTAGAATCTCTTCAAGCTCGATTGGCCTCCCACTGTCTCCTTGGCTTATGAGTTCTCGCTCTCGGAAAACTCCTCTCCTCGCAACAAAGACAACAATGTCCTTCGGTCTATAGAAGAGATATCCAAAGGATTTCTGCGGGTAGCCGATGAAAATACATCGCTCACTACGAGGTTCGAGCTTTTCGTGAGTATCTCGTCTTACGAAAGCCTTGCAAACCCAAACCTTGATATGTGCCAACGAGGGAGCTTTCCCTGTCCACATCTCGTGAGGTGTTTTGGCAACCTTCTTATAGGGACTCGGTTAAGGATATGGGCGGCAGTCTCTAAGGCATACCCCCAAAAAGAGATAGGTAGTGAAGCACGACTCATCATAGAGCGAACCATGTCTAACAAGGTTCGATTATGCCTTTCTGCCACACCATTCAACTGCGGTGTCCTAGGTGGCGTCAATTGTGAAACTATTCCACACTCCTTGAGATAATCGTGGAATTCAAGACTTAGGTACTCTCCTCCTCGATCGGATCGAAGCATCTTGATTTTCCTGCCCAATTGATTCTCCACTTCATTTTTGAACTCTTTCAACTTTTCAAAAGTTTTCGACTTTTGCTTGATTAAGTAAATATACCCATATCTACTATAGTCATCGTTAAAAGTCACATAGAAGCGGTTTCCATCCTTCGTGGTTGATCTAAACGGTCCACATACATCGGTATGTATTAGGTCCAATAGACCCTCACCCATTTCACATGTACTTGTGAAGGGTGACTTAGTTATCTTTCCAAGTAAACAAGACTCGCATGTGTCATCTTCCCTAAGTTCGAATGAATCCAACACTCCATCCTTTTGGAGTTGGGCTATGCGCTTCTTGTTGACATGTCCAAGACGACAATGCCACAAGGATGCTCTATCCACACCATTGGAAGAATCCATGCATAAAACATCATTTCCTAAGTTATCTACAATCATAATAGTTTCATAAATTCCATTACATGGTATAGCTTCAAAATATAAGACACCATTTAGATAAGCAAGAATAGAACCATTCTCATTATTAAAAGAAAATCTAAAACCTTGTCTAAACAAACCATGAAATGAAATGATGTTTCTAGCCATTTCTGGCGAATAGCAACAATTGTTCAAATCTAAAGATAAACCATTCCTAAGCACTAAAGAATACACTCCAATCTTGGTCACAGGCGACGATCTTTTTTTCCCCATGATTAGATATATTCTTCCATGCCCCACATCCCTATTTCTTCTTAGTCCCTGCAAATCGGAACAAATATGGTAACCACAATCGGTATCAAGGACCCAAGAATTAGCATGAGATGAATCATTAGAATTAATTGGATAAATACCTGCGAAAGATGGCTTGATCTTTCCTTCCCTTATGGCTTGCAGGTAGTCTGGGCAGCTTCTCTTCCAATGCCCTATTTTATGGCAATGATGGCACTCTGCCTCCTCAGGGTTAGGACAGGGTTTAGCAGGATCAACTTTGGTCCCACTAGAAGAGGAACCATCTCGGGACTTTCCCTTGCGGTGGCTCTTAGACGGAGCCTTCCTCTTCTTGCCTCTTCATTGCCCAATGGCCAAAACAGGAGCAGCGGGTGGATTGGGAGTGGGTGCAACAGACTTGTCCTTTAGGTTGCTTTCAGCAACCCTAAGGAGACCTTGGAGCTTGCTTAGGGTGACCTCTTCCTTGTTCATGTAGTAGGTCATCCTAAATTGATTGTAACACGGAGGCAAAGAGTGAAGCACCATGTCGATCGCCAAGTCTTCCCCAAAGTCAACATTCAACTTGCGATGATGATCGACATACCTTTGCATCTTTTGCAGGTGCACGGTAAGAGATTCTCCATGACCCATTTTAGCGGAAATCATGTTAGTGAAAATCTCATAACGCTCTTGCCTCGCGTTTTGGTGGTATCTCTCCAACAAGTCTTGGTGCATTTCATACGGATACATGTCCTCATAGGACTTTTGGAATTCGACATTCATGATGGCTATCATGATGCAATGTACCTTCGTTGCATCACGCTCGTGAGTTTCAAAAGCGGTCATTTCAGCCAGAGTAGTGATTTATGGGTTGATTTTCTCGAGCTTCTCATCTAGGACATACTCTTTGTCCTCATAGCGAGCAATTGTGCGAAGTTCGTCCCATCGAAAGTAACCTTTTGACAAAGGCTCATCAATGTGAATGAACTAGCAGCAGTGTTGTTTGCGTTCGACATCTACAAATAGAAAGGACAAAGATAGATTAGAATATAAATCCCTAATTATCACCCAATAAGAAAAAATTAGGGCTAGGATCCAACAACAATATTTACATATTAGAAAAGGGATGTCGTAATCTAACATGCAAACAATTTGAAGGTAAGTGAATGACGATTCACTAATTCTCCGCCACATAACTTTAAGTTCTAAATGTATTGAGAATTCCTAGGTTTGGATGAGATTCATTGAAAACTTTTCAATGGCATGTTTAAATCTCGATATGCCCCTCTCGTTTGTGACTGGGATACTGAGGATCACAAAGTGGGTGTGAATTACCATGCAAATTCACATGGTGCCTTCATTGTAACGATCACCTATTCCATGTGCCGGTAAACCACACACGCTCCATCGAACTATGATAAACAATGAATCACCCTTTGCCACCTTTGCTTAGAACCAATTAGTGTGCCGGTAAACCACACACACTCCACTAACTTCTTAGCAAGGGTGCAAAGTGTAATTTCATGGGATTGCATCAATTCACTTTTCCTAAAGTAACTAAGATTGGGAAATTTTTGAAAAACATGTAGTTACTTTGTATTTTATATTATACTTTTAATGAAGAAATGAGGTTGCCCTATCCTACCCGTTTGGCTAACGACCCTCCACCGATCAAACAAGCGGTGGGTGTGAGTGTACACCCATTAAGCGCCATTTTATAGGCAACAACCTTATACCCACCTTATAGACCGGCTTCGTGAATGAGGCTTACTAACGGTAAGACTAGCATTTTAATTATACATATATATATATATATATATATATATATATATATATATATATATATATATAAATCTTGTAATATTATATTAGTATAGGGTTGGATTTTAAACTTGTAAAATTCTAGGGTTTGAAATTTAAATTGTCTAAATTAAACTTTTAATCACAAAACATAAATTTCAAAACTTAAGGGCAAGTTTTAAACTTTTTTAAAACATAGAGGATCAAATAAAAAATAATCTTAATTAACAATTAATTCCATAATTATCCATATTTGATTTATTTAATGATTTCTTGCAAAACAATTTACCAAATTAATAAAATAATTAATCAATTATCACATAAGGAAACAAATATTTTATTAATTGATAAATATCTTCAATCAGGTCAAGAATATAGTCATTTATATCATAAAATCGGATTTATATTGATCTAATATGATTAAGGCAAATATCTCAAAGATAAACAACAAGAAATCCCAAAGTTTCCTTTTTCTGACGCTCGAACTCGCCGAGTACCCAGATGGACTCGCCGAGTTGAGCCTACTCGCCAAGTACCACCATGGGACTCGCCGAGTTCATCAGCCAGAGGACAAAAAAAAACGATTTTTTCAGCAACAAACAAGCAATCAAAGTATGAATTCAATAGAAACCAATCTAAGCTCTGATACCACTGATGAGTTTTGGCCATATGAACATTCCTATGTGCACATGCAACCCTAATGCTTGGATCTAGGTTTCTCTAATTGAACATACATTGAATCCAAGACTTCTAATGGCTAATATACAATAAAAATAATATGAAATCAGAGATTAGAAGTTTACCTTGAATCACTTGCTTGATCTTGTTGTCCTTGAGGCTTTAGAGTCACAATTGTCACTCCTCTAATGGCTTACAAACACCAACTAGCAAGGAGGATGATTTGAGAGAGAGGAGGGAAGAGAAATTCGGCCAGGGTTTCTTCTCTAAGCACAAGTACCGAAATCCCTTAGCCCTTGGGGTCTATTTATACTTGTAAGACTCTTAGGGTTTCACCCTTAAACCCTAATTGGATAACTTAAGCCCTAAGCAATCCAAATCCTTTCCATGATAAGCCTTAGACGATTTTATGGCTATCCTTAGCCCTACAAATCGTCCACCCCTTATCCATAAAGGATATATAGCCCAAAGTGAAAGTATCAAACAATTGACAGTTTATACCCCTTTATTTAATTAATCTCTTTAAGTCACCAAATTAATTCGTAATTAATTTATGACTTATATTATTTAAATAATAATATTATTATTCCTTATATTATTCTTATAATATATTAATAATATTCCTTCTCTCACTATAAATCATCCTATCTAGTTGCTATGGTGAAGGCAACCCAAAAGGACCATGCTTAACTGGGTCAAATACTTGCCTAATATAGTTGTAGCCTTAGACACTATTCCAACAGTTGTTTCGAAGGGTTGTTTGATAATATCGAAGGGTTGTGATTGTGTTGCGAAGGCTAGAATTCGTTCCTGTATCACGAATGGGGAAGATAAAGACATTTTCGAAAATGGTCCTTACTCTTTAAACGAATTGATAGTTTTAATCCAACTTCAAAATGAGGAAAAATTTGTGAAGAATGAAGGAGTTTACTTTCGCATCCCTGAAGTTCGAAGATTTGACATAATTTACCCAACTTCGTAATTGGGCTGAACAATCTGAGAAATGGGTATATTTTTGAAACAGACCCCTGCAGTTAATGTGAACTATCACTTTCTGCCAGTTTCGCAATTGGGGTAGAGTTTCTCATTTTTTTTTTCTTTTTTGGGCGCACTGGGTCACTGTAGAATTTTGAATTTGACAATTTCTACCCAAATTTATGAAATTTTGTCAAAGATGGTCCGCGAATGAATTCTAAAATTGAATATTTGTTGGGTTTTTCGGTTTTAAGCAAAATATTTGTCAAATGTTAAGGGGGAGTTTTGGATAGAAAAATTCCGAATTGAGCGTTTTCTCATCCCCTTTTTGGTTTTATAATTTTTCGATTATAAAAGGGGGAGAGATTTAGATATGGAAATTCGAAAGTAGAATTTTTCATATTATGTGTACTTGAAGACCGAAGTGACCTCGAGCATTTAAAGTTTATGAAATGATTCGATTAGAGATTCGAAAGTGATATGGATTTTCCCGGTTCATGATGGGTTTGGGTTTATTGAAGATTTTTGGGGTGTGCATTTATGCTCAAATTTTGGATAACTTTTTGGAGATATGGATACTCCTAATTATCCTTTGACGACCAGTTTGTATGATCTCACACTTTAGAACCTAGATTGGCAAAATCATTGAAGAATTTAAGATTTGAAGTTCATCTTTACATGTGTCACGTTTAAGGCTCAGTTCTTGAAGTTGCTCGAATTTGGAAGATTTGAAGCGGGTCATCCATTTCTAACTCTGAGGTGGAGAATGTTGGGTACAAAGTTATCCATGTTTGAATTTGTAAATGGTTTGACTTTTATAGACCCACTTGCATGTGGTAGAGTAGCCTTGTGACATGAGAGAGAGAGAGAGAGAGATGTAAACACCTCTATATAAAGTGGGTGAAGACCAATTGTAAAGGTATGCTTGAGAGATGTAACATTGAGAGTATTAGTGTGAGCTATTTATTTGTCTAGATCTAGCTTATACTTTTTTGTAAAACCTTTCATGATTGAATTCATCTCTTAAATACTTGAATCATCATGTTCTTTGTATGTTCTTTAATTCTACATGGCAAATTAATGCTCATAATTCACACTAGTAATGATTGTAGACACTTATCACCTACTTCGATTGATCGGTCGAGGGTTGTAGCTAGCAGCCACAGGTGGGGATGTCAACCTCGTATAGATCTATACAAATGTATCTCACTCTGAAGATTAACGGTTACAGTAGTGTGAGTATTCTAAGTATTTAAACTCAGTTAATGAATAACGTCTCACTAAAAAGCCCTAAACTAAAAAGTTTGTGAATAACTCCCAGCCCTAACTTAATTGTCATTAAGTCACTAGACATAATGAATTTCATTGTATAAAGTTTATAAATGTCGAGTATGTTTGGTATATATATAAAAGTGTAATGTACTTGCTTTTATAAAGATGTATGTTTCAAAGTAATGAGCATATGTACATGTATAAACCTTATGCATTTAAATATATAAGTATACATGAATAGTAACTGCTTGAATCCTTGAGACACTACAAAGTGTTATATCGTGTTTGTCATAATATACAATGTCACATAAAACTCATATATTTTTATATCGTGTAGTATTTGTTGTGTGAAATGGTTATTTCACAATAGAATAACCATAATACATATGCGGAAGTTTACACGAGTTTATTCATAACAACATGGTAAATTGTTAATTTATAATATTTTTGTAAACTAGGTTTATTGTATTTTTGCATAAAAATGTAATTGATTTGTATAAACAAAATATTTAGGCACATGTATCCCCCCCGGAAATAAATAAAATATTAAAAAGGGGCCGTAAGCGCTCAACTTGAAGTGTGAATTCCATTTGTTCGAATTTGTTTTGTTTTGAGAAACTTGTCATCTAAAACTGCAAATCCATCATTCTTGAACTTTGAAATACTCTCGGGACCGTTTTGTAACGAATGTAAACTATTGGGGGCTGATTTGTAATTTTACTAAGGCATAGGGGCTTTTTGGTAATTTAATTAAATAGATAGGACTGTTTTAAACAAATGGATTCCAGGATTTGGGTTTGGACTGATTTTGAATAAGGGTTTTAATAGTAAGGGTATTTTATCCATTTTTAAAAGGTATTGGAGCTTATTTTTAAAGAAGGTTGCACCAGGGGGGTTTATTGGTTATTTTATCGAAGTTAAAAGGATTTCTAGGGCTTTTGTGATTGTGTCTTTTGTTTGATCGGCATAATAGAAAAAGGAACGGCAGTACAAATGAAGGCGACGAGAAGTGTGAAGGGGAAAGGTCGATCGCGCAACGAAGGAAAAGGTGATACGGGAGCAACCAAATCAGATGGCGAAAAGGAAGCCCGCAGGCACGCGGCTGCTACTCCGGACGTCTTGGCCGATCACGAAGAGGGAGACGGCTCCGGTGCTTGGCTGAACCGAAGGAGGAGAAGAGACGAAAGCAGCGAGGCTCTCTCTTTCTCGTCCGACAATTGCAGACTCATCGCATCCGAGTGGCATACTCTGGTGGTCGACTAGACCGAAGAAAAGTAACGTTCCATGGGTGTCGCGAGCAGCAGTAGCAACGAGGTGAGACCTTCGGAGGCTTGGGGTTGTTGGGAACAGAAGAGGAAGATGGCGAGGAGGACAACGAGGTCTCCGTGGTGTTTGCTCTACAATCGCGATGCTTCCCCCCTCATTTTGGTAGTTCCGATCAACAATAGGTAAAAAGTTTCTGTTGGGATTTTGTTTGTTTCAACATGAATCTATGGAATGAACAAAATAGATATTTGGATTTGCTTTTGATAGAAAATCGATAGGCTCAAGTGGGTGTTTGGTTTTGGTTCTTGACAGGAAAGAAGGAGGGACGATGGAGGGAGAGGGAATGTGGTGAATGGTGGTGGATGTTGTAAACAGTGATAGGAGGTGGTGTTCTGTGACGGGTCTGGCGGGGATGGGATATTACAGGTCGTCTTCTTCTTTTTCTGACTGTAAATCAATGAAGGTTAATCAATAGGTTAAGATGGGTTCTTTTGGTGATTCTTTTGTATAATTTGAGTATGAGTTTGGATGGAAGGTTATTACAGCAATGTCAAAGAAGAAGAGAGGGAACAGCAAGTGTTCTATCAGTGTGAAAAAGAAGTGAACATCAGTTTCAATTTAGAAAAGGAAAGGAAACACGTTTTCTTTTCCCTTTGTTTGTGTAATTGTTCAAAACAAAATTTAGAAGGAACCTTAACTTTGGGTGACTTTATTTATTTATTTATTTATTTGTATTTGGTAGATTAAATAGATATATTTGTGTAGGTATTGTTGAGAAATTTTATTGGTTTTATTCATGCTATATATGTATATATATAAATTTAAACTTATAAGTTAGGAATGGTAAAATTGTTAATTTGTAACATTGGTCTTTTAATTTCAAATTTAACACATATAATGCATGTTTAAGAGATACATAAAGAATTAAAGATTTATACATAATAAGTGTCTAAATTTAGCATTTACACTATTAATTGGTATTTGGAAATGTTACATAACCCCACATATATATATATATATATATATATATATATATATATATATATATATATATATATATATATATATATATATATATATATATATATATATATATATATATATACTAGCCGTCATGCGGCGTATAGTTTGCTTCCACCATTAGTTTCAGTGTTTATTTGTCTATCTTTAAATTTATTTACATGAAAAAAAATATGAAACTAACACATTAAGATAAGAACGCAATCTATCTTTAAATTTGTATACATGAAAGAAATTATATATGAAATTAACACATTAACATTTTTAACTATTATTTACAAAATGATCTTTAATAAACTCATTAGACACGACCTTCAATTAACACACTGACATTTTTTCATTGTTCATTCTTATAAAGTGCATTATCTTATATTTGAATTTTTCTAATTATGAGAGTTTTTGTAAGTAAAAAAAATCACATGAGAATTAAGTCAATTAACACATTGTTTTCATTTTAACAATTATAAACATTGATTTAAATATTCGCTGTAATTAAATGCTAACAATCTTCTAAATAGGATGTTGTATAACCTCATTAGCCACAAACATTCAAAAGTGAAGTATTCTTTTTGAATTTCAGTGCAAACGTCTATAACCACACAAGGAATTAGGGAGGAATGGCAGGTAATAACAAATCCTGATCTCTTTAGAACATATAAGTAAAAACGGGCAAACCTATGATGTGTTTATGGATGAAATAACATCATACTTTCCTTGATGTGTTTATTATGGGATCCTACTTTTGTTTCAATACAAATACAAAACAACTTTTCACTACATCTGTTGAGTTTTTTTCCATCGTGAAGTAATAGCATAGCATGATGCACCTCTGATCTGTTTATGCACGAAATAGCATCATTGGACAGATTTGCCCCTAAACGGCCAAGTTGACCGTTTGGCCCCTCTGGTTCGGTTCTAGTACCGAAAACCGGAACCATAACCGATATTGTTACCGGTACCACAAGACTTCTGAAACGATTCAGTTCTTGGTATCGAATTTCTACCTAATTTGGTATTCGGCAGTCTCGGGTTGGTAACAGTTCCGTCCCATGCTCATCCCTACAATGATTATTAATAACAGGAAATATAAACCTATAAATAAATAAAAAAAATTATAAATGCAGATTGTAAGTGTATCGATTAATCCTATATAATTAACACACATTATCCAATTATTGAAGTTTAATCTTACATAGTTAAGGGTTTAATCAAAAAGTTTTCAATGTTCCCATATAATCCAATAACATGCTACATTGTGAAGTTGAACAATTACTTTTAAAAAAATTTCAGATTGTCTTTTTTGTAATTTGAACATAGTTTTCATATTTCCAACTTAAAATATATATTTCAATGTACTCTCCTAATTGAACAACATATTTTTCAGTAAATTTTTTTTTATGAATATCATTTTCTTACAACATCATACTTAAACAAAATAAAGTTTGATCTCATGAAAATATTTTTCTAGATCCACTCATTTGAATATCAAAGGTAGGTATTTAACAAAGGATAACGAACATGTTTGGCTCTTTAGGCTGTATGAAAGTATGAAAACCATTTACTTTTCTCCTTCACTATACACTCACTAATCCAGATAATGTGATAAGTTAAAGAAGCTTTTAACTTGGAATTATCTAGACATCAAGAAAAAGAAGAAAAAAATTTCTAGTGATCAACTAATGCACCCACACCCACACCCAGACGACCAAGTAAAGAAAGAAATACCATAATCTAAGGTCCAATAATCATCCTAACCGATCTGAACCAATATTATACTTTGACCATCTTTTCTTTGTATGATTCAGCTTATTTCACCCACCATTTTCCTTGATCCGATGATAAATGGACATAATAGATCAGACCACAATATTCAGGGGTAAGTTGGTCATACCTTAAGTTATAGGTTGATACAATCTCCATATGTATGTGAGAGACATGATGTGGTAATACCTCTTACTCTTTGCTTTCTTCTTAGGTTATAAAAAATATACAACACAGGTATGTAAACTAAAACAACTTTGAAAATTTCATTTTTTTTTAAAATATATATAAAACCAAAAAAACTTAATGCACGTAAAGAGCATTCAAAGAAAACCTGAAAAATAGCAACAAATTAACGTATTGATACCCCAACCATGACATCAGGTGCTAGCTTGTAAGGAGGGATACTAACTGCCATTAGATCGTAGAAGTTCAGGAGTATCCGGAAAGGAGAAATAAAGTTCGACTCAATTCAAACGTAGCCACTCCAACTTGATGATAAGATGGATAGCTCCGGTTGTTTAGACAAAGAACATAAATATAGAAGAAAAGGAAAATGAAATAGAAACTTGGTCTACTTCTTATTTGACCTGTTGTTTAGGGTTCATTGTTGGCCAGTGGTGCAGTTCAGATCTAAAGAAATCATCAACATAACCTAAAAAAGGAACACGTCAAAAGGAAAACATAGATAAATCAGTTATGTTCAGATCTGCAAAAAAAAGGCAAACAATGGATCAGAAGAAATTCACGACATTTCTAGGATAAATAGTGAAGAGAAATCAGGAATATGTCCTTTTAACAACTTTATAATGGTCCAGGAAAAGGATAGAATGGGTAGGTTATGTTTAATATAGTGGTGGAGGATGGCATCTGCCATGCTTCACCTATTTCTTCTTCTCTCATGAAACTCGAGAGAAACACAAACACACACACACACACACACACACATATATATATATATATATATATATATATATATATATATATATATATATATATAGAGAGAGAGAGAGAGAGAGAGAGAGAGAGAGAGAAAATCACCTGAAACTTAATCAACCATCTTAGATCTTGACGCAGAGGGAAGATATCAACAGATGAAGATGGACGGCAAAGCAAATGAACCTCGACGGCGGCTAAAAGAATCTGGAAGGAAACAACAACGGTAAAGTTTTTCTTGGTTCGACGACGTAGCTACACTTAGGTCAACAAAGAAGGAGGAGTGTGTTTTCTGGTAGCTGACGATGGTGGGTTTGATACATGTGAAATTAGGTTAAAGTGACGAGGAGAAAGTATGTTCATGAGAAAGAGAGAGCGTATTCTTTAGACGGATGGTGTTGAGTCTCAGAGGTGGTAGAGACGGAGAATGTGATATTTGGTAAGTACAGCAGCGAAGATGTGAGATATAGAGGAAAGCAAAGTACAAACATATGCAATAAAGATGAAAAAAAACCTAAAGAGATGGATATATTGGTGGCTGATGGAGATGAAACAGGAGGTGGTGAACAGTGGTGGTGGTGATGGTTGAGGTGGAGTAGCGAACAACGATGTAGTAGGAGGCCAAAGCTAGTTTTTTTTAAGAAGATGTAATCACTGATGGTAAAGGTCAACATCTAGGGCTTTTACATAGACCCATTCCAGATCAATGTGATGAGGGACTCAGAGGACTTCGAATTTCAAGAAATTGCGACATATGGGGAAATTTCCAGATAAGGGAAAGAGCCAGGTTAAAACAACTACTCCTTAAGACGCCACTAACCTTTTCAAAGGCAGACTAAATAATTTTAATTCTTAAAGTTGTTGTAAATGTTGTTTTAAGGGGTGTACTTCTTCAAACTCAACATTTTGAGCTAAATTCTTATTAAGGTATATATATATATATATATATATATATATATATATATATATATATATTTGTATTTCTAAAAATAGATTTAAAACGTCTAAAACTTTTAGCTGAAAGTACAATAAACCAATGCATATCTTTACTTCTCTAATTTATCTGTTTCCGTAATTATCTATTTTCTTCTCTTTGACTCCTTAATCAACTTGGTGACGGTGATTGACCAATTCTAAGCACAAATCAAGGAAGTATAGTTACATTTATTTTAAATTCCAAAATTCTCGTCTCTTAAATGATGAACACCACACACACTCTCTTTCATCTTTTCTCTCAACAGTCGAACGCTCTGCCCAAGTTGATCGCCATGATCAGTTAACAACCACCACAATATCATCTTTAGCCTAATGATGACATTGCCACCCAAGATATGTACCTTTGTTTCCCTCATATCTCTAGCAATTAGATTTTCCCCATCACCCCATCATTCACTTTTTGAATTTGAAAGCCAAATACGTTCCTCTTCATTCTTCTACCCTCGCTCATTCACTCTGAAGCTCTTCGTCTTCATCCAATTGAATCCGTTAATCCCATATTTAGTGGAGACTCATTCAAATTGGAAGAGCTGTCGTTCTCTATTTCTCCTCTCACGTTCTCACATCACCACCGCCTAACTACTCAGAACCCTTGAAACCATCTCCTACATCATCCAACATCTAAACTCAGGGCACATATCTCTCTCTCTCTCATAAAACCCTAAGCGACTACCATCAGTTGGAAATAATGACACAGTGTGCTGAAAACGAAGACACCCACCCATCAGGTTCTATAACTCATTATATGTCTTCTTCATCTGTTGCTAACCTTCTATTTGGATTTTTATGAGTAATATAGCTTTGGATGTTATTTTTATAATTGGCTCCATAGCTTTGATTGTGGATATGATTTTTATATCCAGGTTCAAAAGTTTAAATTTATTTTTTAGAGCTGGTTTTTTGTTTCTAGGTGGTTTGGATTTGATGTCCATTTTTCATTTTGTTGCTTTAATATACAGATCGATGAACAAGTTGAGTATTTTAAGTTGAGCGTAGCATATGATCTGGAGGAAGAATCTTCGATGTGAGGGTGGATGTTTCCTTTTGTTTCTTCAAAAAAAAATTTCACTTTCCAAAAGAGTCTTTTTATGTTTTGGCAACTATTGGAACTCTCTCTCTCTCTCTCTCTCTCTCTCTCTCTCTCTCTCTCTTTGTGTGTATGTGTACAGATTACCCCCTGTCACTATGTTCTTAGTCTCTTAATGGTATATGTTCATAGGGAATTCGACTGGTGGAGCTATGGTTTTATAGGTAAAGCTGTGTGGAAGTGATGTTTGGTTTTATGAAGGGTAAATTTGTCATTTTTTGTTGGTTATCCTTACATTGCAAACTGTTGAAGGTAATTATACTACATTAATTATAATGTTTTACTTACCATTTATCCTTGGATTTCCATCTGTTTGTTGAAGGATGAACATTGCCTCCCATGGTACACAAGCTACTGTTGTTAACACAACACACAACATATGTGAAAACAATTTCAGTAAACAACTAACCAATTCAGCCATATGTCAAAGAATTGAATGTTGATCTACTAAAGCTTGTTTCAACTTTCATATTCACTTATTCATATTTGTCCATGAAGTAGCTATTGTAGAAAATTTTGATCATGTAGTCTATAGAAAAATTTGATAAAGTTGCTCTAATGTTAACTTGGTAATGTACTCTTCTTTCTTTATTTTTTTATTGCTTATGAACATAATGTACATTTTTTATTTTTTTTAGAACATTCAATTGTAACACATGTTTTTGTTTATTTTCTATTTTTTTGAATAAGTTGATGATACACATACCTGAGTACCTGACAAGCATAAGAAGATATATTTTGGGCAACAAGTGATGATATAGAGGTAGTTCTAAGTGATTATAGTTTTTACAACTTGATTACTTAATACCAATGTTTATGACTTATTTACTAAATCTGACATAAAATGTCAATTATGGAAATTGGAAAATAGATTTTATTCTATGGAAGAAAAAACCATACTCATTATGCATTCCTTCTTAGAAGAGTTTAAGCTCACTAGATCTCAACTCCTATACTGTCTCGCACCCTCAGAAAGTCCAACCACCATGGTTGAAGGTCAAATGAACCTGAACACACTATTTTATGATCATCGAATTGATCACATTACAATTTCGAAGTTTAAAAGAAAACTGGGTAGTAAGGTTAACTGAACTATGCTTTGCAATTTGCAAATTAATAGAAAAAGGACCAAAGAAGGGTTTCCTAAAATATCAAACATTTGTAAGTTAGGTAACAACCCATTAAAAAATCTATTTTATTAAAAAATCATTTTATTTAGACTTTTAAATATTGCTACAGGAAAGCGTGTGATTCATTCTGATATCACGAAGCAAAAAATTGACGAAAACAGAAAACAAGACTTTAATGTTGTGATAGATACAAATGAAACACATGACAAGACCAATCATTCTGAAAATCAAGCAGGCGAGCATAGTATAAATTATAAAAGTATGATTCTATTATCAATTCTTATAATGATGTCACTTGTTGGACAAGTATTATTGTGAGACCTTATTTACTTCATTTCATGTTAGTTTCTATTAGCCTCTTTAGTGTTGGTGCTTTTAGTATGATGATTCAAATATGTTATGTTAGTTTATATTTGTTCTCTATTTTGTAAACCACTTTTGTATTATGGTATTTCTCCAGCTTCATGTTGGTCCGCTTTTCTTTTAATAAATTTTGTTGTAAAAAAAAGGTGTGTTAATTATCTGATGTACAACAATTAAAATGCCACTAAATCACTAATATTGTATTGCCCACGCTAAACCACGCAATATATAAATGCATCCAAGATAAAAATACAAACCATAAATGACTTACATCCCAAACCTTTTGCATAATCCAAAATTGATACCACTTTTTCTTCAAACTTGCTTCAATCGTCATTTCACAAACGCCAATCAAGCTAATATAATTTCCAATTTCTAATGTGTATTTTCTCACTACCTTCCCACCGACAAAAGAAACATTTTGTAGAGCACCCAAAAGCACATTTAATTAATACAAAATTATTCATAGCTTTCCAATACCATTTTCTTTCCTTCCAATACCGAGAATTATTTTTTATGCACTTTGTACAACTCAAACTTCTCATCTTTATTTGTAAGAAAAGGTTACATCCAAACTTCTTTTTGTGCCAAACCACCTTCGAAAACCACACTAGCCCCCCTGTATTTTCGAATTTTAGCTCTCAATTTTCATTTTTTCGTTTTGCCACTTCTTACACAACCTCTAAATTTGGAATACAATTTCTGCATAACTAGCCCTTCATTTTTATTTACTTTTATTATATATTTAACCCCAAATACCTTCGGTCGGGCTTAAACATTCTGTATATGCAACATTGGGACAAGTGATTTAGGATCGAGCGTTGACAAACCGATAAAGGGAATGAGTGGAATGGTTAAATGAGCCAATCTCATAATGATAAACACTTTATAGTATTGTTCTATAAATTACATGCAAAATAATAGTTGACTTTTCAAAAAAAATGATCAAGGAACAAATATGGGGAAAAATATGATATTGTATAGAAGAACGAAATGTAAAAAAGAAATTATTTGAAGAAATAAAATTAATTAATGCTTGGAAAATATTTTCCGAAATAAAACTTATTTCCAGCCGTTCTTAAAACCCCTAAAAACATTATAATGACGTTGCAATTCGGGATAACGAACTACATACCAAAACAATGTGTCTGACCATTGTGGGATGCAATAGAATTTCGATACATTGCATGTTCTTTGGAAGATGAGATGTTTCCGTATAGAAACTAATCGTTTAAACGAATATAATCCTAAAAATAAACTATTTGACGAAAAGAAAAAATTCGTTGCTACAAAACCGACTGATAACAATATGTATCTGTTTTGTGTTCCATAAAATATAATATCTTTCCCTAAATAGAACTAATTGCCGAATGAAAGTAATCGTCTCTATTGCTTCGCGTGGGAAGTCAAGTAAAATGTTCGACTGGAAAGAGCATAAAAGAAGATGCAATACCTTTTACTTACACAACTTCCATGTATATTGTAATGTTTAACATTTGTTTCAAAGAGAGTTTGGTACCATTTACAAATAGATCACTCAAAACAACATGTCGAAAGTAAACTAATCGTCATCTTAATACTACTTGTTGAAAGAAACTATTTATTGCGGATGCATTGCTCGAATACACTACTAGATAGAAACCATATTGGCCTTCCCTATAAACTATAAGCCTTGACAGTGGAATTGAAAATTCATAAACAAATGTCTCAATTCAGTAATAACATACCCTCATAATTAATTTCTGAAACAAAATATTCATCGTCCGCTACTTTGCGCGGGTAACGACTAGTATATATATATATATATATATATATATATATATATATATATATATATATATATATATATATATATAGGGTTAGGTTAATGTGAGACCACCGATATTTTGTGAGACCGTGAGATGCATTTTTTATTTTTTTTTAGTTAATTCAAGTTCCGAAAATAATACTTAAAAAAAGAATTTTTGGATTTTTCCATTTATTTTGCATTTTAAAATTATTTTTTAGAATATGTACAATGTAATATTCTATTAGAATATTTTACGTATTTTTTTAAAAAAATGGAATTTATTTTTATATTTTTTACTTATTTCAAGTTCCGAAAATAATATTTAAAAAAAGAATTTTTAGATTTTTCCATTTATTCTGCATTTTAAAATTATTTTTTAGAATATGTCAGTGTAATATTCTATTAGAATATTTAACGTATTTTTCAAAAAAAAAATGGGATTTGTTTTTATTTATTTTTATTTTTTTTAGTTAATTCAAGTTCCGAAAATAATATTTAAAAAAAGAATTTTTATGTTTTTCCATTTATTCTGCATTTTAAAACTATTTTTTAGAATATGTCAGTGTAATATTCTATTAGAATATTTCACGTATTTTTCAAAAAAAAAAACGGAATTTTTTTATATTTATTTTTTATTTATTTTATTTTTTTGTAGTTATTTCAAGTTCCAAAAATAATATTTAAAAAAAGAATTTTTTGGATTTTTCCATTTATTTTGCATTTTGAAATTATTTTTAGATTTGGTCTCACGATCTCACAAAATTAGAATGATCTCAAATAAACCTGAACATATATATATGTATATATATATATATATATATATATATATATATATTTATATATATATATATATACATATATATATATATATATATATAATATATATATATATATATATATATATATATATATATATATATATATATATATATATATATATGGAAAAATGAATATACATTACACTCTACCTAAGCTTAGGTACTAAACCTCTAAAATATGTCGTTTTAACTTAATAAATATACCTGATTTGGTTTTCACTTGGTAAATATACCATCCTCGATAACATTTCTTTCCTCCATTATCATTTTACCATCCATTTTTTCTTTCCTCAATTATCGTTTATTATTTCATCCTAGTAAATGTTACTTTTTTCCACTGTCATGAAGGTCGAATATAATCAATACTTTTGCTTCCTTATCAAAACTATTTGGTCTCCACCTAAGCTTATGTACTTAACTCATGAATATATATATATATATATATATATATATATATATATATATATATATATATATCGTGATGTATACCTCGATTCTAGTACCCTCTTATTGATTCATATAAATTTCTAAAAGTATCTGCTTAATGTTCAGGTCATGGTGATTCCAGCCAAAAATGCAGACGAAGTTTAATTCTGTTATACTGATCTCTGGGAAATGATGTTTAAAGTTTTGCGTTTAATTAAGCTGAAAACGTCTGATTTTTTACTTTTATAAATATTTTTTTATCACTAATATTTCAAATACAAAATTAAATATCAGGCTATGACCTAAGTCAAAAAATGCTTTTGTAATTGCCATTTGAGGTGCGCAAGTCCCTCAACGGATAGAAAAGGTTTTAATGGTTTTAAGAAAAACAATATTATTTTGGTTTTGGATTCTTAAAATGGTCGTATCTTTTGTATACGAACTCCGTTTTGGACGTTATTTATATTTTTGGAATCAGTAAAAATGTACTAGGAGACTGGAGTGTTTGTATGGCTCACAACTATTTAATACAAAATTTCAGTTTTTCAGGCACATTCTTAGGGGCATAGTTTGAGCTGTTTGTTTCGTTTGTAAATTTACGCATTTTGAAGTAAGATATCATCTGCTATCTTATATTAGTTGAGATGAACTCTTTTATTTTACAAAAGATGCATTAAACACAATGAGTAAAATTACCAGATACTTACTATGGAAGTTGACAGTTTACAGTCTTTGACCTAGGATATCACAGGTGGCAATTTTGCAATGGTGTCGATCTTTGCCTGATCCATCAAAATCCATGCCTTGGAAACCTTGTGACCTAACACAATTCCCTCTTTTACCATCAAGTGGCACTTCTCCCAATTCATAACCAAATTGGTCTTTTCATATCTCGCAAGCATTAAGTAAAAGTTAGCCAAACAATCATAAAAAGAAGAACCAAAAACAGAAAAATCATCCATGAAAACTTCCATGAAGTTTTCCTCCATATTGTGAAAAATAGCGTTCATGCATCTCTGAAATGTAGTTGGTGCGTTGTATAATCCGAAAGGCATCCTTTTATATGCAAAGGTTCCGCTAGGACATGTGAGTGCCGCCTTTTTCTTAGTCTCGTACATCCATAGGAATATGGAAATATCATGAAATCCATCTAAAAAAATAATAGAGATGATCGGATAAACATTCAAGCATTTGATCAATAAAGGCTAAAGGAAAGTGGTATTTGCAAGTGGCATCGTTGAACTTGCGATAATCGATGCACAGTCGCCAACCGGTTATTGCTCTAGTTGGAATGAGCTCGTCTTTCGCGTTCACCACCATCGCCATTCTTCCTTTCTTTGGCACCAATGAATTGAACTAACCCATGGACTATCCAAAATGGAATATATGATTTTGGCGTCTATCAGGTTCATTATCTCCTTTTTGACTACCGCTTGCATGTTGGGATTCAGTCTTCTTTGAGTTTGCACCATTGGTTTGGCCCTTCTTCCATATTAATCTTGTGTAAAAAATATGAGGGACTAATGCCTTTAATATTGGTGATCTTCCATGAAATGGTGTTTTTTCGTTTCTTCAATACCTCGACCAAAATTTTAATCACCCCCCAAAACCGAGTACGGCGGAAACGTTCTGGGGCGGAGGACGTCATGTAAAGTATCACAACACAATATAATAGCAAACAAGAAAACAACATCATCAATTGCATTAAATATATAATTTTAATACAAGCGTGTTCTGTACAGTTATAGACACCAAAAAATGTAAATCAAAATAATAAGATGAGTCTTGAATGCGCTCCATCTTCTCAAAAGCTGGCCTTGGTACCTGTCTACTGATGACCTGAGAATACAAGTTATTTTGAAAGAGTTTATCAGCATAAAAGCTGGTTAGTTCATAAGTATTTTAGTGTCGGTGATTGCATCAAAATGTTTGAACGCGATTTTGAAGTACGAGTTTGTAAACATTTGAAATAAAAGTATATGAATGTTTGTAAGTGTTTGTAAAAGTTTGAACCTCCTAGAAAATCCTATATTTTCTACTAAAAGTAGCCTTCTACCAAGGCATAACTGTTTTGTATGTTCGTTTTATTGTAAAAGTGTGTAATTTTCCCAAGTGTAACTATCATTATCAAAATATAGTTTGTACATTAATGTTTAAGTAAAATGATCACTATATATATGTAAAGGGTAAATTAATGTAATACTGTAGTGTTGTATTATAGGAACTACTGCTGTACTAATTACCTTAAACCGGATTTATATCAAGGTATTATGTGATTAATTGTACCATACTATCGACTATGTAACACGACAATGAAGGTCGTAAAAAGGTATGACGTTTGGCACCCGCAGACCTGCAGGTCCGACTGTAGCTAGCAGCAAGGTGTAGGATAGTCAATCCAGTATAGATCTATACGCAAACTCACGCTCTCCCTCCAAGAAACTCTAGCTACAACTCGGTCCATGACATTGAAGGCATGCTCCGATACAGTAGATCACATTTATGTTAATGTGTTCATGTATATGTAATGTATGGTTACTCGTTCTAGTATCGTTGTATATGTTCTCTTTCTATTATAGTTGTATATATTCTCCTTCTAGTATAGTTGTATATGTTCTCATAGTAATATCATGTATATGTTCTCGTAGTAATAAGTACTGACTCATGAATGAACTGACTTCTTGTATGATTCGTGGAACTAAAAGTAGTAAGTAGTATAACCCTAAACTATACCTATTATATTTTATTAGTAAATTTGAGGAATGACAGAATGTACTGAACTGAGATATAAATCTTTATGTCTATACATATACACATAATATATAAGTAAGGATTCAACGACACTCGGACAAACAACCGGATACTTTAGGATCACAACCCAACGAGGACAGGAAGTAAAGTGGGTTATCTCTCCTAAGTCCTTCAAACCTTATTTAGATAACTATATATGTAGTAGACATGGTTTTTAACAATATATAAGTTTAACAACATGTAAAATAGTTTGATAACAGTTTAAAGTCATTTGCTTGACAAAATAGTTTAAAGTATGAAAATCTATTTGCATGTTGGTTATTAATCACATGTGATTGATCTAATAACTAACATGGTTCAACTTGTATCCCCCCATAAAGCATTTAAAACATTTAAAAGTATTTCAAAGGTTAGTTAAAGGGGTATGAACTCACTTGCAGTGAGTGGATTGGATTGAAGTGTCGGATACGGTGCTAGGTGACAAATGGAGACTTGTACACACGTACGAGCCTAGTTATCATATAATGAACATATCTATAACTAATTAGCCAAATTATAACTAACAAATTAAGTTGGGACACCCTAGAACATGAAAACACTTTGTTTCAAGTGTTAAAGATCACAAGGGTTGCATCCAAGTGTTTGTAGGGCAAAGCTAGAGTGTTTGGGGTTCAAGGGTAGTTTACGGTTTTCATGACCATTACCCAAGGAGTTTACGGCAGTAAACTCAAGGTTTTACGGTTGTAAGCTCTACACTTTATGACCATAAGTTGTTTTGAGGTTTTACAAGTCCTTTGAAGCATTTCTACTTGGTGGTTAGGCTTTTGGAAGGGATTAGGGCATTATTACACTCCTTGGAGGAGTTTACGGCCCCAAGGCCATTTCCTTTTGGGTTTACTACCGTAAAACCATATGGAAGGTGGTATTGTCATATTTTCAAGTCCTTAGCTCAACAAGGTAAAAGTCTAGGTTAGATTTTAGGCCTAAGGAAGGAATATGGTCCATTTACATCCACATTGGGGTGTTTACGGTTTTGGGAGATCCCCAAACCGTAAACACATATAAATGATGGACTTTGGTGTTTTTCATGGCTTAAACATATCAAGGAAGGATTTAAACATCAATCTAGGGCTAGAGAGAGACTTAGGCACACTTTGGTGCCCTTACTTGGTGTTTACGGCCCAAGAACATTCTTGGACCGTGAACACCTTTCTCTTTGTGTTCTTGGGACATTTTCTTGATGTAAACATGTATAACAAGCTTTATAAGACTCTAGGATAGAAGTACTTACTCTATGGAAGCTTGAAATGAGCTAAAAATCCAAGAACACTTAGTGTGTGTTCTTGGTGTTGTTGGTGTTTTTGGAAATCTAATCAAAACACAAAAATGGATGGATGAAAAGATGTACAATCACTAGATTAAGTGTTATACCAACTTGAAATGGCTAGAAACACTTACTAGTTTGAAGATCTTGAATAAAATCTTGGATGATACTTGAGAGTGTTTTAATGGTGTTCTTGAGAGTAAATGTAAAAAGTGACAAGTTTGGGGAGTAAACTCATGCTTAATGCATGAGTTCATGGTTTTTGGGGGATTTTACGGCCCAAACATAAAAGTTTGGCCGTGAACTTCTAAGGCACGAGGTATTTGCGGCTTTGAAATTCCAAGACTCGAGACGACACTTCCTTTCACCCGTTCGTTTAAAGAATAATATTAAAATAATCAAACGAACTATAAATTTGCTAAAAATAAGTAATAATGTAATTGACTTATAAATTGAAGTGATTGAATTTTAGGGTTTGACCAAAAGAAAATTTCGGGTTGTCACAATTTTCTTCTCCTTAGGCTCTAGATCAACTGCATTATGACAGGCTTCTGCTCGTTTTCTTCAAAGAAATTGTATTCCAAATGATCAAGCGGGGGATTTAGTTCCATTTTTGGGTTATGTTTAGTCGCCACAGCATGGGCATCTGATCACCATGTCGTGGTGTTTAAAAATTTCTCATCTAATTGCATTTTTCAGTTGGCCATGCCGTGGCAGGATTGCCACGACGTAGCGAGTCTTCAGCTTGTTTTTGGATTTGTTTAAACTCAATTTCCTCTAGAATCCTTTCCAGTTTCGTGAGATCGTGTTTAGCATCAAATCACTCTCTTCCAGGATCATGTATCCCTCTGAGTCATTATCCTTACATCCTTGTTTTTCCTTTTCCAATAATGCATCGAAAATGTCTACTGAGAAAACCGAATTGTCACAAATCTTTGAATGTTTCATTGCCCGATCAACTCAAAATGTGATGGCATCTTCCCTAACACGAAGAGTAAGCTTGGACTCTCTAATATCCACCAAGGCCCACATGGTGTTAAGGAAAGGCCTCCCAATAATGATATGGACATGGTTGTCTTCTTCCATGTCTAACATGACAAAATCTTCTGGAATAACGAACTTTTTATTTTAACCAATAAATTCTCACATATACCTCTTGGAAAAGACACTGTTTTGTTTGCTAGGTGAATATCCATGCATTTTGGTCTTAGATCATGAAGATTCAATTTCTTAAAGAAGGAATAAGGCATGAGATTCACGCTAGCTCCCAAATCGGCAAGGATGTGACTTGTGGCCAAATTCCCGAATTGGCAAGGAAGGGTCAAGCTCCCCGGATCCCCCATCTTATTTGGTACTTGGTTCAATAGAGCGCCTGAGAAATTTTCATTCAGAAGCATATTCGAAGCCTTCTCCATCTTCTTCTGGTTTGTGAGCAAATCCTTCAAAAAGTTAGCTTATTTTGGCATCTGGGAGACTACTTCAATAAAAGGAATATTGATCTGAATTTCCTTAATATGCTTGTGTAACTTTTTGTAATCCTATGCTTGTTTATCTAATTTGGTTCTACATGGAAATGGTAATGGTGGTTGATAAGCCTTGACCAGATGAACATTTATCTTTTCAACAGATAGCCACACCGTGGTTGTTGGTCATAGGCCTTGTCTCGACTTACTTCTTTTGTTTTCTACACACCATCCGACTCACTGTTAGATATGGGAGTTAGAGGGATAATAGTTTTGCCACTTTTGGTTGTGATGGCATTGATATGTGCTTTTGGATTTTGCTCCGTGTTGCTATGAAGTGTGACTGGTAAGCGTTTGTTGAATTGCCTCGAGAGTTGACATATTTGTTGCTCGATGTTACAGATTGAGACTTGTTGATTTCGAAGAATGAAATCAGTTTCATCATGTTGTTTTTTACATGTGGCTGCAAATTGAGCAAGTATTGCTTAAAATTCGTTCTTCTTTTCGAGAGACGGTTGCTACTCTTGATAAATGTTACAACCTTGTTTCTTGTACTTCTCCACATTTCCTTTCTATACTCATTATATGCCAGCCACTCCTTCTTGGGTTTCTTCCAATCTTCATCATACGTATCCCCACTTGAACAACAGGCTTGAACATTCTGATTTCCATTCTCGTCGAGGTCACATTCTTTGGTTAAGTGCGATCCGCCACAATTATGGCACCAACACAAATTGCATGGATAGATTGATCCATATTTGTCATTCTTCAGTCCATTGACTCTAACTTTTCTATTATCATCACCAAATCTTCAAAAGCTCCATTCCCATCTTTGTATCCTCTTGTCTTGTCTTCTCGAGGGTTGTGATATGCCCTTGAGTTCTTGGAAAACTCCTCAATTAGCTCCTTGATTGTTACTGGAGCCTTCTTTGTTAGTGGTCCTTATGAGTTAAGGAGTTGTCGAGTAATCACATTTACCATGTCATAAAAGAATAGACTTTTTAAATCAAGATATTAAGGAGACTTTCATTTACATACAATTCACCTGCTCCTATGTTTGATTTTACGGAAAGTGAAATGGACTATAGTGTTGTTGTTTACCGATTCCTAGATTTATTAGAATTATGATCAAGAAACTAATCCTTTAGCAAACCAAGTTCATTTATTCAATGATCAATTAGAGAAATTAACAAGTAAGCTAGTGTGAACTTTGGATTATGGAAGACTTGTAACTTTTATTGATATTAATGGTTTATAGATATCAATTCAATACATAATTGTTCTTCCTATATTATCTCTCATATCAATTTGCCAACTTTTCTATTTAACCCTAGGTTTTTTTCGTCAAAACACTTGTCCTATAACCTTGTTACTCACAAAATCATAAGATTCAAGCCAACTAAGAATGATAATTCATCAAATCTCAAATAAACTCAAAAATAAATAGAAAAGAATTTGTCATTAATATAAACGGTTATTTTAACAAACAACCATAATAAATAAACAAGTAGCAACAATCCAAATTCACTCAATCAACACATAATATGCAAGATCATCTACTCTAAATGAAAGCTAGGGTTTTTAGCCCATAATAACTACCGGAAACACATAAGTAAAAGCGAAAATAACTTTGATAGACATGATCAAAACAAAGCAATAGAGTAATTAGAAGTAATGTTGCCTTTATAGATGTCTTCAAAATCAAGCTTTTAAACGAATTATTCACTCCAAAGCCTCCAAGGGATGTCTCTGGTCTTCAAAACTTCATCACTAGATTCAACATAATTTAGGGTTGAGAGCCAAAACGATCAATACATAGTTGCCAAAAATCACCTCCAACGTCGTGGGAAATAGGCTCCACAGCGTGGCGATCACTTAAAAGTCGTATTCTCCAACGCATAGATCATATCGCAAAAAACCAACTCACCATGGCATGGCTAGGGATCTCCACGCCGTAGGCTTCAAAATTCTTGATTTCTTTGGCTTCGAGTGACTTGGTCCAAAATTCCTGCTTCTAGCTTCGTATTTGCTTCATTTTCATCCCAAGCATGTCATCGCTGCTACAAAACATAATTTTAACAAATTAAGTACCTTTTTTCCTAAATAGAGCATAATTGTAGCTAAAAATATTAAGATAAAACATAAAATATATGAATACGAAAACTAAAGTTATGTAAACCTACTTGAGTTTTTCGATTTTACCTAGGGTTTATGATAGTTTCAATAGTATGTTGCTATAATGTGTAAATACATAGATCCATAGGTTGTATGTGCCCATAACTAGATTATATGTTAATTCCACTGTGAAAATCTTTTTAATGTGTAGTCCGGAGAAATATATTACATAAATCCTTCGATACGCTGCTATTGTCACCCCACTAGAAACTGACACTCGAAAAAAACATGTATACATACTCATTCTTTTAGAATACGAAAACTATCAAAGAACACTGCTTATGGACGATTTGGGGAACAAAGACTGAAATATAATGCATATGGCTTATAGATGAACAAAGAACACACAAATACCCTTATTTTACCTCTCAAAAACAGAAGTCCGGAATGGTCGTACATTACGGAGTATAGTCCAGAATAAACTAAATAAGTCTGGAACGTAAGGGTGTCAAATTCCAACCCAAAATCCTACCAACCACCACTAACTCCAGAATTACATAAATACTCTAAAATATCGTATTCCATAATACATATTCTAAAATTTACTTTGTCGGTATGGAACGTATGATTGTCAAATTCCAAACCCGAAACCTACCAACCACCCCATATCCAAAATGAATCTAACCACCCCAAAATAAGATATCCCAAATTAAGTTTCATTTTACAAACTTTATAAAAAGTTTGTTATTGCTATCAATAACTACCACTTTCAAATTTATTATTTTGTTTTATATTAAATAAAAAGCTTAAACGAATTATCGTATGGTCCCTCGTAACTCCTTCTTTAAAAATAATAACATATATTTATATTTTAACATCCTAATAATAGTCTTGGTCTTCAATTTATATTAATTGCCCGTATAATAATATTTTAAATAAGAAATAGAAACAGCTCGTCCTCTTGACAATGAGTTGGTTGAGGGCCTAAGTAATATATCAACATATCGACAGACATAAACATTGGAAAATATTTTATTAACCGCGAAAATCATTACTAACATAATTGTATCAAACACTGAAAACTAATCCCGAATAGATTCCCCTTCATTCTAAACTTGCATAAACATATCTTAGAGTAATTTTCAGCCTCAAATAGATTTTTTAAGTCACCTTGATCAACACACACCATCGTGTAAAAATGTTGTGGTATTTGTTGATAGAAAAATTGTTAGAGTTGGGCTGGGGGTTGTGGTGAAATCGAAGAGGAATTCATTTGTGTTCGTAAAATGATGGCTCAATCGGATGAACAAATACCCGTGATTTGATACGAGCAGTAAATTGAGGGCTTTTGTCACAACTAGCCTTTTTGGCTAGGAAATTCCGTCCTCAAGTAAGCAAGGAATATTATGAGACTTGTGCTAACAAATCTAAGTGTACAATATGAATTCCTAATGAGCCACGTAGTGTTAAAATGCAAATCTCTCCAAGTATGTGAAATCTCTCCCAAATCTCTCCAAGTATGTGAAATCTCTCCCAAATCTCTCCAAGTATGTGAAATCTCTCCAAGAATATTAAATCTCTCCCAAATCTCTCCAAGTATGTGAAATCTCTCCCAAATCTCTCCATGTATCTCAAATCTCTCTGAGTACCTTCCTCAGTCGAAAACAGCTCAAAACCGGAAGAGGAAACCCCCTTGGACCTGAACCTCTCGTCCGGAACCCTCTTGGTTCTGAACCTCTCGTCCGGAACCCTCTTGGTCCTAAACCTCTTATCCAGAATGTATTCTAAGAAGCCAAGAGGAAACAGTTTCGGAAACCCCCCCCCCCCCCCCCCCCTCTTTCAGAATTCAGTGAGGAATCCGGAATGCCCATGTTTTGCTTCAGATAATCTCGCACGCCCGGAAGGGTGAAGCCTTGCTTCGAACCTCGCACATAGGAAGCATCCGGATCCGGAAAATTTTGCAGCTCGGCACCTTCTTGACTCTAGAAGACCTAGCCTCGCCCCGCCTCGGTCCGGACTTACCCGTTTCGCACCTGACCCTGAAAGTGAAGATTGACTCCAGAACTCGCCCAACGCCTCTGGAACTCCTCTATATGCACTTCGGAACCTCGCAGGCCTAACCCTCCCCTCTGGAATATGAGTTACAACTTCGGAATTCATGTTGTGACTCTGGATTCACCTGTTAGCTCCGGATTTTGGACTATTTCGGAGCATTCCTCTATTTTGGGGTATTTTGACGCCAGGAATCCTACCGAACTCGTGTTTTTCTTAACTGAAACCCCTAAAACCTATATTTTATGCCAAATTTGATTATTTAAATCATATTTTCATAAAATAAAAGTTTGGGACTTAGGAAGATCTTATCCAAAATCAAGATAAGGACAAAGATGTTGACTTTGTGATTTGATGAAATTCTCATTCGCCATGCAAATCACAGTATCCCATGCTTTACCCACCAAATAACAAAGCTTAGACCATCAGATCCCAATGCACCAAAGATTCCCTCCCTTTTCTTACTCTTAAGCATGACAGTAGAAGGAAATTTTCACTTTTCACATTTCCCTCTCACTTTTCTCCTATTCTCTCACCTACTCCTCCCAAGAACAAAGTTAAGGATCTTGTTGGAAGCAAAATTCTCAAATCTTCCTTGGAGTTTTCTAAAGTAAGTTCACCACTCAACTAAGATTTTACATAATTTTCAAGATGAATCCATATTATTTTATCCATAATAATATGTGATAATCAACCTTAGGATAATATTTTTCCCAAGGGAGTTCCTCATCTCAGCCAAAAGTTTAAGCTTGAGATCTTCACTCCATAATTCCAAACAACTCCTCAACTAACTCAATGTGAGCTTCATACCCCACTTTTTCCAAGTTTTTATTGTTTTTGGGGGAGAGTACAAGTCAAAGTCTTGCGTAAATTATGATCTAATTTCTTATTGTGTATGCATGCCATCTTACATGTGCTTAAGTATGAAATTTCTTACACTTAGTCCAAAAATCTCGAGAACTAGTATATGCCAAGTATAAGTCATGAATTTTTACATCAACTATAAGGAATTGCTTCAAGCTTCACTTAAACAAGTTGTTAGATAAAATATTTTGGAAAGTGATTAAAATATGAAAATAATAATATTTTGAAATCACTGTTGGCCAAACATAAATATAAAGGTTATCCTGGAGTATTATCTCATCCTCATGATTTTGCCAGATCAACTAATTAGTTGAATTTATTTATAAATATTTTAACATTAATAGCTTTATCTAGAACAATACACAAAAATAGAGTTTTTCATGACAAAAAATATTTGCATGTCATAAACTGCTGTCGTAAAAACTTCCAAGAACATAAGTGATGCTCTATATGTCATAAAATGGAAAATAAGTGTCGTAACCGGCAGTTATAAATTTATAAAAATTATAACTTGTCACTTTTTCTCTTGACTAAAATGACTTATTTTCTCAATGAGCGAAGTGGAACGAACACGAGCACCTAGTTAACAAGTACAAATAACGATACAGAACAAGAATGATATTTCTTTTCGATAAGCACGAGCAACGATATGGAACGAGAATGATATTACTATACAATAAGTACGAACTTCATTATTTATCTAACAAATAATGGATCTCTAACGATTTCTCAAAAGGTTGTTAATATTCAAGTCAGAAAATATCAAAAGTATCTAAATATAAAAATATTAGTGTACGTCTAAAGTCTTGTAAGGAGTTATAGCCAGAGTCTCCTGGAGGGAGAGAAGGAATTTGTGTATAGATCTGTACGGGGTTGACACCCCACACCTTCGCTGTTCGCTACAGCTGGACAGGCCAGTCTAGGGTGACAAATGTCTTTTCCAAACCGAGGGCGCTTGAGAAACGCCAACACAGGCCTCCGTCATGATTAGTATGGTTATAACGACTCACTAGAATATGTTTTATTACCTAGAAATTTATGTAAGGAAAACCTTAAAAATAAATTTTGGCACGTTGTGTCGATATTCCTACACGTGATAGGTGATGGTCTGCATTTGTTGTGTTGACTGTCCTTTTTCATCGCGTAGAATGTTCACAATTGGCAAGTTGACTCTTTCTCCTAACAAGTATAGAGTGCATATACTTCTATTTTACAAATTAAAAAGCGTAGGACTCTATGGGAAATGTTAGTAAACGATTTTGAAAAAAGATAAACTAACCTACACATATACATAATTGGAACTAGAATTTCGAATATTTTATAGCAGAAAACATAGGATTTTCTGGAGAAAATGATTTTTCTACGATTTCGATAACGATAAACTAGAAGCACACTCAATTTTACTCGATAAGAGGAACAAGATATTCAACCATATTTTCCTTTTGAAAATAAGGGATTATTATTGAAACGGTTGAGTATTACTATTCAAAAGAATTATTCTCATACACAACTCACTTTTACAACTCACACTACTTTTAAAATCACTCCTTATAAGGATGAACAAAAGTGATGACATACACAAATATATCCATGATTTTCAAGGCAAGACTTCAAACGATTTCATGGAAAATATCGGATTTTCTAGAAGTACAATGAGAACAATTCTAAACAAGTGAAAACGATTTTATACAAAAATGCTTATGAACTCACCAACTTTTTAGTTGACGCTGTTCAAAACGACTTGTATTCTCAGGGATCTAGTGAGCAAGTAACAAGGGACGCTGATGCAAGACCATTTAGCTGAGGTTTGGATTCTTTTCTATTTATGTATCTTTTGTGTAACTCGAAGAGCAAATACAACATGCAAACCATGTAAGTTTGTTATCTCAATGTATGATGTTTGGATTGCTCTGTTTCATTTATATTCAATTGTTATGATACTGCACAATGAAGTCACCCACCTTCGGACATTTCCTCCGTCTGGTCTTGGGGTGTGACAAGTTTTTTTTTGATACATTTTTGGATTGCTAAGATTTCAATTATAGTATAAAGTAAAAATGGTTTTGTTTGTGAAAAATGTAGAAGAACAAAATGTATTTATAGTGGTTTTTGAAAAAAAAAAAGACAAAAAGAAAAGAAAAGAAAAGAAAAGAAATTTAGTTGCTGCCAACGGCTACAAACTGCAAACGGACGATTTTATGATGTGGTATGACTCTCACATGCGGTATGCCTACGACACAAAGGAGAAGGGGGTCGGTACTATGTGTACCGCATACCGCACTCTACCGCGGTATGCAATATGATTTGCACTATATGGACTTATACATTACTTAAATGACCTCTTTTCATTGTTTTAAAAACTTGTTTGAACCGGCCAGCCAAACCTGAATGAACCGGCCTATTGTTACAAACACTCGGTTGAACATGTTAAATCAAACAAAAACACTAGAAAATATCCATTTTGCATGATAAACTTTGATAGTTTTTTTTTGTTTTAGACATCTATTTAGATTTCTCTAAATAAAAATATATGGTAAGTATTATGAATTTTTTTGATGTGTTTGTATTCATCTAAAATTATATATATTTTTTCATATTATATTTTATTTTGTGTTATGCAGATAGATTGATGTAAAATTTATGATTATGTGTTATGCTAATGTATTTGGCTTTATCTACAATTTGTTTTTATATGTATTCTTGAACTTGTGGACATTAAATTCTCTATTTATATATGTATGTATGTATAAGAAAGTAGGGCAAAAAATAAAATTATAGAAATCAGTTGACTCGGCAGTTATGTTACAACCCAAATTTTAGACCAATTTTTTTTGTTTAAACATAGTCCCACAAACCAAATTCAAGTACAAATCAAATCAACAAAGTATCAATGTTATCAGAGTACATAAAATCGTGTCCCTGTAATAAAAATCCAAGCACATGTGTACAATCAGACATTCGTCTTCCCGCGGTCCTGTGAAGTACCTACCACATATAATCAACAGTTGTAAGCATAAAGTCTAATGAGTTCCCCAAGATATCACACATAACTCAACATAGATAAAGAACTATGGGTTATCAGCAACCCTGACACTACCATTTGTTTCCCTAGAGCTATCAGCAAGCTCGAGAGGATATCCGCAGTTCTCAATTGGCTAACAGCAGCCCAAAATACATAATTCCGCATTATGTAATGTAGCAAGTCATAACACAATATATCATAACACGGCATATCATAGCACAACATTTCATAACAAAGAATATCATAATAGCAAGACCCAACTAGTCATCATAATACAACTACCCTACCACACAGGCAAGAGTAAGCGAGGACATTCACCTGATACTGATAACTCGAAAACCTAGAACCCAAACTGCCAGATCTGGACTCCAACTATACAATCAAAGAAATTTACTTAGCCAATATTTACGGTCCAAACCTTCTCATGAGTCCCCCGGTTCACAATCAAGCTCATTGGGGTCAAACGACTATATTGCCCTTACCTGTCACAACTAGCCTTTTTGGCTAGGAAATTCCATCCTCAAGTAAGAAGGGACTATTGTGAGACTTGTGCTAACAAATCTAAGTGTAAAATATGAGTTCCCAAGGAGCCATGTAGTGTTAGAATGCAAATCTCTCCAAGTATATTGAATCTCTCCCAAATCTCTCCAAGTATGTGAAATCTCTCCCAAATCTCTCCAAGTATATTAAATCTCTCCCAAATCTCTCCAAGTATGTGAAATCTCTCCCAAATCTCTCCAAGTATGTGAAATCTCTTCAAGTATATTGAATCTCTCCTAAATCTCTCCAAATATGTAAAATCTCTCCAAGTATATTGAATCTCTCCCAAATTTCTCCAAGTATTTGAAATCTCTCCGAAATCTCTCCACGTATCTCAAATCTCTCTCAAATCTCTCTAAGTACCTTCCTCAGTCGAAAACAGCTCAAAACCGAAAGAGGAAACCCTAACAGGAGCCTCTTCGTCCGGGACCTTCTTGGACCTGAACCTCTTGTCTAGAACCGTCGTGGTCCTAAACCTCTTATTCGAAATGTCTTCTAAGGAGCCAAGAGGAAATAGCTTCGGAACCCCCCCCCCCCCTTCGGAATTCAGTGAGGAATCCGGAATGCCCATGTTTTGCTTCGGATAATCTCGCACGTCCGGAAGGGTGAAGCCTTGCTTCGGACCTCGCACATAGGAAGCATCCGGATCTGGACAATTTCACAGCTCAACACCTTCTTGAATCCGGAAGACCTAGCCTTGCCCCGCCTCAGTCCGGACATACCCGTTTTGCACCTGACTTCGGAAGTAAAGATTGACTTCGGAACTCGCCCAACGCCTCCGGAACTCCACTATATGCACTTCGGAACCTCGCAGACCTGACCCTTCCCTCCAGAAATTGTGATATAGCTTCGGAATTTGCATAATGACTCCGGAATTCACCTCTTAGCTCTGAATTTTTTGACCATTTCGGACCTTTTCTCCATTTGGGATATTTTGACGTCAGGAATCCCACCAAACTCGTGTTTTTCTTAACCGAGACCCCTAAAACCTCTATTTTATGCCAAATTTGATTATTTAAATCATATTTTCATAAAATAATAGTTTGGGATTTAGGAAGATCTTATCGTAAATCAAGATAAGGACAAAGTGGTTGACTTTGTGATTTGATGAAATCCTTATTTCCCATGCAAATCGTAGTATCCCATGCTTTACCCACCAAATATACATGAATGGACCAAGATATCCCCATGCACCAAAGATTCCTCCCTTTTCTTATACTGTTAAGCACTGCAGTAGAAAGATTGGGTTTTTCACATTTCCTCTCATCTTCTCTCACATACTCATCTCCAAAGCCAGAAAAAGGAATCTTGCTGAAACGATGTTTCTCAACTTCTTCCTGGGAAACTGTAAGGTAAATTCCTCCACTCATCTAATATTTTATAATATTTCAAGATGAATCCATATTATTTTATTCATAATAATATGTGATAATCTCCTTAAAGAAAACATTTTCCCCAGAGAAGTTCCTCATCTCAGCCAAAGTTTAGGCTTGGAATCTCCACTCCACCACTCCAAACATCTCCTCAACCAACTCAAGGTGAGCTTTATACCCCACCTTTTCAATGTTTTAATGTTTTGGGGGGAGAGTACAAGTCAAATCTTGACTAAATACTTAAATAATTGCATCTATACATATGTTTATATATGTGTGTGTGAAATATTATTAAATTATTATTTTAGTAATGTACTCATGAACGGAAGAATTAACAACATTATGAAGAACAGAGGATACTTAGTGTACAAAAGAGCATCCCAACTATTGGGTGTGTCTAACTTAACCTCTTTATCTATGCTTTCATGTGTAGAGATAAAAGTTATAAAAAACGGACCTTGATAAGTGAACACCATTTCTAGTAATTTTCCGAAAATGGAAACCTTGTGACTATTTGCAAACTATCAGGAAGTATTTTGTAAATATTCGATATAAATGATGGCACCAAGAAGATATACAAATAGAGCCTTTATGACATAAATATTTGCAAGTCATAAGCTGCTGTCGTAAAAACCTCCAAGAACATAAGTAATGTTCTATATGTCATAAAACATGAAATGTGTGTCATAATCGGCCGTTATAAATTTATACAAGTTATAACTTGACACTTTTTCTCTTGACTAAAATGACTCATTTTTCAATAGACAAAAAGGAACAAACACCAACACCCAGATAACGAGCACAATCAACAATATGGAACGAGAACGATATTCCTATTCAACAAGTACGAATTTAATTATTTATCTAACAAATAATTGATCTCTAACGATTGCTCAAAAGGTTGTTAATAATCTAGTCAGAAGAGTCTCAAAAGTACCTAAATATGAAAATATTAGTGTACGTCTAAGTCATGTAAGGAGTTATAGCCAGAGTCTCCTGGAGGGAGAGCGGGAATTTGTGTAGAGATCTATACGGGGTTGACACCCCGCACCTTCGATGTTCGCTACAGCTAGATAGGCCAGTGTAGGGTGACAAATGTCTTTTCTAAACTGAAGGCGCCTGAGAAACGCCAAAACAGGCACGCCGTCAGATTAGTATGGTTATAACGTGTGACATCCCCAAAATCTCGGCCATAAATGACCGATTTTCATTTATGCTTTTAAATAATTTCAGAGTAAATCCTTTTGATTTGAAAGAGTTGCGGAATTTCTTCTCAAAAACAAAACATGATAAAAGAATGTTTACGAAAGCATTTCATAAAAGAAATGTATTTTCATTATATAATCAAAACTCGGGGTGTCATGTTCCGATACAGACCAATAAGCATAAACGTTAACATTACAAGTCATTCAACAAATATATACATATACAGACTTGTAAACAAAACAACTTGATGGTTCATCCATCTTATGCCCTCGTGCCACTTCCTGTAATACAAATAAAACTGAGTGGGTCAGGCTTGGGAGCCTGGTGAGCATATAGGGTTTTCAACCCACAATAAATAATCATATTTAATTTTCACCAACCAACAATAACCCAATTACCCATTCCCGTTATTCTCACTTTATGTCGCTAAGACAACTAACATAAGGGACCTAGTCTAAGAATATTTCATCGGGGCGACAACACATGCTTCGGGGGTTCCTCAGCAATATAAGTCAAATAAGGCAACCATGAGGGGGATGGAGTACAGCGAATGAACACCCAAGTTCATTAACACCTACAGGTGGCGAACCTGTTAATGTTCCACAAGACTGTCTAGAAAAGTCCGTGGTCGTCATCTAAACTCCGCTAGATGACTGAATCAAAACAACAACGAGGCCTCTCATCTGTTTATTACACACCAATTATCTACCCATGTTCTACCCAACATATTAGTAGATAAAAATATACATTTTTATACATAGTTTAAAAACCTGTATAGCATGCTTTAATCAATACATATTCCACATAACAGATGAGGCACACACACATAACACGTATTTCATAGAAAACAAATCAGATCTATGAGATAGAAGAGAGTGAATATACATTCACACATATAACACAAAATATACACATAACACGTATTTCGTATAAAATACTTCATACTTATGTGTTAGAAGAAAGTAACCACACACTCACACCTATAAACAACAATACATTCAATACACTCAAACCATACTTGTATTATTATCGTGTTTATGAAAGGTAGTATACACTCACTTGATCAGAAGATGATCGGACATCACTACGACTTGCAGAAGTAGTAATCCTCAGCAGATCTGGAAGATCTTCACAAAAATCGAACTTCTTGCGGGCAGAGCTTCGGCTCGGGAACCGCACTTCTCGGGATCTTCGGGATCTCGGGACTTGCCTCAGGGCTCGAGAATAATACCGGGGCTTCGGGGTATTTCTGGCACGCAAATCGATGCAAAACGGGAGAGAGAAGAGAGAAAATAGCAAAAGAACTCGGCTGCCTTCGGATCCTATTTATAGGAGGCTAGAGCCTCGGAGTACGCGGGGCGTACAGGTCCGAAATCGTTATGGCGTTCGTCATCTGAAGAACTCGAGTGCGAGGGTCTTCATGCTTCGCTGTACGCGGGGCGTACTTCGGATCAGATCGGTGACTCCTTCGGATAATGTCGGATTTTCCATTTAAAATTAAATATAAATTATTTAATAAACTTCGGAAATTCATATCTTCTTCATACGAACTCCGTTTTCGACGTTCTTTATATCCACACGAAGGTGAGACTACGGTCTACAACTTTCATTTAGACTCCGTCAGCTAATTTTAACTTTATTTTTATTATTTATTTTTAATAGGCCGGGACAGAAAACTTCGTTATAAATTCATAACTTCTTTGTTTGACGTCCGTTCACGCCTAACTTTTTATCGCTTCAATACCAACAACGAGACCTTCGATACTCGTTTAGATTGCTTCGGCTAAAAACCCTTCGATCTCAAATCGAGTATTTCAGGCTGCACACCGCTAAGCCGAAACTTCGATAAATCATAACTTCCTCATACGAAGTCAGATTTGGGCGTTCTATATATAATCGGAAACCTCGTTTCAACTACTACAACATTAACCAAAGATATCAAGTTTATTTTACACTTAAATTTTGACGTTTATTTTTATTTCTTAATTAATCAAACCACATAATTAAGCAATTAAGCACAAAACACATAATACTCAAATAATACAATCTTATTATTTCAAAACGGGTTACAAAGGTTAACCTAGACCATTACATTGCTAAAAATGGCAAGCCCGGAAACACAGGCGTTACAATTCTCTGCACCTTAGAATGATTCCGTCCGCAGAATCACACATGAACAAACAAATGCGGAAAGCGACTCAACATGTCACTCTCCGTCTCTCAAGTGAGATTCGGCCCATTCGTGTGTTTCCATCGGACAAGCACTAATTCGACCATCTTGCGTCGCAACTTCTTAGTCTTTCGGTCAACAATTGCCTTTGGTTCTTCAATCAACCTTTTGTTCTCATCAATTCTCAATTCATAAATTGGAATTATATCGGGAACTTCTCCCGTGAACATCCTCAAATAACACACATGAAAAGTGTTGTGAATTCCATTCAGTTCTTCGGGTAATTCGAGCTTGTAAGCTTGGTTCCCAACCCTCTGAAGAAGTTTAAACGGTCCAATAAACCTTGGACTCAACTTTCCCCTTTTACCAAATCTTATAAGTCCCTTCCACGGCGAGACTTTAAGCAAAACCGAATGTCCAACCTCAAAAGTCATCGGTCTTCGCTTTTTGTCAGCATAGCTCTTTTGACGATCCTGAGCTGCTAACATTCTTTCCTTAATTATTTTCAACTTTTCAGCAGTTTGATGAACCATCTCCGGTCCCATAAACTGCTTTTCCCCAGCCTCAAGCCAACAAGACGGCGTACGACACTTCTGTCCATACAAAGCTTGATAAGGTGCCATCTTAATGCTCGAGTGAAAACTATTATTGTAGGAAAATTCTACCAATGGTAAATGTTCATCCCAATTACCTAGGAATTCCATGGTACATGCTCTCAGCATATCTTCAAGTTTTTGTATCGTTCTTTCACTCTGACCATCAGTCTGCGGATGGTAAGCTGTGCTTAAACATAACTTGGTACCCATTTCCTCTTGTAGACTTTTCCAAAACCTTGAGGTGAAACGGCTATCACGATCTGATACAATCGTCAACGGAACACCGTGAAGCCTCACAATTTCCTTCACGCAAGAATTCGCAAGCTTTTCCATAGACCATTTCTCCTTGGCTGCTATGAAATGCACACTCTTAGTGTATCGATCAACGACCACCCAAATCATGCCGTGACCATTCTTTGTTCTGGGCAGTTTAGTGACAAAATCCATAGCAATGTCTTCCCACTTACCCATAGGCACAGGCAATGGTTCTAAACTCCCGTACGGTTTCTGATGTTGTGTCTTTACTCTCGCACAAGTCACACACTCAGCCACATACTCTGCAACATCAAGCTTCATCGTCGGCCACCAGTAGTAGGGTTTTAGGTCCCTATACATTTTAGTGCTACCAGGATGAATTGAGTACATGGTTTTGTGAGCTTCTTCCATCAGAAGATCCCTAATTCCTCCTGACTTAGGTAGCAAAATACGATCTTGGAATACCTTCAGTCCATGACCGTTTGTACCAAACACCAACGTTTTACCCAAACGTTCCTCCTTTCGGTCATTTTTCTCAGAAGATTCTTCTTGAGCTTTCTTTATACTTTCCACAATGGTCGAGACAACTTCAATTCTCAACGCTCTTGGCCTTTTCCTTTCAAGATTAACTTTCTGACTGAGAGCATCAGCAACAACATTAGCTTTACCGGGGTGGTAAAGTATCTTGCAGTCGTAGTCTTTAAGTAATTCTAGGCAGCGTCGTTGCCTCATATTCAATTCCTTCTGATTAAAGAGATATTGGAGACTCTTATGATCAGTGAAAAGTTTGCACTTCGTTCCATAGAGGTAATGCCTTCATATTTTCAGAGCGAAAACTACCGCTGCCAACTCCAAATCGTGAGTCGGATAATTCTTTTCATGCTCCTTCAGCTGTCGAGACGCATATGCTATCAGCTTTTCTCTTGGGGTCAAAACACAACCCAATCCAACACCAGACGCATCGCTATAAACAGCGAAGTCTTCAACTCCATCGGGTAAAGAAAGTATCGGTGCCTCGCATAGCTTCTTCGTTAGTTTCTCGAATGCTTCTTTATGCTTATCACTCCAAGCATAAGTAGCTCCTTTGTGGGTCAAAGTTGTCAATGGAGTAGCAATCAAAGAAAAGCCTTGGATAAACCTTCGGTAATATCCGGCTAATCCTAAAAAGCTTCGAATCTCCGTGGGACTTTTCGGTTGTTCCCACTTCATTACAGCTTCAATCTTTGCCGGATCAACCATTATCCCTTCTTGGTTGACCACGTGACCCAAGAATTGGAATTCACGAATCCAAAAATCACATTTGGAGAACTTTCTATACAGCTTCTCCTGCTTCAAAACTTCCAACACTTCTCGCAAGTGTCTGCCATGCTCCTCTTGGCTTTTTGAGTAAATCAGAATGTCGTCTATGAACACTATCACAGATTTATCAAGGAACGGGTTACAAACCCTATTCATCAAATCCATGAACGCTGCTGGAGCATTGGTTAGTCCAAACGACATAACCAAGAACTCGTAGTGTCCATATCTAGTTCTAAATGCAGTCTTCTCAATATCTTGCTCTCTTACTTTTAGCTGATGATATCCTAACCTTAGATCGATCTTCGAGAAATAGATCGAACCTTGCAATTGATCAAACAGGTCATCAATCTTCGGCAACAGATATCTATTCTTTATTGTTGCCTTGTTCAGCTCTCTGTAATCGATGCACATTCTCATACTTCCATCTTTATTCTTCACGAATAACACCGGAGCTCCCCAGGGCGATGAACTAGGTCTAATGAAACCTTTGTCCAATAACTCCTGAAGTTGCATCATCAGCTCCTTCATCTCCGTCGGTGCTAATAGGTAAGGTGCTTTTGCTATTGGCGTGGTTCCTGGTAACAAGTCAATTCTGAACTCCACTTGTCTATCATGTGGTAATCCAGGAAGATCTTCGGGAAATACTTTCGGATACTCACACACCACTGGAATACTCTGTATCACCTTCTTTTCTTTCTTAGTATCAATCACGAATGCTAAATATGATGTACATCCCTTGGTCAAACACTTTCTGACTTTCATTAGGGAAATGATTCCAGAATTCACTCGCCGTTTGTCCCCATACACCATAAATGAATCTTTCCCAGGCGAGTTTACTTTAACTATCTTCTTCTTGCATAAAATTTCGGCATCATTGGCGCTAAGCCAATCCATTCCCAACACGATGTCGAAACCATTTAGTTCGATAGGCAATAATTCCTCACGAAACTTATTCCCATTAAGGTCGATTAAGATGTTTTTCATACGATGGCTAACAGGTACAAACTTGCCACTAGCTACTTCGACTAATAAAGCATTATCTAGTCTATCAACAGGCAAAGCTAGCTTTCTACCAAACTCATGCGAAATAAAGGAGTAGTTGGCTCCAGAATCAAACAAAATTTGAGTAGGTAATTCGTTTACGAGAAAGGTACATGAAGCGACATCCGCTTCATCTTTCGCAGCCTCAAGTGTCATCTGGAAGGCTCTCGCCTTCGGCTTTGGTGGAATGTTGGGCCTAGCTGCCTCCTTCTTCTTTGGACAGTCTTTCAAAATGTGCCCCTCTTCATTACAACCAAAACACATCCTTTTGTTGTTCGGACACTCATTGGCAAAATGTCCGACCTTTCCACACTTGTAGCAGGTCACATCCTCGCTACATTTCCCAAAGTGCTTTTTCTTACACTTATCACACCACTTCGCTTCGCCTCCTTTTCCTCCAAACTTTTTCGAATAAGATTTCGAAAATTTGCCTTTCTTACCGGAACCAGATGTTCCCTCAAACTTTCTTTTCTCACCAACCTCAACCTTGACGGTGGTTCTCCCCGTAATCATGTTCTCAACAGACTTGGCAGCCCAGATAGCTGCGTCTAGAGTATGTGCCTGACGTACTGGCACCTCATACTCCCATGGGAATCCCTTCGCATACCGGTCCACCTTTGTCAGCTCATCTGGGACGATACGCAAGGCAAACTCCATCTTATTGGTGAAGTTATTGGTGTATTCATCAACTGACATGCTGCCTTTCGTCGATGCCAAAAACTTATTCTCCAACTCCAACAGATTTTGAGCCGAGCAGAACTTGCGCTTGAACTGCACCAAGAATTCTGCCTATGACAATTGCAGTGGCTCATTAGGGCTTAAAGTCTTCCCTAGAGTGTTCCACCAACGAACGGCTCCACCTCAGAACTGACACACTGCATAGATAGTTTGCAACTTACCTCTGCAGCCACAAGTCATGAAGGCTAACTCCATTTTAGAGATCCAATCCATAACCCCAATCAGATCCTCCTTTCCATTGAAGGTCGATGGTTTGCAAGTTAGAAAGTCCTTGTACTTGCATCCCATTCCATCATGGTTATCTTGCCTAACTATCGGTGGGTTGGCTTGACCAACAGACCCACTGAAGTTTCCACCTTCCGAGTGCCCTTCATTTAATTCGGGCTCTTCCACACATATTGACAGTTCTTCACGATTCTGTTGAAGCAACTGTCTAGTTTCATCCATCTGACGATCCAACATCGTCTGAATCATCATTTGCACACCAGCCATGGTTATTGGCTCAGGTGCTGCTGCTACGACAGGTATTTGCTCAATCACTGGTGGTTGATTCCTGTTTTCGTCAGCATTTCCAACTCCACTTCTTGTTCTCACCATTTTCATCTACACACCGAATAAGGTGAAATTAGATCCTCAATCACGATATATATTCAAATCATCCTTATCACTCCGAAACGTTTACATGCTAGTTCTAATATCGTAGACGTACGCTTAGAATCCTACACACATAAAGTTTCTAGATCCGGTCGGCAACAGACCATAGATCCGAACAAATCATATCATATATGGCAACATATAATATTTAGCACATAAAGCATTTTAGGCAACTTTCCTAAAATAAACTAGTGCTCGTGTCTAAAACATAACCGACACATATCTCAAAACTTCACTTAGCATTTTAAGTTTAAGTCTAGAAATCCTACAAATTCCTAGTTCGCTTAAACTAATGCTCTGATACCAACTGTGACATCCCCAAAATCTCGGCCAGAAAAGACCGATTTTCATTTATGATTTTAAATAATTTTAGAGTAAATCCTTTTGATTTGAAAGAGTTGCGGAATTTGTTCCCAAAAACAAAACATGATAAAACAATGTTTACCAAAGCATTTCATAAAAGAAATGTATTTTCATTATATAATCAAAAGTCGGGGTGTCATGTTCCGATACAGACCAATAAGCATAAACGATAACATTACAAGTCATTCAACAAATATATACATATACAGACTTGTAAACAAAACAACTTGATGGTTCATCCATCTTATGCCCTCGCGCCACTTCCTGTAATACAAATAAAACTGAGTGGGTCAGGCTTGGGAGCCTGGTGAGCATATAGGGTTTTCAACCCACAATAAATAATCATATTTAATTTTCACCAACCAACAATAACCCAATTACCCATTCCCGTTACTCTCACTTTATGTCCCTAAGACAACTAACATAAGGGACCTAGTCTAAGAATATTTCATCAGGGCGACAACACATGCTTCGGGGGTTCCTCAGCAATATAAGTCAAATAAGGCAACCATGAGGGGGATGGAGTACAGCGAATGAACACCCAAGTTCACTAACTCCTACAGGTGGCGAACCTGCTAATGTTCCACAAGACTGTCTAGAAAAGTCCGTGGTCGTCATCTAAACTCCGCTAGATGACTGAATCAAAACAACAACGAGGCCTCTCATCTGTTTATTACACACCAATTATCTACCCATGTTCTACCCAACATATTAGTAGATAAAAATATACATTTTTATACATAGTTTAAAAACCTGTATAGCATGCTTTAATCAATACATATTCCACATAACAGATGAGGCACACACACATAACATGTATTTCATAGAAAACAAATCAGATCTATGAGATAGAAGAGAGTGAATATACATTCACACATATAACACAAAATATACACATAACACGTATTTCGTATAAAATACTTCATACTTATGTGTTAGAAGAAAGTAACCACACACTCACACCTATAAACAACAATACATTCAATACACTCAAACCATACTTGTATTATTATCGTGTTTATGAAAGGTAGTATACACTCACTTGATCAGAAGATGATCGGACGACACTAGGACTTGCAGAAGTAGTAATCCGCAGCAGATCTGGAAGATCTTCACAAAAATCGAACTTCTTGCGGGTAGAGCTTCGGCTCGGGAACCGCACTTCTCGGGATCTTCCGGATCTCGGGACTTGCCTCGGGGCTCGAGAATAATACCGGGGCTTCGGGGTATTTCTGGCACGCAAATCGATGCAAAACGGGAGAGAGAAGAGAGAAAATAGAAAAAGAACTCGGCTGCCTTCGGATCCTATTTATAGGACGCTGGAGCCTCGGAGTACGCGGGGCGTACAGGTCCGAAATCGTCATGGCGTTCGTCATCCGAAGAACTCGAGTGCGAGGTTCGTCATGCTTCACTGTACGCGGGGCGTACTTCGGATCAGATCGGTGACTCCTTCGGATAATGGCGGATTTTCCATTTAAAATTAAATACAAATTATTTAATAAACTTCGGAAATTCATATCTTCTTCATACGAACTCCGTTTTCGACGTTCTTTATATCCACGTGAAGGTGAGACTACGCTCTACAACTTTCATTTAGACTCTGTCGGCTAATTTTAAATTTATTTTTATTATTTATTTTTAATAGGCCGGGACAGAAAAACTTCGTTATAACTTGATAACTTCTTCGTTTGACGTCCGTTCACGCCTAACTTTTTATTGCTTCGATACCAACAACGATACCTTCGATCCTCGTTTAGATTGCTTCAGCTAAAAAGCCCTCGATCTCAAATCGAGTATTTCAGGCTGCACATCGCTAAGCCGAAACTTCGATAAATCATAACTTCCTCATACAAAGTCAGATTTGGGCGTTCTATATATAATCGGAAACCTCGTTTCAACTACTACAACATTAACCAAAGATATCAAGTTTATTTTACACTTAAATTTTGACGTTTATTTTTATTTCTTAATTAATCAAACCACATAATTAAGCAATTAAGCACAAAACACATAATACTCAAATAATACAATCTTATTATTTCAAAACGGGTTACAAAGGTTAACCTAGACCATTACATTGCTAAAAATGGCAAGCCCGGAAACACAGGCGTTACATAACGACTCACTTGAATATGATATATTTACTAGAAATTTATGTAAGGAAAACCTCATAAGTAACTTTTGGCACGTTGTGTTAACTGTCCTACATGAGATAGGTGATAGTCCGCATTTGTTGTGTTGACTGTCCTACATGAGATAGGTGATGATCCGCATTTGTTGTGTTGATTGTACTTTTTCATTGCATAGAATGTCCACAATTGCCAAGTTAACTCCTTCTCCTAACAAGTATAGAGTCGAAACACTACTATTTTACAAATTAAAAAGCGGAGGACTCTATGGGAAACATTTTTAAAGGATTTTGAAAACGATAAACTAACCTACACATATACATAGTTCGAACTAGAATTTCGAATATTTTGTAGCAGAAAATATAGGATTTTCTAGAGAAAATAGTTTTCTATGATTTCGATAACGATAAACTAGAAGAACACTCAATTTTACTCGATAAGAGGAACAAGATTTTCAACCATATTTTCCTTTTGAAATAAGGGATTATTATTGAAACAGTAAACTATTACTATTCAAAAGAACTATTCTCATACACAGTTCACTTTTACAAATCATACTACTTTCAAAATCACTCCTTATAAGGATGAACAAAACTTATGACATACACATATATGTCCATGATTTTCAAGGCAAGACTTCAAACGATTTCATGGAAAATATCGGATTTTCTGGAAGTACAATGAGAACAATTCTAAACAAGCGTAAACAATTTTATACAAAAATGCTTATGAACTCACCAACTTTTTAGTTGACGCTTTTCAGAACGACTTGTATTCTTAGGGATCTAGTAAGCAAGTAACAAGGGACGCTGATGCAAGACCATTTAGCTGAAGTTTGGATTCTTTTCTATTTATCTATCTTTTGTACTAGAAGAACTAATATAATATGTAAACCATGTAAGTTTGTTATCTCAATGTATGATGTTTGGATTGCTCTGTTTCATTTATATTCAATTGTTATGATACTGCACAATGAAGTCACCCACCTCCAGACGTTTCCGCCATCTGGTCCGGGGGTGTGACTGATTGGTATCAGAGCATTGTTTATAGTGAACTGGTATATCTAGCCATACAAGATATACAACTAAAAATACAATGGGACTAAAACAAACTCTACCTAAAAGTATACTCTAAGAAGATAAGTATTTTACTAAATTATACATAGTTACTAACCCAATATCATCACGAGAAGAAGCCAAAAGTAACTAAATGTTGAACACTACAGTCAAACCTGGGCATTTATGTAATCATATCTGGGATAAATATAGCCTGATCAACTATATTCATTTGAGATATGACAACATGTGCTTGGAAGTGATGGTGGTGTCGCAACAAACCTAAAACCTACCAACTATGCGCACAAGAGAATACTAGAATTCGAACATCAAGTTTAAAATACTATAAGAGTATTTTAGGATACTATAAACCGCCCTCACACCTAAACTATCCATGTATATCTCGAGCCGCGTCACTTGCACAAACGACATAGTTGAAATTCCCCCACCAAGAATTCTACTACCCTATCACGTGATTTGTGGATGGAGCAAGGAGAGACCGAAAGAAGCCCAAGGGGAAAATCCGGAAGTGGATCCTAAGGAACACCAAGGGATGAATCGTGAAAGGGTGGATTCCGAATAAGAACCCAGCATGGATAAAAGCGCCAAGGAAACCCTTGACAAGCTTTACCCAACTGAGAGTAGACCCGAGACCCTTTCACCTTCCTCTTCCCAGATACATAAACACCCTAAATAGGTACTCCTGGAATAGACATACCTAGAAATAAAACGCTACCCACGCAAAAACAAGTTGAGAAATTGGCTCCTATCAAATTTAGGGCGTATCTCCACAAAAGACAACCCATAATCGACTTGCACCGAACTCTGATAGCCAACACCCTCATAAATCAGGCATCACCTCTGTCTAGACCACAAGCAATCCAAATTGACTCCCGGTTTCCAACCCTCTGCAATGGAGTAATGGAGGCCATAAGCAAAGCCCAGCGTGCAACAGTGTAAATCCGATCCTCACAAGTAACAAGAACACCATTCCCAATGCCTTACGAAACCCACCAGTAGGAACCAGAAAACTATGTAGACCATGTACACTCTTTAAAAGAGAAAATGGTCATTTGGAGACCACAACTTATAGCAATCAAGGCGAGGATAGCCTTAGTAGCATAAGGAACGCAAAGAAAAGGGGGCACCCATAATATAAGTGAAATGTCTAAGAACTTTGTACGCCAAAAGAGGATCACCACACTACTCGCTTCAGGTTCATAATGCCTTTAATCGCAACCAGTGGTAGTAAACCAAGAGGAGTAAACCCCCCTCCCCCCGCCCCCAATAATCCATACAATCGAATCCATTCACCATATTTCTAGCTATGTGCTATTATGACAGACTTTACATCAGACAATATATGTTCCCACTCTCTACCATAACTGCATCATGGGGATGTAGGTTGACCCGATTAACACCAGTACGTTAAGATTATACGAGTAAACTCACTTGAAACTAACTATGAGTACTCAAAAGCTCACTTTTCGTGTGCAACAGAGTTATGTCTTCTCATTAAGGTAACTAGTACCCCGACCAGGCACCGGTCCTACGAATAAACTCAACCACTTTCCAAGCCATTGTAACAGTGGTCGTGGCATCTGTCATGGCATACTTCAATGCCAACAACACAAATGCAGTTGGAGGCAGTGTCGGTAACTTCAACCGTAACAATAACCAAGGAAACCAACGAAGAACAACACACCCATGCACTCAAAAACCTAAAGCTAAGAACAAGAAATGAAAGATCAGGAATGAAAAAGGAGGTAGTTCGACTCAGAGGCTTACTAAGAGGCAACAAGCGGGATCAGTCCCTACCACTACTAACTCTACTCCTCCCACATCAAGACAATCATACCTTGGGAACAATCCGCCTTGAAACAAGTGCAAACACCATCATTGGGGAGCATGCCAGACATTTCGTTGTAAAAGGTGCAACAAGATGGGATACACCTCCCGCTACTATAGGGCCCTGGCCCCATTCGTCACCCCAACTCCCAACCCAGAAGTAAGTCCAGCTTGTCACAACTGCGGTGCAACAGGACATCTCAAGAGTGATTTTCCAACAGAGATGACTACCGAAGGAGTCGACGACTAGACAGGAGTTGACGACAAGGAACCCTACCGCAGCTTTTGGTATGTTCCACGATAAACTTAAGCATTGAACTAACACAAAAGTTTTTGTTAATTAAAAATATAATCCAAAAACTATTCTCTTGTTAGAGCCAATCCTGTAATCACGGGAAGCTAGGGATCCTCACTAATGGACCATGATGGTTCCCTATGAACGTTAGTATCGTATATAGTTAGGATTCCATAAACTAAGAGCGTGCGACCCCGCATCTTTTTCCTGTCCCTGGTCTAAATGTTGATTGGGACCGAACCCCACGGTGAATTACCTTTTAAAACCCTAAGTATGTGCGGTTAGGTCACATCTATCTATAGTGGAAGGACCTGGCAGAATTCAGATTACGAATTTCCTTGCCTTATAACAACACCCTCGTGTCGCCAAGAACACCTAACAAGAAGAAACGAGCTAGACCCAATGGTAACAATGAAAACGAAAATAGCAACGATAAGGATACGAACATTGAAACCCCAAACAAGCAGAAACGAGATAGGCCCGCTGGTGACAACGAAAATGAAAGTAGCAACGATAAGAACACGAACACAAGAACACCTAACAAGCAGAAACGAGTTAGAACCAACTATAACAACGAAAAAAAACTAGTAACGATAGGAGCATGAACATAAAACACCCTGTCCTTCTTAACAACCAATACTCCCAAAATCGATGTAACACCTGTTGTAACAAGGAATGCAATGCTACCAATTGGCACAGACAGACTGGATCCTAACCTTACAAACCTCGAGCTCTGCAAATAGACCTTCGTCTTACTCAACCGAATAACAAAACTCTTTCAGTTGATAACGACGAAATCCCTATCAACCAGACGCCTAAGTTCTGGTGTATGAAATACCACGCCCCTCCCTAGCCCAATAAAGATTAAAAACCAAAAAGCAAAGGCCATCAAGGGAATCCGAAAGGTTTCCAACCTACCTCCAAATGTTCCTAAAATCCCTTTGGAAGCCTCAACCATGTGCTAAGCAGAGATAAAATCACCCCGACTCCTGGAACCACCCCAATAACCGAACACCCGATACCACTTAACACCGCCACAAGAACAAATAGTGTCTGATCATAAGATCGGCATATTATGTAAAGGAAACATCAGACCCAGTCCCTAACCACAGGAAGCACCTGTCTAACTCATAAGAGAGAAAGACAAAATTTTCATAAGCACCACTGAATACGAGTAAACCAAACAAACCCATCCTCAAGGATCGATACTCCCTACCCTGAATTGGAGGTTCGCTCAACCACCAGCAAAGGAATGGCAGAGGCCGACCTACCATTAGGTTGGAAAGAAAACCCTAGGGAGAAAACTCCCAAGATAATCTAAGACTCATGAGGCCAACTACATCACGCAAACTCAACCTTGGTGGCCATAGTACCAACTCTTAAGGCCAAGAAAACTCTACTTCTAGGACACTAGGATCCCCATCCCTAGAAGGCCACTCCAAAGTTATCACCTAGAAAGGCCTGATAACTCATAGTCTCCAATTAACCTAAGAACCCAATTGCAGACATTCCACATCCCATGTATTCAACACTCATAAGTGTCGGACCACCGAAGCCCTAGAAATCACACTGGACAAGATCGAGGTAAACAAAAATCCGCACCCCAAAGTGAAGCAGGTGTAATTGGGACATTAACAATGTTTGGGATACCCACCTGCCTCTACTCGAGTACATATATAACAAAAACTGCCACCTAAGCATAGGAGTTGTGCTCTGTGTGGCCCTGCATGGCCGGAAGTGCAGATCATTCTCTGTCGAGCTAAGGAAAGAGACACTCAACTGACAAGAAGATAAACGCCCAATAGCACAATCCCTAGACCCAAGATTATTTGAGAAACCACGGGAAGGATAGTCCAAACCCGAACACGATTCCAGATATCGTAAAGCCGACAAGAGAACTATGCAGATAGCATATTAAAACCTTGGAATCCCAAGTAGGGGACCAGAGTATTCTTAAAGATCTTCCCTAAGGGAAGGATGACACGATTTGAAAGGGAAGGTAAACCAAATCCCTGACGCATGAGACCATTTGAGATCTTCACACGAATCGGCTCGGTAGCCTTCAAACTCCAACTACCGTCCCAACATAGTACCTCCTGTGTTTCATGTGTCGAACATAGGAAGTGTCTATCAGACAAAACCCTACCAGTCCCACTAGACAAGAATAAGTGAACTAGAACCTCCTAATAGTTGATTAGTCTATCGTAACTATGGATAGAAAACTTAAGCACACGAAAACAAAGCCGCATTCCGATGATGAAGGTTCAAAGGAACGCTAGGTGTGAGCCGGTATTCACTTTGGAATGCAAATACCAAATAACTCAAAGTACCCTCACCTATTTCCGCATTCATGACCCTATCTTTCAAAAGAATTTCAGGACGAAATTCCCACTAACGGGGGATGATGTTACAACTATCCTTTTTGGCAAGTAAATTTCGTCCTCAAGCAGCCACGTAGTGTTAGAATGCAAATCTATCCAATTATATTGAATCTCTCCTAAATTTCTCCAAGTATGTGAAATCTCTCCCACATCTCTCCAAGTATGTGAAATCTCTCCAAGTATATTGAATCTCTCCGAAATCTCTCAAAATATGTGAAATCTCTACAAGTATATTGAATCTCTCCAAAATCTCTCGAAGTATGTGAAATTTCTCCCAAATCTCTCCATGTATCTCAAATCTCTCTAAGTACCTCCTCAGTCAAAAACAACTCAAAACCGGAAGAGGAAACCCCAACAGGACCCTCTTCGTCCGGAACCTTCTTGGACCTGAACCACTCGTCCTGAACCCTCTTGGTCCTAAACCTCTTATCCAGAATGTCTTCTAAGGAGCCAAGATGAAATAGCTTCGAACCCCCCCACCCCTTCGGAATTCAGTGAGGAATCCGGAATGCCCATGTTTTGCTTCGCATAATCTCGCACGCCCGGAAGGGTGAAGCCTTACTTTGGACCTCGCACATAGGAAGCATCCGGATCCGGACAATTTCGCAGCTCAGCACCTTCTTGACACCAGAAAACCTTTATTTTATGCCAAATTTGATTATTTAAATCATGTTTTCATAAAATAAAAGTTTGGGATTTAGGAAGATCTTACCCTAAATCAAGATAAGGACAAAGAGGTTGAATTTGTGATTTGATGAAATCCTCATTTCCCATGCAAATCGCTGTATCCCATGCTTTACCCACCAAATATGCATGCATGGACCAGTAGATCCCCATGCACCAAAGATTCCTCTATTTTTCTTATACTCTTAAGCACTGCAGTAGAAAGATTGGGTTTTTCACATTTCCTCTCATCTTCTCTCACATCCTCATCTCCAAAGCAAGAACAAGGAATCTTGCTGAAAGGAATCTTCTCTCACATACTCATCTCCACTCATCTAAAATTTTTAGTATTTCAAGATGAATCCATAATATTTTATTCATAATAATATGTGATAATCACCTTAAAGAAAACATTTTCCCAAGAGAAGTTCCTCATTTCAGCCAAAGTTTAGGCTTGGAATCTCCACTCCACCACTCCAAACATCTCCTCAACCAACTCAAGGTGAGCTTCATACCCCACCTTTTTCAATGTTTTAATGTTTTGGGGGGAGAGTACAAGTGAAATCTTGCCTAAATACTTAGATAATTGCATGTATACATATGTTTGTATGAGTGTGTGAAATATTTTTAAATTATTATTTTAGTAATGTACTCATGAACGTAAGAATTCACAACATCATGAAGAACAGAGGATACTTAGTGTACAAAAGAGCATCCCAACTATTGGGTGTGTCCAATTTAACCCCTTTATATATGCTTTCATGTGTAGAGATAAAAGTTATAAAAGGGACCTTGATAAGTGGAGACCATTTCTAGTAATTTTTCCGAAAATTGAAACCTTGTAACTATTTGCAAACTATCAGGAAGTATTTTATAAATATTCGACATAAAAGATGGCATCAAGAAGATATACAAATAGAGCCTTTATGACAGATGTTGAATCAAAAAAGTGACCCTCTTGAACTTCAGCTACCGCAGCCTCCAAGCCACCACAGTCAAGCAGTCTCTTCATCAATCATCATCCGAAGTCCTCAGCACCGCAGTCTCTATCTTTATTCAGTTTTCTTTGTCTTTTCTGTAAAACAATCTATTGTCCAGTATGCCTTGCATGGCTACTCTTAGAGTTGTAAATCTGTTATCTTTTGAGTTTCTATAGATAGAGCTCACTCTCATGTATTAAGTACACAGTGAACATCGCATCCATTTCTAATACACATCTCAAAGTTCTCATTCTATCTTACTTATCCAATCTTCTTACTCTCATAATCAATCATTATATCTCTTCGAAGCAAGTCTCTTTTGACTTAATCACTAAGTTTGATCTCACTTACTAACTTGGTTTGAATGCATTCCTCATTATGAACCAGCTTAAGTGTATACTTGAAATAACAACTATTGTCATTTACATTCCTTTACTTTTCCACATCTAACTCACTAACTCACTAACTTCTAACTCTTAATATTATTGTTGGGCTAACAGATCCTTCGAGATTAACTATTCCGCTATATACTTGTTCTATCGTTTTTTCAAGTGTGTCTCAAAGTTTTTCTCTCAACAATTGGTATTAGAGCCATAGTGGTTGCTTTTTGGAAATCGAAACTTTGATTTTTCGAAGAGCTTTCTATACCACTTAAGCTCATTTCTAAAACTCAAAAAAAAATCTTCAAAAATGGCACAATCGTTATCACTGAAAGTCTCCAATAGTGTTGGTGGTTCTAATTGAGCCCCAATACTGGTTGCAAATTAATATCATCACTGGTCACAAAGGATGGAAAGAAATCTCAGAAGACTTGGTAGAGATGTTTGGCGATCTATAGAAGAAGGACCACATTTCCCAGTCCTTACACCAGCCCAAACTGATGGAGCCACAGCAAGGCTAGGAGGAGGTCAACCAGCTTTGAACCGTCCCACCAAAGATGATATCGACAAGATGGAAAATGATGCTATTGCCTTTTATGAAATCTCTTCTGGAGTTGATCCTGACAACTTCGACATTATCATAAACTGCAAATTAGCAAAAGAGATCTGGGATGTTCTCAAAAACCTGTATGAAGGTTCAGAGCAAGCTCAAGACAAGAAGCTCACGACGGCACTCAATGAGTTCAACAAGTTCAAAGCTCTCACTGGTGAAAGTTTGGAAGACTCCTTTAAGAGATTCAACTTGATTGTCACAAAAATGTCCAATACGGGACCGTCCGCAGCAATCATAAAACAAATCTATAGTTCCTTAATGGCTTAGGATGACATTGGACAACAGCTAAAATGATTGTTCAAGGAGACAGGAAGATTCACTCGTTGTACCTCTATAAGCTCTATAGAGAATTGCAAGCTCAAGAGTCCACTGTACTCAAGGACTGTTCAGACTTCGGAGGTTCACTTGCTCTTGTAGCACAATCACCTCACACTCAAATATATCCCACCTCGTATGACTCACCACCGCAGTCATATGAAGCTGACTCAGAATATGACGATGAAGAAGAGTTTCAGAATGCCATCGCCCTTATTAGTCAAAAAATTCAATCTCTTACCACCTTCATTTCGTATAAACCAAAAGTACAACCGACCACCTTTTAACCGCAACTTTCAAGACAATCACTTTCGTTCCACCAAGAATCCTCTCCCTCCACCGCAGCCTCAGAAAACATAGTCTAACGACGTACCACCGCAGTCTCAATCAACTGACTCCGGTACTTATTTAGAAGACAAAAGTGACATTGTTATATGTCACAAGTGCAACAAAGAAAACCATTTTGCCAAGGATTGCAAGGCAAATGTAGTAAAAGACAGAGCCTTCTATCTCAGGATGGCTCAAGAAATGGAGGACAAAGAGAAGGGAAAAGCCTATGTTGCTCAAGTAAAAAGGAATCATCAAGTGTGGTCATCAGGAGATGTAGATGAAGACAATCATAGTAAAGGAAAAGGCAAGATCTGTATGGTAGCAACTGCTGATGAAGACGGCTCAACCAAGATAAAGAAGAACCATTGCTATATGGTGAAAGAGGGAACTCTCAACATTATGGAACAGGTAAAACTTATGATTCAAACTTTAAATTACAACATGCATGACTGTCAACCTTTCATAGACACACTCAATGACACATGTGCTGCCGTCCTTAAAGACTAGAATAAAGCATTAGTTGAGAAGAACATCGCATCGTAGGAAATGTTCCACGTTAGAGGACATTTGGACAATAAGAGACTCAAAATGGCAATGTTAGAGAAGGACTTGATGCTAGAAAAAGATGCTAGAATGTTAAGTGGAACACAACTAGAGATAGCTGTAAATCAGAGAGATTTAGCGCAGAGTGAAATTGTACGCTTAAATCTTTTAATTGAAAAGATTTTTAATGAAAGCGAAGCCATTGAGAATCTAGTTAATAATTGGAATGGTGATAACACTTTCAATTGGGGTTCGTCCAATGGGTACCCAACCGTAACGGACTCCTCACCTCGATTCACATCGGAACGTCCTGACGTCCCTCCAGACCGCAACTTTTTGTTTCCAGTCAATGACAAAACATTTCCTGAGGATATCCAAGCTCATTTTGGTAAACTCCATGATCTGAGTAATAACTGTGTTATCGAGGAAATTCTCCCTGAGTAATCTAATCATGTTGATAACATAACTCGTTCTGATTCTCATACATCATCCGTAGTTGATGAGGAAATTGTTGTAGAAAGTCCTGAAGTCACATTGGACTTCCCATCTATGCAGTCTGACCGCAGTGTTCCTAACCGCAGTCATGAACTACAATCTGTCCCATTACCTAGTATTAAATGTCCCACTAAAGTGTCCACCAAGACTTACTCTGCGGTTGTTCAAAGCATTACACCGCAGACCATAGTCAAAAGTTCTGTGACTATTGAACCAATTAATCATGAATTACCAATCGAAAATTTTGAAATTGGTCCATGTTCTAAAAGTCCTGACTTCTCTAGTTCGGATGAATCAAGTCTATGTCTTTCAAAATCTCCAAAAGATTTAAGGAAACCGCAATTAAATGTCACTGACTGCGGTTCTCCTAAGACCGAAGCAAAAAGAGCTTTTAAAGAAGAATTTCGCTCCTGTGGAAAGCAACGGGAAATTCATTCAAAACAAAAGAAATTTGTTTAATATCCCAAGTCAAAGAGTCCAGAAAAACTTTTTTTCTCAAATTATCACTTCAAATCAACTGTTTCCAAGAAAACAAAAAGGAAGGAATTCACTGTTTCTAACACTGCTCAGAAATCATCTGACACTAAGGATAAGTCTTTTCGATAAAATCGTTTTCAGGTCTATTCTTTAGACAATCCAAAATGGAAAGATATTCTACCTACTCCGACCCTTCCAAAGTCACTTTCAAAAACTCAAAAATGGAAAGGAATTTTGCCAACTCCGGCACTAAAAAGGTCACCTCAAGAGTTTAAGAAATCACCTTACAAAAGGCCTGTATGTGTCTATACACCTGCAAAACCTGCAAAAAACACTTTTTCAAAACACATAAACAAAAAGGTTAAATCTTACAATCCTCGGACTGCACAAAAACATACTTTTTCCTCAAAACCACAGACTAAGCCAAATGTTAGGGGAAATGATAAAAAGTTCACGTGTCAATGTCAGTGTCAAAAGATCTTCTCTCATGACAAAACTCATTGTTCTCAAAAGACTCGTAACTATCCACAATCTCAGAAAACTCCAAAAAATCTCAAACACCCAGGACTAGGCTTGAAAGTTGACTTAAAACCTGTCCCTGCAACCTCACATCATGCATCAATTAAAACATCGTATGTGACTCCGGGCTCCAAACTCTCTTGGGTGCCTAAATTAACCACTTAACTTATGTAGGCTTTGTGCAAGGAGGATCAAGAAGAAGAATGGTTGATCGAAAGTGTCTGCTCCTTGCACATGAACGGAAGGTTAGAATACCTTCGGGATTTCAGGCCTATATGCAATGGTGGAAATGTTACATTCGACAATAATGCGAATGGAATCATCTGAGGTTATGGTGTACTCACTACGGGGAACTTCTCAATTCAGAAGGTTGCTTATGTAGAAAGCCTTAAATACAATCTCATCAGTGTTGGCCAAATATGTAAGGCAGGCCATCGAGTGGAGTTTGATGATCAATTATGTTACATCATGACGAGTGATAGAAGCACCTGCTTAATCAAGTCACGATCCGAAGGCACCATGTATCCATTGGATGTCTCTCTCATCATTGGAAAACCGCAGCTGTGCTTTCTCTCCAAAGCTGTATCCGAAGTAAGCTAGTTATGGCACCGCAAGCTCGCTCATCTTAACTTCAAATACATCAACACCTTGGTCACTGAAGAACTGGTCAGAGGACTACCCATTCTCAAGTTCCGCAATGACACTCTATGTCCTGTTTGTGAATGTGGTAAGCAGTTAAAAGAATGTCACCCTATGGTGATTGACTCTTCTATATCAGAACCACTTGAACTACTCCACATTGATCTCTGCGGTCCATCAACCGTAACCAGTCTCCATCATAAAAATATATATACTAGTTATAGTTGATGATTTCACTCGCTTCACTTGGGTATTCTTCCTTAGACTCAAATCCGAAACACCGCAGATTCTAATAAACTTCATCAAAGAAATAGAACTCCAGATCAAGCTTCCTGTAAGACGTATCCGCAGTGATAATGGCACTGAATTCACTAATCATCCTCTCAACAACTTCTTGGTGTCAAAAGGTATCTCTCATAACTTTTCAGCTCCGTATACACCTCAACAGAATGGTGTAGTAGAGCGAAGGAACCGAACTCTTGTCGAAACAGCCAGATCCATGCTCAACTTCGCACATCTACCTCTTTACTTCTTGGCTGAAGCAGTAGCAACAACATGCTTCGTTCATAACCGAAGCATTATATACAAACGCCTCAACAAGACACCATATGAGGGCCTCAAAAATCGAAAGCCAAATGTTCGATTCTTTCACAACTTTGGATGTAGATGTTTTGTGATCAATAACAGAGACCAGCTTAACAAATTTGCACCGAAGTCTGATGAAGGCATCTTTCTTGGTTACTCCACAAATAAGGTTGCTTATTGGGTTCTCATCAGACGAACGAGGCTAATCATTGAAAGTTTCGATGTGTAGTTCGATGACTCTTACACCCGCAACACCCCTCCATCTACTGAAACCACTGCCATCTTGGAAAGTGACATTCCTGTTTCTTTAGGACCTCTAAACCTAGTTGAAGTCAATTATGATGATCTTTTCGACCCTGTTTAAATGGCCAAACTATCCTCTCAATACTTTTACCTCTCTGGTTGAGGGGGAAATCTCTACTCCGGTTCAAACAACAACCATCGAGGTTCCAGTACTTGATGATGCTCAAGCTCCTATTCTCAGAAAATCATTAGCATCAAACATATCTTCGGATTCGGATGATGAAATCATAGAGAATATTAACACTCGAAATGACTCAAGGATTATTACTCTCCCATCAGTAATCCAGGGGGAACCTTCTCACGTTCTAGAGGAACTCCCTTTAGCAATCCAGGGGGAACCTCTCCAACTACTCAAGAAAATGTCATTCTCGCTCCATCAAGCCAAGATGATTCCATAGGCTGTTCTCAAATCCAGGGGGAACTACCTTCCCCATCCGAAGCAACCTCTGATATTGAAAACATTCCTTCTACCGCAGCTGCTGATCAAATGATGCCTCGTCTACATGTATGGATGAAGGATCACCCACCAGGTCAAATTATTGGCAACCCATTCGCATGTATCCAAACTCGATCTGCTAAGGATTTATCTGATCATTGTCATTATGCATCATTTATGTCCGCAGTCGAGCCTCGATCTATCAAAGAAGCACTATTGGAACTAGATTGGATTTCTGCAATGCAAGAAGAACTGGAAGAATTTGAAAGAAACAAAGTGTGGCAACTTGTTCGCATTCCACAAGGCCATACTATAGTTGGTACAAGATGGGTGTTCAAGAACAAGTTAGATGAATCTGGTTTGGTTATCAGAAATAAGGCAAGACTAGTTGCTAAGGGCTATAGTCAACTAGAAGGCGTTGACTACGATGAAACATATGCTCCGGTGGCTAGAATGGAAGCAATCTGAATCTTCTTAGCATATGTTTCCCATAAAAACATCAAGGTACACCAAATGGACGTTAAGAGCACTTTTCTCAGTGGGGAATTGAAACAAGAGCTTTATCTTCAACAACCTCCCGACTTTGAAAGTATCGAGTTCCCTGATTACTTCTACAAGCTTCAAAAAGTAGTCTACGGTCTGAAGCAAGCCCCTAGAGCTTGGTATGAGACTTTTTTTGAATTCCTAGTCTCTTCAGGCTACAAAAGAGGAGTGATTGATCCCACACTATTTAGAAAAGCAAATGGAATTCACCTTATGCTTGTACAAATATACGTGGATGATATCATCTTCAGATCGACTGATCAAGGAATGGTGGATGAATTTGCTAAGCTCATGACAAAAAAATTTCAAATGAGCATGAATAGAGAGATGAATTTCTTTCTAGGTCTTCAAGTCAATCAAATTCAGCAAGGGATATTCATTCATCAAGAGAAATACACCACTGAACTTTTGAAGAAATACTTTGTGGACAACTGCTCCTCGGCTAAGGTCCCTATGGCCTTCGGATATAAGATCTCTGCTGATCCTTTTGGCGAATCTGTGGATTACAAGACTTATAGAGGTATCATTGGCTCTCTAATGTATCTCACCGCAAGCCGACCGGACATCGTCGTTGCAACTAGTGTATGTGCAAGGTATCAGGCTGACCCAAAAGTGTCGCATATGACCGCAACCAAACAAATTCTCCGGTAACTAAAAGGAAGTAAATCTCTTGGTCTATGGTACCCCGCAGGCAATGACTTCAGTCTTCAAGCATTTACTAATGTGGATCATGCCGGATGCAAACTTGATAGAAAAAGTACATCTAGTGGATGTCAATTTTTAGGAGGTAGACTTGTCAGCTGGTCCTCAAGAAAACAATGTTGTGTTTCTTTGTCTACCGCAGAAGAAGAATACGTGGCCGCAGCCAGTTGTTGTTCCCATGTCCTTTGGATGAAGACACAACTGTTAGACTATGGATATAGAATGCTTCGAATACCAATCTATTGTGATTCTGAAAGTGCCATAGCGACTTCTCATAATCCTATTCAGCACTCCAAGACAAAACATATTGAACTACGGTATCACTTCATCAAAGACCACATTCTGAAAGGTAATATTGAACTCATCTTTGTCCCTACTCATGAAGAGATTGCTGATGTGTTTACAAAAGAACTTGACTCTACCAAACTCAATGTGTTCTTAAAAATGTTGGGAATGATGAATTCGGACCCTAAATTCTTCTTGAATTAACAGGCACCGTAGACCTTCCTGGTATCCATTGCGGTTCTAACTGAAAGTTATTGATAATAGATGGTTTTGGAACATCCTGTGTACCGCAGTCAATGTACCGCAACCATATATTATATCTATCTTTCATGGGTCTTTCTTATTTGTTGTTACTAATTTTTGTACAAGTGCTCTTCTCAGTTTCTCTCACTGCAGTCATCCACAATACCAAAGAAGCCATCCGCAATGATGTGTTCATCCGCAATAACATTAATTGATCTACAGACGGTTCATTCTTTTTGAAAAACAAAAAAAAAAAAATAGTGTGCTATTTAACAATCCTTAATTAAATAAAACATTAAATAAAAACATTCCTTGAGAAACTGTCACATTCTTTTCTTCCAAAAACCTAGTGTCAGACCTATTTTAGGTATGATGATAAAATAAAAGATTTTCCAAATTAAATCCTCTAAAATGTCTTTTCCTATTACCCCAAACCATTACATCCGTTACAACTTCTGCTTTATCCAACGAATTTTTCTCACCCCCCCTCCACACGTTCTTTTTCTGGTTAATCCCAATTTCAATCTTTATCCCTTTTTGTCAATCTGTGGTTAAGATTAAAGATGCTCATTCAACGATAAACCCAAACGTTTTTTACCCAATTTCCCGCTCCAATAAACCACTATAAAACCCTTTTGTTCTCCACAAAGAAACTTTTACGCTCTCAAAACCCTCAATCCTTTTCTGCATTCTTCAAGCTCTTACCAACTCAACAATGGTGAAATCTGGCACTTCTAAGAAAGAATCCAGAGCTTCTGGATTAGTGAACCCAACTGGTTCAAATTCTCCCACAATTGCCTCGAGCAATTTCAGAGCATTTTTCGATGATCAACCCACATACAATGCTCCAACAAAACTGATGATCAAGTTCTGGAAGAATCAACCTCTGTTTGGACCATTCGATGCGTTCACAGACATTGTTCCACTCTCCACTCTCTACAAGTGTGCTTTCTCTGCCTATCGCCCAATCGATAACCCTCAAGAAGTCCACCTAAACCTTATCAATGATTCCATGGTCATCCTGACCAAAGAAAAGATTCTTTCAGCCATTAACCTTCTGATTCATCCCTCTGTTAAGTTTTTCACACAATCAATGGCGGACATCACCTCAGCACTGTATCAAATGGGCTATCAGAAGAAGATCAAAGGCATTGGTGAATTCAAGAAGAACCAACTGCCTGCGGCCTGGCAGTTTGTATGTCATTTCATTATTCGTAGTCTGTCCGGCAAAACCGGAGACACGGATAACATGGGCTTAAAACTATTGGAACTGGTTTGGAGCATCTTCACAGGCCACGATGTGAACTACGGTCAGATCCTTTTGGATGACTTTCTGCAATATATTCCCAAGGAGAGCCCAAGGCTGAACCCATCTGAGCTTACTTTTGCTAGGTTCTGGTCTCTCTGCATATCTGACTTGCATGCGGATGCAACGATTGACATGGGTGATAACATCAACTTCTTCGTCACCAAAGACTTAAAAAGGTACAACCCTTCCTCTAATCAAAATATTTTTGGTCCCATCCGCAGACTCCCTACACATATTCATTCTTCCCTTGGTCTCGAGACTACTGATGTCTCAGACCACTTTGAGGCTATGGAAGGTATTGACCCATACCTTCCTACCCCACCTCTCCCATCCGCAGCCTTAAACCCTGAAGGTACCGCAGTTCCTTCCTCCACAACTCTTTCTAATGTCTCTCAAAGACGCAAACATAGGGTTTCTTCTTTCCATGGTCCCCGCACCACAAAGAAATCTGGAACTCCCAAAAAGGATGCCCCCAAACCATCCAAACCCTCAAAGAAAAGAAAATCACCACCCACAATCACAATTGCCGAACCGAGTTTCTATGACTCCGGTAGTGATTCTGAAGAGGACAACCAACCCATTTCTATCCTCAAGAAATGGAAATCTGATCCCAACCTCTCAACAGGCTACAGTAGTCCTTGGTATGCCTACAGATCCATTCGACAACACTATCTTTTTCCTTTCGGACTCAGAAAGTGAGTCTGAATCACAGCAAAGAGGAGACTCCCCACTAGTACATTCCCAAAGGGATAATACTAGTTCTCGCCCTAAAGTCTCCAGGGCTTCCCGACTGCATATCTTTTAACCCGTGGAGTTGAACTCCATCCTATTGAACGTCACCCAAACACTAGAAACACATTCCCATCCGCAGGGCACTTCTTCCACCTATGCCAGAACTAAGCCGAGGCTAAACTTGACCACGGGTCAAGGAGACCAAGGAAGCTCAGGAAATCCTACTTTGCTTACATTACAATCAGGTGGTTTAGGCACGGTGAGCACAAACGTGCAAGGATCCGTGAACCCAAGGGACACCTTGGTGCGATTTATAGGAATTGACTGTGAAGATTCTAATGATTCTTGGGGCAGATATCAACCTTCTAACGAGGCTGAAGCCAAGAAATATGCCGCTTTTCGTAGGGCATTTCAAGCTCACAAGGATTAGCAAATCAAACAACAACTCAAGGAACAAGAGATCCAAGCCATGGCCAAGTATTGGGCAGATGCCATAAACAATGCCAATACTATAGCCACCATCCTCAAGGTTCAAGAATGGATATCCGCAATGGCAGAAAAAGTTTAACAAGCTCAAAAAACCGGTGCTGATCAGCATGTCTCTTAAGCTCCCCCTTCTCCCACTGCTGAAGGTTCACAAGATGACGAACCTGAAATCGAAGTGAGCTCTGCTCCCATCTTTGGCTTCGATGATGCTGAACAACAAGAGGTAAACAAACCCTCTCCTTCTGATGATGATCCGATGATCTTTGATGAAGATGAAGAATCTACTGCTTCTCATCACTCCACTTCTAAGCCAAAGGAAAATAAGAAGAAGAAGAAGAAGCATGCAGTGACTAGGAAGGAATTCCTCAGTCTACAAGCCAAGGTTGATCAAATCCTGGCCGCAGTCAAGTCAACACAGCCTGAAGATACTCCGGGACCATAGTCCCTTATTGAAAGAATTGAAAGACTGGAAACAAGAGAGAGAATGGCTGCATATCGTATCTCTCTGAAGTTGAGATGGGGATCAGATCACTTAACAATAATCGTCAAGCTGATCACAAGGAATTTATGGGTGCTGCAGAACGCCTCATATCTGAGGTTACAGCAATCAAAACTGGTCTTCAAGCAGCTATTGCGGATCAAGCATCACACTCAGAGAAGTTGATTGCTGAGACTCATACTACTTATGAGTCCGCAATCTCCGTTCTTCAAACAACGATCAACAGAATGAAACGATCACTATCTGCCAACTTCCATGGTCCAAAAATTCTTCAACTCACCAAGGAGATCCCTAAACTACTCTTCAATCCCTCTATTCCCAATAATCAACACTTGGTAGAAGCCCTCAAAGCACAATTTCAAATGGTGTTTGACAAGGTAGATGGCCTTCGTCAATGGCTTGAGGAGGCTCCGGGTCTGAACTCCTCAAGAGGGCGAAGTGAAGAAGTCCATCATTCAAACCAATCCCTCTCACATCATCAAACTCCCCCAGTCTCTACTAAAAACATTCCCACACCACAACCATCACCGCAACCTGAAAAACAACCCTCACAGCAACCATCTCATCACATTCCACCTCACAACTCCCCTCTTCATGTTGAAAATACTCCTGAAAAACCAGAGACTCCCCCGCACTTCAAGAATCTGGAGGAGTATATGTCTTCTCCGAGCTCAAACAACTCCCCTGCCACCACTCAAAGAAAAATAGATTGGAAGGCAGCCAAGCTCGCTGAAGAAGTATGGAGACTTTGTGGTTTTGACTCGGTCATGGATGAGTCCCTGATAAACCCTTGGATCAATCCACATAGAAGACTACTTGATGATGACTACGTCCCACATCTTACCTATGCGGAACCCCCTTAGATTGTTACTAGGATGTTCCAATCTCACCAAATGGAGTTTGAGAGACTTAGCTAATTCTATGCTAAGCATGCCTCTCCCGTCGAACATATATGGTCTAATGCTAGACCATCCGTAGTAAAAAATTACAAGATCCGGAAGTTCATGAAGGCTGAGTTCATCCAATACACTCTGACCAAGAGGGAACATGACTACATCCGCACCTAGTCTAATTTTCGATGTATGAACCATGAAGAAGTTTTTCTCATCGCCAAGGTGTTTCAGCACAAGTCTGAGAAGCATCCGAAGATGAGGATTGCACTTGAAAGGGCCAGTACTTTTCTCAAGGAAACAGTCTGTGACTTCCCCAAGATTAACGCAGACATTCATCCCATCATTTCCAAGATTGCTGATTTGCCACCGCTTGACCCCGCACCGATGCCTACCGAAGGCTATGAGGGAAGATCCTTTGGTGCAACCAACTATCCTGAGCTTAGAGTCATTTTCAAGAGGAAAACTGAAAACGTCAAATATTTCATTCCTATGACTGCCATGCATCATCTCACCAGAAAGCAACTTGACATCTTCCAAAACATAATTGAAAAATCCAAGCATACCACCGCAGAAGTCATGTTTGAAATACTTAGAAGAATCAACTGGTTAGAGAACAACAGGAAGTTTTGGTGGATCTTGATCAAGTTCCTTAAACTTGATAGTTGATCAAAGTTAAAAAGGTCACTTAGGGGAAATTGTTGAATCAAAAAAGTGAACCTCTTGAACTTCAGCTACCGCAGCCACCAAGCCACAACAGTCAAACAGTCTCTTCATCAATCATCATCCGAAGTCTTCAGCACCGCAATCTCTATCTTTATTCAGTTTACTTTGTCTTTTTTGTAAAACACTCTATTGTCCAGTATGCCTTGCATGGCTACTCTTCGAGTTGTAAATTTGTTATCTTTTGAGTTTCTATAAATAGAGCTCACTCTCATGTATTAAGTACACAGTGAAAATCGCATCCATTTCTAATACACATGTCAAAGTTCTCATTCTATCTTACTTATCCAATCTTCTTACTCTCATAATCAATCATTATAACTCTTTGGAGCAAGTCTCTTTTGACTTAATCTGTAACATCTGGATTCCCAGGTATATTATTTATACATTTAATTTTTGGAGTTTGTGGAGGAACTCGGCGAGTTGGCGCAAAGACTCGCCGAGTAGGGACGCGGATGTTCATTCTAGTTCATGTCTGGACTCGGCGAGTCCATCCGTGGACTCGGCGAGTCCACGCTGTTTAGTGAAGCCCTAATTTCCAGGGCTTGGGACCTATTTAAAGGCCCTTATGGCCGTCCATTGCGGCTACCACACCCCAGAGAGAGTCCTAGATCGCTTGTGAGGAGAAGAGAGCCCCTTTGTTGATCATTGTTGGTGAAATTTGAAGGAGAAGGTGTCCAAGGGAAAAGAAGGCTGAAGGAAGTGCAAATCTAGTGTCTTTAGAGATCAAAGGCTTCATATTAAGGTATTCCTTCGGACCTTCTCCAGTATTGGGTGTTGATTCATAGAGTTAGGGTTTTTAACCCTTTAGAAGAAGAGTATGTAGAGTATTTAGTCCCCTTTTCGAGTATGTGCTTTGGATCTGGATTCAAAGAGGTCCAGAGACCTTAATCCTTGGAGCTTCATGAGCCATTTTGGAAGTTATGAACTTAGAATGTCATTTTTGGGGCTAAATCACCATTTTGGACCATTTCTATGTTACATGTGTGTCAAGGTCCAAACTTTACGTGATTATCATGCTTGGGGAGGCCAGATCTATGATTGTATGGGACGGATCTGACCTCAGAAGTTGTTTTGAGAGTGTGCATGGCATAAACTCGCCGAGTCCCCAGAACAGACTCGGCGAGTAGTATGAAGGTTGCCCATTAATCATTCAGTGAGTGGTATGCCGAGTTAGGGGATGACTCAGTGAGTCAGAAGGGGATTAGAGGACTAAAGTTCAACGTTGTACTCGCCGAGTTATTCTTGGAACTCGACGAGTTGAGTCGGGGTGGCCCCGCTATTCATGCCTGATGTGACTCGTCGATTTTAGGGAGGGACTTGACGTGCCAAGCGGTACAAAGAGTTAGGAGTCATGTGTGTACTCACCGAGTCACCGGAGTGCACTCGGCGAGTTGGGTCAAAGTTTGACCGTTGACTTTTGTTGACTTTTAGGGTTTGGTCAACAATAGAGTCCTTGAGTCAAGAATGGGGTAAAATAGTCTTTTACCCTTTTGAGGGTGGCAATAGAGGGTCGAGTCTAGCCTCGAGTGTTATATTTATGAGGATATTTACTTGTGTGAATAGGCGGAGGCTAGGCAATACTTCTACCGAGTCAGGGATTTACGAGAGTCTGAGGTGAGTCTTCTCACTATACTTTACCTTGAGTAGGTAATCTGGGCTATGTGATATAGTGTTTGTATGCTATATATGTGTTATGTGTTGCACTGCATTATTTTATGTGATTTATGTTGTGCATGTTTACAAAGTTAGAACCTGAAGGTTCACAGAGATAGAACCTGAGGGTTCATAGAGTTTGGGTGCACGGACCTACAGAGTTATAGCCTCGAGTGGCTAATACGTGTTATATATGGTATTTTGGGGAAATCACTAAGCTTCGTGCTTATAGTGTTATGTGTTATGTGTTTCAGGTACTAGTGAGGATCGCGGGAAGGCGCCGACCTGATCAGTACACACACGGGATTTTTATGTTATGAGATCTTGGGATTGATATATGTTATGAATTGAGTTTTAAAAAATGATGTTTTTATGAGTAATTAAGGAATTATGTTTTCATAAAATGCGAAAAATTGTTTTGAAATTTACGGTGTTACAAGTTGGTATCAGAGCCATGGTTTGAGGGATTCGAGTACACCTTCGGGCGTATTTGAACTCAAACTGAGGATTTGAGAAATATTTTCAAAAGAGAACCAAGTTTTCTAAAAAGAGTAAAAGATTTTTTTGGAAAACGCAGAGCAGAGTCGTGTGTACGGTCAGTCAGCGCCCGAATGGTGATTTCCCAAAATACCTTTATGTTATATGCTTATGATACTGATATGATATATTCTCATGCTAGAGTGGGCTAGGTATTCCTATTAGGACTAGAGTGGGTTGATTTGTGATGCCTTAGCCTAGGGGGAGGTGAGCTGCTATGAGATGCTTGAGAGTGAGTAGGTAGCAGTGAGGAGCTTATGAGAGATCTGTTAGAGAATGGATTATACATAATAGAGTACTTGGGACTTGGGATCCTAGGAGGAGGATTTGGGGTGTATACTGACGTTGTGTGGACGGTAGTATTGGGCCCGTATTACTGAAAACACCAGGATGGTGTACAGTTCAAGTAAGAATCTTCGGGATGCCAGGGATCAAGGAGGGATGAGTTATCGAGTGCGAGTATGCTCAAGTGTTCTAATATATCGTATGTTGTATTTCAGAGGTAGATCATGGTGAGGACATGTCATGCGCCAGAGAGCAGCGAGGCTAGTGATGAGGAGATCCGCCGGATCATCCATGCGGAGGTGGCTGTGGCCATCAGGGCAGAGATACCAGAGATGTTCGGGTCTATTAAAACCATGCTGATTGAGACATTTGACGAAAGTTATGCCGCTCTTTCTAAGACTGCTATTGCAGTGGCCACCGCAGCCGTCGCTGCTGCTAGGCCGCAGGGTGGTGACTCATTGTTGTTCAGGGAGTTCAGCAACACGAAGCCACCAGAGTTTGATGGGACGCAAGATCCGATTGTAGCGATGAGACGGGTATTTGACATTGAGGGGTGTTTCTATACATGCTCATGCCCGGAGCACTTGAGGGTTCGGTTTGCGCTAAACCAGCTTCGCCTGGGGGCGAAGGACTGGTGGAAGTTCACGACAGCACACTATTCTCCAGCAGAGCTTGCTGCGGTGACCTGGGAGAGGTTCACCGTCATGTTTCGTGATGAGTACGTTCCCCCGGTGGAACGGGATCGGTTGGCACAGGAGTTTTTGACCCTCAAGCAGGGTATGGAGTCTGTTACGGCTATTACTAGGATGTTTCATGAGAGGGCGATGTTCTGCCCTGAGCACGTGTCTACTGAACAGGCACGCATGAGCCGTTATTTGAGTATTTTGAGGAGAGATATTCGGGAGTTCGTGGCGAACTCCTGGTACCGTACATTTGCCGAGCTTCAGGCAAATGCCCGGAAGAGGGAGATCGAACTAGAGACTCAGGCTAGGGAGGAGGCGGAGTCTCAGGGGAGGGATCGGCGACCGGCACAGTCCCAGTCGGCGGCCAAGAGGGCCAAGCCCGCTGATTCCAGAGTAGGGAGCCAGAAGGGCCGCACTTGTGGTAAGTACGGCAAGGGTCATGATGGAGTTTGTAGAGATGGATCTTGCTACAAGTGTGGCAAGGAGGGGCATATGGCCAAGGACTGCCGCAAGGGGTTTGCAGTGTGTTTTCACTGAAATCAGACCGGACACTGGAAGGCCGAGTATCTGCTATTACGAGGGTCAGCACAGGGAGCTTCTCAGGGGTCTGCCCCTGCTGCTGTTAGAGCTTCTGATAGTCGGCCGGTGAAGACCGAGACGCCGAAGGCTCGGGGGAGAGCCTTCCAGTTGACTGCGGAAGAGGTCCGCGCAGCGCCCGATGTCATGGCTGGTATGTATTCTTTCATGTATTTATTTTAATATTTGAGATTTTGTGCTTATATTATGACATGCGTAGGTACCTTTCTTGTGAGTTCTGTACCTGCTTTGGTGTTATTTGACTCGGGTGCGAGTCGATCTTTTATATCGGTGGCTTTTAGTCAGCACATCAGTATTAGTCGAGAGGCGTTGAGTCGACCTCTGAGAGTCTCCATCGCCGACGAGAGAGTAGTGTATGCCACGGAGGTGATTCGAGGATGTGTACTCGAGATTTTCGGTGTAGAGTTTCCTATTGATTTGATCCCGATTGCGATGGGGGACGTCTGTGTCATCGTAGGCATGGATTGGTTGAGCAGGTTTGGAGCAGTTATCGATTGCGAGCGGCAGCTGGTGACTATACGAGACCCAAGTAGGGGAGTTCCTACGGTGTATGTAATGCCCGTAGATCAGGGGTAGTCAATTTAAAGACGATAAGCGTCAAAAATGAGTTTCTGATAGAAGATTATTTAGAATGAATAATCTTAACTAGGTTATAGTATATGTTACAAGGATTCCGTACATATAAAGAACGCCGAAATCCGAATTATAACGAAGAAGTTATGACCTGTCGAAGTTTCGCGATAGAACCGGCACGACGCTGAATGACGTAAAAAGTGAATTTATGTTCGAGCGATATTTAGCCTTAGTGATCTAAACGATAGTTGTAGAGTTCGTTAAACCGTGAGCGTGCATAAAAAGAACGTCCAAATCTGACTTCGTATGAGGAAGTTATGATTTTTCTAGGTTTCAGCTTAGCAGTATGCAGCCCGAATACTCGATTTGAGATCGAGTGGTTTTTAGCCGAAACAATCTAAACGAGAATCGAAGATCTCGTCAATTGTAGTGAAACGATAAAAAGATAGGCGAAAACGGACGTCGGCTGAAGAAGTTATGAATTTATAACGGAGTTTTCCAATCCCGGCCTACTAAAAATAATATAATAAAAATAAAGTCAAAATTAGCCAACGGAGTCTAAACGAAAGTTGTAGAGCGTAGTCTCACCTACGCGTGGATATAAAGAACGTCGAAAACGGAGCTCGTATGCGAAAGTTACGCAATTTAAAAGTTCGACGAGTCAAATTACGCCCAACGTAATTTAAGTACGCCCAACGTACTCAAAGGGGTGCAACTTGTCTGACCAATACTCGAGTGCCACCAGTCGACGCACGCAATGACGTCAAAGTACGCCCTGCGTAACTCGAGTACGCCCTGCGTAATTTGAGATTACGCCCCGCGTAATCCCAGACCCTCAGCCTATAAATAGAACTCGAAATCAGCCATTTTCTCTTGTTCAAACTCTTTCTTCTCTCTAGTTTTTGCCTCGTTTTGCGTGCCGTTTATACCCCAAAGCCCCGGTAATATTTCCGAACCCTGAAGCAAGATCCGAAGCCCCGAGGATCCCGAAGAGCGTTATTCCCGAGCTGAAGCGCTGCCCACGAGGAGCCGGTTTTTGTGAAGATCTTCCAGATCTACGGAGAAACACTACTTCTGCAAGCCGTAGTGCTGCCCGATCATCTTCTGATCAGGTGAGTGTATAGTCACTTTCATCTTACACATAAATATAAAGTATTTTATAAAATACGTGCTATGTGTTATATATTAAGTATCTATTTGAGATGGATTTGGCATTGATGTTTTTATACGGGTGTTAAATGATTTAAATTGTGTTTGTATTTATATCTACAAAAATATTGGGTAGAACATGGGTAGATGGAATAGTTTGTGACGATGCGACTTCGTGCCTATTGAGTAAGCGTTGGTGATGATGCGACTTCGTGCGTATTTGATAAACCTTGGTGACGATGTGACTTCGTGCCTTTTATGTAAACCCAGGTGACTATGAGACGTAGTGCCTATTGTGTGAACCCTGGTGACTATGAGACGTAGTGCTAATTGTATGAACCATGGTGACTATGTGACGTAGTGCCTGTTGTATAAATCGTGGTAGCAAATGGACTGTGTGCCAGTTCCTTAGGTAAACCCTTAGGAATGAATGAAGAAAGTATAATCGATTCTTAGGGTAAAACCTTAATAAATAAAGAAGATAATGGGGATGGGTATTTGGGTTGATTTTTGATAATTGAATATAATAAATGTATTATTGTGGGTTGAAAACCCTATATGCTCACCAGGCTCCCAAGCCTGACCCACTCAGTTTTCTTTGTATCACAGGTATCAATACGAAGACATATTTCACTGAGAGAATAAAGGAGATGTAAATCATTAGTGTAAATAAATGTAAGTTCTGTTTATGCTTATGTGTCTGTATCGGAACATGACATCCCGAGATTTTGTTATATAATGAAAATACTTTTCTTTAAGAAATGCTTTGATAAATTCTTATCATATTTTTTTTTTATTTTGGGGACAAATTCCGCAACAATTTTCTTTAAACGATTACTCTGATTTTAAAAACAAAGCATAAACAAATCGGTCTTTTTTGGCCATGAAATTGGGGATGTCACAGTGTACGGCGAGGGTACCCGTCCCGATTCAGCGTTTTGTTTGGTTGCTAGAGCGAAGCAGAGTCTACAGCAGGGCTGTAGTGGTTTTGTAGCGTATGTGATGGATACGAGAGTTGGTACAAAGAGACCGAGTACGGTTGAGGAGGTTCTGATAGTGTGTGAATTCCCGGATGTCTTTCCTGAGGAGTTACCGGGTGTGCCTCCCAAGAGGCAGGTTGAGTTTCACATTGATTTGATTCCAGGGGCAGCACCTATTGCCAAGGCGCCCTATCGCCTTGCACCTCCAGAGATGCAGGAGTTATCCTCGCAGCTTCAGGAGCTGCTGGGGAAGAGGTTTATATGGCCGAGCAGCTCACCGTGGGGAGCACCAATCCTTTTCGTGAAGAAAAAGGATGGTTCGCACCGAATGTGGATAGATTATCGAGAGCTGAACAAGTTAACGGTCAAGAACCGTTATCCTTTGCCGAGGATCGACGATTTGTTCGATCAGCTGCAGGGAGAGTCTTGGTTTTCCAAGATTGATCTGAGATCTGGATATCATCAAATGAGGGTGCGCGAGGAGGATATCCAGAAGACCGCATTCAGGACTCGTTATGGGCATTACGAGTTCGTGGTGATGCCATTCAGGCTCACCAATGCGCCTGCAGTGTTCATGGATCTCATGAACAGGGTATGCAGACCGATGCTGGATCGATCAGTGATTGTGTTCATTGACGACATTTTGGTGTATTCGAGATCCAGGGAGCAGCATGAGGAGCATTTGCGAGAAATCCTCAGTATGCTGAGATTGGAGAGGCTTTACGCCAAATTCTCCAAGTGCGATTTTTGGTTACGGGAGGTGCAGTTCCTTGGTCACCTCGTTAACCAAAAGGGGATTTTGGTCGATCCGGCCAAGGTCGAGGCGGTGATGAGTTGGGAGGTACCGAGATCTCCTTCTGAGATGAGGAGTTTTCTAGGGTTGGCCGGTTATTATCGGAGGTTCATCAGGGATTTCTCCAAGATTGCTGTTCCTCTCATCAGGTTGACCCGGAAGGGTGTGGTGTTCAGCCGGGGCCCAGAGCAGCAGGCCTCATTTGAGACTCTTCGCCAGAGATTGTGCGAAGCCCCGGTGTTGGCTCTTCCAAAAGGAATGGAGGACTTCGTGGTGTATTGTGACGCATTGATATCTGGGTTGGGCGCGGTGTTGATGCAGAGGGGGCATGTGATCGCGTACACATCAAGGCAGCTGAAGGCCCATGAGGCAAGGTATCCCACCCACGATCTAGAATTAGGGGCTGTGGTGTTCGCCCTCAAGATTTGGCGCCATTATCTGTATGGGGTTCAGTGTACGATATACACGAACCACAAGAGTTTGAAGTATTTGATGGATCAACCAAACCTGAACATGCGTCAGAGGAGATGGTTGGATGTAGTAAAGGATTATGATTGCGAGATCCTGTACCACCCGAGCAAGGCTAATGTGGTAGCCGACGCCCTGAGTCGTAGGGCAGAGAACGCCCCGATTCAGGATATTTGTATCAGATTGACGGTGATGACTCCGATGTTGGACACCATCAGAGGGGCTCAGGCGGAGGGAGTGAGACCGGAGAACCGTAAAAGAGAGCGAGCTATCGGTCAGGTGTCAGAGTTCGTGACCGATAGCAGAGGGCTTATGACCTTCCAGGGTCAGATTTGGGTACCGTTTGTTGGAGGAAAGCATACCATCTTGATGGAGGAGGCGCATAGATCGAGATTCTCGATCCATCCCGGGGCCACTAAGATGTTTCTGGATCTTAAAAGGGAGTATTGGTGGCCTTGTATGAAGAGAGATGTAGCGTGGTTTGTTGAGAGGTGCCTAACCTTTTGTAGGGTTAAAGCCGAACATCAGAGACCACATGGTAAGTTGCAGCCACTGGAAGTCCCAGAGTGGAAATGGGAGCAGATATCCATGGATTTTATCACCAAATTGCCGAGAACGGCGAGGGGTGTCGATGCGATTTGGGTGATAGTAGACCGCTTGACAAAGAGCGCTCACTTTCTCGCCATTAGTGAGAGTTCTTCCGCGGAGGAGTTAGTAGAGATATATGTGAGAGAGGTGGTATCGCGACATGGAGTGCCGATCTCGATTGTGTCAGATCGAGATGTGCGTTTCACTTCCAGATTTTGGAAGAAATTCCATGAGGAATTGGGTACGAGGCTGCATTTTAGTATCGCATACCACCCACAGACTGACGGTCAGAGTGAGCAGACGATTCAGACGCTCGAGGACATGCTCCGAGCATGTGTGTTGAATTTTGGCGGAAGTTGGGACACATATTTGCCCTTAGCGGAGTTCTCCTACAACAACAGCCATCATTCGAGCATTGGTATGCCGCCCTTTGAGCTGTTGTATTGGAGGAGGTGTCGTACTCCCATCTGTTGGGGAGAGGTGGGGCAACGAGTGATGGGAAGCACAGAGATCGTACATCAGACGAATGAACAGATTCAGCAGGTCTAGCAGAGATTGCTTACCGCTCAGAGTCGCCAGAAGAGTTATGCGAATAGGCGACGATCCGAGCTCGAGTTTCAAGTTGGTGACTTCGTGCTCCTGAAGGTGTCTCCTTGGAAAGGAGTGATCCGATTCAGGAAGAGGGGCAAGCTGGGGCCCCGGTATATTGGGCCATTTAGAGTGATCGTGAGGGTGGGGAGGGTAGCGTATCGTTTGGAGTTACCCGCGGAGTTGGACCAGATTCATGATACCTTCCATGTGTCGCAGCTGAGAAAGTGTATAGCCGACGAGTTGGTGGTGGTGCCATTAGAGGATATTCAGGTGGATGTGGGCCTGAACTACATTGAGAAGTCGGTGGCGATTCGGGATCGAAAGATCAAGGTTCTGAGGAACAAGGAAGTGCCTCTGGTGCATGTCCAGTGGCAGCATCGGAAAGGGTCAGAGTTGACTTGGGCGCCGGAGCGTGAGATGCGTGAGCAGCATCCGGAGTTGTTTTCAGAGTGAGACTTCGAGAGCGAAGTCTGATTCTAGTGGGGGAGAATTGTAACATCTGGATTCCCATGTATATTATTTATTCATTTAATTTTTGGTGTTTGTGGAGGAACTCGGCGAGTTGGCGCAAAGACTCGCCGAGTAGGGACGCGGATGTTCATTCTAGTTCATGTCTGGACTCGGCGAGTCCATCCGTGGACTCGGCGAGTCCACGTTGTTTAGTGAAGCCCTAATTTCCAGGGCTTGGGACCTATTTAAAGGCCCTTGTGGCCGTCCATTGCGGCTACCACACCCCAGAGAGAGTCCTAGATCGCTTGTGAGGAGAAGAGAGCCCCTTTGTTGATCAATGTTGGTGAAATTTGAAGGAGAAGGTGTCCAAGGCAAAAGAAGGCTGAAGGAAGTTCAAATCTAGTGTCTTCAGAGATCAAAGGCTTCATATTAAGGTTTTCCTTCGGACCTTCTCTAGTATTGGGTGTTGATTCATAGAGTTAGGGTTTTTAACCCTTTAGAAGAAGAGTATGTAGAGTATTTAGTCCCCTTTTTCGAGTATGTGCTTTGGATCTGGACTCAAAGAGGTCCAGAGACCTTAACCCTTGGAGCTTTATGAGCCATTTTGGAAGTCATGAACTTAGAATGTCATTTTTGGGGCTAAATCACCATTTTTGGACCATTTCTATGTTACATGTGTGTCAAGGTCCAAACTTTACGTGATTATCATGCTTGGGGAGGCCTGATCTATGATTGTATGGGACGGATCTGACCTCAGAAGTTGTTTTGAGAGTGTGAATGGCATGAACTCGCCGAGTCCCAAGAACAGACTCGGCGAGTAGTATGAAGGTTGCCCATTAATCAATCAGTGAGTGGACTGCCGAGTTGGGGAATGACTCAGTGAGTCAGAAGGGGATTAGAGGACTGAAGTTCAAGGTCGTACTCGCTGAGTTGTTCTTGGAACTCGGCGAGTTGAGTCGGGGTGGCCCCGCGATTCATGGCTGATGTAACTCGTCGAGTTTGGGGAGGGACTCGACGTGCCAAGCGGGACAAAGAGTTAGGAGTCATGTGTGTACTCGTTGAGTCACCGGAGTGCACTCGGCGAGTTGGGTTAAAGTTTGACCATTGACTTTTGTTGACTTTTAGGGTTTGGTCAACAATGGAGTCCTTGAGTCAAGAGGGGGGTAAAATAGTCTTTTACCCTTCTGAGGGTGACAATAGAGGGTCGAGTCTAGCCTTGAGTGTTATATTTATGAGGATATTTACTTGTGTGAATAGGTGGAGGCTAGGCAATACTTCTACCGAGTCAGGGATTTATGAGAGTCTGAGGTGAGTCTTCTCACTATACTTTATCTTGAGTAGGTAATCTGGGATATGTGATATAGTGTTTGTATTCTATATATGTGTTATGTGTTGCACTGCATTATTCTATGTGATTTATGTTGTGCATGTTTACAGAGTTAGAACCTGAAGGTTCACAGAGATAGAACCTGAGGGTTCATAGAGTTTGGGTGCACGGACCCACAGAGTTATAGCCTCGAGTGGCTAATACGTGTTATATATGGTATTTTGGGGAACTCACTAAGCTTCGTGCTTACAGTGTTATGTGTTATGTGTTTCAGGTACTAGTGAGGATCGCGGGAAGGCGCCGACCTGATCAGTACACACACGGGATTTTTATGTTATGAGATCTTCGGATTGATACATGTTATGAATTGAGTTTTAAACAATGATGTTTTTTATGAGTAATGAAGGAATTATGTTTTTATAAAATGCAAAAAATTGTTTTGAAATTTACGGTGTTACATAATCACTAAGTTTGATCTCACTTTCTAACTTGGTTTAAATGCATTCCTCATTATGAATCAGCTTAAGTGTATACTTGAAATAACAACTGTTGTCATTTATATTCCTTTACTTTTCCGCATCTAACTCACTAACTTCTAACTCTTAGTATTATTGTTGAGCTAACAGATCCTTCGAGATTAACTATTCTGCTATATACTTGTTCTAACGTTTGTTCAAGTGTGTCTCAAAGTTTTTCTCTCAACAACAAAAATATTTGCATGTCATAAGCTGCTGTCGTAAAAACCTCCAAAAACATAAGTAATGTTATATATGTCATAAAGCAGAAAATGCGTGTCATAACCGGCCGTTATAAATTTATACAAATTATAACTTGACACTTTTTCTCTTGACTAAAATGACTCATTTTTCAATAGACGAAAAGGAACGAACACAAGCACCCAGTTAACGAGCACAATCAACAATATGGAACGAGAACGATATTCCTATTCAACAAGTACGAACTTAATTATTTATCTAACAAATAATGGATCTCTAATGATTGCTCAAAAGGTTGTTAATAATCTAGTCAAACAAATCTCAAAAGTACCTAAATATGAAAATATTAGTGTACATCTAAGTCATGTAAGGAGTTATAGCCAGAGTCTCCTGGAGGGAGAGCGCAAAATTTGTGTATAGATCTATACGGGGTTGACACCCCGCACCTTCGATGTTTGCTACAACTAGACAGGCCACTCTAGGGTGACAAATGTCTTTTCCAAACCTAGGGCGCCTGAAAAACGCCAAAACAGGCACGTCGTCAGATTAGTATGGTTATAACGACTCACTAGAATATGATATATTAACTAGAAATTTATGTAAGGAAAACATCATAAGTAACTTTTGGCACGTTGTGTTGACTGTCCTACATGAGATAGGTGATAGTCCGCATTTGTTGTGTTGACTGTCCTACATGAGATAGGTGATGATCCACATTTTTTGTGTTGACTGTCCTTTTTCATTGCGTAGAATGTCCACAATTGCCAAGTTAAATCCGTCTCCTAACAAGTATAAAGTCGAAACACTGCTATTTTACAAACTAAAAAGCGGAGGATTCTATGGGAAACGTTTGTAAAGGATTTTGAAAACATTAAACTAACCTACACATATACATAGTTGGAACTAGAATTTCGAATATTTTATAGCAGAAAATATAGGATTTTCTAGAGAAAACAATTTTCTATGATTTCGATAACGATAAACTAGAAGAACACTCAATTTTACTCGATAAGAGGAACAAGATTTTCAACCATATTTTCCTTAATAAGGGATTTTTATTGAAACAGTTTACTATTACTATTCAAAAGAACTATTCTCATACACAGCTCACTTTTACAAATCACACTACTTTCAAAATTACTCCTTATAAGGATGAACACAACTGATGACATACACATATATATCCATGATTTTCAAGGCAAGACTTCAAACGATTTCATGGAAAATATCGGATTTTCTGGAAGTACATTGAGAACAATTCTAAACAACTGTAAACGATTTTATACAAAAATGCTTATGAACTCACCAGCTTTTTAGTTGACGCTTTTCAAAACGACTTGTATTCTCTGGGATCTAGTAAGAAAGTAACAAGGGACGCTGATGCAAGACCATTTAGCTAAAGTTTGGATTCTTTTATAATTATGTATCTTTTGTGTAACTTGAAGAACAAATACAATATGTAAACCATGTAAGTTTGTTATCTCAATGTATGATGTTTGGATTGCTCTGTTTCATTTATATTCAATTGTTATGATACTGCACAATGAAGTCACCCGCCTCCGGACGTTTCCATCGTTTGGTCCATTAAGACCTTCCTACTACTTGCATGGGACACCTTTAGCCATTAGGACTTCATTTTTATCATTTAGAACCCTTCCTAGGGTATGAAAGGACAACTTATGACGTCTAAAACGCATGATGCACAAACTTGGGACTTTTTTGGACAAAGGAGGTGTCATTAAGATAATAAGGCAAGATCTAGATCATATAAGTACAAAAGTTGATGCTTTTTAGCTCCTGGAGCTTCTGGAGCACAAAGTAACCTCAGATCTACTAGCTTGCCTTCCTTCTCCAACTTCTTGATGCAATACCTTCTTCACCAACTACTTAAAACACACACTTTTAGCTCACACACTCAAGAGAGGGGTTAGGGTTTGGGGAAAACGGCTCAAGAGTGTGAAGGCTGAAATGATAGAAGGTTGGGAGCCAATAAGGACGTTTATATAGTATCCAAACCCTAGATATTATGGTTTCCATCTAACGTGAGTACGCCCAGCATACACAAGTGTACGCCCAACATACTAGGGCATGCCTAGTACACTCAACGTACCTTATGTATGCTTACTGTACTCTTATTGATCCCAAAGTTGCAACTTTAGCCTTTAGGCTTCTCGTGGCCTCACTCTTCAATCCCTAGGGACTACAAATAACAAAATAATAATAAAAGAGGGATTCAAAAATATTTGCAATATTTCGGGATGTTACAACTCTCCCCTACTTGACCTAGACTTCGTCCTTGAAGTCTGATGCAGTAAACAAATCTGGGTAATGATCCCGCATCTCAGATTCCAGCTCCTAACTCCACTCGGATCCTTTCTGATGCTGCCACTGTACTTTCACCATATATATCTCCTTGTTGCGCAAAACTTTTGTCTTCTTCTCCAATACAGCCACCGACTGCTCAACATAATTCAGATGTTCATCGACCTAAATGTTGTCCAGGGACACTACCGCATCCTCGTGCAGTTAGCACTTCAACAATTGCAAAACATGAAAAGTGTTGTGGATCTGACTCAACTCCTCCGGAAGATCCAATCTGTATGCCACCTTGCCAACCTGGCAACAACCCTAAATAGATCAATGTATCGAGGACCCAACTTTCTTCTCTTCCTAAAGTGAATCACATCCTTTCAGGGTGAGACCATCAGGAGTACCATGTCACCAATGTTAAACTCCAACTCAGATCGGTGCCGATCGGCATTGCTTTTGTTCCGAATCTGAGTGGTCTGCAACCGCTGTCTGATCTGCTGAATCATCTCGGTGGTCTACAGGATCACCTCGGTCCGACCCATCACCCTGTGGCCGACCTCGTCTAAATGGACTGGGGTGCGACATCTCCGACCATACGACAACTCGAATGGTGGAGCACCAATACTAGAGTGAAAGCTGATGTTGTAGGAGAATTCTGCAAGTGGTAGGTAGGTGTCCCAACTCCAATTGAAGTCGATGACGTAGACCCTCAACATATCCTTGAGGGTCTGTATGGTCTGATCGCTCTGGCCATCTGTACGTAGATGATAAGCTGTACTGAAATGCAACCACATCCCAGTTCCTCGTGGATCTCCTGCCTGAAATGGGAGGTGAACCAAACATCATGGTTTGAGACGATAGAGACTGGAACCCTCTGGCGAGAAATGATCTCGTAGATATACACATTGGCCAACTTCTCAGCCGATGAGTTCTCGCTAATGGGTAGAAAATGGGTGCTCTTGGTAGATCGATCAGCGATGACCCATATAGCGTCGAATCCCTTTGTCGTTCTCGACAACTTCGTGATGAACTCCATCGTGATTTGCTCCCATTTCCACATGGGAATCTCCAGAGGCTGCAACTTGCCATGCGGCCTCTGATGCTCGGCCTAGAGTATTCTACAGATCAAACACCTCTCTACATACCAAGCGATCTCTAACTTCATGCACGACCACCAGTAGCTCAATCTCAGATCCTAATACATCTTGGTAGCCCCTAGATGAATAGAGAAATAAGACTTATGAGCCTCCTCCAGTACAATCTGTCTAACCCCACCAAACATCAGAACCCAGACCCAACCACATCGGGTCAACAATCCACGACTATCCTGTACAAACCGGGTGATCTCACCCCTGATCCTCTCCAGCTTCCAGTTCTCCTCTCGCACACCCTCAACTTGAGCTTCCTTGATCACGCTCACTAGTGGAGAATCCATGGATATCCTCATACATGAATCCTGAACAGAAGATCCAGCCGACTTGCGGCTTAGAGCATCCGACACAACATTTTCTTTACCTAGATTGTAAAGGATCTCGTAGTCATAATCCTTGACTACGTCTAGCCACCTATGCTGGTTACTATTTAGGATCAACTGATCTATGATGTGTAGCAAAATCTTGTGGTCCGTGTAGATGGTACAGCGGACCCTATAAAGTTAATGTCTCCAAATCTTTAGAGCAAATACCACTGCTCCCAACTCCAGATCGTGTGTGGGGTATCTCGTCTCATACGGCTTCAATTGCCGCGAAGCATATGCTATCATCCGCCCTCTCTACATGAGGACCGCACCCAGTCCTGTGATAGATGGATCACAGAAAACCATAAAATCCTCAACTTCCTCTAGAAGGTTCAGGAATGGAGCCTCATAAAGTCTCTAGCGTAGAGTCTCAAACGCAGTCTGCTGCTCAGGGCCACATCGGAAGTCCCCCTTCCTCGTTAGATGAGTGAGGGGTACTGCAATCTTGGAGAAACCCTGTATGAATCATCGGTAATACCTTGCTAATCCGAAGAAACTCCTGATATCTGAGGGAGATTTCAGAACCTCCCACTGGATAACTGCCTTGATTTTGGCCGGATCAACCAAAATCCCCTCCTGGTTAATGAGATGTCCAAGGAACTGAACCTCTGGTAACCAAAACTCTCACTTCGAGAAATTAGGATAAATCCGTTCTCGCCTCAGAACTCCCAAAAGCTCACGCAGATGCTCTTCATGCTGCTCTCTGATCTATGAATATACCAAGATATCAACTATATACACAATGACTGAGCGGTCGAGCATCGGTCTGCATACCCGCTTTATCAAGTCCATAAACACTATCGGCGCATTGGTGAGCCGAAATGGCATCACCACAAACTCGTAATGTCCATAACGAGTTCAAAAACGCAGTCTTCTCCACACCCTCCTCCCTAACCCTGACCTGATGATACCCTGACCTCAGATCTATCTTGGAGAACCAAGATGCTCCCTGCAGTTGATCGAATAGGTCGTCTATCCTCGAGAGTGAAGAATGGTTCTTCACCGTTAACTTGTTCAGTTCTCGGTAGTCAATGCACATCCGGTGTGAATCATCCTTCTTCCTAATGAAGACAATCGGTGCTCCTCACAGAGAACTTCTTGAATGAATGAACAGCTTCCCTATCAATTCCTGTACCTGAGATGATGGCTCCTGCATCTCAGGTGGTGCCAGTCGGTACGGCGGCTTGGCGATAGGAGTCGCACCTAGCACAAGGTCGATCCTAAACTCGACCTGCCTCTCTGGAGGCACTCCGGGAAACTCGTCTAGAAACACATCAATGAACTCCCTCGCGACAGGAACATCGGAAACCAAAACCTGATCGATGAACCGTGTATCCACAACATACACTAGGTAACCTGGACACCCATGTTGAATATACTGCCTTGCCCTAGCGGCTGAACAAAATCCTAAACCCAATTGGTTGCCCTCTCCGTAGATAATTAGTTTACACCCACTTGTGGTTTGAACTACCACCCGCTGGCCCTCACAGTCGATCATGTCACCAAAATGGCTCAGCCAGTCAATACCTACAATCACGCAGACAACCCCCATGGGTATCGGAATCAAGTCAATCGGGAAAGATACCCCAAAGATCTCCATATTGCAACCCCGATAAATTGAATAAGCATAAATCTTGTGTTCGTCGATGATGGAAACTCGCAACAGACACTCTAGCTCTCCTAAAGGAAAGCTAAACTCCCTACTGAACGATCAAGAGACAAATGATCGACTCGAACCCGAGTCAAATAATACCAATTTAGGTAAGGATTTCACTAAAAAGGTATCTAATACTGGTACAAAATATAAGCAATAAACGAAGGTAATCAACAAGATAAAAGAGTAGAAGCATACTAGCCACCATATCTGGTGCTGGCCTAGCCTCCTCATCCGTGAGCTGGAAAACGCATCCCCGAGCCCTCGGGAGATCTACTCACCCCTGTCTCCTACTAGTAATCCTCAGTGTAGCCGACGCTGGAGACTGTGTCGGCCAGGCAGCGAGCACTGGACAATTGGTCTTTACGTGACCAACATGATTGCAGTGATAACAGATCCTCATATCCTGAACCGGGGCCCACTGGCAGCAATAACTCACAAGGTGCCCCTTCTTGCTGCATTTGCAACACCAACCACCAGATCGACAAACTCCAATATGACCCTTCCCGCACTTCCTGCAAGTACGGCCACACTGCCTTCCCTTGCTAGAATCAGTAGCCTTGAACCGCTTAGGCGACAGATGTGCCTATGTCGGGGCCTGTCTCTGCTCCTGTAACTGTAGCTCAATCTCCGTCTCACGCTACCTCGCAGACTCCTATGGCTCCAACATGGTGTCACATCTTCGGGTCAAAACAAACTGTCTGATATCAGTAATGAGCATGCTCGACGAGTAATCTAAGCTTGCTCATAAGCAAAGTCCAGACTAAATATCGCCCGCTTAGTGAAAAAGTGGGTGATCTCCGTCACCGAATCCGAATCCTGCCAAAAATTCAAGAACTCTTATGTCAATCTCACCTACTACATCTGCAAGTACTGAACATGTATCGAAACCGATCCCAAGTAACAGCAGCTCATTGCTCATCAGAATATGACCCAGTAACCAACCTCCACCAATCCTTCACTCCAGAACTCACAGGTTCAGAGCGTAACTGACCTTTTGGTCAGTAGGGCAGTAGCATGTGAAGAAATAACCTTCCCCATTAGATATGCACCTTATGGCTACAATTGGATCCTGAGTCCCATGAAAATTCAGGGGCTTCATGTTATCGAAGTCCCGGTACTAGAAACCCCAACCAACCCCTCCCTTAACAGCTGCTACGGCTGCGGAGGCTGCAGCGGAAACGGTCTAAGAAACGGTCGCATAACGCTCATCAAAGTAGTCAACTATCGCAGTCTTGATAGACTCAAACATCTCCGACAAATGTGCCCGGAAAAGAGTAGCAACCACATGGTGTAGGATCTCCCAAATCCTAGCATGCAAATCCTTTGGTCCCATCTGACCAGTAGTCCTTGTCACTGCTGCTGGCCCACCCTGGCTGCCATCTCCTGATCTAGATTCAGATCCATCCTCGAAACGTCGCGTAACCACCATTCTAAAAATATACCAGAAAGATATTAGATACTACATATAATGTCTGGGAACCAACTCCTAACTAAACCATAGGGATTTGGGAGTTCCTAGCTACTCGTATCGGTCATGTGCTTTTAGTAGTACGGGCCCATACTACCTTCCACACCTACCCATATTTGTCTCAAGGATCATCACAACTCCCTAACAATGTATATAAGCATAGGCGAGTGTTCATTGATCACTCCTAGAGGTAGGCTAAATATCTCATACTGGCTGACTGACCCCGCACAACTCATCCATGAAACTTCCGCTAACCCTCAGTACTTGTGTATGCTAGTCATATATAACGTTGGACCCCGTAGACATTCAAATATCCGATCCTACCCTAAGCCCTTCATCAGAAAAGAACAGGAAATAAGTCCAAACCAAAAATTCTCAGGGTATAAGATCTTAGTTATGTACAACTATGTTGCATACATTAAGCAGCTACAATAATGATGTCAATTCCATGTAAGGAAACCCTAAGCTATCAGGCATCATATAATCAGAAAATTCTATCATGCAATTCCTAAATATCCCTAGCCTAGCACTAGCATATTGTTCTATCCTCTTTTATTATGAAAACCATTTAAAAATCGTTTAGAAAATCCTTTAAAAATCTTTTTCCTTAGTTTGAGATCGGATCCACACGATTGTTCCTCCAATTCACTCAAACCAAGGCTTTGATACCAACTTGTAACATCCATGAAGTTTCACAAATATGTAAAACTTTTTAAACAATCCAAAACCATTATTTATTACAAAAATGTTTTCAAAATAATTCCATGTCGGAGTTTCCCAAAAATCCAAATCAAAATATGAGGAAGTGTATGACACGCCTTCGCCTTCCTGCGATCATCAGAAGTACGTGAAACAATAATCGATAAATATAAGCTTGAAGGCTTAGTGAGTTACCCCCAAAATACCAACAACATACTAACCAAAACAACATTAATACAAATAGTATGTATACTGAGCCTTCAGCCTAACTGGACCGCCTCGCAGGCCTATAGTCTATCTGGACCGCTCTCCGAGCCTTCGGCACATCTGGACTGCCTCGCAGCGCCTACAGCCTATTCGGACCGCTTGCTGGGCCTTCAGCCTGACCGGACCACCTCGCAGGGCCTTCAGTCCATCCGGATCGACCTGGGTCTGTTGGCCTTGAACCCACAACACAACCGCCTCAAGCCAACCATACCCACCTATGTCGACATACTCATAGCACATAAACAATCAACCAACAAGCATAGATCATACATATCACTAAGCATAGTATCATCCTATCTACCAGGATACCGATGTAACAGATCATAACAGCATAACAACACCCTAACTACCAAGGTACTGATCTAACAGATCATAACCGCATACAAGCATATTGTAACCAAGATAACAATCCAAAGGGTCGGCCTTTGTTCCGTAGACCCTGTCAGTACAGTGAGGAGAACTCACCTCACAATGTCGACTGACTGAAAACTGTCGGCTGCCGACTCACCAAAATGTCGAACTGTCACAATACATGAAACCCATCAACATTTGATTATCCACTTCGACTAAGGGGCCAAATATAGAGTATAAATCCATCCTATCCTTTCCTTAAGTTGGGCCACAACCCAACTCCAATTTCTTAATCCAAAAGCCCAATATTCAACGCCTAAAATAGTCCTAATTTTCCAAATTGGGCCCAACTCCCTAATTACTAGCAGTAAGTGGTTGGCTGATGTCGCCAACACCTTTCGTACGAGCCAATGTCCCAAGGGGGACAAGGTCCGACTTGCTTCCTATCTTCTGAAGGAGAGAGCACGAGACTGGTGGGAGGAGGTCGAACATGTTATTAGAGATGATGCAGCTCTAGATGCGATGACCTAGAGTGATTTTCGGCCAGGTTTCGGGTCGAGTTTTCACCTGTGATTGAGGTGCAGCAGTTTGCTAGGGAGTTCCAGGATCTCCAGCAGACGACTGAGACGGTGACATAGGTCACCTCCATGTTCAGGGAGAGGGCCCTTCTTGTTCTGCAGTATGTGGAGGACGAGTAGATGAAAAAGTTCCGATATCATGAGATGTTGTGGAGTGATATCCGCCAGTTTATGAGCCTATCCAGCTACAAGACGCTGGAAGATTTGATTGCTAGGGCGAGAGGGAGAGAGAGAGAGAGAGAGAGAGAGAGAGAGTTAGATTTGGAGATGGAGAAGAAGAGGAAACCTAAGGGTCTTCAGTCCGGAATTGTAAACAAAAATCCCAAGATATCAGATCACAGACCTAGGAGCCAACAGGTCCGCAACCGTTGTGGCAAATGCAGCAAGTTGCACGAGGGGGCAAGCAAGGAAGGGAGTTCAGGCTGATTTAAGTGTGATCGAACTGGTCATGTGAGCAGAGACTGTACAGCTACCACTACCACCACGACAGTATCTGATCTGATTAGCTATCAGTACAATAAGAGGGGAAACAAGCAGTCCCAATGTCTGAGTTTAGCAGCAATAGGACAGGTGGTGGCACCTGCTCCTGCTATGTTGAGGATTACTGGTGGTTGTCACGGCTGGTCAGAGGCGTATGTGGCGAAGAGCAGGGCCCTTTAGTTGACAGTAGATGAGAGACGTTCAGCTCCCGGCATGGTGAATGGTATATCTGCCCTGATATTGTTTGATTCGGGAGCTACCCGATCCTTTATGTTGCTCGCGCTCAGTAACCAATTCGTAGGGGCTTCATGGGAGCTGGATTGCCTACTTGATGTAGAGATAGTAGATGATAGGATCGTTTGGGTTGTGAGGGTTCAGTAGGGATGTACTCTGTAGTAATTTGGTGAGCAGTTTTCGGTGGATCTAGTCCTTATTCCCCTGCAAGGGAATAAGGTTATAGCTGGTATATACTGGTTGAGGCCCAATGGGGCAGTGATCGACTGTGACCAGCAGCTAGTTAGAGTTTGGACTCCTAGTGGGGGAGGGTTAACAATTCAGGGCGAGAGGCCGTTGTGGACCGACTTTGTGTTTAGCAGCAAGGGCGAGGCGCTACCTTCAGCAGGGTTGTGCAGGCTACATATCCTATGTTATGGATACCCGGGATATGGGTAAGGTGAAGCTCGTGATGTACCGATCGTGCGAGAGTACATATACGTATTCCTAGAGGATTTTCCTGAGATACCTCTGGAGAGGCAGCTTAAGTTCATGATTGACCTTTTCCCTGGTGCGACTCTGATAACCAAGGCACCATATCGGCTAGCTCTTCCCGAGATGCACGATTTGTCTACACATCTGCAAGAGCTCTTAGACAAGGGATGTATCAGGCCGAGCAGTTCGACATCGGGGGCCCCGATCCTATTTGTGAAGAAGAAGGACGGGTCACATCGGATGTGTGTAGACTATCAAGAGCTAAATAAGGTAATAGTGAAGAACCGTTATCCTCTTCCGACGACGAAGACGTGCCGAAGACAGCCTTTCAGACTCGCTATGGTCACTATGAGTTCGTTGTGATGTCGTTTGGGCTTACCAATGCTCCTTCCGCGTTCATGGACCTCATTAACCACGTGTATAGACCGATGTTGGACCAGTTTGTGATAGTCTTCATAGATGATATCTTGGTTTAGTCCAAGACTTGGGAGCAGCACGAGGAGCACCTGAGGGAGGTGCTGGAGACACTGAGGAGGGAGAGAATTTTCACAAATTTCTCCAAGTGTGAGTTCTGCTTGTGTGAGGTGCAGTTTCGTGGGTACCTTGTCAACCAGAAGGGTATTTTAGTCGATCCGGGTAAGATAGAGGTCGTGATGTAGTGGGAGGTTCCGAGGTCTCCAGCTGAGATTCGAAGCTTTCTTGGTCTAGCGTGTTACTATCGGAGATTCATTCAAGATTTCTCCAAAATCGTTGTTCCTTTGACCCGACTAACCAAGAAGTCAGTGACATTCCGCTGGGGGCCTGAGCAGCAAGCAGCCTTCAAGACCCTCAGACAGCAGTTATGCGAGCCACCGATTCTAACGGGCATATGTGTAGTACTGATGCAACGGGGTCAAATGATAGCTTATGCTTTGAGGCAGTTGAAGCCTCACAAGGTGAACTATCTGACACGTGATTTAGAGCCGGGGGTTGTGGTTTTCACCCTCAATATTTGGCGGCGTTACATCTATGGGGTTCGTTATACCATTTACACAGACCACAAGAGTTTGGGGTACTTCATGGATCAGCCGAATCTGAACATGAGGCAGCGTCGGTGGTTAGATGTGGCGAAGGACTACGACTGCGAGATCCTTTACCACCCAGGCAAGGCCAATGTAGTAGCCGATGCACTGAGCCGCAAGGCAGTGGTGGCTCCGATTCAATACTTAAGTCTAAGGATGACAGTGATTACTCCATTGCTTAAGCGGATCCGGAAGGCACAGGTCGAGGGCTTGAAGGAGGAGCGCCAGAAGTGCAAGTGGATCATAGGCCAGCTGGCCTCATTTGATTATGACAGCCGTGGGTTGTTGACCCTACATGGAAGGGTATGCGTTCTATACTGGGGTGGTGTACGCTAGGTTCTGATGGATGAGGCTCACAAGTCGAGGTTCTCCATACATCCCGGGGCGACGAAGATGTATTAGGATCTGCGCCCTGATTATTGGTGGCCCTGCATGAAGCGGTACGTAGCATGGTATGTGGAGCGGTGCTTAACCTACAGGAAGGTCAAGGCCGAGCACCAGCGACCTCACGACAAAATACATCCGTTGGATATTCCCGTGTAGAAATGGGAAGATATCACCATGGATTTCATCACCAAGCTTCCCAAGACTGGATGTGGAGTGGATTCGATTTGGGTTATCGTGGATCAGTTGACCAAGAGTACTCATTTCATCCCAATCCAGGAGAGTTTACCGGCTGAGAAGCTAGCTGAGATCTATGTATGAGAGGTAGTGGAATGTCATGGAGTTCCAGTTTCGGTTGTGTCAGACCGAGACGTCAATTTTACTTCCAGATTTTGGAAGCGGTTTCACGAAGAGATGGGTACTTTCCTCCACTTCAGCACCGCTTTCCATCCTTAGACGGATGGGTAGAGCGAGATGACGATTCAGAATCTCGAGGATATGTTGCGCACATGCGTATAGGATTTTGATAGCAGTTGGGATATGTATCTTCCGTTAGCAAAATTTTTGTATAACAACAGTTACCACTCCAGCATTGACCGACCTCCCTTCAAGATGCTCTACGGGAGGAAGTGTAGGACCCTAATCTGTTGGGGCGAGGTTGGTCAGAGATTCATAAGGAGTACTAAGGTGGTACTCAAGACTACTGCGACGATCCAGCAGGTTTGGAGTAGGCTCCAGACTGCTCAGAGTCGGTAGAAAAGCTATGCCGACAAGCGCTGTTTAGACTTGGAGTTTCATGTGGTCGACATGGTTCTCGTGAAGGTGTCACCTTCGAAAAGTGTCATCCGATTCAAGAAGCGGGGCAAGCTGGGCCCCAGATACATCAGGCCGTTCAGGGTTTTAGCTCAGGTAGGCCGGGTTGCTTACCGTTAGGATCTTCCAGCAGAACTCATCCAGATTCACATCACTTTCCATGTTTCTTAGCTGCAGAAGTGCTTAGTGGATGATTCGTCAGTTGTGCCTTTAGAAGATATTCAGGTTGATGACAGCCTAAATTACATCGAGAGACTAGTATCCATCCTAGACAGGAAGACGAAGGAGTTGAGGAGCAAGAGGGTTGAGTTGGTGAAGGTGCAGTGGCAACACCGCAAGGGCTCAGAGTGGATCTGGGAGTCCGAGGAGGAGATGAGGGAGCACTACCCAAAGTTATTCCTAGATGCAGCAGACTTCGAGGATGAAGTCTGATACAAGTGGGGGAGAATTGTAACATCCGTCACTTGAGGTATTATTAATTTTAAATGCTTATTACTTAATTGTTGGGCTATGAATTAGATAAGTGGATTTTCAGTTGGACTTTAGCGAAGTGGGTCGTGTAGTTGGGCGGCCCAAAAGACATAAAATAGGTGTAAGCTTGGCGTACGTGGTGCATCGATGAGCATTAGATTTGGAGGACGCATGCACGTATGCGTAGTGTACCAAGGAGTACGCACAACGTACGTAAACAGACACCAAACCCTAATTTTTATGGTTTAAGCAATATAAATACAACATTATGACTCAAACCCTAGCCTCCTTATCAACCTCTCAACAACAGAAACCCAAGATAGTACCTCATTCCTCGTCCTTGTGTGTTTTTGGCATTGGGAAGTCCATTGTGGTGTTTAGAAGCTTGGAAAAAGGAAAAAGGAGTTGGTGGGGAAGAACTTGTGTATCTTGAGCTCAAGGATTCGAGATTTCATCACCTTTAGGCATTCATTTGAGGTAAGAATCTTCCACCTTGCCTCATGAATGCTCAAATCTTTGTTTATGGAGTTTTGGACCTCTTTAGGTCCCAAGAACGGATTTTTATGGTTCAATTTCATTTCTAGACTTAGGGTTGCCACCCCTAGTGCTAAATATGACCCAATATCAGTAAAGTTTCAATTTTTTGAGGTCTTTTTGTGACAATGCATGAGATCTAGCCATTTCCATGGAAGTGAGTTGGTATATTCAATGTTTGGGTCTATTTGGTGGGTTGCAAGCCACCAATTGACCGACTTTATGAGCTAAGACATGCTATGGGACTCAGATATGTATTATGGTCTTAATGTCTTAATGGAATAAGTACTTTTGAAGTTTATGGCTTAACATGGTAGTACGCTGGGCGTACTAGCCAGTACGAGTAATGTACAAGTCATACGGAAGTACGCTTAGCGTATAGAGGAGTATGGTGAACGTACTCGTTTTGGGCTTTGCGACATTGGGCCTCAGTTTGGGCCAACTTTTGGACTTAGTAGTCATTGGGCCTTAATGGGCCATCAGATGTCAAATATTTGACCAAGGACATGTTGGGCTTAAGGGAAGGCCCGTTTGAGGATTTGGGCCCAATTTAGAAAATTGGGCCATTAGTGGGCCATTAATGGGCCTTTAGTGGGCTTGGAAAGCTTAAATAGAATTGGGCCCATGATATGGTCCTAATTAGATCAAGGGGTAAAATGGTCAGTCTACCCTAAGAAGGATTATATGATTTTGACTAAGTATTTTGGTGACAATGATATCTAGGGAGTCATGGGAGCAACCGATAGAGATTCCTTACCGAGAAATTTAGCTGCCAACTTTTTGAGGTGAGTCTTCGCCTGTAGTAATGGGTCTAAGGCACCAATGCTGTCCCATTTATGCGTGATAGTAGATTTCGGACTAAGATCCGATGTCGGGCGGTGCTCGATGTAGGTTTATAGGTTTCGGACTTCGGTCTGATGCAGGGGTAAGCCCGAGGAATCTTTGAAGGCTTGATGTCTTTGTGATTCTTTCATGTGTATGTTTATATGTTTCGGACTTCGGTTCGATGTTAGGGCAAGCCCGAGGAATGTTTATATGCTCCCGGACTCCGGTCTAATGTTGGGCGGGGCCCGAGGAATGTTTATATGTTTATGTTATGTGTTTATGTTTACATGTATTTGTTGATATGCTTATGTATACCAAGCTTTGCTTGATGCCGAGTGGCGCCCGATGGTGGATTTCATCTCGATGTCAGGCGAGGCCCGATGTAGCGGGCTAGGCCCAAGTTACGTGATTATGTGATATATGTGTATGGCATGTGGTAGTTTGGGGGGACTCACCAAGCATCGTGCTTACAATTTTCAATTTTGGTTTCATGTACTTCTACTAGTAAAGGGAAGAACTCAGGATGGCTGCATTGCACACACCACAATGTTTAGCCTGGGATGATTTACTCTGATTTTTGGACATGTGATTTTGATACAATGTTTTGATATGATGTTTTGAGTTACTATTACTTATGTCTTTATGAGATAATGTGGTTTACTATGGTTTTACCTATAAATTAAAAATGAAAATTTTTACTGTATTTTTGGGATGTTTCAAGATAAGGATGGAAATATTCATACCTCAAATCAGGGTGTTACAATTCTCCCCCACTAGAGTCAGACTTCGTCCTTGAAGTCATCGTTTGGAAACAACTTTGGGTACTGCTCGCGCATCTTGGACTCCGGTTCCCAAGTCCACTCCGAACCTCTACGATGTTGTCACCGAACTTTAACCAAGTGCACCTCCTTATTCCTTAAGGTCTTCGCCTTCCTATCCAAAATCACTACCGGCCTCTCAATATAGTTCAGGCGATCATCAACCTGAATGTCCTCTAAAGGAACCATTGCCATCTCGTCGGCCACACACTTCCTCAGCTAGGATACATGGAATGTGTCATGAATCTGGCTCAACTCCTCAGGAAACTCCAATTGATAAGCTACCTTGCCCACTCGGGCAATCACCTAGAAAGGACCAATGAATCTAGAAACCAGCTTGCCCCGCTTCCTGAATCAGATCACCCCTTTCCATCGGGATACCTTCAGGAGAACAATGTCACCGACTTAGAACTCTAGTTCGAAATGACTTCTATTTGCGTAACTCTTCTATCGACTTTGGGCCATCAGCAACCTATGTCTAACCTATTGGATATGCTCTGTCATAATGAGCACTATCTCGGTGCTCCACATCCCTCTCTATCCTACCTCTTCCCAGCAGATAGGAGTCTGACATCTCCTTCCGTACAAAAGCTCAAAGAGAGGCATCTCTATCCTGGAGTGATGGTTGTTGTTGTATGAGAACTCAGCCAATGGTAGATAGGAATCTCAACTCCCACCAAAGTCCATAACACAACCACGTTGCATATCCTCGAGCGTCTGAATCATTCGCTCGCTCTGCCTGTCTGTCTGCGGATGGTATCCAATGCTAAAATGTAGTTGGGTACCTAACTCCTCATGAAATTTCTTCCTGAACCTGGAAGTAAAACGTACATCACGATCAGACACTATCGATGTCAGCACTCCGTGCCAAGCCACCACCTCTCGAATGTAGACCTCAACTAGTTTCTATGCGGAAGAGTTCTCACTTATAGCTAGAAAGTGAGCACTCTTCGTCAACCAGTCTGAGATCACCCAGATCGTTTCCATACCCCCTCGTAGTCCTGGGTAACTTAGTGATGAAATCCATAGTAATCTGTTCCTACATCCCTAAGGGAACCTCCAAGGGCTACAATTTTCCATAAGGGCGCTGGTGCTCGGCCTTGACCTTGCGATAGGTCAAACATCTCTCAACAAACCATCTCACATATCTCTTTATACATGGCCACCAATACTTGTGTTTCAAATCCAACTACATCTTCGTGGCCCCAGGGTGGATGGAAAATCTCGACTTATGGGCCTCCTCCATCAAAAAATGTCAACTCCACACGTAAATGCCACCCATATGTGTCCATGGAAGGTCATAAGCCCCCTACAATCTGTCTCAAACTCCGAAACTTGCCCAACCACCCGCTATCTCTTGCGGTTTTCTGGTCTCATGGCTACTTCTTGGGCCTCCTGGATGACATCTAGGATGAGTGTCATCACTTTCATCCTCATACATACATCTCGAATCAGGGCACTCACTACTCTGCAGCTTAGGGCGTCAGCCACAACATTAGCCTTGCCCGGATGGTACAAGATCTCATAATCATAATCCTTAACTAAGTCCAAAAACTTCCTTTGCCTCATACTCAAGTTGGGATGGTCCATAATGTATCTCAGGATCTTATGGTCTATATAGATGGCACACCGGACACCATAAAGATAATGACACCAAATCTTGAGGGCGAAAACCACTGCCTCCAACTCTGGATCATGGGTGGGATATCTCGTCTCGTGAGGCTTTAGTTGCCTCGACGAATGCGCTATAACATGCCCTCTCTGCATCAACACATCACCCAACCCAGATATGGATGCATCATAATAAACTATAAAGTCCTCCGCTCCCTCAGGGAGGACTAGTACTAGGGCCTCACACAATCACTGGCGAAGTGTCTCAAGTTATGCCTGCTGCTCAGGCCCCTAATCAAAAGCAACATCCTTCCGGGTCAGCCTGGCGGGAGGAACAACAATCTTGGAGAAATCTCTAATGAATCTCCGATAGTAACCTGCCAGCCCAAGGAAACTCCAGATCTCAGATAGAGATCTTGGTACCTCCCACTACATCACTACGTCTATTTTGGCAGGTTCAACCAAAATACCGCTTTGGTTGATGAGGTGTCCCAAGAAATGGACCTTTTTCAACCAAAAATCATACTTGTAGAATTTGGCATAAAGCCTCTCCGTCGTCAGAACTCCCAGGAGCTCTCGTTGGTGCTCTTCATGCTGTTTCCTGGACTTTGAGTATACCAGGATATCATCGATGAAAACTATCACTGAATGATCTAACAAGGGCCTACACATCCATTTTATGAGATCCATGAACGTCGCCGGTGCGTTGGTGAGCCCGGAAGGCATCACCACAAACTCGTTGTGTCCATAACGAGTTTGGAAAGTGGTCTTTTAGATGTCTTCCTCTCGCACTCTCATTTGATGATATCTGGATCTCAAATCAATCTTGGAGAACTGTGGCACTCCTTGCAACTGGTAAAAAAGGTCATCGATCCTTTGAAATAGATAACGGTTCTTCACCGTTAACCTGTTCAGCTCTCTGTAATCAATGTACATATGGTGTGGCTTGTCCTTCTTTCTGAGAAAAAGGATCGGAGCACCCCCAGGGTGAGCTGCTCATCCTAATAAACCCCTTCCCAACAGCTCCTGCGGCTGAGAGGATAATTCTTACATCTCAGTAGCTACAAGACGGTAGGGTGCCTTGGAAATCAGTGCCGCACCTGGAATCAAATCAATCCGAAAACTCCACCTGCCTCTCATGGGGCACACTCGATGGCTCCAAAGAAAAACATCGGGGAAGTCACATACCACCAGAACGTTAGATATAGAATTAAACCCCTTTCCTTAGCTCGAGTGTCCACTACATAAGCCCGGAAACTCACACACCCATGCTGCAAACTCTGTCTTGCCCTGGCGGCAGGTAGAAAGTTGATCCTAATCTAGTACCCTCATCGTAAATGGTCAACAGTCCCCCACTAGGATCTCTGAAGGTAACCAACTGACGCTCACAGTCTATAAGAGCCCAAAACTGTCTCAACCAATCCATGCCAACGATAACACTGACATCCCCTATTGGGATAGGAATGAGGTCAATCTGAAAGCCTGTACCAAAAATCTTTAGCGAGCAGTTCCGGTAAACCATTGAAGCTGCGACAGGGTGTTCATCCAGAATCAAGACCCTTAGAGGCCGACTCAAGGCCTACTGTGGAATGCTAAAACTGCGGCTAAAAGATAACGACACAAAAGACTGACTCACACCTGATTCAAAAAGAACAAGCATTGGAATAAAGTTCATAAGAAATGTACGTATAACATTAACAACATAAGCGATCATAAATAAATCAACAGAGTATAAGGAATACATACTAGCTACGACATCTGGAGCTGCACATGCCTCTTTTGTTGTCAGCTAAGATGCTCTGGATAGGCAATGCTACTGAGGGGGTGCCTGAACTACCATGGATGCCTGCTGAGGACAATCAGCCTTCAAACGGCCTGTCTGATTGCAGCTAGAACAAATTCGAAATCCCTTGGCACACCACCTATCCATATGCCCCTCCTTGCCACATAGAAAGCAAGCGGGCCCTGTCCGACATGACCCCTTATGTGCCTTGTCGCACTTCCCGCAAGTTCAGCCCTTCTGGCCCCTAGACCTCTGATCAGTGGGCTTGGCCTTCTTAGTCGTCGACAGTGACTATAGTAGTCTCCTGTCTCTACCCTTAGCCTCCATATCCTCCCTAACTTGGGTCTCTAACTCGATCTCCCTCCTCCTGGCATTGTTCTCAAGCTCAGCGAATGTGATGTATGTGGTATTTGCCAAGAACTCCCTGATGTCCCTCCTGAGAACTTTCAAATATTAGGCCACTCGGGCCTGCTCACTCAATACCTTCTCGGGGCAAAACAACGCCATCTCATGAAATATCTTGGTGATCTCGGTCACCGAATATGTCCCCTTATTGAGGGATATGAACTCCTAGGCTAACCTCACTCTCTCGATTGCGGGAAGAAAATCATCTCTGAACATTGCAGTAACCTCTCCCTGGTCATCGCAGCATGCTCCGTAGGCATGTAATCAGCAGTCGAAAACTTCCACCAGTCCTTCGCTCCCAAGCGAAGTAGGTTCAAGGCGAACCTGACCCTCAAATTCTCCGAACAGGAGCAGGTATATAAACACTCCTCAACATCATAGATCCATCTCATAGCAGCAATCGCATCCTGAGTCCCATCAAACTCGGGTGGCTTTGTGTTGGTGAACTTCTTGTACCATAATGAGTCACCCCCTGCGGTCTCGTAGCAGCGAGAGTTGTAGTGGCTGCGGCAGCAGCAACCTCAGTAACAATGACATATCGCTCATCAAAAGTCTCAATCAGCCCGGTCTTGATAGACCCAAACATCTCTGGGATAGCCTCTCAGATTGTTGTCACCACCTCTGCGACAATCATACTGCTAATCTCATCATCACTAGCTCTCGACCTTCCTGGGTTACTAGAGCCTATACCTCGGGTAAGAACCATTCTGAAATACATAAGAAAATTTTTAGCAACAGATTATCAGCACATATAACAACACCAGCACCCACCTAGGCTCTTTTAGTTCTTGTGGTTATTTCCCCGAGCCGCATACAGATCTTGTGCTTCCAGTAGTACAGGCCCAAAACTACCTTCTACACTAGCGCGTATTTGTCTTGGATCATACCACAAGTTCCAAAACTAACCCTCGACTTAGCTGCTATTGACCTGCTCTACTGGCTCCTAAGAACCTCAACCCTTTGTCTAGACACCAAGTCAAGACTACTTCCCTTACTGCTCTGCCTCATGAGATCTCTGCTGACCCCACTAATTACGTTGCGTATGTCAGTCGTTCAAAGCACCAAACTCGATAGACATTCAAATAAATGATCCCGCCATAATCCACATCGGGACAAGGAAAATGAGAAAGGGCTAAACCATGCATTCTAAGGACATCAGTTCCTACCTAGGTAGAACTATATGGCATACGCCAAATAACTAATAAGACCAGGTTCAATCTCATGATAAGCAACTTCCTAAGCTAAGGTATTATAGAAGGACAACACCTCATAATAATTCTACAAGATTCCTTAGCCTACAACTAATTTAACATGCAAACCTGACTGCTTATACCATAACAATTATGCACTGCATTTCCATAACAATGTGATATTTTGGGAACCTACCGCTCGAGCGTTGGTCGATTGTACAAATTGCTCCTTTGGGTTTTTCTTCTGCAAAAGTCCTCATTCTCAAACATTTTCTTTAAAAATGTTTGAACCATTAGTTTGAGTTTGCAATCACCGTAGGGTTCATCCAAATCCCTCAAACTAGGGCTCTGATACCAAATTGTTACAACCCAAATTTTAGACCAATTTCTTTTTTTCAAACATAGTTCCATAAACCAAAGTAAAGTACAAATCATCTCAACTACAAGTGTCAATGTTATCAAAGTACATAAAATCGTGTCACTGTAATAAAATCCTAACGTGTGCATACAATCAGACCTTCACCGTCCCGCAGTCCTGTGAAGTGCCTGCCACATATAATCAACAACTGTAAGCATAAAGCTTATTGGTTTCCCCAAGCTATCACACATAACTCAACACATATAAATATATATGGGTTATCAGCAACCCTGAGACTACCATCTTCTTCCCTGGAGCTATCAGTAAGCTGGAAAGGACATCCACAGTTCTCAATTAGCTAATAGCAGCCCAACATACATCATTCCACATAATGTAATGAAACAAGTCATAACACAGTATATCATAACACACTATATCATAACACAACATATCATAACATCAAGACCCAACTAGTCATCATAATATAGCTACCCTACCACATATGCAAGAGTAAGAGAGGAGACTCACCTAATTCTGATGACTCGAAAATGTAGCACCCGAACGGTCGGATCTAGAATGCACCTATACTATCAAAGAGATTTACTTAGCCAATATATAAGGTCCAAACCTTCTCACGAGTCCCCTGGTCCACAATCAAGCCCATTGGGGTAAAAGTGTTAGATTAGATGCATAAGTCCATAACTATTATTGGTATGGACTCGACCCGAGTGTAGCATGGTCCATTTGGGTTGCACTTCACCGGAACAAATTGTATAGATAGTCTTTTAAGAATAGTATGTCTATGGTTATTAATATATTAATATGAAATCATATTATTTAATTAGTACTGATTAAGAATTAATTTAGTCAGAAGGAACTAATTAAATATGGATTCTTATATTTATATATATATATATATATATATAATGGGCCAAGTTCATTTAGGTTGGGCTAAGCTTAGCATGGATAGTCCATGGAGTTTTTAACCCTTGGATCCTATGGAAATTAAAGGTCATATGTATTAGGGTTTACATGGATATAACCCTAATCCTCCATACTATATAAAGAGGTCTTTGGCACACGAAATGGCACTAGTGTGTGAGAAAAAAAGAGTGGGAAAATTTCTAGTGTGATTAACATTCTCTCAAGTTTTCCAAGGTGTTTTGGTGATTTGTGATTCCACTTGAGGCATTCACATTATTGGTGCAAGGCTCTTGAAGCTCCAAGGAATCAGCCATAAGAAAAGGTATGTCATCCCACTAAGTTTTGTATTACAAGTAACCCATGGTATGTTATTTAGGGTGAGAACCTTGGAAAAATCATATTTACATGTATAAAAGAGCAAACATAGATATGAGGTTTCTAGGGTTGTATGTACACCATAGGAATGTTAGAATGCTCAAAACCCATCAGAGGTATCAGAGCCTAGGCTTGGTGTTCAATTATACTTGATGCGATGCTGAAAAAATTGAATTTCTGGCTTCATGGACTGTGGACTTGCCGAGTCCACTAGGGGACTCGCTGAGTCCAAGTGTAAATTCATTCAACTCGCCGAGTTTGTTCCAGCACTCGACGAGTTGGAGCCCTTGAGTGCATTTTTTCGATGGTTTTGGCTGGAATTGGGCTAGAATCATTACCCTAAGCTATTTTTTAACATATAAACCTATTTATTATATGGTAATTATGAGTCTATGTGACAACCGTCAAATTCTGGTCAATCCAAAGTCAAATAAAGTCAACAAGTCAAACCGGTCAACCCAACTAACCCTTGTGTACTATGGCTTACGTTATGTAATTACTAAACAACTCGCTATTCTAATGAGAGATCATAAATCGAAAAGTATGTACGTCTAGATCTCCTTAACCTAAAGCAGTGGTAAGTGACAAGCCAAACCGATAAAACAATGTTATATACTCATCGGGAGTGTGTAAGATCTTTAAACAAGGCTTAATAGGGTTTACAGACCTTGCATTGCGAAGTCGGACACCCAAAAAGGTCATAAACGAAACCACTCTCAATCGTTTTCACTCTATCTCTTCTTATCGAGAATCTCTCCCAAATCTCTCCAAGAATATCAAATCTCTCCCAAATCTCTCTAAGTATGTGAAATCTCTCCAAGAATGTCAAATCTCTCCCAAATCTCTCTAAGTATGTGAAATCTCTCCAAGAATGTCAAATCTCTCCCAAATCTCTCTAAGTATGTGAAATCTCTCCAAGAATGTCAAATCTCTCCCAAATCTCTCTAAGTATGAGAAATCTCTCCCAAATATCTCCTTGTAGGAGAAATCTCTCCAAGAATGTCAAATCTCTCCCAAATCTCTCTAAGTATGTGAAATCTCTCCAAGAATGTCAAATCTCTCTTAAATCTCTCTAAGTATGTGAAATCTCTCCAAGAATGTCAAATCTCTCCCAAATCTCTCTAAGTATGTGAAATCTCTCCAAGAATGTCAAATCTCTCTAAGTATGAGAAATCTCTCCCAAATATCTTCTTGTAGGAGAAATCTCTCCAAGAATGTCAAATCTCTCCCAAATCTCTCTAAGTATGTGAAATCTCTCCAAGAATGTCCAATCTCTCCCAAATCTCTCTAAGTATGAGAAATCTCTCCCAAATATCTCCTTGTAGGAGAAATCTCTCCAAGAATGTCAAATCTCTCCCAAATCTCTCTCAAAATCTCTCTTAACTTTCTATAACCACTCGGGGCATCCCGACGCTCGAATTTGGCGAAAACAGCCCAAAAACGGAAGTCTACACGAAAAACGGACTTAAGGAGCCGCAACCCCTCTTAGGACCCGAAAGTCCTCTTAGGAACCGAAACCAAGAAGACCCGAACCCGAAGGTCCTCTCAGGGCCGAACCTCGCTTAGAGGAACCGAACCCGAAGGGTCCTCTCGGGCCCGAACCTCGCATGCCATACCCGAACCCGAACCCTCGGTCCCTTTCGCTTCATGGTAGTTCGCTTCTGACTGCTTCGGACCGAGCCCCTCGCCTTCGCTTCTCGCTTCTGGTTCGCCCCATCTCGCTTCCGGCTCGGCATCAGCAAGGACCGAACCTCGGCCAGGACCGAGAGGTCTCGCTGGGAAGCCTCTTTTCTCCCAGTTTTCGTCTAAATTTACGTTTTAGGCCCGTTTTTTATTGTTTTAACACGGGATTTTCACCCAAAACTTTATTTTAACATATAAGGATCCATAATTATTAATTTATCATGTTTTTAAGGATAAAACCTTATCCAAAAGAGTGGGTGAAATACAAAGGTGGAGTATTGACTTTCCTTTATTTTATGACACAAGCAACCTCCATTACCTACTCCATGTCACTATTCCCCATCAGCCCTTACCTAGTCACTTCATTGTACTTTTCCCACCTTTTTCCAACCCCACAATTGGTCCAAGGCTAGAAAAGCCTCCTCTCTCCTCACTTCTCTCATTTTCTCTCCTTTCACCAAGAAGATCAAACTCTTTTCTCTCTCACTTCCTCTCTCTAGAATTCGTGATTCAAGGGCTGATCTTGGGTTTTTCCTCCGCATTTGGTAATCATAATCTCTTCTCCTTATGATTATTTCACTTCTTTCTACTCAAATCATGGATATCTTACACAAACTCCATCATAATTGTGTTAGATCTTCGAATCTTCAAGTGATTCTTCAAGTGTTATTGGGTTGAACACTCCTCTTCTTCAACACTTATCTTCTAAAATCACTCAAGGTGAGTTCATACCCCTACATTTTCATGTTTTCTCATGTTTTTAGGGGGGGGGGGGGGGGGAATACAAGTTAAAACGCCAATAACATAACTAAACTTTTCTAACAGCCTTCATCAGAAAATTTCAACTCCATTCACGGACTGTTTTGGACAACTTAAACATTTTAGTTTTCAAAACTGTTTTAGGTGCAAGTAGTTCCACTTTTTAGCTTTAAAATGACTACTTGCACATCTCCACACGATTTTTCTACAATTTATGGTGATTTTTACAAACCAGCCTGTCTTTTCAAACACAAATCCGGACCAGTCTGTGAATATGAGCATTTTAATACAAGTTAAAGGCTTCCAAAAATTACTATAATAATTATGACTAAACTAGACACAATTTAGGAACTCTCAGAATTTACGGATCTAGTTTTTGACTCCGTATGATTTTTCTATGAATTTTCTAATACATAATAGAAATGGCAATACTAGAAAAATGTTTTCAATTTCATATACACCTTGTAACTTGTTGAGCAAGGTGTGTACCTTCATGTGATGATGTGTTATTACCATATATGTCATCTTGTGTTATTATATAGACATACATCAGAAAACAAAGGGATTCTTACCTCCATAAGTATGGTAAATATATAAATGATATTACAAGGCTATATCCATTAAAATACAAACATTGGTAAACTATGACAAGTAAGGCTTATGCTCACTACCCACACAAATACTTAATAAACTATAATAGGTATAGTTTAGGGTTATTTTACATAACAAACACATTATTAAAGGTGTCACACATACAAAAGAGTATTACCACTATGAATAATTATGATAAATTATAATAAGTATAGTTAAGCCATTATACCCCCACAAACGAACATGCAAGTTATAATCAGTATAGTTATGGCATATATATATATTACAAACAAAGTGATAACCTATAATAGATATAGTTTATGTTTCATCTACACGACGAACTTAATTACAAGAAAGGAATTCACCATCACCACCACTTTTGATAAGCTATAATATGCATAGTTCATGTTCACTACCACTATCACTAGTTGATGAACTATGATATGTTTAGGTTATATTCACCATCACCACCACTTTTGATAAGCTATAATATGCATAGTTCATGTTCACTACCACTATCACTAGTTGATGAACTATGATATGTATAGTTTATGTTCACAGTCACTATTACTATTTCGTACACTACACTAGGATTGGTTCCGGTTTTTGGGTTTAAGTCCACATTCACTTTCGCATTGTTAGTTTTCGGCTATAATTTCTAAGTGTATATGCTAGAGTTATATAGAATCTAGTCGTGATTGGCTTAGAATTGGTGGTTCCGCCTTATTTCCTGTTCCTTGTTTGGTTGTGGGCCTAGGGCAAACCCATTCCATTCGACGTTTTATCTAACTTTAATTTTATATAACTTATATACACAAGGAAATTATAGAAGGAATCTATAGGGAATTCTAGGATGCACTATTTCATAACATAGAAACTTACATTTCACATTTTGAGGAAAAGTATCGGGTTTTCATATGAATGGGTACATTCCAAAGTACTGGGTTCACATAGAATAGTTATTTTGGTATTAAAACTATATTTCATCTAGAATTGTTAGACTTCAACCATGATCGCTGAGCGTATATGCTTGAGTCATATAAGAATTTAGTCTCGATTGGCTTAGAATTGGTGGGGCCCGCCTCATCTCCTGTTCCTCGTTAGGTTGAGGACGTAGGGCAGACCCACTATATTCAACGTTTTATCTAACTTAAATCTTATATAACTTAAATATGCTGGACGATTATAGGGGAAATCTATTGGTCATTCTAGGGTTCATTAACGCATCATATAGAAATATTCTGTTCATACTTCATAAAGAAAATATTGGATTTTCTGGAAATCAAACTCTATCGATTTTATAAGGAAAACGGTTTCTATTTCAAACAAAACTCTTATGAACTCACCAACTTAATTGTTGACACTTTTTCAAAACTACTTGTATTCTCAGGAAATCAGTGAAACAGGAAAACTTCAGCGCTTTGAGGATGGGACGTTAAACCATCAACAATTTATTTTTGTCATCATAATGTAATTGATTTTGAAACATGTAGACATATACTTTGGTGTAACTTTTTCAATTATATTTATGATGGCTGTATTTACTTTGAGCACTATTATACACGTTGTTGTGATACTGTACATGAAGTCCTCCACCCCCGGACGTTTCCGCCATCCTTGGTTTGGGGGTGTGACAGATTGGTATCAGAGCATTGTTTATAGTGAACTCAGTATATCGAACCATATAAGATATACAAACTATAAATGCATTGGGACTAAGGTCTCTGATTTAAAGTTTTCAAAGCAACTATACTTTTAGAAATAAATAATTTCTCGGTAAAGATAGGAGCATGTGCACGCACACTAGGGTCAGTATCATGGTGGGATGGGACAAAAGTGGTGATTGTTGAACAGTACAAGTAGGCTTGGGGATGTATAGTCAGGTTTGGGAATGGCATAGCCTGATCAACTATGTCTCACCCAGAAGTGATTAGCATATGCCCAGGAATGGTCGTAGGTGTTGCAACAAGTCTAAAAACTTACTAACGCTACCATAATGAAATACCATAGGGGTATTTGGTATTATTATAATTACTTATCAGAGAACTAAATAGATTTTTATCAATAGGTCAATAACTGCCTAATGGATACATTAAAATTATATGTATCCAGGACGTCATACACTTAGAATCTGTGGATCTTTGCTTTACTTCCTGTTCTCGTTGGATTGGGGATTTAGAGTTAGGATTGCTTATTCGAAGGTCTATCCTGTCCCAAATACATATGACTAGTATGTACTAAACAAGGTATTGAAGTACCTGATAAAGATCATCTTAAAAATTGTCTAATTAGTACGTCTACTTAATTATTCCTTATATTCCCATTTCTCGCAAAGATATCATGGCTGGATTCCATCCCCACGACGACCCGGACTACCCCAACCACGACAAAGCTGGATGGTCCGGAGAGGAGCCGGGGAATGATTACCCAATCCCTGTGGATGGTCACCAAGCTGAAGGCTTTGCTGACGGTTCCGACTCCGAACCTAAAATGGAGAACCTACCCCCGATGACCCTTGTTCCGAATCCTAACCCTCGTCCGGTTTTTCAAGGCCCGACGCCTCCTTAGGTAGAGTGCTTGGAAACCTAGAGCGAAGAGCAAGACCAACCTAGGCTGTTTAATGGAGACATTCGAATCCTCCAGAATCTGGAGACTAGACTATTCAAGGGAACCGTAGCATTGTCCAAAAACTTTCCTTACGTTAATGAGATGTAGACCTATTTTCCTCGAACCCTATACACTAAATCATATTAAGTAAATTGAATCGCATTAAAATTCATTGGGATCTTTCCACGTATTATATAGCCCTATATTACAAACAATTTACATATGGTAACTCCAAGAAATTCTTAATGTATACCAAGTGATTTTAGGAGGGGATCGGGCACGAAACAAAACACAAGTTGCATTTGAGTCATTACCACTAAATTCATTCATAGGGGCCTTGTTATGAATTACATACAAAAAAAATATACTTTTAAGTCAGAACATAATACAGACTAGTCTGGCTTGATAACTTCTGACTTGTCACTACTATTAGAAACTTATCGTCTGTTCGTCTCTACCAACTTATGACAGGACTATGCCGCCAAAGAAAAAGTCCAGACCTTCCAACAGCACGGCACCAACACCACCTCTACCACTACCTCCGCAGTTTGATCCCATAATGTTTCAAGCTGCAGTAACAGCAGCCGTGGCAGCTGCAATGTCACAAATTGGAGCAAATGGTACTGGTGGTGCGGGATCTGGAGCCACAAACTCTAACCACGGGGACAGTACAGGACGCACAAAGGAATGCACTTACAAGGACTTAACAAATGGCAAACCCGATTCTTTTGATGGAAGTGGGGGCGTTATCGCACTAATTCAATGGTCCGAGAGAACCAAAGCAATCTTTGAAATCTGTGCTTGCCCCGAAGCGAGCAAGGTCAAGTACGCGACATTCACCTTCATCGGAAGAGCTCTCACTTGGTGGAACAGCAGGGTTAAGTCGCTTACTCTTACAGTGGCTAACTCGTTAAGTTGGGAGGACCTAAAGAAGATGATGCTGAAAGAATATTGCTCAAGAGGCAAAGTGCAAAAGCTGGAGCGAGAATTGTGGAATCTCAGAATGGCAGGCTCTGACCTTACAACTTACACCAACCGATTCTGTGATCTAGCACTCCTCTATCCTGCTATGGTCACCCCGGAAGACAAAAAGTTGGAGCGATACCTCTGGGGATTGTCCCCCGAAATTCAAGATAGCGTGTTGGCCTCAAGACCAACTACCTTCGACAGCGCCAAGGAGTTGGCACAACAACTCATCGACCATCGTGTCAGTCATAACACTACGACAACCACGCAAATTTTTGTTGTTCATGCTGCCACAACCCTCACCATGCCAACCCCCAGGAAACAATACGTTGGAACCCTTCCGAAATGTAACAAGTGTAGCTCCCATCACACTGGGGCTTGTAGAGAATTGCATTGCAAGAACTGCAATAGGAAGGGGCACACTACCCATTTCTATAGGGCACCGGTACAACCCATCAACCAGTTCCCCGAATTTGGAGTAAGCCCAACCTATTACAAGTGTGGAGAAACGGGACACTTTAAAAGGAACTGCCCAAGTGCAAGAGATGCCAGTGGTGGTGGAAGGGTGCTTGCGATCACCGAAGGAGAGACCACCCCGGAACTGCTCGCAAATATCAGTACGTGTTTCTAACATCGACGTCTAAATTCCAAATTTCTTTATATGATTAAATCTAGCATCGATTAAAGCATGCATAGTAGTAATGCCAAGGATTAAACTGAGAGCGTAAACAATAAGAAATTCCAAGGCCGTTATGAGACCATTCTACGAATTTACTTCGACTCCGTAATAGGACTGCATCATAAGGATGTAGGTCAAACCTTCGAGAACATACTTCTACTCTATAGGTGAACGGTTGAAATACATCTAGGTTCAATGATAGCCTTAACTAGGAACTCTAGTTCATTAAGAAGGATTACTAAGAATTTTATTTGTTATGATTTCCTCACTTATACATTCCCCAGTTATATATAACGAATACGTGGTAGATAATAGAATGTGAGAATTTTGACTTAGTTTCTTTTCCTCGTTGGGATGTGAAACTGAAGTAGAATCACACATTTTACTATCCGCCCAGTATTGGTTATATCATAATGTGTATAAGCTAAGTTTTCATGTATAATAACTCATCTCTTAGTCAGAATCAAAATAATGTGGAGCCGACCTTAGTCACTCACAAACTCCTTGCCTGATCTCAAATTGCGGGACGAAATTCCCTCTAACGGGGGGATGATGTGACAACCGTCAAATTCTGGTCAATCCAAAGTCAAATAAAGTCAACAAGTCAAATCGGTCAACCCAACTAACCCTTATGTACTATGGCTTACGTTATGTAATTACTAAACAACTCGCTATTCTAATGAGAGATCATAAATCGAAAAGTATGTACATCTAGATCTCCTTAACCTAAAACAGTGGTAAGCGACGAGCCAAACCGATAAAACAATGTTACATACTCATCGGGAGTGTGTAAGATCTTTAAACAAGGCTTAACAGGGTTTACGGACCTTGCATTGCGAAGCCGGACACCCAAAAAGGTCACAAACCAAACCACGCTCAATCGTTTTCACTCTATCTCTTCTTATCGAGAATCTCTCCCAAATCTCTCCAAGAATGTCAAATCTCTCCCAAATCTCTCTAAGTATGTGAAATCTCTCCAAGAATGTCAAATCTCTCCCAAATCTCTCTAAGTATGTGAAATCTCTCCAAGAATGTCAAATCTCTCCCAAATCTCTCTAAGTATGTGAAATCTCTCCAAGAATGTCAAATCTCTCCCAAATCTCTCTAAGTATGAGAAATCTCTCCCAAATATCTCCTTGTAGGAGAAATCTCTCCAACAATGTCAAATCTCTCCCAAATTTCTCTAAGTATGTGAAATCTCTCCAAGAATGTCAAATCTCTCCCAAATGTCTCTAAGTATGTGAAATCTCTCCAAGAATGTCAAATCTCTACCAAATCTCTCTAAGTATGTGAAATCTCTCCAAGAATGTCAAATCTCTCCCAAATCTCTCTAAGTATGAGAAATCTCTCCTAAATATCTCCTTGTAGGAGAAATCTCTCCAAGAATGTCAAATCTCTCCCAAATCTCTCTAAGTATGTGAAATCTCTCCAAGAATGTCAAATCTCTCCCAAATCTCTCTAAGTATGAGAAATCTCTCCCAAATATCTCCTTGTAGGAGAAATCTCTCCAAGAATGTCAAATCTCTCCCAAATCTCTCTCAAAATCTCTCTCAACTTTCTATAATCACTCGGGGCATCCCGACCCTCGAATTTGGCGAAAACAACCCAAAAACGGAAGTCTACGCGAAAAACGGACTTAAGGAGCCGAAACCCCTCTTAGGACCCGAAAGTCCTCTTAGGAACCGAAACCAAGAAGACCCGAACCCGAAGGTCCTCTCAGGGCCGAACCTCGCTCAGAGGAACCGAACCCGAAGGGTCCTCTCGGGCCCGAACCTCGCATGCCATACCCGAACACGAACCCTCGGTCCCTTTCGCTTCATGGTAGTTCGCTTCTGACTGCTTCGGACCGAGCCCCTCGCCTTCGCTTCTCGCTTCTGGTTCGCCCCATCTCGCTTCCGGCTCGGCATCAGCAAGGACCGAACCTCGGCCAGGACCGAGAGGTCTCGCTGGGAAGCCTCTTTTCTCCCGGTTTTCGTCTAAATTTACGTTTTAGGCCCGTTTTTAATTTTTTAACACGGGATTTTCACCCAAAACTTTATTTTAACATATAAGGATCCATAATTATTAATTTATCATGTTTTTAAGGATAAAACCTTATCCAAAAGAGTGGGTGAAATACAAAGGTGGAGTGTTGACTTTCCTTTATTTTATGACACAAGCAACCTCCATTACCCACTCCATGTCACTATTCCCCATCAGCCCTTACCTAGTCACTTCATTGTACTTTTCCCACCTTTTTCCAACCCCACAATTGGTCCAAGGCTAGAAAGGCCTCCTCTCTCCTCACTTCTCTCATTTTCTCTCCTTTCACCAAGAAGATCAAACTCTTTTCTCTCTCACTTCCTCTCTCTAGAATTCGTGATTCAAGGGCTGATCTTGGGTTTTTCCTCCACATTTGGTAATCATAATCCCTTCTCCTTATGATTATTTCACTTCTTTCTACTCAAATCATGGATATCTTACACAAACTCCATCATAATTGTGTTAGATCTTTGAATCTTCAAGTGATTCTTCAAGTGTTCTTGGGTTGAACACTCCTCTTCTTTAACACTTATCTTCTAAAATCACTCAAGGTGAGTTCATACCCCTACATTTTCATGTTTTCTCAAGTTTTTAGGGGGGGAATACAAGTTAAAACACCAATAACATAACAAAACTTTTCTAACAGCCTTCATCAGAAAATTTCAACTCCATTCACGGACTGTTTTGGACAACTTAAACATTTTAGTTTTCAAAACTGTTTTGGGTGCTAGTAGTTCCACTTTTTAGCTTTAAAATGACTACATGCACATCTCCACACGATTTTTCTACAATTTATGGTGATTTTTACAAACCAGCCTGTCTTTTCAAACACAAATCCGGACCAGTCTGTGAATATGAGCATTTTAATACAAGTTAAAGGCTTCCAAAAATCACTATAATAATTATGAGTAAACTAGACACAATTTAGGAACTCTCAGAATTTACGGATCTAGTTTTTGACTCCGTATGATTTTTCTATGAATTTTCTAAAACATAATAGAAATAGCAATACTAGAAAAATGTTTTCAATTTCATATACACCTTGTAACTTGTTGAGCAAGGTGTGTACCTTCATGTGATGATGTGTTATTACCATATATGTCATCTTGTGTTATTATATAGACATACATCAGAAAACAAATGGATTCTTACCTCCATAAGTATGGTAAATATATAAATGATATTACAAGGCTATATCCATTAAAATACAAACATTGGTAAACTATGACAGGTAAGGCTTATGCTCACTACCCACACAAATACTTAATAAACTATAATAGGTATAGTTTAGGGTTATTTTACATAACAAACACATTATTAAAGGTGTCACACATACAAAAGAGTATTACCACTATGAATAATTATGATAAACTATAATAAGTATAGTTAAGCCATTATACCCCCACAGACGAACATGCAAGTTATAATCGGTATAGTTATGGCATATATATATTACAAACAAAGTGATAACCTATAATAGATATAGTTTATGTTTCATCTACACGACGAACTTAATTAGAAGAAAGGAACTCACCATCACCACCACTTTTGATAAGCTATAATATGCATAGTTCATGTTCACTACCACTATCACTAATTGATGAACTATGATATGTATAGGTTATATTCACCATCACCACCACTTTTGATAAGCTATAATATGCATAGTTCATGTTCACTACCACTATCACTAGTTGATGAACTATGATATGTATAGTTTATGTTCACAATCACTATTACTATTTCGTACACTACACTAGGATTGATTTCGGTTTTTGGGTTTAAGTCCACATTCACTTTCGCATTGTTAGTTTTCGGCTATAATTTCTAAGTGTATATGCTAGAGTTATATAGAATCTAGTCGTGATTGGCTTAGAATTGGTGGTTCCGCCTTATTTCCTGTTCCTCGTTTGGTTGTGGGCCTAGGGCAGACCCATTACATTCGACGTTTTATCTAACTTTAATTTTATATAACTTATATACACAAGGAAATTATAGAAGGAATCTATAGGGAATTCTAGGATGCACTATTTCATAACATAGAAACTTACATTTCACATTTTGAGGAAAAGTATCGGGTTTTCATATGAATGGGTACATTCCAAAGTACCGGGTTCACATAGAATAGTTATTTTGGTATTAAAACTATATTTCATCTAGAATTGTTAGACTTCAACCATGATCGCTGAGCGTATATGCTTGAGTCATATAAGAATTTAGTCTCGATTGGCTTAGAATTGGTGGGGCCCACCTCATGTCATGTTCCTCGTTGGGTTGAGGACCTAGGGCAGACCCACTATATTCAACGTTTTATCTAACTTAAATCTTATATAACTTATATATGCTGGACGATTATAGGGGAAATCTATTGGTCATTCTAGGGTTCATTAACGCATCATATAGAAATATTCTGTTCATACTTAATAAAGAAAATATTGGATTTTCTGGAAATCAAACTCTATCGATTTTATAAGGAAAACGGTTTCTATTTCAAACAAAACTCTTATGAACTCACCAACTTAATTGTTGACACTTTTTCAAAACTACTTGTATTCTCAGGAAATCAGTGAAACAGGAAAACTTCAGCGCTTTGAGGATGGGACGTTAAACCATCAACAATTTATTTTTGTCATCATAATGTAATTGATTTTGAAACATGTAGACATATACTTTGGTGTAACTTTTTCAATTATATTTATGATGGTTGTATTTACTTTGAGCACTATTATACATGTTGTTGTGATACTGTACATGAAGTCCTCCACCCCCGGACGTTTCCGCCATCCTTGGTTTAGGGGTGTGACATTCTAATCCAGTTCAAAAGAGAATTGTCAAAAGTTTCATGTTTTGTATTAGTTTAATGGTTAGGCTAATTACATGAAGATTGTTTAATTTGAATTGTCTTGTTCATATGAGTTTAATCTAGATCATAGTTTTTCTTGACATGTTTATTTGTTTATTAGATGATCTAAATAGCCTTTAATGGATTCCATAACTTGTCCTCAAGTTATGAAAAACCAAAAGGCTTTCTTGTTAATCAGTCTTTAAAAGGTCATGAGTTATGGTTTTGAAGAGTTTTCCCATAAATTGTTTTATGACATCCATAACTTGTCCTCAAGTTATGGATTTTCAAGATTCTTGCCATTAAAAGCCATATTAAAATCATGTGTTATAGATTCCAAAAGTTTTTTGAATTGTTCAAAACTTGCCCTCAAATTTAGGAATGTGTAAAGTTACATTTTTGAATACTTTAGTTCCAAACACTAGATTTTTAAATAGTTTAAAGTTCAACCCTTATACTATTATAATATTATAGGTTTAATATATATATATATATATATATATGTATGTATAAGAGTAAAAGTCAATCTTACCGTTAGTAGGCCTCATTCATGAAGTCGGTCTATAAGGGGGTATAAGGTTACTGCCTATAAAATGGTAGTTTAATGGGTGTCTACTCTCACCCACCACTTTCTTGACTGGTGGAGGGCCGTTAGCCAAACGGGTAAGATAGGACTCTAATTCTCCTTTCATTAAGGGTATAATAAGAAATAGAAAGTAACTAAACACTTATAAATAATCAATCTTAGTTACTTTAGAAAAATGTGAAATTGGTGCTAACCTATGAATTTACACTTTGTACCTTACTAAGTCATTGGTGGAGTGTGTGTGGTTAACCAGAACACTAACATGGACTAGTAAGAGTGGCAAAGGGTAACTTAATGTTTATCATAGATTGGTGACGCGCATGTGGTTAATCGGCACATCGATTGGGTGATAAAAATTAAGGGTATCAAGTTAATTTGCATGGTTATTCACACCTTGTTTATGATCCTCGGCATCCCCGTCACAAACTTGAGAGGGCACAATCGAGATTTAAACATGCCATTGAAAAGTTTAATGAATCTCAAAGGATCTAGGAGTTTCAATTCATTTATGACCTAAAATTCTTTTTCGTTTTTCATGGTGGAAATTGGTAAATCGTCATTTACCTACCTTCAAATATTTTATAGCTTGGATTACGGCATCCCTCTTCCAAGTTATAAAATATTGTGTTGGGTCCTAGCCTTAATATTTCATATTGGGGTTATATTAAGGATTTAAATCAACTAACTTGAATTTTTCTCATTGTAGATGTCTTGTTCAGACAACTATGGTCTTCCCAAATCTCTTGGAACAAGTTTTCCTAATGAAGATGATGTCCCACGATTGGATCATGGAAATCATACTTCTCTTCCTCCACCTCCTCCAATTATTCTCCCTGACCTACAAACTCGAAGACTTGAAAAGTTTAGGCTCAAGTCCTATTCTATAGCAAACACAAAGATGGAAGGCCAGTGTGTGCACATGTCTTAGAGATGAAGGCACACATTGATAAGCTGAGAATGGTGAGTGTCGTCTTCCCAAGGAAGTTGACTATTGACTAGGGTCTTCAATCACTTTTGTAGTCATATAGTGAGTTCATTAATGACTAATATGTGACAGATTACGACATGACCCTAATAGATCTTACATATTTGTTAATTGTTGCTGAATCGGCAATGATTTGGTGCAATGGTCAAGCAAATTTTATTGGAGGGTCTGCCTCTCAAGCTAACATGGACATCCAAGAAATGATTCCTTCTCCTAAAGGAAAGGAATTGGCCATGATCAAAGGTGTTGATCATAAGAGAAAGGCCAGTACTAGGATTGTACCAAATGAGCCTATGTGTTTCTATTGCCAAAGAAAGGGACATTGGAATCGAAGATGCCCTGACTACCTAAGAACTTTAGTCAGAATGTATGGTTCTGCTTCAGGTAAGTCCATTATCTAACTCTATTAAGTTCCTAATTGTTGATTCTTAATACATGATGTGACTAGGTTGCATTTTGATGTTTGGCAGGATCAAGCAAAGGGAAGGAAGCTTAAAAGAAGAGTATGCTGAATCTGATTGCAAAGATGGATTTTAATCGCATGGTTCAAAGATTGGATTTTTGAGCTACTGCTTGGGAGTTATGATAGATTGCTAGGAAATATGTTATAGCATAGTTTTTCACTTGTAATTGCATTATAAGGAAAAGTTTTTCCGCATTATATAAATAAATAAGATTTTTTTTGTTTTATATCTCATTGCAATGACATTTATTAAAAATTGATGTTTGTATGTTTCTAGAAATATTGGAAATATGAATTTGATTATTTCATTTGTGGTAGTCTCTAAATTTACCAAATAAGGAAAGATTCTCATCACCCAAGTTTCAACTGGACAGAAACATGGAATCATGCAAGTTGTATTGTATGATGAATGAGAATTTTCATCTTTGGGAAATTAAGACTAATTCCTTATTCACATGTATATCTAAGTCAAGTAAAGAACTATGGGATCGAGTACACATTCTTGTGCACTTGTCAACTCCACCACAAAGATCGATAAGACTATTCATCATGATTTACTAAAGTTTAATAAATATGGTTATACTTACAAGTTTAAGTATAATTCTAAAACATTGGAAAAGTTTCAGTGTATGGCAGAACGAATGAGAAGAATCAACTTAGGCAGAAAGATAAAAGTTTCTCAAATCTGAAGAGATGGGAGAGTACTTTAGTGTCTGTAACAGCCCGGAATTTCAGGTATTGTTATATTTATGTTTGGGGTGTTTTAAGAGGGGACTCGGCGAGTTGGAGCCTAGACTCGCCGAGTAGGATCGCGGATCTGGTCGCGGGTTCGCGACTGGACTCGACGAGTCCGGATATGGACTCGGCGAGTCTGCGCTGTTTAGCGAAAACCCTAACCGTTCAGGTTTGGGACGTATATGAGGGACTTTATGGCCGTCATTGTCCACCCTAGCCCTCTGAGAGAAACCCTAATTCGATTGTGAGTGCCTGGAGCAAGGTTGAAGACCATTGTTGATTTTGGAGGTGTTGTTTTGCAAGGAAGAAGAAGCTTTGGTTGAGGGAACAATAAGGGAAGCCACGTTCTGTAGATTGGGGACACAGAGAGCACGTTATTCAGGTAATATTTCGAGTTACATTCCTCTATGTTGATGTGTATATGGATTTAGGGTTTATTGAACCCTTTTGTGGCTAGATTGAGTATTGCCTTAGTCCCCCAAACGATTGGAACTCTGTATTGGGACCTTTGGAGGTCCAGAATGTCCCATGCCTGAGCATTTTGGGAATCAATGGAGGTTTTGGATTGGAATCCTTATGCCTTAGGTCAAAATGTAAATTATGAATCATGGGGTGTATTATGAGCACCGAAATGGGGACCTTACGTGATGAATGAGTCTAGGAAGGCCAGACCTTGGAAGGGTCGGAGCAGTTCTGACCTTAGAAAGCAGTTTGAGCGGTTGCATGGCATGGACTCGTCGAGTTATGGACCGGAAGGTCGGCGTGGGTAGGACCGGAAGGTTTACCCAGCAGGGACGGAAGTCCCCTGAGACACATGGACCGGAAGGTCAGGGCCTGGAAAGGCGTATGTGCGTAAGTTGTATATTGGGGAACTCACTAAGCATTTATGCTTACAGCTGTTATGTATGTGTTTCAGGTACTAGCGAGGACCATGGGAAGGCGCCGACGTGATCTGTACACACTGAAAGATGTTTTGTGATCTTGGGTTTTAGATGAATTGTATTTTGACATGACGCTTGAAATGTTTATGCCTTGTTTTGGAATAAAAATACTATATTTTGAAATGAAAAATTTGTTTGAAAATTTACGTTGTTACAATTGGTATCAGAGCCAGGTTTGAGGGATTCGGGTGCACCTTCGGGCGTAACTGAACTCAAACCGAGGATTTGAGGAACACTTTTAAAAATAAAGGCATAAACTTTTATAAATGATTTTGTGGTAAGCAAGAAAGAAGCAGTGTGTACGATCAGTCAGCGCCCGAACGGTAAAGATCCCCAAAATACCTTACAATGTTATGTTAAGAGATAAGATATAATGTGAACTGTTATGCATGCTAGAAGACTAGGTATTCATGATAGGACTAGAGTGGCCTGATTTGTGATGCCTTAGTCTAGGGAAGTTTGCTGATATGAGATGCTTTGATAGCGTACAGATAGATAGTGCATATCAAAAGTAGAGTACTCACTATCCGGTGTTTGGGGAGGAAGATTTGGGATGAATGCTGATGCGGTGTGGTCGGTAGTATTGGGCCCGTACTACCGAAGACACCGGGTCAGTGGGAGGCCCAAGTAAGAATCCCTGGATATCGGAGACTGAGTAGGGTTGCGTTATCGAGTGCGATTATACTCGATGGAGTCTCTGATAGTTTTATGTCGTATTTCAGAGGCATCATGGTTAGACCACGCCACGGAGCTAGTTCGAGCGGTGCGAGTGACAAGGATATTCGTCAGATGATTCATGAGGAGGTGGCTGCAGCGATCCGGGTTGAGATTCCAGAGATGTTTGGGTCTATTAAGACCACTTTGATGGAGACTTTCGATGAGCGGTACGCCGCATTGACCGAGGTTGCAGCCGCTGCAGCTACCACAGCTGTGGCCGCTGCCAGGCCACAAGGGAGTCACTCATTGCTGTTTCGGGAGTTCAGCAACACGAAGCCACCTGAGTTTGATGGGACGCAGGACCCGATTGCTGTGATGAGGTGGATCGCTGATATTGAGGAGTGCTTCTACACTTGTTCATGTCCGGAGCATCTGAGAGTACGGTTCGCTTTGAACCAGCTCCGTCTGGGAGCAAAGGATTGGTGGAAGTTCGTGACGGCGAACTTCACGTTGGCAGAGATTTCAGCAGTGACATGGGAGGGGTTTACCTCTATGTTCAGATACGAGTACGTTCCCCCGGTGGAGAGGGAACGATTGGTTCAGGAGTTCTTGACCCTCAAGCAGGGTACTGATTCGGTTGCGGTGATCACGCGGAAGTTTCATGAGAGGGCGATGTTCTGCCCCGAGCTGGTGTCCACAGAGCAGGCTCGGATGAGCCGGTACTTGGGTGTTTTGAGGAGGGATATCCGGGAGTTTGTGTCAAACTCCACCTATCATACCTTTGCTGAGCTTCAGGCGAATGCCAGGAAGCGCGAGATTGAGTTGGAGACCCAGGCCAAGGAGGAGGCCGAGTCTCAGCGGGTGGACCGGCGGCCGGCTCAGTCTCAGCCGGCAGCTAAGCGGACTAAGTCCGCCGATTCGAGGATGGGAGGTCCGAAGGGCCGCACTTGCGGAAAGTGCGGCAAGGGTCATGATGGGGCATGTCGATCTGGTGCTTGCTACAAGTGTGGCAAGGAGGGGCACATTGCTAGGGAGTGCCCCAAGGGGTTTACGGTTTGCTTTCATTGCAACCAGACAGGCCATCGGAAGGCCGAGTGCCCTCAGCTTCTTCAGGGATCTGCACCTACTGCCGGGGCTACTGCGACTCGACCGGTGAAGGCCGAGGCCCCGAGGGCTCGTGGGAGGGCCTTTCAGCTGACTACGGAGGAGGTCCGCACTACGCCCGATGTTGTGGCAGGTATGCTTTATTTCATGTAATTATTTTGATGTCGAGATGTTGTGCTTATGTTATGTTATGCGTAGGTACTTTCCTTGTGAACTCTGTGCCTGCTTTAGTGTTATTTGACTCGGGTGCGAGTAGGTCCTTTGTATCTGTAGCTTTTAGTCAGCATATCAGCGTTAGTCGTGAGCCGTTGAGTCGGCCTCTGAGAGTTTCTATAGCTGACGAGAGAGTGATTTGTGCCACGGAGGTTCTCCGGGGATGTGTGCTAGAGATTTTCGGGGTCGAGTTTCCGATTGACCTGATTCCTATTGCGATGGGTGATGTCTGTGTCATTGTGGGCATGGACTGGTTGAGCCGATTCGGCGCCGTCATCGACTGTGAGCGTCAGCTGGTGACTATACGGGACCCTAGTGGGGGAGTTCTTTCGGTGTACGGCGAGGGTACCGGTTCGGGATCAGCTTTTTGTTCGGCCGCTAGGGCGAGGCAGTGCCTACAGCAGGGCTGTAAGGGTTTTGTGGCGTATGTGATGGATACGCGGGACGCTTCCGAGAGACCGAGATCAGTTGAGGAGGTCCCAGTGGTGCGTGAGTTTCCAGATGTCTTTCCCGAGGAGCTGCCGGGAGTACCTCCTGTGAGGCAAGTAGAGTTTGGTATCGATCTGGTTCCGGGGGCCGCGCCTATTGCTAAGGTGCCTTATCGTCTTGCACCTCCAGAGATGCAAGAGTTGTCCTCGCAGCTTCAGGAGTTGCTGGGGAAGGGATTCATTCGGCCGAGCAGTTCGCCGTGGGGAGCACTTATCCTGTTCGTCAAGAAGAAGGATGGTTCACACCGAATGTGCATTGATTACCGGGAGTTGAACAAGTTGACGGTCAAGAACCGTTACCCGTTACCGAGGATCGATGATTTATTCGATCAGTTGCAGGGAGCATCTTGGTTTTCCAAGATCGATCTGAGGTCAGGGTACCATCAGGTGAGAGTGCGGGATGAGGACGTCCAGAAGACAGCGTTTAGGACGCGATATGGGCATTATGAGTTTGTGGTGATGCCTTTCGGGCTCACCAATGCCCCGGCTGTGTTCATGGATCTCATGAACAGAGTATGCAGGCCGATGTTGGATCGGTCAGTGATTGTATTTATCGATGATATTCTAGTGTATTCAAGATCTAGAGAGCAGCACGAGGAGCATTTGAGGGAGGTCCTTGAGGTTTTGAGATCGGAGAAGCTTTATGCAAAGTTCTCCAAGTGTGACTTCTGGTTGCGGGAGGTCCAATTCCTAGGACATGTTGTTAATCAGGAAGGGATATTGGTCGATCCGGCCAAGGTTGAGGCGGTGATGAGTTGGGAGGTGCCGAAGTCACCTTCTGAGATCAGGAGTTTCCTTGGGTTGGCAGGGTATTATCGGAGATTTATTAAGGATTTCTCCAAGATCGCAGTGCCGCTCACCAGATTGACCCGGAAGGGTGTTACATTCTCATGGGGACCCGAGCAGCAGACCTCCTTTGAGACACTTCGCCAAAGGTTGTGCGAAGCCCCGGTATTAACTCTCCCGGAAGGGATGGAAGATGTTGTAGCGTATTGCGATGCATCGATTTCGGGACTGGGTGCAGTGTTGATGCAGAGGGGTCATGTGATAGCTTATGCGTCGAGGTAGCTGAAGCCTCATGAGGCGAGATATCCCACACATGATTTAGAGTTGGGGGCAGTAGTGTTCGCTCTCAAGATTTGGCGTCACTACTTGTACGGGGTTCGATGTACGATATACACAGACCATAAGAGCTTGAAGTATTTGATGGATCAGCCCAACCTAAATATGCGTCAGAGGAGATGGTTGGATGTGTTCAAGGATTATGATTGTGAGATCCTATACCACCCAGGCAAGGCTAATGTGGTAGCCGATGCATTGAGCCGCAGGGCGGAGAGCACTCCACTGCGAGATGTATGTTTGAGATTGACTGTGATAGCTCCAGTATTGGATGCTATTCGTGGGGCACAGGCCGAGGCTGTGCGACCAGAGATGCAGAAGAGAGAGCGGGTCGTTGGTTTGGTTTCAGAGTTCTTTACGGATGGTCGAGGACTTATGACGTTTCAGGGTCGGATTTGGGTATCGTTCGTGGGTGGTACGCGTATTACGTTGATGGAAGAGGCTCATCGATCGAAATTCTCGATCCATCCCGGGGCTACGAAGATGTATTTGGATTTGAGGAAAGAGTATTGGTGGCCCTGTATGAAGAGGGACGTCGCATGGTTCGTTGAGAGGTGCTTGACCTACCGTAGAGTTAAGGCCGAGCACCAGAGACCGCATGGCAAGTTGCAGCCATTGGAGGTTCCCGAGTGGAAGTGGGAACAGGTTACTATGGATTTCATCACCAAATTGCCAAGGAATGCCAGAGGAGTCGATGCAATTTGGGTGATTGTGGATAGGTTGACGAAGAGTGCACACTTCCTTGCCATCAGTGAGAGTTCTTCAGCGGAGAAGTTGGCGGAGGTATATGTGAGAGAAGTGGTATCTCGGAATGGGGTGCCGATCTCGATTGTTTCAGACCGTGATGTGCGTTTCACTTCCAGATTCTGGAAGAAATTCCATGAGGAGCTGAGTACTAAATTGCATTTTAGTACCGCATACCATCCCCAGACAGACGGTCAGAGCGAGCGAACGATTCAGACGCTGGAGGACATGCTTCGAGCGTGTGTGTTAGATTTTGGGGGTAGCTAGGATGCGTATTTACCCTTGGCAGAGTTTTCCTACAACAACAGCCATCATTCGAGCATTGGTATGCCACCCTTTGATCTGTTGTATGGTAGGAGGTGTCGGACTCCCATTTGCTGGGGAGAAGTGGGGCAGAGACTGATGGGCAGTACAGAGATCGTGCTTCAGACGACAGAGCAGATTCAGCAGGTTAGACAGAGATTATTGACCGCCCAGAGCCGACAGAAGAGTTATGCAGACAGACACCGATCCGAGCTTGAGTTCCAAGTCGGTGACTTCGTTCTCCTGAAGGTCTCTCCTTGGAAAGGAGTGATTCGATTCAGGAAGAGGGGCAAGTTGGGACCCCGGTATCTTGGGCCATTTCGTGTGATTGCAAGGATAAGTCGGGTAGCCTATCGTTTGGAGTTGCCAGCAGAGTTGGGACAGATCCACGACACTTTTCATGTGTCGCAATTGAGGAAGTGTATAGCCGATGAGTCGGCAGTGGTTCCATTAGAAGATATTCAGGTGGATGCGAGCCTGAATTATGCCGAGAGACCAGTGGCCATCAGGGATCGGAAGATCAAGGTTCTGAGGAACAAAGAGGTGCCTCTGATGTTGGTTCAGTGGCAACACCGGAAGGGATCGAAAATGACTTGGGAGCCAGAGCGTGAGATGCGGGAGCAGCATCCAGAACTATTTTCAGAATGAGACTTCGAGGACGAAGTCTAGTCCTAGTGGGGGAGAGTTGTAACAGCCCGGAATTTCAGGTATTGTTATATTTATGTTTGGGGTGTTTTAAGAGGGGACTCGGCGAGTTGGAGCCTAGACTCGCCGAGTAGGATCGCGGATCTGGTCACGGGTTCGCGACGGGACTCGACGAGTCCGGATATGGACTCGGCGAGTCTGCGCTGTTTAGCGAAAACCCTAACCGTTCAGGTTTGGGACGTATATGAGGGACTTTATGGCCGTCATTGTCCACCCTAGCCCTCTGAGAGAAACCCTAATTCGATTGTGAGTGCCTGGAGCAAGGTTGAAGACCATTGTTGATTTTGGAGGTGTTTTTTTGCAAGGAAGAAGAAGCTTTGGTTGAGGGAACAATAAGGCAAGCCACGTTCTGTAGATTGGGGACACAGAGAGCACGTTATTCAAGTAATATTTCGAGTTACATTCCTCTATGTTGATGTGTATATGGATTTAGGGTTTATTGAACCCTTTTGTGGCTAGATTGAGTATTGCCTTAGTCCCCCAAATGATTGGAACTCTGTATTGGGACCTTTGGAGGTCCGGAATGTCCCATGCCTGAGCATTTCGGGAATCAATTGAGGTTTTGGATTGGAATCCTTATGCCTTAGGTGAAAATGCAAATTATGAATCATGGGGTGTATTATGAGCACCGAAATGGGGACCTTACGTGATGAATGAGTCTAGGAAGGCCAGACCTAGGAAGGGTCGGAGCAATTCTGACCTTAGAAAGCAGTTTAAGCGGTTGCATGGCATGGACTCGCCGAGTCCGATGAACAGACTCGGCGAGTAGCTTGAAGATTAACTGGGACTCGTCGAGCTGTTCTTCAGACTCGGCGAGTTGAGTCGGGGTGGCCCCACGATTCTTCCAGGAGAAACTCGTCGAGTCAAGGAGGATACTCGACGAGTAGAAAGGGAATCTTAGAGAACTGGTGAGGACGTCTAGACTCGCCGAGTCGCCCTAGCACTCGCCGAGTCAGGTCAGGTTGACCGTTGACCGTTGACCAGGGTTGACCTATGTTTGACCTCTTAGAGATACTCAAACTTAGAAGATAAAAGTGTTAATAAGAGATGTATGATATTATAGGGAGATTATAGCTCGGCGGATCGAGTACGAGTGACTTCGGGATTTGCTAGCTTTCGACATTCACGAGGTGAGTCTTCTCACTATACTGTACCCGGAAGGGTTTGACTGTGTGACCGGAAGGTCAGATATGATATGTGATATGTGTGTTTTATGTGCTATGTATGATATATTTGATATGGGCCGGAAGGCATTATGTTATGGGCCGGAAGGCGAATATGTTATGGGCCGGAAGGCGTTGTGTTATGGACCGGAAGGTCGGCGTGGGTAGGACCGGAAGGTTTACCCAGCAGGGACGGAAGTCCCCTGAGACACATGGACCGGAAGGTCAGGGCCTGGAAAGGCGTATGTGCATAAGTTGTATATTGGGGAACTCACTAAGCATTTATGCTTACAGCTGTTATGTATGTGTTTCAGGTACTAGCGAGGACCGTGGGAAGGCGCCGGCGTGATCTATACACACTGAAAGATGTTTTGTGATCTTGGGTTTTAGATGAATTGTATTTTGACATGACGCTTGAAATGTTTATGCCTTGTTTTGGAATAAAAATACTATATTTTGAAATGAAAAATTTGTTTGAAAATTTACGTTGTTACAGTGTCATGTTTTATGATCATCTTAATGATTATGAAACCATATGACAATTGATTCTCTAAGGACATGTTAGTGCATTCTCATGACTAAGAAGAGGAGTCATGAATTGTTGAAGTGGTTAAGTCAAGAAGATGAGTCATACTTCGTTCTAAAACATTTCTTAGAGTCATTCTCCAAGATTGTAACTTGACTGACATATCTTAAAGACCAACTAATACCAATTGTGTGAAGTGTTTATCTTGATAAGAATCTGCACTAACTCTTGAATATTTGTTTTGTCAAGTAATGGTTCTTGAAAAGAGAAACCTATATGTCAAGAGGTTAGTGGGAGTCTTAAAGATCTTGAATGAGTTTCAAGAAGTAATCAAGAATAAAACTTGTAGTTTATCACTAGTGCACGACTTGAGGTTTGTAACCTATCGTGTTGACATATTCTTATTTCTATGCCCATTCCAGTTAAAGTTGACTATGTATCTGAGTTCTACAAGTTCTCAATTGTTTGCATAACAACCTGGAAGCAATGCTAGGCGTTGTGCTGCCAAGTGGCAAGAAGTTAAGATTGCACGAGTTCAGTCCATATGAGTTTGGATTTGTCACTAACATTGCCTTGTGATTATGGTTTTGACAAATTCACATGGATAAGAACACATACACCATATAATCTAATTGTCATAAGGTTTCTCTCCGATTCATGAAAATGATGGTGAGGAAATGCTTTCACTAAGTGGATTTTAAGTAGATAGCAATTGTGATATTTGCATTCTCAAAGTCGTTAGTGGAGCGTGTGTGGTTAACCGACACACTAAGATGTACATGTGAGAAATGGAAAAGGTCTAAACAATTGAGACTATGATTACGACATCCCTTTTCATAGTTCTAAAAATTGTTTAGACACACATATGAGCTATCTAAGAAAATTTGTATGATTTTGATAAAGTCTTATCAAAGCATCTCGTATCAGAAATCTGAACTTTGGTAAGAAAGTCAAAAAAGTATTGATTTCTAGAAGTCCAGTTGATTTCTAGATACATGTCAAAGCTAGTGGGAGCATAAGTGTTATGATAATAATTATCTTGTTAGTGGGAGCGTGATTATTATGTTTAGTATTGCAAGTTAGCAATGTTAATTATAGAAAATAAAAGGGTTTCAATTCGTGAAGTTGTGGGGGTTGAAAAGTTGTTTGCTATAATTAAGGGAGAGGAATTCATACTTCATTTCAAATCTAAAAGCTTAGATTGTGAGATTTTAATCAAATTTAGTCATGATTACATTATTTGCGTTCTAAAATTCGATTATGATTACGACATCCGCTTTCATAATTCGAATTATCAGAACATGGCAAATTATAAGAAATATTGTAGCAAAAGACTGGTTAAATATCATGTCTTTTTTTGAGACATCATGAATCGTGTCGTGTATGCTTCAGATATAGGATCGATTACATGTGCTATAATAGTCGTCCGTTCAAAATTTTCCAATTGCCTAGGGCATTAAGAGGGAAAAAGAAAGAGAACCGGATATGACTGAAATGATTAAGCAATTGTCGAGGACAGTTTGAGGATCACCAAAGATTGGTCATGGACATTTGGAAGTATGATGTAACTTTTTGAAGGACCATATTGACATATTCTGAAAAGAGGCAACTATTGTTATGAAGTGATAGTTGAAATGGGAATATGGAAATGTCTCCATAGGTGGAAGTTATTCAATCCGTGTAAGATTAGAAAAATGCAAGAAGGATGTTCAAAGGAATGTACTTTGAATATGAGACTTCGTTTCCATGGAATTGATCTCCATTGGAATACTTTGTAATGGTTGTTGCTAAGTCTTTGTGACTTTTGTGCATAGTCATTACAAGAGGATTAATGCATATGAGTTTAAAATGTAACAGATTACAATAAATGACAAGAATTTAGTATTCTTACATTTACGATAAGGATTTGGGATTGTGAAATGAGCATCATTGGAATCATGTTCAATTGATATATTTCACAAAGTAAGGATCATAGACATACATAGTGTGCATACTTGGAGTATGGCATAACTATTGTTTAGAAAACATAGTGTGCATGCTTGGAGCATGGGACAACTATTATTTTAATTCAAGTATTAAGTTGATTATTTGAAACATTATGCAATCAATAATGTGTAATCAATATGGTGATAAATAAAATGTGTTTTATTTATATTCATAAGTTCTGAGACCATATTGGATTCGATTATTCTTGTGTTTCTCTTTACATGTCTTAACTTCCCGAATAACTAGGTTATTCAAACTCTCCACAGTCAATCATACTTTGGCAGTAGGTATGAATCAAGACTGTCATGAATTGGGCTTGTAGATGTCTAAAGTGTTTAGACATAACAAAACTTGCTGCAACATTCATCAGTGATCCTGTAATGAGATTCGAGTATTGGATTAAACCCACATTCATTTGAATCACTTCATGGATTTTATCACGAGTGATCATGAGACGATAATATCTTATATTCTTCAAACGGAGACATGTGAGTTGTAGTTGCACGTTAGTTGCACATTGACATATGTAAATGCAACCAATAACTTGGTTAATATAAACCATATCGTTGTGTGTAATTTGATGAGTAAGTACAAGCGAACATTTAGGTCAAACTTTATCCATTCCTTTTACCCTTGGAGGGATAAAAACGATATATGTGGGCCCCTCGATGATTTAGTGATGACACGCCTAAGTGCTTGGCCATGCCTGGACTGATTTGATTTGTTCAATTAGTCAGTCATCATAAATCAGAAATCGGGAAACAACAAATGGACAGAGAGAATGATTATAATCCACGTATCAGTCCATATGATGTCACACCCCAAAACCGAGAACGGTGGAAACGTTCTGGGCGGAGGACGTCATGTAATGTATCACAAAAATGCAAAGTAGTAAACAAGCAACAAGATCATCCATTGCATTAATAGTATAATTTTAAATACATGTGTGTTGTTTCATAGTATAAAACAACATAATGAATAATCAAAATAAAAGACGAGTCTTGACTGCTCCGTCTTCACAAAACCTGGTCGTCGTACCTGTCTATTTGTGACCTGAGAATACAAGTTATTTTGAAAGCGAGTATCAACAATAAAGCTGGTGAATTCATAAGTATTTATGTGTCTTTGAATTGTAAAACTGTAAAGAAAAGACTTGTAAATGTTTGAAAAAAAGTTTGTATAAGTATGAAAACCCTAGAAAATCTCATATTTCCTACTAGTATAAAAGGTAGTCTTCTACCAAGACCCGACTGTTTTGAAAGTAGTCTTCTACCAAGACCCAACTCTTTTGAAAGTAGTCTTCTACCAAGACCCGACTGTTTTGAAAGAAGTCTACTACCAAGACCCGACTGTTTTGAAAGTAGTCTTCTACCAAGACCCGACTCTTTTGAAAGTAGTCTTCTACCAAGACCCGACTGTTTTGAAAGTATGCATCACTGTAAAGGTGACGGTTTTTCCCTTGTATAACTATTATTATTATAAAACTATAGTCTACCTTATCGTTTATGTGTATGTGTCACAAAATAAAGGTAACAAGGAAAATAATATAATAACTAAAATTGTATCCTTTTGCACTAGGATATTCATGGCGTGGTAACTCGCCGAACATTACAACTGTAGACACCCGTCGATGTGCATTTTCCCTACTATAGCTAACAGCCTTGGGGGTGGAATGGTAAGTCCCGAAACGTATGTAATAGTATCTATGTAACATATCTATGTAATCGTATCTCTTGTAATTGTATGTCTTGTAATTGTATGTCTTGTAATTGTATGTAATCGTATCTCTTCATATAGTATGTAATGTATTCGTATTCTTGTAATTGTATCTCTTCATATAGTATGTAATGTATTATTATAGACTCATGAATGAACTAACTCTTGTGTGATTCCTTGTACTTGGAATAGTAAGTAGTATCTCCTAACTATACCTATTATAATTACTAGTAATGTATGTGTATAACCAAAAGTATGCCTTTGCTACCCAAAGGTACTGAACTGACTGATGGAAATTTTATGTCTATATATGTATACATGATATATAACTAATATTTAGACGAGATTCGAACGAATAACCGATACCCTAAGGCCACATCCAAACGAGGAAAGGGAATTAAAGCGAGCTAGTCGTCCTAAGTCCTTTAAACATTACTGATATAACTATACATATATAGGCATGTATTTGACAATATAAAAGTATAAAAGAAGTTTTGTAAAACCTTTGAAAGTTTAATAACTAAGGAATGATGACTTGATGTCAGTTTATAAAACGATTTGAACGTAGTTTGTTTGATAAGACAATTTTAAGTATAAGAACAACCTTTGTTTGAAACACAATTGTAACAGAGTTTGAAAGGAAACATACATTATATAAGACAGTTTTATAAAGAGTTTTAACATGTAAAAACGTTTGAGATAGTCATTTGAAGTACTATGTTTGGTAAAAACAGCTAAAAGTGTAGTAAATCCATTTGTATACTAGTTATTAATCACATGTGATTGATATGATAACTAGCATGATTCAACTTGTATTCCTCCCCCCCCCCCATAAAAGCATTTATAAACATTAATCAACATTTAAAAGGTTAATTAAGGGGTATGAACTCACGTGTCAGTGAGTGATGCGACGGTAGGATCGGTTTAGGAGGTTGAGTGTTAATTAAGGGCTTGAGCACAAATGAATCCTATTAACCATATTATGACATATGTATGTATACAATTAGTGTTTGTAATAGCTAATTATTGAATTGGGACCACCTTAGGGACTAGTAAACACTCATATTGCAGTGTTACAATCATATATGATCGTATATAAGGGGTGTATGGCTTTACATGGGAGTGTATGCTCAAAATACACCATATTGGTGTGTGTGCGGCCGCACACACCTGTGTGTGGCCGTATACTCAAGTTTTCAGCCGCACACTACATGTTTTGGAGTGTTCGTCCCGATTTTGCTTGATATGCATCATGTTATCCCATTTCTAGTTTCCTACCTTAATTGTACTAGGTTTAGAACACTCCAGTAGACCCCAAACAGTGTTAGAAGCTAGCAAAATGAGTTTAACTTGGATTCAATTGGTCTCTTATACAAGAAGAATTTCGGGTTGTCACATCATCCCCCCGTTAAAGGGAATTCCGTCCCGAAATTAGAGTTTAAGCAGTAAATAGATACGAAACTAAGCGAAAAGGTGAGGATATTTCTGTTTCATCTGATCCTCGTGCTGCCATGTTACCTCTGGTCCTCACTTGGCGTTCCAACAAACCTTGACTATCGGGATGCGGCTTTGTTATGTTCGCTTGACCTCACGGTCCATGATCTCTACAGGTTCTTCCACGAAGTTGAGGCTCTCGTTGATCTCGATCTCGTCGAGTGGGATTACAAGAAGTCTCGTCGGACAAACACTTTTTAAAGTTCGAGGGGAGAGAAGTAGAATGTACATTGCTAAGTCCGTGATTAGGTTGAATTTGTAAGTTATAGGGCCGATTCTAGCAAGAATCTCGAAAGGCTCTATGTACCTTGGATTTAGCTTTTCACGCTTTCCGAAGCATATCAAGTCTTTCCAGGGTCAGACTTTCACAGGAACGTAGTCCCCTCCTGGAATTCTAAAGGTTTCCTTCTCTTGCTTCTCTTCCTAGTCAAGGGTCACTCCCTGCTAGGTCAAATTCGTAAGAGGTTCCGTAATTCGAGAGGAGTTCTGAATGAACTTACGAAGGCAGTCAGCGAGACCTAGAATTTGGCGAATTCCCATAGGCGTATTCGGTGCTGACCAATTCTCAACGGTTTTGATATTTGGAAGGGTCCTCAAGAATTCCCACATCACTAATAGTGTGTCTTAGGAATTTGACTCTTTAATTCCAAAACTCGTATTTAGAGAACTTTGCGTAGGGCTTCTCTAATCATAATGTTTCCATGGTTTGTTGTAGATGCTCTTTATGATTTCCTTCTTACTACGAGAGTAGAAAAGTAAGTCATTTTCAAGGACAATGACGAACTGATCCAAGTAAGGATGGCATACCCTATTCATTAAGTTCATGAATACTACGGGTCTATTGGTCTTATCCGAGGGGTATCACTACGGACTCGTAGCGTCCGCATTGAGTTTGGAAGATTGTCCTTGGGACATCCTTCTCTAATACTCGCAACTGGTGATATTCAGATCTCAAGTCCATTTTTGAAAGGTACATCGTTCCTTGCGGTTGGTCAACCAATTCATCTATGCGAGATAGAGGGTAATGATTTCTAATTGAAATCTTGTCGAGGTCTCCGTTAGTCGATGTACTTATGAATGGTCCGTCTTTCTTCTTGAAGAATAAGACCGGAGCTCTCCAGGGTGAGGAGCTTGGTCTTCCAATTCCATTGCAGAGTAATCGTTAAGTTGTCCGGACAGTTCTTGTATCTCCGTGGATGTGAGACTGTAGGGCGATCTGGTTACATTAGTCGTATTGGGTTCTAAATTTGTTCACATGATGATGCGATTACTCGTAGTCTTAGGCAGTCTCCGTCCTGAAGTTCGTATTAGAAGTCGTAAATGGTTCATCAGTCACAGTCTCGTGTATACGAGTCGTATATAATTAATTCTGAAAAGGTAGTCGAATAAATGATTCTTCTTTAAGCTCACATCCTAATGAGGAAAAGAAGTACTTCGGAGTTCTGAAATGACGGCTTCGCTAGAAAGGCGATTTCAGAGAAAGAGGTTTACGCACGAAATTGGTATTCTGAGGATCGAATGGAATCAAGTAGTATGATAATATTGGAATCACTTGGAAATAAAGGCGTTAGATTTGATCATAAAGGCATTACAGACAAAACACAACAGTGCAACTTTTAACAGAGTTACAATACTTTAAATTAACTACAAGATTATTGCTGCGAACAAGGTATACTACAAAAGGCAAGTATACACAGCACGAGGGTCCCTTTACTGACGGGATCTCGCAAAAGATAAGACTCTAGTTGCACTAGTTTTAAACAGTTTTATGGGTCTGTTACAAAGAAATCCCTTAATTACTTTAACGTGGGTCCGGAGTAGTCTCTCTTGTGGCAGTGATCCTTAGTATCTACTTCTTTACGCTGGAGTTCTTTGTTATTAGGAAATCCTTTTTGAGGTGTCCTATCTTGCCGCATTGGTGACATATCTGGCTTGTACTAGCATCGGTGGTGGAAGTGTGGTGTCGAGTTAGAGTTATGTGGACACGGGTGTTTTCTTTGTTCATCCACTTTGAAAATTTCCTTTTATAGGGTCTGGTTTTACCACCACCATCGTGTGCAGGGCTGATCCTGATGTCAGGGACATGAGAAATGGATCATGTCGGTGCTCCACAGCTACGGGCATGGTGCCCTAACTTGTGGCAATTGCAGCATTGCATTTCTTGACAAGCCCTGTTATGATGAAAGCTACACTTGTTACACCTTGGAAGTTTTCCATCGTATGGTCTGATCGGTGCTGAAATGGCAGGAGTTGCAACTTGTTGCTGTTTCATGGCAAGTCTTTGGGATTGCTTGCGCTCCTTTTGGGCTTGGCGCTTTCGTTTCTTCTTCTCGGTTTTATGGCTTTGCAAGTCTGTGACTGTTGTCATTTGTTGGCTTCCCGGATTGGTACAACAATCATAATTGTCAACTCCTTTTCCAGTCTTGTTTGCGTTGTTAGAGCTGATGTGTGCAATGAAAGCTCTCACGGCAGCTGTTACCACAACTTGTAATGTAGCGGCGTCCATATGAAGGATAGGGGTTTTGTTGTTCGGCTGACTATTTCCGGATGACGACATGGTTTTGTTATATGAAAGAAAAGGAGTTCGTGAGCGATTATGGTTGAACATAGATGTATATCGATCATTCATGTAAAGAATAAAAGTATGTTGTCGAGGGTTTGACCTACATCCCTATGATGCAGTCCTAGTACAGATTTGAAGGAAGTTCACAGAATGGTCTCAAAACGTTGGTCGTTCAAACCAGAGTATTATTGGTTGGTGGATAACATGATCCAACCTTTGAAAGAGACTTGGAAATGATTCCGGAGTTAAATTACTATAGTCCAATAACTCGACTAGATGGGGTTTCAGATAGACTCCAATGAAAGTATGATGAAAGCATTTGAACAAAGAGTGACACAGAAGTTAGCCGACTGTCAATATCATCGATGTTTAAGATGTAATAAGTTCGGGAAAATTGACCTTGTAGTAGGTCTTACATCATATCCGGAGTAGAAAAGTGTTTGCAGCATAAAGGCCTAACTTAAAGTACTTACAGTACAAGGTAGTCACATAGAAAAGTGCTACACAGAACATAGACAGGAACACGGTTCTTTAAAACAAAGAAGGAAAGTAAAGCATCTCCTACTGGCGACGATCACCCCTATGGTAAACCCTTAGTTCAGCTAGTTGACATTCTATATCTAGCAGGTATCTTTCTTACACCCTCTGGCATACTCGCAGCTCTATGACTTTGGCTCGAGTTTCAGCTAGTGCTTGCAGCAGGGTCTCATGGTCTCTCTCAGATCTCTCACGTGTGTTTTCAAGACGGTTGGTGCGAATGGTATACATTCTTGCATTGGCATTAACCTCTTAGATAAGATGGAGAGTCTTCCTGCCCTGAATTTCATTTTAGGCAACTCTACGGACTAGGATTGGCAGAATTCTGTCTGCTGAGCTTCCCTCGCTTAGAAGCTTCGGTCTCCATTAAACGACATAGGTTGATCCTGCTCTTGGCTCCATGTCTCCAAGCATTCTACCCAAGGAGGCGCCGGGCCATGAAAAGTCGGACGAGGGTTAGGATTTGGAATGGGAGCTACCGGGGGTAGGTTCTCAACCTCGGGCGCGGAGTTGGCATCATCCGATAGGTCTTCAGCATGATGATCATTCAAAGGGATAGGATGATCATCTTCTAGTTCTTCTCCAAACCATCCAGCATTGCCTTCGTTCGAAAGGTATGGGTTGCCGTGGGGATGGGGTCCAGCCATGTTATCTACGTGAGAAATGGGGATAAAGAAATAATTACTAGACGTACTAACTAGATAATTATTAGATAATATTCATTAGTTACATCACTATTTGTAAAGTGTATACCAGTTATATGTAATTCAAAACAGGATAGGCCTTCGAATAAGTGACCTTAACTCCAAATTCACAAGGAACATGGGTAAAGCAAAAATTCACGGATTCTAAGCCTATGACATCCTAGTTACATATAACCTTAGCGTATCCACTTAGCAACTATTGACCTAGTAATGAAGATCTTTTTAGTTCTTAAGTAAGTAATTATAGTAACACAAAATATTCCTATAGTATTTTAGACTTATGTTCTGACCTAGTGTTCTCATTGTGGTAGTGTTGGTAAGTTTTTAGACTTGTTGCCACATCACAACCATTCTTGGGCATGTGTTAATCACTCCTCGAACCAGCACAGTTGATCAGGCTATGCCACTCCTAGGACTGACCATACATCCCCAAGCTTACTTGTGATATTCAACAATCGTAATACTTTTGTTCTTGTCATTGTGAAACCGATTTTAGCATGAATGCAGGTATGTATACTTAGTTAAATATTTTATTATTTAAAAGTATAAACTCTTGGTCAGAGTATTTTTAATCCCATTGTATTTATAGTTAGTATATATTTTATGAGTTGATATACTCAATTCACTATAAACAATGCTCTGATACCAATCTGTCACACCCCAAAACTGAGAACCGCGGAAACATTCTGGGGCAGAGGACGTCATGTAATGTATCACAACAATGCAAAGTAGTAAACAAGAAACAAGATCATCCACTGCATTAATAGTATAATTTTAAATACATGTGTGTTCTTTCATAGTATAAAACAACATAATGAATAATTAAAATAAAAGACAAGTCTTGACTGCTCCGTCTTCACAAAACGTGGTCGTCGTACCTGTCTATTTGTGACCTGAGAATACAAGTTATTTTGAAAGCGAGTATCAGCAATAAATCTGGTGAATTCATAAGTATTTATGTGTCTTTGATTTGTAAAACTATAAAGAAAAAACTTGTAAATGTTTGAAGAAAAGTTTGTGTAAGTATGAAAACCCTAGAAAATCCCATATTTCCTACTAGTATAAAAGGTAGTCTTCTACAAAGACCCGACTGTTTTGAAAGTAGTCTTATACCAAGACCCGACTCTTTTGAAAGTAGTCTTCTACCAAGACCCGACTCTTTTGAAAGTAGTCTTCTACCAAGACCCGACTGTTTTGAGAGTATGCATCACTGTAAAGGTGACGGTTTTTCCCTTATATAACTATTATTATTATAAAACAATAGTCTACCTCATCGTTTATGTGTATGTGTCACAAAATAAAGATAATAAGGAAAATAATATAATAACTAAAATTGTCTCCTTTTGCACTAGGATATTCACGGCGTGGTAACTCGCCGAATAGTACAACCATAGACACCCGTCGATGTGCATTTTCCCTACTGTAGCTAACAGCCTTGGGGGTGGAATGGTAAGTCCCGAAATGTATGTAATAGTATCTATGTAATAGTATCTATGTAACGTATCTATGTAATCGTATCTCTTGTAATTGTATGTCTTGTAATTGTATGTAATCATATCTCTTCATATGGTATGTAATGTATTCGTATTCTTGTAATTGTATCTCTTCATATAGTATGTAAGGTATTAGTATAGACTCATGAATGAACTGACTCTTGTGTGATTCCTTGTACTTGGAATAGTAGGTAGTATCTCCTAACTACACCCATTATAGTTACTAGTAATGTACATGTATAACCAAAAGTATGCCTTTGCTACCCAAAGGTACTGAACTGACTGATGGAACTTGTATGTCTATATATGTATACATGATATATAACTAATATTTAGATGACAATCGGACGAATAACCGATACCCTAAGGCCACATCCAAACAAGGAAAAGGAATTAAAGCGAGCTAGTTGTCCTAAGTCCTTTAAACATTCCTTATATAACTATACATATATAGGAATGCATTTGACAATATAAAATTATAAAAGAAGTTTTGTAAAACCTTTGAAAGTTTAATAACTAAGAAATGATGACTTGATGTCAGTTTATAAAACGATTTGAAAGTAGTTTGTTTGATATGACAATTTTAAGTATAAGAACAACCTTTGTTTGAAACACAATTGTAACCGAGTTTGAAAGGAAAGATACAGTATGCATGACAGTATGATAAAGAGTTTTAACATGTAAAAACGTTTGAGAAAGTCATTTGAAGTACAATGTTTGGTAAAACAACTAAAAGTGTAGTAAATCCATTTGTATGCTAGTTATTAATCACTTGTGATTGATATCATAACTAGCATGATTCAACTTGTATTCCCCCCCCCCCATCAAAGCATTTATAAATATTAATCAACATTTAAAAGGTTAATTAAGGGGTATGAACTCACCTGTCAGTGAGTGATGCGACGGTAGGATCGGTTTAGGAGGTTGAGTGTCAATTGAGGGCTTGAGCACAAATGAATCCTATTAACCATATTATGACATATGTATGTATACAATTAGTGTCTGTAACAGCTAATTATTGAATTGGGACCACCTTAGGGACTAGTAAACACTTATATTGAAGTGTTACAATCATATATGATCGTATATAAGGGGTGGATGGCTATACAAGGGAGTGTATGGTCAAAATACACCATATTGGTGTGTGTGTGTGGCCAAGGTGTGCGGCCAGGATGTGTGTGCAGCCGCACACGATGTGTGTGGCCGTATACTCAAGTGTGCGGCCTCACACTCCATGTTTTGGAGTGCTTAGCCCGATTTTACTTTATATGCATCATGTTATCCCATTTCTAGGTTCCTACCTTAATTGTACTAGGTTTAGAACACTCCATTGGACCCCTAAACAATGTTAAAAGCTAGAAAAATGAGTTAACTTGGATTCAATTGGTCTCTTGTACTAGAAGAAATTTCGGTTTGTCACATATGATATCTAGAATGGAGGAATACATGATCCCTTATCTAATGGCCATGTCATTTTACTAGGCCAGAGTTCAGCAGCAACATTAAGAGCTACGATTGCTTGTTGGGATCTTGGATTCATGCTTGAATAATATTTTTAGTCTTACCCAAGTGGGAGACTGTTGGATTAGATGTCTATGTCCATAACTATTATTGTTATGTACTCGACCCGAGAGTAGCATGGTCCATTTGGGATTCACTTCATTGGAACAATTTGTATGGATAGTCTTTTGAGAATAGTATGTCTATGGTTTATTAATATATATTATAAGTTATAATATATTAAATGAAATTATATTATTTAATTAGTATTGATCAAGAATTAATTTAGAATTAATTTACTGATAAAAAGGAACTAATTAAATATGGACTCATATATTAATTTAGGTTGGGCTAAGCTTACATGGATAGTCCATGGAGTTCTTAACCCATGGATCCAATGGAAATGAAAGGTCATGGGTATTAGGGTTTACATGGATGTAACCATAATCCTCCATACTATATAAAGAGGTATTTGGCACATGAAATGACACTAGTGTGTGAGAAAACAAGAGTGGGCCGATTTCTAGTGTGATTACCATTCTCGCAAGTTTTCCAAGGTGTTTTGGTGATTTGTGATTCCACTTGAGGCATCCACATTATTGGTGCTAGGCTCTTGAAGCTCCAAGGAATCAACCACGAGAAAAGGTATGTCATCCCACTAAGTTATATATTACAAGTACCCCATGGTTTCTAGGGTTGCATGTACATCATAGGAGTGTTAGAATGCTCAAACCCATAAAAAGGACTATATTGCCTCTCCCTAGGTTCGGAACTCTAGACTTTGACCAAAGGTCAAAGTCAACATGGTCAACAGAAATCAACGCCCAGCGGGTACGCTGGGCGTACAACCTCCAACGCGAGGCGTACAGCTGGTCACTATTCGATAGGGTTCAGTCAAGCTACGTTGCGCGTAGCCAGGAGTACACACAACGTACTCCTTTTGTTGCCAATTTCTTTTCTAAATGTCTTAATCCGTTAAGAAATTCCACATAATTTCAGACCTGACTAAAATAAGGTCCCTAAAGCCATAATGTCGAGAACTTTGAGCCTTTGCATGGCTAAGGAGGGCTATAAGTTCATTTCACCCCTTTTTAACTTGAGTACTCATGCATGGGACATAAATGATGATCAAGCGACCATTTTTATTCATCTATACACCCTAATATGCAAGAAGGGACAACCCCAACTCTCTGGAAGGCCATGAACCCGAAAAGGTCCAATCTTGGGGACTAAACCTCATGAATCTTGCACCAAAGGGGATCTAAGAGAGTAATAACCAAGGTGTAAACTTTATACCTGGAAATGATGCACAAAGATAAATGCTTTCTTGATCTCAAAGCTAGATAACACCTTCTTCTTCTTCTTCTTCTTCTAGCCTCCTTCTTCTACTACAAGGCCAAAGAACCACTTAATCTAGCAAAAGACACTCACAAGCATATACCTCGGGATTTAGGGTTTTGAGGGGGGTTGGAGGTGGCTAAAGGTGGCCAAAAATTAGGCTATCTTATTATATTTATAGAGACACAAGCGGTTTAGGGTTTTGCATTCTGAGACTAGTACACCCAACGTAACTCTTGGTATGCCCAACGTACTAAGATGATCCCGCGTTTTCCATGGTGTATTAGTACACTGCTCGTACTTATGTGTACACCCTGCGTACTGACTGTCATCTTTTCCTTTCAAGGGACTAAAATTGCCAGCGAAAGAAAAGATAAGGATGGAATATTTATACCTCAAATCGGGGTTTTACAGGTTAAACCGAAAACCGATCACCATAACGGTTCAAATGAAAAACCGGTTTTTAAAACATTGCCTCTTAGGGAGGAGGGAGTTATTCCCTCCCAACCCACTGAACTCACTATCACATTCGTTTTTGTTTCTCTTTTTTCTTTACCTTTCCCAACCCATAACACACGGAAATCCTATCTTTCTCAACCCACTCAACCCATGCATTTAAAAAATATAAAAGAACTAAGGTACAAGTCTTAAAACACATGATACAAGAGAACATAAGAGAGAGAAAGTAAAGAGAAATGATGAAGTGGGTTAGTGAAACCAATTAAACAACCCGCTAAAGAGGGAGTGGTATCTTGGAGGTACTAGCGGTAACTCTATTTCTAATTAAGATTTTACATTGATTGTTTTGTATTTTTTTTAATTGAATGAGTTAAGTAAGTTGAAAAAACTAGGATTCCCGTGTGTTATTGGTTGGAAAGATAAAGAAAAATGAAAGACAAAAGCTGATGTGACAATGAGTATGGGTTGAGAGGGAATGACTCCCTCCTCCCTTAGACCATCTTCAACCCACCTTCATTTTTCCCCCAAAAAATGGAGTAAAAATGAGACAAATAGTGTTTCATCTCCAACCATATTGCATTTTTACCCCCCAAAAAGTATATTCCTACTATATTCAATTATTCCAACTTACATAGATTCTCAAACACACCCGTCTACTAATTTAGTTTTTACAAATATATAATCTATATTTTTTTCATTACATTAATATTAAATACAAACGATTATATTATAATAAACTTATAACTAAGTATTATACAAGCATTTATAAAAATATTACACGTACATACTTTTAAATAAATATTAAATAAATAAATAATAGTATTGTCACTTGTTGGTTTTTATTAGATTATTATTGTAATATATAGGTTAACTATAAGTTTAATAACATAAGTTATCGTGTTTCTAATATATATTTTAATTAAAAGTTTTTATAAAATACGTTATCGTTTTTTAAAATTTCAATATATATTTAAATTTTTATATAAATTTGATGAACAAAAAACAAACTTTATATTTATAATTAATTAATATAATTTAATTTATAACAAAATATTAAAAGTATTAAATATTATATTTAAATTATAATTAGTAGGTAAAAATAAACTAGAAATATAAAAATATATAACAGAGAGATTAAAACCGACAACACAAAGTTTACCTCCATTTTGGAAAAAATAAATAATATAACACCATATTTAGTGTAATACTATTCATATCTCCTAAAATAGGGGAATAAATAGGAGTCGTTTGGAGAGAAATAGAAAAAGAAAAAAGAAAAAAAAATGAAGAATTAAAATGAATTGGAGATGCTCTTACAATCATTTAATTTAAACACAGTAAAATAATATGGATTTTAGATTCAAATTTTGAAAACTTTCAATTTCTTTATTTCTTTTAGAAAGAATATGATAAATAATACTAATGAATAAATTAAATGTGTTATTTAAATCCAAAAGAAAGTAAATGAAAATTTTGAATCTACGTGACGTGTAGATAGCAATAGCCACAAAATCCCTGGTCCACAAACTACACTCTTCCCCATAAATAAAATATATAACACCCATTGTCCTCTGAGCATCTAACCCATTTCACTCAAATTCTGGCTACCCCCACCACCGTCTCAGTTCAAACATTCACGAAGTGAAAGTAGTTGCAGGCGGTGCTCTCACGCCGAATGCGGCGTCGCCGGGTACTTTTCTCTCATTGCATTGATCTTTTGGTTATATTTATCTGGGTTTATATATATATATATATATATATATATATATATATATATATATATATATATATATATATATATATATATATTATTTTTTTGTATTGATGATGATTCCATAGTTAAGTCGACTATATGGCTGTGTCTCCAAAACGTCGTTTAAGCAAAAAATGTTTCTCATGTTATAAATACAACACAAATTGACTGAAAATACATAATTATATTCTGTAGTTTACCTTCCTACTGAAATGTCACTTCCATAGCAAAGATTACAAGTTGACCGGTGAAAGAAATATATTGTTTGTGATCTTAATTAAACGATTAATTAAGTGAATAGTTGATTAATATATAAATTATGAAGTCTAATTGATTATCTTTTTGTTTAAATAAATAAGAGTAAATTTCGTGAACTGTCCATGTGGTTTGGGATAATATGCGTATTTGATCTCTAAATATTTTTTAAACTTGGATGGTCCATAGAATTTATTTTTGTTGCACACTTTGGTTCTTACGAGGCCTAAAAAGACTAAATTACACTTCTTGATTTCTTATTTAATATATTTATTCTTTACTAACAAAACTTCAAAATGGTTCTTGTGGTATCTTAAAATCTAAAGTTTAATCCCTAAATTTAAAAAACCTCACAGATGGTCCCTGTGATTTAATATATTTTTTTGATGTTTGGTCTTTATGCCACACTTCGTTAGCTTTCTACCAGCGTTGTAAAACTCGTTGAGTTGGCTGTTTCTCGGACGAGTACTCATTACTCGCCTCTTACCGAGGCGAGTTACAGAATCCGAGTACTCCCTGTCGACTCGTTACTCGTTACTGAAGGGAGGAGTGTTGTATAACATGGACAACTCGGTAATTAATATATATAATATACATAATGATTTATTATCTAAGACACATACATCTGATTATTACTACATATATATTTTAAATTTTCAGTAATTATTTACGAAGTGAGATCACTGTGTGTTTTTCAGTTTTGTGTATTCAAATGTATCTAATTTTTTTTTATATATTTAAATCAATTTATTATTTGAACTTATGATTTAGACATATATAATTTGCCTAAAACTATTTGTACATAAATTACCGAATCTGAGTTTCAAGGCTATGGCTATCACTTAATCTAAGGTTACTCTATGCTTAGGAAAATATTCTCTCTTCAATAAGGCTCCCCAACAAACCTTGAAGCTCACAAACTTGTTGTTGAAGGGGAAAAGCTCTTAGGCTTGCCACTAGGCTAGGTTGCACCTCCAAGGTAGGAAGGCGAACCTTTAACCCTTCATTTTCTACCAAATACAATCATTATGCCCCTCAGTCAACTTCTTCGTACGAGCTTCCGATGCCTGCCGATCATGTCTGACTTCATCTATCATTTTCTTATTAGTTGTATACATGGAGTGAGCCAACATGGTGACACTGCTACCAAGCTTATGCTCCTACATCAAAACATCATTTGTTTACGACTCTCAACAAGCTCACTCCATAAAGACGTTCATATCAATCAAGCTCAAACCCGTAATTAATTTTCCCCATAATAACCAAGCGTTGTGTAGTATGACGGCCGAAAACCGAAATCATCTAGCAATCTGTCCGTTTAGCAAAATCATTATGAATAGAATTTGGGAGCAACTTCTCCATAAAGTGAATGAACGTGATCGAATCACTAATTTTATATCCATTATATATAGCCCTATTAAGTACATAGATATGCCTCACATGATTACTAGTAGACGGACGACTTATCTATAACTATCTCTTCCACATTCTCGAAATCAAAAGGTGTATCTGAAAATTAGGGATCCATAACAAGCGACTGGGGAGACGTGGTAGAGGGAGCGCAATCATGCAACATACTTGAAAAGTTACTCCACCATGCTATCCTAAATAAAAACACCAGAGAGCTTGCTTTCAGGCACTTAATGTCCCTATGATCCAGAATTGAATCAAGATCAATACATTCTGACTTCAGATTAAAAGTTAAAGTTGCCCTTGTTAGACATATATCGTAATAAAAGCACTTGGAAATCCTGAGAATTGTGTAGTCACTTTCAGATTGAAGCATTTGGGTGGTGCTCCCAATCTTCAAACAGATAAGACTTGGAATAAGAGAACAAGAACAACGAATTGGATATTATATAATTTGTAAGTACCAAAAAATGAAAACCAAAAAAGGATTATAAACCTCCTTGTCTGAAAACTATCCCAAGACAATTTTGTTTGTCATAAAACTATCTAAACTGTCATAAAACAGTTTTCCAACAGTTAAAAAGTGTCACAAAAACTGGGTTTTAATTAGAGTGCAGATTAAGTCCGGATTTCTGATGCATTTCGGATCCAACAGTTCGAACCCAGCTAAGCTTGACCCCAACCAGAGGCTCTGCCCCTTGGACCCTGCTCCCAGGGGTACTTCCCTCGGACTCCCGTTCATTCAGAAGCTTCCCCTCTAAAAGTGAGAGTCTACTTTTAATCTTGAATAAACTTAAACAAGTGTGCACTTCACACCTTCCTTACTTGTTTAATATTCATCAAGATTGATTTTGGTCAACAAGTCAACCCATTATACTTAAATACAATTAGTGAAACAATTTACCAACAACCCTACCATGCGTTCTACTAGCAATAGATCCACTACGGACAAAACCACCCTTGACCTTCACAAAGCCATTTAGATAGTCTCACTGTTAGAAAAGATAAAGGTAGATTAACTACACCATCGAGAACATTACCCAGATCGTCTGGAATAGTCGTATCAAGTTTTACTACTTCAAGATCATCATCATGCCCCTCTTCACCATCTTTCACCAAACCCTTATTGGCTAAATGCTTTTATTCCAACACATCTTCGTCTGTCTTGGTTAATATTTGAAGCACATCAACAATAATCTCTCGGTTTACTATTTCAACACTCCAGGTATGGATTTTTCACTTCTTAATGGAAATAATCAACTATCCATAATAAACATCAACAATAAACCCAAAAGAATTGATATTTTTTACTTCTTAATGGAATTAGGAAAACGCTTAGCAATCTCAACACCACTAGGCCTGTAAAATATATATACCAGTCCCCGTTCACCTATACCTAATAAAATTGTTGAATCAAATGGACAATAAACACCACTATATCAGTACAATACAATATTTTGAATGACACTAATTTCTCATTCAAGTCGGATATCAAGTTGGATTTTTGGTGTGCAATGTGTATCTTATAATAAATCAAAAAATCGATCATGAATAACTTATAGGAACGAAAAGTCCAAATTCTTGGTATTTCGAATAGAGACCCACCTTCCCAACCGGAAGCCTGATTAATTGTAGTATCAAGATTATGTAACTTAATGCCATAATTCTCCCACAAATTGAAATCAAGTGTTGTTGCCTCGATCTCCCCTGTGTTTATGAATAACATCATTAACTTGTCATTGGCCATCGTTAAATAGAGCAGGAAGAAAATAAGAAACACAAGAGGAAGTAGCAGGAAAAAGAAAACTGATAATGGTTATGAGAAAGGTTACCACCATCCTTTTTATAAATCTTAGGAAACACACCCATATGTCATTGTCATACCACCATGACCTGAAGAGCCGAAGAGAGGTGAGCCCTCATAAATTGGACATTGGCAAAGCAAGGAGTGAAAAGCGCACGCCCAAGATAAAATAAAAAAGGACAACGAAGAGTCCAAGTCGGGCGTTAATAATGGTGAGCCCTAGGCAAGGCCTGAGCACCAGTAGCATCCCACCTTGCTCCTTCATGGATTGTGCTCGTCTGCAAAAAAAAAAAAAAAAAAAAAAAAAAAAAAAAAAAAAACTCAAACTCGTACAAGGTGACAGATATTGTCCCCTCCATCAACTCTATAAATACCTCCTCTATTGGTGGTATTATCAAGTAACAATTAACTATCTCGTTCTCTTATAAAGATTCGATACTCTCTCTCTCTCTCTGTCTCTCTCTCTCTCATGCCTAACTTGAGCATCATAGTGTTATCCCGGGACAACCCCCAGATTACACTTAGCTTAATGCTTCTCTTGTGATCGACAAGTCTTGGAGCATCCATCTCAAGGGAGAAGACCCCAACTCTCAATCCATCCTATCTCAAACCTATATGACTTGTTTGCATCACTACTTTTGCCAAACGTGTCCACAAAAATAATAAAAGGTACAACTTATAGTTGCAATAACTTATACAACTTATAGCTAATAACTTCGTGCTTCCGGTTACTAGCTACCAACTAATTTTTTTTCCAAACATACATATAATGTGACTATAAATATGGTCTCATTTAGGCCAATTTACCATCATCGTCCACCTTCACACTTCCACCATTACCTATTTACCGCCATCCAACACCATTTACGACCCAAAATTGAACTTGTTATGACATTTATACCCTCAGTACATAATTAACACGACAATAATTTTGTCTTTTAGTTTAAGTAACAATGGATAACGAAATTCAAAGGAAGCTACTTAGACATGGCGACGAGGAAACCGAAGGCGACTTAAAAAAAAGGGTATGGATTGAATCCAAGAAGATATGGAGGGTTGCATTGCCCAGCATGATATCAAGGGTTTGTGCGTTCGGAACTCTTGTTATCACTCAATCTTTCATCGGCCATATAAGCAACGTTGATCTTGCTGGCTACGCACTTGTCCAAACCCTAAGTGTCCGGTTTATCAATGGAATACTTGTAAGTCCGCATTCTTTTAGCTCGTCTTTGTTCATGGTGCCAAAAAAAGAACGCAAATTAACTTGCACTTAATTTGTTATTTATATCGCTTAACAGTTGGGAATGTCAAGTGCAACTGAAACGCTTTGTGGCCAAGCATTCGGAGCGGGGCAACACCATATGATGGGAATTTACTTGCAACGATCTTGGATCATCGACTTAATTACTTTGACAATTTTGCTCCCAGTTTTCATCTTCGGGACACAATTATACAGACTCCTCGGTGAAGATGAAGCCATAGCCGTGAGCGGTGGGTACATATCTCTATGGTTCATCCCGTTCATCTACAACTTCGTGTTTACGTTGACAATACAAATGTTTCTACAAGCACAATTAAAGAATATAGTAATCGCATGGCTTTCCATCTTCAGACTCGCAATCCACGTCCCTTTGTCGTGGCTTCTGGTGTTTAAGTTAAGCTTTGGAGTTCCAGGCGCGATGGTTGCATTGTTAGTATCGTCCTGGTTTCTTGTGGCTGCTGAATTTATCTACATTTTTGGAGGTTGGTGTCCTTATTCGTGGAAAGGGTTCACAGTTGCTGCGTTTAAAGACTTGTATCCTGTTGTGAAGCTCTCGTTATCTTCTGGTGTTATGGTGTGGTAAGTATCGCCCTATATAAGTTGTTTTTATAGAATTGGTTGAATTGCTTACGTACCACCATGCATACATGGATTCATGACCCTATCCTAGGTGGCATTTTCACAAATATTATTAAAATTTTCGTTTATAACCTTTTCTTTTATATTAGATATATACATTAACCCTTTGTTCTTTTTTATTTAATAAAGCTACATCAATAGAATTGCGTATTATATTTAATACATTACACCCCATATTTAATACATTACACCCCATTAAATATAGTTAATTAATAGGCTTAAAATTACATATGTTAAGACAAAAAAAATGGGCTCATTTAAGAAAAAACACGACCTATTATAGACAAATTACAAAAAAAACCGTATACTAATTTGGTATGTATTAAAAGCCTCCCATTTTCGGAACGTTTAATTGCGTTCACTTACAGATATTTTTCATAAAGATATCTATTACATATATAATAGTGAATAACTCAAATATAACCATACAAAGATACTCCATTATTCATACTTTTAAATATAAATGTGATTTTTTATTGGGGAAAATAGGGGTTATTCAGAAGAACAAAATATAAAATCATGATTCAATGTTTAGAACATCAATCTCCTAACTTAACCCACTAGGACATTTTGTTCATCAAGTAAAAAAGAAACCACCATAGATAACTTAACCACTTAAATCTTATATTCATTAAGTCCATTAAGTCAAAATGAAACACCACCTTAAATGCTCCCTTTCTTCTTCTTTCTTGTACAGCTTGGAGCTATGGTACAATGCTGTGCTAGTCTTACTTGCAGGATACATGCCAAATGCAGAAGTTGCCATTTCTGCCTTCTCGATATGGTATGTAACTTATACTTTATAAATTATCTTTAACAGACAACAGATTGAATTTAATTTATTAAACTTTGCAGCTTGAACATTAATGCATGGGAGTTTATGATAAGCATGGGATTCTTAGGCGCTGCATGGTATGCAACCAATCAATTAATTTCCTTATTCTGTTAGAAGAATTATTAAGACGCTCACTTTTATATTTGTTTTATATGTGCGGATGACAAGCTTCATAGAATTCGGTATTTTTCAGTGTGCGGATTGCAAATGAACTTGGAAGAGGAAATGCTAAAGCTGCAAAGTTCTCGATTAAAGTGTTGTTGGGAACTTCCATTGCAATTGGAACATTCTTTTTTGTTCTTTTCTTGGTGTTTCGCAAAAAACTCGCTTACTTCTTTACAGATGATGAAAGAGTTGCAGATACTGTTGAGGATCTTTCTTTATTACTTTCGCTTTCCGTATTGGTGAACAGTATTTATCCGGTTCTTTCAGGTAATTCTACCATTTTATTTTTTATCCATACACAACATTTTATTCTTAATAGAGTTGTAAAATACAACAACTTAAAGCACAAATTGTTGTGTATGGAAAAAATTTGTTGCGTACGAATCAACTACCATTCTAATTAATCTACTTTTCAATTTATATTTCAAAGTAGGGAAGTTTATATATTTTCGGAAATATATATAATAGTGGACCTTTCTTTAATTTAAGATCTTCAAAGATTTAAACCTGTGAAATTAAAACCGCAATATGTTTTCTTTTCTTCTTGGGTAAATTACATGAATGATCCCTGTGGTTTGGGGTAACCTGCATTTTTGGTGCGTAGCTATTTTTTTTTTCAATCCGACCGTCTTTATGATTTGGTTTTGTTACGAATTTAGTCCCTACCAAACCTAAATTGACTATATTACCCTTATGCATTTATATTTTTAGTTAATCTATTGTTTTTTATTATTTAAAAATTTAACAAAAAGAATGGAAAAGTGGCTTTCTCCTTCACGTTCACTTCCTATATATCTCCTTCGTTGTAATCCTATAGATAGATTTCAACATATATAACCATGTTCCCATCCAGGGTTTAGTGAAACTAAATTAAATTGTGAACTTTTCATTATGCTAAACAATATAGTATGTTAGGCAATTTATCAAGATTCAAAGCCATAAAATCTTACTGGTATTTTTAATTTATTTCCCAATTAGGACCTTTCTTTTAAGGGAAGTATATGATGTTAATGTTCATCATGAGAGTTTGTATATTGATTTGAGCCTGTAAAATCCTGTTGTCATTAGGTATGGCAATTGGAGCTGGAATGCAGGGTATTGTAGCAATTGTCAACCTTGTTTGCTTTTATGTGATTGGCATACCAATGGGAGCTTTGCTCGGATATTTGACAAATCTCCAAGTAAAGGTATACTATGATCCATTTGATCATCACAAAACATACCAACACTACATTAGCCTTTTCTTTTCTCTTTTTTTGAAAAATATTGAGAGTTGTTATATCGCTCCTATCTCGATAGGGTATATGGATTGGAATGATTGGTGGCATTGTAACTCAAACGCTTGTGCTTTTGTATTTGGCATGGAGAATAGACTGGGATGATCAGGTAAACTTGGGGAAAATAGAAGGAATTTTTAACATTTATATATTTTTTGGCCTTTGACATTGATATTTGTAACCTCTCAAATTTTAGAGACTCCTACTTCTTGTTTTGCAGGTTAAGAAAGCTGGGGAACGGCTCAACAGGTTCTATGTGAGATCTTCAGACAGCACAGAGCAGGTTTCTGACTGATCAAGATAGATCAAAAGATTTTCGTAAGTAGTATTTTATATGTTCATATTATATGTATGGTAGTTTAAGTTGTTAGAATTCTTATGATTGCTTAGAAAAGGGCTTAGGCCATTTTTAGTTACTCAAACTCTTATGGGTGTTTTAATTTGATCATTATACTTTGTTTAAGCTATCATTGGTGATTTAACATTTTATTTTTGTTAATTTTTGCCACTCTAACCGGTGTGTATAATATCCAACCACGTTGTCAGAGTTACAATTAGTCATTGAACTTTTCTTGGTGTTTTATTTTAGTCATTATATTATATTTAAGCTACCATTGGTCCCTGAAGTTGTTTATTTCTTTTTTCATTTTAGTCACTCTATACTTTTATTATCAATTATCAAAATAAAATAAAAAAGCTACTACCTTTTTCTTTTTCTCCACACCTAAACCTATTATATCAATTATTTCAGAGTAAATTATATGAATAATCCATGTGATTTAGGGTAACTTGCACAATTAGTCCTCAAATTGTTTAACTCAAACGTTCCTAATGCTCTTTAAATAAACTATTTTACCTTTATCCACCCAATCGTTCTTGTCGCCGGAAGAAACGCACCTAATCATCATGGAAAAATTAGTTTCACTTTGGGTGACCCTATGAGAAGTCTTCATATCCAGTGGACCTAAACCGAGAATATCTTGGTAAATGTGAATCAATTGAAAACACGAACAAGTCTAGGTTTTCTTCCAAGAGCTCAAATCAGGGGCCTCGATCCTCCTTCAACGTCAAAGGGATATCTTTTTTTTATGAAGCAATTGAAAACACGAACAAGCTACACCAAAAAGAATATGCGTAAGAGGTTTGATGACTTTATGTTATCTACATAAATACGTTACATCTTTCCCCCACCATCAAAGAAAAATAGCTCTTGGTTGTAGAAATTATGAGAGAAAGTAAATATTAATATGACAACCATGTCAAGTAGTAAACACATAATTATTGTGAACTACATATTACAACCATGTCATGTAGCTAGTAAACACATAATTATTGTGAACTATAGATATTAATCGAAATCATGAAATTCATTAAAACGTTCAACCACATATCCAAAAGATCTAATCTAACAAATTACCTAATAAATCAAAACTCAATCAAAATCTTCATAGGTTAGACAAGGATTCATTAAAACAGAGTCCAAAAAATAGAAGAAAAGAAATCACAATTGTTTTCATATGGAAATAGGGGAATCGTTGTCTAATGTTGGTTATCATAGAAACTTACCATATGTTAGATCGGATCTGGGTACTTCCATTTCTGACTTTTCTTTTGAAGCCCGAAGAAGCTGAAGATGTTGATAAAGAAATCCATTCCTTATTCACCTCTCTAGTCTAATGGAAGCAGCCTCGATTGGAAGCAGCCTCGATCGGTTCTGAGAGAAGAACTTATCTAATAACTGTCAAATAAGAAGTTTATGTAGATTAAAAATTGGGAAAATTCGACGGATAAGATTATGGCGACAATTTTGCACTCGCCATCGTCAGATAGTATTAATAATTTAATGTTCTCAGACGATCTTTAGCATATATATATATATATATATATATATATATATATATATATATATATATATATATATATATATATATATATATGTATGCTAAAGATCATTTGAGAGCATTAAATTATTAATACTATCTGGCGATGGCCAGTGCAAAATTGTCGTGTGTGTGTGTGTGTGTATATATATATATATATATATATATATATATACAGAGAGAGAGAGAGAGAGAGAGAGAGAGAGAAAAGAGGGTTCAATTAAGAAAGAAAGGGTTAAGATTGAGGGAATGAATTTGGGCCATTTATTTTGAATCTGCAGCTTAATCGCTCCACTGTATGAAGAAAAAAACAAAGATAACATTCATATATGAATATGTATATTCATATATGAATATGTATATTCATATATGAATAAGTATGTGTCTATTTACAAGTGATTATTCTTATATGAATATGGCGGTTGGTGGCAAATATGGTAAGCGGTGGCAGGTAGTTGTGGCAGAGGTGGTAGTTGTGGTGGCGGCAATGGTGGCGGAGATGGTGGTGGTAAAGGTGACAGATGATGTGGGGGTCTTGGCAGTGGTGGTGGTGGTTGTGGTGGAAGTGGCGATGTTGGTGTTTAATAGGTTTTCTCGGTTACTATAAAACATAAATCAACACTACGAAATTCATAATTTTTTTATGGGTACAAGCATTTGGGTACATATTGGTATAGATTTGATGATGCAAAATAAACACATTATAGTTAGAGTTTATCTGCTTATTGTAGACAGTCGGTCTTGTCTAAGCAAGTGTAAATAATACAACTTAGACAAGCTGATATGGCATAGTTTGTATATTTTGTTAATTTGAAGATATGTTGATGTTTCTAAAGACTAATATTGAAGATATATGTTACTAATGTACACATTGAGGTTTATATGTTGAAGACTGAAGACCAGATATGAGTTGCCTTAGCTGATATGATGTAGAACTAATCTTTGAAGCTATCATGTTTTTGGTGGTGCTAAAGATATCCCCTGATGATCTAAGCTGAAGACATGTTAATGATATATTTGGCCCTGATGGAGTTATCAACATATGAACTAACCGAAGGCACCATCAGCACGAAAACTATCCATTCACTGAATACCTTATCCATTGGTATTGATGACATATCAATATGTCCATATGCTAAAGTTCTTACACTGATGACACATTAATTATATGATATGCTGAAAACATGATATGCTGATAGGTATACATTATATGCTGAAGCTGAAGCTACTCTAGTTGAAGCTAAAGTTGATTAGGGGATGACTCTCTGAAGCTAATGTCGTTGATCAACAAATATCATGTTGGTGCTCATGTCCAAATCTGGAGCAGATCAGAATAACTTGGTGACGAAGTATTCTGAAGATCTGATCTAATTTGTTCCTTATTTACCAGATATATATATTTATCTTAGAAGATTCAATCCTAACAAATCACAGATTTTGTTTTACAAGAAGATTTGGAAAATCTACAGAAAATTTTCTCTTATCTTTGTGATAATCAGTTAGGTTAGACTAATATTTATACTAGATGCTCTCATTAGTTGAGAGTTCATGATTCGTATTGTATTACGAGCAAGAGAGTTTATGTAGAGAGAATTGTGAGTTCTTGGAGATGATTCATAATATTTTTTTTATTTCTAAATCATTGTGCTTAAACATAAATCTCGACAAATAAAATTGGTTTTATTTGTTAAATACTTGTATTATTATTCCACGTTTCTATTAGATTCATACACAAGTGTTAGGGTTTGGGTCATTTAATTGGTATCAAATCACTTTAGAACATATGTTCGAAGATCTGTTAAAGATTCAAAAGTTCAAATATTATTCAAAAACTCAAAAATCAAAAGAAGAAGAAGAAGAAGAAGATATCTTATACAATCATCTAGATATGAAGAATATTTTAGAAACAGAGAAGAGAGAATATGGTATTTTCCCTTATCTATGGTACTTTCTGACCAAATAAAGTATGTGTGTTCCTTATAATGTATCTTAGATGATAGAACAATTTTTAATTAGAAGGATCAACAAAGATACAAATATTTTTGATGAAAAAGAAAACAAAAAAGATATGATAAATAAAAGTATGATTGATGCAAGCCCTTTATCATGTTTTCTTGTATTGATGTATGATCCAAAGGCACCCCTATCTGTTTTTTTCATGGTTGAATTGGATCTGAAAAACAAAGGAATCAATTAGAAACAAGAAGACATAGGTCTAAAGGAGAAGATTAAGGAAAAGGATGCTCAGAAGAAAACGACTTCATCTCTTAGTCTTAAAACATAAGAAATACTTAATGTAAACCTGTTTTTAAGCAATCCTAGTTTTCACACTGATAAACATCAAGTTGTTAAGCCACAAGCTGTCAATACTCAAAAAGTTCCATCAATACCCATTATCATTCTCAAACGACCCACACAGACTCAAGCAAACCCTTACCTGCACAAAACCACTCCATCATCTTCATCTCAGACCATGAAGACCCCAATTCATGTTTCCAAGACGTCTCACAATGTCAATCCATCTCAAGCTATGAAGACTTCATCTCATAGCGGAAAGTTGATTCACAATACCAATTGAATTCATGTTTTAAAAATAGGGCTTTTTGAAATTCTCTTTCAAAAATAGGGCACTTATATTTGGCCCCACAAAAAAAAATACGTCTCTTTTACAAAATTTTCAATTTTAACCTTCGGAAATTAAACATTTAGTCCTTCAACTTATACCATATTTTTTATTCATACCTTTCACTTTTATATATTTACTTTTTTACTTTTATTTTATGAAATATATAATTAGTTTACAATTCTAACACTTATAAACTATATATTTAGTCATTCGTTATATATATCGTTTGTTTTTCTTTCTTATCCTTAATTACTATATGAATTACATATTTTATCGTTTGTTTTTCTTTCTTATCCTTAATTAGTATATGAATTACGTATTTTAGTTTTTGAAAACTAAAAAGAATTAATATATTATTTTATAAATCATATAATAGTATTTTATACAAATTTTAAATAATATCTTATTAAATAAAGTTTGTTTTGTCATTTCAAAAGAAAAAGATGAAGTCTCTACAAAAGCAAAAGCAAAAGTTATATTTACTATACACCTAAACAATCAAAGAAATGACCATACAAATTGTCACATCATATTTCAAAATTTTCACCATTTTTTACACTATAAGTTTTTTTTTATTTTTTTTTATTTTTATTTTTTTTTATTTTTATGTAGATTCATTTCATAATTCCTTCAAAATCTTTTACCAATATGTTCTCATTGTAAGTTCCTCCATCTTTCATTCATCTTTGCATCTTCAACAATCAAAATTCCTTCATCGCTTAATTATAAGGTATGTATGTTTTATTTAAAAATCTTTGCATATATTTATTTTAAATATTATTTAGGAAACATTCATTTATCTATTATATTTTAAAATTGTTTATGCAATGACATTTTCCTATATGTTATCATTATAAGTCTAGATTGTCCGTTTTTGATCAATTTATATTGGGGTGGTCAGATTGAATATGAAAATGGATTCATAAAGGGAGATATTGTTAGACATAAAATGTGCTATGAAGAATTTAAAGATTTGATTAATGCACATGTTGAAGTTGATAAGATAACATATAAGTTTGAATATGTCACTATGTTACCAATTTGGTGGCATATATAATACTTCAAGAGTCATAAATGATTCAAGTTTAGACGTGATATATTATTTGGCTGAGAATGACCAAAATTATTGTCGGCAAGTTATTGTTGAAATTAAAAATATCTCATGAACAAACAATGTTGCCTACAAATACTGGTTTTATAGATATTCTTCACAATTATGATCTATCACAACCGATACAGTCACTTGCCAGTCACAAGTGAATAAATCCTCAAATCTATCATTTCCATTGCCCGATGATGGTAGATTTGAGGCAGATGATGACTTTGGGTTTGACGAACCCAACTCACAAGATAGTGAAGATAGTGTAAGTGAATCATTATGCAATGTTGGAGATGATTCAGATGATGTGTGTGAAACTCCAGCGGTGAACTTTATGAATGATATTGGAGATGTAGGAGATGATGACATTGAAAATTGTCAAGATACCACCATTCATTTTGATGTTTGGAAAGAATCGGAAAACAAAATAAGGTTAGGAATGCAATATGAAAGTAGAGCAGAAGTAAAGGAGGCACTAACACTTTGGCGATCTCTCAAAACAGAGAGTACAATGTATTTGAAAGTAAAAGTAACTTATAGGTAGCAAAGTTGTAACATACACGTTATGAACCTTGTTTAATTATCGTGTTTTGTAAGCTTATTAGCTTAAAAATGAATAATATTACTAAATATTATATGATTTTGAGCGTTGAGTTCTAACAACATAGTTTTTACAAGATTTGAAGTAAAAATATGTTTAGAATCATTCAGAAAATATTAGAAGTCTTATGAGATTCCGATCAAAAAGTCAACCATTGAAATTAACAAAAATATAAAGTTGGAAATAAATAAAAATAATGTTATAGAAAGTTATAGATTATCTCTTTAGAAACATTTAGGCGAAAACCTCATCGAAATCCGAGTTATAACGAAGAAGTTATGACCAATCGAAGATCCGCGACAAAACCGGCAAAACACCATTTAGCGTAAAAAGTGAGTTTTCAATAAACTACTTTTTTGCTTTAGTGATCTAAATGAAATTCGTAGTATTCGTTAGATCGAGAACTTTCATAAAAAGAACATCAAAATCTAACTTCGTATGAGGAAGTTATGATTTTTCTAAGATTCGATATAACAGTATACAACTAAAAATTCGAAATAAAGATCAAGTGATTTTTAGCCGACAAAACCTAAACGAGAATCGAAGGTCTCGCCAATAGTAGTACAACGGCAAAAAGACAGATGAAAATGGACATCGGATGAAGAAGTTATGAATTTTTAATGTATTTTCCTAACTTGGTCTGTTAAAAATAATAATATTAAAAATAAAGTCAAAATTAGCCGACAGAGTCTAAACGAAAGTTGTAGAATATATTCACCTACGCATGGATATAAAAAACGTCAAAAACAGAGCTCGTATGCGAAACTTATGAATTTTTGGGCAAAAAATCCGATATTCTTCACATGCTTGGCACGGAATCGGCCACGTACAACCTTCGCAAACCTGCCCCGTGTTTGACTCGTGGCGTGACCGAAGCGAGCTCCAATCGCAAAGCGACGCGTGTCACATCGGTGGCACGTCCGAAATTCCGAAGCGTGGCGACTGCGAGATCCGACGCAAGCCTCTCCTTCTCATCCGACGCGTGTCCCCCTCCTTCCCCCTTCGGCCGAACCCTCGCCCTATATAAAGGGAGGTGCAACCCCCCCCCCCCCCCCCCCCCCGCGAAGCCTCAGGAACATACCTAACACCCGAAGAACGTCTCGAAGCGCCCGAAGACCTTGAGAAAATTATATTTTCGATTTCAAACTCAACCCTCGCAAGGCTCGGTTGTCAATAAAGCTCCCGGTTTTCATCGAAGAAAGTTATTTATAGGAACGTTGAGTTCAATATATAGGAACAATTGTATGTTATATGTTATGTGTGCAATGTGCTTTCCCATGTTATTATCCTGTGTTATTATGATAACGGAGCTATACCTTTGGCCTTGTAGAGCATGTCTCGTATCACTTTGGTATTGTCTTTGTGCCTTTAGCCGTGTGGAGAATGACTCGTATCACTTTGGTATTGGTATGTATCCTTTGGCCATGTAGAGCATGTCTCGTATCACTTTGGTATTGGCTTTGTGCCTTTGGCCATGTAGAGAATGACTCTTATCACTTTGGCATTGGCAGAAGGCTAGGTAGGGCTGATAGCCTGTATATCCTAGAAAAATGATAAGAAAATATTGTATATCTTTTGTGCCATTTGGGCTGAAATTTTATTGATGTATATCAAGTTGAAATTGTTATGTCTCATTGATTGTAAATCTTGGAATCAAATCATTTGTTGATATGGAAAGCCTGACATATGATACACATCTGCTATTGTTGTTCTTTGTTCCTCTTTGCTTCTGTCATATTGGTATATATATGGCATAACATTATATTGTATCCATTATTGAATTCACTAAGCGTCACTGCTTATCCCTCTCAGTGTTTAACAATTGCAGGTGATAAGCATCCAGTTTAGTCTTATACTGTTGGAAGATTTAGAATAGTTAATACTCTTACTTTGTATTTAGTGTTCATGTATGTATAAAATTATAATTTCCTGGGTAGTTATGTAATATATAAAACTTTAATAGTTAGTTTGTATCTAGTCTTTTGTAATTAAACTATCAATATTGTTTATGAATATGCATGTAGCATGTTTTAGAGTAATAACGTTAAGTATGAAAGGGGTCTTTCAATCACGGTATCGGAGTTGTAGTTTAAGTGAACTAAATCCCACGGATTGGTATTTAGACTTAAACTATTGGAAGTTCAATATATGAATGGATTCATTGCAAGTATAAGGATACAAACCATAGGAAAGACTTAAGTGGGGTATTGGGTAATGATAAACCCTAGTAATCTAAAATATTAAGTTCAAAATTTTCAGAGAATTAGTTTAAGAAAACTAGGAATTTTGAGAATTTCTAAGCTTAAACATGGATTGCTTAGTGATGATGATGTGCGTGTGTCTAGTATGCTTTAGGTTGAATACCTAAATAGATACAAGCACTAGAATAGTTTAGGAAATATGCCTATATTCTAATATCTGCTAAATGATAAATAATATTGCATGCCTTAGGTTGTTTACCTATAATGCTATTAATTGAGGAAGTTTAAGGTCTGTTGCCGACCTTGGCTTAGAGAGGAAATTTATGTTCTCAGAATTCTAAAACTTTCCACAAGAGAATTGATATGAAACTTTCGAGATGATAAGAATACTTATGATAGTTGATGTCGATGACTTCATAAATAAACGATCAAGGGATATCGTAAATTAATACTTATAAAGTGATATCGTAAATAGTGTATTAATACCTATGGAGTGGTGCAAACTATGTTTGATGAAATAATAAAACCTTTAGAAGAATCATGTGCATTTGAAGCATATTTGGAAGCGACAAATGTTTTGGTGTAATCCATGAAGTTGTTTCACCGCTGACCAGATCGAAACAGTGATTGCCTTCAGAGTTAGAAGAGCTGAAAATGGTTATAAATACTTTGGCAGCATCACAATTGATGTTTTGTAAGATTTACAAGAATTAAATGAAGATCAAAGGAAAGGCTAATGAAGTTTTCAGACTCAATAGGCCAAGACTTTGCCTAAACATTTTGATGTAGTATGCATTTTGAGTAGGAATCTTGTACAGGATGCTCAAATTTAGTGTTTAATAATATTGAGTGATGATTGACTTCTATCATATCTTTATGGAAGTTCCATAGTGTTTTAAGCCGACTTTAACATACATGATTAGGATGGTCAATTGAGTCATTTGGTGGTAAAAGGCTAAGTAACTTACTTGTCTAAGTAAAGTAGAATGCTTAGTTGAAGAAGCAATACACCCATAGTATTGTATGAGAAGAGATGTTGTAGTTAGGAATGAAAGAGAACCAAGTTGAAGATAGTAGAACATGCTGAAATGCAGCTAGAATTCAGACTTCCTAAGATATACTCCTATGAAGTAGACTAAAATGATACACCCATGAGAAGAAAACTTGTATACACGAATGACGATGTCATGGAAGGATAATGAAATGAACAAATGTGCATGGCGACTTACATGAGTTACAAGATTATGCAGGTAGTTGGAAACCGTTTGTCTCCACACTACTAGCATAAATTTTGGTGTAGTATGTCTTGTAGAGTAGACACCACCCGAGAAAGAATTTATATGAAGAATTAGAAGTAAAATTTCTATCGACCTATGAAAAAGTATTAGAATATGCTAGAGCGAGCATATGCATGAGAAGAATCCTAGAAGGAGAGTATAGGAAATCCAAGATATGTTTTATAGAAACGCGAAATCCTTAGTTGAGTGTAGGAGAAATTGTTGTATGTACTTGTTTGAACACTTTCATGTGTGATAAGTTGCTTTATGAAATTTTGTATGGTGACTTGGGAACTGCGAGGCAATTCTTGGAATGAGTATAAGTAGGTGTTAAAGGTAGTAGAGGCCTATACTATCCAAAGCACATGACTTACGCTTGAATCAGGAAAAGTCACAAGGTTACTAAGTTACTCGTAGTTGATTTTGTTTTGTCTGTTTCCATCATTACCTTCGTTTCGGTGATGACCAAGAAGATGATTTTCGTTCAAACCTTAGTGGTCATAAATAATTGAGTCCGAGTAATATAAATCTACAAAGTGAATTGATTGGTTCAGAGAACCATGTCTTGTGTAGTGACGAAATTACAGTCAGAAGATTGAAGAAGGATATGGTCAAGGTAGTCGATAGAAATATAACAATCTTCATTAAAGGATTAAGAAACCATTAGCTAGAAATGCTACCTGTTATGAAGAGATTATATTACATTAGAACATGAAGGAAGGTTTCTTAGATAATAGTATTTGACTATTAGAGATGAGAGTTTGGTTCGTTGTGTGTCTCTTGCGTTATGCAATTGAAGGTCATTACAATATGACCATTTGAGATGTTGTTGTAGAAAAAGTTAAGACCTTATATTGGGTTGAGTCTATAAACTAAATTTAAGGAGCAGGAGTCTGCAATAAGAATTGAGTTTTTAACTTGGAGATTAGCACCAAAGGCCTAATCGAGAATGAAGAGCAAGTGAAGGTTTGAGCACCTCCATCAACTAAGAAGTTTGATGAGTTTGACAATCGTTTGGCAAATCAAAAGCTAAAGGTCGTAAATTTCAGATTACCACAGAGGAGGCACGCTAGGACCCGAATATTGTGACTAGTACATTTCTCGTCAATTATAGACCTGCTCACATCTTATTTGATTCTGGTGCCATAGATTCTTTTGTGTCTCATGAATTTGCACATTCTTTTCAAATTGCTTGTTACACATTCTTCCAATCATTTCATATAGATACCATAGAAAGTATATCATTACTTGCTGATAAAGTCTAAAGAAATTGTGTTATAGGAATTAAAGGTTATAATTTTCTTGCTAAACCTAATTCCTATCTCCTTGCCCAACTTTGAAATTATTCTCGGCATGGATTGGTTGTCAAAGAACCACGCATAACTCTTGTGCTATGAAAATATAATATGCATCCCTATCGAAGGGGAGGATTCTATTTATGACTATGGTGAAAATAATAATTTATTTCTTAAAAACTCGTAAATTTATATCGAAGGGGTATTCTACTTATCCGACATATAAAGTTGATATCTCAAAAGAGGGGAAGAAAACTGTAAATGATGTTCTCATTGTTAATGAATATCCTGATGCTTTCCCCGATGAATTGCCTGGGCTACCCCCTGATAGGCAAGTAGAATTCCGAATTGACCTTAAGCCTGGCGCTACTCCAATTGCCAAAGATTGCTAGACAGAATGATAGTATTTGGGTAATTGTCGACCGACTGACTAAAAGTGCACATTTTCTTGCCATGCGTGAAACAACTCCAATGGATAAATACGCACAAGTATACTTGGATGAAGTTGTTGAGAGACATGGTGTGCCACTAAAGATTATTTCCGATCATGATACTCGCTTCACTTCTCATTTTTGGGCGAGTATGCAACATGAATTGGAATCTCGAGTCGCTCTCAACACAACTTATCATCCCCTGACAGATGGTCAGACGGAGAGAACAAATCTAAACATTGGAAGATATGCTTCGTGCATACGTCTTGGAGTTCGGTGGTAAATGGGACAAGTACTTACCTCTTGTCGAATTTTTGTATAATAATTATTACCACGCTTCAATCAAAATGCCACCATATGAAGCACTATATGGACATAGATGCCGTACTCCATTATATAGGTGTGATTTAGGATATAAAATCCTTGGAGGCCCTGAAATGATTCAAGACACCACTGACAAGATTCAAATTGTACGAGAAAGAATGAAAGCGGCACAATATCAACATAAGTCCTATGCAGAAAAGAGAAGACAACCCATAGAATTCCAAGTGGGTAATGTCATAATATTGAAGGTATCCCCATGGAACGGAAATATGCAATTTAGGAAGAAAGGAAAATTGAGTTCTAGATTTGTTGGTCCTTTCAAAATAATCGAGAGAATTGGTAAGCAAGCATATCGTTTAGAATTGCCTGAAAATTTGGCAGGTATTCATGAAGTATGTCATGTGAGTTACCTGCTTAAATGTTTGAGCATATATGACGAAACAGTTCCGTTATCCGAGGTGAAACTGGATAAAAAATTAAGATATGTAGAAGAGCCTGAAGAGATTATAAACGAGAGAACGGTTGATCTACGTTATAAAGAAGAGTTGGTGTTTGTTAAGTGGAAACGTCATCGAGGCCAAAATTATACTTAGGAAAATAAGAATGAGATAAGAGCGAAATATCCTCATCCGTTTAAATCGTTGTAATTTCGGGGACGAAATCCTCAAAAGGAGGAGGTATTTGTAACATACACGTTATTAACCTTTTTTAATTATCGTTTTTTGTAAGCTTATTAGCTTAGAAATGAATAATATTATTAAATATTATATGATTTTGAGCGTTGAGTTCTAACAAGATAGTTTTTACGAGATTTGAAGTAAAACTATGTTTAGAATCATTCAGAAAATATTGGAAGTCTTATAAGATTCTAATCAAAAAGTCAACTATTGAAATTAATAAAAATATAAAGTTGGAAATATATAAAAATAATGTTATTCAAAGTTGTATATTATCTCGTTAGAAACATTTAGGCGAAAATCTCATCGAAATCCGAGTTGTAACGAAGAAGTTATGACCAATCGAAGATTAGCGACAAAACCGACAAAACGCTATTTAGCGTAAAATGTGAGTTTTCAATAAACTACTTTTTACTGTTAACGATCTAAATGAAAGTCGTAGTATTCGTTAAACCGAGAACTTTCATAAAAAGAATGTCAAAATCTGACTTTGTATGAGGAAGTTATGATTTTTCTAAGATTCGATATAGCAGTATACAAATAAAAACATGAAATAAAGATCGATTGATTTTTAGCCGACACAACCTAAACAAGAATCCAAGGTCTCGTCAATAGTAGTACCACAGTAAAAAGACAGACGAAAAGGGATGTTGGATGAAGAAGTTATGATTTTTAACGGATTTTCCTATCCCAGTCAGTTAAAAATAATAATATTAAAAATAAATTAAAAATTAGCCAACAGAGTCTAAACGAAAGTTGTAGAGTATAATCTCACATACACGTTGATATAAAGAACGTAAAAAACGGAGCTCGTATGCAAAAGTTTTGAATGTTTGAAGTTTTTGGCACAAAATCCGAGAATCTTCGCATGCTTGGCTCGGAATCGGCCACATACAACCTTTGCAAGCCTGCCCCGTGTCCAACTTGTGGCGTGACCGAAGCAAGCTCCAATCGCGAAGCGACGCATGTCGCATCGGTGGCGAGTCCGAAGTTCCGAAGCATGGCGCCTGCGAGATCTGATGCGTGCCTCTCCTTCGCATCCAATGCGTGTCCCCCTCCTTCCCCCTTCGGCCGAACCCTCGCCCGATATAAAGGGAGGTGCGAACCCTCCTAGTTTTGGTTGGAAATTTCACACTTTTTACACCTTAAGCCTTCTTTCAAGCTCCTTTTAACCCCCCGAAGCCTCGGGAACATACCTAACACCCGAAGAACGCCCCGAAGCGCCCAAAGACCCCGAGAAAATTATATTTTTGGTTTGAAACTCAACCCTCGCAAGGCCTGGTTTTCAATAAAGCTCCTGGTTTTCATCGAAGAAAGTTATTTATAGGAATGAAGTGCTGCCCTAATCAACATTTTCACATTTGGTTATTTCACGATGAGTTCAATATAATGGATCAATTGTATGTTATGTGCTATATGTGCAATGTTCTTTCCCGTGTTATTATCCCATGTTATTATGGTAACGGAGCTATACATTTGGCCATGTAGATTATGTCTCGTATCACTTTGGTATTAGCTTTGTACCTTTAGCCATGTAGAGAATGACTCATATCACTTTGATATTGGTATGTAGCCATTGGCCATGTAGAGAATGTCTCGTATCACTTTGGTATTGGCTTTGTGCCTTTGGCCATGTAGAGAATGACTTTTATCACTTTGGCATTGACAGAAGGCTAGGTAGGGATGAAAGCCTGTATATCCTAGCAAAACGATAAGTAGAAACTATATATCTTCTGTTCCATTTAGGCTAAAACTTTATTAATATATATAAAGTTGAAATTGTTATGTCTCATTGATTGTAAATCTTGGAATCAAATCATTTGTTGGTATGGAAACCCTGACATATGATACACATATGCTATTGTTGTTCTTTGTTCCTCTTTGCTTCTGTCATATTGGTATTTATATGGCATAACATTATATTTTATCTATTATTGAATTCACTAAGCATCACCACTTATCCCTCTCAGTGTTTAACAATTACATGTGATAAGCATCCAGTATAGTCTTATACTATTGAAAGATTTAGAATGGTTAATACTATTACTTTGTATTTAGTGTTCATGTATGTATAAAATTATAATTTCATGGGTAGTTATGTAATATATAAAACTTTAATAGTCGGTTTGTATCCAGTCTTTTGTAAATAAATTATCAATGTAAAATATTGTTTATGAATATTCAAGTAACATGTTTTGGAGTAATAACGTTAAGTATGAAAGGGGTCTTTTAAAAGTGTAAGAAATTACTCGTAGATGTGGACTATGCCATCAACCTGCTCATAACCGAATAAATTGCTCAAGTTCTCAAGCAAGATTTAACGCAATGTGAACCATGTTTTGTTTACTCAGTCTTGTGATTTCCTCTACAATTTGTCTGGTATTTCTTTTGTAATTTTATGTTCGTTTTATCTTATAATTTCATGTTTAGTTGAACTCGTCTTGTTGTATCATTGTAATATATTTGATATTGATGAAATCATTGTAATGATATAACTTGTTAAAAATAATATTTAGATTTTAATTAAATAAATAAAATTATATAGTTGATATAATTTAAGTAAATTAAAATATCAAAAAGTAAAAAATATAAGCAATAAAATACAATTTATGTTGGGTCCTACTAATTGGACCCAATATATTTTTGGGGGATCTCTCATTAATGATTTTTTAGGTATAAATTTCCATGATTACTAAAAGCTATTTTTTTGAAACTCATACCTGTCATTTAATTACTATTAACTTTTTATTTATTATATATTTTATTCTTTTATAATAAAATAATAATAAAACATGTCAACGTTTTCTATATATTTCAATATTTTCTATATTTTAATAGTTTTATAAACCAATAAATAAAAATACAATGATATTAAATATTTAAATGAAAACTAAGTATTATTAATAGAAAATGTAGTGACGGTACATATATCTATAACGACTATTGTTTCAAGTATGTATACAAGCATACACCAATCTAAAATAAAATCTACATACATCAAAAATCTCATTCTTTCATTTTATTTAAAAACAGAAAAAATAATTAAAATTTGTATTTAAAATATTTTATTTTATAGATTTGAAAAAATAAATATATATTTTTATTTTAATATTTTTTTTATAAAAATGATATATATATATATATTTTTTCTATAAACAAATCTCTATATTGAACCATTTTATTATGTAATGTTTAGTTTTATTTAAAGTAAAATATAAAATAATAATGAGAGATGAGAAAATCCTTTAAAAATATAAAAAGTTAGAGTAATTAATAGGTCCAACTTTCGTAATGATTAGTTTGTTTTAGGAAAAAAGTTAAAATAATTATTAGGGGTCATTTAAGAATATCTAAAAAAGGTCCAAATAGCTGACCCTTTATGTTCAAGGACCAAAATTATTATTTAAATGGGTAAAGACTATAAATTTAATAAAAGAATGTGTTCTTTTAATTATATAAAAAGTTACATGTATACAAAAAATATGGTATAAACTAAAGACTAAAACTATAATTTTAGAGGGTTAAATTTGAAAAATATTAATATTGGTAGACCTTATGGTGGGCGAACAAAAATTTACCCTAATTTTGAAAACACAATTTGAAAATACTTATTTTTAAAAAATGATTTCTAAAATACCTTATTTAAAAAAAAACTCTTCTCCAAATAGGAGTTATGTTCTGCAAATAAGTTTTATGGCAAATCAAGTGGGTCTAGCTCTGAAACAAGACAGAAAAGACAAAAATGGACTATGTTGTTAATTAATAGAAAGACATCATCTCAAAGTTACTCATCATCTTCACCATCAATGAGATCCTTCACATACATCAAGTTAGCTCTTATCAACATAGTATATGCTAACTTCAGGATTCACACACACTGCATGTGATTGCCTGATGTCACATCCTTCATCTACTTTCTTCAAGAAACTCTACCAACTTCAGTTTTATCGTGCATGTAAATCTTTTCATGTGATTAAAATAGAGTCTCTCCGTAAGCTAAAATTCATGACACTAATCCTCCATTTGAAGACTCACATTGACCTTTGGTTTAAGTTGTGCTTTCGCTGATTTAAAGTTTTTTATGCTAGCTTCATGTTCAAGATCAATCTCTCACTGATGCTTGTGCTGATTAAAGTCATATGCTGCTTCAAGACATATCAGCATGATGTTCTTAAACCAACTACCCATCAAACTTCACCGACAACATGATCCATCTCATCCATTAACTTAAGCTACTGGTGTCACCTTCAGTTCATTAGCCAAGTTCTAATGACTTATGGTGATGAATTTCACTTAGGTTTGCTACAAGAAATAAGTTCTAATGACTTGTGTTTCAGTAATTGTCCAAGTTTACAGAAGTCACGTGTGTATGCCTGATTCGTCCAAGAAGATGTATTTTTAAGGTATATTGGCAGCCTATTAAAGCTCATGGTGAAATGAACTTTCTTTTGGGAGGATTAGTTTGTATGCTAGATGCAATTTACATATCAGTCATCAAGGAAGTAATCTGCAATGCAGTGGCTTATTGGGTTAATCAGTTTCATTATGTCAAATGTTCACATAGTTTAATAAGTTTAAGGTTTTTTAGTTAATAGTTTATTTTGGTTTATTTTATTTAAAGGTTGAATAAACAAAAGTGGGTAGAAGGATTTGACTGATTCAATGATACGTACATGGAGTCAAGTATGAGAAGAAGTCATCCATGTTACCTAGTCTTTAGGATAAGAAGTAGTATTTTAATTGTATTTGTTTTTTTCCCACGTGATATGTGTTTGTAAGCCTATATAAGGCACATCTTTGGTTTAATTAAGGGAACCCTAAGAAAAAGCACCTTCAGTGTATATTCTGAGTTTTGAGTAGTGTGTTGTGTGTGTTTTGTTAAGGACCTGTGCCAACATGGCTGACTTTTATTCACTTTAAAAAGTACATTGCCGCATTATTTATCCCAAGGGAAATCCTGTTAGATAAAAGGGCATTAAGGGTATTATTGTCGAGTTTGTGTCAAACAAAAACAAGGTTGCAAAAGGTTTAAATAAAAGTTGCATGCTCTCATAAATTCAGGTCAACATGTGAGCCCCTCGAGAATTTCAAATGAAACGCATGTGCTGTGTAAAGGAAAGTATTGTCGAGATGCATGGAAAATGGGTCTCACTTTCCCATGTCAATATTGTTTCCACTGGTTAGAAAGATTACATTGGGTGCATGGCTTAATGAGCTTTGCAGTCTAAAGAAAAGAGAGTGGTTTAGCTATAGTTAGTAGAAGAAATAGAAAGTCTCGTGGGTTCATCTCAAATTCAAAAAGAAAGCATCAAAAGCATGATTCCCTAATTCTTACTGATCAAATTTTTGTTTGTACTATGACTGATAATACGGTTGTTGATGTTATGTTTTATATGTACTCATGACCTATGGTCTGCCACAAAAAAAAAAGAAAGCATGGTATGAAAGAAACTTCGCGTGGATGGTGGCATAGTAAAGCATAAAAATCTGCAAGGAAGTAGAGATAGTACTATCATATGGGTTTGCACTAAGATTTATCAAATATCAAGAAAATCCCATGCGTACACTCTCTCTATTTCTCACGTGGGAAAGAAAATCCCATGTTCGGTCTCGTGTTCGAATTGTCTATGAACTTCAGAAGCTAGACATAGGATGTATCTTACATCTCATGATGGTTATTTTCCTTAGAAAAGATAGATTCATGTGGGTCTTGGTGTAACAATTGCGACTTTAGATACGATCGTTATTTATGAAAATTAACAAATGTTAAGTATAATTTATTTAATATCGTTATATGTGTAAATGTATATGATAGAATTTTAAATTCTGTATTAAGAAAATAGGAAAAATCAACCGAATCACCCATAAATCTTAAAAATAAGTGCACTGAAAAAAAACACACACACACAAACATATATATATATATATATATATATATATATATATATATATATATATATATATATATATATATTCAGAAAGTACACGTCATCCCGATCCTAAAAATATAAATTTCATAGAAACCCGATTCCATATGAATTAGATATGATTTTTTATAAGATATAAAAGTTAGCCACACAAAAAATGTATCATATCAAAAGAAAAAAAACAAATTGAATGGTTGATTTTTAACTAAAGTCACAAAAATGAGAACTGTAGTACTCCTCAAGATAAGAATTTTGGTAAAAGAATGAAAAAATAGAGTTTATACGAGAGAGATTTGATTTTTTGTAAAATCATTAACTTGTATAAAAATAAGGGGAAAAATAAAGTCAGAAATAGCGAATGCATCATAAAGAAAAGTTGTAATACCTGTTGACAGCTTCACGTGGATATAAAAAACGTCAAAGTTGGAGCTCATATGAAACTTTTTCGAAAAGTGAGATATACATGGTAGGTTGCACGACACACTCCCGATTTTAGAAGGGGGTACGATGCACCAACGACATTCTTGTGTCACGACATGGGAGGAGACACATCTGTTAGGTTATGTGCATACCATCAATCCTATGATTTATGTGCAACCCTAATTGCTTTGATCTAGGTTATTGTAAGTAAACATACAATATTGAATACCAAAGCAATAAACCCTAATTGACTAGCATACAAATCTAAAAATCGCATATGAATAGGGTTAGGAATATTACATTGGTTGTTATGTAGCAATAACAATCTCAAACCTTCTTGATACTGACTTCTGGAAGCCTAGTGCCCTAAGTGTTGCACACCTAATGGCGTCACAAATACCATTAACAACAAGGATGAACAAGAGAGAGAGGAGACGCACCAAAAACGTCCTAGATACTCTTAGGAATGATTAGCCACGTTTTTGGGAGCCTTAGGGGTCCTTATATAGTTGAGGCTACTAGGGTTTTCAACTTGGAAACCCTAATCCAGTTGCTTAGTCCTTAAGCAGCCCAAAGGTCCTTCTAGAAGGCCCCTTGGATGATTTCTATATGGACTCCCATATAAAATTCGTCCATTGCTTCCTTATGGATCTTAAGACCAACTTTGTAACTATCATAAAATTACAGTATCAGTCTCCTTAATTTAATTAATCTCTTTTGACCACAAAATCAATTCTAAATTAATTCTTGATTAATATTAATTAAACAATAAGATTTCTCTTTTAATATATTACTCACATAATATATTAATAAATCGTAATTAATCTTTTTTCTCCTTAATTCATCCTATCAGTTGCTATGGTAAAGACAGCCCAAAAGGACCATGCTGATAATCGGGTCAAGTACATACCAAAATAGTTATGGGCTTAGACACCTAATCCAACAGTCTACCACTTGGATAAGTCTAGTAACTATTTTGCAAGTACGAATTTAGAAACTGATCAGCAATCGTAACTTTCAAAAGTCGCTGTCAACTCTGATCTTATCAGTAACGCGTCCTTTAGATAAGGGATCATATATTCCTCCATTCTAGATATCGGATAGACATGAGACATGGATTATAATCATTCTCCCAGTCAATGTGTTGTTTCTCGATTTCCGATTTATGACGACTGACAACAGACTACAATTGAACACATCAACTTAGTCTCGACTTGGCCAAGCGCTTAGGGTGACATCCTCACTAAATCATCGAGGGGCTCACATATATCGATTTTATCCCACTTTGGGTAAAAGGAATGGATAAACTTCAACTCATATGCTTGATCTATTTACTCATCAAATCACATACAACAATATGTTTTATAAAACCAAGTTACTGGTGTGTTTACATATTATCCATGCACAACTGACTCGTAAACTTCAACTATATGTCTTCGTTTGAAGAATATAAGATATTATCGAGTCACTAATCACTCATGATAAAATCCATGAAGCGATTCAAGTGAACATGGGTTTAATCAAATACTCAAATCATATTTCATAAGTACTCATGAACATTGCAACAAACTTTCGCAATGTCTAATACACTATAGACAATCTACAAGCCAATTCATGACAGTCTTCTTTCATACCTACTTCCAAAGCATGAGCGACTGTGGATGGTTTGAATAATCTTATTATTCGGGAAGTCAAAACATGCGATGTGAAACACAAGAATAATACTAATCTTATATGGCCCCAAAACTTTTTAGTATAAATAAAACAACTTTAGTTAATCACCATATTGATTACTAATTATTCATTATATAATATTATGGATAATCAACTTATTACTTGAATTATAACAATAGTTGTCCCATGCTCCAAGCATGCACACTATGTTTACCTATGGTCCATACTTTATTAAATAGATCAATTGAAAACATTTCCAACGATGCTCATTTCATAATTCCTAATCGTTATCACTATTGTAACAATACCAAATTCTTGCCACTATTAGAATATGTTAGATTCTAACATTTTACACAATGATCCTTTCGTAATGACATATCCCTAAAGCCACAAATATGAAGGCTCACATTCAAACTACATTCATTTGAACATCCCTCTTGCATAAAAGTTTCTAATCTACACAAGTTCTTAATATCCTACTTCCGTTATGGAAATATTTCCATATTTTCCATATGACAACACATTCTAAATAGAATCATATCTATTCATAATAATGTCAATATGGTCCATTCATTACTTGACTTCCAACTTCTCACAAGCGACCAATCCTTAGCGAACCATAGATCGTCCTTGTAGTTGTTTAACTAATTCAGTCATCTCTGGGTCTAGTCCTTTTTCCCTATTAATGCCCTAGACATTTGGAAAAATAGAACGGTTAAATATTATAGCATATGCAACTGATCCTATACCCGAAGCGTATGGGATACGATACATAATGCCTTGCATAAATACATGATACGTTACCAGTCTCCTGCTACAATATTGCTACATATAGAATTTCCTTATGTTGAACCTTTTCAACATAACATTCATATATGTCCTTTGACTAAATTTGATTAAAATTTCTCGATCTAATCTTTTAGATTTGAAATGAAGTATAAGTTCCTCTCCCTTAATTATTGCAAAACAACTTTTCAACCTTTGCAACTTTGTGAATTGAAAATTTTATTTTCTATAATTAATATTTCTAACTTGCAACACTTAACATAATAATCATGCTCACGCTAACATGATAATTATATCTTTATTAGCATAACACTTATGCTCCCACTAGCTTTGACATGTATTTAGAAATCAGCTAGACTTTTAGAAATCAATACTTATTTAATTCCTTAACCAAAGTTCATATTTCTGATATGAGATGCTTTAATAAGTCTTTATCTAAGCTTCTCAAACTCATACACCTTTCCTTAGATAGCTTATATGTGTGTCTTAACTGTTCTAGAACATATAACAATAAGTCCCAAATGTTCAAACCCTTTTGATATTTCTCACAATTTGAACCATGAAGAGGGATGCCGTAATCATGATCGGAATTGAGAATACAATTTTCACAATTGCTATCTCCTTAAAATCTTCCTAGTGAAAGCGTTTCCTCACAATCATTTTCATGAAATGGAGAGAAACCTTTTCACTTAGATTTTATGGTGTATGTGTTCCCATCCATGTTAATTTGTCATAACCATAATCATAAGACAAGGTTTGTGACAAATCCAAACTCATATGAACCTAACTTGTTCAATCTTTATTTCTTGCCACCTGGCAGTACAAGGGCCTACGATATCTTTCATGTAGTCAAGCAGCTCACCTATACATATTAATGGACTTTCACCAATCAAGGTGCTTTCCTTTATGCAATCAATTGACAACTCTTAGAACTCACATGCATAGTCAACTTTGCTGGAATGACACAAAAAGAAGAATGTGTCAACACGATAGGTTACCACCTCAAGTCGTGTGCTAGTGTAAAACAATAGGTTTATTCTTGATAAGTTCTTGAAGCTATTCAAGACCATTAAGACTCCCATTGACCTCTTGACATATAAGATTCTTTTGTCAAGAAACATTCCTTGACAAACAAATATTCAAGAGTTAGTGTGGATTCTTACGCACACTTGGTTTTAGTTGATCTTTGTCTTATCCAAGACATCAAAACTTACCAATTTCAAATGTGTAGGAATAAGAAGACATTTTCTAACCCACATTTGATGAATGTGTTATAAACCTTCTTAATATGTGTCACTCAAGTCATAATCTTGGAGTTCAACTCTAAGACTCGATTTTGGAACAAAGTATGATTCACCTTTTGATTTAACAATTCCAAAATTTCTGATTCATCTTCTTAGCCATACTAGTGCACTAAGGTGACCTTAGCAGATCAATTGTGACACAGTTTCATAATCACTAAGTTAATCATAAAACAAGATACTTAAGTACTCTCCCTTCTTTTCAGATTGGAGAAACTTTTATCTTTCTACCTAATTGATCATTCGTATTCGTTCTACTTTACATTGAAACCTTTTCAACGATTCAGAATTGCACTTAGTCTTGTAAGCATAACCATATTTACTAAACTTTTAACAAATCATGATGAAAATTCTTATCGTTCCTTGTGGTGGACTTGACCTAGTGCACAACAATGCGTACTAGATCCTTTAGTCCTTCACTTGACTCAGATACTTATGTGAACAAAGAATTAGTCTTAATTTCTCAAATACAAAGGTTCTCATTCATCATAAAATACTAGTTGCATGATTCCAAGTTTCTGTCAAATAGAAACTTGGGTGATGAGAATCATTCCTTATTTGGTAAATTTTCAACACTACCACAAATAACATAACTAAGAATCACGTCCATTTTCGATATTGCTAACAATAGAAAGATACAAACATCAATTTTCACAAAAGTCATTGCAAGGATATATATATATATATATATATATATATATATATATATATATATATATATATATATATATATATATATATATATATATATATATATATATAAGATAAAAATAAAAATTTATCTTATTTATAGAAAACAGGAAAAACTTGTCATTTCAATGCAATTACAAATGAAAACTATGTTACTAACATTCCTAAGCAATATATCATAACTCCTATGCAGCAGCTCAAAAATGCAATATCGAACCATGCGATCGAAACCCATCTCTTTGATCCTACAAAAATATCAAAACATCAAAATGCAATCTTTTCCTTTAAGCTTCCTTTCTTTTCTTTGATCCTACAAAAAATCAAAATGCAATCTTATCAGATCATGTTTTAAAAATCTATAAATAGAAACTAAATAGAGTTAGATATTGGATTTAGCTGAAGTAGAGTCATATATCTTGACTCTCCCATCTTCGCGATCCTTTAGGTAGATACGGCAGCTTCGCATTCAATGCCCCTTCTCTTGGCAATAGAAATAAATGGACTCTTTTGGAATAGCACATGGGACAGTCTCAGATTTAGCCTTTCTCTTTACGATATGGTCAAATGGTTTGACCATGGCCAATCCCTTTCCATTTGGAAGAGAAGGCTTTTCTAGAATTCCGATGTTGCCATTGTCAATATCCATGGAAGCTTGGGAGGTAGATCTTCCCAAAAAATTTGCTTGACCAATGTGCCAAATCATTGCTGATTCAGCAGCAATAAGCAAACAGGTAAGTTCAATGAAGGTCATGCCATGGTCCATCATATAGTACTCTCCAATGAACTCACTAATGATTCGGGAAGTGATTGAAGAACCAAGTCAACAGCCAGCTTCCTTGAGACATTGACATCCAACATCCCCAACATGTCAATATGCAACTTCATATCCAAGACGTGAGCACATATAGACTTTCCATCTCCATGCTTGCTTGCCAGCATGGCTTGAGTAACCTTGAACTTTTCAAGTCTTCGAACACGTGGGTCAAGGAGAATTATTGGAGGAGGTGGTGGAAGTGAAGTAGGATTTCCATTTCCATGATCCAATTGCATAACATCATCTTCATATGGAAAGCTTTTTCCAAAGGATTCGGGAAGACCATAGTTGTTAGATTTTGACATCTACAAAACTGGAGAAATTCAAGTTAGTTGATTCAATCCTTAATATAAACACCCAAAATAAATATTAAGGCTAGGAGCCAACAGAATATTCTACAACTCAGAAAAGCGATGTCGTAATCCAGATGTAGAATATTTGAAGATAGCTAAATGACGATTTACCAATTTCCACCACAAAAAAAAAATTGAAAATTAGGTTTTAAATGAATTGAAATTCCTAGATCTTTTGAGATTCATTGAACTTTTTAATGGCATGTTTAATCTCGATTATGCCCATCAAGTTTGTGACCGGGATGCCGAGGATCAAAAACAAGGTGTGGATAACCATGCAAATTAGCTTGGTACTCTCAAAGACGTCCATCACCTAATCAATGTGTCGGTTAACCACACATGCTCCATTGATCTATGATAATCTTCGAGCTACCCATTGCCATCCTTCATTGATCCCATATTAGTGTGCTAGTTAACCACACACTCTCCACTAATGACCACCAAGGTGTAATGTTTAATTTCATGGATTAACACCAATTCGACATTTTTCTTGAAGTAACTAAGATTTGGGAATTTTTAAAAATGTTTAGTTACTTTGTACTTCATTATACTTATAATGGAAGATTATGTCATATCCTACTTGTTCGGCTAACAACCCTCCATTGGTTAAGAGTGCGGTGGGAAAGAGTGGATACCCAATGGCGGTCATTTTACAGGCCACTTCCTTAAACACCCTTATAGACCAACATCGTAAATGAGGCCTACTAACGGTAAGACTGACCTTTTACTTATACATATATATAAGTATTAAGCTTTTAATATTATAATAGTATAAGGGTGTATTTTAAACATTTCAAAATATTAGGGTTTTTAATTAAATTTAAAATTTTTGAAAAATTAATACCTTTTAATTTTAAAATCTTAAATATTAAAACTTTGATTTAATAATTATCCAAAATTAAACAATTAATTTAAATTATTAAATCTTAAAGGATTATCCACTAAATTAAATAATTAATTTAACCTAATCCCTTTATCCCAAAGATTTTGAAAATTTGGGAAGGGATTTTTCAAAATCTTTAATTATCCATTTAAAAAATTAATAAGATAATTACCAAAGAAAACATTATCCTAATCCCTAAAATTTTGAAATCTAATCTTGGGGAGGAATGTAACAACCCGAAGTTTTCCATCATCGAAAAACCCATTCTACCCGTAAAATTCGCCGTTAATCAATTCGTTTCGTTTCCGTTTTGGGTTAAAGTAAATAAATTTATACGTTTATTATAATCCAATGAGTGTCCAAACCCTTTAGGAACTCATGAATCTAGCCCAAAAATGTTTATTTCAAAAAGTTAGAAACGTCCCCGCCAGGTGACGGAAACTTAATCGGGTGCGACCTAAAGCCTCGTTTAAGGCCGGTATCGGGTAGAATTCCACCGTGTCCAAGTTTTGGGAACTATATAAACATGTTAAACCTTTCATTTGAAGCTTTTTACCTCTCTCTCTAATCTCTCTCTAACCTCTCTCCTAAAATCCAAGTTTAAGGGTCCAAAACTCAATTTTAAGGCCTCAAATCCCTAAGGTACCTTCCTAACTTCATTATATAGCATATTTGGCTTCCAAATTCGAGATTTAAACATGAAATGAGACACAATATATGAGTTTACGGCCCAGGAGGCTGCCTAGGCCGTAAACACTAAGTTTGAAGGGTTTTGAGCCCTTAAACCCCTTCCTAGACAATTTTGGACTTTAGATATGGCTTAATGGCTTCATGAATTGGTCTTATAACAATTTAAACATGAGTTTTGATGGATTTGAAGGAGTTTACGGCCAAGGCACAAGCTTGGGCCGTAAACTCATATTTATGGGGTTTTCTTGACCTTTAACCCTTCCAAATCACTAATAAGGCTTAGATATGAATTATAGAATATTGGTTTTAGCATTTAGACACTTGAAACATAATTTTTGAAGGATGTATGTGAGTTTACGGCCAAGGGTTGTGCTTGGGCCGTAAACTCCTTAAAACTTGGTGTAAATTCATTTTAAAGTGTTGTAAAGCCCTATAACACCCCTAAAGCCTTGGAATGAATTTTAGAAGCCCTTACATGCAAGTTTTTAGCCTTAAAACATATGGATTTACCCTCTAAGAGAGTTTTTAGCCCTTACATGCAAGTTTTTAGCCTTAAAACATATGGTCTCATAGGCCGTAAACTCCAAAAACCTCTTCAAAACATCAAGAAAATGCATGTAAAGTCTTGAAACAATTTTACCAATCACATGTGATTTGTTTTAGCATCATTTAACACCATTTTCATGAGTATTAAGGAGTTTACGGCCAGGAGCCTATGCTAGGCCGTAAACTCCCATAAATTAATCATTTTGATGTTTTAAATCCATTCCAAGCCCTTAAATCCAAACCTAGAAAAATGCCCTTAAGTGTTACAAGCCATTTTGTGCCATAACTCACCCCACCATGAGTTTACGGCCGTAAACTCATGGGTAGAGGGTCATGTGGCCGTAAACTCCCTAAGGAGTATTCCTTTGAAGTCCTAATTCATTATCCTAACTATATGTGTCCTTAAATGCCACCCGGGTCCCTCCAAACACTTATATCGGGGTGTTTTCGCGACTAGAAGTAATTGTCCCTAACAAATAATTAATTTAAGTCCTAATTAGATACAAATGTGTATCTTTAAATTATACTTAGGAACCTCGTGCATTTGCAAGCCCCGGACCAACGTTTAGCATCCGAAATCGTCACGTTTCTTGTCCGGTGAGTTCATACCCCTACCCTTTTTCACTGTTTTTAACTGTTTTCAGGGGGGAATACAAGCAAAAGTACAGGTGTATCTTGTACTTAAACTGATTTACAACTTAATGATTTTAGTTTCTAAATGTCATGATTTCCAAAGATTATGATAACTGATGTTTCGAATCGCAGGTTAATTATAGATTTCTTTTGAAAAGTGTTTTAATCTATATTGTCTTTTGTAAAAGAAATCATACTAATTATAACGAATATAACTAATAGGATAGAACGAATGCGAATACGAATATAACTAAGTACGAATACGAATAGCGAATACGAATACTAATACGAATACGAATGTAATTAGGAATACAAATACGAATGTAATTAGGGATACGAATACGAATGTAATTTAGAACGAATAGCGAATACGAATACTAATACGAATACGAATGTAATTAGGAATACGAATAAGAATGTAATTAGGGATACGAATACGAATGTAATTTAGAACGAATACGAATACGAATACGAATACGACTACGAATACGAAATAATGCCTTTGGTTGACACTAAGACTTCGAATATACAGTTAGTGTACTCCTTGAGTGTCACCAGAGTTTCGAATTTATTACGAAAATACACCGTTGGACCTCTACTGAGTTTCGAATATATCCACCTCAGAATGTCGACAGAGCTTCGAATACACAACTAATATACTCCTTTGGAACTCAGCAGAACTTCAAAAATACTATAAAGTACGCTTCTGTGTGATTCCAAATATTTAAAATTATAACTAAGTTAGTAGATTATAGTCATCCGATAGAAGAATAACTAAAGAAGTAGAACACATAACTAATACTATTCACATGGTAATTACTGGTATTTCGAAATTAGACTTAAGAACAAAACACCACACATAGGAAAATATGGGATTTTCCTGGGATAACATTAAAAATCAGTAACGAACCTAGATACTAACAGAAAAATCAACACATAGGAAAACAAGGGATTTTCCTGGGTAACACAACAGCACATAAACGAATAAAGAAACAAACGAATAACTAAAACTATAAGGAAAATATGGGATTTTCCCGGAATGTCATAACCAACCATTTTCGAAATTGTAACAAAGGATAACCAAACTGTTTTCATAAGAAAATATGGGATTTTCTTCATCAACAACTTTTCTCAAACGTAAAGGAACTCGTCTTTTCAAAACTAAACCGCTTATGAACTCACCAGCTTTATGCTGATTTTCAAACTGCTTGTATTCTCAGGTCATCGTTAGATAGGTACACCGCAACCTTTTGGAGAAGACGGAGCGTCCCGAAGACTCGTCTTTACTTTTGTTCATATTACATATGTAAAACACTTGTAAAATTTTACTTTTGAACCAATGTAAACAATATTATGTAATGTAATGTTTTGTGATTACTACTTTACTATGTGCATTGGATTTGATACTCAACGTGGAGTCAACCTCGAAAATGTTTCCGCCTTTGGTTTTCGGGGTGTGACAAGGAAAGTATTTTCGAAAACCCTAGGGTTTACCAACCCTAAAATCCAAAATATGGGGCAAAAGGAAAAGGGTTCAAGAAACCCTAGCAAATTTCGAAAACTAGGTTTTTGAAACCCTAATTTCGAAAATCCAAGACATAGGGTTTATTTGCCATAAACCCTAATTTGTCAAATTCATACTTCTGTATCAAATCTAATTGAAAAGAACAACCAAAACCCATATATAATTCGTCCATTGCTTCCTTATGGATCTTAAGCCTAACTCTATAACTATCTTATAATTATAGTATCAGTCCCCTTAATTTAATTAATCTCATTTGACCACAAAATCAATTCTAAATTAGTTTTTGATCAATATTAATTAAACAATATGATTTCTCATTTGATATATTATTCACATAATATATTAATAAATCATAATTAATCCTCTTTCTCCTGAATTCATCCTATCAGTTGCTATGGTAAATGCAACCCAAAAGGACCATGCTCATAATCGGGTCAAGTACATACCAAAATAGTTATGGGCTTAGACACCTATTCCAACAACATCATCGTTACACAAAGTTTATCCCCCTGTTCCTCACCTATAAAGGGCAACATCCCTCATTTCCGAATTCACACTCCATTCCTTCAGTTATCTCTCATTTACTCTCAAAATATTCCTACAAAAATTTATTAGTTATATATTATTAAGCTCTATATTCTGATCCGAGTAATCCTAATTCCCGATTCTACCTTACTCTAATGGAATCATGCTTCAAGGGTGAGTTTACAGCCCCTTTTCCACCGCTTTATAAAATATAAGGAGGATACTTGTTATTTTATTACAAAGTTTTATACATCGTTGTGTTATAAAAAATATTCTCACATGATATATTTTATCTCGCTACTCTGCTCACTAAAATTATTAAATATTAAACTTTATTGTAACCTTGCTAAATTATAGGATTAACATTAGGCCCAGTAGTTACTGTACATAGATTTAAGTAATGATATTATGCCTAGTCGTTATACTGCCTGATATACTTTGAAATGATTATACATAGAAATTATGATGGCCGATTTCCTAGGATTACCTAGTACTTAGAAGTAATGTTGGTCAAATTTAAGGATATGCACTATATTTAGCTGTTACTCTGCCCTAATATCTTAAAAATCTCAAGAAACTAATAATTATAGATATTGTATAATATATATATATATATATATATATATATATATATATATATATATATATATGTATGTATTATAGAATAAATCTATATCAAAAGGAAACGTAAGGATATCCAATGTACCTAACTATACCATAACCTACCGAAGAATATCTATATAAAGATAATTATTATATATATGGTTAAGTGTGTGTGTGTGTGTGTGTGTATATATGAATGATTGTGTAAGGAAATTATATTATGTTATCACTCCTCACAAATATTGGTTAGACATTATGTCGCCATTCTACGAGTTTAGCTTTGTTAAAGATATCTATTTATAAATTAAATAAATAAAGGCAAACGACTATGTACATTAAGATTGGCTGGTATTCACAAGTTAATCTTGCATACGAAAGATCCCACTCACTCAAAGATTACAAGTATTACTCTTTATGAGCATACTTCTAGGATAAAAGTATATGTAGTATATGTATATACCTATAAGATAATTATACTACGAACAAGTTAATATTATACTACATTTGATAGGGTAAAACCTAAAGAGAATAGTAGTATGTGGAAAATAATAACTAAAGTATCCAAATTACAATATCTCTAAATAGTTGAACACTATTACAAGTATCATGATAATGTAAATCATTATACTTTTACAACTTAATAAAGTAACATATAAAAAGAATTTTCAAAATATAATATACAAAACCTATGAACTCACCAAGATTATGTTGACGTTTTCAAAACCTCATGTATTCTTAGGAAACTATGAGATGGAAGCATGCAATCTCAGAATCAGTAATTAAACAATGAAGCAACCGAAGACTTATTATCATCATAGTTATGCCTAGTTGACAAGGCACGTTTTGCGAAACTCTAGAATTTTTAAACATTATGATGTAATATTTTTCTCCATAATGGAAGTGACATTTATGTTTTATAGTTTTGTACTGTTCAATGTTTGTTCAATGACTGTGACCCAATATCCTTATGTCGCACAGCCCGGCGTGTCCGCCGTCGGCCGGGGGTGTGACAGATTCGTATTAGAGCAATTGGTTATAGCGAAGTAGTACTTCCTTAGGTGTTTCAACTATAGCCTAGCGGATGATACTTTGATTTGGTTTGTCCTCAAACCTACAAAGAAAAAGTATCATTATTGACTACACTACTAACAGGCTACTTACAAGAGTTGTTTCTAGTTTGAACTGTCACTTGGGCTACTATATTTTAGAACGACTATATGCTAATGTGGTCCTACCCTTCTATACTTCTTATCTTGCTGATTCTTACTTGATAGTCTTGAAGTACAAAATACGAATTTATAAAACATAGCAACAAACTTCAAATATAGAGTTATATATAAACTCAACCCCTTGATGAGAATGCATCTAAATAAATACAATGAAATCCATAGGAACCCAAACTCAAGAGCTTAAGTCAAATATGATATATGATATTAGCACAATATGTGGTCTGAACCACAAAGATTCAGACCAGTACTATCTAGTAAAGATAACACAATCAATGTATATGAATGGCTGATCTTGGAATAGGGTAACAATACTATTTCTAGAGAAAGATCAAGGATACCGATTTTCATGAATTTTTCATAAGTCTATTTTATTCAACCCCTAACAAGGAACCTCACTAGAAGATTGAATCCTCAGAAGCAACTAAAGAACCAACAAGATTGTTGTAAGAGCCCTCTAAGGACCCTTAGGAGTCCATTGAGGAGGACGCTCCTACTGAGGAGGAGACAAATCCAACCGTGTAAGAATTTGATTTCTCACATTATGAGAATTAGAAGGCCAAAAATCAAAATATAATTCGCTACCTATCCCTTTCCCTCGAAACGTCACATAGTTCTATCATGCCTACCCTATCCACTCACACTACACGTCACGTCAATCAAATCAATGATGAGTTGGGAATTATAAAAAAAGCGCCATAATTCAGTTTAATATAATCCAAAGGTTAGATGAGGAGCTCATACTAGATACAAGGACTGAAGCTCCATGCACAAGTTGTAGAGAAAAAGTCATCATCGCAAAGGCAAGTATCTGTGCGACAAAGATAAGAACTCAATTCGCTTAGCAATATGTCCCTAACCTAGTATGGTAGGCTTCCAAGTTATGCCTTGAGCTACAAATTATAAGTATAATTTTTTTTTGAGAAAGTAGCATCGTGTCTATCCCCTTAGAGATAGCCTTTTAGTATATCGAAGCTTTTCCCCGCTAGCATAGAAATATTTGTTATATATATATATATATATATATATATATATATATATATATATATATAACTCGTGCGCTTAGTTGTTACTACTCGTATAAAATCAAACACGTCAATGAATAACATTCTACTTCTATACTAATTATCATAAGGAAGATCACTAGACAGAACCCTAAGGAATAACAAAACCTTGACTCGGTAACCATGGATGCAGCAACGATCGATGCGTTGGTCACTCAACGAGTCACGGAAGCCCTAGCTAATAGGTATGTTGAGTCCGGACATGTTAGAGGAACCATAGGAGATAGTACACAACATGGTAACAGGAGTAAGCCAAGAGCATGTACATATTGTTGGATTAGGTGTCTAAGCTAATACCTAAATTAGCATAATCTTGAATCATTAGCAAAGTCCTTTTAGGTTGCCCTCAAACCTAGTAATTGACCGGATTGCTTTTTTGAGAGAGAGAGAGATAGAGAGAGAGTGATTTATTATTTTATTATATGATTAATAAATTAATAGAAATAAAAATAAATAATTTATCAATATATTATTAGAATAATATATTAATTAGAAATGGTATTGTTTAATTAAAAGTTAATCAGAAATTAACTGGAATTGATTGGATTAATTTAAAATGGATGGATTAAAGGTGACAATGTTCAAAAGTTCAACATTGACCAATTCTAGAAACTCCCATGAGGGTGGGGGGATACTAGATGTTTAACGAGCTTTTGTTAGGCATTAAGGATGCTTATGAATCTTTAGGGATCAAGAAAAGGGATAAGGGCTTATCTAAGGAAACCTACCTTTTCCATAGCCTCCCTATCAGCTATATAAATTACCTTGGGTTATGAATTTCAAAATTCAACTCATTCCAAATAAAATTTTGAAAGTTCCCTTCCACCTCCTCTCACATCTTTAGCCTCCAATTTGCTAGGGGTTGAGTGTGAGCCATTAGAGGCACAAGACTTCTGGTGCTTGCTTTCTAAAAAACATCAAGGAAGGATTACTAGTTTATTTGCAATAATAAAGTAAGGTATGTATTTTCTAATAAATCTTTAGTATTTTCGAAAACATCAACATACTTTTAGCGTTCTTGATATTCAATAGTTGTTTGCAAATCATAGTGAGACCATAAAACCTTTAGGGTGCATGTGAATTTAGGGTAATGTTTTTCCACTAAAATTTTGTTTTTATAACATATAAAACACATAAGTTGTATCAGAGCCATTGTTCTCATTGATTTTGCACAATGTTGAATAGATTAAAATTAGGTTTTATAGAAACTAAACCCTAAGGAAGTATTTGCGAAAATTCCATAGGGTTCTTGAAACCCTTGCCTCCACATTATATTTTCAAAATCTATAAGGGTTATTGAAACCCTAACCCCCTTGCCTAATTTTTTAAATTGAAGGATCCCTTATAGGGTTTTACTTGTTTCTTTATTTGTTATTTTAAGAGCCCTCAAATTAGAAGAATTAAAACCTAGTAAACCCTAGCCTTTTTCGAAAAATATAAGGCTGAGGATAAGGATTAGATTGAATTAGTTTAATTGTTTAATTTTTAATAATTATTTGATCCATGTCGGTTTAGTTAAATTAATTAACTGTTTAATTAAAAGATAAATATTAAATCAAAGTTGGTGTATTTTTAGGTTAAATTAATTTTATATTAATTTGAAATATTTAAACCTAAACCTAGTAGTTTAGAAATGTTTTAAAATGCACCTTGTACTATATATAATTAAAAGATTAATAAATACACATATAAAAAAAGTCAGTCCAATCACTAGTATGCCTCATTCATGAAACCATGCCATAAATAGGGTATAAGAAAGTGGCCTATAAATTGGCCCTTGAATGGGTGTCCACTCTCACCCACTGCTCTCCTGTGTAGTGAAGGGTTGTTAGCCAAATAGTTTTCATGGGACATAATCTCATTAATAAGTATAATTATATAAAGTAACTACACTATTTTTCTAAAATCACACTCTTAGTTACATTAGGAAAAATGTGAAAAGTATGTTAATACATGAAAACGTACATCATGCTTTATATATCGTTAGTAGATGATGTGTGGTTAACCTATACACTATAGGGACTATAAAGAGTTATGATGGACATCTTGAAAATTATCATTGTTAATGGAGCATGTGTGGTTAACCGACACATCAATGTGAGATGGTAAATGACATCAAGTTTTTCAAGCGGGTTTGCATCGTTATTCACGTCTCGTTTAATTTGTGATCCTCGACATCCCAATAACAAAAGTGAGAGCATAATCCAAGATTAAACATGCCATTCATAAGAATCAATGAATCCCAAAAGATCTAGGAGTTTCATAGGATTGGAATTGGTAAAAGACTTACCTACCTAAAATAGATTCGAATTTGATTACGACATTACTCTTCAAATTCCGAATAAAAAATATGGATCATAGCCTTAATTTAAATTTATGGATTAATAATTAAGAATTAAAAACAACTAACTTGAATTCTCCTTTTATGCTGCTTTAAAAATATCTTACGAAGATAGAAATGGTCTTCCTCATTCTTAAGGAAATAGTTTTCCACAATCTTATAGAGACGGTTCTTCGATTTCAAGTCAAGGTGAAATTGCTTTCCTTTCCTTAGGAAATTATGGAACTAGACATCATCCCTTCTTCCTCCTCCCCCTCCTCCTATGAGTCTCCTAACATCATGTTTTCCTCAAGTTGAAAGACAGGAGACTACTCATTCCCTATTAGCATATAAATATCAAGATGCAAACATCATGTGTATGCATGTTCTGAAAAGAAATTATACATTGACAAGTTGGGTATAATAGGTGTCGTTTCCAAAGAGAGCAAGAATCGACGTGACCCAAATGTTGATTGTTGCTGAAGCATAAATTATTAAGAGAACATCTAAAGTAGAGATGCTTATTGGGTCTAATTCTAAGGTTTCCATGGACATTGACACTGGTGGAAAGGGGTCATCCAAAATCAAACTGTTTGATCATATGGTAAAGAGAAATGGCTAGTTGTGGGATCATTCTGTGTGTTGATGCCAAAGAGTCCATTTGTTTTTACTACCAATTGAAGGGACATCAAAAACAAAGATGTCCAAAATACTTGAAAGATCTTAGAGATAGTAAAGTCAAGTCGTGTGACTATACTGTAGATACATCCATTATCCGACTCCATTATTTTATAGGTACTATTCATATACTTTTAATATGCGATGTCACATTTTGATAGTATTAAAGGAGATAATAGAAAGAAAGTATATTGAGTAAGGTGAGCTAAATATTTTCGTGGGAAATGGACATCGATCACATGGTTCAATGATTGAAATATAGAGCTACTACTAAGGAGTTAGGATAATTTAATAGACTGCTATCACTCTTAGGAGATGCCTAGAAACATAGTTTTTCATTTTATGCAATGTAAGGAGAAGTTCCAAATTTTGTTTATTTTTAATAAAAGTGAAATTTTGCTTTATCTTGTTACCTTATTTATATTTTCTTGAAATGGCATTTACGAAAGTGTTGGTTATGTTTCTAATATTAGCAATGTTATTTGTGGATTTGATTCTGATGATATTACTTGTGTTACTTTCATAACTAACCAAGTGAAAAGAATTCTCATCACCAAGTTTCAATTATACAGAAACTTGGAGTCATGCAATTCAAATTACGTGATGTTTGAGAATCTTGATCATTAGAAGATTATGACTAATTCATTTATCACATGTTTATATGAATCAAGTGAATGAGTAATGGATACAGTACATGTTGATATGGATTCTTCAAATGCACCACAAAAGACAATAAGTCTATTCGTAAAAATTTACTAATGTTTCAGTAAATATGGTTGTGGTTATAAGATTAAGGATAATTCTGATACTTTGAAAAGGATTCAAAGGGTAGCAGAATGAATAAGAAGAATCTATTAGGCAGAAAGATAAATGATTTCCCAAGCTAAAAAGAAAGGATAATGCTTTAGTATCATCTTTTATGATCATCTTATTAATTTTGAAATTGGATCACAAATGACACCTCCAATAACATCTTAGTGCAAACTATATGACTAAGAAGAGGAATCGAACATTATTGGAAATGGTTTGATCATAAATGATTCATGCTTTTCTCCAATCAAGTTTTAGAGTCATTCTTTAGTAACCATAAATTGTATCTTGAAACTCATTTCAAACTAAGAAGGCTGAAAACACCTCAAAATATGTGGAGTAAATTTTTTTTTATTACTCTAGCACATATAGAATTTGAGTTGTGATGTTTTCCTTAATTCAGAAACAAAGGATAAATTGAGACCTATTCTATGAAGTTTTTTTCTTGTTGAGAATCCACACAACTTTTGAATATTTGTTTTAGCTCATTAAGGAATGTTCCTTGAGAGACAAATCATATGTCAAGAAGTCAGTGGGTGTCATATTGATCTTGAGAGTTTCAAGAGTCAACCGACAATATACCTTTTAGCAATAACTAGCATGCAACCAGAGGTTGATATCCTATCATGTTTGGTTAACACATTCTTATTTATGTGAACTTCTTATTTATTTGGAAATGATTATGAGCTCTATGTTTTTCATTTAACTGTAAAAGCAATAGTTTTGTCAGTGAATGTACATTGATCAATACGATTGATCTATTAAGAAAATGGAAGTATTGGTAGGCCCTAGAGCTACAGGGGGCAAGAAATTCAGAATTACGAAGTCCAGTCCATGAAGGAAAGCTAAATTTGAATTTGGTTTTCCTAAACATTAATTAATTATTCTAGGTCACAAATGATAGATTCACATAGATGGGAACGTATGCACCTTGAAATCTACGTGGTAAGGATTCACTCTAATTATTGAAAATTATTATGAGGAAACACTTTCGCTTGTAGATTTTATAGATATGATATAGATCAATATGGATATTTGATATGTTAATTGCGTTTTTAATTTCATAATATAATTACGACATCCCTTTTTGATGGGTTTTGAGCATAACCACAATCCTATGGTGCACATGCAAACCCTAAAGTTTTAGATCTATTTTTTTCTAATTGTACATGTAATAATCATCCAAAGCTTGTAAACCCTAATCTAGCATGCTTATTTCGAAATTAACATAATAAAGAAGTTAGAATCATATCGTTCTTTGTAGCTTGAAGATCTTCAACCTTTGAGAGCTTTAGTATCTCAAGTGTAATACCTCTAATCGATCACAAACGCCAAGAAGCAATTGGAGGATGCTAGAGAGAGAGAGAGAAGGGATACTAATTTTGTCTCTTAGATCCTTAGGGTTCAAGTGGCCGATATTGTGATGCCCAAGGGGTCTATTTATAGCTGAGATATTAGGGTTTCAGTCAAAGACATAATATGGTTGCTTAGGCTCTAAGCAGCCCATAAGGTCCTTATAGAATCCTTATCTTTGACGAAAACGTTATGGGTTATCCATAAGATTTCGTCCACCCCTATCCTTAGGGATCCTCAACCCATTTTGCAATTATGAAATAATTACAATATCAGTCCCCTTAATTTAATTAATCTCTTTTGACCACACAATTAATTCTAAATTAATTCTTGACCAATATCAATTAAATACTATGATTTCCCATTTAATATATTATTCACATAACATATTAATAAATCATAATTAAACTCTTTCTCCATAATTCATCCAGTCAAGTTACTTTGGTGAAGGCAACCCAAAAGGACCATGCTACTATCGGGTCAAGTACATACCAATTACAGTTATGGGCATAGACACCTAATCCAACAGCCTCCTACTTGGATAAGTCTAATAACTATAAATACAATTACGACTTCAAAATCTGATTAACAATCGTAGCTCTCAAAAGCCGTTGTCGAAATCTGACGCGTCCTTTAGATAAGGTATGGTATAGTCCTCCGTTCTCAAGATATCGTGCGAACAAATACATGGAACATGGTCATACTTATTTTCCATCAGTTTGTTTCCCGGTTTCTGATTTGTCTTACATTGAACTTAATTGAAGAAATCAATTTTGTCACACCCCGAAACTGAAGGCGGAAACGTTCTGAGGCGGAGGACGTCATGAATATCGCAATGAATGTACATAGTAAGCGTAGTAAAACACAAAACATTACATTACATAGAATTATTACATTTGTTTGAAACCAAAGTGTTACAAGTGTCATACATATGTATCATATGAACAAAAGTAAAGACATGATTTCTACGCTCTGTCTTCGCCAAAAGGATCGTTGGGTACCTGTCTAATGTGGACCTGAGAATACAAGCAGTTTGAAAATCAGCATAAAGTTGGTGAGTTCATAAGAGGTTTGTTTTCTGAAAATGTACAAGTTTCCGTTGGTTTTCCTAAAAAGTTTGTTATCCAAGAAAATCCCATATTTTCTTATAAGTATAGTTTAGTTATCCGTTTGTTACACGATTCGGTTATGTACAATTTGTTAACCCATGAAAAACCCTTATTTTCCTTAAAAGTAAAGTTTAGTTATCCATTAATTACACGGTCTAGTTAAGAACAGTTCAGTTATCCCAGGAAAAACCCTTATTTTCCTAAAAGTGTGTAGTTGGTAATCGGTTTATGAAAGTAATGTACAACTGTCTACCATACTTTATGTGTTTATGTGATGTTTCCTGAAAACCTGGTTATCCTAGTAAAGTACATTAGTTTTAACACGTATATAAAACTAATAAGTAAGTATAAAAGTATTCATAATCTAAATTGCGAGTTCCATAACCATACTATAGATTGGATAAGGCTCGAAACAGGGACCATTATCTTTTTATGACTTTTGTCACCCTTGAACCTTTCGGTTCAACTGTAGCTAGCAGCCAGGTGCGGGGTTGTCAATCCCGTATAGATCTATACACTCAAGTAACGTTCTCCCTCCAAGAGATTCTGGTTACGGGGGTAGTCCTACACTCTCGTAAATAGGGGGAGTGTTACAAGGATGTGTCTCCAATATTAAGATTAATGAATTAAAAGACAATAAAACGGGAAATTCTGATTAATTAGTCCTTCACTCTCGTAACTAGGGGAATATTATCAAGGACTTATCTAAAGTTCTATGTTTAATGTTACAATTCCACCACTCTCGTAACTAGGGCGAGTGGTAAGGTTCTAAGTTTAATGTTATTATTCCTTCACTCTCGTATCTACAGGGAGTGGTAAAGTTCTAAGTTTAATGTTATTATTTCTGCACTCTCGTATCTACGAGGAGTGGTAAAGTTCTAAGTTTAATGTTATTATTTCTGCACTCTTGTATCTACGGGGAGTGGTAAAGTTCTAAGTTTAATGTTATTATTTCTGCACTCTCGTATCTACGGGGAGTGGTAAAGTCCTAAGTTTAATGTTATTATTCCTTCACTCTCGTATCTACGGGGAGTTATATGAAGAACATATTTAAAGTTTTAAGATTCATGCTTTTAACAATAATTATATGGAAATTCATTTGTGAAATATAAAATATAACATTTTAAAACGAGTTTCACAAATAATATGACAATTTACTCTGCAAGTTGAACGATTGGTTAATACAGTTTTCCAAGTTAAAAGCATACGAAATATGAAATAGATCAAATGAAATCATAAGTTTGAGTACAAGATTTCCTTGTACTTTTGCTTGTATCCCCCCCCCCCCCTGAAAACATTGAAAAACAATGAAAAAGGGTAGGGGTATGAACTCACCAGATGAGAATTGTGTCGGTTTGGGTGCTAAACGTCAGATCAGGTCTTGAACGCACGAGGTTCCTATGTAATATGAAATGATACAAAATTGTATCTAATTAGACTTTGAACCACTAATTAGATAATATTATACACTCCAAGACGTAAAAACACTTCAAAATAAGTGTTTGGAGTGACCCGGGTGACATCTAAGGACGTATATGGCTTGGATATGGAGTTTACCCTTCAAGAGTAAACTCATAAGATAGTTTACGGCCCTAATGACCCACTCCCTATGAGTTTACGGCCATAAACTCATGGTGGGGTGTTCTAGGGTGCTAAATGGTCTTATATCACTTGGGAAAATTTGCTAGGATCAAATCTAGGGTATAGGAATGGATTAAACCAACATATGGATCATCTAATGGAGTTTATGGCAGTAAACTAAGAGTTTATAGCCATAAACTCCCCCACACACCCTCCTTTGATGTTTTGGTGGTCATAGGTCATTTACAAGTGTTTCTAAGTCATTAAACAAGCATTGGGATGAATTTAGGGCATCATTTGACTAAGATATAGGAGTTTACAGCCCATGAACCTATCCTTGGGGGGGTGTACAGCCTTAAGGTCCTATGGGGGTGGTTTTCATTAATTTTAAGGTCTCTAAATCTTTTGATGTTGCTTCTAGACTTTATTCCAAGGCTTATGAGGTGTTTAAGTGGCATTTTAACACCTTAAAATGAGTTTACTCCCCATGAATAGGTGTTTACGGTCCAAGCATGTGCTTGGGCCATAAACTCATGTTTACACTCTAAATGATGAATTCAAGGTGTTCTAAGTACAGTTTGGTAAGTCCCTATGTCACACCCCGAAAACCGAAGGCGGAAACATTTCCGGGGTTGACTCCACGTTGAGTATCAAATCCAATGTACATAGTAAGTAAAGTAAACAACCATTACATTACATAAAGAAAAGTTTTTCATTTGTTTCGAAAGCAAAAGTTATACATGTGATACATAGTATATATGAACAACACAAAACGAGTCTTCTGAGAACTCCGTCTTCGCACAAAAGGATCTTTGGGTACCTGTCTAACACGGACCTGAGAATACAAGCGGTTTGAAAATCAACATAAAGCTAGTGAGTTACGAGTTCCTTTGGTTTCCTGAAAAAGTGGTTATCCAAGAAAATCCCATATTTTCTTATGTAAAGTTAGTTTCCAAATCCAAAAGTAAAGTAAACGATGTACGATTAAAACATGATTGTTCTTATGAATTGTAGCTCAGTTGTTTAACTAGTTACACTTTTCTAGTTACGTACTATTGTTACTCAGGAAGAACCCCATGTTCTCCTGACTGTATGTGTGTGTGAACTATTACCAATTCTGATTATGTTTGGTGTCCTTCCCAGGAAAACCCCATGTTTCCCTGACTGTGTGTGTGTGTATCTTTACCGGTTCTGGTTATGTTCAGTGTTCTCCCCAGGAAAACCCCATGTTTTCCTGAATGTGTGTATGTGTGTGTGCCTAACATCCTTGAATGTACATTAGCTTTACTACGTACATAAAGCTAGTAAATGAGTCTAAAGCGTTAATAATCCAGATTACGAGTCCTTAACCATACTCAGACTAGATATGACTCGAGTCGTGGTCAATATCCTTTTTATGACTTTCGTCACCCTTGAACCTTTCGGTCCGGCTGTAGCTAGCAGCCAGGTATGGGATTGTCAGTCCCGTATAGATCTATACACTCAAGCCACGCTCTCCTACGTTCGGAGATTCTGGTTACAGGGTTACTCCTCCACTATCTCGTGCCATGGAAGTGTTACAAGGACGTGTCTCCAATCTTTAAGATTACTCTTTACTTTTCGACTAGGATAGTAGTATTTACAACTAGCTATGTTCTACGTACCTGTCCTTTACACTCGAGCCTAGGTGTTTTATTAAGGACATTACACTCGAGCCTAGGTGTTATTTAATGATGACTTTCCTTTACACTCAATCCTAGGTGTATTATTAAGGACGTTACAAATGATATATATGTGTTATCTTATGGTGATTGTCCTTTACACTCGATCCTAGGTGTATTATTAAGGACATTACAATTGATTTGTGTGTCATGATGGTGTTTATCTTTCACACTCGAGCCTAGGTGTATTGTTAAAGACATACGGATGTTTTATGTTTTCTGATGGTGTCTGTCTTTTACACTCGAACCTAAGTGTTTTATTACAGACATTACAATATTTTATGTGTTCTATCAATATAAGTGTGAACAATCATATGTAAAGTATACAATATAACAATGTATAATAAGAATTAAAAATCGGGTTAAAACAAAAAACTCTGCAAGTTAAAACAGTTTGATAAAAGGTTTTCAATTCTTAAAAATGTACAATTATGAAACCATTTAACTGAAATCATATGATTGAGTACAATATATTCTTGTACTTTTTCTTGTATTCCCCCCCTGAAAACATTGAAAAAACCATTGAAAAAGGTAGGGGTATGAACTCACCGGACGCGGAAGTGTGTCGATTTCGGATGCTAAACGTCGAATCGAGGCCTGATAACACACGAGGTTCCTATGTAACAGGAAATGGCATACACATATATCTAATTAGATTCACAAACTCTAATTAGATATGAAGTTACACTCCAACGAACGAAAACACCTCAAAACGGGTGTTTGGAGTGACCCGGGTGACATCTACAGACGGGAATTGAAGCGAGGGACTTGGGATTTGAGTTTACTCCCCAAGAGTAAACTTCCTAATGATTTTACGGCCTAAACACTACCCACACATGAGTTCACGGCCGTGAACTCATGTTGGCAAGGGTTATGGAGCTTAATGGGTCACAAATGGCTAATATCACTTGGAAATGCTTGGAATAATTTTTCCTAAGGCTTGGAATTAATTTAAAACATCAAATAACCCACTTAAGGGAGTTTACAGCCTTGGCATGGAGCCTATTGCCATAAACTCTCATATTCCCTTGAATAAGTGTTTTTAAGGTCCCATAGTTAATCACATGTGATTCTAAAAATTCCTACAAGCCTTGAAATGATTTTTGGGCACAAAATGACATGTTTTTAGGAGTTTACGGTCATGGAACACATGCTATGGCCGTAAACTCTCAAATGAAGAGTTTTGTTGTGTTGAAGGCCCTTAAACTATTTTTGGTTGGTTCTATGATTTATTCCAAGGCTTTTGGTGGTGTTGGATGGCTTTCTAACACCTTAAAAATGAGTTTATACCCATGTTTGAGGAGTTTACGGCCCAAGCACATGCCTTGGCCGTAAACTCATACAAACCCCTCAAAATTCATGTCTAAGGTGTTCTAGGTCCATAACCAATATTCTAAAAGTCACGTGTAAGTCTTGTTTGTGTCTTGGAAGGGTTTAAGGGCTTAAAAACCCTTTAAATATGGGTTTACGGCCTAAGCACCATCCTGGGCCGTAAACTCATATACAAGCCTCTAAATCATGAATAAATCTCGAATTTGAAGGACCAATATGATGCAAAATGAGTATAGGAAGGTACCTTGAAGATTTGAGACCTTAAACTCAAGATTTGGACCTTTAAATATAGTTTGAGGAAAGAGGTTGAAGTGATAGTTGTAAAATGAAGCAAAAGCTTCAAAATGAAGACTTGGATCACTTTAAATAGTGTCCAAGTTCGGGACACGGTAGAATTCTACCCGATACCGGCGTTAGATGGGGCTTTTGGTCGCACCCGGCCAATTTGCTGTAACCCGATATGGTTTATTCTAGAAATGTTTCGATCATTAATATGAGACGTTAGAATGAGTTATAAGGGTATTAAGACACTTATTAATTCATAAAATAAAACCCACAATAACGACTTAATAAAAGGCCGGAAACGGAAACGAAATCGGAAACGGCGATTTGATGATCGGAACGAGTCGCAAGAAGGGTTACGTTTAGGGATATGAATTTCGGGTTGTTACACCCTTAGTGATATCTAAGCTCCAAATGAGGTTTGAAAGGGTTTTAAGGCTCAAAAACCCCCCTTTGCATGTGTTCACGGCCTAAGGGTGTTCCAGGGCCGTAAACACATGTTTATGGTCCTATTTCATATATTAATCACGAATTTGAAGGCTAAGGACGTTATACTAGGAGCTAAGATAGTTACTTTGATGATTTGAAGCTTGATTTGGATGATTTTTGGACCTAAAACTTGGATTGAAGAGAGAGTAGAGAGAGTGTGGAAAAGGCTTCAAATGAGGCTCTCTAAACTTTATATATGCTTAAAGTTTGGAACACGGTGGAATTCTACCCGATACTGATGTTAAGCGAGGTTTTTGGTCGCACCCGATTAAGTTGTCGTAACCCGATATGGTTGAAACTAAAATTTTTCTAATTACTAGATTGGGGCGATTTCATGGGTTTCTAATGTGTTTGGACAACCATTAAGTCATAATAGCAAACTCAAAATTAATGACTTAATTTAGAAATGAAACGGAAACAATTCAAAACGACGAATTTTTAATGACGGAATGGGTTACGATGACGGAACGAACTTCGGGTTGTCACAAATTTAGTCCTAACCGGGTCTGACACAAAAGTCAAACTAAATCAACGAGAAGCCCAAGATGTTGCTTTTATCCTCGTAGGATGAAGAACAAATAAACTTCAACTTATATACTTTTACTCTTTACTCATCAAATCGTACACGACAATATGTTTTATAACATCAACTTACTGATGCGTTTACACATTGTCAATGCACAACCGACTCGTGAACAACAACTCATACATCTAGGTTTAAAGACTATATGATATTAGCGTCTCACAATCACTCATGATTAAATTCCATGAAGTGATTCATGTGAGCGCGAGTTTAATCCAATACTCAAATCTCATTTCAGAAGCACTCTTGAACGTTGCAGCAAACTTTTGCTATGTCTAAACTCTTTAGACAGTCTTCAAGCGAATTCATGATAGTCTTCTTTCATACTTACTTCCAACGTATGATCGACTGTGGATAGTTTAAATAATCTTATTATTTTGGAAGTCAAAACATGCAAAGTGAAGCAATAGTAAAAAATTGACACAAGATATTAACTTTACACATAAATAAAACACATTTATTTAATCATCAAATGTCAATAAATTTTTATCTTTTACAAGTTTCTAAAAGCTATCGAATCACTAAAACTAATATCGTCCTTCAGCCCAGTACTCCTAGCATGCAGCAAGTGCTTAACCGTACTCAATCCCTTCGTAATGGGATCTGTTGGTTTATCCTGTGACAATACCCTCTTCACTACGAGGGGTCCCTCTTTTACTCGATATCTGATGAAGTTATATTTTCTGTCGATGTGCCTGGATCTACCATGATCCCTCAGTTCCTTGGTTAAAGCAACCGCACCCTCATTGTCATAGAAAAATTCCATAGGATCCTTTATGGCTGGTACAACTCCAAGGTCTCCAATGAAGTTCTTAAGCCATATTGCCTCCTTCAACGCTTTGCTCGCTGCTATGTACTCTAATTCATACTTTGAATCAGCTACCGTCTCTTGCTTGGAACTTTTCCATGTCACTGCTCCTCCATTCAGGGTAAAGACCCACCCCGGATGAGATCGGAAATTGTCTCGGTCGATCTGATAGCTGGTGTCACTATACCCTCGCACTCTAAAGTCATCACAACCACCGAGGACAAGAACCTAGTCCTTAGTCCTCCGCAGCACTTAAGAATGTTCTTTACTGCAATCCAATGATATCTACTAGGATTCCGTTGATATCTGTTGACCATGCTCAAAGCGAAGGCCACATCAAAGAGAGTGCACGTCATGGTATACATGATCGAGCCAACAGCGGAACCATAAGGTACTTGACTCATTTATGCTATCTTAGTGTCGGTACTCTGACTTTGAGTCTTAATCATCTTGGTATTGCTTTGGAATGGTAACTCCCCTTTCTTGGAATTCTCCATGTTGAAATGTTTCAACACTTTATCCAAGTAAGTACTTTGACTAAGTCCTATTATTCATTACTCCTATTTCTCAATATCCTTATCCCTAGAATATAAGCAGCTTCTTTGAGGTCCTTCATAGCGAAGAACTTCACAAGCCAGGACTTAGCCTCTTACAAGGTTGGGATGTTTTTTTTCCTATGAGTAGTATGTCATCTACATACAGAACAAGAAACCTAACTATACTCCCAATGGCTTTAACATATACACATGACTCATCCTCGCTTCTCGAAAAACCAAAGTCTTTGACTTTCTCGTCGAAACAAAGATTCCATCTACAAGACACTTGTTCCAATCCATAAATGGATTTCTCAAGCTTACACACTCTATTAAGGCACTTTGCATCGATAAAACCCTCTGGCTGACTCATGTAAACATTTTAGCCAATTTCCCATTTAGGAAAGCGGCTTGCCATATTTTATAATTATGACACACAACTATGGCTAGCATAACTCTTATAGATTTAATCTTTGCTATTGGTGAGAAGGTCTCATCACAAAAAACTCCGGGAGTTTGAGTAAAGCCCTTCACAACCAATCGAGCCTTATATGTGTCTACTTTCCCATCCATGTCGGTCTTCTTCTTGGAGATCCATTTGCACCCGACTGTCTTACGATCTGGCACATTGTGAACCAAGTTCCAAACTTGATTGTCATACATGGACTGAATCTTGCTGTCCATAGCCTCTTTCCATTACGCACACTTTGGGCCCGCCATAGCTTCCTTGTAGTTGTTAGTTACATCCAAATTTATTAGTGTACTATCAATAATAAACGTATCACCGTCAGCAGTTATATGGAAACCATATAATACGGGTGGAACACTACCTCTACTGGAATGTCAAAGAGGTAAGGACCCGTCAATTAGTTCAACAAGATTTTCCTCCTCGGGTTGAGCCGTAGTGTTAGAGGTTTATTTATCATTCAATTCTTGAAGCTCTTCAAGATCAATTTTCCTCCCACTGCCCTCTTGGCATATGAGTTCTCTCTCTCAGAAAACCGTTCTCCCCGAAACGAAGACAACATTGTCACTTGGTCTGTAGAAGAGATATCGAAAGGATTTTTGTGGATAGCCGATGAAAATACACCGCTCACTACGAGGTTCAAGCTTGTTGTGAATCTCTTGTCTTATGAAAGCCTCCCAACCCTAAACCTTGATATGTGCCAATGTGGGAACCTTCCCTTTCCACATCTTGTTAGGTGTTTTGGCAACCTTCTTAGTCAGGAGTAGATTATGGATATGGGCGGCAGTCTCTAAGGCTTACCCCCATAATGAGATAGGTAATGAAGCTCGACTAATCATGGAATAAACCATGTCCAACAAGGTTCGATAGCGTCTCTCAACCACACCATTCAACTGTGGTGTATTAGGTGGTGTCGATTACGAAACAATTCCACATTCCATAAGAGAGTCACAAAACTCGATACTAAGATACTCACCACCTCGATCGGATCGGAGCATCTTTATCTTCCCGCCCAGCTGATTCTCCACTTCTTGTTTAAAATCCTAGAACTTTTCAAAGGTTTCTTACTTGTGCTTGATTAAGTAGATATACCCATATCTACTATACTCATTGGTAAAAGTCACATAGAAGCGGTTGGCAACCCTTGTGGTGGTTCAAAAAGGCCTACATACATTCATAGGTATGAGATCCAATAAACCCTCACCCCTTTCACAAGTACCAATGAAGGGTGACTTCGTCATCTTTACAAGCAAACAAGATTCGCACACGTCATCGGACCTAAGGTCAAATGACTCCAAGAATCCATCCTTTTGGATTTGGGTTGTACGTTGCTTATTGACATGTCTAAGACGACAATGCCACAAGCATGATTTGTCCAAACCATTGGACGAATCGATATGCAACATATTATTTCCTAAGTTGTCTACAACCATCGCAATTTCATATATACCATTACAAGGCAATGCTTCAAAATAGAAAATATCATTCAAGAAAGCATTAATAGAACCAATTTCATTGTTAAACGAAAATCTAAAACCTAGTTTATACAAACAATGAAAAGAAATAATGTTTCGTGTCTTTTATGATGAATAACAACAATTATTCAACTCTAAAACTAACCCACTGCTAAACATTAAAGAGTAAACTCCAATCTTGGTCACAAGCGACGCTTTCCTATTCCCGATGATCAAGTTCATCTTCCCATGCTCCACATCCCTACTTCTTCTTAGACCCTGCAAATCAGAACAAATGTGAAAACCACATCGTGTATCAAGGACCCAAGAGATAACATGTGATGAGTTATTAGAAAAAATAGTATAAATACCTACGAAGGTGGGTTGTATCTTCCTATCCTTGATGTCTTGCAGATACTTCGGCCAGCTTCGTTTCCAATGCCCTTTGTTATGGCTGTAGAAGCTCTCTTAGAAGGAGCCTTCCTCTTCATCCCTTTCCCTTGCCTAATAGCAAAGACAGGGGCAATAGTAGTAGGAATGATAACTCCCCTTTCTTGGAATTCTCCATGCTGAAATGTTTCAACACTTTATCCATGTAAGTACTTTGACTAAGTCCTATTAGTCATTACTCCTATTTCTCAATATCATTATCCCTAGAATATAAGCAACTTCTTTGAGGTCCTTCGTAGCGAAGCACTTCACAAGCCAGGAGTTAGCCTCTTACAAGGTTGGGATGTTTTTTTTTCCTATGAGTAGTATGTCATCTACATACAAAACAAGAAACCTAACTATACTCCCAATGGCTTTAACATATACACATGACTCATCCTCGCTTCTCGAAAAACCAAAGTCTTTGACTTTCTCATCGAAACTAAGATTCCATCTACGAGACGCTTGTTCCAATCCATAAATGGATTTCTTAAGGTTACACACTCTATTAAGGCACTTTGCATCGATAAAACCCTCTGGCTGACTCATGTAAACAATTTAGCCAATTTCCCATTTAGTAAAGCGGCTTGCCATATTTTATAATTATGACACGCAGCTATGGCTAGCATAACTCTTATAGATTTAATCTTTGCTACTGGTGAGAAGGTCTCATCATAGTAAACTCCGGGAGTTTGAGTAAAGCCCTTCATAACCAATCGAGCCTTATATGTGTCTACTTTCCCATCCATGTCGGTCTTCTTCTTGGAGATCCATTTGCACCCGACTGTCATACGATCTGGCACATTGTCAACTAAGTTCCAAACTTAATTTCCATACATAGACTGAATCTCGCTGTCCATAGCCTCTTTCCATTACGCAGACTCTGGGCCCGCCATAGCTTCCTTGTAGTTGTTAGTTACTTTCAAATTTATTAGTGTACTATCAATAATAAACGTATCACCCTCAACAGTTATATGGAAACCATATAATACGGGTGGAACACTACCTCTACTGGAATGTCTAAGAGGTAAGGACCCGTCAATTGGTTCAACAAGATTTTCCTCATCGGGTTGAGCCGTAGTTTTAGAGGTTTATTTATCGTTCAATTCTTGAAGCTTTGCAAGATGAATTTTCCTCCCACTGCCCTCTTGGCATATGAGTTCTCTCTCTCGGAAAACCGTTCTCCCCGAAATGAAGACCACATTGTCACTTGGTTTGTAGAAGAGATATCGAAAGGACTTTTGTGGATAGCCGATGAAAATACACCGCTCACTACGAGGTTCAAGCTTGTTGTGAGTCTTTTTGTATTATGAAAGCTTCCCAACCCTAAACCTTGATATGTGCCAATGAGGGAACCTTCCCTTTCCACATCTCATTTTGTGTTTTGGCAACCTTCTTAATCGGGAGTAGATTAAGGATATGGGCGGCAATCTCTAAGGCATACCCCCATAATGAGATAGGTAATGAAGCTCGACTAATCATGGAATAAACCATGTCCAACAAGGTTCGATAGCGTCTCTCAACCATACCATTCAAATGTGGTGTATTAGGTGGTGTCGATTACGAAACAATTCCACATTCCATAACAGAGTCATAAAACCCGATACTAAGATACTCACCACCTCGATCTGATCGGAGCATCTTTATCTTCTCGCCCAACTGATTCTCCACTTCTTGCTTAAACTCCTAGAACTTTTAAAGGTTTCTTACTTGTGCTTGATTAAGTAGATATACCCATATCTACTATAATCATTGGTAAAAGTCACATAGAAGCGGTTGGCAACCCTTGTGGTGGATCGAAAAGGCCCACATACATCCATAGGTATGAGATCCAATAAACACTAACCCCTTTCACAAGTACCAATGCAGGGTGACTTCGTCATCTTTCCAAGCAAACAAGATTCGCACACGTCATCGGACCTAAGGTCAAATGACTCCAAGACTCCATCCTGTTGGATTTAGGTTGTACGTTGCTTATTGACATGTCTAAGACGACAATGCCACAAGCATGATTTGTCCAAACCATTGGACGAATTGATATGCAACACATTATTTCCTTAGTTGTCTACAACCATCACAATTTCATATATACCATTACAAGGCAATGCTTCAAAATAGAAAATATCATTCAAGAAAGCATTAATAGAACCAATTTCATTGTTAAACGAAAATCTAAAACCTTGTTTATACAAACCATGAAAAGAAATAATGTTTCGTGTCATTTATGATGAATAACAACAATTATTCAACTCTAAAACTAACCCACTACTAAACATTAAAGAGTAAAATCCAATCTTGGTCACAAGCGACGCTTTCCTATTCCCGATGATCAAGTTCATCTTCCCATGCTCCACATCCCCACTTCTTCTTAGACCCTGCAAATCAGAACAAATGTGAAAACCACATCGTTTATCAAGGACCCAAGAAAAAACATGTGATGAGTTATTAGAAAAAATAGTATAAATACCTACGAAGGTGGGTTGTATCTTCTCATCCTTGATGTGTTGCAGATACTTCGGACAACTTCGTTTCCAATGCCCTTTGTTATGGCTGTAGAAGCACTCTTAGAAGGAGCCTTCCTCTTCATCCCTTTCCCTTGCCTAATAGCCAAGACAGGGGCAATAGTAGTAGGAGTAGATGCAATAGATGTGCCTTCTAGACTACTCTTAACAGTCCTTAGCAGGCCTTGAAGCTTGCTTAGAGTTACCTCCTCCTTTTTCATATGATAGGTCATACAAAACTGGTCATAACAAGGAGGCAACGAGTGTAGAATGATATCTATGGCTTGCTGCTCATCGAAGTTACCATTCAACTTCAGCAAGGTGTCCAAAAACCTTTGCATTTTCTGCAAGTGGGTCGTGATCGACTCTCAATCCTTCATTTTGGTAGTGATCATCGAGGTGATGATGTCATACCTCTCCTACCTAGCAGTTTTATGGTACCTTTCCATCAAATCTTGGTACATCTCGTATGGACAGTAGTCCTCGTATGAATTTTGGAGTTCAACAGTCATCGTAGCAAGCATGATGCAATGCACTTTCGTTGCATCCATCTAGTGAGCAATGTATTCAGCGATTTGCTCGGGAGTATCTGTGTTGTGGTCAATCTCCTTCATCTCCTTGTCGAGAACATACTCTTTGTCCTTGTAACGGGTGACTCTACAAATGTGGCGAATCCAATCATTAAAATCGGATCCATCGAAGATCACCCTCCCACACAAGTTCATGATTGAGAATGAGCCAGAAGAGTTCGATCCGGAAGCGTTGTTGTTTGAAGTAGACATCTGAAAAAGAAAAGAAATGAATTTTAGATTAGATAAGAATCCCAAGTTTAACACCCAAATGAAATATTAGGGCTAGGACACAACACAATTATTTACAATTTAGATGAGGGATATCGTAATCTAATTGCATATAATTTGAAGGTAGGTGAATGACGATTTACCAATTTCCACCATGAAAAACGAAATTGTTTATTAAGTTTTAAATGAATTAAAATTCCTAGATTCTTTTGAGATTCACTGAACTTTTCAATGGCATGATTAAATCTCAATTATGCTCTTCATGTTTTTGACTAGGATACTGAGGATCACAAACAAGGTGTTAATAACCATGAAAATGTGATTTGTACACTCCTAATCAATGTGTCGGTTAACCACACATGCTCCATTGATCTATGATAATCATTGACCTACCCTTTGCCACTCTTGCTAGTCCAAAATTAGTGTGTCGGTTAGCCACACACGCTCCACTAATGACTTGACAAGGTGCAAAGTGCAATTTCATGGAATAGCATCATTTTTCATATTTTTCCTAAAGTAACTAAGATTGTGAATTTATGAAAACATTGAGTTACTTTATAATTCGTTATACTTATTAATGAGGAATTAGTTTGTCCTATCCTAACCGTGCGGCTAACGACCCTCCACCAATCAAGGAAGCAATGGTTGAGAGTGGACACTCATTAAACTACCATTTTATAGATAGTTTCCTTATACCCCTTTATAGATCGACTTCATGAATGAGGCCTACTAACTATAAGACTGAATCATCTTATATATATATATATATATATATATATATAATTTTTAATCTTTTAATATTATAATACTATAAGGGTAGAATTTTGAACTTTTAAAAATCTAGGGTACAGAATTTAAATATTTCAAAATTAAGACTTTTTAATTAAAATTTAAATTCAAAAACTTGAGGGCAAGTTTTGAAACTTTTCAAAAACCTTTTAGATAAAATTTAAAATAATTTAATTAATCAATTAATTTGTCATTATCTAAATTTAACATAATTAAATTAATGGCAAGATAATTCATATCAAAAAATACAAATAGTTAACTTTATTATATAAACTAGTAATTATCTTATAATTTGATCATTATCTTTCAATTAGAATAAGATACACTTTACAATAACAGATAAAATGAATTTTAATTAGAAAAAAAATTATGGCAATTATCCAAATCCAATTTTAGCAAAATGTTTGAAATTTTTCTGGCAGGTCCAAGTTCACGTCGTGACAAGCTATTGTCACGTGGTGAACCTGGTGCAGAACCAAAATCGATTTTTTTTTATATTTTTAGCTTTGAAAATTAACTTTTGCATCAAATACAATAGTAAACACAACCTAGGCTTTGATACCACTGATAGGTTTTGAGCATAACAACAATCCTATGGTGCACATGTAAACCCTAAAGCTTTGGATCTAGTTTTTTTTTTCTAATCGAACATGCAATGATCATCCAAAGCTTGTAAACCTTAATCTAGCATGTTAATTTCGAAATTGACATAACAAACATGTTAGAATGATACCTTTCTTTGTAGCTTGAAGAACTTCAACCTTTGAGAGATGTAATATCACAAGTGTAATACCTCTAATTGATCACAAACATGAATTGGTGAATGTTAGAGAGACAGGGAAGGGATACTAATTTTGGCTCTAAGATCCTTAGGGTTCAAGTGGCCGAAATTGTGATGCCCAAGGGGTCTATTTATAGCTGAGATATTAGGCTTTGAGTCAAAGACGTAATCTGGTTCCTTAGGCTCTAAGCAGCCCATAAGATCCTTCTAGAATCCTTATCATGGACGAATTTCGTATGTGCTATCCATTAGATTTTGTCCACCCTATCCATAGGGATCCTCAACCCATTTTGCAATTATCACATAATTACAATATCAGTCCCCTTAATTTAATTAATCTCGTTTGACTACAAAATTAATTATAAATTAATTCTTGACCAATATCAATTAAATAATATGATTTCTCATTTTATATATTATTCACATAATATATTAATAAATGATAATTAACCTCTTTCCCCATAATTAATCCAGTGAAGTTGCTTTGGGGAAGGCAACCCAAAAGGACCATGCTACTATCGAGTCAAGTACATACCAATTATAGTTATCGGCTTAGCCACCTAATCCAACACTTTTCATATTTCGAATTATCAGGAATGGCACAAAATTGTTCGAACTTTCATGACATATATCTTCAAGTTTTGAAAGGGTTTAAACACGCCTACATGATATCCAATGAAGGTATATAAGCTAAATAAGTCTAGTTGGAGACTTATCAACGCATCACGTAACAAAGATCTTTACTTTACTAAGAAAATCAAGAGTATTGATTTCTAGAAGTCCAATTGATTTTTGGGTACATGTCAGAGCTAGTGGTAGAATAACTAGTATGCGAGTATTGCATATGGACAATATTGTTCGTAGGAAACAAAGTTCTTAATTTTCGAGCTTCCAAGTTTTGGAATTGTTTGGTTATGATACACTAAATGGAGAGGGCACTTATACTTTGTTTTGAATCAAAAGGATTAGATTGTATAGTTTAATAGAACTTAGTCATAGACATATGTCAATATCATGTTAAAATGGTTCAACATAGGAAATTCCATATATGAAAATATTATAGCAAGAGATTGAACAAATAACAGATATAATGAATCGAGTCCCATATGCTTCGGATATAGGATTGATTACATATGTTTTAATATTCAATCATTTTGATTTTCCAAATGCATTTTAGCATTGAGAGGAAAAGGATTAAATGTTTTGTGTGACTAGAGTTTCTAAGCAACTATCAACAACATTATGAGGCGTACTGAAGATTGGCTACTTGTGGGTAGTTGGAAGTATGGTATTAATTTGGATGGGCAGATGATTCATGATCTGAATTGATGGTTATATGGGAATATGGAAATGTTTTCTTAATGGGAGTTGATTATTGAATCTATATGTGAGTTGGAAACTTTAATGCAAGAGAAGTGTTCAAGGAGTGTACCTTGAATTTGAACCTTCATTATCATGGAATTGTTTCTAGTAACAAAGTTCCAATGGAACATTCTGTAATACCATTGGCTCAATCTCCATGACTTTGAAGCCTCTACATCACAAAAGGACAATGCATGTAAGTTTGGAATTAAAATACATTTTAGACATTGACAAGAGATTTGAATTATGAAATGAGCATCATTGGAATAGTGTCCAGTCGTTCTGTTCACAAAGGAAGGACCACATAGATTCATAGTATACGTGTACATAACATATCATAACTGATTTTATTTAATTCAAGTGGTTATTTGTTTACTCGAAACATTATACAATGAATAAAATCATAATAATTATGGTGATTAAATAATAGATTATTTATATTCAATAGGGTTGAGTCCATTGTTAATTAGCTTATTATTATGTTTCACTTTTTATGGTTTACATCCTGAATAATTTGATTAATCAAATTGCACATTCGCTCATACATTTAGAAGTAAGTAGTGAAATAAGATTTTTATGAATTGAGTTGTATATTGTCTATGGGATTAGACATTCTAATAAGATTGCTACAATGTTTATGGGTATTTTGAAAACGGAGATTTAAGTGCTGGATAAACCCACACTAAAAGAATTACTTCATGGATTTTATCAAAAATAATTATGAGATGATAATGTATTATAATCGTGAATGGAGACATATGAGTTCTAATTTACAAGTCGGCTGTGTATTGGTGTTATGTAAACTCATCAGTAACATGATGTTATAAAACATAGTGTCATGCATGATTTGATAAGTAAAGGGTATAAGAATATCATTCAAAATTATTGGTTCCTTTTTCCCTAACAGGAAAAGAGATATCTTATGATCCCTCGATGATTTGATGTCAACATCTGAAGTGCTAGCCGAAGCCCGTACTAAATTAATGTGTTCAGTTAGTTGTCTGAATTTAGTCACCATAAATCAGAAAATCATGAAATAGAATTTTAGACTATAAGATTGATTCTAATCCATGTCTCATCTCCATATGATATATTGTAGAACGAAGAAATATTTGATCACATATCTAAAGGAAAAACATCTGATTGGATCAGAGCTCGCAGTTGTGTAACATCATGTGTCCTATCATTTATTATTTCAGGTCTGTAGGCTAGAATTTGAATTCGTAAAGGATTTAGGCCTTACGGATTTAATGTTTAGACCTTTCGGAATGAGGCAATGATGGTTATCATATCCAAACCATTGAATTGTGATTTGGGCCGAAGGGTAGAATACGAAGAGTCATAGGGTGAGGTCTTGCATGAAATATGGATTTTTAGTTGATAAGTTTTTAGTCCAAGATCATTAGATAATATTATAAAGCTCTTCAGTACCTCTCCATGGATATAAAGAACGTCGAAAATAGAGTTGGAACAAATAAGTTATGATTGTTGGAAGTTAGGACGATTTTTGGGTCGGCCGTGTACTTTGGGCACACTATGGCATCCCTAGTACGCCTAGCGTAAATTTTAGTACGTTGGGTGTTAATAATCAGTTCCCAAACCTTATTTTCGTGGTTTAAGCCTGTGACATCCCCAATTTCACGGCCAGAAAAGACCGATTTGTTTATGCTTTGTTTTTATAAAATCAGAGTAATCTTTTGATTAAAAGAGTTGCGGAATTTGTTCCCAAAATAAAATATGATAAAATTTTTCAAAACGTTTCTCAAAGAGAATGTATTTTCATTAAATAATAAAACCTCGGGATGTCATGTTTGATACAGACCAAAAGCATAAACAATATAAAATAAACCTTACAACAGTTATTTATAACTACTGATCTATAATCCAAAATCTCTCGTTAAGTCCACCAACTTATACTCTTGTGCCATCACCTGTAGTGTAAAGAAAATTGAGTGGGTCAGGCTTGGGAGCCTGGTGAGCATATAGGGTTTTCAACCCATAATAATACATTTATTATATTCAATTATCAAAAAATCAACCCAAATACCCATCCCCATATCTCCTTTATTTTCTCAAGGGTTTACCCTAAGAATCCACTATCCTTCATTCATTCATCCCTAAGGATTTACCTAAGGAATTGGCACAAGGTCTATTTGCTACCACGGTTTATACAACAGGCACTACGTCACATAGTCACCAGGGTTCATACAATAGGCACTACGTCTCATAGTCACCAAGGATTACACAACAGGCACGAAGTCGCATCGTCACCAAAGCTTACTCAATAGGCACGAAGTCGCATCGTCACCAAAGCTTACTCAATAGGCACGAAGTCGCATCGTCACTGAAGCTTTACTTAATAGGCACGAAGTCGCAACGTCACCAAAGCTTTACTTAATAGGCACAAAGTCACATCGTCACCAACTATTCCATCTACCCATGTTCTACCCAACATTTTTGTAGATATAAATACAAGCACAATTTAAATCATTTGACATCCGTATAAAAAGATCAATTCCAAGCCCATATCAAATAGACAAATAATATATAACACATAGCACGTATTTCATAGCTAATACTTTATATTTATGTGTTAGAAGAAAGTAACTATACACTCACTTGATTAGACGATGCCCGGACAGCACTACGACTTGTAGAAGTAGTATTATTCGGCAGATCTGGAAGATCTTCACAAAAACCGAACTCCTCGCGGGCAGAGCTTCGGCTCGGGAATTTCACTTCTCGGGATCTTCGGGGCCTCGGGACTTGCTTCGGGGCTCGGGAATGATACCGGGGCTTCGGGATAATTCTTGCACGAAAAACGATGCAAAAACGCGAGAGAAAGAAGAGAAATGAGCAATTGAATCGGCTGCACTCGACTCCATTTTATAGGGTCTGGATTTGCGATTTACACGGGGCGTAATCTTAGGTTACGCGGGGCGTAACCTAGATAAGTCCGGTGACTCCCCCCTTGGATAATATCGAAAATTTATATTTAAATTTAATATCGAAAATATTTAATAAAATTCAAAAATTCATATCTCGACATTCTTTATATCCACGCGTAGGTGAGACTACGATCTACAACTTTCGTTTAGACTCCATCGGCTAATTTTGACATTATTTTTATTATTTATTTTTAGTAGGCCGGGACAGGAAAACTCCGTTATAAATTCATAACTTCTTCATCCGACGTCCATTTTCGTCTATCTTTTTATTGTTTTACTACAATTAATGAGATCTTCAATTCTCATTTAGATTGTTTCGGCTAAAAACCACTCGGTCTCAAATCGAGTATTCGGGCTGCATACCGCTAAGTCGAAACTTCGAAAAATCATAACTTCCTCATACGAAGTCAGATTTGGGCGTTCTTTTTCTGCACGCTCATGGTTTAATGTATTCTACGACTTTCATTTAGATTGCTAAAGCTAAATATCGCTCTAACATAAATTCACTTTTTACGTCGCGCTGTGTCGTGCCGGTTGTCTCGCGAAACTTCGACAGGTCATAACTTCTTCGTTATAACTCGGATTTCGGCGTTCTTTATATGTACGGAATCCTTGTAACATATACTACAACTTAGTTAAGATTATTCATTCTAAATAATATTTTATCAAAAAGTCATTTTTGACGCTTATCGTCTTTAAATTGACTAGCCCAGATCTACGGGCGTTACAATTATCTCCCCCTTAGGATGATTACGTCCCGAAATCATCAACGAAAATAGAACTTGTATAATGATTCCATGCGCTATCTCTTCATCCTAGGTAATAACCGTAAATTCTATGTTTCCTCGAAAGAGTATTTAATTCTATGGCTTTCTTGACCGTAGACGATGCCCAATCTTGCATTTGCTTGTCGTACTATGTTGTACTTTCAATCGTAACCCTCGAGTTACCAAATAAGTCGTTATTATGAACTCCTTCTTCTTCTCAGGATAAATACTTTCCTTTATCTATTGTAACAAACCGATGGGTCGTGCTCTACTGACCTCTCATCGAATGATGCAATGCTTAGACTCAGGTCTCTTAGAGTTAAATTCCAAAATGGAATATATCTTCCTTCATATTCTAATGTGATATAATCACATTTCAGCATGTAGCATTTCTACCTACAAACTTCTTTTAACAACGAGCGCGGCACTATCAATCGCATTAACTTCAACCTTCTGACTTAAGTCAGATGTTACATCTAACTTGGTCCTCTAGACCACGTAACATACTCCTCGTAGTCGAACTCAAATTTAAACATGACCACTAGGGTCGGAACAAGAACCGTCTTACTAGTCATTACCGAAACAATGGTAATGACATACCAGAATAAAATGGAATCAATCACTAGCTTCTTGGTAACCTTGAGACTTTCCCTGATCCAAGTACGAGTCCTGTGCTTCCGGTAGTATAGATCTCTACTACCATTCACACCTACTCATACTCGTCCCAAGTATTGTCTCGCAGTTAACCAAGTCACCGTACAAGAAAAACACAAAACAATTTAACACATACGAATGTGTCCAAGTAATCATAAACAATTTCCTTAGACTCTACTAGGACTTCTTCATTGCTCAATCTTCAATCATCAACTCTACTTCAACTCGATTGGTGATGGAAATTCTCAGACGATGTGACAACTTCAAGAATTTCACCAATCGTTCCATCATCCTGCTAATCGAAGGTGTACTTTAGACGTACCGTACTCCTGTAAACGTACTTTTATTTCATAAGACATACTCTAAAGGCAAGATACCACTCTTACGATATCTTCCGATAGGTTTCATTCACTATCATAAGCCTTCTTTATTTCCTCCATTTACTCAATTCTCTACAAGTCTTCACCATGACCTTTTGTACTTCCAAGCAGACATTCGGTGTACCAACGAGAATTTAAGATAAGAAAGCTTCATTTACAGTAAACGTATAAATCTCCTTATCCCTTCGAAACGTTTACATGCTAGTTCTAATATCATAGTCGTACGCTTAGAATCCTAAACACATAAGGTTTCCAGATCCGGCCGACAACAGACGATAGACCCGAACAAATAATAGCATATATGGCAACATATAACATTTAGCACATAAAAGCATCTCAGGCAACTTTCCTAAGATAAGCTAGTGCTCGTGTCTAAAATTTAACAGACACACATCTCACAATCTCCACCTAGCATCCTAAGTTTAAGTCTAGAAATCCTACAAATTCCTAGTTCGCTTAAACTAATACTCTGATACCAACTGTGACATCCCCAATTTCACGGCCAGAAAAGACCGATTTGTTTATGCTTTGTTTTTATAAAATCAGAGTAATCTTTTGATTAAAAGAGTTGCGGAATTTGTTCCCAAAATAAAATATGATAAAATTTTTCAAAACGTTTCTCAAAGAGAATGTATTTTCATTAAATAATAAAACCTCGGGATGTCATGTTCGATACATACCAAAAGCATAAACAATATAAAATAAACCTTACAACAGTTATTTATAACTACTGATCTATAATCCAAAATCTCTCGTTAAGTCTACCAACTTATACTCTTGTGCCATCACCTGTAGTGTAAAGAAAATTGAGTGGGTCAGGCTTGGGAGCCTGGTGAGCATATAGGGTTTTCAACCCACAATAATACATTTATTATATTCAATTATCAAAAAATCAACCCAAATACCCATCCCCATATCTCCTTTATTTTCTCAAGGGTTTACCCTAAGAATCCACTATCCTTCATTCATTCATCCCTAAGGATTTACCTAAGGAATTGGCACAAGGTCTATTTGCTACCACGGTTTATACAACAGGCACTACGTCACATAGTCACCAGGGTTCATACAATAGGCACTACGTCTCATAGTCACCAAGGATTACACAACAGGCACGAAGTCCCATCGTCACCAAAGCTTACTCAATAGGCACGAAGTCGCATCGTCACCAAAGCTTACTCAATAGGCACGAAGTCGCATCGTCACCGAAGCTTTACTTAATAGGCACGAAGTCGCATCGTCACCAAAGCTTTACTTAATAGGCACAAAGTCACATCGTCACCAACTATTCCATCTACCCATGTTCTACCCAACATTTTTGTAGATATAAATACAAGCACAATTTAAATCATTTAACATCCATATAAAAAGATCAATTCCAAGCCCATATCAAATAGACAAATAATATATAACACATAGCACGTATTTCATAGCTAATACTTTATATTTATGTGTTAGAAGAAAGTAACTATACACTCACTTGATTAGACGATGCCCGAACAGCACTACGACTTGTAGAAGTAGTATTCTTCGGCAGATCTGGAAGATCTTCACAAAAACCGAACTCCTCGCGGGCAGAGCTTCGGCTGAGGAATTTCACTTCTCGGGATCTTCGGGGCCTTGGGACTTGCTTCGGGGCTCGGGAATGATACCGGGTCTTCGGGATAATTCTTGCACGAAAAACGATGCAAAAACGCGAGAGAAAGAAGAGAAATGAGCAATTGAATCGGCTGTACTCGACTCCCTTTTATAGGGTCTGGATTTGCGATTTACGCGGGGCGTAATCTTAGGTTACGCGGGGCGTAACCTGGATAACCCCAGTGACTCCCCTCTTGGATAGTATCGAAAATTTATATTTAAATTTAATATCGAAAATATTTAATAAACTTCAAAAATTTATATCTTCCTCATACGAACTCCGTTTTTGACGTTTTTTATATCCACACGTAGGTGAGACTACGATCTACAACTTTCGTTTAGACTCCGTCGGCTAATTTTGATTTACTTTTATTATTTATTTTTAGTAGGCCGGGACAGGAAAACTCCGTTATAAATTCATAACTTCTTCATCCGACCTCCGTTTTCGCCTATCTTTTTATTGTTTTACTACAATTAATGAGATCTTCAATTCTCATTTAGATTGTTTCGGCTAAATACCGCTCGGTCTCAAATCGAGTATTCAGGCTGCATACCGCTAAGTCGAAACTTCGAAAAATCAGAACTTCCTCATACGAAGTCAGATTTGGGCATTCTTTTTATGCACGTTCATGGTTTAACGTATTCTGCGACTTTCATTTAGATTGGTAAAGCTAAATATCGCTCTAACGTAAATTCACGTTTTACGTCGCGCTGTGTCGTGCCGGTTGTGTCGCGAAACTTCGACAGGTCATAACTTCTTCGTTATAACTCGGATTTCGGCGTTCTTTATATGTACAGAATCCTTGTAACATATACTACAAATTAGTTAAGATTATTCATTCTAAATAATCTTTTATCAAAAAGTCATTTTTGACGCTTATCGTCTCTAAATTGACTAGCCCTGATCTACGGGCGTTACAGTTTAAGCCCTATTCAAGCTCCTTAACTTCCCTAAACCCGCTCCACTCTCAATCTCCACCTATCCAACACCCTCTCTTGAAACCCTAACCCTAGTTTGAGCCATGTAAACAATAATATGGTGTTTTTATGTGATTTGGAGTGTTCTTCGTGCACTTTGGTGAAGAAGGATTTCACAATCCTGATGTTGTTCACCTTGATGATGAAATTGTTAGATCTAGCTAGTTTTGGGTGTTATGAGATTTTGGTCACGTTACATGCATAAATTTTAAATCTTGGAAGTTTGTCACCTTTTTATGGATAAATTTGGAAAATTTATCCATGTAAACATCGTATTGATTTAGATCTGAAGGTTGGAAACTTTGACATAATGTATTAAGTTGAAAAAGATGCACTTTTGCACCCTTTATATGACTTAAAGACTAGATCTTGTTTGTTGGGACCATTCTAATGGATAAAGTTGAAAACTTTATCCATTATGGAGCTATTAGGGAGCATAAAAATATGTTCTTGGTCCTTCTATCCCTTACATGAAAGAGTTGTATGGTTGTAGCTTTTGGACCTTCCCTAGTCATAATGTATCAAAACTTTCGTGGAATGACTGAATCTTTCGGTTTCGTGTTTTTCATCTGTTGGATTTCCTTCCTAGTCATATTATTTTTTTTTGCGGCACCATAAGTAGGGTCTTCTTCTGCTTACCCATGTTGAGGGATGTGATGAGGGCTTCCTTGTCTATTCTTGTTTGATTGAGGCTTCGAGGTCTGAGTCACGGCCCGTAGACCAGGTAGGATCAGTTAATTATGTTGGCCCGAGTGTTGTTGTTGGTTAGTGGATCGGGGGTAGGCCCGAGTGTTATTGTTGGTTAGGGATCAGTGGTAGGTCCGAGTGTCGTTGTCAGTTAGTGGATCAAGGTTAATCCTGAGTGTTTTAAGTAGATATCTAAGCATGGTTGTCAGAGCGAAATAGGAGCATGGCCTACTTTGGTATGTGACCACTTGGTTCTCGTCGCGATGGTGCATTTATGTGTGGGATTAGCATGGCGACATTTGGCCAAGGAGGTTCAAAGTTGATCAAATCTATGGGTTTTCAATTAGTTTGTTTAATTTGAGGGGTTGCATCATGAATGGAGGGGAAAGCTGATTTCGAGGACGAAATCTAATTTAAGTGGGGCAAAATTATAACATCTGGTGTCCCATTATTTCTTATTTCTAGGTCATGGGCCGAAAGTCAATTGTGTGATGTGAGAGGACTGGTAGACGGTAGTGAGCTATATGACTGTTGTTTGTCTTTATTATGTGCGTACTATAACATTGTTTGTTTATATGTTGACATACGGTAGTAGTGGGTTGACGCGGTCCTGTTGTGTGCTGTAGGCCAAGACACATAGTGAGAGCCAACGGTAAGTTGTCGGCACAAAGGTTCTTGAAGAGCCGTTGGGTTGAGGTGGTAGGCCAGCAAAACCTTTGTATTCCATCCCAATGTCTGAGTGGACCAGATGCATGCTTGTATGTTTATCGTATGGGGTATTTTAGGCGAAAGTGACTACGCTTTATGCTTACCCAGTTTTTTATTGTTTCAAGTATCATCTGGTTGTGAAAGATAGGACCTTTCAAGTTGCATTGGAAAGCACCATTTGTTGTTCAATTTAGAAGTTATACCTATAATTTAGTTTTAAACTTATCCAAGTGGAATACTATTCGATTATGTGTCTAAGCCAATAACAAAATTAGTATAATCTTGAATTATTAGCAAAGTCCTTTTGGGGTTGCCCTCAAACCTAGGAATTGACTGGATTGCTTTTTGGAGAGACAGATTAATTTACTAATTTATCATATGATTATTAAAATAATTATATGTCAAAATAAATAATTTATTAATATATCATGAGAATAACATAATAATTAGATTTAGTATTGTTCAATTAAAAATTAATCAAAACGTAATAGGAATTAATTTTGGGATTAATTGGATTAATTCAAAGTGGAGAACTAAAAATGTCAATGTTCAAAAGCTGAACATTGACCAATTTTAAAGCCTCGCATGATGGGAGGGGTGACGAATTCTAGATGGTTAAGGAGCTTTCTTGGGAATTAAGGAAGCGAAAGAATCTTTTAGGAGCAAGAAAATGGATAATGGTTTATCTAAGGAAATATGTTTTATCCTTAGCATCCGTATCACACACACACACACACACACACACACACATATATATATATATATATATATATATATATATCCCCTTGGGTTATGAATTTCGAAATCCACCTCATTCCAAAGAGATTTTCAAAAATTACCTTCATCATTGTCTATCCTTTTTAATCTCCAATATGCTAGGGTTTGGATGTAAGCTATAAGAGGCAAAAGACTTCTGGTGCATACTTTCTAAAGACCAACAAGGAAGGATTACTAGTTTATTTACAATAATAAAAAAACTTATGTACTTTCTAATAACCCTTTAGTATTTTCGATAATAGTAATGTACTTTTAGGGTTCTTGATATTCAATAGTTGTTTGTAAATCATAATGAGAACATAGATCCTGTAGGGTTCATGTGAACTTAGGGTTTATGTTTTTCTGCCAAAAATTAGTTTTTGCAAAATATAAAACCCATCACTTATAAGGAATATATGAACTGTAAGCCCAAACCCTTCTACAGAAATTGAGGAGGAGTGGGACTGACTCAACATCGAGAATATAGAGTTAATATTTGAGATTAACTTCTATGATGAAGATTGAAAAGTTAGGTTTGTTGTCTGTACCTTTTAGGATATAACATTGTTATGATGAAACAGCCATATAAAAATCAGGGGAATTAGTAGAACTAATGGCATATCTTGGGATAAGTTAAAACAACTATTGATTGAAGACTAGTGTCCCAGAGAGGAGATACAACATCTAGAAAATGAGCTATAGATCTTACAATGCAAGATGTAGACATTGTAGCTTATGCTAGTCGCTTGAATGATCTAGCCTTTTTTTGTCCCAACCTTCTTACCCTAGAAAAAAAAATAGAAAGGTACATATAGGGGTTACTTAAACCTATCCAAGGATTGGTTACGGCTTCCTAGCCAACTACTTACGAAAGTGCAGAGACTCACCTTTACCCTCAACAATCAGGTAATACACCACGACACTATGGTTCTAAAGACTAATCTCTCAGACCAGGAAATAGCAAGAGAAAGCTTGATTAAGATTTAGATCAACTAGCATGGAAGAAACCAGAACTTGGGAAAGTTTGTGTTCCAACCACCATATCACCCACCCCTTTAAGGCAGTGTGCAAGTGTTCTTCTATTATGCAATAAGTGGAACTACCACCACCTGGGTGCATGTAGATAACTAATATGTAATAACTATCGAATAAAAGCCCACACAACTAAGTCTTGTAGGTGTTTGACACTCGCCACTACTCAAGGAATTGGTATCGGTGGGAACTACAACTATTATGAATGTGGGGAAGTGGGCCATTTCAAAAAAGAATTTCCAAGATTAGCAAATTGAAAGAATAATGCTCAAGGAACTACATGGCCAAAAATATCGATCTCCTATTTACTGGACATAAATTGGTGATACCCAACTGACCAACAAATTTGTAGGGGATACCCTACGAACATGACCAAAGATTATCCAAGAGATGACTGAAAATATAGTGCTAATAAGAGGGCTCATTAGGGAAGCACATGACCATCAGAAGAGCTACACCAACGTGAGGTGTAAACCCCTAGCTTTCCAAGTTAGGGACAGGGTGATGCTCAAAGTATCTCCTTGGAAAGTGGTGATGTTATTTGAAAAGCAGGGTAAACTAAATTCAAGGTACATAGTACCATTCGAAATCCTTGACAAGATAGGTCCAGTTACCTATCGACTTAGGTTTCCCGCAAGAGCTTAATAATGTGCATGATGTCTTCTTTGTGTCTAATCTTATAAAGTGCCTTTACGATGATACGCTTGTCATCCCACTTTATGAAATTCAGATTAACCCTAAACTACACTTCATCGAAGAGCCAGTCGATATAGCGGACAAAGAGGTCAAACGACTTAAGATGAGTGGGATTCTATTGTAAAGGTGCGATGAAACTCTAGGAGAGGACCAGAATACACATGGGAATGAGAGGACCAAATAAAGGACAATTACCTTCACTTGTTCAAAAGAAGCCCGACGACAAGATAAAATTTTGGGACGAAATTTCCTAAACAGGGGGAAAATGTGACAACCGAGGGAATTCCATCACTGATCGCCATTAGGAAAGAGTAGAAAAAAGGATGTAATAGCTCAGTATTGTAATATTTGATTTTGAGATAATAAAAATCTAATGTGATAATACATTTATTTGTTAAGATGTCCACTAGGCTCAGAAATTAGCATCTGAAATGTTGTACTGTTTTCTAAATGGTTAACATACTTAGATAGTGCTCGTTAACGTAATCTCAACGATATAAGATTCGTAAAAATACAATTCCAAAAGAAATAGTTACATATTTTATAGAAATAAAAATCAACCATGCAACTAAAGTCAATTACGTCAAAATGGTACTTACATATTGATTGGGTGTTGACTAAAAGTCCAAAAATGAGATTTGTTTTATTCCTTAAGATATAATCTTAAGGACAAATTGTGTCGAAAATAGGATCCGTATGAGAGAGATATGATTATTGAAAAATCATTTATTTTTACTACCGTTAGGCATAAAAATGAAAGTCAAAACTAGCTAAAACAACCAAAATGAGAGTTGTAGTATCCATTGAGATCATCACAAAGATATAGAGAGGGCTTAGATCGGAGCTCGCATGAAAGAGTTATGATTTTTACAAAATTATTTCATATGTGTGAGGTGTGCGTCTATGCCCTTCGTGCACCTGACACCATTTTCGAGTAGATTGCGATTGACATGGCCAATTTAGGAAGTAACACATGGCCTTCTCTGGATGGAGCCACGATGATCATATGTAATGCGTACATATTTTTGTTTCGTGCACAACCCAAATCCAAGACTATAAATACAGGATTGTGTAGAGCTCATTCTTACACTTTCTACAGCTCGCTCTCTCATTAATCTCAAAGTTTTTGCCCTTTAGAGCGTTCCCCAGAGTCCCGATCCCGATTTAACCCTATGTCAAAGGTCTCATGCGACTAGGGTGAGTTCACGGCCCAAATTTTATTATTTTAAATGTTTTATGATGGAGGGGGATACATGCTTATAAAATGGTTTTATAAAAATATATTTGTATCTATAAATATCAATGGTTTTATTATGCTTAAAACTAGTGGATATTGTAGTTATAGATACAATGCCTAGTTGTAAGCTATGGTATACGCTTCAGAGTTATTATGCCTAATAGTCTAAGAAGAGATACTACTTAGATATTATAATGACCAAATCCCTAGGATAACACAATACTTAGAAGTTATGTTGGTCAAATATAGGGATATGCACTGTGCCTAATCGTTTCTCTGCCCAAATATCTAGTTATCAAATTAACCATAATTAGGGTATATATGTATGAAAGATAAATATCTAAGGATAATACGTTACTGAGCTGTTAATATTCATCTAAGAAATTTGATTAAATTCAGCTTCCCCGGTACCTATAATCATTAATCATGTGTGCGCTAGAAAGATATGCAAAGATCTATACGAGGATTAACACCCCGCCTATGATTGCTAGCTACTACCCCGACATGATAACTTTCTTATTAACCAATATTCGACGTTCGATGAAGCGTCGTGGCAGGGAAATCATCAGTCAAATAGCGTCGATTATGGGGGCTCATGGTAACATAGTACAAACACCTTAGAGATCTGACTACCATTAGGGACGCCGTAGGATGCTAGATAAAATACGCTAAGGTTGTTATATATCCTACAATGATAGAAAATTTCGATTAATGAAATATCCTAAAAGATAATCAGATAGGATCATTAGATATTCTAAAAAGATAGTAAGCTAGGTTCTATAAAATACTTTATGAAAGGATTTTTTAAAAAGAAAAAAGATTCATAGATTAATACAACCAAGTAAATTCCAAACACTATAAAAACCAACGTACTGGCCAATATTATATTGACATTTTAAAAATACGTGTTTTCTAAGCGAGAAGAGTGTGGAGGATAGTTGTGCCGAGAAGGAAGAGGTCTTAAAGGAAGCTTACTAGAGTTTAGTTCCATCCGTTTATCATTTCTAGTAATGTCTAGGTTGTATGCTTGACTTTTAAACATTATAATTGCAAAATAACTTATAATAAATACAAGTATTGTTTGTAATATACTTTTATGTTATGTTATATATATATATATATATATATATATATATATATATATATATATAAGGGCTCGATATAATTTCCCCACGTTCGTACTGCCCGACGTTTCTGCCGCTGGCCAAGGGTGTGACATTATCTATCTCCTAAATTCATTTCTAGCTATTTCTAGTTATTGAGAGAAACCCAAAAGTGACTTTTCTTTTAACCAAACTGAATGAGAGGCTGTGGTGTTTTTGGTAAATTGATTATCAAAATTGGAATAAGATTGCACAACTGATTTACAAGGAAATCCTATGATCCTTGTTAGGAACTCCATCACAAAACCTTAGGGGTGATAATGTAATGCCCACGTTTCTGGCTAAGCATTATTATGATGATGTCATAATTAGGGTCAATAATTGTAACCTTTTTTTAAAGTAATGAAGACAAATTATTTCAGTATTATGTGATTTAGGTGATTTATATGCAATATACATGCTTATAACGATATAATAAAATAGGAATATAATATGCTTCTAGAATAAAATAATTATTAGACCCAATATCTTTAAAGAATATTGAAGTAGTGGTAACGAGGATTCCACAGATGTAAGGAACGCTGAAAAGTTATGACCCGTCGAAGTATCACGATTAAACTGGCACGACTCCATGTATCGTATAAAGAATATTTTTGACGAAATAGTTTTAAGTGAAAGGGATTTAAACGAAAGTCGTACTAGACATTAAACCGAGAACGTATATATAAAGAACATCCAAATCTGACTTTGTTAGAGGAAGTTTGATTTTTCTAAAATTCAACATAGTAGTAAAGGGCCCAGAAATTGAATTTTAGATCGATTGATTGTTCGCCGATACAACCTAAATGAGAATTGAAGAGCTCTTTATGGGAGCTCAACGATATATAAACATTCAAAACTGGATGTCAAATGACAAAGTTATGAGTTTTTAACGGACTTTAACTGTCTAAGGTTGTTAGAATATAACTTTTAAAAGTAAATTCAAAATTTGCCGACGGAGTCTAAACGAAAGCTATAGATCACGTCGATACCTATGCGGGATATATAAAATGTCAAAAATGGAGCTCATATACGAAAGTTATGGATTTTAGAAAATAATTTATTTTCAGATTAAACCTCTGAGTAAAACATGGCAAGATCAAGGCCACAACTTCTTTCCCATGGATTCAAACGATATCGCAACACCTGGACAGAGTATGCCTATCATAGCTCAAAGTACACCACGTGTACTGCACTAGCCCAACATAATGTTGCAGTACACCCCACATAGGCACTTCCTATAGACTATAAATAGAGCTCGTTTTTCACTCAAAAACTCACACCTTCTCAACCAATTCTCTCCTAAACACCCCAAAGCCTCTAAGCCTTTCCGTAGCACCTCCTAGGTGGTAGTAGCGAAACCCCGGAGTGCCAAAAGGCCCTGCGAAGAAGAGCTTTTGGCTCAGAAGTTATGCCCGCACAGAGCCTAGTTCCTCGTTAAACCCTCTGTAAGTGAGTTATGCTTACCATAATTTGAGTATAACTTATGTTTAAGTTCATTATCATTAACCTATAGACAAGATTTATCAGCGATTCCAAGACATTATATTGATTGCTCTAGTTACTGGGATGATATCTAGGATGGATTTAGTGAGGTGTTTAAAGTGTGATTTCCAAATAGTATACTTCGTATACAAACGGACCATTCATCCGATATGATCCTAACTGGTTGTTCCTTTCTTGATAGATCTTGAAGTATACTTTGAGTTAATGATGAATCTAGACAAACAATTAATCGCAATAAATATTAGACTAATACTTTGTGATAATGACACTAGGTTACGTCAAAGGAAAAGAATGTTGCTAGAAGCAAAGCGCTGCCTGAATTTTGAGTCGTCGCTTTAACAAGTGAGTGCATAGTTACTTTGATCATACACATAGATATGAAGTATTTAATATAAATTACAAGATATATGTGCCTATTATCTGTGTTCCTGATATCTATGTTGGATGAACAATTTATACATGTTTTACTTGATCTAAAATATATAGTATTTTATACCTATGGTTATGTTGGGTATAAATGGCTAGATGATATAGATGATGAAATAAATGATGAGAGGCCTTGATGTAAAAGTTGATATGGTTATCTCGCAGAGTATATGCGACAACTACAGACAATTCTAGACAGTCCAATAAAACACTGGCAAGCTCGCAACCGGTAAGTGTTTTTGAACCACAAGTTCACCAGGTGTACTTCATCGCCCTCACTGTTGCCTTGCTGACATATATTGTTGACGAATCTGCAATGCATTATTGTCAATCCTAAAGAAAATACTCAGGCTAAGTCCCTTAAATTTAAACTTTAGGGACAGAAAGTGAGGATAACGGGAACGGGTAATCGGGGTGAATGATTTGATTAATTAAAGAACTTAATTATTATGTGTTGAAAACCCTATGTGCTTTCCAGCCTCAAAAGCCTGACCCACTAGGTTTCTTGTATTACAAGTACTGGCAAAAGAGCACCAGTATGATGAACAGATGAGAGAATTATGGATTATACGCCAGTACAATAATAGATGTTGTAAGGCTTATGTTATTTTTCATTTATGCTTATGTATTGTATTGACAATGACATCCAACGTTTTTAATATAACTAAAATACGTTTCTTTGGAAATGATTTGATAATATCTTTATCATACTTTTGGGAACAAATTCCGCAATATTATTCTTCAAAAGGATACTCTGGTTTTTAAATAAAGCATAAATAAATCAGTCTTTTCTAGACGTGAAATTGGGCATGTTACAGTTGGTATTAGAGCATTAGTTTAAGCGAATTAGGAATTTGTAGGGTTTCTAGACTTATACTTAGAATGATAAATGATTATTGAGAGATTAGTGCCTACTATATTTAGGAATATATAGATTCGAGCACTAGCTTATTTTTGGAAAGATGCCTAAATTGCTTTTATACGCTAAATGATCTATACTCTATTGTCGATTGGATCTGAAAACTTTATGTGTTCAGATTTATAAATATTTAATTTTGATATTAGAACTGGCATGCAACTTTTCGGAGAGATAAGGAGGATTTAAATGTCTATCGTACATAAAGATTTTAATTCTTCTGCTTGGGTGTATAGATCGACATGGTAAGAACTCATAGAAGATTAGGAAATGCTAATGGAAACCTGCAGCCTGAGCCACGAGTGATTAGGTATGCACGAGAGGTAGTAGTTGCACCCGAGCCATTTACGATGGCAGGAGTCCAAGTAATGATTTGGGCTATGATGGTCGAACAAAAGGAGGAAATGAGGCAGATATTGCATGAAATAGGGATGAACCTACTACACCTATTGTATAACCTAAACTAAACATTAAACAGAAAGAGGAAGGAAATTACAGCCATACTGTGAGTCAAGTTGAACCCTGAGTGGTAAGGAGGAACGACTTGGATAGAGGGATTCACAAGGATAGGCAAATGTATAAGAACTTCTTAGGTGCAAAACGACCAAGTCTTTCTGGAAGACCAAAGCCAGTAGGAATTATAGAATGGATCTTCGAGATGGAGATGGTATTTGAAAGCTGTAACTACAGCAACAAGCAGAAAATCGTCTTTGCAGTTAGACAACTAAAGATCGGTGTTTTAAGTTGGTGGAAGTTGTTGGCATATATAATTACATCGGGAGAAGCCCTAAGGATGTCTTGGGAAGCATTCATTGAGCAGTCAAAAATGCAATACTACTCAGAGATATATCTGATAGATCTAAACAATGAGTTTCAGAACCAAAAGAAAGGAAGATGATTGTTGATGAGAATGTCACCGCATTCACCGAGAGGATGAAGTTATTCCCCAGCTAGTTGGTGCCTAATGAAATCTCCAAGATAGACAAGTTACTTTGGCCCAACGATCAAAATGGAAACTACTTTGAAGACAGCCGTAAGAGCAGCCAAGAATGTGGAGACCCAACTTCGGGAAAAGGGTCTACAAAGAACTAAGGTAGGAGAGAAGAGGAGGTTTAATGGATTTTTAAGGTGCAACAAGAAAAGCAGATTCTCAAAGTCTGGTTCTAAGAAGTTTGGAGGAGGAGGAGAAGCAAAATGATGTGAGAAGTGCAAAAAGAAACACTTTGGAAAATGTGTCAAGGAGGTGACTTGTTTCAACTGTGGGAAGACTGGGAATTAGACCAACGAGTGTACATTTAACAAGAAGGTGTGTTACGGATGTAATGTAGAAGGGTATATTTCTAGGGACTGCCCAAAGAAGAAAGACATAGCCAGACCCAATGTTCAGCCAAGGCCAAAGGAAAGAGCATTCCAGATGACCCTGGAAGCAGCAATGAATGAAACAGATGTGGCTTTAGGTACCTTTTTTATAAATCAATTTCCTGTCAATATATTGTTTGATTTAGGAGCAAACTACTCCTTTATACTGCATAAATTTGGTGGAAGACTAGCATTGCCTATAAATAAACTTGATAATGCTATGGTTGTAGAAGTTGCTAGTGGCAAATTCATTCCTGTTAGCAATTGCATTAAAAACATCATCATCGACTTGAACAAGAATAGATTCCACAAGGAGTTGTTGCCCATTGAGTTGAACGGTTTCGAAATTGTACTAGGGATGGATTGGCTTAGTGTAAACGATGCTGACATACTATATAGGAAGAAGATGGTGAGAGTAAACCCACCAGGAAAATAGTCATTTGTGGTGTATGGGGACAATCATAGAGTAAATTTTGGGATCATTTCCTTGATGAAAACCAAAAAAATATTTGTCTAAAGGATGCACATCATACTTGGCATTTGTAATTGACATAATGGAGAAGAAAGAAATGCTAAAAATACTAGGATCGATGCCAATAGCGAAAGCACCATAACAATTAGCATTGATGGAGATGAAAGAGCTTATGATGCAACTTCAGGAGTTGTTAGACAATAATGTCATTAGACCTAGTTCTTTACCATGGTGAGCTCTGGTGTTATTCATGAAAAAGAAGGATGGGAGCATGAGGATGTGCATAGACTATATAGAACATAACAAGGAAATGGTAAAGAACAAGTATCCATTGCCAAGGATTGATATCATGTTCGATCAGTTGCAAGGTTTGAGCTATTTCTTAATGATCGATATTAGGTCAGGATATGATCAGTGGAAGCTAAGAGAGAAAAACATTGAGAAGACCGCATTCAGAATGAGATACAAACACTATGAGCACTTGGTTATTTCATTTGGACTAACCAATGCTCCAACAATATATATGGATTTGATGGACAAGGTCTGCAAAGCATTCCTCAATAAATTTGTAATAGTGTTCATAGATGACATTCTAATTTACTCAAAGAGCCAGTAACAGCATGGCAAGCACTTGCCAGAAGTGCTAGAAGTTTTGAAGAAGGAGAAGTTGCATGCAAGGTTCTCTAAATGTGATTTTTGGACTCGAGAAGTCCAATTATTGGGTCATGTGGTTAACCAGGAAGGAATGATGGTTGATCCAGCAAAGATTGAAGTTGTGATTAAATGAGAATGACCAAAAAGTCTCACTGAGATTCAAAGCTTTCTAGGATTAGCTGGATATTAATGAAGGTTTATCCAAGGCTTTTCTTCGATAGCTGCTCCATTACAACTTCGACCCATAAGGGATCTACATACACATGGAGCGAGAAACACGAAGAAGTTTTCAAAAAATTAAAGAAGAAGTTGTGTGAAGCACCGATTCTTTCTTTACTTATCGCAGTTGAAGACTTTACAGTCTATAGCGATGCATCTGGAGTTGGGTTAGGTTGTGTTCTGACCTAGAGAGATAAAGTGATAGCATATGCATCTCGACAATTTAAAGAGCTTGAAAACAACTACCCCATTCATGCTTTGGATTTTGAAGTAGTATTATTCACATTAAATATACGGAAGCATTATCTTTATGGAACAAACTTCCTGTAACACCCAAAAATTTCAAACCAATTTAAACTTTAAAACATGTCAAGTTCATCAAAATATTACAACTTTGTTTTCAAAATATTATTTATCAGAGTATTCCCAGAAACATAAACATAATATGAGGAGCTGTACGATCATGCCTTCGCCTTGCCGCGATCCCCTGATGTACTTGAAACAATAAACTGAAACTGTAAGCCCGAAAGCTTAGTGAGTTACCCCCCAAAATACCAATACACATACAGTCCACATAACCATGTCAACATTAACATATCATAACATACTGAACAGAACAACACATACTGGGTTCACAGCCATACAGACTGTAATTCCCACGAGCCCACAGTACGAGTCTCCCTTAGCCCGTAGCTGGAATGCTCCCGAGCCCGCAGTATGAGTCTCCCTTAGATCATAACTAGAATCCTCCTAGGGTTTGTTGGCTACCGCACGAAGCAGTACAACCTAAACCTATCCTATATAACAAACACATAACATAACCACTCAGCATGCAATGATCATATAAAATCATAGGTAGTCCTATAGGTCTACCTAACTGGCATAACTACTAGCATGCAACACTAACTCATACTCAACATCTAACGCTGCTAGGATGACATATCCAATGGGCCGACCTTGGTGCCTTAGACCCCTTAGTATAGTGAGGATAACTCACCTAGCAACTGTCGTCTGAAACTAGAAGCTCGAATCCCGGATTACCAACACGAACTCCACCACCTACAGTTACCATAAAACCTTTTTTCATAAGTCTCCAAATTACCAGAATACCCTCAACAGTCAACTGGTCAACCCTTTGGTCCAAGTCAAAGTCCACAGTCAAAGTCAACAGTCTATGCTGACTCGACTCGTCGAGTGCAGTTTACCGACTAGTCGAGTCCTTCCTGAACTCAAGAAGTCGTGAAATCCTTGGTTGGCTCGTCAAGTTCCCTTTTAACTCGCCGAGTTCATTTGTCCAAGAATTGGGAGAAACCCTAGCCGACTCAACGAGTCTTCGAACGACTCGCCGAGTCCAAGGCAATCTCCAACGGACTCGCCGAGTTGTTCATCCAATTCGTCGAGTTCATGGCTATCTTTAACGGGGTCGCCGAGTTGTTCATCCAACTCGTCGAGTTCATGGCTATCTTCAACGGGCTCGTCGAGTTGTTCATCCAACTCGCCGAGTCCTTGCAGACCTTCATCCATGCAGACGCTTTTAAAGTCACAAACTTTACGTGCATGCAATGCTTTAAAACCCTTAAATGGAAAAAATAAGTTTACAATGAAGTCTCACACTTGAGGTGTCACACCCCCGAACCAAGGATGGCGGAAACGTCCGGGGGTGGAGGACTTCATGTGTAGTATCATAACAACAATGGTAATAGTGATGAAAGTAAACACATACAACATATATATAATTGAAAGAGTTACATCATTGTATGAATTACATGTTTCAAAATCAATTACAATATGTTGACAAAATATGATAAGTTTGACGCCTCAACGTCCCATCCTCAAAAGTACTTTGTTACCTGTTTAGCGATTTCCTGAGAATACAAGTAGTTTGAAAAAGTGTCAACACAATGGTTGGTGAGTTCATAAGTTTTTGTATATAATTATGAAAAGCTTGACATGTATTTGTATAGTTGTTCCAGAAAATCCGATATTTTCTTACAAAGATATGTAGTCCTAAATACCAGGACCGAAAGTATACAATAAAGTACGTAATTGATGATGTAAAAAGTGATTTTAAATCGACATAAAACCCTTTTTGATATGAAGGCGTATAAGTATTTTTCCATACTTAAAGTAATTTCAGTGAGCTAAATAGACATAACTCGCTAATTTAAGTTAGAACCCGTAAATCTTATGATTGTTAATACCACATGTGAGCTATTATAACCATACTTGACATAGACGACCTCGTAATGCGACGTTCTTCAGGCGTCGCCGTTAAATGACACTTGTCACCACAGACTTGCCGGTCTAGCTGTTGCAAGCAGCTCTGGTGTGGGTTTGTCATACCCAATATAGATCTATACACAACTATCACGTTCTCCCTACAAGAGACTCTGGTTACAATTTACAGGACTTTTTGACTTTGTTACTTTGGAAGTAACCCGAAGGGAATGACTCACAAATTTATTCATTAACAGATTTATGTGAACTAAACGGAAAACCTTTGGTAAATATGTTTGAGAAGTAAATGATACATAAACTATACCTATTATAGTTTATCCAAAACGTTTGTAATGTATAAGAATTCTTTTATGTATGCTTTAATGCTATGAATCCATAAACTATGCTCATTATGGCTTAATATACGTGTTCTAAATGAATAATTAATCTTATCATGAATGACTATATTTCAGTTTATGATGATAAACTAACATGGAAACACATTCAATATTTGGAACTTATCGTTATACACTTTGCTCAACATAATACAAAGTGTTATGAAAGCTATAAGCTGTTAGCAAATTTTCAACCTTTCTACACTATTTTTGAAAATTCATAGATAAATCATACGAAGCTGAAAACTAAATCCGTAAATTCTGAGAGTTCCCAAAATGTGTCTAGTTTACTCATAATTTTTATCATGATTTTTAATGACCTCCAACTTGGGTGAAAAAGTCCATAATCACAGACTGGTCCGGATTGGTGTTTGAAATGATAGGCAGTTTTGTAAAAATCACCATAAATTGTAGAAAAATCGTATGGGGATGTGCAAGTAGTCATTTTAAAGCTAAGAACTGGAACTACTAACACCTAAAACAGTTTTGAAAAATAAAATGTTTAAGTCATCCAAAACAGTCCGTGAATGGAGTTCAACTTTTCTGATGAAAGCTGTTAGAAAAATTTAGTTATGTTCTTGGTGTTTTAACTTGTATTCCCCCCCTAAAAACTTGAGAAAACATGAAAATATAGGGGTATGAACTCACCTTAAGTGTTTTCAGTAGATGATTGTTGAAGAATGGAGGTGTTTAACTCAAGAACACTTGGAAATGCCTTGAAGATTTTCGAGAATCTAGCATGATAGTTATGGAGTTTGTATAAGCTATCAATGATTTGAGTAGAATGAAGTGTAAGAATCACAAAGGGAATGGATTGCACTTACCAAGAGTGGAAGAACACTTGATGATCAGCCTTGAGATCGTGAGTTAGTGAGAAAAGTTGGAGAGAAAAAGTTGGAGTTCAATCTTTGGTGTAATGAGAGTGTTTGAAGAGAATGAGGAGAGAGGTGGTATGATCAGCCCTTAGAACGTGGGGATGACTTGTGAAAGCGGGTAAAAGGTACAAGGTATGGTGGGGAGGAGTGTGGGTTGTCATGGAGTGGGTATGGGGGTTGCTTGCGTCATAACTAAAGTAAGGTCAACACTCTACTTTTGTACTTTACCAACTCCTTTTTGGATAAGGTTTTATCCTTAAAATGTGATTAAATCATTAATTTAGGGGTCTTATATTTTAAAATAAAGTTTTGAGTGAAAATCCTATGTTAAAATAATTAAAAACGGGCTTAAAACGCGAATTCAATTGAAAACCGGGAGAAAAGAGCCTCCCAGCGAGACCTCTCGGTCCTAGGCCGAGGTTCGGTCAGGAGTGGTGCTGGTTTCGACGGAAGCGAGAGGCTGAACCGGATGCGAGAAGCGAAGCGAAGGTTCGGTCCGAGAAGTAGTCCGAAGCGAAGACGAGGGTTCGGTCCGAAGTGAGGCCAGAACCGAAGGGACTGCAGTGAACAGTAATGAACAGTACTTTCGGTTCGGATCTTCCTTAGGGGCGAGGTTCGGCTAGTGTGAACAGTACCTTCGGTTCGGATCTTCCTTAGGGGCGAGGTTCGGCTAGTGTGAACAGTACCTTCGGTTCCTAAGATCCGTTTTTCGCGTAGACTTCCGTTTTTGGGCTGTTTTCGCCAAATTCGAGGGTCGGGATGCCCCGAGTGATTATAGAAAGTTGGGAGAGATTTCGAGAGAGATTTGAGAGAGATTCCACATACTCAGAGAGATTTGGGAGAGATTTGACATACTTAGAGAGATTTCACATACAAAGAGATATTTGGGAGAGATTTCACATTCTTGGAGAGATTTGGGAGAGATTTGACATACTTGGAGAGATTTCACATACAAAGAGATATTTGGGAGAGATTTCACATACTTAGAGAGATTTGGGAGAGATTTGACATACTTGGAGAGATTTGGGAGAGATTTGACATACTTGGAGAGATTTCACATACAAAGAGATATTTGGGAGAGATTTCACATACTTAGAGAGATTTGGGAGAGATTTGACATACTTGGAGAGATTTGGGAGAGATTTGACATACTTGGAGAGATTTCACATACAAAGAGATATTTGGGAGAGATTTCACATTCTTGGAGAGATTTGGGAGAGATTTGACATACTTGGAGAGATTTCACATACAAAGAGATATTTAGGAGAGATTTCACATACTTAGAGAGATTTGGGAGAGATTTGACATACTTGGAGAGATTTGGGAGAGATTTGACATACTTGGAGAGATTTCACATACAAAGAGATATTTGGGAGAGATTTCACATACTTAGAGAGATTTGGGAGAGATTTGACATACTTGGAGAGATTTGGGAGAGATTTGACATACTTGGAGAGATTTCACATACAAAGAGATATTTGGGAGAGATTTGACATACTTAGAGAGATTTGGGAGAGATTTGACATACTTGGAGAGATTTCACATACAAAGAGATATTTGGGAGAGATTTCACATTCTTGGAGAGATTTGGGAGAGATTTGACATACTTGGAGAGATTTCATATACAAAGAGATATTTGGGAGAGATTTCACATACTTAGAGAGATTTGGGAGAGATTTGACATACTTGGAGAGATTTCACATACTTGGAGAGATTTCGCATACAAAGAGATATTTGGGAGAGATTTCACATTCTTGGAGAGATTTGGGAAAAATTTGACATACTTGGAGAGATTTGGGAGAGATTTGACATACTTGGAGAGATTTCACATACAAAGAGATATTTGGGAGAGATTTCACATACTTAGAGAGATTTGGGAGAGATTTGACATACTTGGAGAGATTTCACATACAAAGAGATATTTGGGAGAGATTTCACATTCTTGGAGAGATTTGGGAGAGATTTGACATACTTGGAGAGATTTCACATACAAAGAGATATTTGGGAGAGATTTCACATACTTAGAGAGATTTGGGAGAGATTTGACATACTTGGAGAGATTTGGGAGAGATTTGACATACTTGGAGAGATTTCACATACAAAGAGATATTTGGGAGAGATTTCACATTCTTGGAGAGATTTGGGAGAGATTTCACATAAGAAGAGATAGAGTGAAAACGATTGAGAGTGTTTTCACGTGTGATGAATGAGAGTGTCCGGCTTCGCAATGCAAGGTCCTTAGACCCCGTTGTGCCATGTTTTAGGATCTTACACACTCCCTATGAGTATGCAACATTGTTTTATTGTTCTTGTTCATTGTTTAGCACTAAGGTTAAAGAAATTTAAACACACGAACTTTCCAAGTGATGTTTTCTCATTAATATAGTGAGTTATACAGTAATTACATAATATAATCCCTATCATACAAGGTCTAATTGAGTTGACCGGTTTGACTCGTTGACCTTGTCCGACTTAGACTTGACCCGAATTTGACCATTGTCACATGAGGGAAGACTCCTACCAGGAAAAGCTGATGACTTTATTGATCTAGAGGTCAAAAGGAGTCGAGATCTGAAGTTACAACTTCAGATCTTAGCTTAAACATGGGGAGCCTTTCATAAAACCCATCCAAAAGAGGTCAAAAGAGGGATGAGCTAAAGGAAAAACTTAATACCTTCCAGAGAGTGACAACTGATGGACCTCTTAGCTCCCCATGAGTTCCTAGCCTTGATTTCCTTGCTTCCTTAAGTGTTTCCTTCTTCAAAGTTCCTCCTCCAAGCTTGAACACACCAAAAGAACACACACAGACACACACACAATTTAGGGCTTGAGAGGGACAAAGGGCAGTAAAGGGGAGGCTGGGGGAGGCCAATGATCCTTTAAATAGGGTGCAAAACCCCGGGATTTAGGGTTTCATCTGGCAGCTCCTACTTGTCGAGTCCTTTCTTGGACTCGGCGAGTAGGTCATTAAAATGTGTGGCCAACCCACTGCTACTCGACGAGTAGGGCAATCAACTCGTCGAGTACCCCTTGAAATCAGGAACTCACACACCAAGTCAATACCTGAGAATCAGGGCGTTACAATTCCAACTCTTCACTAATTATAAAAGTCTCCACTATATCTTTGATCAAAAGGATTTGAATATAAGACAATGGCAGTGTATAGAGTTACTCAAAGATTATGACTACGAGATACTTTACCAACCTGGTAAAGAAAATGTCATAGCTCATGCTCTAAGTCGAAAAGTAAACCTCAAAAGAAAAAGCTCAAGAACGTTAAGAATAGAATTTGTCTCAATAATTGTGGAAAGCATCAAGAAAGCCCAAGAAAAAGCTTTGGAGAAAAATGACCAAAAGGAAGAACATTTAGGTAAAACATTGGTATTTAGTACAAACAGTCAAGGATTAAAGGTATTCCAAAATAGGATTTGGGTGCCTAAGATGGGAGGAATAAAGTATCTTTTGATGGAAGAAGCTTACAAGAGCATGTACTTGATTCATCGCAGCAGCTATAAGATGCATAGGGATCTGAAACCTTACTACTGGTGGTCGATGATGAAGCTTGATGTTTCAAAGTATGTGGCAGAATGTGTAACATGTGCAAGAGTTAAAGCACAACATTAGAAACTATATGGGAGTTTAGAACCATTTCCTGTACCCATGAGTAAATGAAAAGACATCACAATGGATTTTATAACTAAACTACCCAGGATGAAAAAGGTCACAAAATGATTTGGGTAGTCGTACATCAGTTCACAAAGAGTGCACACTTCATAGCAGCTAATGAGAGATGGTCTATGGATAAGCTTGCAGATTCCTACATGAAGGAGATAGTAAGACTTCATGGTGTTCCCTTCACGATTGTATCAGATCGCGACAGTCGTTTCACATTAAGATTATGGAAGCATCTACATGACGAAATGGGTACGAAGTGGTGTATAAGTATAGCCTACCATCCACAGACTGATGGTCAGAGCGAAAGGACAATTCAAATACTGGAAGATATGTTAAGAGCATGTACACTAGAATTTCAAGGTAACTGGGATGAGCATTTACCCCTGGTAGAGTTTTCCTACATCAATAGTTACAATTCGAGCATTAAGATGGTACCTTATAAAGCCTTGCACGGACAAAAGTGTCGTACGTCGTCTTGTTAGCTTGAGGCCAGAGAAAAGCAATTTATGGGTCCTGAAATAGACCATCAGACTGCTGAAAAGCTAAAAGTGATTATAGAAAGGATGTTAGCAGCTTAGGATCACCAAAAGAGCTATTCTGACAAGAAGCGATGACCAATGAAATTTGAAGTTTGAGATTCGGTGTTTTTCAGGGTCTTACCGTGGAAGGTACTTACAAAATTTGGAAAAAGTGGAAAGTTGAGTCCACGATTTTTTAGGCCTTTCAAGGTTCTTCAGAGGATTGGGAACCAAGCTTATAAGTTGGAATTGCTGGAAGAACATAATGGTATTCATAACACTTTCTATGTGTGTTATTTAAGGATGTTTACGGGAGAAGTTCGTGATAAAATGCCACTTTCAGAGGTAAGGATTAATGAAGATAAGAGGTTAATTAAAGAGCCTAAATAAATTGTTGAACGTAAAATGAAGAAATTGCAACACAAGATGGTAGAATTAGTGATAGTGTGATGGATACATTCAAATGGGCTGAACCTCACCTTGGAGATAGAGAATGACATAATGAGTCGCTATCCAGGTCAGTTTGCTGATACATAATTCCGCGACGGAATCATCCTACGAGGAAGAGAATTATAATGCCCCCCTTTCTGGCTAAGCATTATTATGATGATATAATAGTTAGGGCAACAATTATAACCTATTTTGAAGTAATGAAGAAGAATTATTTGAGAATTATGTGATTTATTTGTAATATGCGTGCTTATAACAATATAATGAAATAGGAATAAAATACGCATCTAAAATAAAATAATATTTAGGCCAAATATCTTTAAAGAAAGTTGATGTGACAACCCGAAATTTCAATTCTGAACAAACCATATCAAGTCAATAGAAGTTAGAACAGTTACAGTGAAATTCCAAACTTTTGGGTATAAGTTTGAGTATTTCAGGATTTACACTTAAGGAGATATCAGGAGAGTGGATGCACTAGGGTTTGGTGCAACACTGTTATTCCAAAACTCTATGATATTAGAGTTCAATCCGGGAATAAAATATTTTCTGCCAAAAATCCCAGGACTATATATAGAAATATGAACCATATTTATTCATTAGTTACATTTCCAACTATAGGAAAGCCGAATTCTCTCTCACGGATCTTCGGGTTTTCATCCCAAATCGTGAGTACTTCCATCTAGTTGTATTATATAGATTAGATTGTGCTTAGTAACATCAAAATCGGATCAAAACCCCAAGATTTAAGAGTTTACCGCCCAAGAACACTTGGAGACTAAACTCTTTTATAAGGGCCAAATGGTGCCTAGTCCTTCCTTAAGCCATGAAACTAGTTTGGACTTGTATACTAATGAGTTTAGGGATAGAAAAAAACCTCAAAACACCAACCAAATGGTGTTCACGGCCCAAGATCTGCTTGGACCATGAACACTAAATTTAGGGCCAAAGTGTGCCCAATGTCCCTCCAAACCTTGGAAATGAACCTTGAGACTACCCATAGTTGGTTTAGACATCCAAAACATTAAGAATCAAGGGTTGAAAGTTAGTTCACGGCCAAGGATGATCTTGGGCCGTGAACTCCATTTAAAGTTGCCAAAATGCCCAAAATGCCTTCATTAAGCTAAGAGACAAACAAAGCACTTTACCTTGATGTGTCTAGGACCCAAAACAATGAAAATACTAACACCCATGAGTGTTTACGGCTGCAAACACATGACCAAATGGTCCATCGGCCGTAAACTCAAGTTAAGGGTGTTTTTATGCCACAAACACTTCCTAAGTCTTAGGCTTGAAATTAGGATGCTTCCTTATGACCTTTAAGGACCCTCATAAACATAAATGGCCATGAGTTTACAGCAGTAAACTCATTAGGGCCGTGAACTCCTTAAAACTCCAAAGAAAGTGAGTTTCTCTTCATCATAGGTTAGAGTTAATGTCCCTAAGTCATAACCTAGCCTTCAAAATTGCACTCCCACATGAGTAGCCATGAGTTTACGGCCGTAAACTCCCTTGGGCCGTGAACTCATGGTAGTAAACTCATGTGAGTGCCTTTATACCTTCCTATGTTGAATCACATGTGATTCCAACACTTGGTCAAGGTATTTCCTAGTCCCGGAAGGTGTTTCCTTTCATACAGATGTTATAAACACTATATTCATGTCAATATGTGTCCTTATATGTCATTTAGGACTTATTGTGTCTCGGGACTTCATTCGTGGAACTTCTCATCCCTACACACATACCCGTTAGAACCACTCACAACAGTACTATTTGTAATAGTCAAAAAGAAGGAAAAACTATCATTTTCATAGCAAAACATTCGGGTCTTGGTAGAAGACTATTATATTCTTTTCCTATTTACTTTATTTTGTGATACATTCACATAAATGAGGAGTTAGACTAAGTACTTTAAGTATTAGTCATTAGCAAGGAAAAACTATCATTTTACTTACAAAACATTCGGGTCTTGGTAGAAGACTACATTTCATACTAGTAGGAAATATGAGATTTTCTAGGGTTTTCATACTTATATCAACTGTTCCATTTAAAGATTTACATGACATTCATAATAGCATTCCAAAACAAGACAATAACACTTAAATACTTATGAATTCACCAGCTTTAGGATGATACTTGCTTTCAAAATAACTTGTATTCTCAGGTAATCAGTTAGACAGGTACGATGGCCAGGTTTTGAGAAGACGGAGCACAGACAAGACTCATCTTATTTTGATTATTCATTTTATTGTTGTACATTATGAAAGAACACACATGTATTAAAACTTTACTTTTAATGCAACGGGTGATGTTGTTGCTTGTTTACTACTTTACACTGTAATGATACTTCACATGACGTCCTCCACCCCAGAACGTTTCCGCCATTCTTGGTTTTGGGGTGTGACAGATTGGTATCAAAGCTTTGTTTATAGTGAATATAGTATATCAACCCATAAAAGATATACTAACTATAAATACATTGGGATTAAAACACTCTGTCTAAGAGTTATAGTTTTAAATAATAAAATATTTAAGTAAGTATATGTGTCTGCATTCATACTAAAATCAGTGTCACAATGACAAGAACAAAAGTATTACGATTGTTGAATATCACAAGTAAGCCTGGAGATGTATGGTCAGTCTTAGGAGTAGCATAGCTTGATCAACTATGCTGTTCCGAGGAGTGATTAGCACATGCCCAAGAATGGTTGTGATATGGAAACAAGTCTAAAAACTTACCAACATTACCATAATGATAACATTATAACAGAACCTAAGTCTAAAATACCATAGCGGTGTTTTGTGTTACTATAATTACTTACTTGAGAACTAAAACGGGTCTTCATTACTAAGTTGATAGTTGTTAAGTGGATACACTAAGGCTATATGTAACTAGGATGTTATAGACTTATAATCGGTGAAATTTTTGCTTTACCCTTATTCCTTGTGAATTTGGAGTTAAGGTCACTTATTTGAAGGCCTATCCTGTGTTGATTACATATAACTGGTATGCACTTTACAAATAGCGATATAACTAATATGGATTTTTCTAATAATTATCTACATAGTTCGTCTAATAATTATTTCCTTACCCAAATTCTCGCGTAGATAACATGGCTGGACTCCATCCCCACGGCAACCCGTACCTTTCGAACGAGGTCATTGTTGGATGGTTTCAAGAAGAACCAGAGAATGATCATCCTATCCCTGTGAATGATCACCATTATAAAGACCTTTTGGACGGTGCTAACTCCGAACCTGAGGTTGAGAACCCACCCCAGGCACCCTTTCCAATTCCTAACCCTCGTCCGGCTTTTCATGGCCCGACGCCTGAGTGGGTGGAATGTTTGGAAACATGGAGCCAAGGACAAGATCAGCCCATGCCATTTAATGGTGACCAAAGCTTCTATGACCTGAGAAATGGGGGCTCAGCAAACAGAAACTTGCCAATCTTGGTCCGTAGAGTGGCCCAAAATGAGATTCAAGGCAGGACAGCCCTACATCAGATCACTGAAGTTGTCACCGATGCGAGAATGCATACCCTCCGCACCATTCGTCTAGAAGATGCTCGTGAGAGATCTGAGAGAAACCATGGAACCCTGCTGCAAGCACTGGCTGAATCACGAGCCGAAGTCATAGAACTTCGAGTACGCCAGAGGGTGTACGAAAGACACCTACTTGATGTGGAACGCCAACTGGCTGAGAGTTCACCATAGGGATGACCGTCGATAGTAGTAGATACTTTACTTTATATTCCTTGTTAGAAAGGAATCATGTTTCTGTCTATGCCCGATGTGGCATTTTCTATGAAACTATCTTGTACTGTAAGTACTTTTGGTTAGGACTTTATGCTGTCAAGAACTATCTTCTCTGGATATGATGTAAGACCTTTTTATAAGGTCATTTTCCCGAACTTGTACGTCATGAATATCGAAGATATTGACAGTCGGCTAGCTTCTATGTCATTCTTTATTCAAATACTCGTATCATACTTTCATTAGAGTCTATTTGAAACATGCTCTAGTCAAGTCATTGGACTATAGCAATTTGACTCCGGAGACATCTTCAAGTTTCTTTTAATGGTTGGATCATGTTATTCACCAACCAACGATACCTCGGCTAGAACGACAAACATCTTGAGACCATTGTACGAACTTACTTCCGATCTTTGTTAGGACTGCATCATAGGGATGTAGGTCAAACCTTCGTGAACATGCTTCCATTCCGTACTAGGACTGCATCATATGGATGTAGGTCGAACCTTAGAGAACATACTTCTATACTTTACATGAGCGATCGAACTACGTCTAGGTTTAACCATTCTCACTCACAAATTCATTTTCTTTCCGTGTAACAGAATCATGTCACCAAAGAAAAACAATCAACCCCTCAACCAAACACCAACTCTTCAGATTGGTGCAACTACCTTTCAAGTTGTAGTCTCGGCTGCCGTGTCAGCTATTCTAACCCACCTGAACGCTAACAACGCAAATGTTAGCGGGATTGTTAACAACGATTCCCATCCAAGTAACAATCAAGCACCTCAACGAACAACAAACTATCATGACACCCCAAGTCCCAAGACCAAGTGTAACAAACAGAAGTCTTGGGCTAAATCTAAGGACAAATCGCTTCGAAGGGCGAATAGGAAACAACCACCAGTAACAACTTTCACAACCACGATATATGTACCTCAAACTACCTTTCCTTCTAGTATCCCAATTGTCCCTAAACCAGCCAAACTTTATGCTGGAAATCTCCCAAAATGCATCCAATGCAGTTATCACCACCATGGACCTTGTAGTGAGAAGCAGTGCTAAACTGCAACAGAAAGGGGCACACCAAGCGTTACTGCAAGAGCCTAACAGGGCCGAACAACCAAGTGCCCAGCACCAGTGTAAACCAGGCTTGCTACAGTTGTGGCAAGGTAGGTCACTACAGAAGGAATTGCCCTGAGGCAGTAAATGCTGGCATAGACGGAAGTATGCTACCGACCCCCGCTGCAATAGAGACTACTCCGGATCCACGTTAATGTAATTAAGGCGTTTCGTTGTAACATACTTATAAACTATCCAAAACTAGTGCAACCAGAGTCTTATCTTTTGCGAGATCCCGTCCGTTTAGGGATGATCGTGCTGCGTATACTTGTCTTTTGTAGTATACCTTGTTCGCAGCAATAGTCTTGTAGTAAATCTAAAAGTACAGTAACTATGTTAGAGATTGCACTGTTGTGTTTTGGTCTATAACGCCCTATGTTCAAATCTAATGTCTTTAGTTTCCATATGATTCCAACTTTGTCATACGACTCGAGTAAATTCGATCCTCGCAATACCTGCTTCATAAAGTACATCTCTATCTCAGTAAGCGTCTTTTAGCGCAACCGTCATATCAGAACACCGAAGTACTCATGCATGGAGTACCTTATAGTTCTTTTCCTTTCCAAAGGAAACCCCGCAGTATCACTCGTGCAGTATGTCAAGTTCAATCCAAAGATTCATACGGTTGATCTATCACTGAAGAATGTATACATAGAGGTGATATATAATCAATGTTCTACAAGTTTAGAATTGATGATTCCACCTTAACTTCTTTTCCCTCAATGGGATGTGCGCTTAAGGAAGAATCAGTTATTCGACTACCTTTTCAATCTTAATTATATACGACTCGTATACACGAGATTGTGATCCTTGAACCATGTATGAATTCTAAAATGAACTTCATGGCGGAGACTGCCCAAGACTTCGATTAATTGCATAGGCATGTGAACAAACTTAGAACCCAATATGACTCTTATAACCAGATCGCCTTACAGTCTAAACATCTACGGAGATACAAGAACAGCCTGGACAACATAGTGAACTACTCAATAGTAGAATTGGAAGACTAGGCTTCTCACCCTCGAGAGCTCTGGTGTTATTCTTCCAGAAGTCGAAGGATTTCATCATATGTACCTCAAAGATCGGGGACTCCGTTAAGATTTCCTATAGAAATCGTTATCTCTGCCTCGCATAGATGAGATGATTTAGCAAATGCAAGGAAAGAATTACTTTCAGAAATAGACCTGAGATCCGAATATCACCAGTTCGAGTGTTAGGGAAGGATGTCCTGAAGACTACCCTCCGAACTCGATGCGGACACTTCAAGTCCATAGTGATACCCCTCGGATAGGACCAATACGCCCATAATATTCATGAGCTAAATGAGTAGGGTACGCCTTTCTTATTGGGATCAGTTCGTCATTTCTCCATGTAATGACTTACTTATCTACCCTCGTAGTAAGAAAGAACCCATGGAAACTTTACCTTCATAGGAACTTTCGCGAAGTTCTCTAAACATGAGTTTTGAAATTGGAGAGTCAGATTTCTAAGACACACTGTTAGTGATGTGGGAAAATTTTGAGTACTCTTTCAATTTGTCAAAACCGTTGAGAATTTGTCAACACCAGAGACACCGGCAAAAAAAAATCGCCAAATTCTAGGTCGTGCAGGTCTACTATCGTAGTCCATTCAGAACTCCTCGCAAATTATAGAAACCCTTTCGACTTTGACCCAGAAAGGGGTGGCCCTTGACTGGGAAGTTAAGCGAGAGAAAGAACCTTTGTAATTCCAAGTGAGAGACCAAATTCTTTAGGGAGTCTCACTCTGGGAAAGGCTTAATACGCTTCGTAAAGTGTGTAAGGCTAAATCCAATATAGTTAGGACCTTCGAGATTCTTACCAGAATTGGTCCTGTATCTCACAGACTAGACTTACTCCGCGAACTCAGTAATGTACATTTTACTCTTCGCGTCTCGATCTTGAAACAGTACCTTTCCGTTAGGACTCTCATAAGCCCACTCGACGAGATCGAGATTAACGAGATCCTTGCCTTCATATTAGAACTGTAATGACCCTCGACCGAGAGGTCAAGCGGACGAAGCAACGCCGTCGCCGGTTAGTGAAGGTTCGTTAGAATACCAACCGAGGACTCAGATTCACTTATGAGCACGAGAACCAATCGATTAGGAAGTTTCCACCTCACGACTCGATCACTTCTACCTACATCCTTACATAGATTCTAATTTTGGGACGAAATTCCCTCTAACAGGGGGATGATGTGACAACCCGAAATTTAAATTCTGAACAAACCATATCAAGTCAATTGAAGTTAGAACAGTTACAGTGAAATTCCAAACTTTTGGGTATAAGTTTGAATATTTCAGGATTTACACTTATGGAGATATCAGGAGAGTGGATGCACTAAGGTTTGGTGCAACACTGTTATTCCAAAACTCTATGATATTAGATTTCAATTTGGGAATAAAATATTTTCTGCCAAAAATCCCAGGACTATATATAGAAATCTGAATCATATTTATTCATTAGTTACATTTCCAACTAGAGAAAAGTCGAATTCTCTCTCACGGATCTTCGAATTTTCATCCAAATCATGAGTACTTCCATCTAGTTGTATTATATAGCTTAGATTGTGCTCAATAACATCAAAATCGGATCAAAACCCCAAGATTTGAGAGTTTACCGCCCAAGAACACTTGGAGAGTAAACTCTTTTATAAGGGCCAAATGGTGCCTAGTCCTTCCTTAAGCCATGGAACTAGTTTGGACTTGTACACTAATGAGTTTAGGGGTAGAAAACAACCTCAAAACACCAAGGAAATGGTGTTCACGGCCCAAGATCTTCTTGGACCTTGAACACTAAATTTAGGGCCAAAGTGTGCCCAATGTCCCTCCAAACCTTGGAAATGAACCTTGAGACTACGCATAGCTGGTTTAGACATCCAAAACATTAAGAATCAAGGGTTGAAAGTGAGTTCATGGCCAAGGATGATCTTGGGCCGTTAACTCCATTTAAGGTTGCCAAAATTCCCTAAATGCCTTCATTAAGCTAAGAGACAAACAAAGCACTTTACCTTGATGTGTCTAGGACCCAAAACAATGAAAATACTAACACCCATGAGTGTTTATGGCCGCAAACGCATGACCAAATGGTCCATCGGCCGTAAACTCAAGTTAAGGGTGTTTTGATGCCACAAACACTTCCTAAGGCTTAGGCTTGAAATTAGGATGCTTCCTTATGACCTTTAAGGACCCTCATAAACATAAATGGCCATGAGTTTACAGCAGTAATCTCACTAGGGCCGTGAACTCCTTAAAACTCCAAAGAAAGTGAGTTTCTCTTCATCATAGGTTAGAGTTAATGTCCCTAAATCATACCCTAGCCTTCAAACTTGCACTCCCACATGAGTAGCCATGAGTTTACGGCTGTAAACTCCCTTGGGCCGTGAACTCATGGTAGTAAACTCATGTGAGTGCCTTTATACCTTCCTATGTTGAATCACATGTGATTCCAACACTTGGCCAAGGTATTTCCTAGTCCCGGAAGGTGTTTCCTTTCATATAGATGTTATAAACACTATATTCATGTCAATATGTGTCCTTATATGTCATTTAGGACTTATTGTGTCTCGGGACTTCATTCGTGGAACTTCTCATCCCTACACGCATACCCGTTAGAACCACTCACAACAGGTGAGTTCATACCCCTTAACAATGTTTAAATGATTGTAAATGCTTTAATAGGGGGAATACAAGTAGAAAACAGCATGTTAACAAATCTTTCATATGTATTTATAACTGTGTTTTCATCCAGCAGATTTCACATACTACAAAATGTGATGCATGAAATGGTTTTCTATCTTAAAAATACTTTGTTATCAAATGTATTACTTTTGAAATGTTTATTAAAATGACATCAAGTCATTATTACTTATTGTTCAAAACTCTTAGATGTTTTACAAAACCATTTTTTAACCTACTTGAACAACCAATTACCTTCCAGTTAACTATTATAGGGATAGTTAGAAGATACAAAACATTATTCCTATTACAAGGAATGACATCCGATTCAGTTTATTCATGAGTCTATACAATACATTACATGAGTACCTTACACGAATACATTACATGAGTACCTTACATGAATACATTACATGAGTACCTTCCATGAATACATTACATGAGTACCTTACATGAATACATTACATGAGTACCTTACATGGATACATTACATCAGTACCTTACATGAATACATTACATGAGTACCTTACATGGATACATTACATGAGTACCTTACATGAATACATTACATGAGTGCCTTACATGAATACCTTACATGAGTGCCTTGCATGAATACCTTACATGAGTACCTTACATGAATACATTACATGAGTACCTTTACGTAGATACATTTTCCTGTATACATTTACATGGATACTTGTATCTCAATTCATTAGAATGATTTATTAGTACCTTCTGTGTAAATTGTACTGCCTATCCCAGTTCAACGGGATATCTAGACGGGACTAACCATTCCGAATCCTAGCTGTTAGCACCAGTGGTTGATGAACACCTACGGATTCTTACGGTTATTACTTATACTAGGAGTACCTCTACGGGACTAACCATTCCTCGAGCCTACTGTTCACTACAGAGGTCGATGAACATCTACGGATGCCTATGGTTAATACTTATATTAGGAGTACCATTACTGGACTAACCCTTCCTCCGTCCTGCTGTAGCTACAGAGGACAATTGGACAATCTACGGATGTCCAAAGGTTATACATATCGTTAATCGCGATGACGTGTTAATCCTAATACAAAAGGATAACACTTACATGATTATATTGTTCCTATTTACTTTATTTTATGATAAATTCACATAAACGATGAGTTAGACAAAGTACTGTTTGTAATAGTCAAAAAGAAGGAAAAACTATCATTTTCATAGCAAAACATTCGGGTCTTGGTAGAAGACTATTATATTCTTTTCCTATATACTTTATTTTGTGATACATTCACATAAACGAGGAGTTAGACTAAGTACTTTAAGTATTAGTCATTAGCAAGGAAAAACTATCATTTTACTTACAAAACATTCGGGTCTTGGTAGAAGACTACATTTCATACTAGTAGGAAATATGAAATTTCTAGGGTTTTCATACTTATATCAACTGTTCCATTTAAAGATTTACATGACATTCATAACAACATTCCAAAACAAGACAATAACACTTAAATACTTATGAATTCACCATCGTTAGGCTGATACTCGCTTTCAAAATAACTTGTATTCTCAGGTCATCAGTTAGACAGGTACGATGGCCAGGTTTTGAGAAGACGGAGCATAGACAAGACTCGTCTTATTTTGATTATTCATTTTATTGTTGTACATTATGAAAGAACACACATGTATTAAAACCTTACTTTTAATGCAATGGATGATGTTGTTGCTTGTTTACTACTTTACACTGTTATGATACTTCACATGAAATCCTCCACCCTAGATCGTTTCCGTCGTTCTTGGTTTTGGGGTGTGACAGTTGAAGTAGTCGTAACAAGGATTCCGGAGATATAAGGAATGCTGAAATCCGACTTATAACGAAGAAGTTATAACTCGTCGAAAGTTTCACGATTAAATCGGCACGGCTTTGTGTATCGTAAAAATAAATTTATCGACGAAATACTTTTTAGCCTTAGCAATGTAAATGAATGTCGTAGTAGAAGTTAAACCGAGAACGTATATATAGAGAACGTCCAAATCTGAGTTCGTTAGAGGAAGTTATGATTTCTCTAAAATACAGAATATGAGTACACAGTCCGGAAATCAAATTTTAGATATATCTATTATTCGCCAACACAACCTAAATGAGAATTGAAGATCTCATTAATAGGAGCTCAACGATATAAAGACAGTTGAAAACGGACGTCGGATAACAAACTTATGAATTTTTAATAGGCTTTAACAGTCTAAGCCTGTTCAAATATAAATTTAAAAACTAAATTCAGAACTAGTCAACGGAGTCTAAACAAAAGTTGTAGATGACGTCGATTCCTATGCGTGGATATAAAAATTTCAAAAATGGAATTCATATGCGAAAGTTACGAATTTTAGAAGATAATTAATTTCGAATGAAACCTTGGAGAGACACGTGGCAAGATCTAGGCCACAACTTCTTCCCCACGGAATGGAATGAGATCGCGACACCTGGATAGAGTATGCCTATTGTAGTTTGAAGTACGCCCCACGTAATACAGTACACCTAGCATAATGCTAGAGTACGCCCCACATACATACTTCCTCCAGCCAACAAATAGAGCTCGTTTCTCACTCAAAAACTCACACCTTCTCAACCGATTCTCTCCCAAACACCCCCAAATCCTTTGAGCCTTTCACAAGAACCTCCTAGGTATTAGTAATGAATCCCCAAAGAGCCAGAAAGCCCCTAGAAGAAGAGCTTTCCACTCAGAAGTTTTCCCACGCAGAGCCTGATTCCTCGCTAAACCCTCTATAAGTTAGTTATGCTTACCATACTTTAAGTATAACTTATATTTAAGTTCATTATCGTTATTATGAACCTATAAAAATACTTATCTATGATTCGAAGTTATTATACTGATTGATTTACTTACGTGGATGATGTCTAGACTAGATTTAGTGAGGTGTTTAAAGTGGGATTTCCAAACAGTATACTTTGTATACCAAATGGACTCTACCTCCGATATGATCATACCTAGTTGTTCCTTACTTGATAGATCATGAAGTAGAATTTGAGTTAATGATGGATCTAGACTAATAATTAGTCGTAATAAATATTAGACTAAGACTTAGTGATAATTACACTAGGTTATGTGAATGGAAAAGACAGTTGCTATAAGCGAAGCGTTGCCTGAATTTCGAGTCTTCACTTTAATAAGTGAGTTCATAGTTACTTTCATGTTATACATAGATATGAATTATATAGTATAAATTACATGCTATATGTGCCTATTATTTGTTTTCCTGATATCTACGATGGATGAATGGTTTAAACATCTTTTACTTGATTTAAATTGTAAATGTATTTTATGCATATGATTACGTTGGGTAAAGACGGGTAGATGATATAGAAGATGAAATAAATGATGAGAATCCTTGATGTTAAAGCTAATCTAGTCATCTAGCGATGTATACATGACGATCACAGAGTATTCTAGACAGTTCAATGGAACGCTGGCAGGCTCGCAACTTGTACATGTCTTTGAACTACATGTTCACAAAGTTTACTCCATTCCCCTCATTGTCACCTTACTGACGTATATTGATGAGTAATCACCAAAGCATTATTGCCAATACCGAAGGAAATCCTTAGGCTAGGTCCGTTATATTAGATGTTTTAGGCACAGAAAGTGAGAATAACCAGAATGGGTAATCGGGTTGAACTGTTTGATGAAATTAAAGAACTTAATTATTGTGGACTGTAAACCTTATGTGCTCACTAGGATCCCAAGCTTGGCCCACTCAGTTTCTTGTATTACAGGTAGTGGCACAAGAGCATCGGCGTGATGAACAGATGAGATAATTATGGATTATAGGCAAATAGAATAATAGATATTGTAAGGCTTATGATATTTTCTGTTTACGCTTATGTACTATATTGACTATGACATCCCAATGTTTTTTATATAATGAAAGTACATTTCTTCGGAAATTTTTTTGATAATATATTTATCATACTTTTGGGATAAAATTCTACAATATTATTCTCCAAAAGGATACTTTGGTTTTTAGATAAAGCATAAATAAAACGGGCTTTTCTGGCCGTTATATTATGGATGTTACAGATAACAATCACCTGCCTTCTTCAATTATATCGATTGAAATATGAATTACAATGATGAAAGTAAGTAAAAGAGTGCAACTATTTCTGTGAGTCTATATTTTTGTATAATGTGTGAAGTATATATGTGTTTATAGTCTAGTCTATGTAACAATAAATCTGATATTTTCAGGATCCTCTCAAATAAATATGAACACATTGGCTTGACTTGGTGTTTCCTGGTCTTCATCTTAGTAAAAGAAATTCTTCATTAAGAATTCGTCTTATGTTGATTATATTTGCACATGTGAGAAATGGACAATAAATGTATCTGTTAAAATTTTTAGGATATAACAATAATGATAATGGCCAGGATCCTAAAATATGTTCGGGATCTTGGAAGTTCTTAAAGATCCGAGATGCGGAATAGTGTTGAGGATCTTGGCCCTAATAGATACAAATCAATCTCATAGTCCAAAATTTTGTTTCTTGATTTTTGATTTATGATGACTAAATTCTGACTACATACTAAACACATTAATTTAGTCTAGACAAGGCCTAGCACATTAACATCAACAACAGATCATTGACAAGCCCAACAATATGAATTTTTCCTATTACGCCAAAAGGAAACGAATAAACTTTGACTATATAATTATAACCTTTACTCATTATGCCATTTATGGAACTACATTTTATAACATCAATTTATGGTTGTGTTTATGTAATACCAATGTACAACATCTTTGAAAACAACAAATTATGCATCTCCTATTGAAGAATAGAATATGTTATCCTCTTTGAAGTACTCGAAATAGAATTCCTGAAGTAATAACTAAGCGAGCGAGTTGTTCCCATATTTAATTCATATTTAAACACTCATGAGAATTAATGGTCAGCCTACTAAAACTCCATGATAATCTTAATTCAGTACTGACTTCTAAGAGTACAAACGATTGTGGATATTCAAATAAATTAATTACTTAAGAAGAAACAAGCAAAATGAAACACAATAATAAATTAATTTTCTATGGAATCATAATCTTGAATATAAATAAATACCTATTATTTAATCACTACAACAATTACAGATTTATTGATTGTATGAGTGTTTCAGGTAATGGACATAACTACTAAACTTTTCAACATTTTTCATGCCTATCCCCTTGGCATGCATATCATTTTTTCCTTTTTATCACTATTGTGAACAAATCATCAGGATGATACTCACTTTACAACCAAATCTCTATCCTTAACTTTATCTTGGATGTAGTGAAATTTCCTCCATCTATGCATCGACCCTCTATGACCTCAAGAATCATTAGTTAAGGCGACTATACATTTGCAAATTATTTCTAATGTCAATTTCTTACTCGAAACATCTCCAGAGTCAACATTGAATTTTTCTAGTTCAAGTACACTCCTTGGATACTTCACTTTCGTTAGTGTAGTCTTACTAACATTGTTGAGTCTAGCACCGTCTCTTACATGAAACCTTTCATCCTACCTCACTTCCATTCATGATGGATATCCATTTAGACTATGACTTAGAGTCACCTCTAAAATCTGTGTCATTATAGCTCTTCATAATCATGTTCTTTACTGTCTACAAGCAACCAATCCTTGGTATCTATCGGATAATTTAAAATGTTTTTGGCTATTGTCTAGCGATTATATCACACAAACTTCCAATATTCTCATGATTCTCAAGGCATCTGAGACATCAGAACAAGCACAAGTCATAGCATAAATGATCGATCCAATATCCGAAGCATATGGAACTCAACTTTGATAGGTTTTGTAGGTTATAAACTAAAGCATGAGGCAAAATAACTTAATACTTAAGTTCACATGCAACCTACTTTGGATCTAAATTTTTCTCTATTAAAAGCAATAAAAATTTAACATCAAGAACCCTAAGTCATCCTACTATTATCGAAAATTACAAGGATTAGAGTTTACATACCTTTTGATTATTTTAGTAAATAATCAACAATTCCTTTCTTCAATTCCCTTGGAAAGCTAACACCAAAATCATGATGTCTTTAACAATTGTACCCAAAAACTAGCAATGGAAGACTTAAGAAGAGAGAGGAGAAGGGAGTAGAAATTAGGTTCTTCTTGAGTATGATAAAGCTTGGAAGAAAATAGGGAGTCCAAGGAGCCCTATTTATATCTGATAAGAAAACCCTAGATAACCCCAATTTGAAATAAAATAATATTATTTCAAATCCAAAATTATCTAGTTTCCATATTACCCACATGGAGAATTCTAGAAACCATAAAAGGCTCCTAAAATTCAGCCAACCTTAGGAACATTACAAAATTCTTCTCTTGTTCAACTATTAAACAATTACAACTTAAGTTCTTGCAATTTAATTAATTCGATTAATCCTAAAATTAATTTCAATTAATTTTGGATTAATTATTAATTAAATATTACTATTTCTAATTAATATATTGATCTCATAATATATTAACAAATTATTTATTGCAATATATTAATCATATAATAAACCAGTATCAAACCATCTTTCTAAAAGTCATTCTAGTCTATTACTAGTTTTGAGGGCAACACAAAAAGGACTTTGCTTTTAATTCAAGTATATACCAATTTAGTTATTGGTTTAGACACCTAATCCAATAGTCTCCCATTTGGATAAGTTGGCAACTACAATTGCAAGTATAACTTCTAAATTAACAATAAAGTGTGCTTTCAAAAGCAACTACTAGACTTTGATATGATCAAACATCAGCCCTAAGATAAGTGATCAATTATTCTACTGTTCTTCAAAACATTGTATGGACATAAGACATGGATCGCAATCAATCTCTTGTCCAAAATTATGTTTCCCGATTTCTTGATTTGTGATGACTTCATTAGACTACTAATTGAACACATCAATTTAGTCATGGTTGGGCCCAAAATTATACTGTCTATACCAAATCATTGAGGTCTCAAAGATATCACTTTTCTAGGTAGGGCAGAATAAATGAATAAACTTCGACATATATGCTTGTATCTTTTACTCACCAAATCATGCATGACACTACGTTTTATAACATTACATTACTATTGGGTTTTCATAATACCAATGCACAACCAACTTACAAATTACAACTCATATGTCTTCATTTTAAGAAGAAAATATATTATCTTCTCATAATTTACTCATGATATAATCCATGAGGAAATTCTATGAGCATGTTTATCCAATACTCAAAATCCCATTTTCTAAGTGATCATGAATAATGTAGTAATCTTAATGCAATGACTGATCCCCATAGACACTCTAAAATTCAATTCATGGCATCCTTAATTCACTATTTACTTCCAAAATTATATCAACTGTGGAATATGAATAATCGAATTATTCAGGAAGTAAAACATGTAAACACAAGAATAAATAATTAAAAAAAGTCAGTAACCATACTCATAAATAATTTATATTAATTAATAACCAAAATCAATTACATTTATTTTTTTACAAGTGTCAACTATAAAATAACTACTAAAACTAATATCATATTGCAAGTCTATGCTCCTAGCATGTTGGTTATGCTTAACCCTATTCAGAGCCTTTGTGAAAGGATCTGCATGATTATTTTCTAAAGACACTCTCTTCACTAGGAGATGAAATTATTCGACCCTATGTATGATGTAGTGGTACTTTCTATCAATATGCTTGGATCTACCATGATCCTTAGGTTCTTTGGTCGAAGAAACCACGCCTTCATTATAATAATAAAGTTCCATTGGCACATGAATGGTGAGGACTACACTGAGATCCCCGATAAAGCTCTTCAACCAAGTCACTTCTTGCAATGCTTCCCTCCCTGTGATGTACTCTGATTCACATGTAGAATCAGTTGATGTTTCCTGTTTGGAAGTTTTCCAAGTAACTGCTCCACCATTCAATAAAAACTCCCAGTTGGACTGAGAATAGAAGTTTTCACAATCTAATTAAAGGATGGATACTATATCCACTTACTCTCAACATACCACTTTCAAAAAGGACTAGAAACATTTCCTTTGTCCTTCACAAATACTTAAGATTATTCTTCAATGAAGTCCAATGAGCTCTGCCAAGATTGCCCAAAAATTAACTAACGATGCTCAAAGCATAAGACACATCAGGATGAATACATGCCATAGCATACAGGATCAAGACTATAGCCGAAGCATACGAGACTTGACTCAGGTCAAGTATCTCTTCATCTATATTGGGGCTTCGAGTCTTACTCAACTTAACAGTATTATGAATAGGTAGTCTGCTGTGACAACCCGAAAAATATTTGCTCTATAAATCCAACAGTCAACTCAACTGAGTGTCAAACTCGTTCTTGCTATCAATTAGCCTTGTTTAGAGTATGTTCAAAGGTTCAAAGCTCAGTACACTCAAGCATTGAGTAAAGGATTGAATCGCATACACGTAAAGCACCAAAATTGAGCCTTACACTCCAACATAAGGAGTGTACGGCTGCACACATGGGTGTGCGGCCGCACACACCTCTCCTGGTAGCACACCCCTCCCCTGGCAGCACACTCATGTGTATAAGTATAGAACTCAGCCTTCTTTCATTCCTTTTCACTCTCCCAAGTCCAGAACTCGATTTCTCTCTCAACTAGCATCCGATTTTCAGCCTAGATCTTCAACAACATAAGTACTCTTTCCTTTTTGCTTAATACTTGTTAGAACACTAGTTTATGCCCTTAAAAATGCCCAGAATTCATGATCATATGGTGTGTGTGGCCGTACACTTCTCAAAACACCCTTAAAGGGGCCTTCAAAGTGCATTCGAGCTTCACCACTTGAAGAGAAATTGTCCCACAAGCCTCCTCACCATTGGAAAACGTTTTTGTGCACTCTTTACCATGAGTGTGCGGCCGCACACTCCCTGGCCGCACACACCCATGGCTTCACACTCCTCAAAGTGGCCATACACTCCCCTTAGTTCAATCACATGTGATTCCAACACTTGGTCAAAGTGTTTCCTAGTCCCGTGAGGTGTTTCCTTGCATTTGGTCACTTCTAAACGCTATGTTTATGTTAATATATGTCGTTATATGTCATTTAGGGCTTGTTGGGTCTCAGGAGTTCGTTCATGCAACTTCTCATCCTTACACACGTATTCGTTTGATTCACCCTCATTAGGTGAGTTCATACCCAGTAATCAATCATTTAAACTGTTTTAAATGCTTTTAAAGGGGGGAATACAAGTTGAACACAATTGATAATTGTGTAATTGTTTGTTAAAACATCTTTCAAAGGTTTCTTATGTCTTTAATAAGTGATTAAAACATTTCAAAAACTCTTTTAAAGTTATGTTACTTTTTAGTTTAACAAAACTCCATTTATAAAGTACAAGAATAACTGAGTAGTAAAATGAGTCTTTTCAAGAATAGTTCAAGTGAAACATTAGTAAGCTATAATTGGGTATAGTTTAGAGAGTCAGTTCATACTAGATATTAGAACATACTATAAAGAGAAACAGGGAGGTAGATACAATACACGATAACATAAGAGAACACACAATAAAGAGAAATACGGAGGAAGATACAATACACGATAACAGAAAGAACATACTAAGATACTATAACAGAACAATGATAATAAGGTGTTATAGCATGGGACAACTATAGGATCTAACTATACCAATGAATCACTAACGCGTTGTTCTAAACAAAAGGTGATAGTTATATTGGGTATACATGATCATATAACCTTAGTGTAAAGTTACAAGACCTAGCAACTCATTTGCTGAAGTCGCGTTTGGTTCCCAGAATCTTTTGACACGGAGAGCGTTCAGTATGGGAACTAGCCTTCACATTATGACCTTAATAAAACAAATATGTTTTAAGGTAATTAGTACGTCAGAATGTCAATTCATTAGACCACTGAGTACTTATATTTTCCCATTGCTTTCATAAAGTGACAGTTCCACTTGAAAGTTAATGCAAACTATTTTCGAGTCAAGATAGTTTTAAACTAGGGAAAAACATACATCTATTCAAACGTCAAACATAATAGTCGGGTCTAGTACATTCAGTAGAAAGGCACCATAATGCTAACCTTATGATTCCTTAATGTATACATCAAGATATACATATATATATATATATATATATATATATTAATAATATCTAATAGGTAATAGGATGTGTGCTTTTTGCTTCATTTCATGTTCCTTGTTTGGTTGTGGGTTTAGAGCGGATTCACCCAGCCTATTATCCATTCAATATTAGTTATATATATGTTCCGTATACATTAAGTCATCATAAGGGGTACCTGGTATGGGTCAGGTCATAGGACACTAATTCAATGCATAGTTTTCTAGTACAAATCATACTTTTCAAATCAGAACTTTGGATATACAAAACTAGAAACTTACCAATAAAGGGTTTAATCCATTCTTTTAAACCATCATTTTAAAGGACCTTAGGTGGTTAACTCTACAATACCTTAGTTTATACATTGAAGGTTATATATAATTAATATCCAACAAGTAGTTGGATGTGTGCCTTCCGCCTCATTCCCTGTTCCTTGTTTGGTTGTGGGCTTAGGGCAGATTCACACAATTAACTATATGTTCGATGTTATAGTATAAACTAAGTGATTATAGAAGGAACCACTGTGGTTACTATATTATTATAAGAAATAAGGGTTTTCTTAAAGATGTTTTTTTATAAATTATAAAAGAACTATTACAGTTAACTTCGTGAATACCAAGGGAATACACCTGTGTTACATACAAGAAGGATATAACAACCAATGAGATGTGTTTCATCCGCCCCATTCCTTGTTCCTTGTTTGGTTGTGGCTTAGGGTAGATGCACACAATTAATTGCTTGTTTACTCTGAGTTTTGTATAACTTGTATCCATTTAGTACTCATAGAAAGGTTTGTAGAGTCATTTTTACTTATCTTTCATCAAAGCAGGAAATATAGGATTTTTTGGAGGAACAGACGAACTTTTCTAAACATAACTTACAACTTACTACATTTTTCAACAACATTTTGCAACTTATATACATCACTAAAATCTTATGAACTCACCAGCTTAATTGCTGATAAACTCTTTCAAATAACTTATATTCTCAGGAAACTATTAGACAGTTACTCGCGTTGGGAATTCAGAAGATGGAGCAGTATAGCTCCAAGTCTTGTTTTGTTATTTGCTTATGTACTCTATTTTTTTTTAACACACAAATTGTAAACACTTTCTTTCTAATGAAATGGTTGTTCATTACTTTGCTTACTATGATTCATGTCTTGTGATACTAAACATGATGTCCTCCACCCCCGAACGTTTCCGCCGTTTTGATTTTGGGGTGTGACATCTGCCTTTCTTGGTATTTCACATACTAAATCGTTTTAGTACCTTTTCCAAGTATGTACTCTGAAGAAGACCAATAAATCTTTTCTTTCTATCCCTCAGAATCCTTATCATAAGAATGTAGGCCACTTCCCTAAAATCCTTCATGACAAAACACTTTCCAAGCCAAGATTTCACTTCTTGCAAGATCGGAATCTCATTTCCCACAAGGAGTATGTCATCAACATACAATTCTAGGAAATTCAATATACTCCCATTAGCTTTGACATACACATAGGAATCCTCCTCAGTCCTAGAGAAACCAAACTCTTTGACTTTCTCATGGAAGAAAAGATTGCAACTGTGAAATGCTGGTGTCAATCCATAAATGGTTTTCTCAAGATTACACACTCTATTAGGAATTTTTCCATGTACAAAACCCTCTGGCTGGCTCATGTAAACATCCTCAGCTAACCTCCCATATAAGAGAGCAGTTTGACATCCATTTTCGATATCGTTGTAATGCCCCAATAACCACAAGGTAAAATTTTCGTTTTTAATATAACCAGAACACTAATTATCTTTTATTTAGCATTTCGAAGTATATCATAATAAAACAGTTATCAGAGTACAATCCCAAAATCACTAAGTTGCGGAAAAATGGGTGTATGCGCGAAAAAATGGGTGTATGCGCTGCGATCAAGTCGAGCTCTTCCTTTTAGAACCGGAAGTACCTGAAACCATAAACAAAAATTATAAGCACAAAGCTTAGTTAGTTCCCCAAAATGCCACATATCATACATCCAATAGAAAATGATATGTACCAACCATAGTCTTGCCATTTTCCATGAGCCATATAGATTTGGTAGGAGCCATATCCAGGTGTTTTATTAAATGCTAAGGGCCCCCCTTGGTCTTTGAACAATACATAATCGAATAGGCCGATATTAGTATCTTTGATCCATCGATATAGTGAAGAGACTCACTTCAATCCAAGATAAACGAATACTCAAGTTGTTATTACCAAAATCATCACACGGGCATCATCAATAGTATTTCATCAATAAATGATTCTGATTCCGCCAAGAATTGTACTCCAATAAGCAAAACTTCAGGCTAAAATTCCATTTTACCCTTTTCCTTATTTTGCCAAAATCCAATGACCAATCCACCAGCATCATAATCCCAATTCATTAAATGACACCACTAATGAGTTTTTGAGCATTCTAACACTTCCTAAGTGTACATGCAACCCTAATAACCTTGGATCTATGTTTGTCTAAATACATGAAAATTTTGGTTTCCAAGGTTCATAATCCTATCTAGCATACATGGGGAACTTTAATCCTAAAAGGATGGCAAGAATTACATACCTTGTAATTGATTTTGATTGCTTGAAACCTTATGAGCCTGGCACCCCAAGTGTGATGACTCAAATGATTCACACAACACCAAATGCTTTTGGAATGACTTTTTAGAGAATACTCACACTTGAAAAATCGGCCTAGCCCTCACTTCTCTTTTTGTGTAGCCGATTTTGATGGAGGAAATGATCCTTATATAGTGTGACACATCTAGGGTTACACCATGTAAACCCTAATGTGTCATGGCTCTTCATTTCCATGACCCATGGGTTTGTAACTCCCATGGAGCATTCATGGAGCATCTTATGGGTTTAACTCAACTTGATAATCCATGGAGCCTCTTAGCCCACTATACAATTTATGGATGATTTACATAATCAACCCATATATTTAATTAGCTATCTTTTGATCACTTAATTAATTCTTGATCAATACTAATTAAATAATACTATTAATATATTAGAACTTATAATATATTAACAAACCACAAGTGTTATTTCTCTCATTTAGTCTATCCAAATGCATGGTGCCATGCAACCTAAATGGACCATGCCGGGTCGGGTCAAGTACAAACCAGAAATAGTTATGGACTTAGACACCTTATCCATCAATCTCCCACTTGGATAAGTCTAATAACTATAACTGCAAGTATGACTTCAGGAACGGATCAACAATCGTAGCTCTTTCAAGGTCTCTTGCAACTGAGAAGATGATGATACGCCATTTAGGATAAGTGATCATATAATCCTCTGTTCTAGATATCAGCCGGACAAATACATGGAACATTGTCTTACTTATTGTCCAGCTGTTTGTTTCCCGATTTCCAATTTGTTTGACAAAGAACTTAATTGAACACATCAACTTAGTTCTGACCGGGCCCGGTACACAGGTCAAAACAAAATCATCGAGGGGCCCAGATATCAGCTTCTAATCTAAGAAGGAACAGATAAAATTTGACTAATATGTTTGCTCTACTACTTCTTGAATTATACACAAGAGCACATTTTATAACATCTAGTTACCAGTGCGTTTTCGTACAATCAATGCATAACCAACTCATAGGCACAAATCATATCTCTAGGTTTGAAGACTTATATGATATTATCGTCTCACGATCACTCAAGATAAATTCCATGAAGTGATTCCAGTGAGCGTGGGTTGAGTCCAATGCTCATAACTTATGAGCACTCATGAGTGTTGTAGGCATGTCCAACAACTTAGACCTCTACAATCAATCATGAAAGTCTTGACTCATACGTACTTCCGACATATGACTGACTGTGGAGGTTCCAATAATATGATATACCAAACATAATTATTCTAGAAGTCAAAACATGCAAAAGAAATATAGTAAACGATTGACAAGAGATAGAAACACTTTACTCATAAATAAAACACATTTTCTTCATCATCTAATGTCAATTACACTTTACAAATTTCGAAAATTATCTAACTACTAAAACTAATATCATCCTTCAGCCCTAACCTCCGAGCATGCTGGAGATGCTTAACCCGAGTTAGTCCCTTTGTGAGGGGATCTGCAGGATTCTCATCTAATGATACCCTCTTTTCCACGAGGAGCCCTTCTATTCGAGGTCTGATGAAATGTTATTTTCTGTCGATGTGTCTGGATCTCCCATGATCCTTTAGTTCCTTGGCTAAGGCAATTGCACTTTCACTATCACAAAAAATTTCCATTGGCTCCTTAATAGCTGGTACAACTCCAAGGTCTCCAATGAAGTTCTTCAGCCATATCGCCTCCTTTGCTGCCTCGCTAGCTGCTATATACTCTGATTCGCAAGTTGAATCAGCCATTGTCTCTTGCTTGGAACTCTTCCAAGAAATTGCTCCTCCGTTTAAGGTAAATACCCAGCCTAACTGAAAGCGGAAATTATCCCTATCAGTCTGAAAGCTAGCATCACTATACCCTACAACTCTCAATTCATCACTCCCACCTAGGGTAAGGACCCAGTCCTTACTCCTCCGTGGGTACTTGAGGACATTATTTACCGCAGTCTAGTGTGCCTTGCCAGGGTTCCCTTGATACCTGCTAACCATGCTCAAAGCAAATGCTACATCAGGTAGAGTACACGTCATAACATACATGATCGATCCTACAGCCGAAGCGTAAGGTATTCGACTCATTTCTGCTATCTCAGCCTCAGTACTAGGGCTTTGTGTCTTACTCAATCTGGAATTACTCTGGATGGGTAACTCTCCTTTCTTGGAGTCCTACATGCTGAACCTCTTCAGCACCTTATCCAAGTAAGTACTCTGACTAAGTCCAATTAGTCTTTTACTCCAGTCTCTCAAGATCCTTATCCCTAGAATATAGGTAGCTTCTCCTAGGCCCTTCATAGAGAAACACTTCCCAAGCCAGGACTTAACTTCCTGTAGAGTTTGTATGTCATTTCCTATAAGTAGTATGTCATCCACATACAATACCAAAAAGCTAACTATACTCCCACTAGCCTTGACAAATACACAAGATTCATCTTCACTCCTAGAAAAGCAAAGATTCCATCTGCGAGGTGCTTGCTTTAATCCATAAATGGATTTCTCAAGCTTACACACTCTATTAGGGTACTCTATATTGACAAAACCGTCTAGCTAACTCATGTAAACATCCTCAACCAACTTTCCATTAAGGAAAGCGGTTTTGACATCCATTTGCCAAATTTCATAGTCATGAAATGTAGCTATGGTTAACAGAACCCTAATAGACTTAATCTTGGCCACTGGAGAAAAGGTCTCATCATAATCAACTCCCGGAGTTCGTGAGAAACCCTTTGCAACCATTCGTGCCTTATAAGTGTGTACATTATCATCCATGTCAGTCTTCTTGTTAAAGATCCATTTGCACGCTACAGTCTTACGACCTGGTACATTCTCAACCAAGTTCCAAACTTGATTTTCATACATGGTTTGTATCTCGCTGTCCATTGCCTCTTTCCACTTGGCTGGCTCATGGCCTGCCTTGGATTCCGTGTAATTGTTAGGTTCATCCAGACCTATCAGTGTCTCATCACTGATAAGTGTATCACCTTCCGCGGTAATATGGAATCCATAGTAATGCCCAGGTGCATTCCTAACCCTTGTGGAACGCCTCGGAGGTACATACTTGTCAATCGGCTCAACTAGAGTTTCCTCTTCAAGTTGAGTGCTAGGGTTTGAAGTTCCTTCACCACTTGACTCTTGAATTTCTTCAAGGTCAACTTGCCTCCCACTGTTTCCTTGGCTTATGAACTCTCTGTCTCGAAAGACAGCCCTGCTAGCTACAAAGACCACATTTTCACTAGGTCTGTAGAAGAGGTAACCAAAGGATTTCTGAGGGTAGCCGATGAAAATACACCTCTCACTTCGAGGTTCGAGCTTATCATGAGTCTCGCGTCTCACGAAAGCCTCGCAACCCCAAATCTTGATGTGGTCTAGTTTGGGTACTTTACGAGTCCATATCTCATGAGGAGTTTTGGAAACTTTCTTTGTAGGGACCAGATTAAGGATATGGGTGGTAGTCTCTATGGTATACCCCCAAAATGAGATTGGTAGCGAAACTCGACTCATCATGGAACGAACCATATCCAACAAGGTTCGATTACGCCTCTCAGCTACACCATTCAACTGCGGTGTCCTGGGAGGTATCAATTGTGAGATAATCCCATATTCCCTAAGATAGTCGAGGAACTCTGAACTAAGATACTCACCACCTTGATCGGATCCAAGCATCTTAATGTTCCTGCCCAATTGATTCTCGACTTCCTGTTTAAATTCTTTAAACCTCTCAAAAGTCTCCGACTTATGCTTGATTAAGTAGACATATCCGTATCTACTATAATCATCAGTAAAAGTCAAATAACGATTAGCATCCCCAGTGGCATGTTCGAAGGGTCCACACACATCCGTGTGTACAAGATCCAACAAACCTTCACCCCTTTCACAAGAACCTGTAAAGGGTGACTTTGTTATTTTTCCAAGTAAGCGTGATTCACAACTATCATCTAACTTTAGGCCAAATGACTCCTATATTCCTTCCTTTTGGAGTTGGCCTATGCGTTTCTTGCATATATGTCTAAGACGGCAATGCAATAAAGATGCTTTATCCAAGTTATTATCATTAACCGAATCAATACACAATACATTATTTCCTAAGTTATCAACAACAGATACAGTTTCATACACACGATCACAAGGTAATGCTTTAGAATAAAGAACATTATTAAGGAAAGCATTAATCGAACCAACTTCATTATCAAATGAAAAGGTGAACCCTTGTTTATACAATGCATGAAAGGAAATAATATTTCTTGCCATTTCTGGCGAATAACAACATTTATTCAAATCTAAACTAAACCCACTACTTAGCGATAAACTATAAACTCAAATCTTGGTGACATGTAAATCTTTCCTATTCCCCATGATTAAGTTTATTCTTCCATGCTCCACATTCTCACTTCTTCTTAGTCCCTACAAATCAAAACAGATATGAATACCACAACCAGTATCAAGGACCCTAGAGTTAGAATGAGATGACTTATTAGATAAGATAGTGTAAATAACTGCATGGTTGGGTTTAACTTTCCCATCCTTCACATCTTGCTGGTACTTTGGGCAGTTCCGCTTCCAATGTGACTTTTCATGGCAATAGAAGCATTCAGCCTCTTTTGGGTCAAAAGAAGGAGTGACCTGTCTTGGTTCCAATTGAAGAATAGCCATCAAGGGTCCTAGCCTTGGTACCCTTCGAAGAGCTCTTCCTCTTCTTCCCTCGACCTTTCTCAATTGCCAAAACTGGGGCGGAGTTTGGAGTAAGAGTGTTAACAACCGACTTACCTTTAAGACCTGTTTCTATGGTCTTGAGGAGTCCCTGAAGTTCATACCTTTTCATTTTCTGCATTTGGCTCATGACGGATTCTCCGTCCTTCATCATGGTTGTTATGATGGAGCAGATGATTTCATACCTCTCTTGTGCACTTTGATGGGATCTTTCCATCAGATCTTGGTGCATTTCAAAAGGGTAAAAGTCCTCATAGGACTTTTGGAGTTCTGTTGTCATGGTGGCCAACATGATGCATGCCACTTTCGTAGCATCCCTTTCATGTGCCCGGAAGTCAGCGATCTCCTGGGGAGTTATAGTGGTCTCATCAATCTCCTTAAGCTCCTTGTCGAGGATATATTCTATGTCCTTATAGCGGGTAATCATCCTGATGTTTCTGATCCATTCATTGAAGTTGGATCCATCAAAGGTGACTTTCCCACATAAGTTCATAAGGGTAAAGGAGCCATTAGGATTAGAGCCAGAAGCAGCATTGTTTGAAGACATCTGAAAGAAGAGAACAAGATTAGTTTAGATATTAAGAGAGTCCTTAATAAAACACCCAAATGTAATATTAAGTCTAGGATCCAATCACAATATATTATAACTTAGAAGAGGTATGTCGTAATCCAAGCTATAACATATTTGAAAGGTAGGTGAATGACGATTCAACAATTTCCACCATGAAAAACGAAATATAAATATTAGGTTTTTAATTGGTTCTTAGAAATTCCTAGATTCTTTTGAGATTCAATGAACTTTTCAAAGGCATGTTTCAATCTCGAGTTTGCCCTCCAAGTTTTGTGACTAGGATACCAAGGATCACAAAACGAGGTGTGAAGTAACCATGCAAATCACTTGGTACCCTTAAAGTTTATCACTCAATCGATGTGTCAGTAAAACACACACGCTCCACTGATACTATGATAAACCTTAAGTCACCCTTTACCTACCTTGTTTAGTCTAAGTTAGTGTGCCGGTTAACCACACACGCTCCACCAACGACTTAAACAAAGTGTAAAGTGTAATTTCATGGATTAGCACCTTATTCACATTTTTCCTAAAGTAACTAAGATTGAGAATTTAATAAAAAACATTTAGTTACTTTATAATATTCATCATACTTTTAATGAGAATTTATAAGTCCTTCTCCTACCCGTTCGGCTAACGACCCTCACCGATCAAGGAAGCGGTGGGTGAGAGTGGACACCCATTAAGTTGCCATTTTATAGGCAACAACCTTATACCCCCCTTATAGACCGGCTTCGTGAATGAGGCGTACTAGCGGTAAGAAGACTTGATCTTATACATATATATATATATATATATATATATATATATATATATATATATATATATATATATATATACTTGTAATATTATACAGTATAAGGGTTGATTTTTAAGTTTTAAAAATCTAAGGTTTGGAACTAAAGTTTATTAAGTGACTTTACATGTTCCAAAACTTGAGGGAAATTTTTGTAACTTTACAAAACCTTTCATATTCATAACTTATGAGTTATTAAAAATGAAGACTCTTCCTTTTATAACTTATGTGCTCTTTTATTGGGTTTTAACACAAAGAGACTTTTGGTTATCCATAACTTGAGGACAAGTTATGGAATCCATTAAAACACATAAAGATCATGAATTAATCATATAAACAAGTAACTCCTATGATCTATCAACAACTCATAAGAACATGAATATTCATATCAATATTTCAAGAACATATGAACACATATAATCATGAAAAATTGATATTAGCCATTGTAAATGGATTAGAACAACCATTACACCATCTAAAACAAGTTTTATAATACCAAAACAGTTCAGGGTAGTGTTTCTAGTCTATTTCCAGCAGCACAAATCGAATATCTATATTCTGCATGACCAACTTGTCGAGTGTACAAACAGACTCGCCGAGTTGGTTGCATTTACACTTAGACTCGTCGAGTCCTCCCCATGGACTCGTCGATTCCCCCAAGCAGACAACAAAAAACTGGATTTTTAACACTATTTTGCATCATGTATTCACAAACAAGCCTAGGCTCTGATACCACTGATGGGTTTTTGAGCATAGTAACACTTCCTAAGTGTACATGCATCCCTAATAACCTTGGATCTATGTTTGTCTAAATACATGCAAAATTTGGTTTCCAAGGTTCATAATCCAATCTAGCATACATGGGGAACTTTAATCCTAGAATGATGGCTAGAATTACATACCTTGTAGTTGATTTTGATTCCTTGAAACCTTGTGAGCCTAGCACCCAAGTGTGATGCTTCAAATGTTTCACACAACAACAAATGCTTTTGGAATGACATTTGAGAAAATACTTACACTTGAAAAATTGGCCTAGCCCTCACTTCTCTTTTTGTGTAGCAGATTTTGGTGGAGGAGATGATCCTTATATAGAGTGACACATCTAGGGTTACACCATGTAAACCCTAATGTGTCATGGCTCTTCATTTCCATGACCCATGGGTTTGTAACTCCCATGGAGCATCCACAGAGCATCTTATGGGTTTAACCCAACTTGATAATCCATGGAGCCTCTTAGCCCACTATACAAGTTATGGATGATTTACATAATCAACCCATATATTGAATTAGTTATCTTTTGATCACTTAATTAATTCCAAATTAATTCTTCATCAATACTAATTAAATTATACTATTAATATATATATATATATATATATATATATATATATATATATATATATATATATATATATTAGAACATATAATATATTAATAAACCACAAGTGTTACTTCTCTCATTTAGTCTATGCAAATGCATGGTACCATGCAACCCAAATGGACCATGCCGGGTCGGGTCAAGTATATACCAGAAATAGTTATGGACTTAGACACCTTATCCAACAACCACAAGACCCAATAAGGCCCAAATATCCAAATTAGCCCCAAACCCATCACAGACCTAACCTTAGAAGGCCCAATGTCCTAAAGGGACCAAAATATCCAATGGTCAACCTTGGTCAAACTTCTAGTCAATTGTCCATGATCAAAAAGTCAACATTTCAAGGAAACTCAAACAGGCTGAGTACGCCATGCGTACTTAGTTGGTATGCCAAATGTACTCTTTCTGGGGCCAACACAGTGTACCTGATGGGTATGCCTAGCGTACTCCCCTGAACCCCATCCTACTCCATTAACCACGTAAGGACTTAAGTCCTTGCTCTAAACTCTCATATTTGATTCCTATGGATAACTTATCATGTAAACTTGGCAACGTTACTTGCATGCATTGTTTAATGGGGCTCTAGAGCTCAAAAGAGCTTAATAAAGGGTCTTAGCACATTCATGATTCCAAATACACCATAAAGTTTGTATTTTTATGCTTAAGGGACCCCTTAAATGTCTAGATCTACAAGATTAAGAATCTTAAACAATGTTAGCTCACAAGGACCAACCAAAAGGGACTAAAAGGGCTATAAACAAAATGAAAAGTAGATCTATATATGGAGTAGACAAGATATGGACTTTATACCTCAAATGTCACAAAGTAACGACGCTAAATCCGGATCTCTGAGCTCCTCTCCAAAAAATATGTCTTCAACCATCTTCTTCTCTTACACAAACCACCACAAACACTCTTCCAAGATCCAAAACTCACTCAAGGCACTCTAGGGTTTCAATATTAGGCTAAAGGGGGTGGAGGTTGATCTAAAATGTCCAGAGGAAAGATATAATGATGGTTATATAGGGGTAAAACCCTAAAATTAGGGTTTCTTGCCGAAGGGAGTATGCCCCACATACGCCTTAGTACGCTTGGCGTACTCAAAGAGAACATCTGACATGGCAATCCATTTGGATATAACTTCATTTGGATATAACTCCTATATTTTTGGTTTGTTTCCGACGAACTTTATATCCATGACAAGGTGACGAACAACCCTACACTTTTATCAACTCACCTTCGCCTTCAAACTTCCCGAACAAAAAACCAAAATTTATAAAGGCTTGGGCTGCCAAATTATTATTATACCCTTGGGCTCCGAAACACAATCGAACACTTAGATCACTTAGACTATAACAACCACATCCAAGAAGGACCAATTCCCTTCTTTCTCAAGGTCCTAAGCCTTATGATAACCAATAATCAGGATACAACCCCGAATAATGAAACGATTCAATATCGAGTACTACAACTCTCGCCCACTTAAATTAGATTTTTTCCTCGAATTTGCTCTTTACTAACACTCGACCACACCAAATAACTCGAACAACCGATCCACACTCTGATACGACTGAAGGAACAGATCACACATACAACAACATTCGAAACCTACTACGAAACCAGGCCTTAAAAAGGCTCTCACTTTCTTGCAATGGACAACTCTTCATATTTCAGATATTAACCCTTAAGGAATAATTATTACCACCTTAACCAAAATCCAAGATTCTGAAAACCGGTCTGACTCCCTGATAGACAGCCTGCTACAAAACACTAATAGATCAATTCCACATTGTACCCCAAGCTAATCAAACACTTCCAACCCCTGACTATCTTGTTGCTTCTACCGAAAACAAAATCACTGACCATTCATTGCTGTGGAACACTTTTACTTGACAGAAGGATCAGATAATCCTTTGTGTAGAAGACTCATCCTTGCACCGGATAGGCTCAAACGAGAGCTGTGCAGCAAGGTCCAATCATTTACTCTGAGATTATTTAATCCAAGCTACAAGTTACTTATCGTATTCTTCGAACAACAAGACGCGTAGCATATTCTCCGAATAACAAGTGAATCGACACACGAGTGACTTAGCAAGCTATAAGCGACTTAGCATATTCTTCGATATTATTTAATCCAATCCACAAGTGACTTAGCATATTCTCCGAATAACAAGCAAGTCCACACATGAGTCCCAAATCACTAACACCACCTTGAATCATCTTGTTATCCCCTAGCTGCTTTACAAAAGCAACCAAGACCTCCCTGGTCCTAACTTACCTGCACACTAACCGATTCATCGGATTTCCACCCGTTTGCTAAGTCAAATAGTCATACCCAGTCACACCATGCGACTTCCAAATGAAGGCCTCATCTGACAAGAGTTGTCCTAGCTATCTTGCCACTATGGCTCTAATAACCTTTCTGATCTAACCGATCATAATCCAGCGCCAAAACTAACGTCACCAAATCTAATGCTAAAAGTGAATGCTACATGACCATCTGTAGTCTTATATCACAACCAGCCTCATACAGTCCACCACTTCGTTGATCCCAAAAAATTATTGTGGCATGCCCACAGTTTCATATCCTCACCCACCCTCGTCTATATCCATCCAAAGGAATTTACAAGCAAAATCATAGATTTTTCCATGCTCACAAAGCTACTTATGAATTGGTGAATGCTATGGGCCACTCTACAATTACCACACTCCCATACTAGCTGGAAACCTAGTGAATTCTACGGGCCACCCTACCATCTTATAACACTTCAACACTACCTGCCAACCTAGTGAATGCTACGGGTCACCCTGCAGTCTTACAACACTTCAACAGTATCTTTCCATGGCCACCACCCATGGTCTTATCGCTCATCTACCAATCCATCCATACTCATCCGGAGTCGAACACACATCTCATTATACCCCAAATAGATGTTCGAGTCATGCTTCAAACCCCAAACCCTTAATCAGACAAGAATAAGAAGAGAGGCTCTAACGCAACCCTCAACCTGGATCCATCTATGTGCCTTCTTTCCAACCTAAAAAGACATCAACTAACTGTTGGAAGTCCCCAGAACTCCCAACTTAATTTTTTTTTAAAACTAGACGACCGCTTAAGTCGTCCTCCCTCCCTACGGGAATGTGAAACTCATCGTTGTTTCACACCTTATTCAGCTTCTGCAAATTTGAACGATTCTCCCCCACTTAGATTCGTTGAAGCTCTTCCAACCCACAAAATTTGATGGATTCCCCAACCCATCTTAACTCCTTATAATTCGAATCGTTGATGACCGACACTCACCAGATTTTAGTGTTCCATCACTAGCTAATCCCAATGACCACACAACTCTTGAACTCCAGATGAACACTCCCCTATATATCTACAAGTCTACCAACCCCAATCGCTACCTATGATACAACACCCAATCCTTATTCCCTTTTTACTGGTGACAAAAAATCATAAAAGTTATGCTAATACAACTAAACTTTAACCCCATTAAAGAACTAACCCACTAATCTAAATGTAAACCTTTGAAACAATACCCCTGAGCTGATACCATCATCGAATCAGAACAACAACTCAACACTAAAACCCGCTCCACTAAAGAATCTTTGCATGTAAGATGGCATATAAAAACTCTTGATAATATAACCCAGAAAAAAACAGAGAACTAAACCAAAGATAATGCTTACCTAAACCGATACAAAATCTCAAAGAAATATAAATAAATACAAAAACCAAGAAGACAAAAGATAACATACCCGCAATAGCACCTGCTAGAACTCCCGACTGGCACTGCAATGCTCGGCTCCTCTCTGTTAGGACTCCTACCCTACTCTCACGACCAACACATATATTAAAAGTAACTAGAGCAAGTACACTCACTGCTCCTCCCCTCAATATCGGGCAGTCGACCTTCTTGTGGCCTACTTGGTTGTAGTGAAAATATAACGGGCTTTTACCCTGAGGACGATCCCAGTTGACATGACCAACACTGCCACACTTTTTGCAGCTCATGCCCCAAGAATGGAAAATTCCATCGTGCTTCTTCCTACACGTGCTGCACTGACCTAGCCCTGTTGGCCCCTCAATTGATGATCTGAAGTCGTGTGTCTCTTTACCGTACCATCCATTGCCTGGACCTGATCTGGCCCCCTCTTCTCAGTTGCTCCAAATTGATCTCTTGATATCAGGCTCTAGAAATCATATCATGCAGGGTCTTGCACCCTAAGATACTCACGGACTCATTGATGTCCGGACTCAACATATCATGATACCTTACCTTCTTCATCTCCTCATTTGTTTCATACTTTGGAACCGACAAAGCCCTCTCCCAGAACTTGGCAGTGATCTTCGATATTGTCTCAGTATTCTAGTGAAGGTCCTGAAACTCCCTCGACAACTGCTGCACCTCGCTGGTGCAAACTCAGTCCTAAACTGGGTCACAAACTCATCCCAAATAATCTTCTCTAGGGCTTCTCCTCGCAAAGCGAAGTCTACCTCCTCCCACCAATCTTGGCCACTGTCTTTCAAAAGACAAGAAGCAAATCTGACCATTAACCCCTCGGGGTAGAAACTTGTCCGGAAAGCGTTAGCCATATCCGCTAACCATTTCCTACTATAATTGGGGTCCATCTACCTAAAGAACTCGGGAGCTCCACAATCTCGGAACTCATGGAAAAAAAGAGGGTGAGATTTAACAATAGCCATAACCTCAGCACGGAGTGCACCCAGATACTCATCCAGAATCTCCAAAATCCCCTCCTTGACCGTACTAAAGATCACAAGAGTTTGATCCAAAATATTACGGGTAATCTCTAAAGAAATGAACTCCTACATCTACTCTTTAATCGGCTCAGTAGTTGCACCTGAGATGGAACCAGAACCTGAACCTCGTTGACTGCTCATCCCCAACTAAAAACCAACATGAAAAAGATTAGAATATATCCAAGAATCCTGATCCCACAGGCTTCCTACATTCTCCAAGACTCTTCCTTAATCGAGTATGGATCATGTGCTTTCAGTAGTACGTACCCAATACTAACTTCCACACGTATCTATACTTTCCTCAAGAATCATCCGAAATCCTCTAAGTCACCTTCTCAAAATGATACTCCAAATCGCTAAACAGTGCAACTAAGCCCACAAAAGCACTTCTTAGGCTCTCCTAGGTTCCCGACTTCACCCTGCCCTCGGTTGCTGAATGACTCCCAACAATGTTAACTAACTACCTCTTGGGTATAGTGATATGCAACAAAGATCAAATAATCCTTCGAGTAAAAGACTCAACCCTAGAGCAGTTGGACTCAAACGAGAGCTGCACAATAGGGCCAAATCCGTCACTCTGAGATTCTTTAACCTATGCAACATGTGACTTAAGATATTCATTTAGTAGCTAATCCACATCAGTAATAGTCCCACAATGCACAAAGCAAGCAGCATTCGGGCAACAGAAAAATCTAACCAATGCATCAGTAATCAAGCTATTCTTTTCAATCATCATAAAACCATACCAGCATGTAATTCTAAAAGAGCAATTAATCAGGCATATAAATGCATCTCTCCTGGCATAAAATCTTGACCAGATCCTTAGCCCTAATCTTGCATGCAATTCTCATAATCATATAACATAATAAACATGTGTGGGTATTTTGGGAACCACTTACTTGAGCTCGGCTGATTGCACGTATCACACCCCCTTTTTTTATTAGAAACACCTTTTAATATATTTTCAAATCCTAAGTTTGAGTTCAGGCACACCCGAGAGTATGCATGAATCCCTCAAACCAAGGCTCTGAAACAAACTTATAGCGCCCCGAAAACTACAAGGTAAAAATTTCATTTTTAATATAACCAAAACTCCAATTCTCTTTTATTTAACATTTAGAAGTATATCATAATAAAATAGTTATCAGAGTACAATCCTAAAATCAGTAAGTTGCGAAAAACATGGGTGTACGCACTGCGATCAATCCGACCCCTTCCCTCCTGAACCGGAAGTAACAAAAATCATAAACAACAATTGTAAGCACAAAGCTTAGTGAGTTCCCCAAAATACCACATACCGTACATGTCATACATGCAATAGAAAGTGTTATGTGCTAACCATAGTGTTGTCATTTGCCACGAGCCGTATCATGGTCTTTACTTGTCAAGCCGGGGGCTAAGCATCATTGGTCTCACAGACAAGTGACGGTAGCCACCTCATGGTCTTTCATGCAAGAATAAGAAAGACAATTAGCATACAATCTACCACTAACTATCTACATAACTGCCAGCGTCCGAACCCTGGCCTTGCATATAGATTTACTAGGAGCCACCTCTGGATCATTCATTCAATTCTAAGGGCCACCCCTTAGTCCTTCAACAATACATAAGCCAATGGGGTCGGCATTGGTGCCTTCGACCCATAGATGCAGTGAAGAGATTCACCACAATCCAAGATAATCGAATACTTGAGCCACTGCTACCGAAATCCTCTCACCGATATCATCAAATAGTATTTCATCAATAATTGATTCTGATCCAACCAAAAATTCTATTCCAATAACCAAACCTTCTGGGTACATGTCTATTTTACCCTATTCCTTACTTTGCCAAAATCCAATAACAAATCCACTAGCGTCATAGTCCTAAATTCATTAAATGACACCACAACGCCGAATAAGGCCCAAATATTAAAATTAAGCCCAAACCCATCATAGACATAAACCGAGAAGGCTCATTGTCCTAAAAGGACCAAAATATTCAATGGTCTACCCTGGTCAAACTTTTGGTCAATGGTAAGCCTAGCGTACTCCCCTGAACCCAATCCAATGGCGTAGCTAAGAATTTTTTTTTAGGGTATGCCAAATAATTTACAAAATATAAACTACTAGCAAAATACTTCAAACAATAATAAAATGTAACAATGTATGCATTTTAAAGTAAAATTTTCATTTCAGTTGCACACGATGCTCTTTTACATCATTAAAATCATCTAAAATCGAGTCTAAACTAAAAATCTTAGCGATATCTTTCTCGATGTAAAGAACTAGACTATCAGCAATAAAATCATCGTCCATCTTGTTACGTAGTCTATTCTTCACAATTTTCATAGCAGAAAATGCACGCTCAGTAGTTGTAGTAGACACCGGAAGGGTCAACACAAGCCGAATCAATCTGTCAACAAGATAGTAATGACTTGCTTTTCCTATCTCTACCAAGCCTTGACATACTTCAACAATAGATGAAAACTTTCCCAAAAATGGATGGTCCTTCACATAAGCTTCAAAGTGCTTTAACTGAAATTTTAGAACATCTATTTCCTATTCTGTGAATTCAAGATAATAATATTTTTTTGCAATTTTGCAAATATAATCAGAATTGAAGCGTTTATATCCCTCCTTTAGATTCAAAGCAAGACTAAGTTCTAAAAGCTCTACAACTCTTTCAATGAACCTTGTATTAATTTCCTGTAACTGAAAATCAATAGTTTCATTAAATATATCAAAATGATAGTGATGCTGAATAGTAATATGACCTCCCTTCCTGTTGCTTCTCCTTTCAAAATATGGATCTTTGAATTCAGGAATGTCAATATCATGCTCCTTACAAAACTCAACAACATCATCAAGAAAAGTTGCCCATTCATTATCTCTAAGGGTTTCAATCAATTTCTTTGTATGGGAGACCATTGTGATGACACTTATGATGTCTTGAGATTTTTATTGTAAAGCTTGACAAAGAGTATCAGTAATTACCAAAATTTGTTTCATCATATGTAAAATGAAAACAAATTCAAAAGATGTCATTCTTTCAACGCGATACTAGCATCACCTTTGTTTTAAAATTAGAGCCTACTTATTTTATGTTTTCCAAAACCGTACAAAGTGGATTATACATCCGTATAAAACTACTAATAGAAGTAAAATGTGAGCTCCAACGAGTGTCTCCGGCATGCTTTAAAGTACCAATTTGATTAGCCCCTTTACCAGTATTAATTTCACCAGATTCTAACAACTCTGCAATTTCAGCAGCTTTAGAAGCTTGTAGCTCATCTTGGCGTTTATAAGAAGCACCCGACGCAAGTTCTCTAGCTGCTGCAACCAACGCAAGTTGTAACCGATGAGCCATACAATGTATATAATAAGCACATGGATAATCCTTAAGGAATAATGCTTGTAATCCCTTAAATTCACCATGCATGTTGCTAGATCCATCATACCCTTTTCCACGAAGATTCTCAACAACAAGCTCATAAGAAGTAAGAGTTTCACATATAGAAGAATACAAAGTGGAAGACGATGTATCTTTGACATGGACAAGATCAAAAAATCGTTCTTGTATGTAACCTTTCTTGTCAACATATCTATGAACAATGGCCATTTGTTCTTTCTTACTTTCATCACTTGCCTCATCCATGATTATTCAGTATTTAGAATCACAAATATCTTCAACCATCTTTTTTCTCACTTTCTCAACAAAAACTTGTAAAATTTCTTTCTGAACCTTAGGTGAAGTGTATTTCGCGTTGTCGGGTGCATTTTCTAAAACAACACTTGTAACCTCTTCATTGTAAGAAGTTGTGTGCTTGATTAACTCAATGAAGTTACCACAATTTTTTAATCAATTTTCTCGTCATGGCCCCTAAATGAAATCCCTTGAAATGAAAAAAAAACGAACAACATCTATTGATGTTTTCACCCTTAGCCTATTCTTTTCAATTTGATCAGCAGACTGTTTTTGCAGCACTTTATCAATATGTACTGATTGATTCATCAAAGTATCACAAAATCGCACAACATTATAATGCTGAGAGTTTGGTATATCTCCAATGTGTTTCAGAAATGAATAATGTTTCCCTTTAACTTTGTTCTAGTTTTTAAAACCATTGGTTGTAAATGCATCATGGGCATTATGGGTATTTGATTCTTCAAGAAAAATATAGCAATAAAAACAATATGCTCTATCTTTAATTTTAGAATACTCAAGCCAAGGAATTTTGGAATACCATTAAGATTGAAAACGTCGTGGGTGAGTTTTTGAACCGGATGGAGGATATTTAGGCAACACAGGTTGATGTGGCCCCGATCTTAAGTATGCTCGTCTGATTTCATCCTTCATATTGGCTGCATATTTCCATATAAGTAGACGTAGGCTAGGATCATGTTCAATAGAACAAAATGTAGGATTCTCAACCGTTGAAAATGGTGCAGGGCTCTTAGCCATTGAAGATGGTAGAGGGTTACTATCTTCTGGAGGTGCTTGAGGGTTCCCAACCGGTAATGATGATGATATCGAGTTTTTCTCTTCGCCTCTTGGTAAGACATTACACGTGAAAAATGAATCCAATCTTTTTTGTTTTGTTCCCATTATTCAACAAAATTCACTAATCACATAAAAACTCAATTACAAACGTAATCTTATATTTGTATACAAATCAAAGTTATATGTAATACAATAACACATAGTACAATTATTCATATAACTATTTCAGAGCAACAATTAACGACCTAATTTATACAATACATACGAATATACGATCAAAAGATAAAATCAATGCATACCTTAATGTTATATTGGACAGAACTAATTAAATTAAAAATTATATAAGATATAAATAAAACAAACTGATTAATTAAGATAAAATAGAAAAGAAAAAACAAAACAAACAAACAAACAAACAAACCTGGTGACGCTATGGAGATTAAACTTTGAAGTGTTTTAATTGCAATAAGAAATTGGAATGACTATGCAATACGTTTCAAAACCACAAACCTTATTTGATTGTAATGCACAAAGAGAAAAAGGAAAAATAAAATAAAATAAACAAACATAAAAGTTGTAGACGATGGGCCATTTTAGCCCAAAATTTGTTTTAAGTAAGGAAATTATATATATATATATATATATATATATATATATATATGTATGCTCAAGTTATCTAGGGTAGGCCATGGCCCACTCTTGCATCTAGTCAGCTCTGTCCTTGACCTTATCGTACTCCATTAAGCAAATCACTTAAGCCTTTGCTCCAAACTCTCAGATCTGATTCCTATGGATGACTTATCATCTAAAGTTGGCAACTTTACTTGCATACATGGCTTAATGGAGCTCTAGTTCCTAAAGAAGCTTAATAAAGGGTCTTAACACATGCATGAGTGCAAATACACCATAAAGTTTGCATTTTTATGCTTAAGGGACCCCTTAAATGTCTAGATCTACAAGATTATAATTTTGAAACAACCTTGGGTCACAAGGACCAACCAAAAGGGGCTAAAATGACCATAAACAAGCTCAAAAGAAGATCTATACAAGGAGTAGACAAGATATGGACTTTATACCTCAAAAGTCACGAAATGAAAGTCCTAAATCCATATCTCTAAGCTCCTCTCCAAACAATAAGTCTTCAACGTCCAACTTCTCTTACACAAACCACCACAAACACACTTCTAAGCTCCAAAATTCACTCAAAGCACTCTAGGGTTTCAATATTAGGCTAAAGGGGACGGAGGTTGATCCAAAATGTCCAGAGGAAAGATATAATGATGCTTATATAGTGCAAAACCCAAAATTAGTGTTTCTTGTTGAAGGGAGTACATCCCGCATACCCCTTAGTACACTCAGCATACTCAAAGAGAACTCGCGATATGGCAAGCCACTATGCCCAACGTACTTGGCGATGACTCCTTCATTGCAAATTTCTTTTTGACGAACTTTATATCCACAGAAAGGTGACGAGAAGCCCTACACTTCTATCAACTCAACTTCGCTTTAAAACATCCCGAACAAAAACCCAAATTTCATAAAGGCCCAAACTACCAAATTACGATTATACTCATGGGCTCCAAAAGACAATCGGACAATCGTATGACTTAGTCTATAACTCCCTCATCTAAGAAGGGCCAATTCCGTTCTTCCCTAAGGCCCTAAGCCTTATGATAACCAATAACGGGCTACGGCCGTGAATAATGAAACGTTTCAAAACAGATTGTTATAACTATATAAGCATGAAAGGCAGCTATGGCAAGCATTTGCCTGATAGACTTATCTTAATAACTTGTAAAATGGTCTCATCATAGTAAATCCATTAGATTTGAATAAAGCCCTTCGCGGCCTGTCGTGCCTTGAAAGTGGTTACCTTTCCGTCCATGTTTTTCTTCTTTTTGAAGATCCATTTGCACCCAACTATCTTTTGACCTGGTACATGATCAACCAAAATCCAAACTTGATTATCATACATGGACTTGATCTCGCTGTCTATTGTCTCTTCCCATTTAGCGGCCTCAAGGCTCGTTATTGGATCCTTGTAGTTACTTGGCTCATCCAAATTTACCAGTGTGCCATCATTGATAAGTGTGTGTCACCATCCAACATTATATGGAAACCATAAACAAATGTCGCATGCTAACCCTACTGGATTGATGAAGAGTTAATGAATTGTCAATGGGTTCAAAAGGAGTCTCATCATCTGGTTGAGAGCTAGTGTCTTCTAAGGTTCCTTCATTGGTTGAATTCTGAATCTCTTGAAGGTCAACTGCACTCCCACTAGTCCTCTTTGAATATGAGTTATCTGTCATGAAAGACTCTCCTTCAAGCTATAAAGACCAAGTTCTCACTAGGTATGTAGAACAAGTATCCAAAAGATATATTTTATATAATTTCACGTATTTATTTAAATCACCGATTATAATTTTATATAATTAAGAAATATAATAATTTATTTACAATAGGTTATTTAAAATAATTGATTGATAATTTTGAGTTTTTACTATTAAAATTTAATTGATTTTATAACTGTAGTTTCCACGATCTATAAACTAATACCTTAAATAAACAATAAAATATCATATTTATCATATCTAAAATCTAAATATCATATATACCTTAAATAAACATCAACAATATCATATTTACTCAAAATAAATAAATAAACATTATATAATCATTTTAAATTATTATGAGTTTACCATCTTATAAATATAAGTTTAGTAACAAATGAACAAAATACCTATTAACATAAAATACATATACTTTATTGAGCATCTCTCCATCTAAAAAAAGGATAAATTCGTTTAGAATGATTGATCGTTGTGAAGAAAATATGATTTCCCATTTGTTTATGTGGAACAATATAGAAAATAAAAAAGAATTGAAGATTAGCATTTAATTAAAACAAGTAGACATGATTTAACTTTTTCTAACAGGGAACAAAAATGTCTTCCTTGTGGTTTGCATACTTTTCCTTCGTCATATTTCCACGTCGCTTAAAACAACCATACATGATTTAACTTTTTTTTTTTTTTAAAGTGAAGGAAGTTATTATCAAAGATAAAAAGCTAGCAAGATCGACGACAATGGGTTGGAGGGTCGGTGCTGAGAAATTAAATATCCTCAAATGCCCAGAACGAACAAAAAAAAAAATAACACTTGTCGTTATTATAAGTTGTTATTTTGAAATAAATTTTTTTTTAATAAAATAATTAGGTCATGTGTTGCTGTCCACCCTCCCCACCCCCGACCCCCCTCAACGGTCTTGTTCTTGAGGTATCTTGGAGACATCGTACAAGAACTGTTGAACCAATATATTCATATGAACACCTCTAACCGATTCAATTGAAACCTTAATTTATCTTATCCAAACCCTTTCGGAGGTTTTTTTTTTTTTTTTTTTAAGAAAAGGATCCTTCATTTTTTAACATAACATCTTTGAAGAGAGTTTGTATACTGAAAAGAATGGATTTGATAAAGAGCAAGAAATGGAGATGGGTATACCAGTCCATCTATGATTTTTTTTTAGACTATTCTTATTTACAACCAAACTCAATTCATCTATCTATTAAAAAACTAATTTATTTTATTTCCATCTCTACAACCCAATTAAATCTGAATTTTCATTCTCATTAACAACCCAGCTAAATCAATTTTTTATTAATAAATACGACTTATAACTTTTTCTATTATATTATTTTTTTAAATAAATATTTCATATTGGAAGCAAATGATATATGAGAAAAAAACGAATGATCCCGTAGATAAAAATACAAACTTGGAAAAAGAAATCAATAGTTTAAAAAATATATTAAACGAAAGAATTCATTGGACGTGAAAGTATCTCTACTTATAAGTAAAAGTAAATTATAATTTTTTTATATAGTTTTAAAATTAGATAAATTATAGATTTTTGAAAAAATAAATATTATTCAAATAAGAATTGATCTTCAAATGAATTCACTTGGAGTGATTGTGAAGATATATAATAAAATATTCTACAACTAAAAGTTTCTGCACCAAACTCGTCGTTGGGGTTTTGTAAATTTATCAATTTTTTTATAATATTTGGGCCAACAGACTACAAAATTATTCATGGATGGGAGTAGTCTTACAAATAAAAAGATTTTAAATAATAAACAAATGATTAAAAGAATGTTTCAAATATTTTTTTTTGGCAAAATGTGATATTCTAAACGGTTATTAATTTATGGTATATATTATATGCGCCACATATGATATTTTGATATTTAGAGCTTAATAAAATTCTCCATTTAAAATGTTATTTTGATATTTTGATATTTATTTTTATAGCGTATATGGAATTCTCCATCTAAAATGTTATTTTGGTTTTTCTTTTTTTAATTTTTTTAGAATTCTTAAAAATCCAGTAAACCAATAAACTAATTTAAAACACAATACCAAACACCCTCTAATAAGTAATACAAAATTCAAACACGTTAAAATTGAGTCTTGCCATCAGAATTAGAATATCTTGAGTTTACATTTTAGGAATAGTAACCATATGCCACCTCATGGTTATTTTCTCTTCCATGGTCGGACCTAAGCGAGAAGATTATATGTTCTACTTTGTACGTTCTCTAATCGAAAAAAGCAACCCATTCGGTAAAAATAATAAAATCTATCTCTCAAGTTCATCAATGTACGTTACCGATCATTCTAAATACATCAACTGATTATGCTCTTATTTATTATTATTATTATTATTATTATTATTATTATTATTTTGCATTATTACTCTTTGAATGAAATCATTTATCATTTGTTAAAGTGCTTAAACCCTAAACAACTCATTTCGTTTATTTTTTATTATGCAATAAACTTTACTGGAATGTGGTCCTCATTTACCCAATAAAATGAATAGTATCAAAGAAGACAAGAATATTGAACAAACTAAACTAGATGTCCAACAGAGTTTCTCAAGTTCCTAACTTAAGTTAAAGCTGTTTACATAAATACTTGAATTATACACCTACTGCTGAAAGATTCTTAAAAAAGTCACATGCTATTGCTAGAATCATTTTTTTTTTAAAAAGAATAATAAAGTATCACCTTAATAAAAAGAAAAAGGAAAAAGACGTAACTGGCTTATAAAAGAATCTCGCACACTTTTCTAACTTATGCAAAAGAATAGACTTGTTTCCCTATATAAGTTGATCCTTTGATTCACTGCCAAGCAAAACGAAACCCACTCATTCCTGCTTCCAAACTTGTTCTACCCGTCACTGTGCGTCAAGATCCCAAATCCATAACCCACAGAAATTGTGCCACAATATATATAGCCACCTTAATACTACAAGATAATAGGACATCCATGAAAAAAATGGACAAATATCACGTCTCTATAAGCACTTTCAAGTTGTCAAAGGAGGTGGAATATCGAACACTGGTAAAGATTAATCGCTAAATATAGCTTCTTCGATTTTGTCTTCATTTTTTCTGGTTTTGACCTTTTCTATGTTTGTATTATCTTCTATGTGGATTACTCTAAATAAACTGATCAAACTGTTTAAATATTTGAGTTTTCAATTTATCTAACTTTACTAACTAATTGAAATACTATTACATACAAGTTTTTATGATGTCTTTTTTGTAACACTTGTAATAAGGTGTTGTTATTTTCATTTGGTGTTGTAATCAAAATTTGCATGGTCAAACTTCCAATTTTTTAAAATAGTTAGATGTAGCAACATGCTTAAATCTATTTCCGTTCTATTTTTTTGAACAACAAATTATTTTCTTCTCCTCGGCAATCTCCCTAAATAAACGTAATCAATTGTCTTTCTTTCTTGGAAAATTCCACACAAATATCTCTATGTCGCACAATACTGAGATCAGGCTAGGGATTGTAAATTTGAGCAACTGCAAAGATCCAACATATGTGAAGCAGTATTCATTCTGTTTTTCCTTTATCTGAAATATGTTAAAACAGACGCCAAAATCAGTTTAGAAGCTCACATATTCTGTTTTAAAATTTGGTGAAGTAATTTTAATAGACCAAAGCAAGCTTGCCATCCATATTATTGTGTGGTTTATGTTTTGAAAGAACTTAAAAAAGGTAAAATGTATTCAAACCATGATCCTAATGAAAAGCTGAAAGCATTTGACTTGAACATGAAAGTTTTAAAAAGGCTATAGGGATCCTATACGTAGAGCCATTCAAAAAATCCTATATATAGATTATAGAAGTAAGGTAACATTCTCAACCTCGAGTATCTTTACTTTAATATAACATCTCAAGAGCAACGCTAGGGTTTGGAATCATCACCCATTTAATTTTATATGTTGATATACGCCTTTCATATCATTTAAACAAGTTATTTTAGGTAAAAAGTTTATAACAAAACGTCAATCTTCTTCAAATTATCAGATCTTGGAACATTCTTCTTGTAACATTCACTATAGCTGCTGATTAATTAAAGTGTACTGCAGTTCTTTTGAATCCGTTGTATCTCATAATGATTTTATATTGGGGTATATATAGGTTTAATCAGAAGTCCACTTCATTTGGAACGTGATCAACTTACCTCTAAAGGTATGTAACTTTTATGAGTTTCAATTTACCAAGAATAACAACATTACTTTTATGCATAGGATGTGTGGCTTTTTGTCTATTTGTGGACGTGCTTTTTCAGTAATCCTGATACAACCACTGTCATATATGTGTTAGCGTATATTTTCAGATTGTTTCAAACATAGGTTTGTATATGTATTTTTGGCATACTTAGTGGTAGTTTATGTATCTCTCCTTCTATTAGGTTTAGTTTAATTCCCTAGTTCCAAATTATTGCGATTAAGAATTTAGTTGAATGGAAAATATGGCCATGGCTCATTTCCATCCCCTTCTTCACTTGATAACTTAATTAATCTTAGATATTGTTTACATGGTATCAGAAATCTATTAAGGTATATGTACTCGAAGCATCAATCACACTATATCATTGATTTCTATCTAGTTTCGGGTCAACGACCATCCAAATGATTCTTCAATATATGGCACCAATCAGGGCACACACTTTTGATTTCTGCTGTTCTCCGGTCCCTCAAGCACACAAATACTTGTATGATTTTCTGAAGAATATTGCGATTTTATACAATTGGATATGATTATATATTTCAGAATTATACTTACAGTGCACTACATTAGTCTACCCTCATTTGCACATCAATTCTCTTCCAAATTCATCATCCCCTTCACTATTACATCTTCTTCCACAACATTCCTAATCATCGTGCTCAAACTTAATCACCTACCCTGTTGGAGATCATATCAGACATAAACAATAACTGATAGTTGCATGAAATAGATGAAAAAGAAGGTTAAAGGGACAATCCAACTAGAGGAAAGAGATGCTTTTATGTGCAAGCCCTTTGACTCTTGTATTGCAAGAACCATGTACTGAAATTTCCTTGTAAAGCTTCGAAGAATCTTTGCTACAACCCTCTTGTCTTCAAGAGTTTCACCATTCAATCTCATTTAATTGAGTAAAACTATAACTTTGTTGTAGTAATCAGCAATTCACAACTAAGAGTTTGAAATATCACCACTTTGACTCTATCTTCTCCTAGATAAGTTTTGTATAACATATCCTAGGCCTCTTTGGATGTTTGGAAATTTGAGATTCTCTCAAGAATGTGGTCATCCATGCCTGATAGATGATAAATAATGTTTTTCTGTCCTTCCTCTTCATTTCTTTATCTTCACGAATTTGCTGTAAACTTGTATCATCAGTTTGTTCTGGTTCTTCAAATCCATTCTCGATGATGTCCAAAGATCCTGAGACTCGAAAACTATCCTCATCTGAATGCCCCAAATATGACAATTCTTTCCTCTAATTTTTGGAAGTTGAGTTTGATATATATCATTTTGAGAAGCCATAGAATAGATTTATTTTTTTCAATTTCTCCTTAAGATTCTTCCGTGTTGTTCTCACTCAATCTTCAATCTTGAACCGAAACCGAAATGGCTCAGATACCACTTTCTTAGAATCAAATCAAATAAAATGCATAATTTGTAGGAAAGATTTAATGGACTTATGAACAAGATAGGTTTGTGTACAAAAAAATAAAGATTTCTTATTGTATCCATTTGTATTGTACTTGTACAAGAACCAATCTCTTCATAAGTTCATTAAATATCTCCTGCAAATTAAGTGTTTTATTTGATTTTTGTTCAACATTCCAACAACCATGTGTTTAATTTCAATCATCCATCCACTACGTTTTGTGTTCAAATACGTAAACTTTATGGTTGTATTCCTGATATTGTTGTTATCACTATTTGTTGAATATGCTCCGAACCATATGCATGCATGGGATTGTTGGAGGATATATTAGGGTGATGTTGGAAAAACGAATTCCATGTGGATCGTCTCTGTTTAATTTCCGAACTGATATTCTCACCCTATGTCTGAGTTACAAGAAATCAAGTCTAAGGTAATCCAAAAGGAAACTTGTGTATCTAGGCACACAAACACAAGTCAAATCACTATAGAATTATGAGTTCGTTCAAGAAGAAGAAGAATAGCTAAGAAGGGTTCTACCTACGGTTCAAAAGAGGAGCCATATATAGGCATCATAGATTAAGGTTTTATCTTCTAAATTAGTTAAAGAAATCTCGAAATTAATGGCACAATCAATGTTTTCCAAAACTGACAAAATTTTGTCAATCCTACCAAAATCACCCATTAGAATTCGGATTTTCCATAATATAATTAATAATTCAAATTTCCGAAGAAGTTTTGGAGCACTGCCCTAAACACCGCGGTGGGTCTGCGCCATTAAACTCTATATTTCATTCGTACCGACTTATAATTCGATCTTATATATGCATGCATTCCGCATTCTGCAAAAGATATAATATAAAGTACAAACGATAAATCCTTTAGCTCACATGTCAGTTCCAATTACATAAAATTCCATGTGACACAAAAATCACAAACAATCATCCCCCATTTTAGTGTAACGCATGAATAAACATAAAATTATCTAAACGAACCAAACAAGTACAATAATGAAAATGTCGACACGATTGAATTCACATTTTAGTATCAAACAATTCAAATACTAGAGAATCAATGTGTTCTAAGAAGTGAACCCTTCAACCTAACCAAATACCTTCAACTAAAAATACTTACTGGTTTAGTGAAATAGAACTTGACACTATTATAAAGTTGTGTGTCTTAACCCTCTCATAATTTTATCAAGGCGAACCCCCTAACCTATTAAAATGCGGCTACACTTCACAATCACATAGGTAATTCATTTACTTCATTTATTTGTATACACATTTTATCAAAATGAATTATTAATAAGTTAAACTTCAACTTGGTCAACTGTACAACCGAACATATAACTGTGATGTATGCTTTATGTGTTCCAATCTATAAGTGTGAGCTTTCCATGTTGACTTCAACTCCTAATGTCATATTAGAAGGGAATTTGGTGTCTCGCCATTATAGAATTTAATGAACGTTAATCCCATCTTAGTAATAGACTTATGTACTAAGTTTCTTGTCAAACCTTTAGTCAAGTTATCTGCTAAATTTTGTAGCGATTTTACAAACTCAACCGAAACCACGCCATTCATAATTAGTAAAATAGGAAACTTGAGCAATAGGAATTCTAGTGATAGACAATAATTTCAAACTTGAATCCATAGGAGTGCTTACAGGAGAGCAATCACTAACGTTGAATCGGTTGAGAATTTTATCTATATAATGACTTTTAGTCATTACTAAGCCCTTTTTCACCCTATTAATTCTTCTACCAAGAATTACACCAGCCTCTCCGAAGTCTTACATGGAGATTTTAGATGAAAACAATTGATTTGTTTCATCTATTTGATCTTGGTCAGTATCAAAAATCAACATGACATCTACATACAAACAAATGATCACACCTGCATGAACAACATCATTAAATCTTCTATAAAAAAAAATTTGTGACATTGGTTTAACATGAAATTAGATGACAAAATCACCTCATCAAACATTTTATGTCATTGTTTGTGTGTTTGTTTCAACCAATACAAATGTTTTTCCAATTTACATACCATATGCTCTTTACCCGGCATAACAAAGCCTTCTGGTTGTTTCATGTAAACTTCTTCAGCAAGTTGACCATTTAAAAAGGTTTTTTAACATCCATTTGATGGACAATAGCATTGTGGACACTTTCCAATGCAATAAAAAATCTAATGGTAGAAATACTCACAACCGGAGCATAAATATCAAAACAGTCAACACCAGGTTTTAACCGAAAATCTTGAATGACCAACAAGGCTTTGTACTTACGATAGTCCCAGTTACATTCATTTTCTTTTTGAGTATCCATTTGCAACCAAGTAGTTTATAACTTGGAGGAAAATCATACAACACTCAAGTGTTGTTCTCAATATTTGATGACATTTTTTATTTAATTGCTTACTTCCAAAAAACATCTTGAGGCTTCATTCCCTCTTGATAAGTCTTAAAATCATTTTCAATACTATAACAATAAGAGTATTGAATACCAAGTTCGTCCATTGAACCATCCCCCAAGTATAGTTGGAAGTCGGAACATAAATCTTACAATTTGACCCCTTTTGTTACTACGAAGCTCTCGTGTTTCTGGTAAAACAACACCGTCTTGACTTTCTGGATTTTGCATTTATTAGCACCAAAATTTAGATCCTTGGGCCTTTTAATTGATGCAAGACGCATTTCATCAAAATTTCCATCTCGTGACTCGATAACGGTGTTGACTGGTACTGAATCATTAGGTTATATTAGGTAAAACATATATGCCTTGGAATATTCAGCATAACCAATGAATACGCAACTTATTCCATGCTCTCCAAAAGTTTTTCTTTTCGGCTTGGTGATTTTTACAACTATCCGACATCCCAAAACCGAAAAGAGCTCAAATCGGCTTTTCCTTCAACCAAAGTTCATATGGGACTATTTTGTTCATTTTATTTCGAACCCTGTTAAAAAAATAGTAGGTTGTTAACCCGGTCTCTCCCCATAATCCCTTACTTAACCTCAAGTAAGAAAGAATGAAGTTTACGATTTCTTTTAAAACTTGCTTTTTGCATTCGACAATTCCATTTTTTTGGGGAAGTATGGTGTTATGGTTTCATGAATGATATTCACTGGTTGGAAGTATATGTGATCCATATATTCACCTCCTTAATCATTCTAATACATTTAACTGGATTGTCCAGTTGCAATTCCATGTCAGTTTTGTATATTTTAAAATTTTCGAATGCTTCATTTTTAGCATTAAGCAAATACACATAGCAATACCAAGTACATCCATCAATGAATGTGGACATCTACTTTTTCTTTCATAAAGATGGAGTTGACTAGAAATCACACAAATCGTTGTGTACAATTTCCAAAGTAGTTGATTTTCTAGTAACATATTGAATAGGTTTTTTGTAACTTTTGTTAGCATGCATCTTTTATATTTTTTTTCAGATTCATGTAAAAGGGTGGAATATGACCATCCTTTGACATTTCATGCATCCTTCTAAAATTGATATGACTCAATGTGGCATGCCAAAGCATAGATTCATCAATTTTAGAAAAAGATGATGACGAAACAAAAGCAGGATTTCAAATAGGTGACAATTTATTAATAACATTCAAACAAAACATCCTATTATTCTAATATCCAAAACCAATAAACAATCTACCTCCAAATAGAATATACCAACGTTTTATAAACATCATAATTCAAACATGTACCACTACAACATCTGTTTTGAATCTCAGGAACAAACAAAACATCAAAAAGTCTAACAGTCTTTCCATAAGTAAATTCAAGATTAATGACACCGATACCACAAATAGATTTGAAAGAATCGTCTCCTATATGTAACACATATCTATCTTTAAGCGATGATAAAGTTTCAAACAACCGTTCATGCTTGCATACATGCGTTGTTGCACCATAGTCGATCCACTAAGCAACATCATCATCATGTGCATAGCGTGATTAAGAATAAACGAAACTTGATAAATGTAATGCTATTCAGGATTATCAAAGTTAGTTAAAAAATGACCTCCTTTAAATTGGTCCTTAGACATGCTTCCACTTCTATTGGTTCCACTATTTCCAGCACCATTGTTCCAATATTCACATGACAAACACGCTTGTAATGACCTTCTTCGACATACCTCCAACAAACTAGTTCCTTTTTTTATTGGAATTATTTGGGACAACTTCTTGCTTGTGTTTGTCGTGTCCTTTGTTGTTCCTTTTCGTGGTTTGTTTTCGACCACATGAAAGGACGACTGCCTAGATTGAACTTTGCCTTTTTTTTCACTCTCTTGTGCATGAAGGGATTCTTCAATATGCAAATGAGTACCAAGTTGAACCATAGAAAGTTCCTCCTTTTGATGTTTCATATTATTTTTGAAGTCTTTCCATAATGGTGGAAGTTTATCAATTACACATGACACATAAATGGTTTTATCCATATTCATGTTGTGTAGTTTGAATTGACCCAAAATGTGAAGGAGTTCGTTGTATTGTTCAATGATAGATCTTGAATCAACCATTTTATAGTCATTAAAATCATTAAGCAGAAACTACTTGCTAGAAGCATCCTCAACCATGTATTTTGATTCTACAGTGTCCCGTAACTCCTTTGCACTTTTAGCCTCACTATGGACATGGAATAAGGAATCATCCATACCATTCATTATATGAACTCTGTAGATGTAGTCATCGTTGTCCCACTTTCTTCTTCCCTTAGTTTCTTCCAAAGTCTCATTCTCCACCATTCCTTGTCTTGGACTACTCAATACATACGCAACCTTCAGTGTGGTCATCATGAGCAAGACTTTTTTTCTTCCAGCGCCTGAAATCATTGACTTAAAACATTTCAAGTTTCATGAACTTGGTGTTCAACTTACGAATTGATTCTGCCATCTCCAACTTACAAGAATATTATTTCGATTGTTGAAGGATATATTAAGGTAACGGTGGAAAAATGGATTCCTTGGGGATCGTGTAGATTCACTTTCCGAACTAATATTTCCACCCTATCCCTGGGTTATAGAAAATACAGTATAGGATAATCCAAAAGGACATTTGTGTATGTAGGAAAATAAAAACAATCCAAATCGCCAGAGAAATCTGAGTTCATTCAAGAAAAAGAATAGCTAACAAGCGTTCTACCTAATTCTCAAAATAGGAATCGTATATATGCATGGCATATTAGGATTTTATCTTCTGAATTAGTTAGGAAAATCTCAAAATTAATTGCATAGTCAATGGTTTCAAAAACTGATAAAAATTTTCAATCCTATAATAATTGCCTACTAGAATTCGACTTTTTCCTAATGTAACTAATTCAAATTTCCGAAGACCATTGGGGTACTCCCACAAACCCCACGGGGGCGCTATGCCTCAACATCATGAGACATGGAAATATGCCAATCTCAATGTTCAAGATTATGTTTCATGACAGAGACTTTTGTCTATAACAAACTACATTATTAATCCATTATCAATTCAGTCACAATTTCCAAAAATGGTAACTTTGCGAAAAAGACCTCAAGTATGACAAAAATGTAGAAGAAATCAACAAATCATGAAGTCTTCATTGTTCTTATAATCTAGGATCTAGAATGTGAGACATTACATCCAAACAACATCAGCCAAGAGGCAATTTTACGTCCCTAAGTATCCAAAACTCCAAGGCAAATTTCCCATCTTTGAGCTTAAAAACACACCCCAAAAATCTTCAATAAGTCCAAACCCTTCATAAAAACGAACCATTTGGGAAAATATAATCTGAATCACTTCATAAACAATTTCCCTAAAAGGTTACATCGCTCTTTAATCATAAATGATCATTCGCCAAATATGAATATCCAAAAACGTTTGATTTCGAATACCCATATAATAATCTCTCCCCTTTTTATAATAAAAATATGATTGTGAAACTCCAAATGGGAATGCAAAAGTTCTTAATGTGGATTTGGCAATAAAATCCACCCTAATACCCAGCACTCTTATCTGTCTGACTCTTTGCCTCAGAGCTTCATGAAAGTGGAGTTCCTAAGACTCCCAAAAATACGCTAGAAAATCGGGCCTTGAGAGTGATGTAAGATCCCATGGAGGATGAAAAATGTGAAATTAAGAATCAATTCATAGTTGATAAGACCCGCTCTAACATTTAAGCACAATTGGTATATATAATGGAGTAGTAAAAAAAATATAGAAGCATATGTTTTCTTACTACAATACTCTCTCTCTCTCTCTCTCTCTCTCAAGCTACACTACTCATCAATATAATGAGAGCTCTCTGAAACATATATAATGAATACTATACAAGTATTTAAAGGCTAGCTCCACCCATAACCTATAAAAAATAATGGAAAGCCTAAGATACCATCCAATGAAGAGCTTCGCACCCTAATATTCTCCCCCCAAACCTTGGAATGGATTACCCATCTTCAGTTTCCAAAAATTGCAACATTGCAAAAAAGACCTCAAGCGTGACAAAAATGTAGAAGCAATAAACAAATTTTCAAGTCTTTAATGATCTTTTAATATCTTTGTGGTAGCAGGCCATGCTTATTTTCTTTTGCTATTGAATCTGCTATTGAAGGAGTAAGTTGTGGCCTTAGCATTCTTTTGCCCAGGAGTGGGTGCAGGAGTGGGTGCTGACACCTTTGTATCGCTACAATAGATGACGCCATTTCATTTATTCATAAACTTGTATGCAGTCAATGAAGTGCATCACTCGATTCTACTGCTTAAGATGTCCCTCTTTGTACCTACTTGAGTTAGCATAAGCGGCTCGTAAGACCAAGGAGTCTAGTTTGCGTGGCTTTCGGGTTATGTCTACTAGAATAACAACTCGTAGTCTCTTTCTTCCTTTTGACTGACTAATATCTTTGAATAAGGGCTTTCGCTATCCCCACAATCATTTAGTCTCGTGGGTCTATCTCATATTCGCAGAAGAAGGAACTTGCTTATTGCCATGTCGGAAGTGTAATTCCTACGCCCTTGCTAATTACCAAGAACTTTTTTGCCACTAGTGGCGAAGAATAATTTCACCATAAAAATTTTTCATGGTATTAAAGCCAACAAACAAGAGAATTAGGGTGCTAAAATAGAAAGATAAATTTTGTAAAGAAAGAAAAGAGAAGGCTTAAAATCAAATCCATCTTAATATGAAACTTTGATGACACGTCTACGTTTATTTGTTGTCTACTTGTTGGGTATTACCTTTCTTGGAGCCTGTTCTCACTCACACATCAAGCCCTACTCATATTCTAAAGGCGCTACTTCAATTCAAGCGCAAGCCCCCTTCTATTGCATAACCTAAAAACAAGGAAATAAGTCCCTCGCCCTACCGGTGATAGACTTCATATGAGAAAATGGTTCCATTCCCTCTGTCCGGAGGGCTTTCGCTTTATATAGAAGCCCCTCAGCACTCGTACAATAAAAAAAATGGAAATTGAATTCAATGATTGAGATAGCGACAAGTTAAAGCTGAGAGGACGCACCCATTCCTGAAATCCACATTAAACGAGCCTTTCGAACTAGTATTTTTTGTAAACTTCAAACGAAATCCCACTTTAGAGTGGGAGACCCTAAGGCACTCTCTTTTTTATGATCGATCAGTATGATTGTCTCTCCTCTTCTGGCGGCTTTTTGTCATGTCTATAGCTAGTTGCCTTGGTTGCATTGTCTTTGCATTTAGCCCCCCCCCCCCCCCGCCGCTTCCCCCTGTTCTAGAATGTGATACATCACAATCCAAAGAAACAAGAGCGAAGAGGCAATTGTAGGTCCTTGGGTATCTAAAACTCCAAGGCAAATTAGCCACCCTTGACCTTAAAAATACGCACCAAAAATCTTCAATAAGTCAAACCCTTCATAAAAACAAACCATTTTGGAAAATTGAATCTGAATCACTTCATAAACAATCTCCCTTCAAGGTCATATTGCTCTTCTTTCATAAATGTTCATTCGGAAATATGAATATCCAAAAACTTTCGATTTCGAATACCCATATCATAATCTCTCCCCCCTTTTATAATCAAAATATGATTATAAAATTCCAAATGGGAATGAGAATGTGCCTAATGTGGAGTTGGCAATAAAATCCTCCCCCCCCCCTTCCCAGATTTGAGACAAATAACTTGAAGCTTCGAGACCATAACACACAAAAAATATGACAATTTATGTAATCTTGACTTCTCGGACAACTTTTACATTAAAAATAAACAAAACATGTTTATGCTGTTGTAAAAATGTTTTACAAAAAATAACAATCTTGAAATCCCCCCAAAAAATCTCCAAAATGTGAAAAGATTTTGGTTTCTAGGTAAAAGGTGTCACATTTTTGAAAATTCAGGGACGATTTATGTATCTTGTGTGTCCTTATTCCCCAAATTAGATCAGATGCAAAAGAACGAATGAGAATAACTAATAAATCCAAACCACAATAAACAAGTGTGAGGAACCCACTTCCCATGGAACTATATAGGATTCCCATTCGACCATTCACTTCCTATCGATCCACTTACTTCCCATCGAAAATATGTTTTCGTTCTCAAGCCTTCAAACCCAATAACGAATGAATAACTTCCTAATTGACCTTCCAAAAAAAAAACTACATCAATAAAAATTGAACCACTAGCAAAGTCATAACTTCCCAATTGAGAATCAAAAATTCGTTATCCAGCCATATGCTACCAACCATTTGACCACTCGCTCTTAGTCCTTAGACTTTAGCTATCTTCTCAATCAACTTCCAAATTGATATTGGTTATACCATGGAACCACAATTGAATGAAAAACCTCGACTCGAGTCTATATACCAGTCATATGCAAACTCAAATTTTTTTTATAATTCAAACACATCAATAGCGGATCGCAATTGTCAAACCAATTAGCGAAAATCAACGTCCACCCCTTCTCTGTCGAAAACCAATATTCACAAACCAAAATCCCATTATCACCACTTCCTGGATCATAACGGAAATGCACTGTTAAAATCCTAAACTTCAACTTGAACCCACTAGCAAGGCCAATCTTTCATCTTTCATTCTATATCAAGCCCTTAAATCACAAATCCAAAATTATTTCTCCATTGAAGAGGAAACATTTAACCAGCATCAATTTCAAATTAGCCCTTCGTTATGATTAGAAAACATACATCTATAAAGGTAGCTTCCATTTGCAAAACACACACCCAAATCACAACATTTCGTTTCAGTTCATCTTCCTCTTTTGTTTCTAGATAAACAATAATGCAAACTATGACTTTGCCTATTTGACTCAAAAAACTGATATCGAGAAACACCAAGTGAATTTCATCCAAATCAATTTTTATATCAAAATATCTATTCAATTAAATTCGTCTTTTTCATCGTTTGTTCTACACCATATATCATTAGCTAATCATTTTCTGAAATTTCTCACCGAATCAATTTAATCACAAGATTCGATTCCCTCATCCAAACATCAATTCAAACCATATGGAGCAAAAGAATACCAATTAATCGATTAAATTTCAAAATACAGGAATAGATGAGACTGAATAAAAATACATTCAAGATATAATCAATTGATGAACTCGATCAAGGAATGAAACAACAAGAATTAGAATCAAATCAATGTTTACGAGCGAGAAGAAGAAAATAATTTTGATTCAAAGATCAAATCATTTGCTCGATCCAAAAGAAATAGTTCATGCCTTAATCACTTTGATGCACGAACAAATCTAAGCAGGTGATTGGGATAATTTTGGGCCAATAAAAATCAAGATGAATAGTATTGATCATGAGATTTGGGCTAAATAAAGGAAATGTTATTAGGGTAAATAGATCTATCGGAGAGACTCACAAAATATTTTGAATCTTTAATTTGATTACAAATGAAAGTTGCCATCTAGGATCATTGGTCTTGAAAAATTTGTTAACTATTAAAGATTAAGCACTGATACCACATGTAAGATCTCATAGAAGATGACAAATGTGAAATTAAGAATCAATGTATCAACAATTAGACCTAATATAATGTTTAAGCACAATTTGTATAGACAATGGAATAGTATAAAAATGTAGAAGCATGTGCTTGCTTACTACAATACTCTCTCTCTATATATACATTGTCAGCTCTCTCAAACCTATATAACGAATATTGTATATGTATTTATAGGTTAGTTATCAAATAAAGTAAATCCTAAGACATCATCCAATGAAGAGCTTTGCACCCTAATAATAGAATTAAGAGAGATTGGATGGTGTGGGAATGGAAGAAGAAATGACCGATATCTATAATGAAAAAACAGAGAGCACACAGTGCACAGACCAACTACGCCCCACACTTCTCATCGGGAGTGTTGACACGTGTCGCAATTTTGGTGGTGTATTAGGGTGCGCCGCACAAGCTGCCAACGTGTGCGACTACAGGCGTTATAATTTTTTTTCATAAAAATTGCATAATTTCCCTGTATGAGCTTTGTTTTGGATGCATTTTATGTCCATGCGTAGCTTTCAGCGATATATACAACTTTCGTTTAGACTCCATCAGCTGATTTTCACTTTATTTTTAAAGTTATATTTTTATAGGCTTAAACAATGAAAGTCGATGTAAAAAACATAACTCTCTCATACGATATCGGTTCTTGAGTATCTTTATATCCACAAATAGGTATGGATGAGATTTTTGACTCTCGTTTAGATTGTTTTTCCTAACAATCAACTGATCTTAATTTAAGTTTCTATTTCTTACACTATTACACTGAAACTTTTAAAAATCACAACTTCCTCATAAGAAGTCATATTTGGGTGTTTTTTATATGTACGACTTCGCTTTTACGACTACTACAACATTTGTCAAGAATATCTATCATAAATAGTCCTTTATCAAAATGTATTTTTTATGTAATTAGTCATTTAAACTGCAAGGTGAAAATGGTGTGTTACACAAAAAGGAAACCTTTTGAAGCACATTCATGACTACAAACAACAAACATTTCTTCCAACTGCCGATCCAATTCCAGATGTCCACCAACAATCATTCTATAAGGCTCCAAATCTTAGGTAGAAATATAAATAGATCATTAACATTTGACTATCGATTCAAAACTCCTAATGTGGAGAAGATTTCATAATCACTCACAATAGAGCAGACTGAAACTTGGTGGGATCAAAACCAATACCATCAAGGAGACTCTCACTATAATCCTCGACATACGACTAACCAACCACCTCTAACACATGAGATGACATAGATACCCTAAATCCCAATTAGCATTGACACACAAAATCTTACTTATCAATTTTTGCAAACAACAGAACAACTGTCGGACCTTAAACTATTGAGGTTACCCCCCCCCCCCCCCCACTTAATTACCAAATTGACAGAAGCTAAATCTGGAAAATTTGGACAACCAATGACGATACCCTACTAACTCACAAAATTTTCTAATGAAGAATATCCAAATAATCACATCCTTAGTACAAAGAACTCGACAAAGAATCACATCCTTACTCACTTCTACTACTTCATGATATACCCCCCCCCCCCCCCCGAACGATTCAGTTGTTCATGATAGACGGCATAGATAAGTAAGTAGTATGGACCAAAATATACTAGTCATAACTCATTAAAAGGGTGCTCTCAACCACCCATTTACTCACACCCTTATGATGATAGCTACCATAACATTTTGCAAAGAAGGCACACACTTTGTCCTCTAAAGCCGATTAACAATTTCCAAAACTTGTCCCAAATAACTGATCGTTATTATGATCTAACCAAGCTCATTAAACCAAAAACACCCTCGTAGTTACCTAGCTGCTTTCCTTCGGTAGTACATTGCACTACCAAGGGAACTACTGGCTAGAGTGAGTCGCTTCTCCAACAAATCCTATATTGCAAGGACAATATATGCATCCATGAAGCCAATAGCCCTCTCAGGTACCCGAGTTGTACCTATAATCTAATCAACTTTTTCCTTCCATTTGACGCTTGGATGACAGTCCAGCAAACCCTAGAGAGATATACAGTGAAAACTTTGTAACAAGGAGCCATCCGATGATAAATTGTCTTCCATCTTTTTTCGAATCCATAAACTTGATTTTAAATAGCCCCGAATACTCGAATTGTAGATTTTTTTGACAAATAAAGTTGAAGCGGATAGTCAAACTGTAACTCGAATTCTAATCAAAATACCAGTTCTACCCCACTTAGGGTTCAAAGTGCCACTAATTCTCGCCTACAATATAATAGCCCTGAACCCGCTCAATTAATACTTTAAATCATCGATTTTCTAGGACCATACATATAATAGAATCATAAATCCCTCTGAATAATTAACTCAGTACTAGAATCATATCAGATAAGAATAGACTATACGGCTAAGCCAAAAATTTGGAGTCTATGTAAACCCAATTTTGCATGGTGAAGCATGGTTCTTTCACAACTAAAATAACACTTGAATGTTTCTAACATTTCCATGCTTCCAAAGCAACATGAAACTATTTCCATTCAATAAGAATCTAGTTGTATATCTTGCTTATGAGTCAACAAGCTAAGATCGGAAGTGAGTGGATCGGAATATAACAAGCACCATAACCCAATCGAAATACATTGGTCATGATGACGTATCCTTGGTCTCACACCATTCTTTAGATTAATAAGAGGCAACGTTTGTTGATGTGCTTTGGCTATTTTACGAAGTAGAATACACCTCCTTCTCCTTTTACTTACCGATGTAATCATCCACTTATCCAAGAAAGAAACACCCTGTTAAAGACACATCACAACTCTTTAAAGTAATTTCCCACATATATCCTCACAACCGCGACTTCCTTGTCCTACCAAGAACATCAATAGTCACAAAATTCTTTACTAATATTGTTTCTTGATTCAATACTTGGCCATAAATTCCTTGTTGGACATCCAGTCCAAACTCTCTAGTTTCATGTGCACAATCTTCCTTAGAGGCACCACTCCTTCCTCAAGTGAGCCGAAGAGTTGACTTGCGATATGGTCTTCACATTTTCTGCCAAACTATCTGCATATTCACATGTCCACGTTTCTTCACTGATAGGTGTAAATGATCCACAAAAATTCATACTTTTTTTCCTCAAGGCTGAAACTATTGCGAAAGAATGTTTTCCCTATCAGCTACCTATTGACTGATAAGAGTCTATTTTCTTCCCATCTCCCTGGGATATTGAAATAACTACGTCACAGCAAGTGACACGTCTAGCCATTGGCTAATCAGTACTAACAAAATCTGCAATCCTCATGCCGATCATTTCGATTTCTATGTTATTGAGTCTCACAACATGAGCTAAGACTTGAACTAGGTCCACCCTACCTCAAAAACAAATCGCTTGAACATGTTTGCATCACCCAAACCCAAATCCTCAGGTACCTAGGTTTGAAACAATACTGTAATCCTTCACATCGTGACTTTCCATAATCATACGATCGATAGGTAGAGTTATATCAAATTGTCTAATCATTTACAAGTTCCTTAGGAACGTGTTCGACTCTTCCTGGTCCTCGTACCAATCTTGTGCTTCCAGTAGTATGGGCATATATAACCTTCCATTCCTATCCGTGATCATACCAAGTATTATATCACAGTTTGCAAGTCACTATTTACTAACAACATTCTATATACATATTCATGTGCTCGAATGAGAATGCATTAAAATAATCTTTGTCAACTCTCATTCTAAGATTCTTCTCACACATATGCCTACACTAACACACTCTAATAGTTTTCCTAGATCACTAGGAATCCCAATCTATCCTGTTATCCCAAGGTGAAAGAAACTTCTATCAACATTAATGAACTATGTTATGAACACTAACTATATTCAACTAGAATTAGGCAATCCTTAGACTGAGAGATCCAACATTACAACGGTTGGAATCCAAAAAGAGATGCACAACAAAGGCTAGACCTAACAAGATAAGACTATCTATTTCTAGGGGAATACAATTCGAACTCATTCACTTAACATTTAATTAATACAAATATAAATTTCCAACACCAAGTAAGCTAACAGTTAAGCAACTAATCTTATAGGAAATTCCCGCACCCTACTTATGCAAAGATCCTTAATCTGACCACTAACATGTATAATCATGGAAGACATTGTACAAGCTGTCTAATGGAACTAATTAGATCTTAATATATAAGCATGTACTAATTTGCATATAATCATCAAATAAGGCATACAAGCCTACTTCATCACAAAAGTGCCATATTCTTTCGATAATCATGACTAACTAACCTTCCTCAAGGCATATGACATTTCCTCACACTTATATTTTCAAAACTAGTCCCATTTACTTAATTTTTTTTGTTTAGAAAACAAATTCATGTCTGAAAGGTTGTAGTGATTTTAGTCTAAGCACACTAAGGAGTATGTTTAATTCTCTCACCCACGGGTCTGATACCAAAGGGTTTATGTATAAGCAATTATAAATCATAAGATCATCTTTGCACGTCATATCAACATAATTGTGGTAAAATGTGAAAGCTAAGTCTAGTTTTGAAAACCATGATGTAACATAGAATGTATAAACTATTTGGCATGTCCCTTCAAACTAGAAAGACCTACAACTAAACACATAGAGTAGTAATTGTATGCCTAAAGGTTAGTGAGTAATCACAATGCTCTCCCATTATACATATCATATGCAATAACAATTCGGTACATTATACCATATAACATATGCTAGCATACTCTTAACGATTATGTCTAGAACTTCCCTCCAAGAGGTTAATCTATAGAACATAGATCATCTCATCACACTTCCGTATAAGAGGCTATTGGTGATCAACATACTACCACAGTACAACTAGAACATCCCTCGGCTAAGAGGCTATTATCTAGTAGTCCATCCTTCGACCAACGGTACATGGTCATCTGGACCAAAACAACTAGATTCCCTTTCTGAGAGGATTTTCTCCAATTGTTAAATCACCAAACACTTCCCTCCCTTAAGAGGCTTTCGTTGATTTACATAACATAATTACATAGTGCACATAATAGTAAAGTTCGTCTGAACTCCCCTATATATATATATATATATATATATATATATATATATATATATATATATATATATATATATATATATGTAACCTTGATTTAGCCATTAGGGTACAATACATATCTTTTCATCCCAAAACATTATTGTCCTACTTATTCTTATACTATTGAGATAAAGACCATTTTGCCCTTAAAAGCTCAATTCAAGACATAATCACACCATAGTTGACCAAAACTCAAACCGGTTAAAAAATCAACGGTCAACATCCAATCGCATTGTGGCCAATCCTTGGCCATGTTGTGATCTAATCACGAAAAAATATACAAGTGACTCTATTGACTACCACGTTCTAGTCGTCCTTGACCATGCCACGTTCCCGCTGGTATAAACTCATTCATTAAGCACTTAATATCTTCAGATCAAGGCTCATATCATCAAATCGAATTCCTATAAACGACGTAATGGATAAAGTTTCCAACTTTATCTATTCGAAGGGATAGATCTTACCAAATCTAGAGTCATAAAAAGATTTTTTACACTAAAGTCAATAATTTATTGCATGGCTGCAAAGGAACCCAAGAAAACACCTTTCTCTTCTTCCTAAGGTCCAGAAACATAATTATTTGCCAACTAAAGTTTTGGAGTTGCTTATACTCAAAGAACAAGAGCTCACCAAGGCCCAATTTTTACAAAAACTCATACATGCCTTAGATAAATGCCTCAATTTGAATAAGGAAGCACACTTTGACACTTACATTTCTTATGAAGTGACATGAAGGTGGAAAGCTCGATTGAACCTATCTCTTCAAGCTTCATGAGCTTTCTTCGTCTTCAAACTCTTTTCAAGAACATCATAAGCTATTTAACATTCAAGATGGAGGATAGGGTTTAGACAAAGGAGAAGGAGGCTGATGATTCTAATTAAGGAACCATAGAAGTTTGTACCATTAAATAGGGCCCAAAGCGTGAGATATACGATTTTCAATCCAGCCGCCACAACATCATTGTCTATAGTTAACCGCGTCGCCACTTAAATGATCTATGTGGCCGGGCCGCTACATGCTTCAGCTTTGTAACGTGGTTACTCAAGATCTCTACTCTTGGTAACTTGAACGATTAATCATAAAGGATAATTCTTGTCAAAAAAATAAATGTTACATATAACATGAGGTAAATAAGAAGCACATCTTCTCTCAAGATACTTTCGAGCTTTAGTCATAAAGATAATTCCAAATCTGATCTATTTTTTGGTTGCCGTCAATAATTATTTAATTTCCCTTGGGTATTTTTATTTAAACCATCATATTGCAAAAAATAATTTTAGTTCGTTCCAACCTAACTAAATTATACCCAAATCTACATCGAACCCACTAATATCCATAGTGAGTAGTTTCACAATAAATTTATGTATTTTTTAAGTGTGTGGTGACATTTTTAAGCTCACATCAAACTGATATTGAATCCCCATTTGGTTTCTACTTCTAAACCAGACTCCAAAATGTGAAGAGGCATATTGAGAGCTCGATAAAACTTTGGTAAAAAGAGAACTAGATGGATCATGACTGAAATAAAATGCTACTAATCTATAGGCAACTAGAAAAGTATACGAAACGATATCATTAGTCTGTTTTTCTTCTTAACTACGTATACGGAAGGACTTCTCCTTTTTCTTTTGGTAGATCATTCTTCATTAAGGACTTGGTCGTCTGGATCCCTTTATTCAGATAGTTCTTAACTAGAACTGATAAAGACCAAAGTCTCAATATTTAAACATGCTAAATTTCCTTGATCATGTATTTAGGAGCAAGATATTCATTCTCCCAATGATTTTAGCCTTTTGATTTACCGAGGTTGTTGAGTTATGGAGCATTGATTCACCATTTTACTCTATACCCGTGTTAGCCGGAATAAACCATGGGGTGCTGCATATGGTAAATCACTTCGATTGTATGAACCACATTACATAATGTGATACTTGTTTTATATTTGTATTATTACTCAGTGTGTGAAATTGTTTGAATCATTTGTTGAAGTATTTAAACCCTAATATTTGCTAATGAAGAGTGGATGTCCTTTGTAAAGTTGTCTTTCGCAATATTAACTCCACTTTCGTTGTGTGTAGCTCGGACTTAATATATCTATTGTTTAATATGTTGCTTACGAATTCCCCTCCTTCAGAGTACTAGATCCAATATGTTGCTTATGAAGAATCACACAACCCCATAAATATGACATAAATAGACCACAAATGCCAATATATAGTTGTGTACATATTCTTAAAAAAATTAATAAAAAAAGAAAAAGAAAAACATTTTTTTCCAAGGTGAAATATCAGGTTTTACAACCAATATTACTTCAAAACTTTATCATTGTACATTTTATCTTGTAGAAATATGAAAAGATGGTTAATCATACTACAACAACCAGTCCCTTAGTTTGTTGAAGGGGGGCAATGCCAATATTTTTTTTTCTTACTATCTTAAAGGAGAATACTAATATTACCACTAAATATGCCATAACCATAACAGTCTGAGGTTATCATGAACTGCTGTTGTTTTTTCATCAGGGGGATTTAAAGATAGTGCAAATCTCAGTTCTCAAGAGATGGTTGATGTGGTAATAGGTTGTGCTGCTAATATACTAGCTAAAATTGGAGAAAAGCTTTTTGTTGAAACTGGCCGACACCTAAAGTACGTGCTTTACTATAACAACTACATTAAAAGTCTAATGGAAGAAGTGGGCACGTTAATGTCAAAAGCACAAGGTATCCAACTAGAAGTTGATGAAGCAAGAAGAAATGGAGAAAATATTGCGCCTGAGGTTGAACAGTGGTTTTCAAATGTGGACAGAATTTATGAACAGTCTACTAGAATTCTCGAATATGAAGTTCCAAAAAACAAGGGTATCCTAAATGGTTGGTTCCTAAGCATCAAAAAACGATACATCTTAAGTAAGAAGGCAAAGAAGATGACTGAGAAGGCTGATGCTGCCAAATTAAAAGCCGAAACGTTCTTTAAGATGTCATACCCAGCCCCTCCACTTGCAGTAGGAGACAGATCTATGGGAGATTTTAAAAACTTCGAATCAAGAGAACCTACCATAAATCAGTTGATGCATTTCTTAAAGGATGACACAAGACAAATTATCAGTATATGTGGTATGGGAGGATCAGGAAAGACAACAATGGTGAACGAAGTTGCAAGGCGTGTAAAAGGAGATAAATTGTTTGATGAAATCGTACTGGCAGTGGTGTCCAAAGAACACGATCTGAAGAATGTTCAAGAAGATCTCGCAAAATGTTTGGGATTAAAGTTCAAATATCCAAGATTTGAAGGAAGAGCTGATGAGTTATGGAAACGGCTACTCCAAAGCAAGAAGGGGACTCTTGTGATACTTGATGATGTATGGAAACACATTGATTTGAAATGTATTGGAATTCCATTTGGAAAAGAATATAAGACTTGCAAAGTACTTTTGACTTCTCGAAGTGAAGATGCATGCAAAGCAATCGGATGCCAAGACATTTTAAGACTTGACGTATTAACACAATCAGAAGCATTTAGTCTTCTAGGAGAAATGGTTGGTGATTCGCTGAATGATCCTGATCTATGTGAAACTGCATCTAAAGTTGCAAAAAGGTGTGGTGGTTTACCTATTGCAATAGTATGTCTAGGTAGGGCACTAAAGGATAAAAAGAAAGAAGTGTGGGATGACACCCTTCTAAAACTACAGAGGTGTATAGTACCATCAAATATTGAAGGCATGAAAGAAGAAGTTTATCAATCTCTGGAAGTAAGTTATGATCTTTTAGGGGATGTGGAAGCTAAGAGACTCTTTCTCCTTTGTTGTCTGTATCCAGAATATGCAAATGTCCCACTTGAAGCATTGGTACGATGTGGGATTGGGTTGGATTTCTTTGAAGGCGTCCACTTATTAATAGAAGCAAGAAATAGAGTATATGCACTAACTGATATGCTTAGACGTCGTTTTCTATTGGTAAGTGGTGATAGGAAGTCGACTGTGAAGGTACACAATGTTGTACGTGCTGTGGGAATATCTGTGGCTTCTAGATTGGAATCAAACACAGGACAATTTAGTGGAATGGTGATACATGAGGATAAATGGCCTAGAGGTATGACATATGGAAACTATAATGCCATTTCAGTTGTATCAAATGAATTATCTGAGCTTCCTTCTCGTGGATTGGATTTCAGAAAACTTGAACTTCTGCAACTTGCATGCCCAAAACTCTCTGTAGAGAAATTGAATACCATGTTTGAGAGGATGGAGAAAGTAAGAGTAGTTGAGCTGTGGAATATGTCTCTATTATCATTGTCAACAATCCTCTTTTCATTGCCAAGAGACATTTATGCTTTGTGTATGGACTGCAAAATGGAAAATATCGGAGATATTATGACTGACAAGTTCTTGAATCTTGAAATACTGAGCTTTGGAAACTGTGATATTACAGAGTTGCCTAAGGAGATACGAAAATTATCAAAATTAAGGCTTCTTGACATGAGTGGTTGCCGCTGGCTTGAAAGGATTTCACCTGGTGTTATCTCAAGCTTGTCTCAACTTGAAGAGCTAGATACAGGATCAAAATGGTGGGGAGATGAAGAAGAAGGAGATGCAAGCCTTACTGAGTTAGATTCCTTGACCAATTTGAAATATTTAGGGATTCGCATTAAATCATCAAGGTTCCTACCTAATTACAACCTCTTTGAAAACCTGCAAAGGTATGTAATTTCTGTAGGAGTTCATCTTCAAAAAAGACGATCCTTCAATAACAGGATGCTTTTGCTGAATCTTGAGAGTACATATACACATTTAGGTGGTGGTATCGAGAAGTTGTTAACTAACAACACCGAGAAGGTGTTCTTGACTGGTGATGGTATCAAAGTTGCTCTAAAGGAACTAGATACAGTTGGTTTTCAGCAAGTCAAGAACTTAACTGTTGAATCTTGCAACAGTGAAGGAATAGAGTATCTTTCAGATTACAGCAACACATCAAATGGTAATGGTGTGTTTAATAATCTGGAAAAACTTCGTATGGATAAAATATGGCATTTGAAGGGAATTATACGTTACAATGGAAAAGGGCTACCAATTAGATCATTTTCAAAGTTACGCAAGATTCATCTGTCAGTTTTACCCGAAATGACCCATCTGTTTACATACCGAGTTGCAAATAATTTAGAGCATCTCCAAAGGCTTCATATAGAATATTGTACCAATATGCAAGAAGTCATTTTGAACCAGAGACCTTCAGCATTGGAAAGTACCATTGAAAATAAGATTGTTTTCCCAAAGTTAACCGAATTAATCTTGAACGACATTGCAAGCCTCATTTGTTTCTCCCATGGAATCAACCTGCAAGTTGAGTTTCCTCAGCTGAGAGTATTAAAGCTTGAATATTTACAGAATTTTCATACCTTTTGTCCTGAGGAGATCAATCTGGCTTCCAAAGGCAACCAGAGAGGCACAAACTTTCAATCTCTAGTCGACCACAAGGTTTTTAACTCTTCCATATATATTTTGTTGCAAGAATTATACTATGTTCTTTACTCTAGTTTATTGAGACTTTCACAAATTTAATGTAGGGCAAATTGCATAAAAAACATTATGTTCACATAAAATTTCGACGGTGCCTTTTTTTTTCTCAATTAAGTCACTAAGTTTACAATTTTGTTGCATGATTAACTAATCAACCGGTTTGTTATGTTTCTTAGTTGCTAACTAGGCAAAAAGTTGATGCGTCACATATGTTCTTAGTTGGCAAATATTTTGGTTAATTTGAACCTTTATGTACATATGTACTCACTTTCACTTATTTCTTATTCTTTTCTTCTCTTAGAGCATTACCATTTTGTGTAATAACCGGCTTCTCAAGATTGCTCAAGTGGTTATCATTCCCAGGGTGGTGTAAGCAAGGCAAGTAAGGTTTCCTCTAGAAGATGTTACCATCGACAACCTTCCTTGCATTGCTTACACCACTTTGGGATGATGAACAACTTGAGCCAACTTGGAAGCCAGCGTACAAAATCATGATGCTTTGAGAAAAGAAAAGAAGAAATAAGGGAAAGTGACTACAGATCTACGTAAGGGTTTAATTTAACATTAATTTTTGCCAATTAGGGTCATATGTGGAAGTCATATCAGTTTTATGTCTACTCAGCAAGTGAGAAACATCAAATACCTGAAAAAATTGCTTGATTGGTTAAATTTGGAATAAAATTGTAAACTTAGTGACTTAACTGAGAAGAAAAAACACAATGTCAAAATTGAAAATTTGTACAAACTTAACATCTTTTATGCAATTTGTCATTAATTAATTGTAGTTATTATCTATCATTCCAAATGTTTGTTAAGTCACTTTAAAGATATTCTTGACACAATCTAAAACTATGTAGGTTGAATTTTCAAGCTTGGCTGAATTAACAATCACAAACATGGGCAATATAAAGCATGTTTGGTGTGGTCACCTTCCCAATCTAGTACATCTACAAGGACTTTACATTCAATTTTGTCACATGATGGAAGAAGTGATTTCAGTCCAACGTCCATCAGTAACTACGATGGAAGAAAGGATTGTTTTCCTCAACTTGAAAGAAGTAATCATCTTTGGATTAAACAAGCTCACCTTCTTCTGCAAAGGAATTGATCATGTTGAGTTTCCCCAGCTGAGAGTTTTACGACTCCGTTGGCTAACACATTTCAGAAAATTTTGTCCTGAAGAGACTACAGGTCGCACATCTTCTCTCTTCAATGACAAGGTATTTATGAACTGTTCATACATACATATATTAATCTATCAGCTTAAATCTTTGACTGAATCATGAATCGGTGAGAACGATTTAAATAAACTAGCCATGCATTTCAAATCAAGTACAAAATAGTGGTGCATATACAAGTTTATATTAGCTTAAAAAATATGCTAGTGATCACAAAAATAACAAAAAATGGGAAGGTAATGTTACAAAATGACCAATTTTTCAATGGTTATCACAAAACAAACCATGTATTTTCACAAAATACTTTTTCTGTGTAATTGCTTTTTCAGTGATCCCCACTATAGTTTTAGGATGCATATTTTTATTTGATTTTTTTGTGAAAAAAATGGTTTTGCAAAATGAAAAAATAGTGTATTTAAAAAAAATCATTTGACGACAACTGATAAATGTTGAAAAGATGGCTGTTTTACTTATATTTAATTACTTCCCGTTTTTTTATGATCATCCTAAAAGATATTTCCACATCAACTAATCTACAAATTAAAACAGTCATATCAAATTATTTAATCCATTTCTCCCATGTCTATAAACTGTTTTGAGAATGAGCCCATTTATTATCTCCTACTTATGTTGTATTAGGTCTCATTTCCTAGTCTCGAGACACTAGAAGTCTCTGAACTTGACAGTGTTGAGGAGTTATGGTCCAGCGAACTTCCCATGAGTCAGTTTGGTAAGCTAAAATCTCTTAGAGTAGAGAAATGTCACAAACTGGTGAACATATTTCCATCGGATTTGCAAACAGTATTTCCTAGTTTGGAGAAGTTAGAAGTGGAGAAGTGTGATTCTCTCGAACAGGTGTGGGGTTCTACACAGGAACAAATCAGAAAGCTGAAATGTATATTTGTCCATGAGTGTCCAATGTTGACAAATTTGTGCTCTTTTTATACATTCAAGGGTCTATCAAATCTCCAGATTTTGAATATATCTAGTTGCAAGATGATGGAGGAAGTAGTTGGATATGAGCACACATATGGAAAAATGAAAGAAGTTCTATCTCTCAACAAGCTAGAAGAACTGAATCTTGCATTTCTGCAAAATCTTAGTTACTTCTCCCATAACAAATGTGACATGGAACTACCAGAACTAACTCATGTGAATATAAAGAGTTGCCCAGAAATATACACTTTCTCTGAAGGTTCTGTGACCACACCAAAGCTCAAATATGCTGTGGTTGATGATCTACGGAGCTGGTTGGGTGATAAAGATCTCAACAGTACCATGCGGCACTTGGCCTCAAGAGGGGCTCATTAGGTATGCTTTCATTATATTCCAATCAAAGGTTTAAGTCTCATAATCTAAACTGGTTTAATGTATTTATTTTCTTATCTCGTTTCACTAATTTGGATCCCATGTACACAAACCCTCATATCGGATGTGAGAAATAAAGTGAAATTAGTAGCAGATCCAGAAAGAAAAATGAGGGGTTGCACTGTTAGAAATTTTTTTTTTCAAAAAGCAATTTCCGTCACAAAATCGTAACTATTAGAAAAAAATAACTCATTTCCAAAGGCAATTTCCTTCACAAAATCGTAACTAAACCGATACCCATGAATTTACACTAAATTCACAATTATCAGACTGTGTAATGGAATGTCAATGGTTTCGTGATGGATTTGTAACGAATATTCAACGGATTTGTAACTGCTCTTCGAAGATTTCTCACAAAGAAAGTTTAAAATGAACAAAACATGTGTTGTTGAAAATTACATGATAATAGGAGTCTTAACACTAAACTTTTAATTAAACAAGCAATATGGAAATATTCTGATTTTGAACAATACTTTAGAGTAAAACAAGAATTACATTAACCATGCAATCACTTTGAAAGAGCATAACAAGATCGCAAAACCTATAATTGACAAATATTATGAGAATGTTTGCTTCTAAATCAAAGTCTTAAATACCATTTCGGTAGGGTAAACACCTATATATTTATAAATGCTCCTTTAAGACTTAAAACCGAGACCACAAAATGATATAAGGCTTAACTAGATCTCATTTGGATGGACACTCATAGAAAATTTTCATGTTCAAGCATACAGTAAGTTGGCTAAATAATACTAAAAATGGGTGTTTTTCCACATTAATTATCCCCATCATACTCACGAGACACCTAAATATGTCTCAATATGAACTTATACCAATATACGTTCTCCACTAAGTATGGTCATGTTTCCTTTTCTCTAGTTTCTTACTAGAGTTTTTTAATTAAATTTCTCTGTTCAAAAAGAACTAAGTCCTAATGTAAGTGATCAATCACAAGGACTATTGGGTTTTGACATTATTCACAAGGTTTCTTCCTTCATTTAATGATGTCTTAAACTATCCTCTCCTTCTGGTGTATAGTGCAGAGTGGCTTATCATCACACTTGTGGATTGCTACTGCAGGTCTTCAATATATATATAGTTGGCTACAATGCACCAAAAACGATCTGTCTTGAATTGAATTCTTTAATATAGTTTGCTACAGTTCTTCAATCTTCACTAATTTAACTTGTAAGCTTGAAATTACTTTGACATTTCTTGATTTTTTATTTACTCTCCATTTACCTATGATATTTTATTTGAATTTCCTTTAGTTTCAGTTTGTAATATAACATGAAAATTCTTCCTATACAATTTTTAATATGACTTTAACGTTTTATCTAAAAATAAAAATATGAGTCTTCTTGTTGATGAATCATGTGATCTCTAGTCTACAATAGATGGTGTTTATCTTGGTGATATTGGTAATGGGGTGGTGACATACGGTACATTGTGTCCATATATTAAAGAATAAACATCATTGATCATTTTGACACTTACATATGAAAGCATAATATCGCGATACGAAAATGCAAATCCTATAAAAACACATCTAAAATCCATTAGCCCTAAAGAAGTGAATCCATTAATGATGACGAGGCTCAAGATATCTTAAAGGTTTTTTGTAGGGTAAATTTCATAAATGTGAACACTACTATTTTCAAAAAATTAAATTAAATTAAATTAACACTATGTAATTTTTTGTTACAATTTAGTCACTAAGGTGATGTTTGGTAAGTAGAATGTTTATGAATAAATTGGAATTTGTCAAATAATTGGAATTTGTCAGGAATTGTACTCTAATTTTGTATTTTGTTTGGTTAGCAGAAAATGGAATTGAAATCCAATTCCATGTTTTGCTTGGTTGGCGAGAAATTAAATTGGAATAATATAAAATGACAAAAAATTTCTTCTTGTTTTTTCCTTAATTTTAATATGTTTTATAATTTATATGTAAAGATATATCATATAAATAATAAAAATAGTAAATTGTTTTGGTGGCGGTAGTGGTGGGTGGTGGTGGTCGAGGTGGCAATGGCGATGAGTTGTGGTAGGTTGTGGTGATAGAGGTGTTAGTGGTGGCGTTGGTTGTTAGTGACGATGGTGGAGGTGTTAACGGTGGTGATAGTGTTGGTGGTGTGTAGTGGTGGCGGTCGGTAGTGGTGGCAGTGTGATGTGGTGGCGGCGACGAAAGTAGTGGTGGGTGGTAATGGTTATGGTGGTGGTGGTGTGGCGCCATAGTAGTGGGTGATGTCGTAGGTGGCGGTGGCAGTGGCATTATTGATGTTGAGATGTCGGTGTGTGGTAGAGGAGGTGGTGGCGATGGCGGGGTGGTAGAGATGGCGATGGCTAGTGGTGATAGGGAGGGAGGGCAATCGGTGGTGGAGGTGCTGGTGAGGGTGCTGGTGCTGTTGGTAATGGCAGAGATGATGGTAGCGGTAAAAAATGGTATTATGGTAATCTTAAACTTTCCCACATGAAAAAAAGATTTAATTCCATCCTATTTTTGATGAAATGGACTTTCCCTCATTTTATGGAAAGTTCAGAATCCAATTTATTATCAAATCTTGAACCAAACAAGGGAATTTAGTGGAACGGGCTTACGATGCTCTCTAATTCCCAAGGATTCCAATGAAGTGATGAACCAAATGTCACCTAAGTTTTCTAATTTTTGCGATACTTAATCGGTCAACTTAGTTACCTAATAACATCGCATGTTGATGTGTAGTATCTAGTGTTGTGGCATACTAACATTACACTATTTGGTTATTTGACGCTAACGATACACGATAACATCTAAAAAAAAGTAATACAACAAAAGACACTATGTTTTCAATTTTTTCAATTTTATAACTATGATATTATTTATTTTTTTCAATTTTGGCACTACATTTTTTTGATCCGAATCAGACATCGGTTTTTTAAAATTCGTTTCAAGATTGACTATTTTGATTTGAATCTAAATAAGTAATTTTGTTACATTTAAAATTGTAAAAATACATTTTTTTACATTTAAAAACCGTATTTTGTGAGTATATATATATATATATATATATATATATATATATATATATATATATATATATATATATATATAAGCTTTTGCATTTAAACTATGATGTTATATATAAATGTGTAGTATTTATTTTATGACCATATATATTTATTAAATACACAATTTTAATGTAAAAGTCATAGTTTTACATATAAATATGTGACTTAAATATAAAAAATATGCTCTAAATATACATAAATACATAAAAAAAATACACTTTAAACATAATAAAAGTATCTATCTATACATTAAATATGTATTAACTATTAATTGCAATATCTTTAGTAATTGAGTCATTGGAAACTAAATCAACCATATAGCTAGAAGTTTATCAATACAACTTACATTCTCATTTTTATTTTTTTGTTTTAGTTGTTAGTTTGTTATTCCGACGTGCCTCCCACTTCATAATATTGTCATGCCATTTATTTGATAACTTGCTAATAATAAATCTAGCAACGTACCAAATAAATGACATGGCAATATTATGATGTTGAAGTTACATTGGATCTTATGTGGCATGATTGAGTTTCAAATATAGGGTTTGTATATCAAATGATCATTTGGTTGATATTGCAACAAAATTATAAATTTTGTGACATAATTGAGAAACAAACTTGTGCCAAAATTGAGATTTTGTGGTAATATAGTGATTTTATTGCGATTCAGGAAAAGTCGTTATTGGGAAAACAGGAAGAACCGATTATTTGGTTGATATTGTAATTAAACTGTAAATATAGTGACATAATTGAGAAAAAAAACTTGGTGTCACAATCGAAATTTTGTGGTAATATAGTAACTTTCTTGCAATTTTCCCTACTATTTATACAAAAAATATGGTTCTTAAATTTAAAAAATATATACAGGTTCTAATATATGTACACACATACGATTTCAAATAAAAACAGACAACATTGAAGACAATTGAAAAACGATGTTCGAATTATTCCAAAAAAATAATGTGTCAAAATTGAAAAAAAAAGTGAAAATTTGGTGTTAAAAGTGAAAATGCTGAAAACTTAATGTATTTTGTGTTATTTTTTCCAATTATGACACATCATCATGTGTGTTAAATAGTGACATATCAGTATGTCATGTTGAGTTTGACCAGTCAAGTTGTCAATATTGAAAAAAAGGAAATTTAGTGACTAAATTGTAACAAAAATAACACACTGTCAAAATCGAATTGTTTTGTAAACATAATACTTTTGTAAATTTACCCTTTTTATACCATCAAATCATGTAACCCCATATATATATATATATATATATATATATATATATATATATATATATATATATATATACGCACACACACATTGAGAATTATGAGAAAAGAACTGCCACCTTAATTATGGACTAATATTACCTAAATTATGTAACATCCCCATCTGGCACGTATTAGAGTCAGGGGTTGATGTGTTCGACGGAGACGTCAAACCTATAATGGGGGTGAAGGTGGGTAGGTTAGCTACATATGATCCCACATCGACTGAGAAGGAGAACTAAGTATTCCTTAAAAGGGTGTGGATACCTTCTCTGTCACAACACGTTTTAAAGCCATGAGTGCGACAGATCCCATAATAACTCTACAATTAGGTGTGCTCGGGCGAAAGCAATTCCGGGATGGGTGACCCCCTAGGAAGTTTTGTGTCGTGAGCCCAAAGATAATATAATAATACGTGTTATAGGGGGATGTTACAAATTAAGAACTAATATAACTTATAACTTTCATCTTTCATATGATCCTAAAACACATTTTAGGGAACTATTAATCACACATTTTCCCATTGGATTATAATTCTCCGAAAATTCTCAACAACAGGTCATTATCAAAAATCTCCATAAACTTTTCTTAATCTTCAGATATGTACGAATACATTATTATGATTTTTGAAATTAATTTTCTTGATATATATTTTTTCTTTCACCTACTTAATTCGTAAGAAAATAAAATAAAAAAGATAGGTAGCAAAATAGAATGAAAGAGAGAATCGAAAGCACATATATTTCTTCAACATACCTATTCTTAAAAAAAACTAATCAGTACAGATAAAATAATTAGGAACCAAAATTTTACATTAGCAAAAGATATACACTCAAGGATTGAGGAGATTAGGATTCAATGTCTAGCAAGGAAATGTTAATACTTGTTTTCATCCCATAAGTTTAGTGAAAATTTAGACAAATCCATTTCAATGTGACCTTTTAAATTTTTGTCTTTAGGATAATTATATTTGATGTCAATGTGTTTAATATTTTAACTATAAACATGTTGAAGCATGATGCATAACTGAACATAACAAAAACACAAGTGTTTGAAGCATAAAATCAAATGTGTCATCATTGAACCATGAATCTTTTTTTCATAAATTATAGCAACAAAGAATCTCCTTATAGGACATCATAATAAAATTATAAAACCGTGTAGTTGAAAGGAGAAGCCAAAAATTACTTTACATGGTATGGTTAATGGTGGGTCGTACTAGGCTTTTAATCAGTTTCTAGGGATAATGCTACGTAAGGTTCTATAAAAGTCATAAACCTTATACTAACAAAGAAGGTTTCCAAAACACCCAATGAAATATGGAGTTGGAATAAACTATTAGTAGAAGATTTAAATGTATAGGGTTATAACACTTAAGTTCTCCGTAAAGCTCAAGAAAAGTAGGAACCAAGATCATAGAAATAGATCCTTTGGGTATTACTTTTGTAATCCTTCTGAGAACAAAGTCTTTGTCTCTTGAAGAACAATGTTTGTTTAAAATGGATTTCATTTCCAAATAGGCCATTAGCATCGAGATTCATCTTGAAGAAGTTTAAGTGTTAAACAATGGAGAACTTAATGTTGACAATATTACTCTACATGAGGTTAAAGAAGCTGTTGAGCATCAACAAAGGATCACTGAGAAATATGGCATATTACCACCTACTATTATTCATCATTATAGTGGAATACATCATGAGCCATAAATATATGGTTTACTCATATCTAAAGGTGATGAGTTAATGGTAGATGATAATCAACCTACCAACTATCATGATGTCATAGCATATCTATAACACTTGGATCCTGAGATACTTTACATTTCCAATTTTTGGCATTTTAGGGTTTGCCACAATGTGCTAGAGGAACCAATGAAAGGTCACAATGTGTCAGCGCCAGTGTCTACATCACCGCTAGCATCAACGTATCAAGTCTATCAGCGTCAACGCTTAGTATCGTTATTTTATGTAATCTTTTGTATATTGGTAAATAATATAGATAAGTATAGAATAGATAGCATATCCGATATCCTTGTGATGAGGATCGGCTCTTAGTATAAATTAGATACAATCGCTCCAATTAAGGGATATACTTGTATAGACTAGTAAATGTTCTACATTAGGGTGAAACCCTAATGTATCCCTACTCGGTTTTATTAATCGTCTTTGTGACCGTCCTTGTGACGAACCCGTTTTCTTGGTGCAAACAAACTCTTTCTGGGTGAAAGAATAGTATGGAGAACTTCTTTTGTTATTTACTTTCTGTTCTTTGTTTTCTTAAATTAGTTTGCTTTTGTTCTTTTTGCTGGAAGTGTATCCGATCAATACAAAGCTTCAACCACGAAGTGGTAAATCAAGATAAAATTGGTGGTTCACTTAATTTGCCACGGTGTCGTAGTATATGGCCACAACATGGCAACTAACAATTGATAAACCCTATTTTTTGAGTTTTACTCCCTATTTAAAGGAATGAAGAGGCTAGGGTGTTCTCACCCTCAGCCTCCTTGAGACCTAAGAAACCCTAATCATTTCCCTTTTTTATTTAAGCCCTTTTTGGTGTCCTTTGAAGCCATTGAAGGAATAAAGAATAAGAAGTGAGCTAAGATTCATTAAGCAAGTCCTCATCCTTTGTCGTAGCACTCCTCTAGTCCTTTGTAAGTGTCCAAGACTCGACTTTTTATCATGATAGGATGCTAGATTTCGAGTTTTTTCCCTAAATCTTCATGTTCCTGTTGGTTGGAGTAGTGAGATCTCATAAAGTTTGCGACTTTATAAATCTCCAGGAATTGAGGGTATTTGGTGCTTTGGATCTAGATTCGTAATGAGTTTAGGTGACATGCATGAACTTTTGGCCATAAACCCTCTTTTTGACCTAATAGGAGTTCAAGACATGCATTGGACCTACATGTCTAAAAAGCATGGATTTCTACATTATTTATGATGCTAGAAACCTTTCTGGAAGTGTTAGACTAGAGGTCTTCAAGATTACCTGCTTATTGGTTTAAGCCAAGTTTGATTTTTATGGTTTCGTGTATTTAGAGGACAAGGGAAAGGTGAAGGTTTGATTATGCATAATGTGATAATTGGGAATATTGCCTTTCACCAATCATCACTAGAGATTAATGTCAACCAATGATGATAATAGAACTTTTCATATTAAAGGAAAATATGATCAGTTCAATAATAATAACTTGGGTAAAAAATAAGTGACCAAATAGTTATCTCTTTTAATAATGGTTACTGTATTTAGAAAGTACACAACAAAGTGATCTCAAGGATACAAGTGTTGTGGAAATATGACTCCAATTGGAGGAGTTATGATTTTATAAAATATAAAAATCAATCATGATAATAACGCTATTAATGTCAAAATAGCATAAACAAATCGATTGAGTTTCGGCAAACGTCATTAAAAGGAAGATAGTAGTACTCTGAGAGATAAGGATTATGAAAAGGAAAAATGTCAAAAACGGAGTTCATATGAAAGAGATACAATTTTTAGAAAAACTTAAATACAGCTAAAAAATAGAAGTTAAAATTTAGCAATGAAACCTTAAGGAAAGTTGTAGTAATACTAGAGAGCTACACAAATATATAAAGAGGGCGAGAAATAAGATTCATATAAGGAAGATATGATTTTTTAAAACAATTTAGAGGTGCACGCGAAGTGCGCGTCATGCCCGTCGCTCATGCGAGATACATAGATTTATCAAAGATTAGGGAGACGTGGACCATCATAAGTGTGACATATGGCAAGCTCTTGATGGAACCACAAAGCAAGTGCACGTTAGGCATGAAGTGTGCCGCGTGGATAACCACTCTAAATAGAGATGCTCACTTTCTAATTTTATCATCTCAAGCACTCTCCCAAACCCTCTTTATACCTTTAAAGCTGTTTTGGAGATCCTCTCAGTGGCGCGAAGCTTCGGATGCAACAACTTAGATTCATTGAAATACACTACTAGAGTGAGTTCACACCCCCTATTTCACTATTTTAAATACTTTACATGGGTAATACATGCTTATCAAATGGTTTTATCAATATATATTTATATCTATGAATATCAAATCATTTTATAAAACCTAAAGCCTTAGGATAATGTAGTTGTAGATACTATTCCTAGTTGTAAGCTATGACATTATGCCTAAGATTTACAATGCCTGATAGTCTAGGAAAGATGTTATAATGGCCAAATCCCTAGGATAACATAGTACCTAGAAGTTATGATGCTCAAATATAAGGATACACACCGTACCTAAATGTTACTCTACCCAAAGATCTTGTTTTCAAATAACCATAATTAGGATATATATATGCATGAATATATATGTATATGTATATATATATATATATATATATATATATATATATATATATATATATATATATATATATATAAACTAATTATGAGATCAGAAGGTTATAATTATCAAATATAAGGTAAAAGATTTATGCTGTGATAGTTATCCGAAAGATGAAAGATAAAAAATAAATGACCAAGGTTAATCCGTTAGTGAGCTGTTAATATTCATCTAATAGCATTGATTAAATTTGGCTTCCCCAGTACCTATAATCGTTAAGCTTGCGAGACCTAGGAAGATATGTATAGATTTATACAGGGATTGACACCCCATCTACGATTGCTAGCTACATTCCCGACATGATAACTTTCTTATTATTCACTATTTAATGTTTGATGAAGCGTCGTGGCGGGATAGTTATTAGTCAAACAACATCGATTATGGGGGGTTCATGGTAATACATTACAAACACCTTAGAGATACAACAAACGTTATGGACACCTTGGAGTGGTAGATAAAATACTTTAGGGTTGTTAGATATTCTACAAAGATAGTAAACTAGGATTAACAAGATATCCTAAAAAGATAATTAGATAGGAGTGTTAGATATCCTAAAAAGATAGTAAGCTAGGATAGATAAAATATCATAACAAGTTAATAAAATAAGATAAGCAAAATTTCTTAAATGGTTAAAAATCTAGGAAGTGATATAATAAAACATAGGAAGCTAGGAAATTAAGAAACATAAAGATTTCAAAAAGGTATTCAAAAAAAGTTTATTATACCTTCACCTCAAAACATGTGAACCCACCAAGATCAAGTTGACCTTTTCAAAAATCGCATGTGTTTCTAGGATGGAGTAAAGATCAAGTCGGGAAAGGATTATGAGCTTGAATACTTGTAGATTTTCGTTTAGATATGTAATTATGATTGACACTCTATGATTTGGGAAATCTATGTACCATCTGTTGGATTATGTGTCTAAGCCCATAACTATAATTGGTATGTACTTGATTTGATAGTTGCATGGTCCTTTTAGGTTGTCTTTACTCTTGCAACTTGACAGGATGACCTTTGGAGAGAGGTTGATAAATTATTTATTAATGTATTATGAGAATAATATATTAATTACAAATCATGTTATTTAATTATTATGTAATCAAAAATTAATTTGGAAATAACTTTGGGATTAAAGGAACTGATTAAAGGAATATGGGTTGTTTGGCAAATCATCCCATGATGGTCTTGGCCTACTTATTCTTATAATGTTGGGATAAAGACCATTTTGCCTTTAAAAACTCAATCCAAGACATAATGACACCAGAGTTGATCAAAAATCAAACTGATCAAAAAGTCAATGGTCAACGTCCAACCGCATCATGGCTAGTCCTTGGCCATGTTTGTAACAACCCGTTATTTCAAGTCTATGTAAATCAAACTTGTTCAAATAAAAGTTTAAACTACAAGAGTATGCAGGTAAGTTTACATTGTAACAATAATACAATAAGAACTCGAAATACCAAGGATACATACTTTGTTAATCATACTTATTTATAAGTAATGAACATTTATATTCAAAACCATACATTTATAACTCAATATACAAGGCAAGATAAGTTAAGGGGTTAAAGTTTAAAGCACAAAATGACACACCATAAAGGGTTTACGTTCTAAGAACGTCTAGAACATGAGCTCACAGTCCAAAGCTAGAATAAAAAAGGTGTTCATAGTTGAAAGCCAAACCATGAACCACCTTAAAGATTCAAACCATGAACACCTTATGAAGTAGAAGTCAAAACATGAACAACAAATGGAGTGAAAGTAAAACCGTGAACAACTTTTAGGAATGAAACAAACCGAAAACACTTCTATTTGGGAGCATTTAAACCGTGAACACATCAAATATCTTCATAATCATATCCAAAGTTAACTTCCAAATGTGATTACACCATAACTCTTACATTCACCGCCTTATGAGTTTACTTCATATTAAAGGAAAAAATGAATTCATTTGACACTTACAGTAAATGTAATTCACACATATGCTCTCAAAACACATAGCAAATCCTTTGTATCTGCAAGCAGTTAACCAGTTAACCTTCAAACTTTCAAACTTCATTTGAAAATTCAAATCAATACCCAGGAATCACTACACTACTTTTAAGTAGTCTATACAATCTAATGGTATTAGCATGCTAGATTACTAGTTACCTAATTTATGGATACAATTATGTGTAAAATATAATCAGGATACGTTTATAATCGTGTTTTATAAGCAAAGGATCATCACAACCACATCGTAACCAACTAGGAACTAACACACGAGGTGAGTTCATAGCCCAACGTTTACATGATTTTTCACTGTTTGGGGGGGGGGGGGATACAAGTATAACACGAGAAATTTATGTTGATATATAAGTGTTTTCAATAATTATTAATTGTTGTCGTTAATAAAATTATATACTTATATATATATATATATATATATATATATATATATATATATATATATATATATATATATATTATATAATTAGGGTTTAACAGTCATATAATTGATAATGTGACTCCATTTCCTATTCCTTATTTGGTTGTGGGCTTGGGGTAGAATTATTTATTCGACAGTCTGTGTAATCAAAATTATATAAATAATACAATTTTTGCAAACTACTTTAATACCATTTGAGTATAATTCTTGAATTACCCGGGACAACCGTATTATAGAATTTCAATTTAAACTTACCAAATTATTTAAAATATAAAAGTTTCCATTTTGGTAAAACGCAAAGATATATACTATAATAATTATAGTTTCTAGAACTTACATATTACTTTTCAAATATCAAATTTCAATAAGGATAATAGACATACAAGATACAGTTTGTGGATCATGTATACTACTTTACATATTCTGGATAGCTTACAGATAACAAACGGATAAACTATATTCTATATAGTTTATGAAAAAAGTTTACATTTTATCTATTACAAAGTAACTTTTCAATATTCTACACGTAACCGTCAATATAACATTTGTGAGACACACTTCAAGTACTTATCTAAGTACCAACCAAGTCCTAAAATTATAACCAGAGTCTCTTGGAGGGAGAGCGTGAAACTTGTGTATAGATCTATACGAGACTGACAATCTCGTACCAGAGCTACTTGCAACAGCTAGGCCAGCACACCTCTGGTGACAAAGGTCGTACCGATTGCGATGCCTAAAGAACATCGTGTTAAGGTGTGACAACCCAAAGTTTGTTCCATCGCCGTAACCCGTTTCCGTCCGTAAAAACTCGTCTTTAGCGAATTGTTCCGATTTCGTTTTTGGGTTAAGTTATCTAAATTGATATTTTTATTATAATCTCGTGAGTGTCCAAACCCCTTAGAAACTCATGTAAACGGCCCAAATTATTATTTGGAAAATTTTTAGTTTCAACCACATCGGGTTACAACAACTTAATCGGGTGCGACCAAAAGCCCCGTTTAACGTCGGTATCAGCTAGAATTCCACCGTGTCTCAAATTCAAATCATATTTAAAGTTGAGTGGGCTTCATTTGAAGCTTTCCCACTCTCTCTCTACTCTCTCTCCTCAAATCCAAGTTCTAGGTCCAAAATCACTCAATTCAAGCTCCAAATCAATAAGGTAACTATCCTAACTCATAGTATAACATCTTTAGCCTTCAAATTCGTGTTTAAATCATGAAATAGGACCATGTTCATGTGTTTACGGCCCTAGAACAGTCCTAGGCCACAAACACACATAAAAAGGGTTTTGGAGCCCAAAAACCCTTACAAACCACCTTTGGAGCTTAGATATGACTTAGGGCTTACAAGACTGGACTTGGAACATCAAAACCTTATCAATTGAGGGATAAATATGAGTTTATGTCCCAAGAACATGATTGGACCGTAAACACCATTTAATGGGTAGTAAACACATTTTAAGGTGTTAAGATGCCCTTAAACCCCTCTTAAGCCTTGAACTAATGTCTAGAAGCAACCACAAACGAGTTAGGGGCCTTAAACTTGAAAGAAAGCACTCCTTTAGGAGTTCACGACCGTAAACCCCCAAGGATAGGCTCTTGGGCCGTAAACTCCTATAACTTGGTTAAATGGTGCCCTAAATTCACCCCATGGCTTGTAAAATGACTTAGAATCACATGTGATTAATCTAGGACCACCAAAACTTCAAAGAAAGGGGTATAAGGGAGCTTATGGCCGTAAAATCTTAGTTTACTGCCGTAAGATCCTTAAAGTATTCCAGGTGTTGGTTTAATCCCTTTCCAATTGCCTAGAACCAAACCTAGCATCACCCCTTAAGTGTTATAAGGCCATTTAGCACCCAAGAACACCAACCATGAGTTTACGACTGTAAACTCATGGGATATGGTCATTAGGGCCGAAAACTCCTCTAAGATTTTACTCTTGAAGAGTAAAATCCATGCCAAGGCCTTACACCCTCCTTAGATGCCACCCGGGTCACTCCAAATACTTGAATTGAAGTGTTTTCACGCCTCGGAGTGTTTATTCATTTTAATTAGTAGATCAAGGCCTAATTAGATACATTTTATGTATCTCCTCATATTACATAGGAAATCTCGTGCGTTTGCAAGCCCTGATCTGACATTTAGCATCCAAACCGATACGTTCCTCGACTGGTGAGTTCATACCCCTACACCTTTTTTCCGTGTTTTTAAATGTTTTCAGGGGGGGAATACAAGAAAAACTACAAGGAAATCTTGTACTCAAACTTATTATTTTCAGTTCAAATGTTTCGTATTATGTATGCTTTTAATATCGAAAATCGTATTAACCAACAGTTTGACTTGCAGAGTTAGTCTTCATACTAAATGAGAAAATCATTATAAAATGTTATAGTACATGTTATATTTTATAATCTACAAATAATCCATACTAATCGTTAATAGATTATTTACTAATAAAATACGCCCTTGGGTATCGTTAGAGTTCGAAAACACATCTAAGATACGCCGTTGGATATCGACAGAACTTCGAAAATATGTCTTATAAGATACGCCTTCAAATAGTACCAGGACTTCGAAAATATAGCTAGTGCACGCCTTTGGATATCGACAAAGTTTCATAAATAATTCGAAAGTACGCCTTTGGACATCGACAGAGTTTCGAAAACATACGCCTTTCGATGTCGACAGAGCTTCGGAAATACGTTTAAAACACGCCTTTGGATGTCATCAGAACTTCGAATATACAGTTAGAGTATGTCTCTAAGTGTCTCCAAAGATTCGAAATTGCGAATAAGTATAGTAGATATTCGACATTCGTGTGTAGGATAACCAGACTTTCAGAATACTTATCAAATATTAACGGTATGGTAGATACTAGTACATTGAAGTCTGAACTAAGAACTAACCACGACTTTTAGGAAAATAAGGGTTTTTCCTGGGATAACATAACTGCTCATAATCGAATTGTGTAACGAATTGATAACTAAACTATCTTTATAAGAAAATATGAGATTTTCTTGGATAACAACTTTTTCAGAAAACCAAAGGAAACTTGTTCTTTTTCGAAAATAAACCACTTATGAACTCACCAGCTTTATGCTGATTTTCAAACTGGTTGTACGCTCAGGTCCACATTAGATAGGTACCCAACGATCCTTTTGGTGAAGACGGAGTACGTAGAAGACACGTCTTTACTTTTGTTCATTTTGGATGTATATATCTATAATCATGTATAACTTTACTTTCAAACAAATGTAAATGATTCTATGTAATGTAAAGTTTTGTGTTTACTATGCTTACTATGCACATTGGTTGTGATACTACGCATGACGTCACCTCCGCCCCGGAACGTTTCCGCCTTCGGTTTTGGGGATGTGACAGATTGGTATTAGAGCCCTTGTTTATAGTGAACAAAGTATACCAAAACTTACATGGTATAAGACTATAAACATTAAAGGGGACTAAGTGCTCTGAACTAAAAGTATACTTTAAAATATAAGTATTTTCAAAAGTATACAAGTATACCTAATCGCCGAAATCCATAACTACGAGTAGAACAAAACATAAGTAAATGTGTGTTGGACGCTGTGGTTAAACCTGGGCAGCTATGTAGTCGTGTCTAGGGTCAATATAGTATGATCAACTATATTCATTCGAGACACGGCCAACATATCCTTGGGAGTGACTGTGGTGTTCAGCATGCCTAAAACTTACCCAATACCCAATCAACGAGCTGTCGTTGCAGCGAATCATGAAATACTATGGGAGTATTTCTAGAGCCAACTTCGTTATAGAAATCCTCATTCCAACATTGTTCCATAATCATTCTTTTAGCGATGATTTATCTGCTTTGATAACTCCTTGATAAATCTTTCCTGCTTTATCGCTTAATAGAATTCTATATCTGTCATATCTCTTGATTCAATTCAGAGGACTTACCATCCTCTCTTTCCTGATCTTTTTAGATCAAGATGCCTCCAACAAAGAGACCCAGCTCAAAGAACAACAACCCTCCGCCACCATCACCTCCTCCTCAATTTGATCCTGTCTTATTCCAGGCAGCTGTTACTGCCGCAGTGGCAGCCGCCATGTCTCAGATGAACTCCGGTGGTTCAGGAGGTGGTACACAATCCCAAAACCAGGAAGGTAACCAGGGACACCGGAAGGAGTGTTCCTATAAAGACTTTATGAATGCGAAACCCACATCTTTCGATGGCACTGGATGTGTTATCGCCCTAACCCGATGGTTCGAGAAAATCGAATCTATTTTTGAAATCTCTGCCTACTCTGAATCGGATAAGGTGAAGTTCGCCGCCTGCACTTTCACCGATAAAGCCCTGACTTGGTGGAATGGCCGAGTCAAATCTTTGACCCTACCTGTAGCCAATGCTATGGGTTGGGAGATCATGAAGGAACTTCTACGTGCGGAGTACTGCCCTTGGGATGAAATGCAGAAATTGGAGCATGAACTCTGGAACCTAAAGATGAAGGGTTCTGATATCGTCGCTTACACATCCAGATTTGATGACTTGGCGCTTCTCTGTCCAGGATTGGTTACCCCAGAGAGTAAAAAGATTGAGAGGTTTATCTGGGGTTTGACCCAGCCAACGAAGGGTAATGTCTTGGTTGCAAAGCCAGACACCTATGACAACGCCAAATGTTTAGCGCAGACTCTGATCGACCATAGTGATGACCTTGAGGAAGCAGCCACCACTCCTGAGCTGACAGAGAAGAGTGGTGAGAAAAGAAAATTCTGGAAGAAAAAGAAGAGTCAGCCTTCGCAGGAGTCCTCGAAGAAGCAGCAGACTGTGGCAGTCCACGCTGCTACTACCCCCGCTACTGTTTCCGTTGTCGGTTCCTCATCCCAAGCACCTATCTCCGGATATACTGGTACCCTCCGTGGTGCAATAGGTGTAGTTACCACCATCGTATCCCTGGCCCATATCGTGAAAAGTTTTGTAAAAACTACGGCCAGGAGGGTCACCTTGCGCGAAGCTGCAGAACACCAACCCAATCAACCAATCAAGCTTCCGGAGCGGGTATCGGTCAGACCTGCTACGGTTGCGGTGAAGTCGGACATTACAAGCGAAACTGCCCCAAGGCAGCAACAACTGGCAACACAGGGAGAGTCCTAGCTATGGGACAAGATGAGGCAGCCGCCGACCCCACCGTTGCCACAAGTATATTCCTCTTCGACAACTCTTATGCCTGTAATCCTTTTCGATTCTAGTGTCAAAAGAAAATTTGTTAGCTATTCATTCAAATACCTTTCTAAACTTAGCCCTTCGTTAATAACCGAAACGTTTACCATTGAGATGGCTAATAGTGAGAAAGAGAACGCTAACGACATATCCATAGGTTGTATCCTTACTCTAGACAATTATTCTTTTCCATTCGACCTAATGGCAAAATTTTCATGAAGAGCTTTAATGCTATCATTGGCATGGAATGACTGAGTCTCATTCAAGCTGATATCTCTGGTTACGAAAAGTCCATCTGTCTCAATCTCCCCTCTGACCTGATTCTCATGATCAACGGCGACAAACTTAATTCCAAATCTTCACATCATTTCGTGCATCAAAGCTTAAAAAGTTCCCCGAAAGGAGTGCCATGCATTCCTAGTCCACGTGATCATCGGGAAATAGGAAGTTAAAGACCACGAGAGCATCCCCGAAGTCTGCAACTTACCTGATGTCTTTTCCAAAGAGCTCCCGAGAATTCCTCCCAAACGTCAAGTTGAGTCTTGCATCGACCAAATTCCTAGAGCTACCCCGTAGCCAAGTCTCCGTGAGGATGATGTTTCCAAGACAGCGTTTAGGACTCGATATGGTCACTACGAGTTCGTGGTAGTGCCCTTTGGTCAAAACACTCTCCCTGGTCATGTAGTAAGCGATGAAGCCATACCCGTGGACCCTTCCAAAAATCAAGGAGATAGAGAATTAGTCGGCACCGAAGATACCCACAGAAACCCGTCAATTCTTGGGTCCTGCCAGCTATTATCGCAGACCCACTCAGAAATTTCTTCCAGAATCGCCAAACCTTTAACTACTCTGACACAGAAAGATGTACCCTCTTGTTGTAGATCGCGTCCTGTCGTAGGTCTTACCCCGGAAAGGCATCGTATGCTTTGGAAAGCGCGGAAAACTTCACCCGAGGTACATCAGAGCTTTCGAAATCCTCGCCAGAATCAGAACCATGGCCTACAAACTTCGACTATCTCAAAGGCTTATTAGTATCCATCCTGTCTTCCACGTCTCGAATCTTTAGAAGTGCCTGCCCGACGAAACCCTAGTAATCCCTCCTGACAAGATCGAGATCAACGAAAACCAGAACTTCCTGGAAGAACAAATCGAAAACATGGATCGAGAGATCAAATGTACAAAACAAAGCCGCATCCCGATAGTGAAGGTTCGCTGGAATGTCAAGCGGAGACCCGAATTCACTTGGGAGCGCGTAGACCTGATGCAGTAGAATTATCCACATCTCTTTCCAAATTCATGAACTGTATCCTAATTTTTGAATTTCGGGATGAAATTCCCTCTAAAGGGGGGATAATGTGACAACCCGAAGTTTGTTCCATCGCCGTAACCCGTTTCCGTCCGTAAAAACTCGTCTTTAGCGAATTGTTCCGATTTCGTTTTTGGGTTAAGTTATCTAAATTGATATTTTTATTATGATCTCGTGAGTGTCCAAACCCCTTAGAAACTCATGTAAACGGCCCAAATTATTATTTGGAAAATTTTTAGTTTCGACCACATCGGGTTACGACAACTTAAGCGGGTAGGACGAAAAGCCCCGTTTAACGTTGGTATCGGGTAGAATTCCACCGTGTCTCAAATTCAAATCATATTTAAAGTTGAGTGGGCTTCATTTGAAGCTTTTCCACTCTCTCTCCTCAAATCCAAGTTCTAGGTCCAAAATCACTCAATTCAAGCTCCAAATCGATAAGGTAACTATCCTAACTCATAGTATAACATCTTTAGCCTTCAAATTTGTGTTTTAATCAAGAAATAGGACCATGTTCATGTGTTTATGGCCCTAGAACAGTCCTAGGCCGCGAACACACATAAAAAGGGTTTTGGAGACCAAAAACCCTTCCAAACCACCTTTGGAGCTTAGATATGACTTAGGGGCTTACAAGACTGGACTTGGAACATCAAAACCTTATCAATTGAGGGATAAATATGAGTTTATGTCCCAAGAACATGCTTGGACCTTAAACACCATTTAATGGGCAGTAAACACATTTTAAGGTGTTAAGATGCCCTTAAACCCCTTCTAAGCCTTTAACTAGTGTCTAGAAGCAACCACAAACGAGTTAGGGGCCTTAAAATTGAAAGAAACCACTCCCTTAGGAGTTCACGGCCGTAAACCCCCCAAGGATAGGTTCTTGGGCCGTAAACTCCTATAACTTGGTTAAATGGTGCCCTAAATTCACCCCATGGCTTGTAAAATGACTTAGAATCACATGTGATTAATCTAGGACCACCAAAACTTCAAAGAAAGGGGTATGAGGGAGCTTACGGCTGTAAACTCTTAGTTTACTGCTGTAAACTCCTTAAAGTATTCCATGTGTTGGTTCAATCCCTTTCCAATTCCCTGGAACCAAACCTAGCATCGCCCCTCAAGTGTTATAAGGCCATTTAGCACCCAAGAACACCACCCATGAGTTTACGGCCGTAAACTCATGGGATATGGTCATTAGGGCCGAAAACTCCTCTAAGAGTTTACTCTTGAAGATAAACTCCATGCCAAGGCCTTACACCCTCCTTAGATGCCACCCGGGTCACTCAAATACTTGAATTGAAGTGTTTTCGCGCCTCGAAGTGTTTATTCATTTTAATTAGTAGATCAAGGCCTAATTAGATACATTTTATGTATCTTTTCATATTACATAGGAAATCTCATACATTTGTAAGCCTCGATATGACATTTAGCATCCAAACCGATACGTTCCTCGACTGGTGAGTTCATACCCCTATACCTTTTTCCGTGTTTTCAAATGTTTTCAGGGGAGAATACAAGCAAAAGTACAAGAAAATCTTGTACTCAAACTTATTATTTTCAGTTCAATTGTTTCGTATTATTTATGCTTTTAATATCGAAAATTGTATTAACCAACAGTTTGACTTGCAAAGTTAGTCTTCATACTAAATGAGAAAATCATTATAAAACGTTATAGTACATGTTATATTTATAATCTACAAATAATCCATACTAATCGTTAATAGAGTATTTACTAATAAAATATGCCCTTGGATATCGTTAGAGTACGAAAACATGTCTAAGATACACCGTTGGATATCGACAGAACTTCGAAAATATATCTAATAAGATATGCCTTCGAATAGTCCCAGGACTTCGAAAATATAGGTAGTGCATGCCTTTGGATATCGACAAAGTTTCGGAAATAATTTGAAAGTACGCCTTTGGACATCGACAGAGTTTCAAAAACATACGCCTTTGGATGTCGACAGAGCTTCGGAAGTACGTCTAAAACACGCCTTTGGATGTCACCAGAACTTCGAATATACAGTTAGAGTATGTCTCTGAGTATCTCCAAAGATTCGAAATTGCGAATAAGTATAGTAGATATTCGACATTCGTGTGTAGGATAACCAGGCTTTCAGAATACTTATCTAATATTAACGGTATGGTAGATACTAGTACATTGAAGTCCGAACTAAGAACTAACCACGACTTTTAGGAAAATAAGGGTTTTTCCTGGAATAACATAACTGCTCATAATCGAATTGTGTAACGAATGGATAACTAAACTATCTTTATAAGAAAATATGAGATTTTCTTGGATAACAACTTTTTCAGAAAACCAAAGGAAACTTGTTCTTTTTCGAAAATAAACCGCTTATGAACTCACCAGCTTTATGCTGATTTTCAAACTGCTTGTATTCTCTGGTTTACATTAGACAGGTACCCAGCGATCGTTTTGGCGAAGACGGAGTACGTGGAAGACACGTCTTTACTTTTGTTCATTCTGGATGTATATATCTATAATCATGTATAACTTTATTTTCAAACAAATGTAAATGATTCTATGTAATGTAATATTGTGTGTTTACTATGCTTACTATGCACATTGGTTGTGATACTACGCATGAGGTCACCTCCGCCCAGGAACGTTTCCGCCTTCGGTTTCGGGGTGTGACATCAGGCCATCTTAGGTCATCAAGCTTGGTTATAATAACTCACAATTTGGTATTTAGCTATACGATTAGTGTAGGAATAAGTAAACAAATTCACATAGTTTTATTAAATAATAAAACTGTAATACAATATTTTACAAGTATAGCTGGTAAATCCAGATAGTTACAATTATACTATGTTCATACGGGTACAAAAACAGAATACTACTCCAATGCAGAGAAAACATACCTTACATGGTTTTATGTGAATTAAAACTACATTATACCAATTCAGAGTATAATAACAATTACATATTTTGAGTACAACATACTACAACAGAAAATATTGGATTTTCTACGAAAACATACTTACATTATCAAGGATCAGAAAACATATTTCAGTTACAAATATACTTATGAACTCACCAACTTAATTGTTGACTTTCTTTTCAAAACTACTTGTATTCTCAGGGAATCGGTAGATAGGTACATCCACGAATTTTTGAGAAGATGGAGCTTCTTTGACTCATGTCTTTTAACTTTTGGTGTCATGTATACAATGACTTGAACATATATGTAAAAAAATTATACTTTTTCAATACATGTTTGTTGTACTTAGAATAATATGATGCGTTGTTGTGATACTATACATGACGTCATCCACCCCCGAACATTTCCGCCGTTCCGGTTTGGGGGTATGAGAGAGATTGGTATCCAAGCATTTTTTATAGTGAACAAAGTATATCAAAATGTAAAAGATATACAACTATAAGTAATATGGGGCTGAAACGCTTTGACCAAAATTATACTTTCAAAAATCCAATTATTTTATAAGAAGTATACTAACATGCATACATACAAGAAACACTGTCATGGTAAGAACTATACAAAAGTATTTAAATGTTGAACACTATAGTTAAACCTGAACAGTTATGTAATCATATATGGGATAAATATAGCTTGATCAACTATATTTATTTGAGATACGACCAACATGTGTTTCGGAGTGATAGTGGTGTTGAAACATGTATAAATCTTACCAAATCTATATATTAGAAGACCTCTATAATCAAACATAACGTTAAAATACTATAGGAGTTTTTTATGACACTATAACACAGAAACAACAAGATTCAAGAAGGTCATCCTTACTAGAAACAAACACGTGAAAAAAAAGGATCATTACTGGTAAAGCTATAATTACTAAGTGTATACACAAGAGTTATATATAATTAAGGTTTTATAGACTTAGAGTCTGTAATTTAGCTTTATTTCATTTTCCTTGTTTGGTTGTGGACTTTGAGTAGGATCACTTATTCGAAGATCTATTTAGTCTTGGTTGTGTATGATTCGTATACACTAAGTGATTATAGAAAGATCCGGTACGGATGACATTATACATATTAATTTGAAGAGATACCACAACTTCCATAAATTGAAATTCCGATTGTTTACTTATATTAGTTAACATTTGTTGTAAATCGCAGAACACTCTAAAAGTCAGGATATGATGTGTTTAGAACTAATATATATTTATTCAGTATCACCCTGACTCATAACTGCTATAGAAAACCTATCATCAATTTTCACTTAAATTATTTTAGAGAAAGATGCCTCCAAGAAAGTCTAACAAAAAGAACGCCAACCTACCAAATCCACCACCGCCACTACGTCCACAATATGATCCTGAGGTATTCCAAGCATTAGTTACTGCCGTCGTGGCTGCTGCCATGTTGCAAATTAACACAACTGGTAATAGTAGAGCGGGTAGCGGTGCTCATCCTTCAAATCACAGGGAAAGTTCTAGACACCCTAGGGAATGTTCATATAAGGACTTCACAAATGCATAGCCCAAAACCTTTGATGGCACCGGAGGTGTCCTTACTCTGACACACTGGTTCGAGAAAACCGAATCAATGTTTGAAATATATGCTTGCCCTGAAGCAAGAAAAGTAAAGTTCGCAGCATGCACCTTCCTAGATAGAGCCCTTTCCTGGTGGAATGGCTATGTCAAATCATTATCTCTCTCGGTTGCCAATGCCATGGGCTGGGATGACTTAAAAGTTCTGATGCTAGCAGAATATTGCCGATGTGGCGAAAGTCAAAAGTTAGAGCAAGAACTCTGGGATCTGAAGATGAAGGACTCCGATATTGTTGCATATACTGCCAGATTCAGTCACCTGGCTATTCTATGTCTAGAGATGGTTCCCACTGAAAGAATGAAAGTCCCCAAAATTTCTTGTGTATCAATCAGATCCAATTGATGGTGCGGAATCCCAATCAATTCGATGATGTCAGATCAAATATATAAGAGAAGGAGAAGAAGAATAACTTGAATCTAATGTATTGATGATATGATTGATGCTCCTTACAATAGATTCTCTTTCACACACACTTCTTCTCTCTAACTTTCTCTCTCTTCTCTAGCCTTCTCTCTTTTCTTTTCCTTTTTTTCAACCGTACACTCACATGCACTCCTCTATTTATATGGACCTCCGGCCATACACATGTGTACAGCCGCACACCCTGTGTACGACCGTACACACAAACCGCAAACACATACAACATTACATAAAAATATATTTTCCTAGAAAAGCAAAGTATAAACCATATTTTTGACCTAACAATCTCCCCCTTGGTTTATAACTTTCTTTTCTAATTGACCCAACAAGCTCCCCCTAAAAAGTAGCTGGCTTTTTCTTGTTAATCTTCATTGGGAGCTTGGCTTCAGCATTAATTTTTGATTTCTTCACAGCTTCAAGATGAACTTGATGAATCTTCATGAATGACTTCATCTCGAGCGGTTGGGCTTTTCTTCAAGATTTGACTCTGAATGCACATTGGGTGAGGAGGCTTGATGTATAGATTCTTGAAAGATAGCGCTTCAGCTTGAGAATCTACAGAGAGAACAAATCTTCTGGATCACTTCAGCAGGTACAAAGATAGCAACAGATTGATTGATGAGGCTTCCATGCAATCTGTGACATAATCTTCAAGTACAGCTTCACCATGCTTCTGGGGTTGATAGATTGAATGTCGAAATAATAATCTTCATTTCTTGCTCCTTCGAATGTGAATTCTTCGATGCTCACGGACGAGGCTTTGGCTCAGAAATCTTCAACACAAACTCCATAAGTCTTATCTATACCTGAAATCACTTTTCAAGACAAAACAAAACTAAAAGAAAACTTAGCACACAAATGAAAACAGAAACAAAAAATATTTTCGGATTTTTGATTTTTCTGAACAAGAAATAAAACAAAAATAACACTATTTTTGGATTTTTTAAATTTTTCTGATTTTTCTTTGATTTTTGAATTATTTTTAATTCTCCTCCTAAAATTTAAATTAGAAGAAACTATGACAAATTTAACAGAAATAAAAATGATATCTAACTTTAAGAGAGATTTGGGATCAAAGTTTTTAGACAACCTTTATCCACTTATAGGTACCTTTCATATTCACATCTTTGTCTGGTCGATTGTCGGTATTGTTGTCCACTTAAACACGAAAAATTGTGACAAATTTAGGACACACTATTTGTTACAAGACAGGTGAACTTAAGTTCCTAAAAATTATATATGATCCTAATTTCTTAGATACTATATCTTAAGGACCATTCATCTGACGACGACCAGGGATATTGTTATCCACCTAAATTGAGCAGCGAGATCTATAGACAATCTGTATGTGCTCAATTTTAAGTGTATTAGAACGTGTTTCCCGCTTCCTGATATGCCCCAGCCATCAAGAACTTCCAGAGTACTCCTTACACCGGGTGAGTAGACAACCATTCAGAGAGAGGATAGATTCAGAATTCTATTAATTATTAGTTATTACTTCAGAGGGGTTGAGAAGTAGAAGGTTGTATATGTTGTGTACCAGGTCGGATTAGAAGTCGCGCAAAGGAGACATCATATGGCTAACAGATAAGAAGTTTTTCGCATATATATAACATGCAGAGAAATAGAGTTGCATATGTTGTGTACCAGGTCGGATTGGAAGTCGCGCAAAGGTGACAACATATGACTAACAGACAGAAAGAAAGAAAATGATATTTTACAGATCTAATTTATCGGAATTTACCAGTCGCCCCATCCAACCGGAATTATGGACAAAATCCCCACATCGAGGAAACGTTAAGCCACGATTCCAAGTACGGGTTCAATTAATGTGACAAGTACATTCCCATATATATCTCCCTGCTCAACCTATCCAAGCGTCGTATTGTCAGGCTAAACGGAACTATCTAGGTCAAGATTTGTCAAGTCATTTGATTTCCTAAGTTCAATTCTCCCTAGTCAAGTCCATTTAAAAAAATTTCGTGCCTACTGACGCATCAAACAAGAGCATAGACCCTTCAACTTCTGGTACGTTACGCAGACTTAGGTTGCCTGTTATCACTTTATCATATCACTTCCCAAAACATCTCCCTCAAGCAGCACATTTCATAACCAATAAATTTTTTTTTGATTATCTGGTTTTCTAATGTTTTTGGATTTTTAAAATTTTCTAATTTTTGTTTTGTTTTTATTTCTCCCCCTAAATTTGTGCATAAGAGAGAAACGAAAGTAAATGCGCAAATTTAAACTATCCTAAAACAAAAATTAGTCCTTAAAGCGAATCAGGTTAAGAAAAACTCAGGAGTATAGAGAAGAAAACGCAAACCGTAAGTCACCAATTGAATTTGCATCCAGAAGGTCTGAGAACAGCACGCGTAAACTTAGAACAGATCTGAAAATTCTTCATGTCGTTAAGCACAAACCCCGTTTGTGATCTCTTCCTTTATTCCTTTCCCACCAAGGAAACATACTCTCAAATAATGTTCTGAGTACTGTACAGTTGAGAGCTGTCTCCTATCATGTGCGTGGAACAACTACTACCAACAAACGGAAGTCTGATGATATGCCTCCATAGCTGCTCCGACACAGAGCGGGATTAGTTGGTCTTTGGAACCCAGTCCATTTTGAAACTGGGTCGAACTTTGTCATCGACACATGATACTCTCTCCCATGACATGTCCTGTTTATCACAAACAAAAGATGAAGAAATATTAGAGTCATTAGTTGATTTGGGAGAGTGAGCCTTTGGAACCCATTTGTAGTTGGGTTTAACCCATTTCTTTTTCGATCTGATGGGTGGCTCAGCACTTGATTTTGAGCTTGATGTCGGCCGTTGAGATGACTTTGATATTGGCTTTATAGGAGCATCTCTTGGATTTGGCTTCTTGGCCGACATTCCTTTCTTGACCTTGGGAGTTGATTTCTTGGCATTGTGGGGTTGATTTGTGGCCTTCATGGCATTCTAGTCGCTATTTTCTGAATGTGGCCTTGAGGGGTTTCTTTTGGAGTATCTCCCTCTTGGTGTTTTCTGCCAGCCATGTACGTAGTAGGGAACGTATGCGCGATTTGGACAGTTTCGGGCAATGTGTCCAGGTGTTCCACAGTGAAAACATGTCTTTTTCTTCACTGTGAAGTTGTTTCTTCCTGCCCCTGGTGGCGTGTCTTTGCCTTGTCTCTTGTTGTTCCCACACGCACACTTGCAACAAGAACTCTGTTGCATTGGAATTAGTGGCATGTATTTCTCAATGGCAGGTTGATCAGAAGCAACTGAGTACGAAGCAACATATTCAGAGTTCAAGGAGATGTTGGTTTGTTCAATGGTGTTCTCCTTGTTCTCATCCTCTGCTACTTTACCTGCACAAGAAGTAGAATCATTAGTATCGTTCATCTCAACATCCTCAGTTGCCTGTTCAACAACTGGTTTACCGTATACCATAAATTGTTCTCGGTCAATCTCTTCCTAAGTCAAAGGTATGGATATATAGTTATGATTGAAAAGGGGAGGAACACTATCATACCTAAGACCCTTGTTTTGATTATCTTTGAATTTCAATTGATTTTCAAATAAGGACTTGTGACACCCCAAAACCAAGAACGACGGAAACGTTCTGGGGCAGAGGACGTCATGTTTAGTATCACAACAATGTGAAGTAGTAAACAAGTAACAACATCATCCATTTCATTAATAATATAATTATTATACAATTGTGTTTTGTCAAGTTTTGATAAACACTAAAGCATAAATCAAAATGAAAGATGAGTCTTCAACGAGCTCCATCTTACCAAATCCTTGCATTTGTACCTGTCTATGATGACCTGAGGATACAAGTAATTTTGAAAGCGAGTATCAGCTTTGCAGCTGGTGAGATCATAAGTATTTTAGTGTCTTAATTTGTATGTAAATATGTGTATGTATTTGAATTGTAAATATTTTTATGTATACGAATTGTAAGTATTGAAAATGTAAATGAACTGTAGGTATGAAAATGTTTGTAAAACAGCTGTAAACGTTTGAAAAGCCCTAGAAATCCCTATGATTTCTATTAGTAACAAAAGGAGTCTTCTACCAAGACTTTAACTGTTCTCAATGTAGTCTTCTACCAAAACCTAACTGCTTTGGATGTAGTCTTCTACCAAGACCTAACTGCTCTGAATGTAGTCTTCTACCAAAACATCTAGTGTCTATGTGAGTGTCTTGTAAGAGTATGTGTTTTCCCAGGTATGACTATCATTAACTAAAAATATAGTTTCTACATTACCGTGCGTCGTGTGAATGTTCACGAAATGAATGTAATGGGAAAAATGAAATAGTACTATGGTGTAGTGTCGAACTACAATTGTACCAATTACCTTAAGTCTAGGGTAATCGTGTAAGTACTGTAGTATTTGTAATAAATACTACATCGGTACTCAACTGCCTTATTTGAGGGATAAGGTATAATGTGATGTCTAGATCCCAGGCTGTACGCTCCCCTATCAAAGGGATTTTGGGACCTACCCACGACCCCTGCATATCTGCAAGCCATGAGCATCCACATTACTATGATCATGTATACTCGATATAACTACCACAATTGCGTTGTGATTCATCAGTATAGTTAGATCCTGAACTGGGTCCATGCTATAGCACCTAGTGACATCCGTTCTATGTATATGTAAGTGTACTGGTGTAAGTGTGATTATGTAATTGTACTCATGTAAACGCGACCATGTAATTGTACTCATGTAAGTGTGGCCATGTAAACTTATCTATGTAATAGTATAGTAATGTACTGTAATGTTCTAGCTGTAGTGTACGTGCTCTCTATCTAGCAAGTATAGTAATGTACTGTAATGTTCTAGCAAGTATTGACTCATGAATGAACTGACTCATTGTCTACTATCGCATTCTAGTAATAGTTCTAGTATCTTCCTAAACTACCCGCATGGTAGTTTACTAGTAATCTAACTGGTATGTATGGACATGGATGTATACCCTTGCTACCCAAGGGTGTGGGATGAACTGGAAGGACCTTTATGACTATATATGTACATGTGATATATAACTAATGTTTAAATGACCTTCGGATGAATACCCGATATCCCACCAGACCACATCTCAAGCGTGAAAAGGAAATAGGGTGGATAGCCTTCCTAAGTCTTTTAAACATTTCTTATATAACTATACATATAGAGGCATGCAATATATAAGAATCTCGGAGGTCCTAACTATATTGGACTTAGCTTTCCATGCGATACCAAGCATATTAAGCTGTTCCCGGAGTGAGACTTCCTAAAGAACTTGGTCACTCACTTGGAATTCCAAAGGTTCCTTTTCTTGTTTAACTTCCCAGTCAAGGGCCACTCCTTGATGGGTCAAGGTCGTAAAGGTTTCTGTAATTTGCGAGGATTCTGAATGAACTACGACGGTAGGTCGATAAGACCTAGAATTTGACGAATGATTGTCGGCGTCTCAGGTGTCGACAAATTTCTCAACTGTTTTGACAAATTGTAAGAGTACTCAAAACTTCCCACATCACTAACAGGGTGTCATAGAAATTTGACTCTTCAATTTCAAAACTCGTGCCTAGAGAACTTCGCGAAAAGTACCTCTGAAGGTAATGTTTCTAGGAGCTCCTTCTTACTACGAGGGTAGATAAGTAATTCATTGCAGGGGGAAATGACAAACTGATCCAAGTAAGAAAGACGTACCTTATTCGTTTAGCTCATGAAAGCTATGGGCGTATTGGTCCTATCCGAAGGATATCACTACGGACTCGAAGTGTCCGCATCGAGTTCGGAAGATAGTCTTCTGGACGTCCTTCCCTAACACTTGAACTGGTGATATTCGGATCTCAGATCCATTTCTGAAAGTAAATCTTTCCTTGTGTTTGCTCAACCATTTCATCTATGCGAGACAGAGTTAACGATTTCTAATGAAAAATCTTGACGGAGTCCTCGAAATCCGAGGCACATACGATGCAATCCGTCGATCTCTGCGAGAATAAGACTGGGGTTTCTCCAGGGTGAGAAGCCTAGTATTTTTATTCTATCGCCGTGCATTTCGTTAAGTTTTTTGTACTGTTTTGGTATCTCCGTAGGTGTTTAGACTATAGGGTGATCTGTTTACAAGAGTCGTACTGGGTTCTATGTTTGTTCACATGACGATGTGATTACTCGTAGGCTTTAAGCAGTTCTCCGTCCTGAAGTTCATATTAGAATTCATACATGGTTCACAATCAAAATTTCGTGTATACGAGTCATATATAATTAAGATTGAAAAGGTAGTCGAATAACTGATTCTTTTTTAAGCTCACATCCCATCCGGGAAAAAAAGTTAAAGTGGAATCATCAATTCTAAACCTGTAGAACCTTGATTATATATCACTCTTATGCATACATTCCTCAGTGGTAGATCAATCATATGAGTCCTTGGATTGAACTTGACGTACTGCACGAGTGGTACTTCGGGGATTTCTTCGGAAATAAAAAGAACTATGAGGTACTCCATGCATGAGTACTTCGGTGTTCTGATATAACAGCTTCGCTGGAAAAGCGATCTAGAAGAAAGAGATGTACGTATGAAGCTATTTTTGTGAGGATCAAATTGAATCGAGTCTCATGATAATGTCGGAATCATACTGAAACTTAAAGACATTAGATTTGAACATAAGACGTTTTACAGACAAACACAACCGTGCAACCATCAACAGAGTTCCTACAAGACTATTGCTGTTAAAAAGGTATACTACAAAAGACAAGTATACGCAGCACGAGCATCCCTAAACCTACGGAATCTCACAAAAGATAGGACTCTAGTTGCACTAGTTCGGGATAGTTTATAAGTCTGTTACAACGAAACGCCTAAATTACATTAACGTGGTTTCGAAGCAGGCTCTCCTGCAGCTGTGATCCTGAGAATTTTCCCGTCTTCGCCAGAGTTCTGCGTTATCGGGCAATCCTTCTTGAGGTGTCCAATTTCACCACATTGGTGACATATCTGGACAGCACCCACATCAGTGGAGGAATTGAAGTGTCGAGTAGGAGTTATGGGGACACGGTTGCTTTCGTTGATCTTCCCTTTTGGGCAACTTCTGTAATAGTGCCCTACCTCACCACAAATATAGCAAACTAAGCTTGCTCCAGTGGTGGAGGTAGTTCTACAGAAACGAGCAATGTGTCCCATCTTGTTGCAATTATTGCATTGCCAGGCTCGACAAATTCCCTTGTGGTGGTGGTTGCACCGGTCGCACTTCGGGAGTGTTCCTTTATATGGTCTGCTCGGTACTGGGATGGCAGAGGTTTCTACTTGTGGTTGTTGCCTGGCAATTCTCTGAAATCGTTTGCGTTCCACTTTGGCTTGACGTTTTCTTTTCTTGAACTCTAAGTTGTTGTTTTGGGTGGTGGTGACTGTTACTATTTGTTAATTCCTCGGATCGTTAACACGATCTGGATTGTCAACTCCTTTTTCAGCCTTGTTTGCGTTGGCAGTGCTGCGATTTGCCAGGACTGCTGTCACAGCAGCCATCACGGCAGCTGTAACGGTGGCTTGAAAAGTAGCGGCGTCCATAGGAAAAGTAGAGGTCTCGTTGCTTGGCTGGTTGTTTCCGGATGACGACATGATTCTGTTACACGAAAGGTAAGGATTTTGTGAGCGATTCTGGTTGAACCTAGATGTACTTAGATTGTTCAAGTAAGGAGTAAGAGTATGTTCTCGAAAGGTTTACCTACATCCCTATGATGCAGTCCTAGTACAGAATGGAAGTGAGTTTGTAGAATGGTCTCAAGACGTTTGTCGTTCAAACCGAGGTATCGTGGGTTGGTGAATAACAAGATCCAACCACTGAAAGAGACTTGGAAATGTCTCCGGATCTAACTTGCTATAGTCCAATGACTTGACTAAAGCAGGTTTCAGATAAACTCCAATGAGAGTATGATAAGAGTACTTGAATAAAGAATGACACAGAAGTTAGCCGGCTGTCAATATCTTTGATATTCACGACGTAAAGATGTGGGAAAATGACCCTGTAAAGGTCTTCCATCATAACCAGAGAAGATAGTTCTTGACAGCGTAAAGACCTAACAAAAAGTACTTACAATACAAGATAATTTCATAGAAAATGCCACATCGGGCATCGACAAAAAATGATTCCTTTTAATAAGGAAAATAAAGTAAAGAATCTACTACTGACGACAGTCATCCCTCAGGTGAACTCTCAGTTCAGCCAGTTGACGTTCTACATCAAGTAAGTGTCTTTCGTACACCCTCTGGCGTACTCGGCGCTCTATGACTTCGGCTCGTGATTCAGCCAGTGTGTGAAGTAGGGTTTCACGGTTTCTATCTGGTCTCTTGCGAGCATCTTCTAGACGAATGGTGTGGAGGGTATGCATTCTTGCATTGGCGACAACTTTAGTGATCTGATGTAGGGTTGTCCTGCCTGGAATTTCATTTCGCACCACTCTGCGGACCAAGATTGGCAAGATTCTATTTGCTAAGCCCCCATTGCTCAGGTCGTAAAAGCTTCGGTCGCCATTAAATGGCATGGGCTGATCTTGTCCTTGGCTCCATGTTTCTAAATATTCCACCCACTCAGGCGTCGGGCCATGAAAATCCGGACGAGGGTTAGGAATTGGAAAGGGAGCTGCTTAGGGTAGGTTCTCAACCTCTGGTTCGGAATTAGCATAGTCCGAAGGGTTTTCATCATGGTGATCATTCAAAGTGATAGGATGATCATTCTCTGGTTCTTCTCCAAACTAACCAGAAATGACTTCGTTCAGGATATATTGGTTGCCGCGGGGATGGAATCCAGCCATGTTATCTATGCGAGACTTGGGGTAAGAGAATAATTATTAGACGAACTATCTAGATAATTATTTAGAAAATCGTCATCAGTTACATCGCTATTTGTGAAGTGCATACCAGTTATAGGTAATCGAAACAGGATAGGCCTTCGAATATGTGACCTTAACTCCAAATTCACACAGAATCGGGGTAAAGTAAAATTTCACAGATTCTAAGTCTATAACATCCTAATTACATATATCCTTTGTGTATCCACTTAGTAACTATCAACTTAGAAATGAAGATCCCGTTTTAGTTCTCAAGTATAAAGTACTTATAGTAACACCAAATACTCCTATAGTATTTTAAATTTTAATGTTATGTTCTATTGTTCTCATTGTGGTAGGGTTGGTAAGATTTTAGCATTGTTACAACCACACAATTAAACTTAGGCACATGTTAGTCAACCCTCGGATAATATAGGTGATCAGGCTATATCTTCCCAGTTTTGACCATATGTCTCTAAGCCCACCTGTGTTGCCCAACAATCGTAATTCTTTTGTACTGTCCTAGTGACACTGATTTTAGTATGAATGCAGCACGTATACTTACTTAAATATTTTATTATTTAAAGTATAAACTCTTGGTCAGAGTATTTTTAATCCCTTATGTATTTATAGTTAGTATATCTTTTATGGGTTGATATACTTAATTCACTATAAACAATGCTCTGATACCAATCTGTCACACCCCAAAACCAAGAACGGCGGAAACGTTCTGGGGTGGAGGACGTCATGTTCAGTATCACAACAATGTGAAGTAGTAAACAAGTAACAACATCATCCATTTCATTAATAATATAATTATTATACAAATGTGTTTTGTCAAATTTTGATAAACACTAAAGCATAAATCAAAATGAAAGATGAGTCTTCAACGAGCTCCATCTTACCAAATCCTTGCATTTGTACCTGTCTATGATGACCTGAGGATACAAGTAATTTTGAAAGCAAGTATCAGCTTTGCAGCTGGTGAGATCATAAGTATTTTAGTGTCTTAATTTGTATGTAAATATGTGTATGTATTTGAATTGTAAATATTTGTATGTATACGAATTGTAAGTATTGAAAATGTAAATGAACTGTAGGTATGAAAATGTTTGTAAAACAACTGTAAACATTTGAAAAGCCCTAGAAATCCCTATGATTCCTATTAGTAACAAAAGGAGTCTTCTACCAAGACTTTAACTGTTCTCAATGTAGTCTTCTACCAAAACCTAACTGTTCTGGATGTAGTCTTCTACCAAGACCTAACTGCTCTGGATGTAGTCTTCTACCAAGACATCTAGTGTCTGTGTGTGTCTCTTGTAAGAGTATGTGTTTTCCCAGGTATGACTATCATTAACTAAAAATATAGTTTCTACATTACCGTGCGTCGTGTGAATGTTCACGAAATAAATGTAATGGTAAAACGGAATAGTACTATGGTGTAGTGTCGAACTACAACTGTACCAATTACCTTAAGTCTAGGGTAATCATGTAAGTACTGTAGTATTTGTAATAAATACTACATCGGTACTCAGCTGCCTTATTTGAGGGATAAGGTATAATGTGATGTCTAGATCCCAGGCTGTACGCTCCCCTATCAAAGGGATTTTGGGACCTACCCACGACCCCTGCATATCTGCAAGCCGTGAGCATCCACATTACTATGATCATGTATACTCGATATAACTACCACACTTGCGTTGTGATTCATCAGTATAGTTAGATCCTGAACTGGGTCCATGCTATAGCACCTAGTGACATCCGTTCTATGTATATGTACGTGTACTCGTGTAAGTGTGATTATGTAATTTTACTCATGTAAACATCACCATATAATTGTACTCTTGTAAGTGTGACCATGTAAACTTATCTATGTAATAGTATAGTAATGTACTGTAATGTTCTAGCTGTAGTGTACGTGCTCTCTATCTAGCAAGTATAGTAATGTACTGTAATGTTCTAGCAAGTATTGACTCATGAATGAACTGACTCATTGTCTGGTATCGCATTCTAGTAATAGTTCTAGTATCTTCCTAAACTACCCGCATGGTAGTTTACTAGTAATCTAACTGGTATGTATGGACATGGATGTATACCCTTGCTACCCAAGGGCGTGGGATGAACTGGAAGGACCTTTATGACTATATATGTACATGTGATATATAACTAATTTTTAAATGACCTTCTGATGAATACCCGATATCCCACCAAACCACATATCAAGCGTGAAAAGGAAATAGGGTGGATAGCCTTCCTATGTCTTTTAAACATTTCTTATATAACTATACATATAGAGGCATGCAATATATAATTTAAAAGCATAAAATAAGATTTGTAAAACCTTTGAACATAAATATTTTCTAAGAAAAGACCGACTTGGTGTCTATCTATAAAATGGTTTTGAAGGCATGGGTTTGATAAAGCAGTTTAGTATAAAGAAACGTTTGTTTGAAACACGATTGTAAATAAGTTTGAAAAGTAATATACAGAGTAAAATGTACAGGGAAATAAGGAGTTTTAAACACATATAGTGTTTATGAAAGACATTTGAAGGAAACTGTTTAGTAAAACGGCTAATGAGTAGCCAATCATTTGAATGCTGCTTATTAACCACATGTGATTTATATAATAATTAGCATAATTCTACTTGTATCCCCCCCATAAAACATTTACAAACAGTTTAAAACATTGGTTAAGGGGTATGAACTCACCTGTAGTGACTGGTTCTGATGAAAATGTTGGATCAATTGCTAGGTATCAAGTGGTGACTTGAGTACACACGCGAATCCTATTTAGCATATATGGACACATATATGAATATAATTAGTGTTATGAACAACTAATTAATGAATTGGGACCACCTTAAGGACTAGTAAACACTTATATTGAAGTGTTACAACCATATATGATTGTATGAAGGGGTATAAGGCTTTACAAAGGAGTGTATGGCCAAAATACACACTATATGTGTGTGTGCGGCCAGGTGTGCTGCCAGCACATGTGTCCTGCCAGATAGTGTGTGTTGCCATGTGTGCGGCCAGATGCTGTTCTTGATGTTCTTGGTACCTTTTATGAAGATCTTCAAGGAGAATGGATGATACTTGAGAGGATTTTCGAGTTCTATGCTTGAAGAAGTGAAAGAAGTGTTCAAAAATGACTAAGTATGGTATATATAGGTGGAGTGTGCGGTTGGGAAGGGTGTGAGGCCGCAAACACATGTGTGTGGCCACACACTCAAGTGTGTGGCCGCACTCTCCATGTGTTGGAGTGTTTGGCCTCTTTTTGATTCCTACACTTTGAGTTAACCCATTTCCACACTCCAACCTTGATTATAACACGTTTATAACGCTCCAATAGACCAGAAGTGATACTACAAGATAGCAAAACGAGTCTATTATTGATAAGAAATGAAGAATGCAAGCTAGAAATTTTCGGGTTGTCACAGGACTCGACTGTCTTACTTGACGCAGTGTAATTTTTGAAACTAACATCTGTTTTTCCACACTTTATTTTCAAAGCATCAAGTTCTTCAGTTACAGCAGCAAGTTTTTTCATAATGTGATCATAATTTTCACACTTGTTGCTGTAATCTTCTTGGAGTTTTCGGAAATCCTTGATTTTGGTTTCTAATTGAGCTAGCTTTTAACGGTTTTTGTTCTTTCCTAATGGTGTACCTTTCATATTTTAGGTCCTCATTCTCTCTCTTGATTAAATCTATTGATTGTCGCAAAAATTTCATAGTTTTAGCACAATATGGAGAGCAACCGGATTCATTTACCTGAATTGATGTGGAACTCATTTTTTTTAATTATTTATTTATTTTTTTTTATTTTTAATTGCCCTTTGACTTAAAAACCGAGAAAGTGAACCTTAAAATATAAAAATAAAAGGTCAAACTCAAAAGTCAAACTTAAAAGTCAAACCGAAAAGCCAAATTTGAAAAATTAAAAGACAAACGAGAAAGTCAAAGTTTAAAGTCAAAGGTCAAATTTTAAAAATCAAAGTCAAAATTTTAATGTCAAAAGTCAAATATAAAAGTCAAAATTAAAATCAAAAATTTTTGGGTTGAAAATGGATTTTAAAAATAAAATTTTGAATTTTTGGGCTGATATTGTCAATTTGCGAAATTATATGAGTAAAGGATTAGTTATATTCTGAAGTTCGGATAAATGAATGAAAGAACCTCGTAGACGAGTTGGTTAAGGCGTTGGTTGAACACTTTGAGGTCCCGGGTTCGATCCCCGGCAACCTCAAAACGCGTTCATATTTTATTTTATTGCGAAGCGCTGATGCGAGGATGAAGTGAGGCCGAGGATCCGAGGCGAGGCGAGGCTGCGACGATGCGAGGTTGCGATCCGATGACGAGGGCAAGGACCGCACACCGAGATCGAGTCGTACACTCCGAGGTCGCACACCGGGACCGCACATGTCCGAGGCGCACACTCCTAGCCGCACACACCGAGCCGTATACTCCGAGCCATATACTCCTGAGCCGCACACCGAGGCTGCTGAGCCGCACACCTTCAACCAGCAGCACTCCTTCAACCGGGCCGCACACCTTCAACAGATTCACGAAAAAAACGACGTTTTTCACTCTTTTTTGCTCTAAAACTCGATCAAAAACTCGTTTTTATGAAAAATACAAAGAAGTAACCCCCCTTATTTTTGCGAGATCTATCCAAAAACGCTATTCTCTTTTCATAATTAGATCAAATAAGCTCCAGATCTGGAAAAATTGATTGATACAACCAAGCTGTGATACCAATTGTAAGTCCCCAAAATTGCTTGTGTATCAATCAGATCGAATTGATGGTGCGGAATCCCAATCAATTCGATGATGTCAGATCAAATATAGAAGAGAAGGAGAAGAAGAATAACTTGAATCTAATGTATTGATGATATGATTGATGCTCCTTACAATAAATTCTCTTTCACACACACTTCTTCTCTCTAACTTTCTCTCTCTTCTCTAGCCTTCTCTCTTTTCTTTTCCTTTTTTTCAACCGTACACTCACATGCACTCCTCTATTTATATGGACCTCCGGCCATACACATGTGTACGGCCGTACACACAAACCGCAAACACATACAACATTACATAAAAATATATTTTCCTAGAAAAGCAACGTATAAACCATATTTTTGACCCAACAAAGAAAGAAAGTAAAAAGATATATCTAGGGGCTCCCTCCTCAGATACAAGGGAATGTAATAGCTATAAACCCTCTTACTTTCAATAGTGCCAAGCGTTTAGTGCAGATACTAGAAGATCATGGAGTTCGTCAGGGCTTCATGATACTTATCCTAGAGCAGCCCAAGGAAGGGGGCAGCAAAAAGAAGTTCCAGAATAAGCGAAAGGGGCAATCATCTCAAGAGCCCTCGAAAAAGAAACAATTAGTGGTAGTACACACTACTATTGTTCCTGCTTCTGTTCCAACCCCTGTTCCTACCACCCTTTCTGCTACTCGAGCAACTCCGAGTCGATATGCTGGAACTTTGCCAATGTCCAATAATTGTAACTTCCACTACATGGGAGTTTGCAGAGAAATGAATTGCATGAACTAAAACAAAAAGGGGCACACTGCCCGTTTCTGTAAAGCACCAGCACAACCCATCTCTCAAGTCCCTGCCGTGGGAGTGAGCCAAGCATGTTACGAATGTGGGGAAGTAGGACATTTCAAGAAAATTTGTCCTAAGACAAAGAATGTAGGTGGTACTGGAATGGTTTTGGTAGTTGGTTACGAAGAAGCAGTAGTGGATCCTAAGATGGTTACTGGTATGTTTCTTCTTAACAATTCTTATGCATGCATTCTTTTCGATAGCGGTGCGGAGAAGAGCTTCGTGAGCCATAAATTCAAACACTTACTAAAACAAAACCCCAAATCACTAAAAGATACATTCACCGTTGAGATGACCAACAGAAAACCGAGGGCACCAATGACATATACATAGGATGTACACTTACTCTCAATAACCATTCATTCCAAATTGACCTTATGCCGGTCTCAATTAAATGTTTTGAAATTTTAATCGGAATGGATTGGTTAAGTCTTCACCGTGCTGATATCCTATGTTATGAAAAATCCATTCGTCTAAATCTGCCAAGTAACGAATCTCTCGTTATCTATGGTGACAAATCTGGTGCAACTCTCCAAATCATTTCTTGCATCAAGGCCCAAAAGTATCTTCGTAAAGATTACTATGCCTTCTTAGCTCATGTTGTTGATAAGACACAAGAAGTGAAAAGCATCAAGGATTTCCCTAAAGTCTGTGATTTCCCTGATATATTCCCTGAAGATATATCAGGAGTTCCTCCTAAACGCTAAGTTGAATTCCAAATCCACTTCATCTCTAGAGCTACCCCCGTATCTAAATCCCCGTATCGTCTTGCATCATCAGAGATGCTGGAACTATCCAACCAATTAAATGAACTTCTCAGGAAAGGTTGTATTAGACCAAGCTTTTCACCTTGGGGAGCAATGGTCTTGTTTGTAAAGAAGAAGGATGGATTGTTTCGCATGTATATAGATTACCTGGAATTAAATAAACTTACTATAAAAAAACCAATACCCTTTACTTTGAATCGACGATCTTTTTGATCAACTTCAAGGAGCCAATTTTTTCTCCAAGATTGACCTGAGATCAGGATACCATCAGTTATGAGTCCAGGAGGCCGATATTCCAAAAACTACTTTCAGTACTCACTACGGTCACTATGAATTTGTAGTGATGCCCTTTGGTCTAACGAATACACCTGCAATATTCATGGACCCGATGAATTGTGTGTGTTGACCTTACTTATACAAGTTCGTTATAGTTTTCTTTGACAATATACTAGTCTATTCCATAAGTAAGGAAGAACACAACCAACACTTGCGACAAGTCTTGGAAAATTTAAGGGCAACGAAATTGAATGTGAAGTTCTCGAAGTGTGAATTTTGGATTCAAAGGGTTAAATTCCTAGGTCATGTAGTCAGCAAGGAAGGGATACATGCTGACCCCTCCAAGATCAAGGCTATCAAAAACTAGGCGACCCCACGAACCCCAAGAAAAATTCGTTAGTTTCTAAGTCTCGTTGGCTACTACCGGAGATTCATTTAAAAATTTCCAAAGATTGCGAAGCCATTCACCACCTTGACTAAAAAAGGTGTAACTTTCAGTTGGGAGGAGAAACAAGAAACTACTTTCCAGACACTAAAGCAAGCCCTCTACAATGCACTGATCTTGTCCCCCCTTAGAAGGGACGAAAGATTTTGTATTTTACCGTGATGCGTCCAAGCAAGGGATAGTTACGTTCTTATGCAGTGAGGAAAGGTTATATCTTATGCCTCGATAAAGCTTAAGAACCACGAAGTCAACTATAGCACACAGGACCTCGAACTTGGAGCAGTGGTTTTCGCTCTAAATATATGGAGACATTACTTGTACGATACAAAATGCACAGTCTTTACTGATAATAAAAGCCTCCAACACATATTCAATCAGAAAGAACTTAACATGAGACAGCGACAATGGGTAGAGCTACTCAATGATTATGAATGTGAGATTCACTATCATCCCGACAAAGCCAATGTGGTAGCAGATTCCCTTAGTCGAAAAGAGTACTCAAGCTGCCAAGTGAAGTCTCTAACTATAACTATCCATTCCTACCTATCCACATAGTTCAAGGAGGCTCAGTTGAAAGCCTTGAAACCTGAGAACGTGACGGGTGAAGCAATGAGATGAGTGGAAAAGAACTTGGAAATCAAGGGTTACGAAGTTCGTTATCTCATGAATCGGATCTGAACACCGAAGTTTGGTGGTTACAAAGATGTTGTCATGAACGAAGCCCATAAAACTCGATACTCCGTTCATCCCGGTTCAGACAACATGTATATGGACCTTAAGAAACTCTATTGGTGGCCGAACATGAAAGCTGAAATTGCTAACTATGTCGGCAAGTGCCTAACTTGCGACAAAGTCAAGGTAGAATATCAAAAGCCCTCAGGTTTGCTTCAACATCCAGAAATACCTGAGTGGAAGTGGGAGCGGATTATAATGGATTTCATAACCAAGTTACCCAGGACGACAGGTGGTTATGACACCATTTGGGTTCTCGTAGACATATTAGCTGTAACAACCTGTTATTTTTCTAACATTTGAAGTCAACCCAAGGTTATTCATGTTCAATAAAAGTCCACTTAAAATAGCGTTGAAAATAAATTGTTCAATATTCTTGTTTGGGATAACTAAAGTAACAAATATTGTAACAAGGTTTCCAAATATATAAAGAACACTTAAATCCGAGTTATAATAAAGAAATTATAACCGATCGAAGATCCGCGTCAAAACCGACAAATCATTGTTTAACGTAAAACGTGAATTTTTAATAAAGCGCCTTTTAGCCATAACAATCTAAATGGAAGTCGTAGAATGCATTAAACCAAGAGTTTACATAAAATGAATGTCCAAATTTGATTCCGTATGACGAAGTTACGATTTTTCTAAGATTCGACACTCTAGTACACAGCCCGAAACTCGAATTTTCGTTTGAACAACTTTTGGCCTAAACAACCTAAACGAGAATCGAAGGTCTCGTCAATAGTAGTACATCGGTAAAAACACAGACGAAAACGGACGTAAGATAAAGAAGTTATGAACTTTTAACGGACTTTGCATGTTCCAGCCTGTTAAAAATATAGCATTAAAAATAAAATCAAAATCAGCCGACGGAGTCTAAACGAAAGTTGTAGAGTATAATCTCACCTACGTGTGGATATAATGAATGTCCAAAATGGAGCTCGTATGCGAAACTCACAAATTTTCGAAGTTCGGGGTCAAATTACGAAGCTGGTGTGAAGGAGTACGCCCCACATAATCGGTTACGCCCAATGTACTTGGATACAAGGCTTCGAATCGTCCATGTCGCTCCTTCCCTCGCATGCAACATGTATTACGCAGATTTACATGTTCGAACACACGCAGCACCAAACACGTTGCGTACCGAGGTACGCCTAGTGTACCAAATTATGCCCAACGTAGTGTGAGGGTCAGCCAACTATAAAAGGGGTGCGAGGTCTCCGAATTTGGTTTACATTTTTGATTTCTCCTTTCATTCTAAACACCTTTCTAGCCAATTTTTACCACGTCGAAGGAAGGACTCATTCCTAGAAATGAAACGCTGCCCAAATCACCAGTTATCCGGTGAGTTTATACCCCTATATTTTCAGTATTTTATGATGTTTTAAGGGGGGGGGGATACAAGTAAGATACAAGGAAACCTTGTATCAGTAACAAAATTTATTCAATTAGTTTACAATTGTTATTTTTACTAGAATAAACATAATATTTTACCAATTAAGGGTTTCATTTAAGATCAAGCATATAAGTATGATAGGTATAGTTTATGAGTCATGCACGTTTATCAAAACAGTTGATGGAGTTTAGACATTTCTTTTCGTATTCAGGATCACTTATGAAAACAATTATATAAATTATATTCAATATAATTTATGAGATATTTACAAAATACCTATTTCAAAGATATTTTCCTTATTCTACACATAACTATCAATATAGCATTAGTGAGATACGCTTCAAGTACTTATTTAACTATAAAACAAAAGTCCTAAATATTATAACCAAAGTCTCTTTGAGGGAGAGCATGACACTTGTGTATAGATCTATACGGGACTGACAATCTCACACCTTAACTGTTCACTACAGTTAGGCCGGCGGGCCTGTGCTAACAATTGTCATACCATATTTCAACGCTTGAAGAACATCGTGTTTCAGGAGAGCCTTAGGTCATCAAGCATGGTTATGATAATCACAAATTTTGTATTGAATAATGCGGTTAGTGTATGAATAAGTAAGCAACTTCATATAGTTTTGTATAAATAAAACTGTAAATGGTAAATCTAGATATTTACAACTTTATCATATTTTAACCCTAATTAACTAGGTTACTATTAGGGTAGTTATTCACTAGTAGTTTATTCTTTTTAAGAAATACTATTGAAATAATCACTTTCCATAATCAAAACGGAACGGTTTTATGGGGATTTAAAACTACTTATTAGAATGGTTTTATGGGGATTTAAAACTACTTATCAGAACAGTTTTATGGGGATTTAAAACTACTTATCAGATAGAACTTAGTCATTCCGCCTCTTTAAACTAGTTTAACATAAAGGACCTGTAGTGGTTAATTCTATAAAGCCCTTAGTTTATACACCAGAGTTATATATAATTAAAATTCGATTCACACTGAAATGTATGACTTCTGCCTTACTTCTTGTTCCTTGTTTGGTTGTGGGCTTAGGGCAGATTCACCCATTTACTGTCCATTCCATGTTAGGTTATATAGAGCTAGTATAAATTAAGTAATTGAAGAGGGAACTATTGAGGTTATCATTTTATCACACTAGGAAATATAGGATTTTCTGGAGGAACCAACGAACTTTTCCAAAAACTTAGGGTATACTTTATATAACTAAAATACTTATAAACTCACTAACTTAAATGTTGATATACTATTTCAAAATAACTTTTATTCTCAGGAATCCAGTAGACAGATACACTCCCAGAGCATTTTAGAAGACATCCTTGTACTGTACCACGTCTCTTGTCTTCTATTGTATCTACTTTGTTGTTTGAATATGTAATGTTTAATTACTTAGGTAAAACTTATACTTATTAATGAAATGGTTGTTTTAATGTCATTACTATAATGCATGTGTTGTGATACTTGACATGACTTCCTCCGCCCCCAAATGTTTCCGTCGTTCTTGTTTGGGGATGTGACAGATTGGCATCAGAGCATTGTTTATAGTGAACTCAGTATATCAGTCATAAAATATATACAACTATAAACAAATTGGGATAGAAACACTCTGACCAAGGGTTATACTTTAAAATATAACAATATTTTATAAAAGTATAAGTACATGTAAAATATATATATACTAGAACAAGTATCAAAAGAAGGACAAAACAAAAGTATTTGGATGTTGGACATTGCAGTTAAACCTGGAGAGTTATGTAATCGTATCTGGGATTAATATAGCCTGATCAACTATATTTATTTGAGATATGACCAACATGTGCTTGGCAGTGATTGTAGTGTTGCAACAAGTCTAAAACTTACCTAGGTACCATAGATATTCTAGAACCAAACATAAAGGTTAAAATACTATAGGAGTATTTTAGGATGTTATAACAACAAAAATGAAAACTTATCAACATTTTGTATTTAGAAGTTAAAGAATCAAACTTATAATTAAAATACTAAAGAAGTATTTTAGGTGCCATATACAACTTTTGGCAAATGTTAAAAATACCTTCTGTGGTAGATCTATAATTACTAAGTGTACATTGTAAGGTCATATATTGTTGAGATTTTATAGACTTAGAGTAGGTGATTTTCACTTTACTTCTTGTTCCTTGTTTGGTTGTGGCTTTAGAGTAAAATCACATATTCGAAGGTCTATATGATCTGAATTATATATAATTTGTACACACTATGTAATTATAGAAAGACTGGAAAGGATCAACTTCGTAAAGATTTAAATATTTATTGATCTCATAGATTCTTTAGACATTTCCATTCTTGTATAAACCAATTAGATAGATATAACCACTCCAACAATCAACAGAGGAGTCAAAGAGGATCCAGAAGAATTCCATTAGGAGGATTCCAAGAAAGAAACCGAAGAGGAGTGAAGAAACTATACAAATCACCAAATTCCTTTACCTTATTAAGGACACCAATGAGAGTTTCGCATGAACTTCCAGGATTCCAATTCTTCATTATGAAGTAATAAAGATCAATGTTAGAATTGGAAGTAAGATGGCACATAAATTCAATATATCTAAGGAGGAGAAGGACACCATATATATAACAGGAGAGAACAAATCTTTACTGACAGGAGTAGAACGGGGAACAGAGGAAAACCACATGCGTAACATGCGAAGTGTGTGAATTCCTTTTCATTACTGTAATAACTAATAAATTGATTCAACCTAGTGGGTTAGTGATTACATTACTTGCATTGGGTTTTAAGTATATTGTCTTTTTCCTATCCCGACTAATAAATTGGATCACGAAAATCTCAATAGAGAGTGATTACTTCTAAAATTCATAAGTCTATTTTTTGTCGACTCTATTATGAATTACTTTCAAATATTTTCAGAAGTTGGATCAAGTTATCCACCAACCAAACATAACTTCGTTCGGATGACACTCGTCTTATAACCATTCTAGAATCCTATTTCTACCCTTTACCAGGACTGCATCATAGGGATGTAGGTCAAATCTTTGAGATCAATATAACGAAACGAAAATTTTATATTCATATAAATGATTAGAATACATCTAGAGCCAACCATGATCGCTCATGATTTTGTTTTCTCATCTTATGACAAAATCATGCCTCTAAAGAAACGTAACCAAACTACCAGCAAAACACGAATCCTTCAAATAGATGCGGCTACGTTTCAAGCAGCAGTCACAGCAGCCGTAGCAGTTGTCATGGCTCACCTTAATGCTAACAACACAAATGTTAGTGGAAAGGTGATCGGCAATCCCGATCATGCTGATAACCAATTTCAGCATCAAGTGCGTATTTGTAAAGACACTCCAGGCCTCAAACATAATAAACTGAAACTAAAGTTCGAGAACGAGAAAGGGAGTTGTTCGGCTCAAGGACCTTGTTAGGGGTTTCAGACCCAACAAATAAAGGGGTACGATAAACTCCTAAGTAACACTACTCTATTGCATTCAAAAGTAGTACAAGACAAGTAGGGTCGATCCACAGAGACACGGGACAATCAGTCTATACCCTTTTTGCGTAAGGTATTTGTTCACGAAAGATGAAAGAAAAAGGGGGATTTGATTTGCAATGATTAGACAAATAAAGTAAAATCACAAGTAATTGGCTGAATGAGAAAATTAAATTCAGATATTATAAAGACTCCAACTTCATGTATGACACTTCAACAATGTGAATCCAAGATGACAAGACTTTTGTTTCATTCTATCTAAGTTGGTACTTGAAAGTGTTAACAAGCTCTAACACTTTCCATTCACCACAATAATTAACCAAAACAAGCTCTTTGATTAATCCTAACCTTACTAACCTAATCTAAACAAGCTCTTAGAATTAGATTGAAAGATTGCATGAAGCTTTATGTGAATGTTCCCAACAACACCCAATACTCCTCATAAGCTCGGGAGAGCAAAAGTGTATGAATAAGATTTACACTAAATCCATTCAATAGATGTCAATTTAATGCTTGTTACTTGTTCAATTTCACAAAACAATTACGGATTTTGTAAAAGATATAACTGGAATGACCTAACCCTAATTCAAATGGCCAATAAGAATCACAATTAGAATCAAACATTCGATTGAAGCAAAATCAAATTCATTAGATAGAAATTAAGAACAAACATCAAGTCATATGATTAGATTCACAACTAGAAAGTCAAAACATGAGTTGGAGAAATTAGGGTTCTAGCCACTCATGACTAGAACAAGATCACAAATCTAGAAAATGAAATTAAAGTTCTTACAAAATGAAATCAAATGTTCCCAAGTGTTAATCAACTCCAAAATCCTCAAGAAATTGCCTTCTCTACTCCAAAAGTCGACCCCCTAAAGTAAAAAGTCGGTTCCCCCTTTAAAAATGGTGAAAAACTGCTTAAAAACCCGCATTTACGTTTACACGGCCCGCGTAAATTAACACTGTCATTTACACGGCCCGCGTAAACGCAAAAATATACCGCGCAGAAATCTACGTCTACACGGCCCGCGTAAACGCAAGGCTTGCATTTACACTGCCGTGTAAATCTCTGTAAAGCCAAAATCTTCATTTCATTGATATCTTGCTCCTCGGTGCTCCACACGTCCTGAAATTTTGTCCGCAACTTTTATTTACCTCCTCCAACAATATCCTACCTCCAAAAGTCCCTGAAATATCACAAAAGTATTTGAATGAAATTGCCTCATGAAAAATCCCGAAAAACATGCAAAATGCATGAGTTTAAACCTAAATGCAATGCATTTTTATGAACTAAAACTACAAAATGAATGCATGAAATGCACCTAACAAATATCCCCAAGCTTGAACCTTTCTTGTCCTCAAGAAAGAACAAGAATTTAAACCGGAGAAAATAAAATAAAATAGAAGAAAAGAAATTAAAGTTAAAACTTTTTTTTTGTTTTGAAACTTGATGCAAGAAATCAAAACAAACATGAAAAAATATATCCAACCCAATTAACCTTGTTTTGTACCATAGTTGAGAATATACCTGTCATGCCTTGAGTTACTTGGCTTTAATCTCAAAATATTATATGATAATAGAGACAAGATTTTAGCCACTCCCTAGTACAACTCAACAGAATCAAAGATCATAACACTTATTCCTTTACGATATCATCAAGTCAATTCTTGGAACAAATTATGGTCTTACTCTCGTGAAATTGTATGTGACAAAACATGCTCAACCATCTTTGTTTCATAAAATATAACAATGTCCGATTCCAACTATTTGTTGGTTAACAACAATCTTTTTCTGAAAAATATTTTCTAAAAATTCCCTAATATTTATCCAGATTGGTTACAAACTTCAAACCACTTACATCAGTCGAAGTAATTAACATTCAGTCCAATGTCATAAATTCAAATCCAAGTCCAGGGGAATCTTTTGACAGCCAAGTATTTTTCCTAAACACAACATCTAATTAAACTATAAACACAACTATGTACAAACTTTCTAATTACATTTTTTTTTTACAAATAAAGCTCATGGCTTTCTTTGAAATCCGTGTAACAGGCTTTCAACCAACACATCCAAATCAAATGACCTTAGTGTGCTAGATTTAAAGAGATCCCTCGGGTTTACTTGCCCGAACCTCAAAGGCCACAGATTAGCTTTATTTGCTATTATTAAGTTCATGACTTTCTATGGAACCCGTGTAACGAATTTTCAACTCAATCAGTCCCAAACAATTTAGCTTTAGGCGATTAGGTGTAAATCACCCCTCAAAGTTTACTTGTTCGAATCCCAAAGGTCACAGATTAACTTAATAATAGTTATTTTTTTTATTTATTTTTATTTTTTTATTTTTTATTTTTATGTAACACAAATACAAATAACTAAGTTAACACATAACACTCTTATTAACTTATTTATTTGGCCAATTTCCTTATATTTCCATCCTTGACTTTTCTATTGTGGGACATCTCACGGTCTATTACCGTGAGGACTTCTAAGACATTTTTCGGGGGGCTAAATGTTAACATGCAAAAACACGTAAGTATAGTTGAAAGCTATGTCCTAAAGCAGGGTATATAAAAGGGAATAAGTAGAAAGGACTTTTAAGAGCGCTGGAAGGCGGGACATTGAGATTTTGCATTCTTTATATAAACTTTTGAATTTGGCATTTTAAGTTCAATTGAGCATTACTACTCATAAGACCGGTCATATGTCCCAAAGAATCAATTCATACCTACTGTTATGCTCCAGTGTTGACAATCTTCTCATTTTCTGCTTTGCACAAGTAGCTTCGGGAGATGTGCTCGTGTGTGATTAACTTGCTTTTAGATTTTTCAATAAAAAGAGCAAGTAAAATCTCAAGGCACACAACTCACTTACCATCTCAACTGTTTTGAGAAGATTTGGCTGCTTGGAATTGGATCAAGAAAAAATTTACTTTTATTTATTTATTTATTTATATTATTTTTTTTAAAGAAAATGCAAAAAATTTGATGCAAAATGCAAAAAGTATAATAAAAATAGAGTAGAAAGAAAATATTTTTAGTTTTTTTTTTTTTGTTTTTTTTAATGACAGAGAAAAATAATGCAATGCAATGCAATATGTACAAAATTTACATGCAACCTACATGCAACGGGATAATGCATGGATGGATGCCCCTCCCCAAGCTTAAAATAAGCATCATCCTAAATGCTTGGAGAGAGGTATAGTCGGCCTATTGAGAGTCAGATGGTGGAGGATGGTAGCAGATTTGGGAATGGGTCCAAAACAGTCACAAATGCACACCAATTGAATTTTAAGTAAAATATGAACGATTAAAGATATGGAAAGAATTTACCAAATCGTTCTTGGTGCCTCACAATTGTGGTGTGAACCTCCTCTTCATCCTCCCCAAGCTATCCGTGAAGTATTTATGGAGCCGAAGATTCATTTTCTAGGCATAAAAAATAAGTTTAAAATCATTTGGGACATTAACAAAAACTTGAAATTTACCAAAGACTAAAAAGTTTTAAAATAAAGGAAAAAAAATCCCCCGGGTTGCCTCCCGGTTAGCTGCCCTTGTTTTAAGTCGTTGGCTCGACTTGGCCCCTGAATGTGCTTTTTTCTAAGTAGGTGGGCCTTTACAACACATTAACCTTCTCGCCACTTCCTTTAATTGAAAACTTATCTTCTACCTGACTTTTTTTTTTTTTGAAAGCACCTGCTCACAAAATGCTTGGCATAAACAATTAGTAACACCGTGTCCCCGGCAACGGCGCCAATTTGATAGGGGTGTCAGACCCAACAAATAAAGGGGTACGATAAACTCCTAAGTAACACTACTCTATTGCACTCAAAAGTAGTACAAGGCAAGTAGGGTCGATCCACAGAGACACGGGACAATCAGTCTATACCCTTTTTGCGTAAGGTATTTGTTCACGAAAGATGAAAGAAAAAGGGGGATTTGATTTGCAATGATTAGACAAATAAAGTAAAATCACAAGTAATTGGCTGAATGAGAAAATTAAATTCAGATATTATAAAGACTCCAACTTCATGTATGACACTTCAACAATGTGAATCCAAGATGACAAGACTTTTGTTTCATTCTATCTAAGTTGGTACTTGAAAGTGTTAACAAGCTCTAACACTTTCCATTCACCACAATAATTAACCAAAACAAGCTCTTTGATTAATCCTAACCTTACTAACCTAATCTAAACAAGCTCTTAGAATTAGATTGAAAGATTGCATGAAGCTTTATGTGAATGTTCCCAACAACACCCAATACTCCTCATAAGCTCGGGAGAGCAAAAGTGTATGAATAAGATTTACACTAAATCCATTCAATAGATGTCAATTTAATGCTTGTTACTTGTTCAATTTCACAAAACAATTACGGATTTTGTAAAAGATATAACTGGAATGACCTAACCCTAATTCAAATGGCCAATAAGAATCACAATTAGAATCAAACATTCGATTGAAGCAAAATCAAATTCATTAGATAGAAATTAAGAACAAACATCAAGTCATATGATTAGATTCACAACTAGAAAGTCAAAACATGAGTTGGAGAAATTAGGGTTCTAGCCACTCATGACTAGAACAAGATCACAAATCTAGAAAATGAAATTAAAGTTCTTACAAAATGAAATCAAATGTTCCCAAGTGTTAATCAACTCCAAAATCCTCAAGAAATTGCCTTCTCTACTCCAAAAGTCGACCCCCTAAAGTAAAAAGTCGGTTCCCCCTTTAAAAATGGTGAAAAACTGCTTAAAAACCCGCATTTACGTTTACACGGCCCGCGTAAATTAACACTGTCATTTACACGGCCCGCGTAAACGCAAAAATATACCGCGCAGAAATCTACGTCTACACGGCCCGCGTAAACGCAAGGCTTGCATTTACACTGCCGTGTAAATCTCTGTAAAGCCAAAATCTTCATTTCATTGATATCTTGCTCCTCGGTGCTCCACACGTCCTGAAATTTTGTCCGCAACTTTTATTTACCTCCTCCAACAATATCCTACCTCCAAAAGTCCCTGAAATATCACAAAAGTATTTGAATGAAATTGCCTCATGAAAAATCCCGAAAAACATGCAAAATGCATGAGTTTAAACCTAAATGCAATGCATTTTTATGAACTAAAACTACAAAATGAATGCATGAAATGCACTTAACAGACCTTCAGAAGGGCAACAAACTGGGACAGTAAATACCCTCATCATCCCTCCTATTCCAACATCGACCACACAATACTTTGGAAACCTCCCACACTGTCTAAATTGCAACTACCATCATCATGGAGTCTGTCGAATACTGCATTTCAATAGATGCAACATGAAGCGGTACACCTCCCGCATCTGTAGGACTCCGGTCGAGTTCATTACTTCAACTACCAATGTTGGAACCAGTCCAATATCTCATCTTTGTGGCGAAATAGATCATTTCAAGAGGGGTTGTTCAACAGAGATGAATAACGGGGGAACAGGAGGAGTTTAATCCCGGAACATGAGGAACCAACAAGAACCCTGCTATATTTGGGTACGCTTCCAAACCCCAATAATTAATGATATTTATAATTACTCTCTCATTCGAACCAAATCACAGCACTCATATAAAAGTCGAAACCCTAATGGGTAAGCTATGATGGCTTAGTGTATACATTAGGGTCATTTATAAGTAAGATTTGTAGATTTCGTGTCACACCCCCAAACCAAGGATGGCGGAAACGTCTGGGGGTGGAGGACTTCATGTATAGTATCATAACAATAATGGTAATAGTGATGAAAGTAAACACAACCAACATATATATAATTGAAAGAGTTACATCATTGTATGAATTACATGTTTCAAAATCAATTACAATATGTTGACAAAATATGAAATGTTCGACGCCTTAACGTCCCATCCTCAAAAGTACTTGATTACCTGTTTAGTGATTTCCTGAGAATACAAGTTGTTTGAAAAAGTGGCAACACAAAGATTGGTGAGTTCATAAGCTTTTGATAGTAAGAGTTTGAAAATCGATCTTTGTAATGAGTTGTATGTTACCAAGAAAATCCAATATTTTCCTTATAAAAGTTATGTGATCTTGAATACTAGGACCGAGAATGAACAAGTATTTTCAATAGTTAATGATATAAACGTGGTTTTGAATCGGCATAAAACCCTTTTTGACATGAAGGCGCACAAGTATTTTTTCCATACGCAAACTAATTTCTGTGAGCTAAATCGACATAACTCGCTAATTAAAAAGTAGAACCCGTAAATCTTATGATTTGTTAATACCACATGTGAGCTACTATAACCATACTTGACATAGACGGCCTCGTAATACGACGTTCTTCAGGCGTCGCCGTTAAATGACACTTGTCACCACAGACCTGCCGGTTGCCGGTCTAGCTGTTGCAAGCAGCTCTGGTCTGGGTTTGCCAAACCCAATATAGATCTATACACAACTATCACGTTCTCCCTACAAGAGAATCTGGTTACAATTTACAGGACTTTTGACTTTGTTACTTTGGAAGTAACCCGAAGTGAATGACTCACAAATTTATTCATTAACAGGTTCACGTGAACTAAACTGAAGACCTTTGAATAATAAGTTTGAGAAGTAAAGGATACATAAACTATACCTATTATAGTTTATCCAAACGTTTGTAATGTATAAGAACTCTTTTATGAAAACGCATTTGTGTTATGAACCCATAAACTATGCTCATTATAGCTTAATATACGCGTTCTAAATGAATGAATAATCTTATCATGAATGACTAAGTTTCAGTTTATGATGATAAACTAACAAGGAAACACATTCAATACTTAGAACTTATTATTATACACTTTGCTCAACATAATACAAAGTGTTATGAAAGTTATATGCTGTAAACTAAATTTAACCTTTCTGCACTGTTTTAGAAAAGTCATAGAAAAATCATACGAAGTAGAAAAATAAATCCGTAAATTCTGAAAGTTCCCAAAATGTTTCTAGTTTACTCATAATTTTTATCATGATTTTTAATGACCTCCAACTTGGGTGAAAAAGTCCATAATCACAGACTGGTCCGGATTGGTGTTTACAATGATAGTCAGTTTTGTAAAAATCACCATAAATTGTAGAAATATCGTATGGAGATGTGAAAGTAGTCATTTTAAAGCTATGAACTGTAACTACTTACACCTAAAACAGTTTTTAAAACAAAAATGTTTAAGTCGTCCAAAACAGTCTGTGAATGGAGCCCAACGTTTTTGATGAAAGTTGTTAGAAAAGTTTAGTTATGTTCTTGGTGTTTTAACTTTTATTCCCCCCCCCCCCCCTAAAACATAAGAAAACATGATAATAGAGGGGTATGAACTCACCTTGAATGATTTCAGTAGATGGATGATGGAGAAGAGAAGTGTTCAACTCAAGAACACTTTGGAAGATTGTTTGAAGATTCGAAGATCTAACATAAATATGATGGAGTTTGTATAAGATATCTATGAGTTGAGTAAAAGGAAGTGAAATAATCATTTGTAGAATGAATATACTTACCCAAAGTGGGCGAAAACTTGGAAGGAGGCCCTTGAATCTCGAATTTTTGGTGAGAGGATTTAGAGAGAAAAGTGTTTAATCTTTGGTGAAATGGAAGCAAGTGAGTGAGAAAGAGGAGAGAGGATGAATGTCCAGCTCTAAAAACGTGGTAATAACTTGTGAGAGAGGTAAAAAGCACAAGGAAGTGATAAGGTATGGTGGGGAGGAGTGTGGGTTGGTCATGGAGTGGGTATGGGGGTTGCTTGTGTCATAATACAAGGAAAGGTCAAAATAAAGTTTTGGGTGAAAATATCGTGTTAAAACAATTAAAAAGGGGCCTAAAACGCAAAACTAGTCGAAAACCAGGAGAAAATGAGCTTCCCTGCGAGACCTCTCGGTCCTGGCCGAGGTTCGGTCCTCCTGATGCTAGGTGCGAAAGTGAAATGAAGCGAGAGGGAAGATGGAACGAAATAGACTGAAGGCGAGTAGGAGCGAAATGGACCGAGGCTCGGGTTCGGGCTTGTGCGAGGTTCGGTCCCGAGAGGACACTTCGGGTTTGGTTCAGGAGCCTTCGGGTTTGGGTGTTGAGCGAGGTTCGGGACCGAGAGCACCCCTTCGGGTTCGGTCCTCTTGGTTTCAGTCCTTAAGAGGACTTTCAGTCCTAAGAGGCTTCGGCCCTATAAAGAGGGTTTTGGGTCCTTAATCCCTTTTTCTCCGTTCTTGCCCCGTTTTAAGCGGTTTTTGACCCCGTTAAGGGTCGGGATGGCCCGAAAGACTACAAAAAGTTCAAGGAACTTTTGAGAGAGATTTGGGAGAGATTTGACATTCTTGGAGAGATTTCCCATACGAAGAGATAGAGTGAAAACGATTGAGAGAGGTTTCATGTGTGATAATTGTGAGTGTTTGGCTCCGCAACGCAAGGTCTGTGAACCCCATTGAGTCATGTTTTAGGATCTTACACACTCCCGATGAGTATGTAACATTGATTTATTGTTTTTGTTCATTTTTTAGCACTAAGGCTAAGGAAAAATTAAACACACGAATTTTTCCAAGTGATGTTTTCTCATTAAAATAGTGAGTTATATAGTAATTACATAACGTAAACTCTAATACACAAGGTTAATCGAGTCAATCGGTTTGACTTGTTGACTTTGACTTGACTCGAAATTGACGATTGTCACATCATCCCCCCGTTAGAGGGAATTCATCCCGAAATTTAAACTTGGACTGGGACTTCAAGGGTTTGGGAAGAGATGTGGATACTTTTGTTTCATTTGATCTTCGCATTCCTAGGTGAACTCAGGTCCTCGTTTCGCATTCCAACGAACCTTGACTATGGGAATGCGACTTTGTTTCGTTCTTTTGATCTCCCGATCCATGATCTCGACTGGTTCCTCCACGAAGTGGAGGTTTTCGTTAACTTCGATTTCGTCGAGTGGTATTACGAGTGTCTCGTCAGACAGGCACTTCTTCAAGTTCGATACGTGAAAGGTGGGATGTACCTTATCGAGTTCTTGAGGTAATCGAAGTTTGTATGCCACTGGTCCAATCCTGGAAAGGATTTTGAATGGACCAATATACCTTGGATTTAGTTTCCCACGCTTGCGGAAACATATCATTCCTTTCCAAGGGGAAACTTTTAGTAGTACTCGATCACCAACCTGGAATTCCAAAGGTTTCTATCGCTTATCCGCGTAACTCTTTTGCTGATCTCGGGAGCCCTTCAGCCTTTCTCAGATTTGAACAATATTTTCTATGGTCTCCCTTATGATTTCAGGACCAGTGAGGGTGCTATTAGGGACTTGCCCCCTAGCTAGCTGAGTATCCCCCACTTCGGCCCAACACAGGGGTGATCTGCACCTATGGCCATAGAGAGCTTCAAACGGAGCGACTTTAATGCTAGTGTGATAGCTGTTGTTGTAGGAGAATTCAATCAGCGGTAAATGGGTATCCCATGCTTTACCAAAGTCTATCACACAGGCTCTCAGCATGCCTTCCAATGTCTGGATGGTTCTCTCGCTTTGTCCATCGGTTTGTGGATGGTAGGTCGTACTCATGTCAAGCCTAGTTCCCAGAGATTTCTGTAGGGACTGCCAGAACCGCAAGGTGAATCTACTATCTCGGTTAGGGATAATGGATATTGGTACAACATGCAGTCGCACGATCTCCTTGATGTACGTCCTGGTTAACTTCTCCATCTTGTCTGTTTCTTTTATCAGCAGGAAGTGCGCGGACTTGGTCAATCTGTCTACGATAACCCATATAGTATCAAGCCCGCCTAATGTCTTAGCCAGCTTGGTTATGAAGTCCATGGTTATCTGCTCCCACTTCCATTCGGGTATATCCGGCTGTTGAAGTAGTCCTGATGGCTTCTGATATTCTACTTTGACCTTGGCGCAAGTCAGGCACTTGCTCACATAAGTAGCAATTTTAGCCTTCATGTTTGGCCACCAATATAACTTTTTGAGGTCTAGATACATCTTATCTGACCCAGGATGGATGGAGTATCGAGTCTTGTGTGCTTCATTCATTACAACGTCTTGGAATCCACCGAACTTCGGTGTCCAAATTCGGTTCATGAGATAACAAGCTCCATCATCCTTGACTTCCAAGTTCTTATCCATTCCTCTTAATGCCTCGTTTGCCACGTTTTCTGGTCTCAAGGCTTCTATTTGAGCATCTTTGATCTGCGTGGCCAGGTAGGAATGGATGGTTATGGTTAGAGATTTTACTCGGCGGCCCGAATATTCTTTCCTACTTAGGGGATTGGCCACTACATTGGCCTTTCCCGGGTGGTAGCGAATTTCACATTCGTAGTCATTTAGCAGCTCTACCCATCTTCTTTGCTGCATGTTAAGTTCTTTTTGATTGAGAATATGCTGAATACTTTTGTGATTAGTAAAGATGGTGCAATTGGTGCCGTAGAGGTAGTGCCTCCAGATCTTTAAGGCGAACACCACTGCTCCCAGCTCAAGGTCGTGGGTGGTATAATTAACTTCGTGTGTCTTAAGTTGCCTTGATGCGTAAGTGATGACTTTCCCTCTCTGCATGAGCACGCATCCGAGGCCTTGTTTTGAGGCATCACAATATACCACGAAGTCATCGGTTCCTTCTGGAAGAGACAAAACTGGTGCGCTGCATAGGGCTTGTTTTAAAGTCTGGAAAGCGGCTTCTTGTTTATCTTCCCACTTAAATACCACACCTTTCTGAGTCAAGGTGGTGAGTGGTTTGGAAATCTTGGAGAAGTTTTGTATGAATCTTCGGTAGTAGCTGGCGAGCCCTAAAAATTGTCGAATTTCTGTCGGCGTTGTAGGTGCTAACCAGTTTTCAATAGCTTTGATTTTAGAGGGATCCATGTGTATCCCCTTCTCGCTGACCACATGGCCAAGAAAATTCACTTCTCTGATCCAGAATTCGCACTTAGAGAATTTGGCAGAAAACTTCTCCGCCCTCAGTGTTTCCAAGATTAGCCGGAGATGTTGACGGTGCTCTTCCTTGCTTCGGGAGTAGATTAAAATATCGTCGATGAATACAATCACAAATTTGTCTAAATAGGGTCGACACACTCGATTCATCAGGTCCATGAATACCGCCAATGCGTTCGTTAATCCGAAGGGCATTACCACAAACTCGTAGTGCCCGTAGCGAGTTCTGAACGCAGTCTTGGGAATATCCTCTTCTTGTACTCGTAGTTGATGATAACCCGACCTCAGGTCGATTTTTTAAAAGTAGCTTGCTCCTTGGAGTTGGTCGAAGAGGTCATCGATTCGGGGTAGGGGATATCGGTTCTTGATAGTGAGTTTGTTTAGCTCCCGATAGTCTATGTACATGCGAAAAGATCCGTCCTTCTTCTTTACAAACAGGACCGGTGCACCCCAGGGTGAGAAGCTTGGCCTGATGAATCCTTTGCTCAACAGTTCATTCAACTGGCTGGATAGTTCTTGCATTTCTTCCGGTGCTAAGCGGTATGGAGCTTTGGCGACGGGGGTAGCTCCTGGAATTAAGTCGATCTGGAATTCGACTTTTCGTGCGAGGGGTACACCTGGAAGATCTTCGGGGAATACATCGGGGTAGTTGAACACCTCGGGAATGTCGTTGATATCCTTCATCTCTTGTTTCATATCTACTACGTGGGCTAGAAATGCGTGGAATTCCTTTCGGAGATACTTTTGGGCCTTGACGCAAGAGATGATTTGCAAATTTGAACTGGGTTTATCCCCATAAATGAAGAGGGTTTCGCCATTAGGCAGATTAAGGCGGACGGCCCTTTTGTAACATAGAATGTCGGCACGATGGGAACTTAACCAATCCATACTGATGATTATGTAGAAACATTTTATTGTGACCGGCATCAAGTCTATTTTAAATGAGTGGTTATCTAGAGTGAGGGTACACCCTGAGTATATATCAGTAGTGCGCTCTTCTTTCCCATTTGCCATTTATACTACATATGTATCTTTTAATGAATGAGGGGTTGGTTTTAGTAATTGCTTGAATTGATGGCTTACAAAACTCCTCTCTGCTCCACTATCAAATAGTACGCATGCATATGTGTTATTGAGGAGAAACATACCAGAAACCACCGTGGGGTCCTTGACTGCTTCTCCATGTCCTAAAGCTAGGACTCTCCCTGCACCTCCAGCGTTCGTGTTTCGTGCTTTTGGGCAGTTTCTTTTGAAGTGCCCTGCCTCTCCACAGCCATAACAGGTTCGACTTGCTCCGGTGTTGGCGGATGGGGCGACTTGAGGGGCGGATTGGGCTGGCACTTTACAGAATCGAGCAGTGTGCCCCTTCCGGTTGCAATTACTGCAATGCAATTCTCGACAAGCACCGGTATGGTGGAAGTTGCACTTGTTGCGCTTGGGAAGAGTTCCCGCGTATTGCTTTGGTGGAGTTGGAGCGGTAGTAGTAGTGGCTGCACGGACAACAATAGTCTGTTGCTTCTTGGCGGGGTCCTGCGTCGGTTGTTTCTTTTTATCATTCCATAACTTCCTCTTGTTGTTCCCTCCTTTTGTTTGGTCGGTGGTGGTGATCGCGGTACCACGACTAGCCCTGTTATCGATAAGTTGTTGTGCCAACTCCTTGGCACTCTCAAAGGTGGTTGGTTTCGAACCCAGGACACTATCTTGAATATGGGATGACAACCCCCAGAGATATCGCTCCACCTTCTTCTCCTCTGGAGTGACCATTGTTGTACAAAGGAGTGCTAGGTCATTGAAGCGAGCAGTATAAGTTTCAAGGTCCATGCCCGACATTCTGAGGTTCTAGAGTTCTTCTTCGAGTTTTTGTATTTCACCCCTCGGGCAATACTCCTTTAACATCAACGCTTTTAAGTTTTCCCAGCCTATGGAGTTAGCCACTGCAGGAGTAAGTGACTTAACTTGGCCATTCCACCAAGTAAGAGCTTTTTCGGTGAAAGTGAATGCCGCATACTTGACCTTGCTCGCTTCGGGACAAACATAGATTTCGAAGACTGCTTCGGTCCTTTCGAGCCATTGCATTGGCACGATGATGCCCCCGCTTCCGTTGAAAGGATCCGGTTTGTCATTCGTGAAGTCTTTGTAAGAACACTCCTTAGTACGTCCCGTGCTATCCCCCTGATTCGAGTTAGTATTTCTGGATCCGGAACCGCCGGAACCGTTTGTACCCTTTGCGACATTGTTGCCGCCACGGCTGCTGTTACTGCAGCCTGAAACATCACAGGATCAAACTCCGGAGGTGGTGGCGGAGGGGCGGTGCTTTGTTGCCGAAAGGTCTTGGTCTTTTCCTTGGTGGCATGGTTCTATCATAAAAATTAAAAAAATGACCAGTCGGTAAGACTTCAATAGTAATAATGAGTCGAGTGTTACTTGTTTCATCTCAATTGTATTTTATCCCGAGTTTATTACTTTAGAAGGTAATTCATCGAAAAGTTTATGCAATCAAACTTATGAATTAAATAGTGTTGACCCAAGCAGAGTCATGTGTTTGGTTCGTCTCAACATTCAAGAAAATAAAGTACATGTCAAATTCATTGATAACTTTTTAGCACATATTGTTTTTGAGAAAGTTTGACCTCACAAGGGTCTACATTACATCATAATAAAAGATAAAGTTTTGACAGTACAAAAGCCCCTTTCACTAGTGTGATCACTTAGTCGCGGGTCAACCTATTCGCAATAAAGAGTAGCACCAACGCATACTCGAAATCCTAGATTTATAACAAAACATGAGCAGTGCGAACACTACTCGCGGCGGGTGGCATCTGGTCCATGGTGGCTCTGAGATGAGGTCGAGGCTCCCTGAAGCTCCGCAATCCTACGTCCGGCCGCGATCACTCCCTCCTCGAGAGCTGCGTGCCTCTCCTGGTACTCCCTTACCTCCACTCGAGTCGTGGTAAGGTCCTCGATGAGTTGGTCCACTGGATAGAAGTCCCTTTCCAAATCCCGGGTGCGTGCATCGGTGGCTGCCATAATAGCGCTGAGATTTCGAACCTGGTCTGCCATTTCCCTACTCTGGTTCTCCATGTTCGTGATGTGTTGGACCATAACGGGGAGGTCTCTATCAGCCGATCCCCCGTGACTGAGGTCATAGTAACCTTGTTGGTCGCCATATGGTGACCGCTGGCACTGTTGTCGGCTCCACCTTTCGATTGTTGTTTCTCAACGGGGTTCTGGCTCTTCTTCACTTTCACCCTCGAACATTTCTATCTCGACGTCTTCTTCTTCCTCCTCTTCTTCTTCGGGTTCCTCTTTGGTATCCTTTTCAGGATCCTCTTCGAGATCTTCTTCGATTGGTTCTTCAGGCTCTTCTTCGATCCAGCCGGCATTTCCCTGATTGGGAAAGTACGGGTCTCCTGGTAGGTGAAATCCTGCCATGGCGTCTGCACAAGAGATGGAGGGGGGGGTAAGAAGTACATAAGGGATATTAATAATACTGCGCTATAGCAACATACAAATACTCTTATAGTGTTTTAAATGTTTATATTTGGTTCTTAGAGCGTTCCTTGTAGAGTGGAGTTAGGTTATTAGACGTGTTGCCCATTACGGCTGTCCCCCAGTGTGCGTAAGTCACTTCTCGGACGGATATAGTTGATCATCCTTCCCAGAACTGATTATACATGCTAAGGCATACTCGTAGTGTTCAACTACTCTTCTTTCACTTTATGTTCTCCCTGGTTATGACACTATGCGAGCATGTAATGTACGTATGTATACTTTAACAAGAAAACTATTTATTTTCTAAAAGTATATCCAATTGAGAAATGTTTAAAATCAGAGACTTTTAGTCCCAAATGTATTTATAGTTTGTATATCTTATGTGGTTTGACATACTTAATTCACTATAAACTATGCTCTGATACCAATCTGTCACACCCCCAAACCAAGGATGGCGGAAACTTCTGGGGTTGGAGGACTTCATCTATAGTATCATAACAATAATGGCAATAGTGATGAAAGTAAACACAACCAACATATATATAATTGAAAGAGTTACTCATTGTATGAATTACATGTTTCAAAATCAATTACAATATGTTGACAAAATATGAAATGTTCGACGCCTTAACGTCCCATCCTCAAAAGTACTTGATTACCTGTTTAGTGATTTCCTGAGAATACAAGTTGTTTGAAAAAGTGGCAACACAAAGATTGGTGAGTTCATAAGCTTTTGATAGTAAGAGTTTGAAAATCGATCTTTGTAATGAGTTGTATGTTACCAAGAAAATCCAATATTTTCCTTATAAAAGTTATGTGATCTTGAATACTAGGACCGAGAATGAACAAGTATTTTCAATAGTTAATGATATAAACGTGGTTTTGAATCGGCATAAAACCCTTTTTGACATGAAGGCGCACAAGTATTTTTTCCATACGCAAACTAATTTCTGTGAGCTAAATCGACATAACTCGCTAATTAAAAAGTAGAACCCGTAAATCTTATGATTTGTTAATACCACATGTGAGCTACTATAACCATACTTGACATAGACGGCCTCGTAATACGACGTTCTTCAGGCGTCGCCGTTAAATGACACTTGTCACCACAGACCTGCCGGTTGCCGGTCTAGCTGTTGCAAGCAGCTCTGGTCTGGGTTTGCCAAACCCAATATAGATCTATACACAACTATCACGTTCTCCCTACAAGAGAATCTGGTTACAATTTACAGGACTTTTGACTTTGTTACTTTGGAAGTAACCCGAAGTGAATGACTCACAAATTTATTCATTAACAGGTTCACGTGAACTAAACTGAAGACCTTTGAATAATAAGTTTGAGAAGTAAAGGATACATAAACTATACCTATTATAGTTTATCCAAACGTTTGTAATGTATAAGAACTCTTTTATGAAAACGCATTTGTGTTATGAACCCATAAACTATGCTCATTATAGCTTAATATACGCGTTCTAAATGAATGAATAATCTTATCATGAATGACTAAGTTTCAGTTTATGATGATAAACTAACAAGGAAACACATTCAATACTTAGAACTTATTATTATACACTTTGCTCAACATAATACAAAGTGTTATGAAAGTTATATGCTGTAAACTAAATTTAACCTTTCTGCACTGTTTTAGAAAAGTCATAGAAAAATCATACGAAGTAGAAAAATAAATCCGTAAATTCTGAAAGTTCCCAAAATGTTTCTAGTTTACTCATAATTTTTATCATGATTTTTAATGACCTCCAACTTGGGTGAAAAAGTCCATAATCACAGACTGGTCCGGATTGGTGTTTACAATGATAGTCAGTTTTGTAAAAATCACCATAAATTGTAGAAATATCGTATGGAGATGTGAAAGTAGTCATTTTAAAGCTATGAACTGTAACTACTTACACCTAAAACAGTTTTTAAAACAAAAATGTTTAAGTCGTCCAAAACAGTCCGTGAATGGAGCCCAACGTTTTTGATGAAAGTTGTTAGAAAAGTTTAGTTATGTTCTTGGTGTTTTAACTTTTATTCCCCCCCCCCCCCCCCTAAAACATAAGAAAACATGATAATAGAGGGGTATGAACTCACCTTGAATGATTTCAGTAGATGGATGATGGAGAAGAGAAGTGTTCAACTCAAGAACACTTTGGAAGATTGTTTGAAGATTCGAAGATCTAACATAAATATGATGGAGTTTGTATAAGATATCTATGAGTTGAGTAAAAGGAAGTGAAATAATCATTTGTAGAATGAATATACTTACCCAAAGTGGGCGAAAACTTGGAAGGAGGCCCTTGAATCTCGAATTTTTGGTGAGAGGATTTAGAGAGAAAAGTGTTTAATCTTTGGTGAAATGGAAGCAAGTGAGTGAGAAAGAGGAGAGAGGATGAATGTCCAGCTCTAAAAACGTGGGAATAACTTGTGAGAGAGGTAAAAAGCACAAGGAAGTGACAAGGTATGGTGGGGAGGAGTGTGGGTTGGTCATGGAGTGGGTATGGGGGTTGCTTGTGTCATAATACAAGGAAAAGTCAACACTCAACCTTTGTACTTCACCCACTCTTCTTGGATAAGTTTTTATCCTTAAAAACATGATTAATCTTTAATTAAGGGGTCTTATATGTTAAAATAAAGTTTTGGGTGAAAATCCCATGTTAAAACAATTAAAAACGGGCCTAAAACGCGAAACTAGTCAAAAACCGGGAGAAAATGAGCTTCCCTGCGAGACCTCTCGGTCCTGGCCGAGGTTCGGTCCTCCTGATGCTAGGCGCGAAAGAGAAATGAAGCGAGAGGGAAGATGGAACGAAATAGACCGAAGGCGAGTAGGAGCTAAATGGACCGAGGCTCGGGTTCGGGCCTTGTGCGAGGTTCGGTCCCGAGAGGACCCTTCGGGTTTGGTTCAGGAGCCTTCAGGTTCGGTTTAGGAGCCTTCGGGTTCGGGTCTTGAGCGAGGTTCAGGCCCGAGAGCACCCCTTTGGGTTCGGTCCTCTTGGTTTCGGTCCCTAAGAGGACTTTCGGTCCTAAGAGGCTTCGGCCCTATAAAGAGGGTTTCAAATCCTTAAGCCCTTTTTGTCCGTTCTTGCCCCGTTTTAAGCGGTTTTTGACCCGGTTAAGGGTCGGGATGTCCCGAAACACTACAAAAAGTTCAAGGAACTTTTGAGAGAGATTTGAGAGAGATTTGGGAGAGATTTGACATTCTTGGAGAGATTTCACATACGAAGAGATAGAGTGAAAACGATTGAGAGAGGTTTCATGTGTGACAATTGTGAGTGTTTGGCTCCGCAACGCAAGGTCCGTGAACCCCGTTAAGTCATGTTTTAGAATCTTACACACTCCCGATGAGTATGTAACATTGATTTATTGTTTTTTTTCATTGTTTATCACTAAGGCTAAGGAAAAATTAAACATACGAATTTTTCCAAGTGATGTTTTCTCATTAAAATAGTGAGTTATACAGTAATTACATAACGTAAACTCCAATACACAAGGTTAATCGAGTCGGTCGGTTTGACTTGTTGACTTTGACTTGACTCGAAATTGACGATTGTCACATTTTGAGTGAGTGATCCCGCCTCATTTCCTGTTCCTTATTTGGTTGTGGATTTAGGGCAGGGTTGGTTAGTCAACTATCTTACCAATCTTCATTATACATGACTTATGTACACCAAGAGATTATAGAAAGACCAAGTAGGGATCATTCCATGAAAGTTCATTATTTCAAATTATCAGAACCCTCGTATTATTAGTACCTGCCAATTTCGGATCAAAAAGTTCGTGGTGATAATACCAAGAACAAAACCAAAACCACTGAAATCTTATGTGCAATATAGCACATCGTCCTGATAACCATTTCTTCTAAATCAATTTAATGTCTATTTCAACAAGAAATTCCGACATCCTTAGTCGACATGGTTTGGATTGATCCTCACCATGCAAAATTCCTATGCTGTGTAAAAGAATGTTTTATTATCCTCGATCAACCGTTCAAAGGAAATCCTTTCAATCTATAACGGTAAACCCAATACGAACCCTTATGTCGCCTCTTACTTCCAAAACTTCATAAGTACCCAAGAGATGGTACCACGTATTTCCAGCCTACCTAGTAGTCAATAAATGTGAAGCGAAAACATCTAAGATGTTCCAGAAACCCGTACCCTCCTACAAGATATCCAATAGATTACCTAGAAAGACCACTTGTACCACAAGTCAAGTTCGAGAATAGAGACTAAGAACCCATGAGATTAACATATTACTGCTAAGTATATACGTGAGAGTGGTATGTAATTTAGACATAACAAGACTTAGAATGTATGATTCTACCCTATCTCTTGTTCCTTGTCTGATTGTGGACTTGGGGTAGAGTCACCCATCCGAACGTCTTTTTCAGTCTTAATTATATATGACTTGTATACACGAGGCGATGATGGATGAGACTAGTATAAGTCTTATCATGAACTTTGGAGCAAAAGCCTTCATCATATATTCTAGCAGGAGGAATTCGACGTAAGACCACGACAGTGGGTCAAGCTACTAAATGATTACAAATTCGAAATTCATTATCATCTTGATAAAGCCAATGTATTAGCTGACACCCTTAGTCGGAAAGAATACTCAGATCGTAGAGTCAATCATTGACTGTGACAATCCATTCACATATGTCCACACAAAGTAAGGAGACTCAACCGAAAGCTTTAAAACCTGAAAATGTGGCAGATGAAACCTTGAGAAGGATGGATAAGAAATTATACAAATAAGTCGAAATCGTACGCTTCGTGCCATTAAAGGAAGCACGGAAAATAAAGAAGCTAACTATTAAGTATGTCTATGAGATTGGATAGACTGCACGGTGTTCCAATATCAGTTATATCAATTCGAGATAGTAGAATCATCTCCCAGTTCAGACAGTCACTTCAGAAATCGCTGAGAACTAGGCTAAACATAAGAATAGCCTACTAATGCACAAACCGGCAGACATAATGAGAGAATGATTCATCCATTAGAATTCTTGCTGAGAACATATGTGATCGACCTTGGTAAAGTATGGGATATCCATTTACTGACTAGTCGAGTTCTTTACCATACTAGCATTTTAAGTTGCTCCATTCGAAACCCTCTAAAGTCACATGTGCAGATTCCCTCTACGCTGGACTAAATTAGGTAACACGCAATTAGCTAGAGGTTCAAATTTCAGATAACACCTTCGTTGGTCTGGAATTCATCCAAGAAACTACCGAGTAGGAAGTACAAATCAGGAAGCAAAGATACAATTTCTGAAAACTATTTTAATACCATTCGGGTATAATTCTTTAATTACCCGGGACAACCATATTATAGATTTTCAATTTAAACGTACCAAATTATTTACAATATAAAAGTTTCCATTTTGGTAAAACACAAACATATATACTATAATAGGTATAGTTTATGGAACTTACATAATTCTTTCCAAAGATCAGATTTCAATAAGGATAATAGACATATAAGAAATAGTTTGTGGATCATGTATACTACTTTACATATTCAGGATAACTTACAGATAACAAGCCGATAAACTATATTCAATATAGTGTATGAGAAAAGTTTATTGTTTATCTATTACAAAGTAACTTTTCATTATTCTACACGTAACCGTCAATAAAGCATTTGTGAGACACACTTCAACTACTTAACTAAGTACCAACCAAGTCCTGAAATTATAACCAGAGTCTCCTGGAGGGAGAGCGTGACACTTATGTATAGATATATACGGGACTGACAATCCCGCACAACAGCTTCTTGCAACAGCTAGGCTGGCAGGCCTATGGTGACAAATGTCATACCGATTGCAACGCTAGAAGATCGTCGTGTTCAGACCATCTTAGGTCATAAAGCATGGTTATAATAACTCAGAATTTGGTATTGAACTATACGATTAGTGTAGGAATAAGTAAACAACTTCACATAGTTTTATTAAATAATAAAACTATAATACAATATTTTACAAGTACAGCTGGTAAATCCAGATAGCTACAATTATACGGCGTTCATACGAGTACAAAAACAGAATACTACACCTTACATGGTTTTATGTGAATTAAAAATACTGTTGGATTAATGTCTAAGTCCATAACTATAATTGGTAAGACTTGACCCGACCCGGCATGGTCCATTTGGGTTGCATGGCATCATGCACTTGGATAGACTATAATGAGAGAAATAAGACACTTATGGTTATTAATATATTATAAGTTCTAGTATATTAATAATAAGAATAATAAGATTATTTAATTAGTATTGATCAAGAATTAATCTACGATTAATTAAGTGATAAAAAGAAGACTAATTAAATATATGGGTTGATTGTGTAAATCATCCATACTTGTATAGTGGGCTAATGCTCCATGGATTATCTAGTTGGGCCAAAACCCATATGATGCTCCATGGATGCTCCATGGTGTATTTGAACCCATGGATCCAAGGAAATGGAAAGCCATGACAATTAAGAGTTTACCCTAATTGTAACACTATATAAAGATATTATTCTTGGCAAAATCGGCACTAGTGGATGTACTAGAAGGGCTAGCCGATTTCATGAAGTGTGGGTTTTCTCTCAAGTCATTCCATGTGTATTTGGTGTTGTGTGAACCATTTGAGGTGTCACACTTGGGGCACTAGGCACTCAAGCTTCATGAAGACTTTCTACATCAAAGAGGTATGTATTCTATCTTGTTATATTGATTGTTTTGTATGCTAGATTAGGATAATACCTTAGATGTTCTTATTTGCATGTATAATAGAGAAAACATAGATCCAAGGTATTTAGGGTTGCATGTACACTTAGGAGTGTTAGAATGCTCAAAAACCCAACAAATACGTTATACAATTTCAGAGTATAATAACAATTACATATTTGGAGTACAACATACTTCAATAGAAAATATAGGATTTTCCAGAAAAACATACTTACATTATCATGGATCAGAAAACTGATTTCAGTTACAAACATACTAATGAAATCACCAACTTAATTGTTGACTTTCTTTTCAAAACTACTTGTATTCTCAGGGAATCAGTAGACATGTACATCCATGGATTTTTGAGACGACGAAGCTTCTTGGACTCATGTCTTTTAACTTTTGGTGTCATGTATACATAGATATGAACACATATGTAAAAACTTATACTTTTTCAATACCTAGTTGTTTTACTTTGATTACTACTATGCATTGTTGTGATACTGTACATGACGTTATCTGCCTCCGAACATTTCCGTTATTACGGTTTGGAGGTGTGACAATGTTGTCATCCAATCAAAAAAAAAATATACATGTTGCTCGGTTGTGGTTGTCCTTGACCGTGCCATGTTCTCGCAAGTAGAACATCTCATTCATTAAGGGCTTAATAACATCAGATAAATTCTCATATCATCAAATCAAATTCTTATAAATTACTAAATGGATATAGTTTCCAACTTTATCCATTCCAAGGGATAAATCTTACCAAATCTAGAATCATAACAAGATTTTTTCCACTGAAGTCTATAATTTCTTGCAAGGCTATAAAGGAACCCAAGCAAACACCTTTCTCTACTTCCTGAGGTCAAGGGACATAATTACTTGCCAACTAAAGTTTTGGAGTTGCTCATACTCCAATAAGAAGATGTCACAAATACCCAAATGTTACCAAAACCCATGCAAGATTTAGATAAATGCATCGATTCGAATAAGGAAGCACACTTTTCCACTTACATTGCTTATGAAGTGACATGAAGGTGGAAACTTCACTTTAACCACCCTCTTCAAGCTTCACTAGCTTTATTCATCTTTAAAATCTTTTCAAGAACATCACAAACAATTTAATATTCAAGTTGGAGGATAGGGTCTAGAAAAAGGAGAGGGAGGCTGATGAATCTAAGAAACCCTAGGAGTTTTCACCATTACATAGGGCTCAAAGCCTGAGATCTAGGGTTTTCCATCCAGCCGCCACTGTGTCTTGGTCTACACTTGACCGCGTCGCCACTTAAATCATGTGGCTGTTCCGCGAAACGCACCAACTTCAAATCATGGTTACTCAAGAAGTCTACTCTTGGTAACTTGAACGATTAATCATACATGATAAATCTTATCAGAAAATCAAGTGTTACACATAACATGAGGTAAATAAGAAGCATATCTTCTCTCAAGATATTGTCGAGATTTAATCACACTAATAATTCCAAGCCATGTCTCTTTTTGGTTACCATAGATATTTATTGAATTTCCCTTGTGTTTTTTTATTCAAATCATCATATTGCCAAAAAAAATTAATTGGTTCCAGCCTCATTAAACTATACCCAAATCTACAACGAACCCTCTAATATCCATAGTGAGTAGTATCACTGAACATTTATGTATTTTTAAGTGTGTGGTGATGTGTTTAAGCTCACATTCAACTGATATTGAATCCCTGTTTGTTTCTATTTCTAAACCAGAGTCCAAAATGTGAAGAGGCATATTGAGAGTTCAATGAAATTTGATATGAAAAAAGAAATAGTTGTGGAGCAAGATACTTCTAAACCAAAGTCTCAATATCTAAACACTCTAAATTACCTTGATCATGTATTTAGGAGGAAGATACTCACTCTCCCTATGATTTTAGCCTTCCGATTCAGAAGGTTGTTGACTTGTGGAGCCTTGATTCGCCTTTTTACTCTATAGCCGTGTTAGCCAGACTAAACATGGGGTGCCACATGTGATAGATCACTTTGATTGTATGAACCACATTACATAATGTGTTATTTGTTTTGTATTTGTATTATTACTCTGTGTATGAAATCGTTTGAATCATTTGTTGAAGTATTTAAACCCAAATATTTGCTAATGAAAATGTATTTCCTTTGTGAAGTTGTCATTCACAATATTAACTCCAGTTTCGTTGTGTCTAGCTCGGTCTTAACATATCCATTGTTTAATATGTTGCTTATGAAGAATCACACAACCCCGTAAATATGACATAAATAGACCACAAATGCCAATATATAGTTGTGTACAAATTCTTAAATAAATAAAAATAAATTAATAAAAAGAGTTTTTCAAGGTTAAATATCAGGTTTTACAAACGTACAATATTACTTCACAACTTTCTCATTGTACATTTTATCTTGGACAAATATGAAAAGATGGTTAATCATACTTCAACTACCACTCCTTATAAATCTGTCAAAGGCGGGCAGTGCCAACATTTTTTTTCACTATCTTAAAGGAGAACACTTATATTACCTTTAAGTATACCTTAACCATAACAGTCTGACGTTTTCATGAATGGCTCTTGTATTTTCATGAGGCTTATTTAATGATAGTGCAAATCTCATTTCTCAAGAGATGGTTGATGTGGTGATAGGATGTGTTGGTAATATACTAGCTAAAATTGGAGAAAAACTTTTTGTTGAAACTGTCACCTGGGATACGTGCTTTACTATATAACAACTACATTGCAAGTCTAATGGAAGAAATGGGCACGTTATTGTGAAAATCACAAGGTATCCAACTAGAAGTTGATGAAGCAATAAGAAATGGAGAAATTATTGCGCCTGAGGTTGATCAATGGTTTTCAAGTGTGGATATAATTTATGAACAATCTAGGAGAATTCTTGAGTATGAAGTTCCAAAAAACAAGGGTATCCTAAATGGTAGATTACCAAACATCAGAAGACGATACATTTTAAGTAAGAAAGCAAAGAAGAAGACTGAGAAAGCTGCAACTGCCACATTAATAGCAGAAGCATAGTCACATAATTCGCAATACGCTTTGGTACGGTTACACAATACGCAATTTGCTATGTCCCTGAAATTCGGTACGAGGGGGGGGGGGGGGGGGGGGGTAGACTCATTTCAGTACGCTTCGGGACGCTCCGGTACGATGTACCAAATATTGTACCAAATTTAAAAACATATTAGATAAACTTAAAACTTGCAATCAAACAAACATTAAAAGTTCAAAACAGATTACATTAAAAGTCAAAACAAAACCCATCAACTTAAAACATAAAACTCAAACATGTAACTTAATCCACTACTCCACCCTTTGTTTTTTTTTTCATTGCCATTATCTTCGTCTTCCTTGAGATTTTCCCATTCTACGTCTTCTACCCTTGATCCTTCCAATTCCGTAGATTCAGGATCTACATCCCACTTTTTGTGTGGCCCTTCTTTACATTCTTTGGTAAACCTAAAACTCAAACGAATATTTGAATGTACAAAAACAAGTTTGACAGCCGTTATACAGCTTAGCCGGTTTCTCTTCACACTGTGAATATAGGAATAAGTGCTCCAGTTTCTTTCGGCTGAAGAGCTACTTATAGGTTGTGACAATACTTTTTTGCCACATCAGATAACTCCGGTGTTTCCGCGCCATAAGTAGACCACCAATCAATTGCTTCCATAGTAACCACATCCATTTGAGCCACCGGCAATGAATAAAGACCATTCTTCATGTTAAACGTGGCAAATTGTTCTCGCAACAATCGTTCTTCATCTCTGTTTTCAGAAATGCGATTAAATGCTTCCATTACACCTTGTATAACTTCTTTATCAAGGTTTGGGACCTTTCTACGAGTTCCACCCGGTGCTAATGTTTCAAGATAGCAGCGATCGTAAAACCGTGGAGTTAAAGCGAATCCTAAACAGTGTAACGGGATGCTCATTTTCTCCCACCTGTTCAATACAATTTGTTGCACTTGAGGGAAATACGATGCATACATATTTTCCTTCATCGCATCTTGTATTTCCCCCAACATATTATCCATCTTTTCACAAATTTCGCCCATTTTCGAGCCATCACCGTCGCAAAATTTGATCAACCGATAAATTGGCTTCGTGATACGTAAAATATTTTCAACTTCGACCCAAAAGTCATCATCTCTTATATGATTAGCAATAAGTTGTCCAGTTGTTCTAGTGTGTTCATCGTCGTGTTTCACCCAATCTCTCCACGAATTACGAGCAATTGTTGTAGATAGTGCCTCTCTAAAATGAATAACCTCTTCAACAAAACATAGTGAGAAGCAAATCGGGTTTTTGCAACCTTTAAAAGCTCCAACTTTGAAGTCTCCCAAAAAATGGACAAAGCTTGTCCACGATTCAGAAAATACTTGACAATCGCTTTCCCTTTTTTATATGTGTCCTGTAACCAAATAAACTCGCTTGCAAAATCTTTAAAAACCAGGTTTAAGGTATGAACACAACATGGCGACCAGAAAATATGTTTGTACATCTTTTCCACTTCTTTCCAGCAGCTTTACAATTGGCGGAATTGTCGTCACAACACTGAGAACGTTACTTGGGCCGACAGAATCAATCGCTTGGCTTAGAAATTGAGCAATTGCTTTACCTGTTTTCTCCACTCCAGAAAAGTCAGTGGCATACATAAACATGGAACCTCGACTGTTTACAGCAAGCACATTGAGCAATGGTTTATGTTTAATGTTTGACCACCCATCAGACACAATAGAAATAGCATGTGAATACCATGTCTTTAAACGGTATCAAGTCTTTCTCAACATCTCTAACACATTCGTCTAGTAAAACAGTTCTTGCTTTCTCACTTGATGGGGCTTTATAACCTTCGGGTGCCTTTCTTAATGCGTTTACCATGTCACGAAATTGAGGATTCCGCAAAAAATTAAATGGAATCCCATTAGCACATAAGGCCCTCACAATTTTCAAATCAACTCACTTCTCTCCATTATTGCAAAAGATTGCTCTATCGGTTTCTTAGAGCTCAAAGTTGGTTTTTTTTGTTAAAACAGAACTTCTTAAGGATTTAGAGACTCCGAACTTTTCAGCCTCTTTCCCTTTTTTTGCAACCTTTCATAAGTTTCTCGGTCTTGTAGTACAACGGGACACCTTTTAATTTTAGCTTTCTTTCCGAGTTGAGCACCAAAAAAATGACTATAAATACGGGTATACGAGCTAGTAAATGTTCCATGACAATGTTTACAAACCCATTTTTTTGAACCACCAGGATTTTTACTACTACCAGGACTAATAAAAGTAACTCCATCATATAAAGGCTTAGCATCTACAGTTTTTGTTTTTGGCTGTGTACCTTGACTCATCCCACTACTTGTATGCGCTTCTATTGTTGATTCCCGTTGTCTTCTTCTTCATTGCCAAGATCAACATAATGATCTTCTTCCTCCAGGTATTGTTGTGACTGTGATTGCTGTCCTCTATCATCTTCCTCACAGCTATTGGTTCCTCTTTTCTTTCCAAAAACCATGATACAGTATTCTCTATTGTTACTATAATAGTATAACCGGTATTCGGTAATCGCTATTCAAAAATATCAATAATCAAACTATAAAATCTGAAATTAGATGTTCTGGAATACAATTGAATGAAAAATATGATGGAATGTTTGATGAAATCGTACTGGCAGTGGTGTCCAAAGAACATGATCCGATGAAGGTTCAAGAAGATCTTGCAAAATGGTTGGGATTAAAGTTCAAATATCCAACATTAGAAGGAAGAGCTAATGAGTTATGGAAACGGCTACTCCAAAGCAAGAAGGGGACTCTTGTGATACTTGATGATGTATGGAAACACATTGATTTCAAAAGTATCGGAATTCCTTTTGGAAAAGAATACAAGAGTTTCAAAGTACTTTTGACGTCTCGAAGTGAAGATGCACGCAAAGCAATAGGAAGCCAAGAGATTTTAAGACTTGATGTATTAACACAATCAGAAGCATTTAGTGTTCTAGGAGAAATGGTGGGTGATTCGCTGAATGATGCTGATCTATGTGAAACTGCATCTGAAGTAGCAAAAAGGTGTGGTGGTTTACCTATTGCAATAGTATGCCTAGGTAGGGCACTAAAGGATAAAAGGAAAGAAGTGTGGGATGACACCCTTTTAAAACTACAAAGGTGTATTGTACCATCAAATATTGAAGGAATGAAAGAAGAAGTTTATCAATCTCTGGAAGTAAGTTATGATCTTTTAGTGGATGTGGAAGCTAAGAGACTCTCTCTCCTTTGTTGTCTGTATCCAGAATATGCAAATGTCCCACTAGAAGCATTGGTATGAAGTGGGATTGGGTTGGATTTCTTTGAAGGCGTCCACTTTTTAATAGAAGCAAGAAATAGAGTATATGCACTAATTGATATGCTTAGAGGTCGTTTTCTATTGGTAAGTGGTGATAGGAAGTCGACTGTGAAGGTACACAATGTTGTACGTGCTGTTGGAATATCTGTGGCTTCTAGATTGGAATCAAACACAGGACAATTTAGTGGAATGGTGATACATGAGGATAAATGGCCTAGAGGTATGACGTATGGAAACTATAATGCCATTTCAGTTGTATCAAATGAATTATTTGAGCTTCCTTCTCGTGGATTGGATTTCCGAAAACTTGAACTTATTCAAGTTGCATGTCCAAAACTCTCTGTAAAGAAATTGAATACCATGTTTGAGAAGATGGAGAAACTAAGAGTTGTTGAGCTGTGAAATATGTCTATTATAATTGTCAACAATACTCTTTTCATTGCCAAGAGACATTTATGTCTTGTGTATGGACTGCAAAATGGAAAATATTGGAGATATTATGACTGACGAGTTTTTGAATCTTGAAATACTGAGCTTTGGAAACTGTGATATTAACGAGTTGCCTATGGAGATAAGGAAATTATCAAATTTAAGGCTTCTTGACATGAGTGGTTGCCGCTGGCTTGAAAGGATTTCACCTGGTGTCATCTCAAGCTTGTCTCAACTTGAAGAGCTAGATACAGGATCAAAATGGTGGGGAGATGAAGAAGAAGGAGATGCAAGCCTTACTGAGTTAGATTCCTTGACCAATTTGAAATATTTAGGGATTCGCATTAAATCATCAAGCTTCCTACCAAATTACAACCTCTTTGAAAACCTGCAAAGGTATGTAATTTCTGTAGGAGTTCATCTTCAAAAAAGACGATCCTTCAATAACCGGATGCTTTTGCTGAAGCTTGAGAGTACAGATACACATTTAGGTGGTGGTATCGAGAAGTTGTTAACTAATAACACTGAGAAGGTGTTCTTGACTGGTGATGGTATCAAACTTGCTCTAAAGGAACTAGATCCAGTTGGTTTTCAGCAAGTCAAGAACTTAACTGTTGAATCTTGCAACAGTGAAGGGATAGAGTATCTTTCAAATTACAGCAACACATCAAATGGTACTGGTGTGTTTAATAATCTGGAAAAACTTCGTATGGATAAAATATGGCATTTGAAGGGAATTTTTCGTTACAATGGAAAAGGGTTACCAATTAGATCATTTTCAAAGTTACGCAAGATTCATCTGTCAGTTTTACCCGAAATGACCCATCTGTTTACATACTCAGTTGCAAATAATTTAGAGCATCTGGAAAGGCTTCATATAGAATATTGTAACAGTATGCATGAAGTCATTTTGAACCAGATACCTTCAGCATTGGAAAGTACCATTGATAATAAGATTGTTTTCCCAAAGTTAACTGAATTAATCCTGAACGATGTTGCAAGCCTTATTTGTTTCTCCCATGGAATCAACCTGCAAGTTGAGTTTCCTCAGCTGAGAGTATTAAAGCTTGAATATTTACAGAATTTTCATACCTTTTGTCCCGAGGAGATCAATCTGGCTTCCGAAGGCAACCACAGAGGCACAAACTTTCGATCTCTTGTCAACCACAAGGTTTTTAACTCTTCCATATATAGTTTGTTGCAAGAATTATAGTATGTTCTTTACTCTAGTTTATTGAGACTTTCAGAAATTTAATGAAGGGCAAATTGCATAAAAGACATTAAGTTCACATAAAGTTTCGATTTTGACCATGCCTTTTTTTATCAGTTAAGTCACTAAGTTTACAATTTTGTTGCATGTTTAACCAATCGACCGGTTTGTTTTAGGCGTTTCATGATTCTTAGTTGCTAACTAGGCAAAAACCTGATGCGGGATTCCACATATGATCCTGGTTGACAAATATTTTGGTTAAATTGAACCCTTATGTAGATTTGTACTCTCTTTCCCTTATTTCTTATTCTTTTCTTTTCTCAGAGCATCATGATTTTGTGCAGTGGTTGGCTTCCCAAAGTCGCTCAAGTGGTTCATCATTCCAAGAGAGTGGTGTAAGCAAGGCAAGTAAGGTTTTCTTCATGTGGACAACCGTCATTGCCTTGCTTACACTACTTTGGGATAATGAACCACTTGAGTGACCTTGGAAAGCCAGCGTACAAAATCGTGATGCTCTTAGAAAATAAAAAGAAGAAGAATTAAGGGAAAGTGAGTACATATTTACATAAATATTGACATAAGGGTTCAATTTAACTCAAACGTTTGCCAACTAGGATCATATGTGGAAGTGATATCAGTTTTATGTCTACTCAGCAGGTGAGAAACATCAATACCTGAAACAATTTGTTTGATTGGTTAAATTTGCAATAAAGTTTCGTGACTCAATTTAGAAGAAAAAACACAATGTCAATATTGAAATTTTGTATAAACTTAGCGTCATTTATGCAATTTGTATGTAATTAATCGTAGTGATTATCTATCATTCCAAATGTTTGTTGATTCACTTTAAGGATATTCTTGACACAATCTAAAACTGTGTAGGTTGAATTTTCAAGCTTGGCTGAATTAACAATCACAAAAATGGGCAACATTAAGCATGTTTGGTGTGGCCACCTTCCTGATCTAGTACATCTACAAGGACTTTACATTCAGTTTTGTCACATGATGGAAGAAGTGATTTCAGTCCAACGTCCATCAATAACTACAATGGAAGAAAGGATTGTCTTCCTCAAATTGAAAGAAGTAATCATATTTGGATTAAACAAGCTCACCTTCTTCTGCAAAGGAATTGATCATGTTGAGTTTCCCCAGCTGAGAGTTTTACGACTCCGTTGGCTAACTCATTTCAGAAATTTTTGTCCTGAAGAGACTACTGGTCGCACATCTTCTCTCTTCAATGACAAGGTATATATGAACTGTTCATACATACATATATTAATCTATAATATTCAATCCTCGAGTGAATCTTGAAAAGGTCAGGAAGATTTAAACAAACTAACCATCTATTTCAAATCAAGTTAAAAATATGGGACTGATTACAAACATAACCAAAAAAGTTTTGCAGCATATATTTTTGTCTGATTTAAACAAACTAACCATCTATTTTTGTCTGATTTTTTTTGAAAAATATTGCTTTTGCAAAATAAAAAACTATCGTAATAAAAAAATCATTTGAGGACAACCTATACAAGTTAAAAAGATGGTCATTTTTCTTATTGACTTCCCATTGTTTTAGTTATTTTTGTGATTAGCTCAAAAAGAAACATCCACTTCAACCAATCTTCTTCAAAAAATTCTCATATCAAATTAATTAATCCATTTCAGCCATGTTATAAACTGTTTTGAAGATAACCCATTTATTTTCTCCTACTTCTGTTGTATTAGGTCTCATTTCCTTGTCTTGAGACACTAGAAGTCTCTGAACTTGACAGTGTTGAGCAGTTATGGTCCAGCGAACTTCCCATGAGTCAGTTTGGTAAACTAAAATCTCTTAGAGTAGAGAAATGTCACAAACTGGTGAATATATTTCCATCAGATTTGCAAACAGTATTTCCTAGTTTGGAGAAGTTAGAAGTGGAGAAGTGTGATTCTCTCGAACAGGTGTGGGGTTCTACAGAAGAACAAATCAGAAAGCTGAAAAGTATATTTGTCCATGAGTGTCCAATGTTGACAAATTTGTGCTCTTTTTATACATTCAAGGGTCTATCAAATCTCCAGATTTTGAATATATCTAGTTGCAAGATGCTGGAGGAAGTAGTTGGATATGAGCACACATATGGAAAAATGAAAGAAGTTCTTTCTCTCAACAAACTAGAAGAACTGAGTCTTGCATTTCTGCCAAATCTTAGTTACTTCTCCCATAACAAATGTGACATTGAACTACCAGAACTAACTCATGTGAATATAAAGAGTTGCCAAGAAATATACACTTTCTCTAAAAGTTCGGTGACCACACCAAAGCTCAAATATGTTGTGGTTGATGATGTACGGAGATGGTTGGGTGATGATGATCTCAACAGTACCATGCGGCACTTTGCCTGAAGATGGGCATATTAGGTATGCTTTCACTATTTCCAATCAAATGTTTAAGTCTCATAAGCTAAATTGGTTTAATGTACTTATTTTCTTATCTCGAAGAGGCATACGACTTTATGAACGATATTAATAGCTATAAGTCTGTGAAAATATAGATAATCATGTATAATATAGGTGTGAAAAAAACAAAGCGAAAAAAACGACGTTCGATACCCGAAAAACCGAAAATAAAAAACATTTGTAGCTAATCCATAGCTAATTAGCTACGGATTTTTATTATTTTCGGTTTTCCAGGCACCCAAGTCGTTTTTTTCACACCTCTAATATACATATATCCATATTTTCAGCAAGTTATAGCTATTAATATCATTTATAAAGTCGTGTGCACATAAGGGATTCGTTACTCGTTTAATGGTTTAACACTATAATGCTTATGAATACGTTCACATACATCTCACAAACGCATATACATACACATATACACGTACACATTTACCACAACTCATTCATGTATATAAATATACATATACAAACATAAGTTCATCACAAGTTTGTGAAAAGTATAGGCATTACAATGTGAAACTGTGAAACGAGTACTTGATCCCGAAGGGGCACGTGACTTAATGAACGATATTAATAGCTATAAATTGGTGAAAATATAGATAATCATGTATAGTAGACGTGTGAAAAAAACGAAGCGAAGAAAGCAATGTTTCGTGCCCCAAAAATCAAAAATAAGAAAAATCTGTAGCTAATATGTAGCTAGTTAGTTACGGATTAACTACGGAATTCCAACGGAAAACCCCATTTTGTAGCTAATCCGTAGCGATTCCGTAGCTATTTTCCTTAGGAAAACCCCATGTTTTCTAGTAGTGTGTAGACAAATACTCATATAGGAAGTGAGAAATAAAGTGAAATCACTAAAAGGAATAGATCCTATTCTTTTATCATATATATATATATATATATATATATATATATATATATATATATATATATATATATATATATATATATATATATATATATATATATATATATATATATATATATATATATATATATATATATATATATATATATATATATATATGAGAAAGCTTAGAATGAAGAAAATATCATGTCTTGTTGAAAATTACATGATAATAAGAGACCTAACAGTAATCATTTAATTAAGAAAATAATATGAAAATGTTCTGATTTTGAACAATATTTTTAGAGTAAATCAAGAATTACATTTTTGTTAATAATCAAGCAATCACTTTGAAAGAGCATTACAAGTTCCGAAAATCAATATTTGACAAAAATACTTTTTTTTTAACGGCTGAAAATATTTGACAGAAATACTGAAAATGTTTATTTCTAAATCAAAGTCCTAAATTCCATTTCCATAGGGTAAACATATTTAAATTTAGAAATATTCCTTTAAGACTTAAAACGGAAACCACAAAATGATTTAAGGCTTAACTAGATCTCATTTGGATGGACACTCATAGAAATTTCTCATGTTCACGCCCAGTAAGTTAGCTAAATAAGACTAAAAATAAGTGTTTTCCCACATCATCCCCCTCATACTCACGAGACACCTAAATATGCCTCAATATGACAGATACCAATATATGTTCTCCAACATGTCCCATAACGTAAATGTTGTTCAATCACAAGGACTATTGGGTTTTTGCATTATTCACAAGTTTTCTTGATTCATTTCATGATGTCTTAAAAGAGTAGAGTGGCTTATCATCACAGTTGTGGATTGTGACCGCAGGTCTTCAATGGTGTTGGCTACAACAGTACACCAAAACGATCCGACAAGATTTCTTCAATTTCCCAAAACTATATCTTCACAATGATCCATTTGATGCTCTTCACAATGTCCTTTATTATCCTTTGTTGGTGTTTGAAAAGAGTGTATCCCCAAAAATCCTATATTTTCTGTATATAAAGTTGTTGTGGTCTTAAAACCCTAAGACCCGAGTGGTGAAATCAGTTTATAAAGTATACGAAACATAGTTTGGTATTTTGTAAAAACTAGTAGAGTGTAAATCCTTTGTAAATCCAAATAATGTTGTTAATCTCTATGTGTCTTTTCCTTGTAGAGTAAAAATGAATGTATCTAGAAAATCCAATATTTTCATAATAGTGAACTGTAGTCTTAAACCCTAACACCATGATGAAAATGAATAGTGTACAAACATTTGCATATATATATATATATATATATATATATATATATATATATATATATATATATATATATATAGTTTCATTTCTTTTAATAAAACTAACGAATTAAAGCTTCCCATAAACCAAAATGGTGTTGTTATTCCCTATGTGAGTCACTATAACCATACTAATATGACGGAGTGTCTGTCTTGACGCTTTTCAGGCGTCGGTTTCGTAGAAGATATTTGTCACCCTAGACTAACCTAGTCTAGCTGTAGCGAACAGCTTAGGTTTGGGATGTCAAGCCTATATAAATCTATACACAAACTCCTGGTCTCCCTCCAGGAAACTCTGGTTATAACTAACAGGACTTACCACGTACGCTACGTAGGTACGACTAAAGAAGAGTCTCACAAGAGCCTTAACAGATTTACGTAAACTATGACTTCCCTTTCTTGTAAAACAACTTGAGTGTATCTAGTGTAATTGAAAATATTCATATGATCAAGTGTATACGCACCTACAAGTTATCATGTCTAGGTGTTTTCAAAAGGTTACAATCTTTAAAACTTACATCTAAACACAAGTATAAGCACTTTTAATAAGTTAAAACAATTTTTTGGTTTTTGGCTTTCTATCCCAGTTTTTAGAAAAATTATAGAAAAATCATTGTAAGTAGAAATTTGGATCCATAAACTCTGGGAGTTTGGAAATTGAGTCTATTTTGTTGACAATTTTTCTCATAATTTTTAATGGCATCAAACCAGTGTGAATTCTTCATCTTCACAGACTGGTCCGAGATTATTCCTGAAATGGTAGGCATTTTTTGTAAAAATCGCCAAAAATTGTTGAAAAATCGTATGAATGCGTGAAAGTAGTCATTTGAAAGGTATAAACCTAAACCTTTTTCATGTAAAACAGTTTTGAAAAATATTACATTCAAGGTGGTCAAAACAGTCCATGTATAACATATAACTTTTTTGTTGAAAGCTCTTGGTTAAGTTTAGGTTATGCATGTTTCAATACAACACTCGTTTTTGCTATATCTGAGTATATAACCCACATTTACTGGTTTACATGTAATATATATGATAACACATACTTTTCTCATAATTTTGATGAAGATCTATGTGATAAACTTCATGTTCAAGTAATAACCCAAAAGTTAAACACATAACACAATGGTCCATGCAATTGTCTAATGGTTAACCGAAACTTTGACTTGTATCCCCCCCCCAAAGAGTATGAAAACATGAAAAATAGTGGGGTATGAAGCTCACCTTGGCATTTTCAAGATGTAGATGAAGAAGAAGGGGAAACTTTGAACCTAGCTTGAGTTCTTGGAGAGATTTCGAAATGGTGGATGTTCTAAGATCCATAATCAAGAAGACAAGAGAGTAAGGGGTAAGATCTTACATAAACTTGAAACAAAACAAGGGATTTTAACTTATCACTTACCAAGCTTATGATCTTTGAAGGAAACTCCTTAGAAGGACACACACAACTCACGAATTTTGAAGAAAGAAGATGAGAGAAGTGTTGAGTGTTGAGAGGAAATGAGAAGAGAGAGTGAAAATTGAAGTGAATTGTGGGGAGGGGAATGCATTTGGCCGATTTTTAGGGAAGAGAAAGGAGAACGAAGTGCATGGAAATATGTTGGATATTATCTCCTCCTAGATGTATACAATGTAATTTGCATTGTTATTTGTGGTGCAAATGTGAGGTGGCTTGCTTAGCTTAATCCATCTTTTTTTTAAATGGGCTAACCGACCCAAGAGGGGTCCTCGGCCCAAAAGAGTGGCCCAAGAGGAGTAGCCCGACTTTTGGTTTGGCCCATTAATAGTTATCAGCCCATTAAAGCTTAATAAATGGTTTTTTTTCAAAGAGCCCAAAAAAATATTAATTCTCAACCCAACCTCCTCTAATATTGTCTCCTGAATCGCAAAAAAAAAAATAATAAAAATAAAATAAAAATAAAAATAAAAATTAACCTTATGCTTATGACATAAGGATCTCACCCACGTCCTTTTATCTAAGTTACCCGCTCCTTGAATGTTTATCAAAACACAATTCATGGATACCCACTTCTATCATATTGTCCTTCAAAAGAAATCAGAAACTCGATTCTTACACCCACTCATATCATAACCAATAATCTCTCCCATTTTAAATGTTTTATCAAACTCATCTTTATGACAATCATTAGTAAACAACCCATCTAATGTACATTTACTTCCACCAAAAGTGGTATGAATTTGATTTGTAAAACTAGATAGGTGTGACAAAGCATCTTCAAACAAATCTACACCCGACAATCTTCCAGACCGACACAAAAATCCCACCAGTTTAACCGAACCCGTAGCCTCCTTCACAAAAGAATCAACACCGAGAGTTACAGCTGGAAAAATAGGGGTAGAAACCTATAGAACAGCAGTATGAAGAACAACTGCTATAAGAGCTGCCATAGCAGCAAACACGATAGCAGGAGTTGTTTCTGATGGATCGGCCTCTGAACAACAAACCTCCGTAACCTCAGCAGCAATTGGAGTTTTTGGATGATCTGTATCATTAAGAGTAGCAGCAGTGCTCTTCTAGAAATGAACTAAATTCCTGTTATGTGCATATTGAATATTTATTTCAATCTTTGAATTCTGGACAAAATGCCCTTTTCCACTCCCCCAATCACCAAGTGTTGCTTTTTCTTGAAACTTATTATCATCTTCTTTTTCTGAAATGAGTGAACACTCCCCTTGTCTACATTATTACCAATTCCATCACTAGCATTTACCCCACTTTTAAAACCTCCAGGTGGGAAAGGAGTCCAACCAGGAGCCTCCTTAACCTAAACACTAAAGAAAGAATCATCCACACATACCTTTACAACATCATAAATAATGTCTTGACATGTAGTCAAAACACATACACCATTCTTATAAATATATTCCCTAAGATCATCATCAATATGAACAATTGTACACCATCTTGCAAGGATTTTTTGAAAAGCGTCCTTACTCCATGCTTTTAAAGGAAGACCTTCCACATCAAACCAAATAATCCTTTTCACAGGCACAAAATTTCTATCCCATGGTTTTTTTTATTCAAAACGATTTAGAGCATCATTAGCCAAAAAAAACATTTGCAAGCATGTTTGGATTTGAATTTAACTAAAACCCAAAGACCACCCACATAACGAATCTCCAAATCTTTAAAACCTTCATCCAAGCATGACATATGAATATTAGGAAGAGTATGAAAACCCCTAGCTTTAGCAAGACAAGCTAGTTTTTTTCCACCACAAAATCACTTGATTAATTTCAATGAAACTCTCCTCCGAACGTTTAGCCCTATTATTCAAGGAAAAGCCCCTCACAACACTAGCATACAAGTTCGTGGGAACCTCTTGTATTCAACTTTAGAAGGAAAGGAACGTTGAGTCAAAGAACCCTTAAAAGAAAACCTTGGGATATTAGCAAATAATTTATGATACCCAAACCAAGTTTCACACAATTGTTACACCATATTCTGAACATTAGTAATATTCGAAAACCTAATAAATAAAAGCCATTTTTCCAACCTGAGACAATCTTTTAGAGAAAAACACATCTACTACCTTGCCTAAACATGAATAAACTCTCCATAGATCATTGGGTAACACATAATCAGTGAAATTCGTAACATAGAGCGATTGAACATCGATACTTACACGGTTGAGATCCAGACTTACTTGGGTTGCCCTTTGACGTGTAGAAATTGTTGCATGGTGTCGAACTTCAGACCATGATTCACCACCCATCCATCTACTACCTTGCGTAAACATGAATAAACTTTCCATAGATCATTGGGTAACACATAATCAGGGAAATTCATAACATAGAACGATTGAACATCGACAATCACACGGTTGAGATCCAGACTTACTTGGGTTGCCCTTTGACGTGTAGAAGTTGTTGCATGTTGTCAAATTTCAGACCATGATTAACCACCCATCCATCTATCCTTCATGTTGAATGTGAAAGTACAATACTCTTTACCTGTTGGAATAATCACCGGCAATTAAAGGCAATCGTCAATCGTCGCTTCCCTAGACGTTAGGTTTTTCTAAAAAGTAGAATAAAGTTTTTAATAATTATTGTTGAATTAATTGAGCAAAATCCATAAATATTGCTCAATATAGTGAAATGAAGCGACTTTTAGTACCCGTTCCCGAGTTGTAGCAAAGAAAAGAAAAGAAGAGAAAAGAAAGTAAGGAGAGAAACGAAGAGAAAAGAAACAAAAAAAAATCGTCTTTGTGTTCCCAAGTTGGAGAGAAGTGGACGGAAAATTAAACATTCTTTTCTTTCTCTCCAAATCCTTCCAAATCGGAAGGAAAGTTAGGAGAACTGTGATCTTTTTATTACTTTCTACTTCCTTCCTTTAATGAAACTCGGGAACATCAATTTCTTTTACTTTCCTCTCACTTCGACCCATTTCCTTTCTTTTCTCTCCTTAAAATGAACTCGAGAATGGGAGTTTACAGAGTTAGTGTTATCATCAAGTATTTGATTCGAATTTTGATTTGTCATTCATGTCCCGTCGTGGACATTGTAACATCCCAAAAATACAGTCTAAAAATTTCGTTTTTGAAATCATTTGACAAACATAATCTCATCCATAAAATAATTAATCAAACATATATCTCAAATCTCATAAAATATGTCAACAAATAATAGTCTGAAAACAATATCAGAGTAAACTCCCAGGCTAATCAACTGTGGTGTGTGTCATGCCATCAGCTCGATCCCTTCCCTTTGCAAGCTGAAGTACTTGAAACAAAAACTGAAACTGTAAGCACGAAGCTTAGTGAGCCCCCCCCCCCCCCCCAACCACCACATATCATACAAAGCACATATAACAACTACTGGGCCCCGCCCACTGCATCGAACCCTGCCCGGCATCAGACCAAAATCCGAAATAACATGGGCCCCGCCCACTGCATCGGGCCCCACCCGGCATCGGACCAAAGTCCGGAATAAATTGAATCATAACATAAACTTAAACGTATAATATACTCACATAAACTGCATCTGGCTTGCCCGGCATCGGACCGGAGTCCGGAACACATAACACATAACACATGCATGATTCGCAAAGACATCAAGCATACTAGACTATTTCTCGGGACCACCCTGGCATCGGACCAAGGTCCGGAATAAACTGAATCGGGTTAACCCCAGCATCGGGCTTACCCCGGCATGTTGTAACTACATAAACGGGCCGACATTGGTGCCTTAGACTCGTTCCTACTAAAGGGAAACTCACCTCATATGTCTGACTGTTGAAACTCTGGGTGAGAAATCTCTGCCTGCTGCTCCGGCGACTCTACGCCTATAAATTTCCATAAGGATCCTTAGTCAAAAACTAATACCTACTCTTAGGGTAAAATGACTATTTTACCCCTAGATAAACTCAATATCCTGGTCAAAGTCAACATCTAGTTGACTCGACTCGCCGAGTTGGTCCATCAACTTGTCGAGTCCCTATTCTTTCATCTGTCTCCAACCCGACTCTACTCGTTGAGTCTAGCAAGAACTCGATGTGTTCTCCTTCAATCATAACATCGGGACAATCTTTAACAGACTCTCTGAGTTCCTCCTTGAACTCATCGAGTTCATCTTCATCATATGAGCATGTCTAGTCTGTGACTCGCCGAGTTGTATGAAAAACTCGTCGACTCCGTCTTCATGGGTTGGGAGATTGCCTTGGACTCGCCGAGTGCGTTCATACACTCACCGAGTCCCATGGTTTCCAGGTCCATAACTACGTTTATTTCATTAGGTCCTTCTTCTGGACTCATCTAATCCCTTCTAAACTCCACTTAATCCCTTCAAATCATAAAAGGTTGGGGAACCAAACCCCTGACTCACTGAGTCCCAAGAACGACTCGTTGAATCAACTAATGTCCAAGTCTATAACTCAATTTTTGTTGTGCAAAACTCATCCAAAAGGTAGATCTAGGCTCCTAAGGTCGATATAACACGTAAAGTCATGAACTTTACATGCATGCATGGTACTCTTATGCTCAAAGGACTAAAAATGGGGTTTATTACATGCATGTTGTTCTCATGGCCATAAAGATGGCACCTTTATGCCATGAGGACCCTTCAAGGTTCCAGATCTGAAGGTGTATCAACTTGGGACGTCCAAGTCCCATGAATCAAGCTTCTTGGCCCAAAACTCCATAAAAATGACCACAATGAGATCTAAGAAACCACAAGTCAAGTATGAAGCTTTATTACCAGAAAGTGAAGAGAAGATGATGTTGTTCCTGGATCTACAACCTTCTCTTGAAGCCCTCCTTCTTCCTCTTCTTCACACAAGCTCCAAATTGCACAAGATTACTCAAAATAGCACTAAATAACTCAAAGATGCTCACAGGTGCTTAGGGGTTCGAGGACAGGTCTTGGGGGTGATGGACGCTGGGGTAGAAGCCTCATAAGTTGTTTAAATAGGGTGCAAACCCTCCAACTTAGGGTTTCACTTAGACAGCTCCTACTCGTCGAGTCGGTCTTCCAACTCGTCGAGTAGGTCACTTAATCCCCCATCCCGGAGTCGATCCTACTCGACGAGTTGAGCCTCCAAATCGCCGAGTCCAAAGGTAAAAATATGAAGTTTGAGTTAAATTAAAATGCATACCTGAGACCGGGTGTTACAGACACAGCTGGAATTTATGTGTTGTCTTCTCTCCTTGAGGTTCAAGGTTCAAGTTTCATCAAGGACATAGGTGAAATTGAAGGAATAGTTTAGGAATAATTTGATTTGTTGTTTAATATATATATATATATATATATATATATATATATATATATATATATATATATATATATATATATATATATATATATATATAGGGGTGAGATCCATTGAGAACTCAAAGTTTCCCGAGAACTTAAGAACTAAAGGTGGAGCGTTGGATCAAAATCAACTCATTAAGGGCATGATCGTCATCATACCAATCTCACTTAATTTTTTTATTTTTGGAAATATTAATAAAAAGATCTCAAATTAACATCATACCAATCTCACTTAATTTGTCTTCGATCATACCAGACGAGACTTAGACATATCAACATTCTGTGTTAATGATCTAACATCATGAGGCCATAATGAAAGTGAAACCCAAATTTCTAAACCTTGTTAATGAATTGACAGGGAACTATGTTCCATATTTTAACGAAACATTTGTTTCGGTAACAAAATTTCGAAAATCCAAATCATATTCAATTCTTTTCAGTTGTCTTGAACAAACTATCGAAACCCACGATGTTTGTTACCCAACAGGGTACAACATAAATTTTTTCTTGATTATGATTTATGTGTGAGTTTCATTTTATTTCTAATAGCTTTATTTTATTTACTTCTTTTTATAGTTTTTTTAGCACATTTCATTCGCATTTTAGTTAATTTCCATGCATATTTTCCTTTTTGTTATTTTTATGAGCATTTCAGATAATTTCTAGTTTCTTGAGCATTTTTGCATATTTTTTGGAGACTAGCAGAGCGGGATTTTTGGGAGGCGATTGGACTTGAAGGGTAATGGGGATTTCGTGTTTGATGGCTATGGAGGTGATTCATGGAGTGGGCTTGTCAATTGCTTGAAGGCATGGAAGTGTTTAACTTTAAATTTGAAAGGCACGGGAGAATTCTTGAGTGTGCAAGATCAATGTTTGGGAGTTTGCGGAAGCTTTGAGTGATTTGGAGAGGCAAATTGAACTCAAATTGAAGAAACATTGAAGAAAAATGGGCTAGAAGCTTATTGGACTCGAAATTAGCCAATAGACTAGCTGTGTGGGCCCAAGACTTGAAGAAGCCCAAAAATTCGTTGCAGTCATGCGGCCCGCGTAAGATTCCCTGCGGCCCACGTGGATTCCTGACAAGGGTAAATTCGGGATTTTGTCTAGAGCTCTATATTGGGAAGGTTGGTGTATCTATTCAGCCTTATCTTGGATGTCCGATTTTGACACTTTCTATCTGGAGTTTGGAGCACTTTTGAAGGCCAAGAACACCTCAAGAACATCTTCTTTTCATCTCTTCATTCTTGTCAAATGTTTGGTACAATCTTATCTAACTTTGTTTACTTGAGTTTAGCCATGCTTGGCTAAACAAATCTTGGTTGACTTTTGTTGAATCCTTTGAACTTTTGTTGAATATTTAAGAATCCATGAACTTGTGTTTGAATCTTTACGAAAATGTTTTGTGTTTTAACATCTTATCACTACTTGTATGTTTTTGTTCATGAGTTTAAATGTGTTTGTAGGGATTAGTTGGCTAATTTCTTGATTAAGTAAAAGATCTTCAAATTAGCAAGCAACAAGTGATTCTTGTGTTAGTTTTACTTCCACAATCATACAAACATTTTCTCCAACATGGTAGTGGAAGCTTTTGACTCCTCTTGGATTTGGTGACTTTTTGGTTCTTAATGCTAGTTAACTTTCACTAATTACATGCTTATTAGAATTAGTGACTTTGACTAAGGAAATTGTTATGAGCTTCTCTAACCATTTCAACAATTAAGAAAAGTATAGGTAATCTCAAGCTCCTTGGATTACTATATCTAAATTAAGGATTTAAAACAAATGTTGCACCATTGGATTCTAGTGACATGTTCATCAAAAAGTCAAAGTGAGGAAACCTTAAGTCAACCATATCTCCCTTATTGATTTTACATCAAATCTTATTTTTGTTACATTGTCAATTTAAATCATAGTTTAATTCTAGTTTGTTTCAAGTATTTCAAAACACTAAAACCCCCCATTTTTAATTTATTGTCATTTAGCAAGTATTTTTACAAAGAGATCTTTCATAGAGTTATTAAATTGAACCAATCTCCATGGATTCGATCCCTTTAACACTATACACTATTTTAGGTCTCTCCTTGGAAAGGAGTGATTCGATTCAGGAAGAGGGGCAAATTGGGGCCCCGGTATATTGGGCCATTTCGTGTGATTGCAAGGGTAGGCCGGGTAGCCTATCGTTTGGAATTGCCAGCAGAGTTGGGGCAAATCCACGATACTTTTCATGTGTCGCAATTGAGGAAATGTATTGCCGATGAGTCGGCAGTAGTTCCATTAGAGGATATTCAGGTGGATGCGAGCCTGAATTATGCCGAGAAACCAGTAGCCATCAGAGATCGGAAGATCAAGGTACTGAGGAACAAGGAGGTACCTCTGGTGTTGGTTCAGTGGCAACACCGGAAGGGATCAGAGATGACCTGGGAGCCGGAGCGCGAGATGCGGGAGCAGCATCCGGAGCTATTTTCAGAGCGAGACTTCGAGGGCGAAGTCTAGTTCTAGTGGGGGAGAGTTGTAACAGACCGGATTTCCAGGTATCTTATTATTTTGTTTTTTTGGTGTTTTGAGAGGGGACTCGGCGAGTTGGAGCTCAGACTCGCCGAGTAGGGTCGCGATTCTGGACGCGGGATTCGTCTGGACTCGGCGAGTCCAGGATATGGACTCGGCGAGTCCACGCTGTTTAATGAAACCCTAATTTCTCGGGTTTGAGACCTATTTAAAGGGCCTTATGGCTGTCATTTGCACCCAACAGTCCATAGAGAGAAACCCTAGAGTGCTTTAGCGATTTGAGAGAGAAAGGAAGCATTTCTTGACATTTGTGTGTTGTTTAGCAAAGAAGAGGGAGGCTCTAGCCAAGAGGAAGCAAAGGGGACTGCTATTCGGTGGATTTGAAGCTTAGCCCTTCAATCTAAAGGTATGATTTCGGCTCATCTCCTGTTTTGTGAAGTATAATTGATTTTAGGGTTTCTTGTGACCTTGTTGAGTTGATTGGACGGCCAAATAGTCCCTTGCTACTGATGAGACTTCGGATCTGGATCCATAGAGGTCCAGAGAGCCTCATTCATCAAGCTTTATATAGAACAATGGAGGTTATGACCTTGAGTAGTGAGATTTGTTGATGATTCTTCATATATGGTCATATAAAGGTTGTTTATGCATAAAGTCTGGAGCTTTACGTTGTGAATCACTCTAGGAAGGCCAGATCTATGAATTGTTGGAATAGATCTGACCTTAGAAGCAAGTTTGAGTGATTGCATGGCATGAACTCGCCGAGTCCGATGAGCAGACTCGGCGAGTAGCTTGAAGATTTCCTTGGACCAACCAGTGAGTGGTCCAGTCGAGTCATGGATTGACCCAGTGAGTCAGGGCGAGTTAGAGAGGGTTGTCAAGTGGTCTGAGTCGAGCTGGGACTCGCCGAGTCGTTCTTGAGACTCGGCGAGTTGAGTCGGGGTGGCCCCGCGATTCTTCCAGGTGGAACTCGTCGAGTCAGGGGGAGTACTCGACGTGTAAGAAGGGAATCCTAGAGAGTTGGTGAAAACGTCTAGACTCGCCGAGTTGCCCTCGTGCACTCGCCGAGTCCGGTCAAAGTTGACCGTTGACCATTGACTAGAGTTGACCTGTGTTGACTTCTTAGGGATAGCCAACCTTAGAGATAAAAAGTGTTAATTAGAGACATATGATGTTATAGGAGGATTATAGCTCGGAGGATCGGGCACGAGGGATTCAGGATTTGTGAGTCATCGAGATCCGCGAGGTGAGTCTTCTCACTATACTTTACCTTGAGTAGGTAATCAGAGTTATGTGTTAGTGTATGTATGTTATGTGTATGTTATGTGTTGTACTGCATTATTTCTATGTGATTTATGCTGTGCATGATCACAGAGTTGGAACCGGAAGGTTCCTAGAGTTAGAACCCGAGGGTTCACAGAGTTGGGTGCACGGACCCATAGAGTTATAGCCTCGAGTGGCTAATATGTGTTTATGTGGTATTTTGGGGAACTCACTAAGCTTTGTGCTTACAGTGTTAGTGTTGTTGTTTCAGGTACTAGCGATGACCGTGGGAAGGCGCCGGCTTGATCTGTACACACGCAGGGGACTTTGATATATTTACATTGATCTTGGGATTTGTGTAATGTGAATTGAGATTTAAACCTGATGTTTTTATGAAAAATTAATGAGAAATGATTTTATAAATTGTGAAAAATTATTTTAAAATTTTCGGTGTTACAGGTTATTCTATCTTCCCCCGGGGTCAATCAACTCATGGACTGACATGAAAAGAGCTTTTCTTGATAAGCTCTATCCCGCTTCAAGTGTCTCAACTCTTAGAAATGAGATTTGTGGAATCCGCTAAGGTCAAAATGAGACTTTTCATGATTATTGGGAAAGGTTCAACAACCTATGCTATAGTTGCCCACAACTACAAATTCCGGAACAACTCCTCATTCAACACTTCTATGAGGGATTGTTGCCAATGGAGAGAAGACTAGTTGATGCCTCAAGTGGTGGTGATGTTTTTAGTAAAACTCCACAACAAACAAGACAACTTTTCAACACCATAGCCACGAATTCTCAACATTTTGGCCCCAAGAAATGAAAAAATATACACAACACAAAGTCAATGAAGTGGGAATATCAAATCTTGAGTCTCAAATCAAAAATCTAACCTCCGTCATCCAAAATCCAGCCATGGGACAAACTCCACAAGTGATGGTTTGTGGAATATGTGCAATAATGGGACATCCTACGGATATATGTCTTATCCTTCAATAAGATGTGGAGCATGTAAATTCCACGGGGAAGTTCCAAAACTACCACAACAAGCCATCCAGTTACCAAAATGCATATAATTCAAGTTAGAAGCCAAATCCCAACATGAGCTACAACCCAAGACCATTGCCTCAAAATGCATTGGTTAGACCATCCTATCCACCACCACAACCTCACTACCAACATCAACAACCACACTATCAACCCAAACCGCACCCTCCACATCATCATCAACAACATCCTCAATCTCAACCAAGTAGCTCTGGAATGTCTCTTGAAGACATTGTCAAATCCCTAGCCACTAGTACCCAACAATTCCAAAAAGAGACAAGGACTAGTATCTCCAACCTTGAAGCACAAATGGGAGATATAATTACATCCATAAGCAAGTTGGAATCCAGTGGTAAACTCCCTTCTCAAACCGAAAATAACCCAAATGTCAATGTGGTAACCTTGAGAAGTGGCAAACAAACCAGAGAAAATAGTTTGAAGAAGAAGCCGAGGGAAGAAGAGGAAGAAATAGAGATCATTCTCATTGAGGATCCCCAATGGTGGGTTCAACCTTCTTTGTGCGTCCCTCCACTTGTATGCACAAAATTTTGATGGAGGATGAATGCAAGCCAAGCCGGGACGCACAAAGAAGGTTGAACCCACCAATGATGGAAGTTGTGAAGAAAGAGATTTTGAAGCTCCTTGATGCGGGGATGATCTATCCAATCTCGGATAGCAAGTGGGTGAGCCCGGTGCAAGTCGTTCCAAAGAATACGGGAATCACGGTGGTCGAGAACAACAAAGGTATGATGGTCCGCACCCGTGTGCAAAACGGGTGGAGAGTGTGTATTGACTACCGCAAACTCAAGGCAAGCACACGAAAAGATCATTTTCCATTACCTTTCATTGACCAAATGTTAGAAAGGTTGGCCAGAAAATCCCACTATTGTTGTCTCGATGGGTATTCCGGTTTTCCCCAAATCCCGGTGGCACTAGAAGACCAAAAAAAGACAAGTTTTACATGTCCATTTTTCACTTTCGCATACCGTAGAATGTCATTCGGATTGTGTAACACCCCGGCCACTTTCGAACGTTGCATGGTTAGTATCTTTTCAGAATATGTCGAGAATATAATTGAAGTTTTTATGGACGATTTCACGGTATATGGCAACTCCTTTCAAGAGTGTTTGACCAATCTAACTAAATTTTTGAAAAGATGTATCGAAACAAATTTGGTTTTAAACTTTGAAAAATGTCATTTTATGGTGATTCAAGGTCTTATTTTGGGTCACATTGTGTCAAAGAAAGGAATTGATGTAGATAAGGAAAAAATCGATGTTATTCAAAGCTTACCTTACCCGACTTGTGTTTGGGAAGTTCGTTCTTTTTTAGGTCATGTCAGATTCTACCGAAGGTTCATCAAGGATTTTTCAAAGATAACAAGACCAATGTGCCAACTCTTGCAAAAGGAGGTTGATTTCAAGTTCAATGAGGCGTGCAAAGAAGCTATCGACAAGCTCAAAGAGTTGCTTACATCCGCTCCCATCATGCAAGCACCAAATTGGGATCTCCCCTTTGAGATCATATGTGATGCAATCAAGTATGCGATAGGTGTCGTTTTAGGTCAAAAGAGTGGGAGGGCCTCCGACGTGATCTAATATGCATCAAGGAAACTAGAAAATGCTCAAAGAAACTACTCTACCACGGAGAAGGAGCTATTGGCCATAGTGTTCGCTTTGGAGAAGTTTAGACAATACCTACTCGGTACCAAATTCATAGTGTATTCGGATCATGCGGCACTCAAGTACTTGATGAAAAAGAAAGATGCAAAGCCAAAACTCATCTGGTGGATCCTACTATTACAAGAATTTGACTTGGAAATCCGGGATAAGAGTAGATGTGAGAACCTTGTTGCCGACCACTTAAGTCGGATCACTTCAAATGAAACTTCTCTCCCTTTGCGGGACGAGTTTCCAGATGAGAATCTCTATTCCCTTACTCAATCTATTCCTTGGTATATCGATATCGTTAACTTTTTGGTCACAAAAAGGTATCCTGACACATTCACATGTGCTCAAAAAGACAAGCTCAAAAGTGATGCAAAATACTATGTGTGGGATGAACCTTATTTGTGGAAACATTGTCCCGATCAAATCATTAGGGGATGTGTACCCCAACAAGAGCATCAATCCATTTTACAATTTTGTCATGAATTTGCTTGTGGGGGACACTTCGGACCTATCCGGACCTTGAGAAAGGTCCTTGAGTGTGGACTATTTTGGCCGACCATGTCACGCGACTGTTACTTGTTTTGCAAAAGTTGTGAACGATGTCAAAGGACGGGAAACATTTCGCAAAAGAACCAAATGCCCCAAAATTCAATCCTTGTTTGTGAAATGTTTGATATATGGGGGATTGATTTCATGGTCCCATTTCCCGTCTCATTTGGCAATGTTTATATTTTTCTCGCTGTTGACTATGTTTCTAAATGGGTTGAGGCCAAAGCCACAAGATCGGACGATGCCAAAACGGTTATCGAGTTTTTGAAGTCTAATGTTTTTGTAAGGTTTGGTGTACCTAGGGTGTTGATTAATGATCGAGGGACGCATTTTTTTAACAAGATGATGGAGGCCTTGCTAAAAAAGTACAACGTGACCCATCGTGTCTCTACCGCCTACCACCCTCAAACGAATGGTCAAGCGGAGGTTTCGAATCGTGAAGTGAAGAGCATTCTGGAGAAAACAGTGAATCCGACAAGGAAAGATTGGAGTTTGAGGGTTGATGATGCCTTATGGGCCTATCGGACCACTTACAAGACCCCGATAGGAATGTTGCCCTTTAGGTTAGTTTTCGGAAAGCCATGTCATCCACCCGTAGAATTAGAGCACCGTGCATTTTGGGCGGTCAAGCAATGTAATTATAATATTGATGAGGCGGGGAGACATAGGAAGCTTCAACTCCAAGAGCTAGAAGAATTGAGAAATGAATCCTATGAAAACTCAAGAATTTACAAGTAGAAAATGAAGTTCTTCCCTGACAAGTCCATCACCCAAAAGAATTTTGAACCGGGCATAGGGTCTTACTATACCATTCACGATTGAAGTTATTTCCAGGAAAGCTAAGGTCAAGATGGATTGGACCATTTGTTGTGATAAGGACCTTTGACCATGGGGCGGTAAAAATTCAAATCGAAAAAACGGGACAAATTTTCAAATTCAATGGGCACCAGTTGAAGCCATTTTATGAAGGTTTCAATGCTAACGCTCTTGAAATCATCCATTTGGATGTCCCGAGATGTTGAAGCAAGCAAGGAAAACGTCTCGCCAAAGACGTTAAAGAAGGGCATTTTTGGGAAGCATTATGGTTTCGCTTTTTCGGGATCCAAATAAATCATTTTACAAAGCGTTTTCGGGATTTTGAAAAAATAAACTTTTGAAGATCTCATCTTCATTCCCCGATTTATTCCAAACTTTTGTCGAAAATTTTGAAACCGGGCCTTACGGGGATGTTTTTGAGCTAAAAATCAAGTTTGGTGGAAGTTCTAAAATTTTGAAGTGCAGGAAAGGCCCACGACCCGCTTGAGAAATAGGCAGAAAAGCTCGCGGCCCGCGTAGTCCAGCACCCGCGGCCAGCCCGCGGCCCGAGCAGTACCCGCGTGAAGGATCAGAAGGTTCAGAGTCTTTTGTGAGGCTACACGCGGCCGGCCCGCGGCCCGCGCCTTGCCCGCGTGGGTGTTCGAGCACTTAGAATCTTTTTGACCATCTCAGTTCCCGCGGCCCGAGTCCCACCCGCGTAAAAGGCTCAGAAGATCAGTCGAGGATTCGGATGCGTAGACGCGGCCCGCGCCCTGCCCGCGTGTTGGTCGATTGACTGATTTTTTTTAGTTGTTGACTGCTTTGACTTTTGTTGACCAAGGGGTTTAATGAGTTGACCAACATTGACCGGGTTTGACCTTTCTTGACCATGGATTAAACACCTTCATCACTCATCTTCTTCATTCTAACCTAACAAATTCCACCATTTTCTCTCTAGAAGCTCAAGAACACATAACCCATTTCACAAAAAAAAAATCCAAGTTCCCGGAATCTCGTGAAACCACCGCCATTCTTCCCCATTTTCCAAGCTCTACAAACCCCACGCACCACCACCTTCTTTCATGTTTTCCGGCCAACTCCGGTAACGATTGGAGATTCCGAGCATGGGGTTTTGTTTCTCTCCTCAAGGGCTTTCTAACTATATTAATCTTTCCGCAAAAACTCACGGAAAATTTCCGTCCAATTCCGAGTGCCACCGCTCTAGTTGTCGGAAAGTCATCTTGAAGCTCATTTGTGGGGTTGGTTTTGCGATTAAAGCGTCAAATATGGAGCAAAATTTTAAGCTTGGGGTGTGTCTTGACGAAATCTTTTTGGTGGCACTAATTCATCCCGGGTCTAAGAAATTGGGTAATTTCATTCCTTTAACTTGATTATTTACATCCCAATTTCCCATTTGTTGGTTGAATTGCGTGCCTTTGGTGTGGCTTGAAAGTTATTATTGATAAAAATTTGTCCCGAGTAAATGTCTAAACGTGAAAAAACGGGGACGGGAGCTACTTCCTCTAAAGGAGTGTCGAAAGGAAAATCCAAGAATCCCCCGTTTCGCTTGTTGAATCGCGAGGACCGCACAACATATGATTTTCTCGTTTCGAATAAGAGTCAAGTCAAGTCAACATAATTCCTCCATAAGGAATCTTTTGCTACTCTCGGGGTACTCGACGGAGTCCAAGCTTTGTTTAACAACATCGGGTGGGGTCAATTCCTCTATAACCGCACCGCCACCTATGTTGACCACCTTGGAATTTCTTTCCACATCCAATCCTGAGGAGGAAGCCGAAACCGTCACCTTCCAAATGCTCGGCGAGAAACAGTCCCTACCACATCGGGTGGTGAACGCCCTGATGGGCACTCCAGTGGACAATCTATATCACCAACAAGACCCATGGCCCGGAAACTTCAATGACCATCACTTTTGGCAGCAAATTACCAACGAGCCACAATACTCATCGTCTTCGTCAAAGGCCTCCTCCATAATTCACCCATGTTTGCGCCTAGCGCATCGAGTACTCACATGCACTATTTTTGCCTGCTCCAAAGTGGGACAAATTTAAAAGGCAGAATTATTTTTTCTTTGGTGCATGACTCGTGAGAACGGTCCGCGGCCAGATTTTGCCTCCTTTTTCTTCACCAAATATTACAACCTCACAACTATGGACAAATGAGACATTTTCATTGGGGGATTGATCACCCTCATTGCATCTTGGCCACCGCTTCAACTTCATCTCTCCACGCTTCCATTCGAGAAGGCTTCCGACCCGTCTAGCCTTGATGGTCACGCACTTCGCCGAATGCAACTCGTCCAAGATTCGGTCGTTGGTCCCATATGGATTCTTGACAACCAACCATACCTCATTCTTCCCCCCACGAGTATATAGGGAGTTTCAAGCCAACCGACCCTGATCAATGGATCATTCCATCTGAATACCCTCCTCCTATAGATGATGAAGATGACTAGTTTCAGCCTCCACAGCATTTTGCCGAGCCTCAATATCAACCACAGCAGCAGGGGGGACATGCAATACCACTATATTTCCCCCTACGTTCTTTGACCAATTTGCCATAATGTTCTCCACAGTGCAGCGCATCGACACCCAAACGCAAGAGAACACGAGAGCCATCCAAGATGTGGTGACTCGTGTTGATCGATTGGAGCAGTCCTTCCCTCCCACTTCCCGCCATGTCCAGGATATGTGGAACTACCACTATCGCCACGGGTATTTCCCGCCGCCCGACCCTCCGATTTAGGTCATTTTTGCCCTTTCCTTAAGCATTGAGGACAATGCTTGTTCTTAAGTTTGGGGTGGGGCATTTCTCTTTCTTTTAATTTTTCATGCATTTTTTTGTTAGGTTGCATATCATATTAGTTTAAGTTAATTTGCATTCATTTGTTTTTATAAAATTTCAAAAAGATTTTACGTTCTTATTTTCCACTTTTTATTTTTGCATAACATTTAGCTTAAGGCATTAGCATTCATGCATTTTTGTTGTATGTTTATTCTCACCTCCTTGGATACCATGGAACAGGTTCACAGTTATTGTATCATTATTGGTCCAGGATCTTGTTGTTATCTCACCCATCGAACCGGGACCATTGGCTGCAGTTTGGGATTTCATACTTGGGATCAAATGTTGTAAGCTTAAAGGGGTAAGTGATCATGGTCAGGTAGTTTCATGAAGAATTTTGCATATAATACTAACAGCTGTAGGATATACTATACCAATGGATGTTCTTAGCCTTGATCATGTGTGAACTATAAGGATGAAGCATTGGTGCTTATCCCCGAGTAGAATCCATATCCGGTCTCTTTACATCACCATATCCTTTTTGCGATTTTCTTAGGACTTTAGAGATTCTTTTAGTCCATATTTAGACATTTTCATCATCTTTGAAAAATCACAAGTTTGAAAAGGAGCTTACATTACATCTTTATGCTCCACACATGGTCATTTTCACACTTAGGCCATTCAGATTATATCACTACCCTTTCGGTTCAACTTACACACTTTTGGGAACCAAATTATGAGTAAAAAGGTTCTTGTTAAAAATTTTGATTGTTGATACATTACCTTCAAGTTTATATTACAAAAAAAATAAAAACAAAAAAAGAGAAAAAGAATAGCATGCGAATTTCCAGCTACAACTATCTTAAACAGGTGACCGGTTCAATTATTGAACAAATTTTCCAACATTTTGGTCACCCGACGTTTGATATTCATTTGTATAGGCTTGTTTTATTGTATATAGATCGAGTTGTTTTTCGCAAATTGGTGATGTTAGGGAGACTGTCGAGTCGAATACTACGGGAGGTTTGGGTCAACACTAAGTGAACCGATTCCTAGTACGGTGCCCGAGTGATTAAATCCAATTACACATGAGAGTAGCCGGCAGACGTGAGATCAGAGTGTACACTTAAAAGAAGGGCTCCACACGAGCCCATCCAGCTGTTTTCTCCCTACTACAGATGTTCTTCATTGTATGCATGTTTCATTGGGGCTGCGACTACTCATCCCTCCTTACTCACCTAAAGGAGTTGTCATCGGATGAAAATTTTGTGAGGTACTAGCAAGATCACTTCTGACCATGTTGACTAACGGTGATCAGGTTCTACGGTTCTATCCATTCTTTTTATTTTCCTTAGGATAGTTCATCCCAAGTTCATTTTAGTCTTGTCTTACTTGAGGACAAGTAAGGTTTAAGCTTGGGGTTATTTGATAGCTTCATTTTATTTCCTTCTTTTTATAGTTTTTTAGCACATTTCATTCGCATTTTAGTTAATTTCCATGCATATTTTCCTTTTTGTTATTTTTATGAGCATTTCGGATAATTTCTAGTTTCTTGAGCATTATTGCAGATTTTTTTGGAGACTAGCAGAGCGGGATTTTTGGGAGGCGATTGGACTTGAAGGGTAATGGGGATTTCGTGCTTGATGGCTATGGAGGTGATTCATGGAGTGGGCTTGTCAATTGCTTGAAGACGTTGAAGTGTTGAACATTAAATTTGAAAGACACGGGAGAATTCTTGAGTGTGCAAGATCGATGTTTGGGAGTTTGCGGAAGCTTTGAGTAATTTGGAGATGCAAATTGGACTTAAATTGAATAAATATTGAATAAAAATGGGCTACAAGCTGATTGGACTAGAACTGGGCCAATGGACTAGCTATGGGGGCCCAAGACTTGAAGAAGCCCAAAAATCTGTTGCAGTCACGCAGCCCGCGTAAGATTCCCCGCGGCCCGCGTGGATTCCTGACAAGGGCAAATTCAGATTTTGTCTAGAGCTCTATATTAGGAAGGTTGGTGTGCCTATTCAGCCTTATCTTGGATGTCCGATTTTGACACTTTCTCTCTAGAGTTTGGAGCACTTTTGAAGGCCAAGAACACCTCAAGAACATCTTCTTTTCATCTCTTCATTCTTGTCAAATGTTTGGTACAATCTTATCTAACTTTGTTTACTTGAGTTTAGCCATGCTTGGCTAAACAAATCTTGGTTGACTTTTGTTGAATCCTTTGAACTTTTGTTGAATATTGAAGAATCCATGAACTTGTGTTTGAATCTTTATGAAAATGTTTTGTGTTTTAACATCTTATCACTACTTTTATGTTTTTATTCATGAGTTTAAATGTGTTTGTGGGGATTAGTTGGCTAATTTCTTGATTAAGTAAAGGATCTTCAAATTAGCAAGAAACAAGTGATTCTTGTGTTAGTTTTACTTCAAACAATCATAAAAACATTTTCTCCAACATGGTAGTGGAAGCTTTTGACTCCTCTTGGATTTGGTGACTTTTTGGTTCTTAATGCTACTTGACTTTCACTAATTACATGCTTATTGGAATTAGTGACTTTGACTAAGGAAATTGTTATGAGCTTCTCTAACCATTTCAACAATTAAGAAAAGTATAGGTAATCTCAAGCTCCTTGGATTACTATAGCCAAATTAAGGATTTAAAACAAGTATTGCACCATTGGATTCTAATGACATGTTCATCAAAAAGTCAAAGTGAGGAAACCTTAAGTCAACCATCTCTCCCTTATTGATTTTACATCAAATCTTGTTTTTGTTAGATTGTCAATTTAAATCATAGTTTAATTCTAGTTTGTTTCAAGTATTTCAAAACACCAAAACCCCCTATTTTTAATTTATTGTCATTTTGCAAGTATTTTTACAAAGAGATCTTCCATAGAGTTATTAAATTGAACAAATTTCCGTGGATTCGATCCCTTTACCACTATACACTATTTTAATGTGTAATATTTAGGGTTATTATTTTTGTTGGCCTCGACAACCACCACTTTCTAAGTCACTTAAAATATTTTTGAAAGCAAACTTGTTATTGACTACACTGGTCAAATAGGTAATTTCGATTACAATTACTCACCTTATGTTTAGGTTGATATGTATCGAAATTTTAAGCCACCCACGAAACCTCGAAAAAGAAGTCTTTTGATACTTTTTCATAAGTATTCAATTGTATTTCACGGGAAACCGCACAAGAAGTTGATTATCTCTCTTGATGATATGAAGAAATCTTTGCCCGAGGTTTAACTGCGTTTGTGTCGAAATTTTCATTTTCGACATCACAAATTCCAAATTTTTGTTAAGATTGATTCTCATCTTATTTTTTTGGCACACTGCACTCACGAAATCCTTGAGGTTCTGAATATTACCAACTCAGGCTGATGATTTCGAAACTCTGGCAAATGACTTCGCTTTTCAACCTTAAACTGAAAGAGCCATACCTCCTAACGAAGGATAGTGACGGTTACAATTCTCTTGAATAGTACAAATAGGCTGTTTGACAAGACTCTTTGTATTCCTTCCGGGTTTCAAGGTGATGTGATGGACGCTTTTTCATGCATAGCTTGTTTATCGGCTATCGGGTGCGAGTTTCAAGGAGCCATGTCGGATTTCATTTAATGCTCAAACCGTTTCGATTTCAAATTTACAAGAAACATATAAAAGGCGGTTCTTATATCCTTTTATACTTATGCGTTCAAACTCATAGACGATCAAAAAACCCTAATTCTCTGATCTTCAAAATTTATGTTCAAACTTTCCAACGATGGCTGATACTCAGAATACTACTACTGAAGAAGTTTTTTCACAACCAATCATGAAGATTCAAAGCACCAATTATCAGGTTGAAGCCGATGTGTCACTATATCCAGAAGAACTACAGATGTTGATTGTGGCTCTTCAACATTGTGGTCTTGCCACGACAATGTTCAATGCTTTTGAAGTTCCACTTTCCTGGTTGTCAATGGCAGGTTCTACTGCATCTTAAAACAAAGCCACTGATGTCATTACATTCAATCTGGTGAATGACAAACGAGTGAGGCTTACGAAGAAAACCTTTACTCAGATCTTGGCAATTCCAAATTCTTCTCCATTCATTCAAGTCACAAGTGCTCAGATCATGCATATGTTTGATGAGATGGGACATCAACCACCTCTTCTCAAAATCAGCAATTTCAAGAATTCTATTCTACCCTATATCTGGAATTTCTTATTTGGCATTTATCTTCATTGCTTAATTGGGCGAAGTGTGGGGTTAGACAATGGGAGGATGGAATTCTATGTTATGATTTAAATGTTGATTATGCTACCTAACTATGGAAAGAGTTCATCAAAAGTCTGGAAAATACAAATGTGGTGAAGGGTATTTCATATGCAAGGTATTTGAGTCTGATTCTTCAATCTGTTTATCAAAAGGAGGGCATTTCAGTTCCAAAAGATGAGGTCATGGCAGAGTTTGTAAAATATCATTTTCCAAAAACAGTTGAAGATGATGTAGATGTATTTCCAATTGTTGCTAGAATTCCTGATGGAATGTTAAAGAAGGTTGATCCTGCGAATCTTATATTGGTGGAATATTTGAAGCATATTAATCCTTCAGTAGAAACTGGGGTCTTGTTGAAAACAAGTGAAGGGGGTTCTTCTAAGAAAACAAAGAATGTAACAAACGAGGCTGCAGATGTTGTTACTAAAACTCCAAAGAAAACAGTTAAGTCTCCAAAGAAGGTTGTTTTTCTGAAGTTACGAAGCTTGAGACGAAACATGTTGCTGAATCCTCGAAGGAAGTCATTTCTTTGAAATTTGGGTTATTAAAACGTCTAAGGAATTTGTCTCATAATCATCGATCTTCGTCTGATGATCACTCTCTGATTGTTCGTAAAGCTCAACTAAATCGCAAAGGAGTGCTTGTTCGAGAAATTCCTGCTCCAAGTTCACCTTCCTCCAAGAAGCGAAGGGCAGAAGATTTGGCGAAGAAGATAAGCAAGAAGAGCAAGAAACGAAAGTTAGTGATTCGTGACTTTTCTTCTGAAAGTGAGATCATACCAGAGACACCATTAGGTTCAAATTTTCCAACTCTTTCATCTCCAATTATCACTTCAGTTGTTACCTTGCGTATTTCTACACTTCCACTCGAAGTTCTGGTAACCAAATCAGTTACTGAGGAGGTTCCAACTTCAAACATTTTTGCAAATGTATTTGATACGGTTGCACATGTTTGAATGAGTGATGTTTCATTATCCCAAGGTATTCAAGTTATTGTTTCTTCTGCACCCATCTCCACTACTTCTGTTTCGTTACCACCAGTTATCATCTCTACCGTTCCAACATCATCTTCACTGACTTTCACTCAAATCCTTAACCAACCATCTACTACATTTTTTTCTTCCCAATCCACTGATCCACAAAAATCGAATGAGCCACCCAAACCTCTTGAAGATTCTGAAAACGAACATACATGGTTTGGAGGAACTTTTGAATCGCTTGAATTTGAAGATGAGGAGGAAAATTTTCCAAATCATATGTTTTTGTCTATGAAGAAATTCAAGATTCTTAACAAGAAGTTAAATTTGATTATTCAATCTCAGGCGGATATGGTGTAGCAACTCTATTTCAGGTATGGAGATTGATGGTATGCTTAAAGCAGTTGAAGCCAGAATGCTTAGCAAATGTTCTACACTGATTCAAGCGTCTGAATCATGCATAATGGAGAAAGTAGATTTAAATGATCAAAATAATGAACTTTGCATCAAATCTCAATCTTCAACATTTAATGGTGAAGTTCAAGATTTTCGAAGGCTTGCAAAAGAAAGACATGTGATGTTTGTTCAAGATGTCAAAAAGGTAAGAGAAGATGTTAATTTCAATCTTCAAGATCTTCGAGAAGACATGGAAAAAGAAACTGAAGTGGTGCAACATGATTATGCTTCTTTAACCCAGCAAATTGACGTTATTGCTGAGGTTGTTGCCAAGTTCGTCAAGTTATATGAAGCCATGAGTCCACAGCTTTCTCAATTGTCCACTATAGAATTCACTTGTTTTGCTGAGATCAATAATCACTTCAAAGATTTGAAACCTTTAATATCGAATTCCAGCTCTTCTCCACTGATAACTCCTGGGTTTTTATCTCAGAAGTTTACTTATTTTGAAGCTATTCTACAGAAACAATTGGCCCATTTGTCAAGAATCTCAAATATTTTACCAACGGATGCCCCACCTGTTATAACAGGGGTGCAAGGGGGAGAAAGGAAGGTTGGTGGAAATAAGAATGAAGAGGCAAAGGTTGTAGGAAAAGTGTTCTCCATGAAATTACCAACAACAAATCCAATTATTTCAACAACTGGTCCAGTGAGTTCGACAGTTGTGACTACAAAGCCAATCACCAAGGGTATAGTGATTCGATCATCTAGTGAAGGGGGAAGTAGTTCAAAACCAAAGGATGTTGTTGAAAACCCTGGGAATAAAGACAGAGGAAAAACAATTGTTGTTGAGAAAACTAAAGAAGAAAGAAAAGCCGAAGTTGAAGCAGAGATGGAAAAACAAAGAGTAATTCAAAGTATTCTTCGACTTCGTGCAAATGATCCTCCTGGAATGAATAAGGGAGATCCAAGCAAGCATTACAACTATGAGACAATCGAAGAAAAAGTGGATTATAATCACATGTATGCTTTTGAGAAGAAGCCAAAACAAAGCTATGTGGTTACAAACACAGATATGAGTCAACTTGATTTTCCAGTTAACAAGATGATGTTCATAATGGCTCAATTCAAGATTGCTGAAAAGTTTAAAAATGAAGATGATTATACCTACATGAAACTTAGGTTTCATGTTGTTCTTGGGAAAGTACCAGAGGAGATATGGTCTTTAGTAAAGATCAAAAAGGTGAACAGTATAACAAAGGATGTTTTGTTTGAAGACATGATGCAGAATTTTCGATGCCATGTTACAAGAGATAACAACAAAATTTGTAAGTTCTCAGTAGCTGATTTTCCATTAATGAAATTGTATGATCTCATACAAGTTGCATTACTTTTGAAAGACAAGAATGCTTCGCATCTACAAGGAACTGACCCAGAAGTATTTAGACTAGGCCTTGCTCACATCAAAATATTCATAGATAATTACTATGAACGTTTGGCCCTGACTGATGTGGAGTTGGCTACAGCAAAAGGGGTAGAAGTAAAAGTTCCTATGGAAATACCGAAGTCTCAGGCTGAGTTAAAGAAGTATGCAGATGGGGAGATATGCTTGAAGCCATTTGGGTTAGTCTTCGCAGGAAAGGATAAAAATGGGAAGGCTAAAAGATTTTTGTTCCAGGCATTCGAAGTGGAAAGTTATACCACATCTCAATATACGAACTTCATTGTTTGTATGAATAACTGTTCGAAGAACAATCAAGGAGACAAGAAGGAGTTGAAGAAGGTTTTGTCTTGGTATACTGAGATTCGAAGGGTAATGCTTTTTGCAGCTCAAATTATCACGAATTGAAATGTTCGACATTATTACAAAGGGGGAGATTGTAAGGGTCGAAGTTTTAGTTGTAATATGTTGAAATCTTTAATGTTATTTACAAGGAACTTTATATCGAAACTTAATGTTTAGTCATTGTAATTTTTTGTATGCTTTCACGTCTCCTATAAATAGGGACTTTACTTAGAGTTAGATAAGAATCAATATTCGTCTTGTCTAGATTTTCTCTTGACATTGAAAGCATAATATGAGCTGAAATCAGATTCTATTTACATTCTGTGTTCATTTACTTGATTACTATGATATATTCTCGATTCATCACTTCATCAAATCTGAAGTCTTCTGGGCAGATTTAAGTCACTTTAGAATGCTCAAAAAGTTTGTCATCTAACTAGAAAATATGTATTTGTGTACATACTTACCTTCTCAGAGTCCTTACAAATAGTGTGGTGACCACTGAACATTGCAACACGCATTGAATGAGGCTCACCTTGAGTTTAAGTATTAACACTCATAAAGAAATTCATTCCCCCTATCACGCCAACAACATTAAATCAATAACTGAAATGACCACATCCATCATAACTACATAATTAACAAGACGATCTTTACAAAAATCGAACCAAATTCAGTTTGAATTACTAACCAATTCAGCTCGTAAACCTAAATTTCGAATTCCACACTCTTACACATTACCGATACTTATAGACAAATATTATCCGGTTTCTCAACGATAAGCATAAAAAATTAATTATCATATAGGAATAACCAACTAACTCAATACTCGCAACTAATAACCTAATTCAATAACCTAAATAATAGATCAATTCATAGGTAAATTATAGCAGATTACAGCTGAAATCATAAATAGCAGACCAAAGAGGATGAGTTTACTACCTATACTGAGACGAATAACCGAATAAGAGTTTTTGAAGTACATCGTCACCTTCACTGAGTTAATCGTAGTCCAACCGATGGGGGTAATAAAATTCGACAATGGTGTTGATTTTCAGAAAAAGCGACATACTCAATGAGCAAATCATCGATGGAGCATGTAAAGATGATGCAACACGGAAGATAATCTAGCTCCTGAGAAAGGTTGATGAAGGGAAGAACCGGAGGAGAAGCTCGTTGCGAGGAGGAGGGTCGATCGATCGTATGTCAGAGAGAAAGAGGGAGGGGTTGCAAATTTTGTTTATCAGATCATAGATTAGAATATTATCTAATTATATTTTTATAATTTATTTTCCTATAATGCCCCTTTCCCATTTATTTAAGTTACCCTAGGCTCTTTTTTGTCATTTATTTACAATAACGCCACCTTGCATCTTAACCTTTCATTTTTGTATCTAATGGCTTAAAATTAGTTCTTGGGTTCTCGAGAAACTATAAGTTGTCAAATGATCCTTCCTATATATATATATATATATATATATATATATATATATATATATATATATATATATATATAGAGAGAGAGAGAGAGAGAGAGAGAGAGGAGGGTTCAATTGAGAAAAAAAAAAGTTGAGAATGGGGGAATCATTCTCAACCACTCATTTATTTTTTTCGTAAAAGCATCCATCGTACCAGCGGAAATGAGAAAGGTATACACATGTGTTTTCCAACAAAACATGTTTTTCTTAAACTATGCTAGCATTATCTTAATATATACAAAAACATAGTTTTTTTGTTTTTTTTATTTTTAAGAAGCTATTTTTATTGAAAAATGATTTTAAATATACCAAAATTCATGCTTTTTATTCTCTACAAATAGAGATCTATATTGATATAGTTTTAAGATAAAATAAAAAATTTAATTTTTTTTATATTTTCAGCTATCGTCATTCATAAGTGAATAAAAATGAATCAGATTTTTACTACAGTACATTCGTTATTCACTTATGAATAAAAACTATGACTAATTTTTTTTACAATTTAAGTATCATTCATATATGACTATAGCATATACTAAACATAGTATATTCATATTTAAATATTAGACGATGCATTCACTTGTGAACATTACATAGTATATTCACTTGTGAATATTAGATGGTATATTCACTTATGAATATTAGATAATATTTTCATATCTGAATATTACATGGTATATTACATGTGAATATTACATAGTATATTCACTTGTCAATATTAGATGATATATTCACTTATGAATATTACATAGTATATTCATATATGAATATTACAATGTGTTTTCACAAATATATATAATTTTTATATGTTATTCACATATGAATAACATACATAATTGCATATTTGTTTTTTTGTTTTAATAATCATATATTGATTCAGGTGAAAAAACATATGTATATATGAATATAACGTGGTAATTTAGTTTATGCATTTCATCAAACAGTTTGAGTGCATACAATTTAACTTTTTTAAAAATGTTAAAAACATGATACTTTGACTATTTAAATCTTACAAAATAGTAGATAGATAGAAAATTATATGAAATTTTTCAAAAAAAAACGATTTGATCTTTTTTTAACCTCAATTTTGAAGTTTTATTTGAGAATCGATGTTGAATGAATGATATGAAGTGGATTTTTTTTTTATTATCGATGATGTTGATCTAATAACGCTAGGAGTATAATTAATCGTAGATGTTGAAGATCTAATCGTATTCAAGCAGAATTGAAGGTTTGATTAAAAGAACCAAAAACAAATTTTTGTTGTTAACTGTTGAATCGTGTTGATAAACATGTTATTGACGAATATCGATGATTGATTAACACCAGATGATATTGATGATGGTTTAACTGATGAAATCTGGATGATTGTTGAAGGTTGGAGAAGAAATTTGGATGATGAACGATCGAAATTTCTATACAGTTATGTATTTGAGATTGAAGATTATTATCATATTCACAAGTTTGCCACCGTGTCTTTTTATGTTTAGATTAAATGAGTGGCAGAGAATGATTCCCCCATTCTCAACATTTTTTATTTTCTCAATTGAACCCACCTATATATATATATATATATATATATATATATATATATATATATATATATATATATATATATATATATATATATATATATATATATATATATATATATATATCATCTTCATATTGAGTCATTAGAAGTCAAGTTACAAGTATTTTCGTTTTAGTTTCTATTTTCCTTGGTTTTTTGTTTTTTTATTAGGTTTCTTCGTTGACAATGCTAAAACACATAACTTTCTAAAATATAATAACACACTAGACCAACACATGGTTATTATTTTAATTCTCAATAAAAATTGTAAAATCATAACAATTATTTAACTTTTAACACACTTAATCAATTACATATACACATAAAATGACAAGATTTTGAGTATTTCTTCAATTTTTTCAGTTTTTAGGTATGGAAATCAAACTAAATCACGAAAAAGTGATTTTTCTAAATAATAAAAAACTAAATAGTTAGTTTTTCGATTTACAAAAATGTCTTTTTTGGGTAAATTACATTAATCGTCCCTCGTGAACATGCCAGAAAATATGTTTAGTCTCTATTTTCAAAAATTAATTCGAATCGTCCCTCGTTTGTTTTAACTTTGCACACTTCATCCCTTCAGACATAAAAAGACTATTTTACCCTTTACAATTTGTGTTTTAATTTTTCTATTTGTTTTATCATTTTTCAGTTAATAAAATATATATATATATATATATATATATATATATATACATATATATATATATATATATAGGGTTAGGTTATTTTGTTTTTACTAACTATTGTGTACCAGAATGCACAGATCTGGACCATCGGATGGAATATAATCACATATCATGATTTGAGGGTCTATGGTAGTAGAATATGATAGCATGTACCATATAATCACACAAATTTCAGCATAAGGGCATTTTAGTCAATTAACCTATATTAAAAAAATGAAATTTTCGGATTTTTAGGGATGATTAATTCCTTTATTTTTTAAAAATATGAATATTTTAAATTAATTCAAATTTAAAAATCCGATTTTATTCTATCAGAATGATAGAATGTCAACCATAAACTAGTAAATGTATTTTTCGATTTTATTATATCAGAATGGCAGAATGTCAAACATAAACTAGTAAATACATTCTGAAAGAATACACAAATCAATTCTTGAACTAAATAATATAACAAATAATTACATTGTATGATTGTGATTCATTGAATAATAACAACATTCTGAAAAGAAAAAAAAAAACATCAAAATCTAACAAAAACACTAATCTATTCTGAAAGAATATTATTTTTAAGCAACACTTTATACATTGTAGCATAACACATTCTAGTATAATACACTCTTGTTCTATATGTTTTCTTCCTTCTCCACATCAATGTTAGCCTCTTCAAAACCTGAAACCACAAAGGAAAGATAATCAATTTTCAAAAATTAAGCAATTCAATGCATTCTAATAAAATACAGCAATAAATATTCTTATAGAATAAACTATTCTTGCATAATGGTTTTGAATATTCTTAAAGAATTTGTAACATTAAAAAAATCATTTGTGGGGGATTGAATGATTCAACTCCACTAATACAAAACACAAACCCTGAACTCAATAAGATTTTCACTTGGGTCTTTTGGGAAGTCTTGATTTGATTGAATTTTCGTGTTCCTTTTCCTGTCAAATGAATTAAACCCAAACACTCATTTGGGTTCTACCGATCATTGTCAAACATCTAAAAAAACTGAGATACATTATGCGTTTGACCTCTAATCACCGAACAATCTATCCTCCAACCTTTCTTTTCCTTCCGTCGATCCTTGCTGCCAAATCGTTCCCACCTGATGTCGCTGAAGTCCTGATTTGATTGAAACGATTCATCAAAAATGGAAGCTAGCAAGTAAAGATTAGCAAAAAGTGAGAAAAATCATATAATGTACCTTTTCCCATTTCGGATTCAAAATTACATCCATGGTGATTGTACCTTCCAGGATTAAAATCAAGAAGATTAAGATAAGGTGGAGGCGTGAGGACCTTTGCTAGAGCAGCGATGGTGGGGATCGTATTCATAAACCGAGATACCTTCTGCGTTTGACCTCTAATTACCGAACAATCTATCCTCCAACCTTTCTTTTCCTTCCGTCGATCCTTGCTGCCAAATCGTTCCCACCTGATGTCGTTGAAGTCCTGATTTGATTGAAACGATTCATCAAAAATGGAAGCTAGCAAGTAAAGATTGCGGAGGGGGAGAAGCTATTTCGATTGGAGAAAGGATGCAAAGAGGAACACAAGCCCTAGGTTGAAACAGATTGGTCGTTCGATGCAGACGATCGTCGTTGGAGGAGGCGTATGTGATATGCGGTATAAGGTTATTAGGTCAAATATATTTACTTTATTTCCATAATTGTAGGATTTCAATTAAATGATTTCCTTAATTAAAAGTACTAAAGGTCCAAAATACCCTTTATTGATTTATTTAATTATTTATTATTTCTTGAATTCTCATTGGTGCATTTAGGCACACAATATTTGTTGAAAACATTTGAACCTAATTCTATATATATATATATATATATATATATATATATATATATATATACCCACCCCTCCCCCCCCCCCCTTTATATATATATATATATATATATATATATATATATATATATATATATATATATATATATATATATATATATATATATATACCTACCCACCCCTCCCCCCCCCCCCTTTTTCTTTCCTTACATTTCTTTCATCTCCCTAACTATCTGGAAAGACCAAAACATCACCACCAAATAAAGGACGATCTGAGTTAATTTTTGATGATACGGACTAAACACGCTTTCTAGCATACGCACAGACTCAAAGTATCTACTAGGCTTTTGGCGCTATAAATTACAAGAAGATTATTGTCGTGGTCGATTGATTCGGTGGCAATTGCAATTACATCAATTTCATCCCTATCTCAGGTATATAAAAAGATAAAATAATCACATAGCAGACACGCGCATACGAGAGAATGGAAGCCATCATGAAACAAGTACAACATCAACTCAAACAAAAGTAGGAACAAAAAACCTCTACTCAGACAGCTAGAAGCAGTAAAACATGAATAAAATCAGCTACAACAAAAATTACAAATATTATCATTATACTCCGCACCAAAGGAAGAAGCAGCTAGCAACTCAACCACAAAAAATCCCAACAGAAGACACTCAAGAAATTTCATCCAATAACAGTCAGTCAAATTATCATTATTTGTCGTTATAAAATAGTGTGGGTAGGATAATAATTGTAAAGTGTGACATAAAGTGTTTGTCGGTTAGTAATAATGTAATGTGACAAAGTTTGTAAGATTCGTAATAGTGTAATGGTCAATAGTATAAATAGCTTGTCGTATTGCAATAATACCATTGTAATAATATAAAGGTTACGTGTGTAATTGGCTCTTTAAAAGCCTATAAATAGAGCTTTGCCCGTAATGAATAAAGAGCCTATAAATAGAGCTTTGCCCGTAATGAATAAATCAGAGTGATTTGTATTTAAGACTTGAGTATGCTCTCAACGTTTTATCTCTGTTTAAATTTTTTTAAATTTTTGAATAGCAGAGTTTATCCTCAGTACTCATATCATCTAATGCACCATTCAGGTATAAAAATCTTATCCATCATCATTTTACTATCGCGTTATTTAGTTTGAAAATTTTTAGTATGAATTTTCATCGTTATTATTTGTGTATCATCACCATCGTCAAAAATTTTAATATTAATTATAATCACCACTATCAACATCGCATTTGAATCCTTTTAGAAAAACTAATTCGTCAATTTAATATTTTTGTGTGGTTGAAGTTTTAGTAATTATGAGTATTTATCATTATAAAATACTTTAGGAAGGATAATAATTATAAAGTGTGACATAAAGTGTTTGTCGATTAATACTAATATAATGTGACATAAAGTTTGTAAGACTTATAATAGTGTAAGGGTTTATAGTGTAAATAGTTTGTCATCTTGCAATCATTCCATTGCAACCTGTGTAATTGGCTCTTTAAGAGTCTATATATAGGGCTTTGCCCGTAATGAACAAATTAGAGTGATTTGTGTATAAGACTCGAGTATCCTCTCAATGTTTTATATTTGTTGAATTTTTTTTTAATTTTTGAATAGCAGATTTTATCATCAGTATCCATATCATCCAAAGATCAAAAAATATTATGACGCACCATTCAGGTATAAACTCTTATTCATCATCATTTTATTATCGCATTTGAGAAGGTCGAGCTTCTACAAACAAGATTTGAGTTACACACAGACTCAGTATCTACTAGGCTTTTGTCGCTATAAATTACAAGAAGATTATTGACATGGCCGATTGATTTGGTGGCAATTGCAATTATACCAAGTTCATCCCTATCTCATCTCAGGTACATAAAAAGCGAAAATAATCACATAGCAGACACACTTACGAGAGAATGGAAGTCATCATAAAGCAAGTATAACATCAATTCAAACAAAAGTAGGAACAAAAAACCTCTCTACTCAAACAGCTAGAAGCAGTAAAACATGAAGAAAATCAGCTACAACAAAAATTACAAATATTATCATTATACTCCACACCAAAGGAAGAAGCAGCTAGCAGCTCAACCACAAAAAAAATCCAAAAGAAGACATTCAGGAAATTTCATCCAATAACAGTCAGCCGAATTATGATTATTTGTCGTTATAAAATAGTGTCGGTAGGATAATAATTATAAAGTGTGACATAAAGTTTATGTCAGTTAGTAATAATGTAACGTGACATAAAATGTGTAAAACCTCTAATAATGTAATGGTCAATAGTGTAAATAGTTTATCATCTTGCAATGATACAATTGCAATAATGTAATGGTCCCGTGTGTAATTGGCTCTTTAAGATCCTATATACCTATATATAGGGCTTTGCCCGTAATGAATAAATATGAGTGATTTGTGTTTAAGACTTTAGTTGTATTCATATCATCTAATGCACCATTCAAGTATAAAAATTTTATCCATCATCATTTTATTATCGCGTCATTTAATTTGAAAATTTTTACTACGAATTTTCATTGTTATTATTTGTGTATCATCACCATCATCATAAAATTTAATATTAATTGTAATCACCATTATCAACATCGTATTTGAATCCTTTTAGAAAAACTAATTCATGAATTTAATATTTTCGTATCGTTGTTGTTTTGGTAATTATAATTATTAATTATCGGTAGGATAATAGGTATAAAATGTAACATAAAGTGTTTGTCCATTAGTAATGTGAGAAAGTTTGTAAGACCTATAATAGTATAAGGTCAATAGTATAAATAGTTTGTCATCTTGGGTTCTGTGTTCTGTGTGTAATTGGCTCTTTAAGAGCCTATATATAAAAATCTTATTCATCATCATTTTATTATCGCATTTGAAAATTTTTGGTATCAGAGCGTCCTTACAATTTAAAGCTATGAATTTTCATCTATCATCACCATCGTCATAAAATTTTATATTAAGTATAATCACCGCATTTGAATCCTTTTAGAAAAACTAATTCATCAAATTAATATTTTCAGGGGGAGAAGGGGAGGTGAAAATAGGAACAACTTAATATTTATGTTTTTACTAAAGTATAAAAAAACCAATAATTTGATAGTTTCCAAGTACAAAAATCAAAATCTCCGGTCTTACTTTTGGTTTTGTTAACAAAACTTCACCATTCTCACCTTAATGGTTAGAACTTAAAAACTAGATTATTTAAAGGCTTTTCGAAATGAGTAGTTTTTCTATTTTTTTTTTAAAGTAACCATTAACCACAATTTAGTATAATTTTAACAAAGTTTATTTCCACGAAACTAGAAAAAACACACACACATCTTAGCAAAAATCCCATTTTCAGACTTACACATCTTGGATTTCTTCAGAAACATCTAATAATTCTTCGACTTCAACTTCTTTAGCTTCATATTCCTCTTCCACATCACTAGCTTCTCCATCTCTCAACATTTCTCTCTCCATTTTCTCTTCTTCATGGTGTTTCTTCCATTCATTCACCCATTTTTCCCATTCTTCCTTCAATTGTTTTCTCTTTTCACGATCTTGTTCACTTAATAACACTGAGATGTCTTGATCTTGTACATCGTATTTTTTGCTGTATTTTTTTAGGTTTTTCAATATTTCTTCCTCTTTTTCGGGGCTCAAGAAAGATGGTGGCCTTGGTCTCCACAAGAACTGCAACAATCAAATCAAATAATATTTTATTATATTATATCAAGTTTTTTTAGGGTTATTTCCTACTTTAAGAGAATGGAAGGGCATTTATGTCTTTTTGCACAAACAAACTACCGAGTCAATGTCTCAAATGGTTTGGCTTGTTACCTAAAATTGGCATTTATGAAGCTTTCTAGAGCTTTTTTAGTGAAGAAGGTGAGAAGGGCATTTATGTCTTTTGAGTCGATGTTCAATTCCACCTTCAAGGGTGCGACAAAAAATTCAATTGTTCTCGCATTGACATAACAGATAAGCTTTTTTAGGGTATTTCCTATGTTGAGAGAATGAAAAGGGCATTTATGTCTTTTTCCACAAACAAGTAATTAGGTCATCGTCTGACATTGTTTATATTATACGATTGACATGATGTGATTGTGACTGGACAATCTTTTGTAGAGCTCTTTTTAGTGGCAAAGGTGAGAAGGGCATTTATGTCTTTTACACTGACAAGGATAAAAGGGGCGTTTATGTCTTTTGCACAAACAAGAGATTGTGGTCCCACATTTTTTGGTGGGACAGGACCGGACATTACAAGATTTGTATAAGACTAATGTTCATGATAAAAAGATGAGGGCATTTTCGTCTTTTGCACATATAAGAGATGAAGAAATTACCTGGAAGAAATGATCCTTTAAAATTCGGTAAAGCAGCTTCCCATTGAATGACCATATGTTGAACCCATTTTCCATCTCATGAACTGAAGTCACTGAAGTAGCAACATACCTTTTAAAAAAAACATCAAAAAAAATAAATGAGTTGGTTAATAACTTCATTTTAGTAATGTAATATTTGTTATAAATAAAAATTCATATCAATTAATTATATATACCTAAATTAATTATTTTTATTTAGTAAAATGTTTTTTTCATTAACCGAATCATTTATTTTGGTTATAACTATCTAATAACAAGATTTATAAAGTTATAAAAAAAAAACATATCAGGCTATGTTTAGCTTATTTTTTAAGCTTTTTTAGGTTGTCTTGTTTGACAAACCAAAATGTAGCTTATAAGCTAGCTTTTTTTAAGCTGCATTCCAATGAGCCTATTGACCTTTTTCTTAATTTTTCCAAAATGTACCCTTTATTACTTAACTTATAAAATCAATCAATCTTCCACATGCCCTTTTATGTCATTTACATATTTCAGCTAGTTTTTATAAACATCACTTTTATCAACTAGCAACTAGCTTTTCAGCTATCAGCTAGCTGATAAAATATAACATTTGATAAAACTAGCAGACAATAGACCTGAAATATGTTAAATAAGTAATGACATAAAAGGACATGTACTTTTTCTCAGGCGAAAAATAAAAATGGGGTTTTTCATTTTTTACAAGAAAAGCCCTCAACTTTGTATTTTTTTCCGAAAGAAAAAACTTTCAACCTTCTAAATGCTTCCAAATAAACCCTCAACTTTTTTAGTTTTTCTCAAACAAAACCCTTACATTTTTCAAACAAAAAATAAATTTGAGGTTTAATCAAGAAAAAAACACAAAACATAAGGGTTTTTTCTAGATTAACTTAACTAAAATATCTAAAATGACATAAAAGAGCATGTAGAAGATTGAGTTATTTTATAACCAATAAACAGTATATCTCAAAGAGAATAAATAAATAAATAAAAAAAAAAACCTCAATAAGCTCATTGAAACACTAGTCTAGGTAGTTATAGCTATGTCAAACATATCCTAATACCAAAGATTTGAGAAAAAAAAATACCTTCCAGTAGGATCCCATTCAATATCAGTAGCCATAAAATGTTCAGCAGTCGCCATAGTTTCCATCTCATCAACATTATAAAACTCCAACTGCCCATTAAACCCTTTCAACCCAGCCAAAATTACAAACCTGCCACCTGGCGACCAAAACATCCCATTCGCCTGTTTCTGCTTAAGTGTCACAAGCTTCACCACCTTCCCACCTTTGACTGAGTAAAAACTAACATCGGGTCTTGGATTATCCCCATGTATGACACCAAATCTGTGACCTTTGGGCTCCCATGCAAATGAAATTACTTTATCGTTTTTGTTGTCAAGTTCAAAGACTTCAATTGGAATATCGCGTTCTTTGATCCTGAAGAGCTCGAATCCTGTGTAGGTGGATTTTTTGGTTTTGGTGTAGCGGTCAACTTTGACTGCGAGGTAGTCGCCGGTGGATTGCCAGTACATTTTGCAGTCGTTGACGGAGAAGAGGTTTTTTTGGCGGAGTTCTTGTTTGGTTGGGATTTGGAAAAGTGACACCTGGCAATGGGAATGCCACGTAGGCGTGTTGGAAAATGGAGAAATAGTAATGTAGTTTGAATTATTTGTCTAGGGTTAGTCTCATAGAAGACCTTATATTTTGGACATTTGCCTGAAAAAGACCTTGTATTTTTTTATTTTTTCGGAAAAAAACCCTCAACTTGGTTTTTTTTTTTTCCGGGTTTTATGCGGAGAAGTTCTATTATTTTGGGAAAAAAATTTATAAAGAATTAAATCTTTTCTTTTTTTGAACTAGAAAAGTCCCGGTTATTTAACTTTTTGCCCAAATTAACAAAAAAGTCTTTTTTTTGTATTTTAATAGGAAATGACAGAGTATATGATTTTCTCAAAATAATGGGACTTTTCTGTTCAAAAAAATAAATAGTACTTTATCGAAAATTTTCCCAAAATAATAGGACTTCTCTGCATAATATCCGTTTTTTCCGAAAAAAATTGTAAAATGTAGGGTTTTTTTAAAAGAAAAACTAAAAAAGTTGAGGGTTTTTTTTAGAAAAAATACAAAGTTCAGGGTTTTTTGGGGAAAATGAAAAAATCGGTCTTTTTAAGGTGAAAAATAAAGATAAGGTTTTACGCGGAAAAAACAGGTTAATCTCATTGCCTAAAAAAGACCTTGTATTTTTTCTGATTTGGCCCTTTAAGTCATTTTTTGCCAAAAAAAATTGTAAAATGTGAGGGTTTTTTTCGAGAAAAACTAAAAAAGTTGAGAGTTTATTTGGAAGCATTTAGAAATCTGAGGGTTTTTTCTAGAAAAAAAGTTGAGGGCTTTTTCGAAAAAAAAAATGAAAAAATACAAGGTCTTTTTCAGGCAAAAAATAAAGATAAGGTTTAAGCCAGAAAAAACACAAAATATAAGGTCTTCTTTTAGATTAACACTAAAATTTTGATGATTCTTGAAGCTTTATTATATTTTAACGTGTGTTGATTATTGTAAAAAATAAATAACTGAATTTTTATTTTTATTTTTTCAAATATACGTAATATTGGTATTTTGTTCTTTATAGTAACAAGTGAAGAATGGAATTGGATTGGATTGGATTCCTTCCACTTTACTCTAGGAATTATCAAAACCCATCAAACATGGAATTTGGAGGATTCCAATGGAATTGAATTCCGAAACAAACTAAGGAATGGAATCTTGGATTCCAATTATGAACTTACTCTTGCAGGTTGATTTCCTCCACCAAGTTCAGGAACAAAGAGTGCAAAAATAGGATCAGTAGGAGACCAACTGAAGTCCATAACATTTTCAACTTTGATGGATTTCTTGTCAATTAGACTGAAGGTCTCTGTCTCATAAACTGAAATTACATTTTTGCCCATTCTAGCAAAGTACTTGTCCTCTTTGCCTCCACCCCATCTGCAAAAGTACAAACATGTCCACATCATCAACACACAAGAACAGGATAAAATAATATGTAGGACTTGACTTTCTAGGGTTTGTTTTGGATAAGATAGCTAAGAATTTATTAACAATAAAATTGTAAATTTACTCAAATTGTGGAACTTTATAAGAAAGATTTATTTTATAAGAAAGAAATGGAATAAGAAATGAGTCATTACACTTATCATGACTGGAATGAATGAATGAATGAATATTTCTTCAAATTTTTTTATATCATGTGTAGTGTAATATTATGTATGGTTTGAATTCTGGTATATTGTTATTTTAATTATAATTCATCATATTCTTATTCACAAAAATAAGATTTTGTGTATAATAGAAGGTAAATAAAACCAAAATAAGTTTATACTAAAAATTATTTTCTACAAATTTATTAATAATGAAATTGTATGTTAATAAAAATTGTGGAACTATATAAGAAAGATTTGTGTTATTAGAAAATCTAGGGTTTGTTTGGATAAGATAGAATGGAATAAGAAATGAAATGAGTCATTATACTTATCATGACTCGAATGAATATTCCTTTGAATTTTTATATCATATGTTATGTAATATTATGTATGGTTTAAATTCTGCTATATTGTTATTTAATTATAGTTCTTGAATTACTTATTTATAAAAATAAGATTTTAAATAAAATAAAAGCTCAATAAAACCAAAATGGGTTAATGCCATAAAAACACTTAAATTTCCAGGTTTTTGTCGGTTTTGCCAAATTTTGAATTTTATGTCCATTTTTACCCTCACATTTTCTAAAAAATGTTCGGTTTTACCCTTTTACTGGTGATAATAGGTTTTCCAGGTTACTATTACATTAATTTCGCAAAAAAACCCTTAACTTTACAGTTTTTCACGTTTTTACCCTTAAAATTATAATTTTTTTATGCTTTTACCCTAAGTAATATTTTTTCATATTATACGTAATCATGAAGAAAAATCGTATTTATATACGAAAAAATGTTTAATTAAATATTGAATTTACGTTCTTTTTAATTGTTATTTCTTTCTTTATATATATATGTGTGTGTGTGTGTGTGTGTGTTTTGCCTGGTTAAACCATTTAAAATGTAAAAAAAACAAAAAAAACAAATTAATATGTTTTTAGAACTACAGATACAAAGTAATATGTTTTTTAGAACTATATATATATATATATATATATATATATATATATATATATATATATATAAAGAAATAACATTAAAAAAAGAATGTAAATAAAATATTTAATTTAACATTTTTTTCGTATATAAATACAACTTTTTCTACATAAATACGTATGGTATGAAAAACAAAATACTTCGGGTAAAAGCGTAAAAAATTATAAACTTAAGGGTAAAAAAAAAAAACGCATAAACTTAAGGGTTTTTTTGCAAAGTTAATATAATGGTAACCTGGAAAACCTATTATCACGGTAAAAGGGTAAAACCAAACATTTTTTGGAAAATGTGAGGGTAAAAACGGACATAAAATTCAACTTTGGGTAAAACCGACAAAAACCTGAAAACTTCAGGGTTTTTATGGCATTAACCCAACAAAAATCTACTCTAATATATAAAAATCTTTTTGCCACATGTCCCTCATTCATTTTGTAGTTATTTTAAATTAAATTTTTTCCACATGTCATTTTATGGTTTTTTCCATTTTATTAAATTTCATGTAGTATTTTAATGTAATAATTGTAATAAATATAATCAGAAATGGATACCAATTTCATTAATGCAACTTTTCTTCTAATTTAAAAATTCTAAAATAAAGCTCAGTTATTTCCTTTGTTTATTTATTTAAATTCGAAAAAGAAATGAGCACTTTAATTTCAATAATCCAATATTTTTCTAATTTTCCTTATAAATTCAAACTTAGACCTTCATATTTAACTTTTTTTTTAAGAAACCCGAGTAATACAAGGGTCTCACTCTCACAACTAGTAAGTTTATAAAGAAAAAAAAAAATTCTAAGTACTTTTAATAATTGAACTGTGATTTAATTTAAATCATAGAACTTTATAACAAAGATTGGTGTTATTAGAAATTGCATTAATAAAAATAAGGTTATATTGCAATTCTTCACTCCATGGTATTCAAACAAAAAACCTCCAAGGAATGAAAACTTTAACATGATAAAAGGAATCACATTTTTATTGGAATAGAATCAACAATTCCATTCCATAATTCTCAATCCTTCAAATACACATACCTGAAAACAGGCCATGAGACTCCAGTAAAACCTCCAGTTCCACCAATTGCAAATTCATCAGCACTTCCTTTAAAATCCCTCATTACTTTTCCAGTTCTTACATCAAATATGTTCAGCACTACCCTCTGATCATCACAAAAAATTAAAGTTAACCAAAAAAACATTGTTATAATTTTTAAAAAAAAATTAAAAATAAACAAAATATTATGCTTCTTACATGTGTATCACGTGGGTTGCTTGGTTCATGGCTGCTATATGTGACCAAATATTTCTCACCAGGTGAGAAATCAATGAGTTTCACCTAATTCAACAGAACAATTTCAAAACCTAATTTATTTGTTTATTAATTATTATTGCATCCTTCTTTTATTTTTTATTTTTCTAGGGCAACTTATATAAATAAGGTAAATTTGTGGTTTAATCACTTATGCTTTACTTTTTCCAATCAAGCTTTCAAACCATAAAAGTTTTGACATTTTTCCAAATCAACTATTTTGACATGTAACATGCCAAAAAGGTTATTTTGGAAAATTACAAGGGGACCTTGATATAAGAAAAATACTGTTGAAAACTGATAAGTCTATAACAGGTGAAAATGGTTAATTTGGAAAAATATATGTAACTTTTATTGTTTGATTGAAGAAAATAAAGTACTAGTGTTAAATGGTAAAACCATCGATGAAAATATAATTTTTTTTTGTAAACTGCTCTTTTTTCTAACAGAGCATTGTACTTTGAAAATTCTTAGAGGGTGTTTGGGATTTCATCTAAAAGCATCTCATTGACTTATTGGCTTTTTAAAATGACTTCTCATTAACCCTTCAAAAAGGAGATTTCAATAAGTTAGGATTTCTAACTTTTCAAAACTTCTTATAACTTTTTGGGTTGTAAAACACAAATACCCCTTATAACATGTATAAGCTAAGACAAACACTTTTTAAGAAACAACTTATTGACTTATTGACTTTTCCCATCAAAAACGCTAATCCAAATAATTTTTTAAAAACTCATTTTCTCACCATCATAAGTCAATAAGTCCTTTTAATTATAAGTCCTTTTAAAGTTCAAAATGAAATCCTAAACACCCTCTTAAAGTATAATGTTAGAATAGGATTAAATGAAAGTAGGATTCTATTATAAACAAACAGATGAAACTAAATTGCTATTTCTTGCATTTAACTCTAGAGCAAACCTAAACCATAACCAACCTGTGGATGAGCATAACGCATTAGGCGGTTGAATGTGGTGGCACCACCCCACACAGCAGCACCCTGCCTGTGGACTGTGGCTAAGTAGGTACCCAATGGAGACCACTGCACAAAACTTTCAGTCCAAAACTGCAGAAAATTGATAAATTCATTTGTAAGTAAAAACATTTTTAATGAAATACACAAAAACAATGCAAAAGATAAAGAATTTCCACTCACAGGGCGTTTGTAAACAGGATCAGCTTTCACTTGTCTTGCATCATTCCACAACACCTCTGTGTCAGATCCAGCACGAATAACAAACTGATCTCTACCTTTCTCATCAGTAAGCCAATGTTGCAGATTCTCCTGCAATAATACACCAAATACAGTTTATTTATCAAGATTTTTAGTAAAAAAGAAATTAACTGCTCTTCTTCAGTATATAACATCGTCACATTGTCACATAACAATAAACTAGCTAATTCAAATACTTACCCCTGGTGTGTATGGCTTGATTTCAGGAGGGGCCCACTCGTCTGGAACTTTCATGAACTTTTCAATTTCATCAAACATATTGACAGCAAAAATATGTGCTCTATCTAGTTTGTATCCATTGGTCTTCTCCTTAGCAAGCTCAGCTTCCTACAACAAGCAAAAACAACAGAAAAGGAAAAGATTCGTTTATTCAAACATTGGTTTATAGAGAATTGTTGGATTAAAGAAGGGTGAAGGAGATACTTGAGGAGTGTTGTACTCAATGAAGCAATAACCTCGAGTTTTTCCAGTGTCTTCTTCTACAGGCATCCAAAGCCCATTCTCCTTGATTACCCCAATTTGGCTGTAAATTTTACGAACTACACCTTCAAGCTTTTCAAATTTCTCACGAGGTACAACTGGCAAGTTATCAACAACAATAATATTCCCAAATCCAGCATCAAATTCCAATGAATCTTCCTCGTTAAGATCATCATCGTCGCTGAAAATACAAATACAGAAAACGTTACCCATGCTGTTTAGTGAAACATACAAACTCATAACAAAAACTCAAATTCAGAACAGAGAACACACACAAAGTAACAGATATTTAAGTATTCAGTAGCTCAAAACAAGAGCAGATGCCCATTCAGCTGCAAAACCTCAAGCAACTATGTACTTCATATGCAAATGCATAACTAAATAGATATAAGTATTCAACTTTTTTAAGGAAATGTACAATTATACATAAGACAACCTCAAATTTGATCATACGATTCGTGTACTCAATCATTGAAAACATGTAGTGCAAAATACTCGACCTTGCGAAAATATAAATGCATAATCGGGTCATTAGGTTTTCTTCCCCTACCTTTTGATACCAAAGTCTTCACCGGGAGGGAGCCGAACAGAGTTCCAATCAACTGCCGACAAATCGATGTTTAAACGAGCAGCTTCAGCTCTTATGTCGTCCATTGACATCACGTCCGCCATGATTTCTCGATGTTTTTTTAGATCGACAAAACCGCAATCGAGAGGAGTTCAAAGCTTCGCTTTTGCAATTGCTTGATTTAGGGTTTCTGATAACTTGTGATCGGAGGAGCTGCGCAACTGTAGAGTACTACTAGTAGCGTCGAGAAGATCACCACCACTTTTAGCGTTACTTTTGTAAACGAACCAAAGAGGCCCTTCATGTTTAAGTGGAGACGAAATTTTCACTACACATTCCACATTTTCTTTTAAATTTAAAATTAAATAAAACATAACAGGATATTTGGATGTTAATTTTGAAGTTAAAAAGTCTGAAAGGATTGATTGAGTTGGAAGTTTTTAAAAAAGAGTTTGGGTTAAATTAACCAAAAATGACATGTTTGGTTATCTAGAGTTATTTACATATAATATTTTTTAGGAGCCAATTTGTTTGGATAAAATTTATAAATTTTTTTACAATCTGTTTTGAGAAAATATATAATATAATTTCTTTTTACATAATTTATGAATTTTTGGTAACATTCAAAAATAATGTTCATACAAAATTATAAATCACATTGAAAAAAATTCTTTAGAAAATCATATGTAATTTCATATTACATTTATCCTTATGATCTTATTATCTATCCCGCAATCATATCTCGTATCACTGTCATATACATATCATTATCATTTATACAACGTGTACTTGTACCTTCATCATGCGTTTCATTACTATTACCAGCTCCAGTCGTATTATAAGATTATTGTTGTGTCTTGTTAAATGTTTTATCAAATCTACCAACCTTTCTTATATAGTTATGGACTGTCATTGATGTTATCACTATCCATACCTACCCATACTTGGTGCTCGTATGTGTAATTAACATGTATATCTCTAAATAAAGCTCATCTAGCTTTCCACACTCCAAAAGTCCGTCCAATGATATTACGTAATGATGAGTGGCGATAGTTAAATGACTATTTCGGCCTGCGAGGATTACGCATTGCAGCAGTCTATTCATGTCGAAAATCTGATAGATGATAACAAATGTTCGTACCTTTATATGGAGTAAGATACTCTCTAGTAGTATTTAGGTAGTCAGCATCAACAACGTAATATTTATCTGCATATAAAGCAAATATTTGTTATATGTTTCAACCAAGTATAAAAAACATACAACTTTCATTATTAAAAAATTATACTAACCACCCGTTGGATGTGGAAAATGAAGCTTCGGTCTCCGTAAGGCTTCATTGAAAATCCTTGTGTCGTATGTGGTTCCCTCCCATTCGGCCAACACAAATGTAAAAAAAACATATTAAAATCGCAAACATTCATGATATTTTGTGTGGCATATCCCTTTCGACCAATGTATTTTGTTTCTTCAGATTGTGGAATCGATGCCCTCACATATCTCTCATCTAAAGCGTCAACGTAGTCCTACAAATAAAAAAAAAGTAAATCATGATTAATTCATTTTTTAAAGTGTCACTAACATTAAAGTAACTAGAACATTTGATAATACCGTGAACATGGGATAATATTTTGGATTATATATATATATATATATATATATATATATATATATATATATATATATATATATATATATATGTGGTAAATTACACGGATGGTCCCTATGGTTTAGGGTAATCTGCGTGTTTGGTCTCTAAGAACTTTTTTTAACTCGGATCATCCCTACTTCATATTTTTGTTACACGTTTAGTCCCTGTCCACTCTAAAAAGACTAATTTACCCTTATTCTTTTTTTTCCTTTTTTAAATTTATTAATTTATTCAAAATAAAATAAAATATGGGCCATTAATTCTTAACCCTATCCCTAAAGATTGGATCTTACTCAAACCCCTTTGCCTTTACCTTGTTGCTCTCGTCCGCCACCACCTCCACACACCGACACATCCCTTCTTCTTCCTCCCTCGTCTCTCGTCTCTTCACTAGAAAGTTTCACATGCTCAGTCACACACACATACACTCTATCTATATCTCTCTCACTCTCTCACTCACTCTCTTTCTAAGTCTAAACTCATCAAGTTCTGATATTGCTTCGTGAAACAGTAACGAAGATGAGATGTACTTCGGCGATTATGGGTTTGTGTTTTTTCTGGTTCGTTTTGGGGATTTCACCCTAGCAATTCAAAGTCATGAACGATTCCAGGGTTGTTTTTGTGTTTTTTCTAGTTCGTCAGTTGGGAATTGGAATTGTAAGTGGGTGGTAAAAGGAGATCAAAGAGAAGCTTGGAATGAGATAGATGATAGGTAGAAAAAGAGATTAAATCTCAACTAATCGAGTATTTCATCTCAAGAAAAAACCTAGAAAAAAGTTTGATTTCCATTGTTGGTGTTATGCTTAATCAGGATGTTCTTGTTTTTTATGGTCCCCACCAAGTGTTCGATCATTTATGTAGTCGGTTTTTTTTAAAGATCATGGTGAATCATATGTGAAGTTTTGAACCCTTCAATTAATTGGCGGAACTCTTGGTGTTATGCTTAATCGTGGTGAATAAACTTCTCCCCACCACCATCTTTAAATACAGATCTCGACTCCCACATAAGCCACCACTGTCACTTAGAATATGAAGAAACTGATTTCAAATTAACATGTAATTCAATTTTAACTTTTTTTTAGAAATCCAAACATGGAGAACCAAGGAGTTTTTATTTGCAATAGATTATTTGCTTTTGAGATTTTTTCTGGTGGAATCTAGTATTTTCCAGTGGAGTTCGGCTTTTTCCGGCGAGAAGAGTTAGATTTTCCTGCGACGGAACATAAGGACGGAGGGAAGGGGAAGAGGGTTCAATGGTGTGGTTCTTGAATCAAAGAAATATGTTTTTAATTAATATTTTTCTATATTTATTTAATATTTTTTAATTAACTAGCAATTTAAACAATATAAAAGAAACCAGTAAGGGTAAATTAGTCTTTTTATAAGGGACAGAGACTAAGCGTGCAACAAAAATATAAAGTAGGGATGGTCTGAATTAAAAAAAGTTGTTAGGGACCAAACATGCAGATTACCTTAAACCACAGGGACCATCCGTGTAATTTACCCATATATATATATATATATATATATATATATATATATATATATATATATATATATATATATATACATACTAACCATTTACCCGCGCAAAGCGATAGGTGCGGATCAACAAAATGACATAAAAAATTTGTTAAACAAAATGATGAAGAGATAGAGATTTCTTATACCTGGGCTAGGATTAAACGTAAGACATTTTTGGGCTTATTCGATTTTAAGAGAAAGAAAAACAAAGGAGGAGGTAGCGAGCATGAGAGAGAACCAAGGTTTTGCGGTCAATGCCAAAGCATTCATGATAGATGAATGCTAGATCAATGCGCCTCTTCCAGTTTATATGAAATGTTTTATAACGTGTATATCGTATTAGACCGATTCAAATGGATATGAAAAACACGTGGTCAAACTTTGACCCATTCAAAATCTTATCATCATCTTATTTGACTTTTTCATTATTATTGACACATTCAGTATTTAGCGATTCAATTGGATATAAGAAACACTTGGTCAAAGTTTGACCCATTCAAAATCTTATCATCATCATCTTATTTGACTTTTTCATAAATGTTGACTGGATAAGATTTAGTATTTACCGATTCAATTGGATATGAGGAACACTTGGTCAAACTATGACCCATTCAAAATCTTATCATCATCATCTTATTTGACTTTTTCATAAATGTTGACCGTATAAGATTTAGTATTTACCGATTCAATTGGATATGAGGAACACTTGGTCAAACTTTGACCCATTCAAAATCTTATCATCATCATCTTATTTGACTTTTTCATATTTAACCCATTTAATTTGAAGATAGGCTTAGAAGACCTATTCAGAATCTGTCTTTGACCCGATAAGATTTATTATTCTCCGATGCATAAAATTATTGTATATGATGCTTAAAAGCTTATACCTCTTAAAATTCAGCAAAATCTTGTAAATGTCTTTTAAGGTGTATATATATATATATATATATTGATATATATATATATATATATATATATATATATGGGTACGACGTTATTATAGTTAGTTTCTTGCTTGATTATGTCAGCTTGAGAACGGCTGCCACAACTGTATGAAAATGCCTATGAATTGTTTCCCCCGAATGATTAAAAATTCCGTGTAGGAACCTATTTGTACATCCATTAGCCAAAGTTATTAAGAAGATTCCTACCGACCTTCAATAGAAATATGACGTGTTCCTTTCAATCCATACTTTGTGTAACAACCCGAAATTCGTACCATTGCTTGTAATCCTTTTCGTAACCCATTTCGATAATCCATTCGTCGTTTCCAATTTTTGTTTCCAATTTCGCTATTTAATTAAGTCATTAATTTGAGTTTGATACTATGACTTAATGGATGTACAAACACATTTAGAACTCACTTTAACACCTCATTCTAGTAATCGGGAACTTTTTAAGAATTAACCATATCGGGTTACGGCAACTTGATCGAGTGCGACCAAAAGCCTCGTCTAACGTCGGTATCGGGTAAAATTTCACCGTGTCCAAATCTTAGACATTATTTAAAGATGATTAAGCTTCCATTTGAAGCTTTTGCTCTCTCTCACTACTCTCTCTCTCTCTAACCTCTCTCCTCAACCAAGATTCAAGGTCCAAAAACATAGAATTAAGGCTCCAAATCTTTGAGGTAACTTCCCTAACTTGTTGTTCAACCTCTTAGGCCTTCAAATTCGTGTTTAAAACTTAGAAAAGGACCATCTTCATGAGTTTACGGCCCTGGAACATGCTTGGGCTGTAAACTCAAGTAAATTGGGTTTTTGAGCATTAAAACCCCTCCAAACCAATTTTAGGACTTAGATACGACTATATGGCTTACCAATTCGGACTTAGAACACCCTAAACATGAATTTTGAGGAGTAAACATGAGTTTACTGCCCAAGAACATGCTTGGGCTGTAAACTCATCATTCATGGGTAGTAAACTCAAAAACAAGTGTTTAAAAGCCATTTAAACACACCATTAGCCTTGGAATAAATCCTAGAACCAACCATAATCAATTTGGGGGCCTTAAACATGATGAAATCCCTTCATTTGAGAGTTTACGGCCATAACTCCCCAAGAAATAGTTCCAGGGCCGTAAACTCATAAAAACATGTTAAATGGTGCCCTAAATTCATCCATTTGCTTGTAAAAATTGTTGGAATCACATGTGATTGTCCTAGCATCACCAAATAAATTAAGGAATGAGTATGGGGGAGTTTACGGCCGTAAACTCCAATAAATGGTCACTAAGTGAGTTTAATCCATTCTAAGGCCCTAGATTAAATCCTAGCTAATTTTCCCAAGTGTTATCATGCCATTTAGCATCAAAAATGCCTCAACCATGAGTTCACGGTCGTGAACTCATGTGTGTATGTAGTGTATAGGGCCGTAAACTCCATAAGGAGTTTACTCCTAAAGAGTAAACTCATTTCCTAAGTCCCACACGTCCGTAGATGTCACCCGGGTCACTCCAAACACTTGTTTTGAAGTGTTTTCGCTCATTGGAGTGTATTATCATATCTAATTAGTGGTTTAAAAATCTAGTTAGATACATTTGGATATTATTTCATATTACTTATGAACCTCACGTGTTATCAAGCCCCGAACCAACGCTTAGCATTCAAATCGTCGCGTTTCTCGTCTGGTGAGCTCATACCCCTACCCTTTTTTCACTATTTTTCACTGTTTTCAGGGGGAATACAAGCAAAGTACAAGGGATACTTGTACTTAAAAACTTGTTTTACATGTGTATATTTCATAATTCATATGCTGTTAACACTGATAATCATAACAGATAACTGTTTGAAACTTGCAGGGTAATCATATACATTATTTGTGAAATTATTTATAAACTGTTATGTTTTATATTTCACAAATGGTTTTCCATATTTTATCAGTTAAAAGCATGACATTTGAACCTTTAACATAAAAGTTAGTACACTGTTTTGTCCTCAGTAACACTCCACAGAGATACGCGAGTGGAGGATTATTGTATTATTACTAGTAAATTTGTTAATCCTATATAATTGGAGACACGTCCTCGGTGAACACTCCACAGAGATACGCGAGTGGAGGACCGCACCCGTAACCAGAATCTCTTAGATAGGGAGCGTGACTTGAGTGTATAGGTCTATACGGGGCTGACTACCCCACACCTGGCTGCTAGCTACAGCCGAACCGAAAAGGTTCAAGGGTGACGAAAGTCATAAGGTGATGTGGACTACTTATTGCCATATCTAGTCTATCGTGTGGTTATGGAACTCGCAATTAGGATAACAGAGATTTACTTAATAGTAATAATGAATAAAGTAATTAATTTACTTTGTAAATATTAGTTTTATATATGTGTTAAAACTAATACATTTCACAAGGATAACCAGGTTTTCAGTATACATCTTTCACATTTGGTAACCAACATTCAGGAAAATATGGGATTTTCCTGTGGAACATTTGTACATAACCAGAAAAGTGTAACAAACCAGATAACTTTACATTTCATAAGGGTAAACATGTTTTCAGTGTACATCTTTACATTATATTTTGGGATTCAATAACCAACTTTTAAGAAAATATGGGATTTTCTTGGTGTGTAACATTTTCAGAAATGAAAGGAACTTGTACATTTCTCACAAAACAAAACCGCTTATGAACTCACCAGCGTTATGCTGATTTTCAAATCACTTGTATTCTCAGGTCCACATTAGACAGGTACCCAATGATTCCTTTTGACGAAGACGGAATGCGCAGAAGACTCGTCTCACTTTTGTTTATATATACTATGTATCACACTTGTACAACTTTACTTTTGAAACAAATGTAAACTTTTATATATGTAATGTAATGGTTGTTTAGTTTACTTACTATGTGCATTGGATTTGATACTCAACGTGGAGTCAACCCCGGAAATGTTTCCGCCTTCGGTTTTTGGGGTGTGACACTTTGTAGCAAGATCAAAACATAATTGTCTAAATATTAGTACGTGCAGTCTAAACATTTCGTAACACCACCTACCACTCCCATTTAAGATTTCATTAATAAATATGTTCTTTGTGTGATCCGATGTGTGACATGGCATATGTGTGTTACGCATGTTATGAACAATTATTATCCATGTGACAGCTAATCCATATAATCTTTTTGAATTCTAAATCCTTTTCTTCTGTACAATATTCTTCATTATCATCATATGAATCAGAGTCATTACTATCCATCCTACATAATAACAGATCATGTTAAAAATAATATATAATGTTAAATGGTAATACATCATATAAAATGCAAAGTACATAACATCAAACAATAGCACATACAAGGATAACACATAATGTCAAACGAGAACACATAAAAGGATAACACATAATGTCAAACGAGAATGCATAAAAGGATTACACATCAATTGTTCAAGCGACACATCAATTCTTTATAAGTAACTTAAGGAACTCCATCTTTACGTCGTTATTCGTTGGAAACATAAAAGCTTCTCGATTTTGCTTTTTGAATAAGACAAGTAATGGTTATGAATATTATGTTGAACCTTCATTGAAACAGGGAAAAGTGACCACAATGTTCATGCAATCTGATAGTGTTGGAGAGGGATTAGTTGGTGGAAAGGTTTGTGTGCATTTTGTTGATAGGGAATCCAATACAACTTCTAGTTTTTCCTCAAGATATGAGGTTTTACTCTTGGTTGAACGATTGTTGGAAACATCCTTAGACTTCTTCCTTTTAGTTGAACTACTTTGAAGGAAACTAGGAAAAAGAGGCTCATCATCACGTAAATTGATTTCCTCATTTTCTTCATTTCCCTCCATGTTTTTTTCATGTTCATCATCGTTTAGAAATTGGAAAGAAGTCATAGAATAATCTCCAGTAGCAACGGAATCCCGAAACAAATGAGCATAATACGTCTTGTATATGGACAAATCTATGGCCCTAAATTTGGAAAAGTCTTTATCAACCTACAAGATAAACATATGACACTTAATTCATAGATTTCACCATGCAAACATAACTACAAATGCATAAAAAGAATAGTAAATGTTACCTTTATTTTCTCCTCCCACCACTCAGGCGATGCATCTAATAAGCTTCTTGTCCCATCGATTCCAGTTTCAAGCCTCATTAAGCGGTCATAAAACTTCTAATCTTTTTTCAAATTGTCCCATTTGTTTTTAATTTGTTTTTTAGTAAAGACTTTGTATGTTTCTTCATGCATGCCTTTATCTAAATTCTCCCACCTGAGCTTATTGAAATGAGCATCGGGTATATGTCCCCTTTTCTTTTTCAACCAAACACAAATCTGATAAACTTCATCGAAGTCTCATTATCCCAAACAATTTTTGGTTTATTCTTTATCTTACGTGTTTCACAATTAACAACATTAGGTCATTTTGGTCCATTGTCTGAAAAATCACATTCAAAATCAAATTCATTGCATAAACAACAAGATGCAAATGGACTTCACTGATGAAAAAAACGTTGTGAAACAGTCAATCAATTTCAAATGAACATGTCAACATTAGATGCAAAGGAAAATAAATTATGAAGCAACAAAGAATTACACATAGTAGATGAACATGGCAAGATCGACAACACATTGAATAGAGATAGACATCAGATTCACTGTGCAATTTCAGAAATCAATTACATTCAAGGTGCAAAATCATAAATCAGCTTCAAAATCAGTCAATCAATTGAATGTGCAAAATCAAAGCAATTAACATGAGGTTGAAGATAAAACCGGAAACCAATTTCAGAAATCAAACATGAGATCGATTCCAGCCGATATTGTGGAATCGATTAGATGGAGTAAAAGAAAAAATATCATGCCTGAAAAGCAGAATAAAACACGTACGGACAGGCGAGAGTTGTGCAGAAGAACAATTATAGTGGATAGGAGAGAGTTGTCGAGGCGATCACATAAAACAAATACCCAGAATCATAATCAAAAGCTTCGGAATCAATCAGATGGAAAGAAAAAAATCAGTATTACCTGTTACAGGAAACGATTGCATCCTCATAGGTCCTTGCAGCCAGAATATATGGCAGAAATATTGCAGACAAATATTGGGTCAGAACTAGGCAGTGGGAGGCGACATCCTCGACAATGAAAGTAGAAGAACAAATGTAACAGAATGTCGATGAGTATGGGGATTTGGCAATTTTTTTATGATAGTTAAGGGTAATTTAGTCTTTAGTTGTTTAATAAGTCAAAAGGTATTTCAAAAAATTACAATTTGGAACTTCTTCAAAACTACTTTTGAAAGGCTAATCTAAAAGTTGTTTTAGAAGGACTTTTTCATTACCCAAACATTTTTTTAACTTATTGACTGTTCAAGAAGTCAATAAGTTAAAAAATTATTTTCAAATGAATATCTAAACATGTTCTAAATCTTTTTCAAACTAGTTTTCATTCACTAAAAAACAATACATTAATTAAAAAATAAAAAAATTTAAAAAATCAAAGATATAAAATAAAAATTCCAAACATAATTATTCTCTATTCCTATATTTCGCTCAAATGGATTCTTTCATTGCGAGAAAAATCTTCAAATTTTCACCCTCATAGTCGTCAGTTTTCATTTTTAATATCTCAAAATTGTTTTCCGTTTAAAACGTTGTTTGCTCCTCTCGAAATAACATTTGCACCTCTAGCATTTTTTGTTCCACCCGACTCATTATCGTCGCCTTGTTCTCTTGTAGTTGGACATACTGATCAAAATTTTCTCCAAAATGATCGATAGCGTTAGAACCTGAATTTTTTAAAGACAAACCAGACACCGCTTTCTTTGCTCTATTTCTTCTTATCGGTCAATTAAAAGGTTGTTCATCTTCAAGATCCATCGGCTCATCATTGATGTCGATGTAACACCCCAAATTTCTAATGTTCAATGAAGGGCCAAAAGTGTAAATTTAGGAAAGGGACTCGACGAGTAGGTCCGCTTACTCGCCAAGTCGGAGCGGGATTTTGTCGCGGTTTAAGTGGCCAACTCGCCGAGTCGGCGGCTTGGACTCGACGAGTTGGTGCTGAAGAGAGAAAACCCTAATCCTGGGGGTTGTACCCTATATAAAGCACATTATAACCCACCCTCAGCCTCTTTGCTACCCTTTTGAGATCCAGAAACCCTAAATCGTGAGTGAGAGCCCTTGGAAGCAATTTGGAGCCTTGATAAATGATTTTGGGTGGAAAGGGGCTTGAAGACCAAGAGGTTTGCTGCAAGGAGGGGTGTAGATCCGGGATCTACTTCAGTTGGAGCTTATATTGGAGGTAATAATCTATTTCTTGGACTCTTTTGCATTTAGATCTATTATCATGTGAGATTTGGGGAATTTTTGGTATGATTAAGAGCTATTTCGAGTTAGAGGCTTAGATCTGAAGTTGCTACTTCAGATCTAGGCTTGTGATGGCCCATAATGTCATACAGCTTCTGTCTAAGAGTTATTGGTGAAGCCCCTTTATCATAAACCCAAGACCTAGAGTGTTTTGGGCTTATATCTCCTTGGTTTCACGTAAAGTTTGCAACTTTATGTGAGGGTTAGGCTGTAGAAGAGTGGATCTATGAATTGAAGCCCCTGCATGGCTCGAAAAGCCTCTATATGGATTGAGAACTAAAGGGACTCGACGAGTCACATGGGTGTACTCGACGAGTTGTATGAACATGTGCATGGACTCAGCGAGTTAGAAGAACAACTCGGCGAGTCTGTTGAAGATTGCCTTGGACTCGGCAAGTCTGGTCGCAAAACCCCAACCTCTTTTGGTTAAAGATTTGGATTAAGTGAGTCGGTCGGCGACTCAGTGAGTTGGACAGGATAGGACTCAGAGATCGTTGGACTCGGAAAGTCTTGGGGCGACTCGGCGAGTTAAGTTGTGTTATGAGAGTTTTCTGGGAACAGGGACTCGGCGAGTAGAATCAACCAGGAAGGTTGACTTTGACTAAGGACTTTGACTTTGACCAAGAGTTGACCAGTTTGACTTCCAAGGGTATATTGGTAATTATGGTATTTTTGGAATTGGTTCTTTGGTAGTGTTCTGTGGTGAAGTTCATGTCGGTGGTCGGAGCAGCTTGGTCTTATCTCTTCAGTCGTTAATTACAGGTGAGTTATCCTCACTATATCGACAGGGTCTACGGCAACAAGACCGGCCCTTTATCGGATGGAAATCCGGGTATTGTTTGTTATGTATTTGCTTTGCTAGATCTGCATCCTGGTATTTAGGATGGTGTTATGTTAGTGACTTGGTTAAGGTCGGTGCTCGGTATTTAGGGTAATGCTATGTTAGTGACCTGGTTAAGGTTGGTGCCTGGTATTTAGGGTAATGTTATGTTAGTGACCTGGATAAGGTCGGTACCCGGTATATAGGGTAATGTTATGCTAGTGACCGGTTAGGTCGGAATCCTGGTTAGGATGTTGATATGTTATGTGATATGTTAGACTGTTTTGTCTGGTTAAGGATTTGTTATGTGATTAATTGTTTTATGTGCACATGGTTGATTAACGGGGGTTAGGTTGAGGCGGGTCCTGCTTTGTGTTGTAGGCCAACATACCCAGGGCGGACCGGATAATCCGAAGGCCCAACGAGCGGTCCGGATAGGCTGAAGGCCCCAAGAGGACGGACCAGACGTGCCGAGGCTCGGAGAGTGGACCAGGCTGAATGAAGGCCCGGTGTGGGCAGGCCAATCATACTGTAGACTCGATGTACATGGCTAGACTCGGAGGTGGGACCAGGTGGACCGAAGGCCCGGTGCGGGCTGAACAGTTACACAGTAGGCCCGATGTGCATGCCTGTTATATTTGTGATATGTTATAAGTATGTTTATGTGTGGTTGGTATTTTGGGGGTAACTCACTAAGCTTTCGAGCTTACATTTCAGTGTATTGTTTCAGGTACTTCAGAAGATCGTGGCAAGGCGAAGGCGTGATCGTACCGCTCATCATGTTTTATGATCTATGAGATATGGTTATGGGGGATACTCTGATGTTTAAATTATTTTGAAAACAAGATGTATGAACTTAATGGTTTTTTAATGAAATAAAATGTTTTAAATTGGTTGAAATTTTTGGTCGTTACAGTCGAAGTGTGTTCAGCCGTCCGATTGTTGTGAACTTACCACGGGGTTTTTTGAACGCTTCGAACAAGAAGAAGCCCCTTCTGTCAGTTCTTTCCATTTTAGAGCATCCTTCAACCTTAGCCAAGTTTTGAGATATGGAAAGGTTTGGGTATTGTTGTTGTTTTTTCATATTGCTCCATGGTCTCGTTAAACACATCGAAATCGTTTGACCCGCTTTTGTGTAGATTGTTAATATTGTTGTAAATTCCGCCAAGCCACATTGAGCCTCAAATCATGCCACTTTGAACTAATTTGGCTGGGAAGCACTTGGAGAAAATTCATAAAACCACCTTCTCTAAATAAAAAGCTAGTTGGTAGCTGAAAAGCTAGCTGATAAAAAATAACGTTTGGTAAAACTAGCTGAAAAGCTAGCTGGAATATATAAAATTACAAAAAAGGACATGTAAGAGTATGTGTTTCTATAATTAATTAAGGGGTGTATTTGGAAAATCTTAAAAAAGCTCCTAAAAAACTAGTCTAAGTAGCTTTTCAAAAAGCTAGCTTATAAGCCACTTTTTGGCTTACCAAACACGACAACATAAAAAAGCTCGAAAAATAAGTTATATTATTAGCTAGCTGTGGCACGCCAAATAGAACCTTAACAAACAACCAACATAGTTATATTATGTGATAGTTACAAAATATGGTAATGGTTATAATAAATATGGGTTGAACGAATTCAAGGAGATAAGGATCCTTGAAATCGTCCAAAGGATAAAAGATAAAGGTTTTCAAGGCTTATCTTATGGTTGCTTGGTGGACAAGCAACTAGATAAGGATAAGGACTGAAACCTAATCTATACACCTATATAAATAATCCTAAGGCCATAACAATTCGTCCATGCCTTGTCTAGGGTTCCTAGAAATGAATTTTATACCTCTTCCCTCTCTCTCTTGCTTCTCCATTTGCTCTTGGTGTTTGTGAACCATTAGAGGAGTGACACTTGTGACTCTAAGCCTTCCAAAGTCAATACAAGGAGATTTGGGATTGTTATTGCTACATAACAATCAAGGTAATATTATAAACCTATTCTTATGTTAATATGATTACTTATATGCTAGAATTAGGGTTTTATTATGTGTTCATAATGTTGTGTATCTAATAGTGAAAACATAGATCCAATGCTAGGGTTGCATGTACACATATGATTGTTTGTATAAAACCCATCAGTGGTATCAGAGCCTTTGGTTAACTTGTTTTCAATTAGTATTATACAATTTTATGAACTTGACATATTAGGGTTTATAGCTAATAAACCCTAGGAGGCTAGAAATTTCGAGATTAGGGTTTCTATACCCTAATTTGCGAAAATTTGAAAGGGTTTCAAATCCTTTACTTAAGCCTCAAGATTTCGAAATCTAGGGTTTGAAAAACCCCATGATTTTCGAAATTAGCCTCCTCCCCAAGATAAGATCCTAAATTTTAGGGATTTGGATTATCCCATATCTTGTAATTATCCTTTAGTTGTTATATATGGTAATTATAGATTTTGCATTATCCTAACCATAATTTCGAAATCTAGAGAGATAATTAAGGGACTAGGATATCTTAAATGTATAAATGGTAATTATCCTCATGATTTAGATAATCCCTTATGATTTAATAATTAAATTAATAGTCTAATTCAAGATAATTATTAAATCAAGAGTTTTAATATTTAAAATTTTTTAATTTAAATGTCATAAATTCGAAAATTTTAAGAGACATTAAAACTCAATTGTTTTTTGAAAAGTTTCAAAACTTGCCCTCAAGTTTTGGAATTTAAAAGTTGATTAAAAGTTTAATTAGGATGTTAAATTCTAAAACCCTAGTATTGTTTTGAAAAAGTTCAAATTACACCCTTATGGTTTTATTAATTAATTATGGTGTATAATTAAAAGAAGTTTAATAAATCCATAAAAGTTTTGGTTTACAATTAAAAATATAATTGTTATATTTGACCACCTAGTATTTTAAAGTGTAAAACACACCCTATACTATATATAACATTAAAAGTCTAACATTATATATATGTATAAGTAAAAGTCAGACTTACCGTTAGTAGACCTCATTCACGAAGCTGGTCTATAAGGGGTGTTTAAGGAAATTGCCTATAAAATGACAATTGAATGGGTATCCACTCTTACCCACCGCACTCTTGACCAGTGGAGGGTCGTTAGCCGAACGGGTAGGATAGGACGAAACCTTCCATTATAAGTATAATAAAGTATAAAAGTAACTAAATGTTTTCACAAATTCCCAATCTTAGTTACTTAGGCAAAAGTGAATTGATGTGATTCCATGAAATTACACTTTGTACCCTTGCGAAGACGTTAGTGGAGCGTGTGTGGTTTACCGGCACACTAAATGGTTCTAAGTGAAGGTAGCAAAGGGTGACTCAATGTTTGTCATAGTTCGGTGGAGCGTGTGTGGTTTACCGGCACATCGAATAGATGACTGTAACATGTGAGGGCACCATGTAAGTTTGCATGGTTATTCAGACCCGCTTTGTGATCCTCGGCATCCCAGTCACAAACAAGAGGGGCATATCGAGATTTAAACATGCCATTGAAAGTTCAATGAATCTCAAAGGATCTAGGAGTTTTCATAGATTTAAAACTTAAATTCTTTTTCGTTTTTCGTGGTGGAAATTAGTGAATCGTCATTCACTTACCTTCAAATATTCTGCAATTAGGGTTACGACATCCCTCTCCCGAGTTGTAGAATATTGTGTGGGGTCCTAGCCTTAGTAACTCATTTGGGTGATTTACTAAGGACTCAATCAATCAACTAACTTGAATTCGTTTTCTCCCGTTTTGTAGATGTCAAAGTTCGACAACTATGGTCTTCCCAAATCCCGTGGAACAAGCTTTCCACATGAAGATGATATTCCACGATTCGATCGAGGAACAAGAGATCATACTTCACTTCCTCCTCCTCCTCCGATTATTCTCCCTAACCCACAAGTTCGAAGACTTGAAAAGTTCAAGATCACTCAAGCCCTTTTGGCAAGTAAACATAAAGAAGGAAAGTCGGTGTGTGCACACGTCATAGGGATGAAGTCACACATTGATAGGTTAAGAATGTTGGGATCCGTTGTCTGTGAGGAAATGGTTGTTGATTGGGTTCTTCAGTCACTTCCTAACTCGTATAGTGAGTTCGTAAGAGAGTACTATATGATGAACCACGACGTGACCCTTATAGATCTCACATATATGCTTATTGCTGCTGAATCAGCAATGGTTTGGCACAATAGAAAAGCAAAGTTGATTGGTGAATCTGCCTTCAAGACCTCTATGGATATAGATAATGGCAACGAAAGACATGCTATGATCGAAAAGTTTGATCATAAGAGAAAGGCAATGTCTGAAGTAGTTCCATGTCATGTTCCAAAAGAGTCAATTTGCTGTTATTGCCAAGAGAAAGGGCATTGGAGACGAAGCTGCCCTATTTACCTAAGAGATCTAAGAGATGGGAGAGTCAAAACGTATGGCTTTGCTTTAGGTAAAATCCATTGACTAACTCTTTTAAGCTTCTATTCTAGATTCTTAATACATAATGTGATAAGATTACAATTGATGTTTTATAGGATCGAAGAAAAGAAAGGAAGCTTAAGGGAAGAAGTGAGCAAAATCTAACCGTGAAGGAATGGATTTCGATCGCATTTCTCGAAGATTAGATTCTTGAGCTACTACTTAGAGTTAGAATTAGATTGCTAAGAAAGATGTATTAGCATAGTTTTTCAATGAATTGCATTGTAAGGACAAAAAATTTTCCGCAATAAAATAAATTTTGATTTTATATTATTTATTTATCCTTGCAATGGCGTATATGAAAAATTGATGTTTGGATGTTTCTATTATTAGCAATAATGGATTAGGTTCTTATTATGTTATTTATGGAAAGTCGAGAATTTACCAAATAGGGAGAGTTTCTCATCGCCCAAGTTTCAATTGGACAGAAACTTGGAATCATGCAACTTGGTTGCACGATGAATGAGAAATTTCACATTTGGAAATTAGACTAATTCATTGACAAAGTGTCAAGTGAAGGACTAGGAGATCGAGCACACAAAGTTGCGTGTTGATCAAGTCCACCATAAGAGTAAATGTGATTATACTTACAAGATTAAGTGTAATTCTAGATTGATTGAAAAAAGGTTTAAATCAATAGTAGAACGAATAAGAAGAATCAAGTAGGCAGAAAGATAAAAGTTTCTCCATTCTAAGAAGAACGGAGAGTACCTTTTATGCTTTATGATGGGTCTTAATGATTAAGAACCATATCTCAATTGGTCCTCTAAGTGAGTCTTAGTACAATTGTATGTCTAAGAAGAGGAATCAAGAATTGAAGAAATGGTTAAATCAAGAAGTCAATCATACTTCGTTCCAAAAACAAGTCTTAGAGTTAAGATTGTGAAATTTAGTGATAAGTATTAAGAAGGTTTATAACATTCATCAAATGCGGAAAGTTGTGATGTCTTCGATAAGACAAAGACCAACTAGGACCAATTTATGAAGTGTGTGATAAAAGCTACACTAACTCTTGAATATTTGTTTGTCAATAAATGGTTGTTGACAAGAGAATCTTATATGTCAAGGAGTCAGTGGGAGTCTTAATGGTCTTGAAAGGTTTCAAGAACAAATCAAATAAACCTTATCGATCATCACTAGCACACGAGTTGAGGTTTACAACCTATCGTGTTGACATTATTTTGTGCCAATCCAATCGAGTTAATTATGCATGTGAATCCTATGAGTTCTCATTTGAATGCATAAAAGGCAAGGACCTCGATCAATGGAAAATACATTGATAAGAAAAGGTGAGTTGCTTAACGACTTGGAAGACATGGTGGGCAGCTGTGCTACCATAAGGCAAGAAATCGAGATTAAGAAAGTTCGATCCATATGAGTTTGAATTTGTCGTAAACTTTGTTTTTAACAAATTCACATGGATAGGAACAAATACACCGTTTAAATCTAAGTGTCATAAGATTTCCTCCTTCATGAAAATGATTGTGAGAAAATGCTTTCACTAAGAAAGATTTAAGAAGATAGTGATTGTAAAATTGCATTCTCGAATTCGATTATGGTTACGGTATCCCTTTCCATAATTTGAATTGTGAGGTTTGGCAATTAGTCTTAAGTGTTTAGACACACATATGAACTATCGAAGGCAAAGGTGTATAAGTTCAAGAAGCCTTGATAAAAGATTATCAAAGCACTAAGTATGAGAAACATGAACTTAAGAAATTCAATAAGCATTGTTTTTCTGAAAGTTAAGCTGTTTCTGAATACATGTCGAAGCTAGTGGGAGCATAAGTGTTATGTTTATAATAATCATCATGATAGTGGGAGCATAAAAGTTATGATTATATGATTATTAAAGGACCTATTGCAAGTTGGCAATATTAATTATAGAAAACAAGAGTTATACCTTGCAAAGTCGTAAGGGTTGTTGTGACAACCCGAAATTTCCATTTTGTACGAACCTTAACTATTCAATAGAAGCAAGTCCAGTTTCAATGAACTTCAGGCTTTTCCGAATAAGTTTGTGTACATTAGGGTTTACATTTAAGGAGATATCAGGAGAGTGGATGCTCATGGGTTTGTGAAACTTGAGCATTTCAACACTTCATCATGTTAGAGACCAATTCCAGAATAAATATTTTCTGCCAAAATATTTCAGGACTATAAATAGATTTCTGAACTAAATATTTCATTATTCACATTTCCAACTAGAGAAAAGCCAATTTCTCTCTCACGGATCTTCGGGTTTTCATCCCAAGTCGTGAGTCTACTTTCCTAGTTTTGTTTTAATGTTTGTTATATGGTTAATAACATAGTTTACATGTCTAATATGTGAGATCCGAGAGTTTACCGCCCAAGAACGTTCTTGGGGAGTAAACTCCAAAACGAACCCTAAGAGCCACCTAGTCCCATTTCCTTGTTAGGTAGCTAGTTAAGGACAATATGTATGATCTTTTAAAGCTAGAACACAATCAAGAACAACTAGTTTTAAGAGTTTACGGCCCAAGAGATTCTTGGACCGTAAACACCTTTTTCAAAGGCTTAAAGTGCCCTAAACACCCCTTAAGGCTTTAGACAATAACCCTCTATTACTTGTAGCTTGAATAGGGAGTAAATTACATCAAAATCATCCCTAAAGGGGAGTTTACGTCCATGAAATACTCTTGGGCCGTAAACTCCAAGTAAAGGCACCAAAGTGTGCCTAAAGTCCCCTTTAGCCTTAAACAAAAGTCTAGGATTTATCCTTTGTGTGCAAGAGGCTTAAAAGAATTAAAACACCCACCCCATAGGAGTTTACGGACGTAAACTCTAGGGGATATGGTCTTTAGGCCGTAAACTCCTCAAAGGAGCATTCTAAGGCCCTAAACTACCTAAAGGATTAAAGCAGCAATGCTAGGCTTATTCTAGAATTCATTTAACACTTCAAAACACCCAAAACCACCAAGTCAAGAGTTCACGGCCGTAAACTCAAGGGTTTACGACCGTAAACTCCAAAGGTGGGGTTTGTTGGGTGGTAAACTCATATACAAGGTCATTTGGTACATTAAACCCCTTTAACCTTGTCCCGTAGCAACTTAGATGCAACCATTAGGACCTATAACACTTATACCAAGTGTTTACATGTTCCTGAGTGTCCCAAATTATTTCATTAAGTTATTATTTGGATAATTAGTTATATATATGCTTATTATATGATAACTAGGCTCGTGCGTGTGAACAAGTCTCCGTTTGCCACCTAACACGGTATCCGACACTACAATCCAAACCACTCACCACAAGTGAGTTCATACCCCTTTAAATTAACCTTTGAAATACTTTAAATGTTTTAAATACTTTATGGGGGGGGGGATACAAGTTCAATGCTTATAGTTATTGAAACCAATCACATGTGATTGCATTAATCACATGTGATTAATAACTAGAAAACCAATGATTTTATCACTGTTCAAACTGTTTATCAAACTGCTTTACTTTGAAATGTTTTACAAACTCTTTTACTTACCAAATACTTTTATTTAAACTTTGTTATACTTCTTATAAATTGCATGCCCATATATGTATAGATATATAAGCAATGTTTAAAGGGCTTAGGAAGGCCATCCGCCCTATTTCCTTTTTCTCGATTTGGATGTGGTCTGGTGGGATTTCGGGTGACCATCCGAAGGTCGTTTCGATATTAGTTATATATCAATTATACATATATAGACATAAAAGTACTTCCATATTCATGCGTACTATACACATTACTAGTAAGTTACCATCGGGGTAACACAGGATCATACTACTACAACTGTTAGATCAATGAGTCAGTTCATTCATGAGTCTATACATTACATTACTATGAGAACATATACAACTATACTAGAAAGAGAACATATACAACTATACTAGGATGAGAACATATACAACTATACTAGAAAGAGAACATATACTACTATACTAGGAGGAGAACATATACAACTATACTAGAACGAGAAACATTACATATACAAGAATACGATAACAATTGTGATCCACTGGATCGGAGCATGCCTTAAATGTCATGGCCCGAGTTGTAGCCAGAATTCTCTTGGAGGGAGAGCGTGAGTTTGCGTATAGATCTATACTGGATTGACTATCCTACACCTTGCTGCTAGCTACAGCCGGACCTGCAGGTCTGCGGGTGCCAAACTTCATTTCGTTATTACGACCATTCTTATGTCGTTGTTACCAATCGATAGTATGGTGCAATTATCACATTATACCTTAATATAAATCCGGTTTAAGGTAGTTAGTACAGCAGTAGTTCCTATAATACAAAACTACAATACTACAATGATTTACCCATTACATATTTTTAGTGATAACCTCACTTAAACATTAATGTACAAACTATATTTGATAAATGATAGTTACACTTGGGAAATTACACACTTTTACAACAAACGAGCATACAAAACAGTTAAGCCTTGGTACAAGGCTACTTTAATAGAAAATATAGGTTTTTCTGAGAGATTCAAACTTTTACAAACACTTACATACATTTTACAAACTTATACTTGAGACACGTTCAAACGTTTTGACAACAAACATCGACACTAAAATACTTATGAACTCACCAGCTTAATGCTGATAAACTCTTTCAAAATAACTTGTATTCTCAGGTCATCAGTAGACAGGTACTGATGCCAGCTTTTGAGAAGATGGAGCGCATTCAAGACTCATCATATTATTTTGATTTACATTATATTTTTGGTGTCTAAAACTGTACAGAACACGCTTGTATTAAAATTATATATTTAATGCAATGGATGATGTTGTTTGCTTATTTACATTTACTGTGTTGTGATAATGTACATGACGTCCTCCGCCCCAGAACGTTTCCGCCGTTCTTGGTTTTGGGGTGTGACAGTTGTAATGTTGTTTTGCTATAATTAAGGGAGAGAATATTATGCTTCATTTCAAATCTAAAGGATTAGGTTGAGAAATGTTAATAAATTAAGTCAAAGGTAAATAGTGTGTTATTAAATTTTCGATTATGATTACGGCATTCCTCTTCACAATTCGAATTTTGAGAACATAGCAAATAAAACATTATACGTCGTGTCCCATACGCTTCGAGTATAGGATCGATTGCAAATGCTTTAATGTTTGACCATTCTAAAATTTTCCAAATGTCTAGCGCATTTAGAGGGAAAAAGGACGAGAATCGGTTTAGACTAAAATAATTAAACAACTATCAAAGGACAATCCAAGTTCGACGAGGATTGGTTGCTTGTGAGTAGTTGGAAGTATAGTATTGGAAGATATGGAAATGTTTTCATATTGGATGGACCATATCGACATTATTAGGAATAGATAAGAATCTATTAAGAATAAGTTGTCATATGGAAAATATGGAAATGTATCCACATTGGGAATTGAATATTGATAATCTATGACTAGATTAGAAACTTTTATGCAAAAGGATGTTCAAAGGAATGTACTTTGAGTGAGAGACATCATATCTAAGGAATTGTCTTGTAACAATTTCCGATAAAAGACTTTGTAATATCATTGGCAATAGTCTTTGTGACTTTTGTGCAGTGACATTACGAAAGTATAAGTTGCATAGAATGTTAGAATCTAGCATATTCTATAAGTAGAAAGAATTTGATATTCTTTCACTTATGAAAAGGATTTGGAGTTGTGAAATGAGAATGATTGGATATGTGTTCAATGTGATCTATTTCACAAAGTAAGAACCATAGGTAAACATTGTGTGCATGCTAGGAGCATGGGACAAGTGTTGTAATTCAAGTAAGAAGTTGATTACCCGAAACGACAAATAATGAGTAATCAATATGGTGATAAATAAAAGGTGTTTTATTTATACTTAAAGGTTTGAGGCCATATGGGATTAGTATTATTCTTGTGTTTCACATTTGCATGTTTTGACTTCCAGAATAATTGAGTTTATTAAGAATAATCGAATTATTCAAACGAGCCACAGTCATTCATATGTTGGAAGTAAATATGAATGAAGACTGTCGTGAATTGGTGTGTGGATTGTCTAAAGAGCATTAGACATAAGCAAATGTTTGCTGCAACGTTCATGAGTGCTTATGAATATGAATTTGAGCATTGGATTAAACCCACGCTCACTTGGATCACTCCATGAATTGTATCACGAGTGATTGGTGAGACGATAACATCTTATATTCTTGAAACCGAGATGTGTGAGTTGTATCTTGCGAATCGGTTGCACATTGATAATATGTAAACACACTAGTAACTTGGTGTTATAAAACATATTGTTGTGTGTGATTTGGTGAGTGAGTGCAAGCGAGAATTGTATCAAAGTTTATCCGTTCCTTTTATCCAAAGAAGGATAAAAGCGATATCTTTGGGCCCCTCGATGATTTTGTGATGACAAATGTAAATGCTTGGCCGGGCTAGGGCTAATTTGATTTGTTCAATTAGTCAATCGTCATAAATCAGAAATCGAGATATAGTACAAAGAGAATGATTTGAAATCATATCTCATATGATATCTAGAATGGAGGAATATATGATCCCTTATCTAAGGACACGCGTATCTGATAGGATTAGAGTTAACAGCGGCTTTGGAAAGCTATGATTGCAGGTCAGGATCTGAAGTCATACGCATAATAGTTATTAGACTTATCCAAGTGGGAGACTGTTGGATTAGTGTCTAAGTCCATAACTATTTTGGTATGTACTTGACCCGATGGTGCATGGTCCTTTTGGGTTGCCTTCACCAAAGCAACTTGATTGGAGAAATAAATAAAGAGAGAGGTTATTATTATTTATTAATATGTTATAAGAATAATATATTAAAGGAGAAATCATATTTGTTTAATTAATATTGGTCAATAATTAATTAAGAATTAATTTTGTGATCAAATGTAATTAATTAAACTAGAGGGGCTGAATTGTAATTATGTGATAGTTACAAAATATGGTAATGGTTATAATAAATATGGGTTGAACGAATTCAAGGAGATAAGGATCCTTGAAATCGTCCAAAGGATAAAAGATAAGGGTTTTCAAGGCTTATCTTATGGTTGCTTGGTGGACAAGCAACTAGATAAGGATAAGGACTGAAACCTAATCTCTACACCTATATAAATAACCCTAAGGCCATAAGAATTCGTCCATGCCTTGTCTAGGGTTCCTAGAAACGAATTTTATACCTTTTCCCTCTCTCTCTCTTGCTTCTCCATTTGCTCTTGGTGTTTGTGAACCATTAGAGGAGTGACACTTGTGACTCTAAGCCTTCCAAAGTCCATACAAGGAGATTTGGGATTGTTATTGCTACATAACAATCAAGGTAATATTATAAACCTATTCTTATGTTAATATGATTACTTATATGCTAGAATTAGGGTTTTATTATGTGTTCATAATGTTGTGTATCTAATAGTGAAAACATAGATCCAATGCTAGGGTTGCATGTACACATAGGATTGTTTGTATAAAACTCATCACAAACAACCTGAAACGACCCAAAAATTTTTGTTTTTAAAAAGTCGTAACACTGAATGTCATATAATAAAAACCATACGTCGGGTATCTCAAAAGCCGTAATAAAAGTGTCGTATCAAAAACTGTATCAAATCATGTCTAAGTATCTGAACAAAACTCCCAGGAATAAAGCTGAAGCTGTGGTGTGTGCGATGCCATCATCCCGAGCTCTTCCCTTTACTTACGGAAGTACCTGAAACCAAAACTGAAACTGTAAGCACAAAGCTTAGTGAGCTCCCCCAAACTACCACATGCCATACAAACATATAAACAACTACTGGGCCTCACCCACTGCATCGGACCGAAGCCCGGAAACTACATCGGACCGAAGTCCAGAACTAACCAGGGCCCTGCCCTTTGCATCGGACCAAATTCCGGAACTAACTGCATCGGACCAAAGTCCAGAACTAAATGCTTCAGACCGAAGCCCAGAACTGACTGCATCGGACCGAAGTCCGGAACTACTAAACATAGCATAGCATACACATATCAACTAGCATAACAACATAAACTGCATACTGAGTCGGGTCGTGCCCGAAACATATAACACGCAAAACCTGTCTGAGCCACGAAGGCATCAAACATTCTAACTACTGCATCGGACCGAGGTCCGGAAACTACTACTAATTAAACGGGCTGGCATTGTGGCCTTAGACCCGTTCCTACTGGAAGGAAACTCACCTCGTAGCCTAGCTGCTGAAAGAACTACTCCGGAATCTGTCTGTTGCGGTTCCGGTTTCACCCCGGCTACAATTTCCATGAGTACCCTCAATCAAATACTGATAATAATACTGAGGGAAAATGACTATCTTACCCCTAGTCAAAGTCAACCTATTGGTCAAAGTCAACATTCAGTTGACCTGACTCGTCAAGTTGGGTCACCAACTCGTCGAGTCCTTACTTTCACTTTCTTGCTTCTGCTCGCTACTACTCGTCGAGTTTGGCATAGACTCGACGAGTTCCTCTTCGATACTAACACTCAGTCAATCTGCATCCGACTCGCCGAGTTGTATGAACAACTCATCGAGTCCTCCTTCAACACATGAACACTCTAACTGTGACTTGCCGAGTTGTATGAACAACTCGTCGAGTCTGTTCTTTAGGCATGAAGATTGCCTTGGACTCGCCGAGTTAGGGCATTGACTCGCCCAGTTCTTCCATGAGTGAGTCTAACCTCCAGCTCACTGAGTCCATTTCTCATTCACTGGTTCCACTCGGCATAACTCGAAAAGGGGAAAACAGGGGACTCGCGAATCGACTCGTCGAGTCTGAAGAACGACTCGCCGAGTCGTATACATGCAATCACTATATACTCGATTCTGCTTGAATCCAGTTCATTCCATTCGTAGATCTGGGTTCTTAGGGCTTGCTTAACACGTAAAGTTTCCATCTTTACGTGTAAATAAACACCAAATGAAGGTTCTTAAGGCTTGCTCAAATACCGACTCATACGTGCCTGCTCGGAGGACACGTGCTTTGGGCAGAACATCGCCCGCTCAAGAAACATCCTCGTAATCACCGTAACAGACTCAGTACCCTGCTTGAGGGTCAGAAACTCCTGGGCCAAACGCTCCCTCTCCACATGGGGAACGTACTCATCTCGGAACATAGCAGTGAACCTCTCCCAGGTCACTGCCGCGAGCTCAGCAGGCGTATAGTGCGCCGTCAAAAACTTCCACCAGTCCTTCGCTCCCAAGCGAAGCTGGTTCAGCGCGAACCGGACTCTCAAATGCTCAGGAGACGAGCAAGTAAAGAAACACCCATCTATGTCTGAAATCCATCTCATCGTCGCAATCGGGTCCTGGGTCCCATCAAACTCCGATGGTTTTTGTGTTGCTGAACTCTTGGAACAGCAACACATTACCACCCTGCGGCCTCGTCGCAGCTATAGCTGCAGTGGCCGCAGCAACAGCAGCCTCAGAAAGAGCAGCGTACTTCTTATCAAATGTCTTTATCAACGTGGTCTTGATAGACCCGAACATCTCTGGTATCTCTGCTCTGATGGCCGCAACAACCTCCTCCTGGATGATCCTACGGATCTCCTCATCCCTCGTATCATTGGTCCCTGATGTGTGGCGTGTCCCAACCATGATCTCTCTCTCTGAAATACAACATAAAAAATAATATCAGGGACTCGCTCGAGTATACTCATACTCGAGTACTCCATCCTACTTGTTCCTTGGTACTCCAAGGATTCTTACTTGGACTGTGAACTGACCCGGTGTCTTTAGTAGTACGGGCCTAATACTACTGCCCACACCGCATCAGTATCCACCCCAAGTCCTCCTCCCAGAGTCCCAAATCCCAAGCAGTCTACTCTCTCTAATCATATGATACTCGCAAATAGATCACAATCTCCTCACTGCTACATAACCACTCTGAAATATTCATAACAACAAGACTCGTAGACTCAGGCATCACATATCAGGCCACTCTAGTCCTAATAAGAATACCTAGTTTACTCTAGCATGCATATCATAGCTCATCATATAACATATCACATCATATCTCATAACACTTATAATAATGGTATTTTGGGAAATCACCGTTCGGGCGCTGGCTGTTCGTACACACGACTTTGCTCTGTTTGTCTCGTAAGTTCTTCTTTTGAAAACTTGTTTTATTATCAAAATTTTCTCAAATCCTCGGTTTGAGTTCAGATACGCCCGAAGGTGCACCCGAATCCCTCAAACCTAGGCTCTGATACCAACTTGTAACACCGTAAAAATTAAAACAATTTTTCACATTTGAAAAACACATTTTAACAAAACCATTCATTCATAAAATGTCATAACATCATGTTTTTATTTCACAAATGTCTCGCAAGATCAAAATACATCCAATCCCATGTGTGTGTACAAATCAAGGCGGCGCCTTCCCGCGGTCATCACTGGTATCTGAAACACATAACACTGAACACTGTAAGCATAAGCTTAGTGAATTCCCCAAAATACCACACTAATCACATAATAGCCACTCGAGGCTGTAACTCTGTTGACCCTCTGGTCAATGTGTCTCAGTGGGGCCCTCCAGCCCCAACTCTCTGTGGGCCCTCTGGCCCTAACTCTAGGGACTCGAAAGTCCCAACTCTGTAAATCTGAATCATGTATATCACATATCACAATAAATCACATCACATAATAACATGCAATCAGACTGGCATATAACTTTATACCTCCAAGTGTAGCCCTTTCCTCTGTAGATCTCAGATCCAAAATGGCACCTCAAGCTTTAGCTTCCAAGAACTCCCTTCCTTCTTCGTCACCAAGGCACTAAAGCACCAAGAAGCTCAAATCAACACTCTCACACACTAAGGACGATGGGGCACTCTTTTAGGGTTTCACTCACTGATATGGAGGCTAAGGAATGAGCCATAATACCCTTTAAATAGTGCACAAGATGGATTAGGGTTTTTGCACTTGGGCCGGGTACGCCCGGCGTAACTCTAGGTACGCCCAGCGTACCTTGGCGACTCCGCGTCCAAATTAAGCGCGGGTGAGTACGCGCAGCGTACCCCTCTGGTACGCCCAGCGTACTTACTTGCTACACACCCTCCACTCAAGGACTAAACATGCCCATCCAACAAAGAAGAAGGATGAAAGAAATGTACCGGAATCTCGGGGCGTTACAATTCTCCCCCACTAGAACCAGACTTCGCCCTCGAAGTCTCATTCCTCGAACAACTCTGGATGCTGCCCTCGCATCTCCGACTCTGACTCCCAAGTCATCTCGGACCCCTTCCGATGTTGCCACTGAACCAAAACCAAAGGTACTTCCTTGTTCCTCAAAACCTTGATCTTCCGATCTCTGATTGCCACCGGTCTCTCAGCATAATTCAGGCTCGCATCCACCCGAATATCCTCCAATGGTACCATCGCCGACTCATCGGCTATACACTTACGCAATTAGGACACGTGGAAAGTGTCATGGATCTGACCTAACTCTGCAGGTAGCTCCAACTGGTAGGCTACCCTGCCTACCCTTGCAATCACCCGAAAAGGACCGATATAACGGGGCCCCAACTTGCCCCTCTTCCTGAATCGGATCACTCCTTTCCAAGGAGATACCTTCAGGAGTACAAAGTCACCGACCTGGAACTCGAGCTCGGACCGGTGCCTGTCCGCATAACTCTTCTGACGACTCTGAGCGGTCAATAGCCTCTGCCTGACCTGCCGTATCTGCTCAGTCATCTGTAGCACAATCTCTGTACTACCCATAACACGTTGCTCGACCTCTCCCCAACAAATGGGGGTCCGACACCTCCTCCCGTACAACAGCTCAAAGGGTGGCATACCAATGCTCGAATGTTGGCTGTTGTTGCAAGAAAACTCTGCCAAGGGCAAATACGTGTCCCAACTTCCCCTGAAATCCAACTTACAAGCCCGGAGCATATCCTCGAGCATCTAAATCGTCCGCTCACTCTTACCGTCAGTCTGGGGGTGATATGCAGTACTAAAATGCAGCCTAGTACCCAACTCCTCGTGAAATTTCTTCCAGAATCTAGAAGTGAAACGCACATCTTGGTCTGAGACAATCGAGATCGGCACTCCATGCCGTGATACCACTTCCCTCACGTACATCTATGCCAACTTCTCTGCGGAAGAGCTCTCACTGATAGCAAGGAAGTGGGCGCTCTTTGTCAACCTGTCCACAATCACCCAAATTGCATTGACTCCCCTACCAGTCCTTGGCAATTTGGTGATAAAATCCATGGTAATTTGTTACCACTTCCATTCGGGAACCTCCAAAGGCTGCAACTTACCATGCGGTCTCTGGTGCTCGGCCTTAACCCTACGGCAGGTTAAGAACCTCTCAACAAACCACACGACATCCCTCTTCATGCAGGGCCACCAATACTCCTTCTTCAGGTCTAAATACATCTTAGTGGCCCCAGGATGGATCGAGAACTTCGACCGGTGAGCCTCTTCCATCAAGATGGTACGCGTCCCTCCTACAAACGGTACCCAGATACGCCCCTGGAATGTCATATGCCCCCGGCCATCGGTAACGAACTCCGATACCAACCCAACAACTCGCTCTCTCTTCTGCATCTCAGGTTGCACACCCTCAACTTGTGCCCCACGAATGGTGTCCAACACCGGAGCTATCACGGTCAATCTCAAACATACATCTCGCAATGGGGTGCTCTCCGCCCTGCGGCTCAGTGCATCGGCTACAACATTAGCCTTGCCCGGGTGGTACAGGATCTCACAATCATAATCCTTGACCACGTCCAACCCCCTCCTCTGTCGCATGTTTAGGTTGGGCTGATCCATCAAATACTTCAGGCTCTTGTGGTCCGTGTATATCGTACACCGAACCCCATACAGATAGTGACGCCAAATCTTGAGGGCGAACGCCACTGCCCCCAACTCTAGATTGGGGGTGGGATACCTCGTCTCATGAGGCTTCAGCTGCCTCGATGCGTATGCTATCACATGCCCTCTCTGCATCAGCACCGCTCCCAACCCCAAGATCGATGCATCACAACACACCACAAAGTCCTCCATCCCCTCTGGGAGGGCTAGCACTGGGGCTTCACATAGCCTCTGGCGAAGCATCTCAAAGGAGGTCTGTTGCTCTGGTCCCCATGAAAAAGCGACACCCTTCTGGGTTAACCTGGTGAGTGGCACGGCGATCTTGGGGAAGTCCCTGATAAATCTCCGATAATAGCCTGCCAACCCCAAGAAACTCCTGATCTTAGACGGTGACCTCAGCACCTCCCAACTCATCACTGCCTCCACTTTGGCCGGGTCGACCAAAATCCCCTTCTGGATAACGAGGTGCCCTAGGAACTGGACGTCTCGCAACCAGAAATCACACTTGGAGAATTTGGCGTAAAGCCTCTCCGATCTCAGAACTCCGAGGATTTCCCTCAAATGCTCCTCATGCTGCTCTCTGGATCTCGAATACACCAAAATATCATCGATGAACACGATCACCGATCGATCCAAAATCGGCCTGCATACTCTGTTCATGAGGTCTATGAACACTGCCGGGGCATTGGTGAGTCCGAAAGGCATCACCACAAACTCGTAATGCCCATAACGAGTCCTAAACGCTGTCTTCTGGATGTCCTCATCTCGCACCCTTACTTGATGATACCCCGACCTCAAATCGATCTTGGAGAACCAAGATGCTCCCTGCAACTGATCGAACAAATCATCGATCCTCGGCAACGGGTAACGGTTCTTGACCATCAGCTTGTTCAACTCCCGGTAATCAATGCACATCCGGTGTGAACCATCCTTATTCTTGACAAAAAGGATAGGCGCTCCCCACGGCGAGCTGCTCGGCCGAATAAACCCCTTTCCCAACAGCTCCTGAAGCTGCGAGGATAACTCTTGCATCTCTGGAGGTGCAAGGAAATAGGGCACCTTGGCAATAGGCGCGGCCCCCAGAACCAAATCGATACTGAACTCCACTTGCCTCATGGGAGGCACACCTGGCAACTCCTCTGGAAATACGTCCGGGAACTCACGTAATATCGGAACCTCCTCAACTGACCTCAGTCTCTCTAAATCAACCCGCGTATCCATCACATACGCCACAAAGCCCTTACAACCCTGCTGTAGACACTGCCTCACTCTAGCAGCTGAACAAAATGCTGACCTCGAACATGTACCCTCGCCGTACACCATAAGAACTCCCCCACTAGGGTCTCGTATGGTCACCAGCTGTCGCTCGCAGTCGATAACCGCACCGAATCTGCTCAACCAGTCCATGCCTACAATGACACAGGCATCACCCATCGCAATAGGAACCAAATCAATCGGGAACTCAACACCGAAAATCTCGAATACGCACCCTCGGATCACCTCTGTGGCATATATCACCCTCTCGTCAGCTATAGAAACTCTCAGAGGCCGACTTAAAGCCTCACGACTAACACTGATATGCTGACTTAAAGCCAAAGATACAAAAAAGACCGACTCGCACCCAAGTCAAATAACACCAAGGCAGGTACAGAATTCACAAGAAAAGTACCTACGCATAACATAATATAAGCACAATATCTCAACATCAAAATAAATACACGAAAGAATACATATCAACCATGACATCGGGCGCTGCGCGGACCTCCTCTGCGGTCAACTGGAAGGCTTTCCCTCGTGCCTTCGGTGCCTCGGCTTTCACTGGCCGGCTCTCGGTATCTCTGATGGCAGCAGGGGCAGATCCCTGAGATGCTCCTTATGCTGATCCCCGCAACTGCGGACACTCCGCCTTCCGGTGTCCGGTCTAGTTGCAGTGAAAACATACTGCAAACCCCTTGGGGTAGTCCTTGGACATATGCCCCTCCTTGCCACATTTGTAGCAAGACCCTGCTCTGCACACCCTGTCGTGGCTCTTGCCGCACTTGCCAAAAGTGCGGCCCCTCTGGCTCCCTGATCTCTAATCGGCGGGCTTGGCCCGCTTGGCTACCAGCTGAGACTGCACCGGTCGCCGATCCCTCCCCTGAGACTCAGTCTCCTCCCTAGCCTGAGTCTCCAGCTCTATCTCCCTCTTTCGGACATTTGCCTGAAGCTCGGCAAATGTCCGGTACGTCGATTTCGCCACGAACTCACGTATATCCCTCCTTAGAATGCTCAAATACCGACTCATACGTGCCTGCTCCGAGGACACGTGCTCTGGGCAGAACATCGCCTGCTCATGAAACATCCTCGTAATCACCGTAATAGACTTAGTACCCTGCTTGAGGGTCAGAAACTCCTGGGCCAAACGTTCCCTCTCCACCTGGGGAACGTACTCATCTCGGAACATAGTAGAGAACCTCTCCCAGGTCACTGCTGCGAGCTCAGCAGGCGTATAGTGCGCCGTCACAAACTTCCACCAGTCCTTCGCTCCCAAGCGAAGCTGGTTCAGTACGAACCGGACTCTCAAATACTCAGGAGACGAGCAAGTAAAGAAACACCCCTTTATGTCTTAAATCCATCTCATTGCCACAATCGGGTCCTGGGTCCCGTCAAACTCCGGTGGTTTTTGTGTTGTTGAACTCTCGGAACAGCAACGCATCACCACCCTGCGGCCTCGTCGCAACTATAGCTGTAGTGGCCGCAGCAACAGCAACCTCAGAAAGAGCAGCGTACTTCTCATCAAATGTCTCTATCAGCGTGGTCTTGATAGACCCAAACATCTCTGGTATCTCTGCTCTGATGGCCGCAACAACCTCCACCTGGATGATCCTACGGATCTCCTCATCCCTCGTATCACTGGTCCCTGATGTGTGGCGTGTCCCAACCATGATCTCTCTCTCTGAAATACAACATAAAAAATAATATCAGGGACTCGCTCGAGTATACTCACACTCGAGTACTCCATCCTACTTGTTCCTTGGTACTCTAAGGATTCTTACTTGGACTGTGCATTGACCCGGTGTCTTCAGTAGTACGGGCCCAATACTACCGCCCACACCGCATCAATATCCACCCCAATTCCTCCTCCCAGAGTCCCAAATCCCAAGCACTCTACTCTCTCTAATCATATGATACTCGCAAACAGATCTCTCACAATCTCCTTGCTGCTACCAAACCACTCTGAAATATTCATAACAGCAAGACTCGTAGACTCAGGCATCACATATCAGGCCACTCTAGTCCTAATAAGAATACCTAGTCTACTCTAGCATGCATATCATAGCTCATCATATAACATATCACATCATATCTCATAACACTTATAATAATGGTATTTTAGGAAATCACCGTTCGGGCGCTGGCTGTTCATACACACGACTCTGCTCTGTTTGTCTCGTAAGTTCTTTTTTTGAAAACATGTTTTATTATCAAAATTTTCTCAAATCCTCGGTTTGAGTTCAGATACGCCTGAAGGTGCACCCGAATCCCTCAAACCTAGGCTCTGATACCAACTTGTAACACCGTAAAAATTAAAATAATTTTTCACATTTTAAAAACACATTTTAGCAAAACCATTCATTCATAAAATGTCATAACATCATGTTTTTATTTCACAAATGTCTCCCAAGATCAAAATACATCCAATCCCATGTGTGTGTACGAATCAAGCCGGCGCCTTCCCGCGGTCATCACTGGTACCTGAAACACATAACACTGAACACTGTAAGCATAAGCTTAGTGAGTTCCCCAAAATACCACACTAATCACATAATAGCCACTCGAGGCTGTAACTCTGTTGACCCTATGGTCAATATGTCTCAGTGGGGCCCTCTAGCCCCAACTCTCTGTGGGCCCTCTGGCCCTAACTCTAGGGACCCAAAAGTCCCAACTCTGTAACTCTGAATCTTGCATATCAAATATCATAATAAATCACATCACATAATAACGTGCAATCACACTGGCATATAACTCTATAATAGTCTGTCTCTTAACTCTAAAAGTATAGTGAGAAGACTCACCTCGGGTATCTCGGTAAATCTATGACTCGGTAAACGCTGGCCTAGCCTCCGCCTAATCATATGAAATAAACAGTCTATTTAATATAACTCTCAAAGGCTAGACTATGCTCTCTTATGACACTCTCAGAAGGGTAAAAGACCATTTTACCCCTCTCATAGCTCAAAGGCCCCACAATAGACCATACCCTAAAAGTCAACCAAAAGTCAACTCTCCGGGTTACGCTGCGCGTACCAGATGTGTACGCTGAGCGTACCCGGCTGCACCTCAGAATCGGGGAGCGCCACCCAGTACGCGGCGCGTACTAGGATTTACGCCCGGTGTACTCCCCTGCATCAGCCCTTTAGCTCTTGAGGTCTTAAACAGTTAAGACCTACGTCCATATTTTAGATCTGACCCCTTCTAAGCCCCTTAATCCATAAAGTTGATGACTTTAAGCCTTTGCATGGCTGAACAAGTCACCAACTCTCACAATGATCCAACCTTCAACTTTAGAAGGCTAAATACACATGCATGACTTCAAACTAACATCCAAGATGGAAACTTTATGGCTCTAAATCACCAATAAAACTGAAAGGGGACAGATCTCGGACCATGGAGCACTTTACACTCATAAAGTCTCCACCCTTGGGGTTTTTAGCCCTAACAAGGGCACATACAACAACAACCAAAAGAAGAGGAAAGTTTTGAACTTTATACCTCCAAGTGTAGTCCTTTCCTCTGTAGATCTCAGATCCAAAATGGCACCTCAAGCTTTAGCTTCCAAGAACTCCCTTCCTTCTTCTTCACCAAGGCACTAAAGCACCAAGAAGCTCAAATAAACACTCTCACACACTATGGACGATGAGGCTCTCTTTTAGGGTTTCACTCACTGATATGGAGGCTGAGGAATGAGCCATAACACCCTTTAAATAGTGCACAAGATGGATTAGGGTTTTTGCACCTGGGCCGGGTACGCCCAACGTAACTCTAGGTACGCCCAGCGTACCTTGGCGACTCCGCGTCCAAATTAAGCGCGTGAGTACGCGCAGCGTACCCCTCTGGTACGCCCAGCGTACTCAATTGCTTCACACCCTCCACTCAAGGACTAAACATGCCCATCCAACAAAGAAAAAGGATGAAAGAAATGTACCAGAATCTCGGGGCATTACATATACTCTGAAATGTCACAAAGATCTTGGATCTCCTTCTTCTCCTCTTGATCTACCTTCCTTCTTCTCTCAAGATCTTCAAAGAATCACACCAAAACACACAAAATGCTAAGAGAGTTCTAGGGTTTTGAGAAGGATGCTCTGGGGGTGATGGGGGTTGACTTGGGGTCCCAAAAAGTTGATTAAATAGGGTGCAAACCCTTAAAATTAGGGTTTCATCCAGACTGACAGACTTGCCGAGTCCAGAATATGGACTCGCTGAGTCGCCAACTTAAACGTGCTCAATATCCTGACTCTACACGACGAGTTTGGCTACTGACTCGTCGAGTTCCTCTTGAAAACTTGAAAAATAATTATGATTAAATAACATACCAGAATTTGGGGTGTTACACAACCAACATAGTCTTAACAAACAACCAATAAGAACTTATCCCTATTTAATATTCATTGTATTGTCACCTGAATTTCGTTCTCAATTTTCCCTTCAACCCTTTTAGCCAATTTTTTCTTTATAATCCTCTTAGATTGCTTCTGTTTACGTGCACCTGTTGTTTTTGAACCACTTCCTTCCTCTTCATTACCATCTTTAGTAGTTGATCTCTTTCTCTTCACCTTGAGTTTTTTGGGCCTCTCAACTTTAGGACATGTAACCTTGTTGTGACCAACTTTTTTTACACACACTACAAAGAATTTTCTTCCCAACCTTTGACACAATGTTTCTAGTAGTATTTTCACCTGGGTCTTTCCTATTATTGACTTTAGGCATGCCTGACATTTTCCTCTTCAAAGGTGGATGTGGTGGTATGGATTCAATACTTAGCCACATATTGCTGCCATTCATCCCTTTCATTGGATACTTGTAAGTGTTTTTGTAAACAGCTCCAAAGAACATGTGATCCACGTAACTTCCCACATCTCTATTTAGGTAAGAAATAGTTGCAACTGAGTGCACATATCCATAGCCATTTAATTGCCATACTCTACAAGAACATGTCTTCTTGTCTAAATCCACCACATAAGACAATGCTATGTTTCGTGTCTCAAAATGGTTCAACCCAGATGGTAAAACCTGCCAATATCTAATAACATTGTGTAAAAGTTAATATATGTTTACTATTTCTGATGATGTTAAAAAACTAAATCTAAGTTTACCTTTGAGCTTTTTTCAATTGATTCAGTACGGATGTAATTGCTGGACATGGTTGAAAATCTGGCCATGAACTGCCTTTCATGCTCAAATGAAACTGTCTTTCCATAACATACAATCTAATCTCTTCAAGCATTGTGATGATTGGTTTTTTCCTTGCATCTCTTATGACATTGTTAAAGCTCTCCGATAATCCATTTTCTACAACATCACACATCTTGCCCTCTTGAAAGAAAGCTCTACACCATGATTATAGGTTCTTCTCCATTAGATACTCAAAGGCTGAAGGATTGAGAAGTTGAATTTCCTTCATTGCTGCATTGTGTAAAGGCTCAGTAGATGCCTTACATGCCTTCTAAAACATCTTCTCATAACGTACTCCGGGGAATCTTTTCCTGAAGTTGGCAACAATATGCCTTGTACATTGTCGGTGTTCAACACTAGGCAAAATCTCTTTCACAACTTCCAATAGCTCCTTCACATATAAAGTTGAATTGGAAAAACAGTACAAGTAAATATCATTTAGAAATAGAATACAAAAAAGTAACATACCTTATGCTGATATGACATCAATGTAAATCCAAAACCATTTTCCATTCCTAAGTCATCTTTTTAAATTCTCCAAAAACCATTTCCAACTCTCTTTGTTTTCCACACAAACAACTGCCCATGCAATAGGGAATATATGATTATTAGCGTCCCTTCCAACCGCACTTATTAACTCTAAAGTACATAACCCCTTAAGGGAACACCCATCCAGGTTAATTTCTCTTCTACTGCTCCAACCTTTCTTTAGTCCCTCAAAACATACATAAAACTCACTAAAATAAGTTTTCCCATATGGAATACTATTGACATCCATTTTCACAGTTTATCCAGGGTTTGATCTTCTTATCTCCCCACCATATGACCAAAGCTTTGAATAGTGCTCAACCAATGTGCCTTCAATTAGCTCAATATCATGCTTTTTTGCTCTCGTACATTGACCTATACTTACATCAATACCAAAAGTCTTTTTCACCTCTTTTCTGAGCATCCTAACACTTATTTTCTATTTTTGTAAGAACTCAGTTGTGAAATGGCTGCTAATCCAAGCATAGCTAACAATTGATTCAAGTTTGAAATTTCTTGCGCAATTATGCTCATGTATAAGGGACTTAATCTGGAAAGCATTTTCTTCACTCATCCATGAAGCCCATAGCCTAAACTTACACTGCCCAGAACAACATTTAACTAAAAGTCTTTTACTGTCATTTTTTTTGTAGCACAACTGATAACCATTAGCAACAACATAATTACATAACATAAGCTTTAACTGTTTTGGACTATCAAATCGCATTCCTAACACATATTTTTGTTTTTTCCAATGTACATTTTCATTGTATGTAGTAACCTCTTCCAGATTTGTCTCATTGTCTTCCATTTGAAGATATGGATCCTCATGAGGTGGATTGTTTGGAGTTGACTGCACCTTTGGGCATAGCTTTGTAACGACCCAAATTTTCAAATAAAATTTTCATTTTTAATTAGCCAAACATTCCCATAAAATTTGAAATAACATTAACATCTGTTTTCAAAATTCATAACATTATCATTTCATTTAAAACATGAGACTGTCCCATCAAAATAAATGCTGAAGAGTGCACATCGCGCCATCAAGCCTTGCTCTTTCCCTTAGGCTCTAAAGTACCTGAAACAAATCAACAAACTGTAAGCTAATTCTTAGTGAGTTCCCCAGAGCATACCCCACACACAATCCACATAAACACATATCATATTAGCTATAAAAGCTACACATACCACATAATCCATGCATATAACATATAGGGATGTCGTGGGCTCGTCCCCAGGGTCTTACTCCAGGATGCCATGGGCTCCCCACATGGTTTTACACCTATTTCTATGGGCTCTCCCATGGTCTTTAATAGGAAAGCCATGGGCTCTCCACATGGTCTTACATCCTGTTGTCATGGGCTCTCCTATGGTCTTTAGTAGGAAAGCCATGAGCTCTCCGCATGGTCTTACATCCAGGTGCCATGGGCTCTCCCATGGTCTTCCATACAAGCATACCACATATACAACTAGCATACATCCTAGCACATAACCACTATCATGTCTCATAATATAACTTCAGCTAATGTACCACATATCATAAAATGGGCCGGCCTTGGTGCCTTCGACCCATTGGTATTGTTGAGTCCGTTTGTGTTGCGTCTTGGGCCTTAAGTTTTGTATCCGGATTGGGCCTGTCCATCCGTGATTATCTAGATTAGCTAAGAGGGTTTTACTATAAATATGATGCATGTATGCATGATATGTTGTTGATTTTTACGTTTAATATTGTAACCCTAAACACCTCTACAGTCGAAGTTCTTTATCGAGCTCTTCTGAGGTGTTAAAGCATTAATCATTCGACATATTCAACACTATTCTTGTGTTCTTTATTACGTCCTTATTTATTAACTTGCATAGAATCATACGATCCTAATAGAACGTTGTTCTATCAATTGGTATCAGAGCAGGAGATTTTGTGATCAATACACATTCCTTCTTTATTTAGAATACTTTAAGGTTTCCGCTTTTATTGTATAAATAGAAGTCGTCTTCTTTATATCGACGGTAACTCTGTTTCTGATAAAACCCTAATCTCAAGTTTACAGGTTTGATTCTAGTAGCTCACCGTGTCTCACGAAGATTCGCAAACAAACCCCATCAACATCTCAAATAGCATTGGATCAACAACCAGAATACCCATACTCTACAGTCAAGACTATGAAGTATGGGCACAACACTTCGAAGACTACGTAGTTGGTTCTGAAGACAATGGCTATCACATCTAGGAAGCTATCACGCTTGGGCCATTCGTTCACTCAGGACCGAACACTATTGTCAAGTCCCAAAAGGGGTACAACAAGCTGGTGGCGGACGTAGACAAGATGCCGCAGGATGAGAAAGATAAATTTCTTTGTAATGTAAAAGCTATGAGGATGATCAGATTCGCCTTGCAATCTGACACCTTTCGGTTGGTTGGTTCATGCACAACAGCCAAAGAAATCTAGGATAGATTGAAAGATCTCTATTCGACCGATGAAGATTTGGAACACTCCATACAAACCTTGTTGCTGTCTGAATTTGGATTTTTCGAATAGAAACCAGAGGAAAAACGCATACAAAATTTCGATTGGTTCAATCATCTCCTGAGTAAGATGATCAAGCATGGAATAGAGAGGAAATTGATCGAGCAGAAAGTAACTTTTATGAATGGGCTGAGACCAGAATGGATGGCCGTTGTATCAAGTGTGAAAGCAGATCAACAGTTCAAATCCTACTCTCTAGCGAAACTGGTGGGAATACTCAAGTCCCATGAAAGCGTGGTAACCAAAGAAGCGAAAGTTGTTTCTGGTATGGGATCTCTGGCTCTTGTCTCAAAAGGAAAAGTATCCCAAAAGATGAAGAAGAGACTGATATGTCTAAGTGTGATCTGACTAGCGAGGAATATGCTTTGATGATATCCAATCCGAAGAAGTTTGCAAGAAGAAAATTTCTTGTCAACAAGAACCGAAACTGGCAGGGAAGTTACAGCTCTGAGAAGGTAAAATATGAAGTGAAGAACTCCTCTCAAAAGGATGATGAAAAGAAGGAGAGCAAGCTTGCAGGAGACTCTGGATACGACTGCAATTACTGTCACGACAAGAACCATTTTGCCAAAGATTGCATGTTAAGGAAAATGGTTGAGAAGAAAGAGGGTGAAGATGATGAGGTGTACTATATGCGCAAGTTAGAAGAAATCAAGAAGAAGAAGGCGACTAACATCTCAATAAATGCCTTGATTGTACGGGAGAATGCTGGGGAAGATGAGTTCGGTGGCGTAGAAGTGTGGTCAACCGACTCTGTAGATGAAGAGGTTAGAAGGCCCTCTCATGGAAAGGCTTATGTGGCAAAGGAAGAAGGTTCGGCTGGAAAGTGTTTAATTGTCATTGCTGGCCCATCAACCAAAAGTGCAGATAAGGAACCGAACCTGACCGAGAACAAGTGTTTTGCAACCAAGCCAGTGAGTGAGAAGATCAACGACTGCGATCGGCTGATCAAAAAGGTACAATCTATTCTTGAATCTCTTAAAATTCCAAAAACAGATTATGAAGAAGAATTAACTAAACTTTAAATTTTCTAACCTAAATAGTAGCCTCATGAAAACTCGCTTAGCAAATTCTAACCTAACTGACCAACTCAACAGGGTGTCTTCAAAAAGTGAGGAAAAAAGAATGTGGATTGAGCTGAAGGAAGGGGAGTTAGTTAGAGCTAGGGACGGAAGTATTTATTTGCAAAGAGACAATTTAAAGTTTTTAAAACAAAGAAATGTTTTATGTTTAATTGCTAAGCGTTTATATACTAATATAGCTCAATTGCATTTAAGTTGTGAGATAGGAAAGAAAATTCATAAGATGATTTTGCCATTTCTTGAATTTAAGGAAGACGAGGTAATAGCAGAATGTGAATTAGAAGTATCATCCGAAGAGACGTCCATGTCATACAAAATTGGTCTGGACAAAATAGAAACCATCATTGATTCAAAGGAACACAAATGTATGTTAAAAGACATTTTAGATGAAAATGATAAGTTGAGAATTAAGTCGGACACAATTCACTCATTTGACCAATCTAATGACAAACTAGCTTCTGAAAATAAAATAAACTTAGAAAATACGTCTGAATTTGATGAAGAAAGTGAGATGAGTGAGATATTTATCGATGATGTAGTTGATTGCTCTGAGTTTATGAAGAGCGAAACTGAGAATGAGAAACCATTAATCTCAGAAAATTTGGTGGAATTTGCTCGTCTAGCAAAGGATAAGGAAAAGAAACTCAAAGAAAAAGCTGTGGTTTTTCAAAAGGTTCAAACTGTGCCGAATCAGGTATATGCAACTAAAGGAGTTACTCCTAGACAAACAGAAAAACTAAGAGTCTTGGTGGAAAAAGACAATGCAGAAGGGTGCGAAGATTTCTTCTGGTTTGCTCCCATAGATAATGTAGACGAAACAGTAAGCTTATCTGAGCAGACCTCTTGGAGAGTTAAAGGAAGATACGTAGCTGAATCCTTAAATAAACCCTCAAGTTCTGACAAACTAAGCACGAGTGGAACCAAAGATATTCCTATAGAACCGAAAGAAGAACCGAAAGCTCGAGTCAAAACAACCGAAACTCAAAGAGACAAGCAAAAGGCAAGCTTCAACATGCACAAATCACAGAAGGAACTGGCTGAGCAAAAACGCTTAAGAAATCAAAGATATGCAAAGAGTCTAAATGAGCGAAAGAGTTACCGGAATTCACAAAATTTCAACTATGTTCCTCCCAAGAAAATCTCAAAGGACAAGGGAAAGGAAATAGTAAAAGAAAATTTCAACCCAAGTTCTTACTATTCCAAGTCTAAGAACCGAAAGTCATGTTTCGGTCCGCAGACTGGTTTCGGTTCTAAGTCAAGTTTCAGTCCTCCTACTAGTTCTAAACTTAGTTTCGGTCCTCTGTCAGATTTCTGTTACAACAAACCTCAAAGCAAAGCAAATTTCAAAACAAATATCAAGGGAAAAGGAAAGCTAACTTCTGATACTAGGATCCATAATAAGCAATCATCAACTAATCCTAGGTGCCACATGCCATCAAACAAACTAACCAACGAACTCAAATTTAAACAAGATAAAACCAAAATTAAGGTATATACAATTAAAAGAAAAGATCAAACCACTCTTATTAAACGAACTTATTTGGTTGATATTTTTGTTGTAATTCCTTTTTCTGTGAAAGACTCACCAGGACCCAAGAAACTTTGGGTTCCTAAATCAGATTAAATTTGCAGGTAATCAGTGACGAGCAGTTCGATGATGAATGGTACATAGATAGTGGCTGCTCGCGTCACATGACAGGAAGGAAGGAAGAGCTGAGGGAGTTTCGGTCCCTGAAAGATGGTGGGTGTGTAAAGTATGGAAACAATTCTTATGGAACAATCAAGGGATATGGCATGATAACCAATGGAGACTTCTCGATTAGGAAAGTGGCGTATGTAGAAGGATTGCAACACAACCTCATCAGCGTGGCACAATTACTTGTGGGCACAGGTTTGAAGGTATCATTTGATGATGAGGGGTCTGAGATAACTGAAAAACAATCCAAGAAGGTGCTGCTGAAATCTGAACATAAGGGAGAAATGTACCCTCTAAATCTAAACCCAATTCGAGATACACCAGCTATTTGTATGCTGTCAAAGGCGAATACCGATGAAAGCTGGTTATGGCATCGATGCCTATCGCATCTGAACTTCAAAGACATCAACAAATTGGTGCTTGGTGACCATGTTCGAGGCCTCCCTCTTCTCAAGTTCGATAAGGAGCATCTATGTGCTGCATGTGAGATGGGAAAACAGAGCAGAAAGAGCCACCCTACACGCATAAATATGAAGATAGTTGAAGCACTTGAACTATTGCACATTGAATTGTGTGGACCTTCGGCTATCGAGAGTATCGGTGGTAGTAAGTACATTCTTGTCATTGTAGATGATTTTTCATGCTTCACCTGGGTTTTCTTTCTTAAGCAGAAATCAGATGCAACCCCTCAGTTGAAGCCATTTATCAAACAAGTGGAAGTACAGCTGAGGAAGACGGTGAGGAACATCAGAAGTGACAATGGTTTGGAATTCAAGAACAAGGATTTTGAGGATTTTCTGACTGATAAGGGGATAACTCACAACTTTCGGCCCCTTATACACCTCAACAGAATGGGATTGTTGAAAGACGAAACCGTTCTTTATGTGAAGCAGCTAGAACAATGCTTAGTTTCGCCTCACTTCCATTATACTTTTGGGCTGATGCAATTGCCACTGCTTGCTACACTCAGAATCGGTCCTTGCTCAAAAAAAGATTTTCAATTACTCCTTATGAAATCTTAAATAATAGGAAGCCTAATGTCAAATTTTTCCACATATTCGGTTCAAGGTGCTTTATTTTCAATTCTAAAGAGAACCGAAATAAGTTTGATGTCAAAGCCGATGAGGGAATATTTCTGGGTTATTCTCTGTCATCAAAAGCATACAGAGTGTTGAATAAACGCTCCAAAAGAATTGAAGAGACTTATTATATCACCTTTGATGACAATTATATGAAGAAGGTTCGGAGGACTAAAGGTGACCTTGGTGACATATTCCCAGAATCTGGACAAGTCTCGGTTCCAATATCCAACTTGTTCGAGGAATACATTCAGCTGTTTGATGAACCAGAGAAATCGATTCATTCAGAGGTGAAAGAACCAGATAACAAAATCGATAATCTCAAAAAGGTCATAGACAAAGCTGCTAAAGAGATGGAAAGTGAACCTAAAGGTGCAACGTCCTCAACTGGCTATCCAGACAGAGATTCAAAGTTCAAGAGGGAAAGCTCCACAGGACCAAAGACAACCGAAGTCTCTGTTGAGGGGGAGAATCCTATTCCCTCCCCAACACATAAAGGTCTAGATAAAGGGGAAAGTACTGATCCAAAATCAACAAGTAGTAGTTCAATCGAGGGGGAGAAACCAACTTCCATAGGAACTGCAGACTATGATGTTAACAGAGATTACACTTCCCCAGTCGAGGGGGAGAAAAAGAAAGAGAGTGCAACTAACAAAGGCGAGGATGATCAATCAGAATTTGAAGAAGAGGTGGAGGCTGAATTGAATCCAGAATATGATCCAAACTATCCTCCGTTAGTAAAATGGACAAAGGACCATCCCAAGTCACAGATCATTGGTGAATCTTCTGAAAAAGTTCTTACTCATTCTCAACTGAAAGCGAAACAAACTGCATTATTCTCTAAAGTTGAATTTTGTATGTTTAACTCGTTTATTTCCAAAATTGAGCCGAAGATGTAAATGCTGCACTTGATCATTCTGATTGGGTTCAGGTAATACAGGATGAGCTCCATGAGTTCGAACGCAACTGAGTTTGGAGGTTGATTCCTATACCGAAAGATGCTTCTGTAGTTGGCTTGAAATGGGTATTTAGAAATAAAGTGGATAAAGAAGGAAACGTCATTCGCAACAAGGCTCAGTTGGTGGTGAAAGGATACTGCCAAGAGGAAGGGATAGATTATGAGGAAACCTTCGCTCCAGTAGCTAGGTTGGAATCAGTTAGAATCTTCTTGGCATATGCTGCTCATAAAATCTTTGAAGTTTTCCAAATGGATGTCAAATGCGCTTTCTTGAATGGACAATTAGAAGAAACAATCTATGTTGAGCAACTGCCGGGTTTTGTGAACGAAAAATACCTTGATCATTGCTGTGTGCTAGACAAAGCTGTCTATGGATTAAAGCAAGCACCGAGGGCCTGGTATGAAACTCTAACTCGCTTTTTGAAAATGTCAAAATTTAAACAAGGTTCGGTTGACCCAACCTTCTTTCGTAAGAAGGAAGGAGAACATCTGATGATTGTTCAAATTTATGTCGATGATATCATCTTCGGCTCCACGAATCCTAGCTTAACAGCTGAATTCAGGAAGTTGATGGAGACTAAATTTGAAATGAGCGCAATGGGTCCAATTAATTTTTTCTTTGGTTTAAATATTAGACAGGGACCAGAAGGTATATTTATCAACCAGGAGGCCTATACAAAGAACTTACTGACGAAATTCGGAATGCAGGGTGATTCAAAAGTGAAGGTTCCTATGACATTTGGCACTAAGTTAACTCCATCTCTGGAAAAACCTGCTGAGGACATAACAATATATCGTCAAATGATAGGGTCCCTTATGTATCTAACAGCTAGTAGACCAGACATTATGTTTTCTGTTTGTTATTGTGCCAAGTTTCATGCCAATCCAAGAGAACCTCACATGGTGGCAGTAAAGAATATTTTTCGTTATTTAAAGCGAACCACATCTCTCGGTCTCTGGTATCCTGCAAGATCTGGATTCTTCATTCAAGCCTTTTCTGATGCTGATCTAGGAGGATGTGGACTGGACAGAAAGAGCACCACAGGTGGATGCCAATTTCTTGACGGGAAACTTGTTAGCTGGCAGTTCAAGAAAAAACATGTGTTTCACTATCCACAGCCGAAGCTGAGTATATAGCTGCAGCATCTTGCACTTCTCAAGTGGTATGGATTCAAAGTCAACTAAGAGACTATGGGCTAAGTATGAAGAAGATCCCTCTCTATTGCAACTCCGAAAGTGCAATTAGGATTTGTCACAATCCAGTGCAACATTCAAAAACCAAGCACATTGCACTTAGATATCATTTCATCAAGGATCATGTAGAAGATGGGAATGTGGAAGTACACTTTGTTCGATCTGCTGATCAACTGGCTAACATCTTTACTAAAGCCTTACCTGAAGCTATCTTTAACAAAATTTTACAAGGCTTAGGCATGATGGAAGGAGAGTCGGTACCGAATCCTCAAATCTCTCACCAAAAAAAAAATTAGACAAGCGAAATGGAGCGAACGCTCGGTCTATTTCGGCTCTGGAATTTTAGGGAACCGAAATGAATTGACCGCTCGGTCTATCTCGGCTTCGTAATTTTCGGAAACCGAAATGAACCGAACGCTCGGTCTATTTTGGCTCTAGAATTTTAAGGAACCGAAATGAATCGATCGCTTGGTCTATTTCACTTCACTCATCTAAGATCAGGTTTCGGTTGTATATCATGTACATTCTTTTCTTTCATCCTTAATTCAATTTAAATTTAATTATTTTTTTGTTTATGTTTTTATTCTTTTTTAGAAAATTTCAAAAATCCAAAAATATTTTTTCTTTCTGTTTTTATTCTTTTTCAGAAAATTTCAAAAATCCAAAAATATTTTTTCTTTCTGTTTTTATTCTGTTTCAGAAAATTTCAAAAATCCAAAAATATTTTTTCTTTCTGTTTTGATTCTTTTTCAGAAAATTTCAAAAATCCAAAAATATTTTTTTTCTTTATGTTTTTATTCAATTTCAAAAATTCGAAAAATTCAAAAATATTGTTTGTTTGTTTGGTTTGTGTGTTTGTTTGGTTTGTGTGGTGTGTTTCTTTGTTCTTCTTAGGTGATAAAAGTACCAGTACAACAGAATGTGGATCTAAGGCAGGTATATTTCATTTCAATACGAACTAGTTAAGGGTCCTTAGAAGCATGCTGCTGCATGTTGACCTAAGTCTCTACGAATTTGAGCAAGCCTTAATGATTCTATCTATACCTATCGTTTCTTCCTAATCAGGCTGATCACATCTACTCAGTCTAGAGCTACCTTACTCTTCTCATATGAGATAAGAGTTTTTCTGCTTTGTCACATCTATCTAGCAGAATGTACTTTCGGTTCTATAGCCACCTCCCTTATATTCTCCATTTACTTTCGATTCACCATTATAACCCTTGAGACTCTAGGTCCTTACCACTGAGGTTTATGGTTACACAACATTTGTGTTTGTGATCTTAGATACATATACCATGTGCTGAGTGAAACCCAATATTCAAAACCAATAATGAATTGACGGTGAATTAATTATTCAAGAACTTACTGGTTACCTAATGAAATCTCTTTTTATTTTTGCGTGGTCTTTTATGAAATTGTTTAACACCAAGGCTTTTCTTCCCCAAAAGACCCAATTTATTTTGTTTTTGAGATTTCTATTACTTTATTTGTCACTCAAACTTATATCCCACCTATTTGTTCAACAGACCACATCGGTCTCACAAGTACTTCTTCCAACGTTCAGTCTTATGTTAAGACTCGAAGTTCGGTTGATGATAAGCTACCCTAAGCCTTATAATTAAAAGAAGCCTTTCAATGTTTATTAACAAACAGTTGATTGTATTTTTTTAGGAAACCACCCAAGCACTTCAAGTCTCTCTTGACTTTGAAGGAAGTGATTCTTGCCCGGAATCCCTTGCTTTCTGTCTTATGATGAGACATCACTCACATCCCATACACATTTGCTTTATTTCTTTATCTTTGTCACACTAATGCACGGAAAATTCAATTATCCCACATTCTGGTTACTGATTGGTTTGAATTTTGTTTTCTCTATTGGAGCCAAACAAGGGGTTATCATGGAATTTCAAACGATGATTGAAGATAAGATTTAGGCGCATGAATTTGAACGGTGTGTATACCCATGCGTCCTAACGTATACCTGGGAGTAACCACACTGTCACATTGCACTTTTTCAGGTGACGTTTCAGAGATCACGTCATTGTCATCATGATTTTTCTCTCTACTGGCAATGGTATAGAAAGGGTTTATCGTTTTATTTGTCTTTTACCAGCAACAAATTCTCTCAAACTTACAAGACAAGTATACACTGTTCATCTTCCTTCTTCGATCAACAATGGCGACTTCTTCATCCGTTCATGATCAGACTGCTTCGTCAACATTGCTTTAAATCAAACCCAATCAAAATATGATCATCAAACTTAATCCGTTTTTGTATGATGCATATATGTTGCAAGTATTAGAATGTTTGAAGTACTCACCGCTAGTGTTAGCCCTAACACAGGTTGAAGCTGTCCCAATGTCGCTCTTATCTCAATTTTATTCCACTGCAACATATGACAAAAACAAAGAGCGCATCTACTTTGTCATCCACGATAAGAAGGCATCTGTTTCGAAGGTGAAGTTTTGTTCGATTTTGAATCCTGCTGTCGATTCCTTAGTTATCTCGCCGGATTTTATTACAACGACTCAACTGTTCTCGATGCTTTATGAGATGGGGTATACCGATGTGCTAACAACCATTACCAAAGTCAAGAAGTCATGTTTACCGTCTTAATGGAATGGATTGCTCACTCTACTCATTAAGGGTCTAGCAGAACGAAGTGGTGGTTCAGACGGTACCAGCAAGGGTTTCGTTACCCTTCTTTATGGACTTTACAACGAGATCAATCTTGATTATGGGTCAATAATATGGTCTCAGGTGGTGCAGAGCGTCAACACATCAATGAGGCATTCTGAAGTATCTTGTGGAAGATTTTGGACTCTCATTACGAGGAAAGCGATCAATTCTTTGGAGATTCTAGTTATGAAGGATGCTTTACTTGCCTCTATCGCTACCTTCCACACGAAGAAGATCATATTTCGGATCCACTTAAGTTTCCTCACAATGGATCAATTCCTGAGTCCATGTATAGGGGTGTTACAGACCGAAGCAATGTTATGGCTGAATATCGGAAACTTCCTCCCATTGGACCGAGAGTTCTTTCTCCAGAACAGCAGGCTGTCCTGGATGCCTTGGACAAGCCTAAAAACCAAGGGAAGAGGATCTCCAAGAAAGAACCCACTGAGGAAGGAAAGTCTAAGTCCTCCAAGTCCACGAAACGCAAGACTGGTGAAGGGGATTCTTCTCAGCAAAAGAAAAAGAAGATAAAGAAGATGGCACGAAGGTCTAAGAGTCCCACTCCTCCATGTTCAGAACATGACGATGACAATGAAGAAGAGGAAAGTCATCATGACTCCCCAAGGGGGAACACTCCTCCCCGTTCACCTACTCCAACCGAATCTCCCAATCACAACAGAGTTCCAACACCACCTCAATCACCGAAACATACCATACCTCTCTCTGTTCCTATTATTACTCCACCCGTCACATCTCAAGAAACAACTTTACCATCACCACCTCCCATTACTTCCATTCCTATTTCCACAACTCCTTTATCATCTCCAATCCTTACAGAATCCACAACCACTACCATTCCTAACCCCACAGTGAATGTCAACGTATCTAATACGGGGGCAACTACTGTAACAGAAACTCTTGTCACCACTAAACCTCTTTCCCCTATCAACTCCATTGATTATGGTGCTACCCTTGGTGGAGAAAATGATGAATAGGACTCTACTTATTTCAGTCCATACCAGCTTCCGACTGATGATGATATTGATGCTCCAGTCACAACTCAACATTTACAGGAAATTCATGAGAAGCTCGATCGCTTACTTGACGACAATAAAGCTTACAGTGGTGTTGTTCTTAAAGCCTTCCTCGAGACTGCCATCGATCAGTACACAGAGGCCATTGAAAAATCTACTCAGGCAGTTGATGCGTCTACCTCTTCTTGTAAAAGGGCAACAACATATGTTACTGAGGTTGTTCACACAACTCAGATATTCCTTGACTCTTTGAAAGCTCATGCTGACACCAATGCAACGAAAGTACAATCCTCTGTGGACTCCTTTTCTAAGTCCCTTCAAGAAGAAAGCACTAAGTTCGGTGTTGTACGCTCATCGCTCCAAACTAAGACCACTTCTTTTTTAAGATCAGTGGATTCTCGTTTTGACTCTCTTCATGCTAACCTGGCAACTGAAAGCGCCTTGAAGGAGGATATGGCCAAACACAAAGCCACTATTGACGTCCAGAAGATGCAGCTAGCCCAAGCTGAGAAAGAAATTTCTTTGTTGAAGGTCCAACAGGCTGTGTATAAGAGCTGTGCGGGAGAGGTGAAGGACTTGTTGACCAATTTGCTTGGTGCTCATGATCCTATTTTAACTCTTACAATTCGTAATCATCTCACATCCAAACTCCTCCCTGCCCTTGCAATGCTGCATGAAATGAAGGGTGTTTCGGAGGGGTTCGTACCTCCAAAACAAGTGCTCGTGTTGTTCAATCGAGAATAAATGTGAAAACAGAAGATGCTCAACCAAGAGTCACAACCGAACTAAAGGATAATGTAGCTTCAGGTTCTGGTTCACAAGCAAAGCCAAAGGAGACCGTTGATGAAAGTGAAAGTGAGGAAGAAGAAACCATTGTTGATGCTCTCAAACGAAAGAAAAGAGACAGAGAGTTGTATGAAAATTTGAAAGTAGCAAAGGAAGCAGAGGAGTGGGAAAGGAGAAACAAAAAAGAAGAAGATGCCCTGAACTGCAAGAAGGAGTTGTTTACCTTGTGGACGAAAGAGACACTTATCAATCAGGCGATTGAGTTTCCTTCTGTCTATTGGTTGGAACCAGTTGCTTCGTTTGATTGTGATAACTCCAAGGACTCACAGTTCGACATGCCAATTACAAGGAAGGCTTTCACTTTCCATTGTTTTGATTTAACTGCTGAGGTTCCTTTCCCTCACCCAAAGGTTGATCGTGAGCGGATAGACTTTTATTTAAAGTATGGGCGACCGTAGTACTTGAATTGGAGCGCACAGAAGATCATTACTGTCAAGGTACTCAAACCTTCGCCGGCAGGGAGATTTATCAACATCAATTTCAAGATCACTCGTGGTACAACAAACACGATGTCTACTATCTCTCTTGCAGACCTTCCCAATCTCAACCCCCATGATTGGATTATGCTATACAACATTCTGCTCACTAATCCTGTGGAATATGAGCCTATTTTAGAACATCTGAAGAGAATTTTGGCCTCCTACATCCATGAAGTTGCTACTATGGATCAGGAGATAGCGAAGGTGATGAACAAGAAGTCGATTGTGAAGACTACACCGAAACCAGGGGAGGTGAACAAGATGAAAATATGACAGATATATTCAACAAATCTTACTGTAATGTTCACGAAAGGCGAAGTTTACAAGTTTTTGTTTGCTCTGGTAGATAAACATTTGTTTTCTACTGATTGCTTGGAGCACATTATCAACTTGATACATCGGTGCAAGCAGAACTCGAAAGCTGACAAGAAAAAGTTCACTGATATGCTTCGTTGATACATTACTTTTCGGTACCATCTTTTGGCTATCATCTCGAGGATATTCAAGACTGTGAAGAAGTCTTCGGTTGTTAAACAAAGTTGAGGTTTCGGCTCCAAAGACGCAAAGGGGGAGATTGTTGAGTCCGTTTGTGTTTCGTCTTGGGCCTTATGTTTTGTATCCGGATTGGGCCTATCCATCCGTGATTATCTATATTAAGTCTGTGATTATCTAGATTAGCTAATAGGGTTTTATTATAAATATGCATGCATGTATGCATGATATGTTGTTGATTTTTACGTTTAATATTGTAACCCTAAACACCTCTACAGTCGAAGTTCTTTATCGAGCTCTTCTGAGGTGTTAAAGCATTAATCATTCGACATATTCAGCACTATTCTTGTGTTCTTTATTACGTCCTTATTTATTAACTTGCATAGAATGATACGATCCTAATAGAACGTTGTTCTATCAGGTATGGTGAGGAGACTCACCTCTCGTGAATGCTGAACTGTCAAGCTAAGATCAGGTAAATCCCACGTGCTGCTCCAACTCAACAGCCTATAATCATCATGTAATTGACTTGTCACAATCCCGAATTGCCATAATTATCCTCAAAGTCAACCCTAGTCAACCCTGGTCAAAGTCAAGGTCAACAGTCAATGTTGACCTCAACTCGTCGAGTGTATCCAGCAACTCGTCGAGTTCCTGAGTAACTCCTCAACTCGCCGAGTTACCTATGTAATGCATCGAGTTCCTCAAGGTTCAGTAGACCGAAAACCATGCAGCCTGAAAAACCCTAATCCTTCACAGAAATCACTTGGAATCTTGAAAACGGGTAAACCCTACTCAACTCGCTGAGTTGCCTAAGGGACTCGACGAGTTCCTTCAATCCTTTTTGTGTTCAGTCCTTTTGAGTGAGATCCAAGGTCCCAAACTTCAGATCCAACCTCTCCTAGTGTAGTTACCATGTAAAGTTGCAAACTTTACATGCATACAAGGCCTCACAAGGCTAAAACACCAAACAAAGGTTCCTACAAGGTCTTAATCCATGGAAAGGGGCTAAGTTGAATAAAGTGAGCAATTTTATGTCATTGAAGGCCTAGAGGGATACATATCTGGAACCATATCCTTGTGACAAGTCCAGATTCGAAGGTGACACCCTTTTGGCACCAAAAGTGACCTTTTACATCCAAGAAAAGAGATCTAAGCAACTAAAGGTCAAGATAGTGACTTTATACCTCAATATGGTCACCAATGCAAGGTGGATGTCGGATCTACTGCTTCCCTCTTTGCTTCTTCTTCTTTAAACTCCAAAATCTTCACAAACACACCAAAACTCACTCTCAAAAGCTCTCTTTCTCTCCCAAGAAGGTGTAAGGCTCGAACTAGGGTTTCTCTGGCTGTAGGAACGATGGAAAAGGCTGCAAATGAGCCATAAGTTCTTTAGATAGGGTACAAACCCGTTAAAATTAGGGTTTCTCGTTACGGTGCCTACTCGTCGAGTCGGGGCCTTCCGACTCGCCGAGTAGGATCTGAATCCCACGTCCTTATAAATGACTCTACTCGACGAGTTGGAGCTTCCCAAATCGTCGAGTCCATGTCACACCCCCAAACCGAGGATGGTGGAAATGTCCGGGGGTGGAGGACTTCATGTATAGCATCATAAAAACAATTGCAATAGTGATTTAAGCAAACACAACAAACATATATATAATTGAAAAAGTTACATCATTGTATGAATTACATGTTTCCAAATCAATTACAATATGTTGACAAAATGTGAAATGTTTGACGCCTTAACATCCCATCCTCAAAAGCACTTGGTTACCTGTTTAGTGATTTCCTGAGAATACAAGTTGTTTGAAAAAGTGTCAATACAAAGGTTGGTGAGTTCATAAGCATTTGTAGACGGTTTATGAAAAGCTTTTTCTTGTAAAAGTAGTGTTTGTTCCAGAAAAATCCAATATGTTCCTTAAAATGTAAAAGTAGTCTTAAAACCCAAAGACCGAGGTGTACAAGTAATTTGTTATACTTATGATAAAATGATGCAAGTATTACTCTACGTAAACTCGTTTGATCTACATAAATTCCCCGTAAATTCTATGTTTGTTAATACTTAATGTGAGCTATTATAACCATACTATGACCTAGTTGGCCTGAAACGACGTTTTTCAGGCGTCGGAACTGTTATGATATTTGTCACCACAGACCTGCCGGTCTAGCTGTTGTAAGCAGCTCAGGTGTGGGTTTGTCAATCCCAATATAGATCTATACACAACTATCACGCTCTCCCTCCAGGAGACTCTGGTTACAATACAGGACTTATTGGTAAAGTGAAGCGAATGTCTCACACAAGTCATCAACGAATTCACGTGTAATGTAATGGAAAATTCCTTTTTGTATGAATGTACCCTTTTTGTATGAGTGTGTTATGTGATGTACCATAAACTATACCTATTATAGTTTATCAAAACAAGGGTAAAAGTGGTAATGTACATATACTATACTTAACATAGTTTATTCAAATGTTTGTATGTAATAGATGTACTTTGATTATAACAAATTGTTATTTCTATGCTTTGTCTAGAAAACTTCATTTGTTAATTGATGTATGTCTACATACTAAGACAATAATGTCATATATTGCAATAACATATAATCACATAAAGATATACACCTTGCTCAACATGTTACAAGGTGAAATGAAATTGATAGTATTTTCCTGTTGATAACATTTTCTATCCCTGTTCTTAGAAAATTTGTAGAAAAATCATCAAAGGTCCAAATCAGAATCCAAAAATTCTGAGAGTTTGGAAAATGAGTATAGTTTCCCCATAATGTTTCTCATGATTTTTAATGACCTCTAACTTGTGTGAACAAGTCCATAATCACAGACTGGTCCGAATTGATGTTTGAAATGATAGGCAGATTTGCAAAAATCACCATAAATTGTATAAAAATTGTATGGAGATGTGCAAGTAGTCATTTTAAAGCTAAGAACTTGAACTATTTGCACCTAATACAGTTTTGAAAACTAAAATGTTTAAGTTGTCCAAAACAATTTGTTAATGGAGTCCAACTTTTCTGATGAAAGCTGTTAGAAAAGTTTAGTTATGTTCTTGGTGTTTTAACTTGTATCCCCCCCCCCCCCCTTAAAACTTAAGAAAACATGAAAATACAGGGGTATGAACTCACATTGAGTGATTTCGGTGGTTGAATGTTGAAGAAGAGAAGTGTTCAACTCAAGACACTTGAAGGATTGCTTTGAAGATTCAAGAATCTAACACAATAATGATGAAGTTTGTGTAAACCATCAATGATTTGAGTAGAATGAAGTGTAATTATCACAAGGAGGATAAATTATACTTACCAAGTGAAGGAGAAAAGCTGGAAATGCCTTGGAAATCTCGTTTTTGTGAGATGGAGTTAGAGAGAAAAGAGGTGTTTGATCTTTAGTGAAATGAGAGCAAGTGAGTGAGAATGAGGAGAGATAAGAGTCTTCAGCCTTTGACCATGAGTGGGGCTGATCAAATGGTGGGGAAAGTACTCTTGAATGACCAGGTATGGTGGGGAGTACCATGGCTGGTCATGGGAATGGGTATGGGGTGGTTGTTTGTGTCAAATACTATGGTAAGATTCACACTCCACCTCATGATCTCACTTAATAGATTTTATTCTTAAATATATATTTCCATAAAAATATGTCTAAATTATAAATATTTAGGGTCTTATATGTTAAAATATGATTTTTTGGAGAAAATCCCGCGTTAAAATGATGAAAAACGGGCTTAAAACGGAGTTGGGGTCGAAAACCGGGTGAAAAAGGGTGAAATCCGAAGTTCTGGAAAGGGTGCGGTCATCAGCAGCCTTGGAACCGGAGTGGCTCGGCTACTGAGGAGGATCCGAAGAGGGAGGAGCTGCGGTCCGAGGAGGCTCTACGGGCGGGTTCGTCAGGAGGGTCCGGAGCGAAGCCTGCTGCGGTCGGTGGCTACGTCTCGCTGGCTGCGATTCTCTGACTGCGGCTCGCTACTACGGTTTGCTGACTACGGCTCGCTTGCTGCGGTTAGCCAAGTGGACTCCGGTTTGGCTTCTTGGGACCTCGGTCCAAGGAGGACTTGGCCCCCATGGGGAGGCTTCGGTCCTAAAGGGTTATTTTCCAAGATTTTTCCCTTCTTTGAGTGGTTCCTCATCAAGCCAAGTATCGGGATGCCCCAATTGATTATAAAAATTTCAAGAGAGGTTTCATGAGAGATTTTGGAGAGATTTTACAATCTTGGAGAGATTCCTCATATGGAGAGAGATTTGGGAGAGATTTTACAATCTTGGAGAGATTTCTCATACAAAGAGAGATTTAGGAGAGATTTCACATTCTTAGAGAGATTTCTTATACAAAGAGAGATTTGGGAGAGATTTCACATTCTTGGAGAGATTTCTCATACAAAGAGAGATTTGGGAAAGATTTCACATTCTTGGAGAGATTTCTCATATAAAGAGAGATTTGGGAGAGATTTCACATTCTTAGAGAGATTTCTCATACAAAGAGAGATTTGGGAGAGATTTCACATTCTTGGAGAGATTTCTTGTATAAAGAGAGATTTAGGAAATATTTCACATTCTTGGAGAGATTTCTCATACAAATAGAGATTTGGGAGAGATTCTAGATAAAAAGAGATAGAGTGAAAACGATTGAGAGAGGTTTCGTGTGTGACATTTGTGAGTGTTTGGCTCCGCAACGCAAGGTCCGTAAGCCCCATTAAGCCATGTTTTAGGATCTTACACACTCCAGATGAGTATGCAACATTGTTTTATCAGTTTGGTTCATTGTTTAGCACTAAAGCTAAGGAAAATTAAACACACAAATTTTTCAAGTGATGTTTTCTCATTAAAATAGTGAGTTATACAATAATTACATAACGTAAACCCTAATATACAAGGTTTAATTGAGTTGACCAGTTTAACTCGTTGACTTTGTTTGACTTTGACTTGACCCGAAATTAACTATTGTCACAGTCCAAGCCTAAAACCCTAAAACTTGAGAATTTAAATAATACCTAGAACAGGTGTTACAGCTTGCTCAAAAACACATCGTTCATGGTCTTAGTCATTGGATTGTAATCTAAGTGTTCAAGGTCATCGTGTATATTACCTTGCAGTTCATCCGGGTCATTCTGCACAACTCCCTCATAATAATTGTCTTCCACAACGCTCCCATCAAGTTGCTCATTGATAATCCATTGATGCACATTCACACCTAGATGATCCTTGTATACATCCACGACACAACAAGCAGCATACCCAACTTCGATGAAGTCTTGGTAGTCAATTTCAGTAGCTAATATCCTCAATCCATCTGGAAAGTCTATTCCAGTCATGCAAAAATAAACCATTTACACACATTTCATTTGCAGATCTTTGCAGGAACTCAACAAACTCGTTCCTATCCATTCTAGCAAAATCAACATCTTCGAACCTTTGTTCAGCTCCATCCGTATAACTAATTTCGGGGTACCTCGTAAAAAACCTAGCAAAGTGAAGTTCGATCTTCATATAAACCGCCATGACATCGACTTTTTAGAGAAAAGTACGACAAAAAGGGGGAAGAAGACAGCCGGAGGGTTGTTTATAATATGTTTTGTAGGGCAAGCTCATTAAACGAGAAGGTGACATGGCAGCTTAGGTGGATTAATTTCGATGACGTGTGTTTCAATAATGGTGACTAGGACAAGGTTTACTGGCTCAACCTTTCCACTTTGAACAAAATGGATTTAAGCATAGGTTTTTTATGACTTCGTTCCTCTCAAATTCAAAAAAAAAAAAAAAAACAATAGGGACCATTTAAACCATAACGTGTAAAATGGTTGGGCTACAGTGACATTTACCCTTAAAAGTTATATGACAAGTGGAGGCCTTATTCATTTCTAACATGATCTTTTACAAGATTACATAGCCAATACACATACTAACAAGTTTTCATCACTTACTTGACATATCGAGTGTAAATCATGCACTTACCTTTCCAAATCAATGCCTTTGGATTCTTAGTGTTTAAAAGCCCCCGTACCTATGAATTATCATACATACTCATTTTCATCATCATAAAACTATGAAATTTCATCATCCTTACCAAATAGTTCAACTAGCTCATTTCATATTTTCTTAGTATGTGAAGATCCATAATTGTTTATGGTTCTTTCCTTATGGTAACATAGATTGTGACCTATTTATAGTGTTATGCATTAAGAAACATCTAAATAGCTTACATAATTCATTTGCAAACTAGTTGTGAGACCCATGTATTACATGGTTAATTAAAAAAAAGTTAAATTTGAAGGTCTAAATAATTGAGAGCTTTGAATTTATAAGAAAATAAGAAAAATAATGAATTATTAAAATTGAAATGTTTTTTACCTTTTAAATTTAAACAAATAATTTAAATAAATAAACAAAAGAAACTAATAAACTTTAAGGGTAAATTACACCAATCGTCCCTCGTGCATATGCCGAAAAGCGCGTTTAGTCCATATTTTCAAAAATTAACTCGGACCGTCCCTCGTTTGGTTAAAAGTTGCACACCTCATCCCTCCAAACATAAAAAGACGATTTTCCCTTGATAATTATTTTTTAATTTTTATTTATTATTTTTAAATTAAAAAAGAAAAGAAAATAAATACACACTGACCCACCGTTCCTCTTCCTTTTCCCTGGTTTCCTTCGTTCTACCTCACTCACTCTCGACAACCACCTACACAGCTCCATCTCGTCCCCCCCCTTTTTTTTTTCGGCGACACCAATCACATCTACTCTTTCTCTTACTTTCTTTTTCGATCTCCTGAGAATAACATCAAAATCTGGTGACTCAGTCACTCAACAGGTTTGATTTTTCGGTGAAGTAACTAGGCTACCATCGCAACCCACCAAGCTTTGGTTGTGATGTAATGACCCGATGAGGAGGGTGTGGACATCAGGACATGAGAAGATTGATTTGAGAAAATCCAGGGTTTTGTCACTGCTGGCGGACCAGAAGCCACCGATGAGGCCATCAGTTTACACCTTAAGCCCTCGTTGGAGTCGTCACCGCCGCCAGAAACCTGCAGCTCCTCCGGTCCGGCACCACCACATATCAGTGTCAGCATCAACTCCTCTTGCACAACCACCTGTCACCGCAAACACATTCCCCTTCCCTTTCCCCAATTTTCTTATACTTTCGTCTCCCTCTTCTCACCCATTGCCGATAACCATCCAAAACCCCAAACCGGTGAACCAAAATCAGACCCCAAAACACCATCATGTATTTTCATTCTCCCCATCCGTCTTAAGAATACCAACGGCCATCGAAGCTACTAGTTTCAATATATCACGAGCTCACGACATCTCACTGTAAACGAAATCAGGTCCAAGACGAATCCATCGAAATAAAATCAAACCTAACATGAAAACTCAAAATCAAAATCGAAACCTTCATGAGTTTCAATTTCTGGATTTGAGAAGGACAAAGAAGGAGGGAACTGCCATTTTCATCGACTTTGTCTCTTCATCGGAGGTGGTTGTGGTATTTTGCAGCGTAACTGAGAGAGATAGAGATTATAGGGAGTTGTTTTTTTAAGTTATAAATAATAATAAATAATATTAGATTAATTTTAAAAATAAATATCCAAGGGCACTATAGTCATTTCAAATGGGGTGTGGACTACATTTGCAATAGAAACGCATTTATGAGACGAAACGTGCAAGATTTAAGCAAACGAGGGACGGTCCGAGTTAATTTTTGAAAATAGGGACTAAAGTGCTTTTCGTCATATGCACGATGGACGATTTGTGTAATTTACCCAAATTGATATCTATTTATTACTATATTTATTGTAATTATTACATTAAAATTAAAATATTATATGAAATTTAATAAAATAAGAAAACCCATAAAATGACAGGTGGAAAAAATTCAAAATTAACAAAATTGACTTTTGCCAAATTGAAGGAGAGCATGTCATGTGGCAAAAAAATTCTTTATTTATTAGAAATGATAATCTATGTTGTTTATGTTTAATTCCAATTTAATGTAGTCACCTATTTTAAAATAGCATTGTCATAACACAAGCCACTTATTTCTACTATATATTGTTTTTAAACAACTAATTGGTTACATAATCCACATAAATCTTAAAACCTAGCTTTATTCAAAATTAACGATTCAAGTATATAGAAGCGATTACCTTTGTTTAATATTATGTTACATCAGCTAAGGTTTAGAGGGAATAATAGTCTTCAAAAACAACATAGCTCTGTTGAAATCATCTCTGAAAGCCTTCTCTCGTAGCTGGAGATGAGATATAAGTACATAACAATAGCAATTCCCGGCTTCAAGTCGGTGGCAGCAGTTAAATTAATTCATTTTATTTGGGAGATTACGTAGATATGTCAGCACTTAAACGCAACATATAATGCCTGCCAAACTCAATTATTCTTTATTTTCTTATTCTAACCCTTAACTCTAATTAAATTAATGGATGGAGATCGGATTCGATTCCTTTTTCTTGGTTTATTGTTAAATCAAAATTCCTTTCACACCTTTGGTAGTTTTGTTAGCTCCTTTACTTGGCCATCAATTATTAAAATGTTAGAGGACTAATACATATTAAAAAATCAGAACTAAAATGTGCTATTTGATTATTTCATAAATATATAGTAATAATTTTTTAACAACCAAACCATAATATTATATCTAATTATTTCACAAAAATATAATGTAATCAATACTTAACCTCAAGCTAAATACATGAAATCATTCAATCTATTCATAATTTTATAAATCACTTGACTAACAATTATTATGTAAGGTTGCACCAAGATTACCAACTATATGGCTACTAAATATGTATTTACTACCACACAAAGCACATTTCTTGGTCTATATTCTACATTACCTCTTATAAGTCCTTCTAGCTTCATAACATATCATTAGCGCTAATAACTATTGAAAATTATTGGTTTATTTGCTTTATATTTAGCGAGGCTAAAGCTAGGATGTTACAAAACTCACTCTTAAGACCAACATCCACAAAAATCGACTCTAAACAAGCCCACCGAGACCCATTCATTAGTACGGTCAGACCACCACAAGTAAGTCCCCTAAACACTCCTCTAAATCTATGTGATCAAGCCCCCACTTCTTTGCACCACATTGAGGACATGGTTGTTATAAAACCAATATAACCTGACCCATCCTCTATATCAGCTTCTCTCAGGCACACCTACCAATCGCCATATAAATCTCCACCCAAAATGTAACTCGAAATTGGTCATAGTGATCAAGACCAAGCTCCACCATTAGCCACCAATTCCCTTTTGTACAATTATGTATAATTCGGCGCTGATGGAGATTAAACCTACCCCAAGCCCCGAGCAGTCCACTAAAGAAATTCATGCCAGTGAAGATACTTTAACAAATAAGATTAACTTTGATGAGTTTAACGGTGAACCTATTTTTAAGCCTATATCCTCTCCACTCTCTCAGTAGGGTGAGGTTGTACTTCAACGGGATACCATATTAATATCCACGTCCATGCATGACATTTGGGAGGCCTTATAAGAAAAATAAACCGAGCACCATATGCTTTTTCTTGTAATTTGATAATGTGTAAATTCATTGCCACTAAATTCAAAACTTAAAGTTTATAACAAACATCTTGTAACTTTTATCTCAACACCATGTTGGACTTCGTTGATTAGTTATAAACTGAAACGGCTACAAGAAACTTTCAAAAAGAGATAAACATTAGTGAGTTACTATTTTCTAATCATAAATCTTCTAGTACTTTTAGAATCCAATTCATTTTTATATTAAAATTTTATACTTTAATAATCAATATTTTTAAGAAACTCATTCTCAATCGAAATCAAAGCCAAATTGTTTTCTCTCATTTCAAACATGTTAGATACGAAATAAAATTTTAAAACTTTCTGTTTTGAAAACTTTATTTTCGATGATGCAACTATAATGAGCATAATAAAAAATATTATGCATGCTAGACAAAAAACTAGATACATGTTTATCATTTTTAGGAAATTTAATATTTTCTATGTTATGTTATTTTTAATTGGTAATTTTTATTTTGTAAGAACAACATTTTGTTGAAAATATCATCACCATCGATGTATGAGATATGATCATTTTGTAACCTCTTTTTAAGATTATTGCAACTTGTATTTAGTTCATAAGTATTCAATGACTTATTTTTTTTATTGTGAATAAGAAACAAAAAAATGTCTTCATATTGTTTATATATAAACATGAATGATTATTTAGATGAAAGTTCATATACTAGTTTCCATGACTCAACTTACTCTTGTCAAAGTTGCTTTTAAAAAAAACTCTTCTTCTATTATTTTTCTCAACAAACACTAGAGTAGTTTCTAAATCATAAGCTATAACTCTAATACAAATCAAAGTCTTTTGAAACACATACTATTGGTTGTGTTGTCGTTATGTAAATGTGTTTATATGTCTATCCACATTCTTATTGATAGTAATAATATTTGTAACAAACCTAAATTTTATTGTTAATAAAACCTGAACTAAATTATTGGTAAGAAACTATACTTTAATTGATATAGTATTATTTTTATATTCTAATTTTATATAATATTATATTCAAGAACATTTTTAATTGGAGGCATCTTACGATTAAAGGCCTCGTGTGTAACATCTATATTTTAGGTATTACTCTTTTGGGTATAATATTTAAAGTCTTGAAATTTTAGGGTTTTAACTGATCGCGACGTGGTGATGGAGAACAACCATTGCGCGACCACATCATGTATTTAGCCGCATCACTTAAGTGGCCACGACGTGATAGATGGCTGTCCATGCACGACATCGGCTAGGTTCAAAAACACTAGGTATTGGGCCTTGGGCCCTCGACCCTATTTTAGCAACTTTATGATTAGGGTTGGCTCTCATTTCCAGCCTCCATTCCTCAGAATGAAACCCTAGAAGGTGTGTTTGTGTGTGTTCTTGGTATCTTAGTCTGTGTTCTTGGCATTTTTAAGCTCTCGAAGGCTCTTAGAAGAAGAAGAAGAAGGTGATCAAAATTGGTTGTAAGAACTTTTGATGTAAGAGGGCTGATTCTTCAAACATTTCTATACTCCAAAAGGTATAAAGTTCATACCTTTTTCCTTAATGAGTTGCTTTTCATGCTTAAGAGTTCATTTATGGTCCTTAGAAGGAAATCCTTGGTGTTTGAAGTAACTATAGGGCCTAGGATGGTGTTTGAGGTAGTCTCTAGACCTTAGGGTCCCATAAAGTTAGATACTTGCTCAAAGCTCAGGCATGCATGGACCTTTTAGGTCAATTTAGTCCATTTAGGTGTTAGGGTTTTACATCTAAGCTACTTGCGGTTAGGAAATGAACAGAGTTGGAAACTTTATCCATGCATGGGTTAAATCGATCCAGATCTAAGATTTGGAGCTTTAGAAATAAGGGTTAAGCGCTTCATGGATTGAGTTATTTGGACGTCGCCACGACGCGATGGATACCTTGCCACGATGTGGTGGGTTGCTGAGTCCCACGACTGTTCTATCTTCTCGTTACCATGACGCCTCAATAGGTTGTTTACGAATCGGTGGCTTAAGGGTTGACTTTGACCGTTAACATTTTAACTAAGTTTAACAAACCTTAGGGTTTTAGGTCATGGGCTGAGGATCGGCCTTTTATAACATGTTTAGGTGGTTGTTGTATGTGCCTTCATGTTTTGAGAGCTGTAGGGACTTTCTGCTTTATCTATGAGTGATTTTACTCACTGTATTACTTATGACATAGTTGATATATCGTGGTTACATGCTTAAGCATACTAGTAGGGTCTTGTTTGCCACCTATACGTTTGCATGCTTCCTTTGGTAGACACAGACATGTATGGTTGAAAGATACCATTTGAGTCGTTGTGGAATCGGGGTTGATGCAGACCCGAGGGTAATAAGGACCCTTTCGGTTGGAGGAAACCGATTGAGTCGATACAGAATTAGAGTCGATGCAGACTCCGGGTTGATACCAAACTGCATGATTTTTGAGAGATGCTTTGTTAGGATACTCTGATTTTGAGTTCATGTTGTGAAACATATATTTGGTGATGTTTGATCTTTATGAAAATGGCTTTTATTCCTTTGAAAATTTGAAAATTTTGATCATGGTTTTTGGATGTTTCATGTTAGTATGGGAGCCATGGTTTGAGGGACTTGGATGAACACTTGTGTGATTTGAAACTCGAACTAAGGATTTGCAAAATTTTGTACAACCATTTTTAAAAGATAAATTTAAAATGGAGGAAAAGATATGATGTGTACAATCAGCCGAAGCTCAAAAGAAAGCGATCCCCTAAAATATCTACACTTGTTATATGAATATCTATTGATATGAGAATTACTAGAACTGCATGCTAGTGGATAGGCTTGGGATCAACAAGAATTGCATAATAGAATGACTTGATTACTGTGATGTCTGGTCGCCTAGGGGATTGCTTGTGTAACATCCCAAAAATGCAGTCCAAAATTTCATTTTAATTCATAAATAAAAACCATGAGTATCATAAATCATATAAAAACCATAAACACCGTGTATCTCATAAAGGTTATAATCAAATGTAAAGATATCAAAGTCATGTCAAAAGAACAGAGTAAATCATCCCAGGCTAAAAGCAGTGTTGTGTGCCATCATCCCGAGCTCTTCTTCTTGGTAGTGGAAATACCTGAAACCAAAACTGAAAACTGAAAGCACGAAGCTTAGTGAGTCTCCCCAAACTACCACGTAGCATACAAATAAACACATAATAACATAACTTTGGGACTCGGCCTAGCTGCATCGGGACGAACCCGACATCGACTTACCCGACATCGGGCTTACCCCAGCATCAGACCATGTCTGGCATCGAACCCTGCCCGACATCGAGCTTGCCTCGACATACACACAACATATCATATATCATAGGCACATAACATAAGCATATACCATAAGTATATAACATACATCGGGCTTACCCCGACATCAGACCGAATTCCGATACATATAACACATAACATATAAGCTAACATGCATCGGGCTTGCCCCAACATCAGACCTAGGCTCGCAACACATAACACATATAATGCATGAATCACAAAGACATCAAGCATACATAAACACATCTCGGGACTGCCCCGACATCGGACCGAAGTCCGGAAACACATTATCTGCATCGGGAAAACCCCGACATCAGACCGAAGCCCGGTATATTCTAACATACATAAACGGGTCAGCAATTGTGCCTTTGACCCGTTCCTACTGGAGGAAAACTCACCTTACACTGGTGAAGTCCCGCGTACAAAACCCTAGCTACTGGATGACAGATTCCTGAATATGTCAATATCAAAAGAACACCCAATTAATAATTGGGTTCCAAAACATATCCATAAATCCATGCTTGGGGTAAAATACTACTTTACCCCTATCATAGCTTGATTCAAGCCCAAGGCCCAATCCGAAGGCCCAAAAGTCTAATAATGAACCAAGGCCCACTATGGCTCAATTTTCCAAATTGGGACCAAACCTTCACATGGGCCTTACCCTAATGCCCATCCAATTATTCTAGTCCATATAATTGTTCTTGAATGGCCCATTATTGGCCCAATCACCAAAGCCCAATAAAAAGGCCCATCATAAGGCCCAAGTGAAATTAGGGTTTTTTTTTAGAAAATGACGATTAGGGTTAAGTGTTTCTCACATAACCCATTAAGTACTTAATTCATTAAGTCCATCACTTTACTAGATAAATCATATGGTGTGATAAGGTGTACTTCACAATTCCATTCCAATGGCCCAATATGCGGGTCCCGATAAGTCCAAACCAATAATTCCAAAATTAAGGTTTTCTAAACCCTAATTAGGGTTTTCAAACCAATCACAACCCAATTAGGCCCACTAGCTATGTCTTTGGATCAATTAGGGTTTCATTAGGCCCACTAGGATTTTATTAGTCGGACACCACCCACTATCACCTCGGGTAGTGGTGGTCAACGGCGGCTCACAGCGGCGGCCACCACCTCACGGTGGTGGTTATGGTTCTAGTCCATTTTTTCCAAGCATCCCAAAAGCAACTAAGCACAAAGCAAAGTACACCGCCACCCAACACGGCGACTGGTGGCGGCAGCCACCACCTCACGGTGGTGGTTATGGGTTTTCTTTATTATACTATTCACTAATTACAATTTACAATGGTTTAACCCAAAATAAATACACACACAAATAGATAAACACACCCACACAGCCACCCTTGTGGTGGCCGACGGTGGTAGATCGTGGCACCCACCACCTCATGGTGGTGGTGGCGGGTTTTCTAAGGATTCTGATCAAGCAACACCCAAGGAAAACAACTTCAGCTAAAATAAGTGCACCTATAACTCCATTACACACCTACAAACACCACTCGCAGTGGCTGGTGGTGGTAGAAGGAGGTTGGATATCGGTAGCCACCATGGTTGGTTGCCATTATGGCCCTCTTGTTCTCTGGCCAACATCGCACGACAACCACTGAAACATAGACACATACACGAGCTGGAACACGCACCTCAACAGCCACTGAAACATAGACACATACACGAGCTGGGTTCAAGTCCCGTATCCATCCAAACTTCCTACAACTTGACACAACTAGTCCCTCCTTACCAGATCTTTATCAGTATAAATCCCAAACCATACACTTTAGCCCTTGCCTTCTTAAAATCTTTTCAATTTTAATCCTATATTTACCATTCAGCCCTTTTCTTTATGATTTTATTTCAATTTAAATCTAGAATTTTACCTAACCACCCACAACCTCCAAGGTTCTTTACAAACTAATCCGAAATTACATTTTAACCCCCGAACACTCAATTATGAATTTTTAACCCCCAAAACATCACCTTGCTAAATTATTCCGCATTTAGGGCCACAATTCTTTTAATAACTTCATCTATTTATTTATTTAATAAACAAGATGTTACAACTTGGTTGTGCTATTTGGAACTTAGATTATTATTTATAGTGATTAATTGTATGATTCATAGTTGTACATAATTAGGATTTTATAGCATTAGAATGCATGATTTGTCCTTATGTCTTGTTCCTTGTTTGGTTGTGGGCTTATGGTAGAATCATTTAGTTGACTGTCTATTGAATCATCTATTATGTAGGACTTGCATACACGAGGCGAACAACAATAATAGTGGAGGTTTCTTGCGGCAAGGAAACTTGGCTATGAGAATCTTAGAATGAGAAACTTGGAATTTAGCTAATGACTCTTTGGAGTGTGTGTTAGTGCACCTTGAGGTAGTAGAGTTTAGTGACTTAGAATTTTTGGGATTATTCTTTGGACAAATACGTATAGATGTGGAAGATATTATGGGCCCGTACTATTGAAAGCATAAGATCCGTACGAGTGTGAAGAAAAGTCGCATAATTCTAAGTTGGTATCCGAGTAAATAGTGTGTTAGTTTAGGGATCCGATTTATGAAATGTCTTTTGTATATTTTAAGTATGGTAATTACCAGAGATTCGGGTTCGGGCACTAGTGGCCACAAGGGACCATGATTGAGTGATGATGAGATCCAGGATTTGGTTTCCACTTAGGTGGCCTCAACAACCAGAGAGGCGATTCGAGAGCTTTTTGAGTCTATCTAGTTCACGTTGATTGATATGTTCGACAAGTGCTACGCTGTTGTAACCAATAATGCCGTTGTCTAGCCACTACAGTTGTTGCTACTATAGTACCTTATAAGGGGGGGGGGGGAGGGTGGTAGATCAATGTAGTATCAGGATTTCGGTAACACGAAGCACCACAGAGTTTGAAGAGGTCAAGGACCTAATTGTTTCTATGTGGTGGATCTATGACGTGGAGAGATTTTTCTATACATGTTCTTGTTCGGAGAACATGAAGGTCGGATTTGCATTAAACCGAGCAAAGGATTGATGAAAGTTTGAGACTCAGACCTTTTCCTATAGCCTAACCTGCTCATTGATAAAAAAATTTCAAGTTAGTTATTGTGTATAAAAGCCAAAAGAGCTAGAAGTTTTTAATCATTTATAAGACTTTCGTGCTGTAATAACTTAAATTGTGTTTTTGATATCTTTTGAGACACACTTCCATGTTTTAATTAATTAAACCTAATTGAATTTTGGAACTTATATTTTTGGGACAAATTTCTGCACATTAAACTCTAAAATTTCTTTTAAAAATGTTTATGTTAAATTCTATTTCAAAAAACCCATGCCACGTGTGTTTAAAAAGTTAAAATAAAAGATAATAACTTCTAAAAATAATAATCTCATTTGGAGATGAAATTATGGCCTTGCAAAGTTAGGCAATTAATAGAAATCAAGTATGATGGAAATTTTATAAACTTTCCAAAGGGTCGTGTTTGAGATTGAATAGCTTGTGATGTAGAATATATGTTAAGATACTTTCTAAACGAAAGTTATGAATTTTGCAACAAATAAACCATTGAAAAAGGATTCAAGTCGATTGGAGTTAAAGTAAGGAAGTTATTAGCATTTGAAAATGACATGTCAATTTGTATAATTTACAAAGTAGTGTGACCCTTCATGTTTACGGCTCGGTAACTTAAAATAATGAGTTTAAATATAGAAACTTTGTTCATGAAAGTTGTAGTACATATGTCAAATAAAAAAAATGCCAATTTGAATCAGCCCAAATAGAGTTATAACAAAGAAGATGGAGCTTCACAATATGGGAGTTCAAGCTACTCAATCAGGGTGACTTCAATCCAAAAAGCCTTATTGATCGTTGAAACAAATAGAAGACAACATTTTAGGAAAATGCACTCACACGATCCGTATGAGATTCCATGCGACCAGTGTGAAAATATGCTGAAAAGTGTTATATATTAACTGAAAAGTGTTATATATTACAATTTTTTAGCAGAGAGAACTTCCATTTGGACTATAACTCTTCCAAATGTGTCTGTGACATGAGGTGCAAAACTGGTGTTTTTTAATATTAAATCGAGTGAAAGTAAGTGGAAATAAAAGGATATTAACAAGAATCAAGATCATAAAGGTTAGATTTAAAAGGTATACATCGTTAATCTTTTAACTAAATGTTGTCAACGATGGAAATTGCTATTTTACTGAAGTTGGTATGTGATGGATTGAGCTTGCATGTAACTATTTAGTGTTAGTAATGAATGAATAAACGATTTAACATGGTCACAGATGTAACTATATGTGTTAAGAATGTAATATTTACATATGAATAAATTTAACAAGAATGTATGAAACTAGAAATAAGTGGAATAACTAAATAGTTGGTAACTAATGAACATTGTTACATCAATGTTAAAGAACATGATATTTGTGATACAACTTCATCATGTATTAATGTGGATGGTTGATTAATGAAAGTCAAACAAGTAAGTTGTGCTATAATCGAGCAATTTACAACATAATTATCAAATTGTATGGAATAGAATGTACAAGTAAGTTGTGCTATAATCGAGCAATTTGCAACATAATTATCAAATTGTATGGAATAGAATGTTAGGACTTATAATGGGGTGATATTGCTAAATAAAAATATGTTTTATATATGAAGCATACATGAAGAAGAAAGAGTGACCTTGAAGTGGCTTAGACATCAATATTACTAATGAAGCAAACACTAGAGCCTTTGGCCTTAAATTATTAATAATTTTTGTAATTAGTGTTTGCTATGTCTTTTGAGTTTGTAACATTGATTTTAAAACTATTATTTAGTTATAAATTGCAAAAAGTTAGATTATATTTACACTAGACAAAGATGTTGGATAAGGTGTCTAAGTCCATAACTATATTTGAGATGTACTTGACCCGACCCGACATGGTCCATTTGGGTTGCACTTCACCCGAACAATTTATATGGATAATCTTTTGAGAATAGTATAAGTCATGATTTATTAATATATTATAAGTTCTAATATATTAATATGAAATCATATTATTTAATTAGTATTGATCTAAAATTAATTTAGAATTAATTTAGTGATCAAAAGTGTGACTAATTAAATATGGACTATTGTACTTTTATAGTGTGGGCTAATGCTTATTTAGAATGGGCTAGACTTGCATGGTAAGTCCATGGAGCATAACCCATGGATCTCATGGAATTGAAAGGTCATGGGTATTAGGGTTTACATGGATGTAACCCTAATCCACCACACTATATAAAGGAGTCCTTGGCACTTGAAACTGCACTAGTTTTTGTGTGAGAACTAAGGGTGGCCGTTTTCTAGAAGTGTTCTACCATTCTCTCAAGTTTCCAAGGTTTGTGGTGATTTGTGACTTCCATTTGAGGCATCCACATTATTGATGCTAGGCTCTCAAACTCCAAGCAATCAACCACTACTAAAAGGTATGCAACTCTACTAGCTTATTATGTTTCAAAGTTCCCCATGCCATGCTACTTCAAAAGGAACTGCCCGAAGGGAGCGAATACCGGCAGAGTGGGACGAGTTTTGGCTATGGGCCACGAGGAAGCCGTAGTTGATCCTACGATAGTTACTAGTACGTTTCTCCTCGATAATTCATATGCATGCATACTATTCGATAGCGGAGCAAAGAGAAGCTCTGTAAGCCAGAAATTTGTTCACTTACTTAAACAAAAACCGCATGCACTAGAGGAATCATTCACTGTAGAAATGGAAAACGGGAAAACGGAAAGTACTAACTACATATACGTAGGTTGTACACTAACTGTAGATGGTCATTCTTTCCAAATAGACCTCATGCCGGTCTCAATTAAAAGTTTCGACGTCATAATCGGCATGGATTGGTTAAGTCATCGTCATGCCGACATCATGTGCTTTGAGAAAACAGTTCGTCTTAACCTCCCTAACAACGAAACTCTAGTTATTTACGGTGACAAATCTAGTACGAACCTTCGCATCATTTCATGTATCCAAGCTCAGAAGTGCTTGCGAAAGGAAAATCATGCATTCCTTGCACACATCGTAGATATGAGTCAAGAAGAAAAGGAAATTCAGAACACTCCAGAAGTACGCGACTTTCCCGAAATCTTTCCAGAAGAACTACCGGGATTACCACTGCAACGCCAAGTCGAGTTCAGAATCGACTTAGTGCCAGGGGCTACGCCAGTAGCCAAATCTCCTTATCGTCTGGCACCACCAAAGATGCAGGAACTTTCTTGTCAGCTTAACGAACTTCTCAAGAAGGGATTCATTAGGCCACGTTTCTCACCATGGGGAGCACCGATCTTGTTCGCTAAGAAGAAAGACAGATTGTTTCGTATGTGCATCGACTATAGGGAAATAAACAAGCTTACCATTAAAAATCGTTATCCTCTACCCCGCATTGATGACTTATTTGATCAACTTCAAGGAGCAAACTACTTCTCGAAGATAGATCTACGATCCGGGTATCACCAGTTACGAGTGTTAGAGGAGGATGTTCCCAAGACAGCCTTCCGAACTCGTTATGGACACTACGAGTTTGTAGTGATGCCGTTCGGATTAACCAACACACCAACTGTATTCATAGACCTGATGAATAGAGTGTGCCGTCCTTACTTGGATCAGTTCGTTATCGTCTTCATCGATGACATACTTATCTACTCCCGAAGTAAGGAGGAGCATAGTCAACACCTACGAAAAGTATTAGAAACATTACAATCGGAGAAGCTCTATGTGAAGTTCTCCAAATGCGAGTTTTGGATTCGAAGAGTCAAAATCTTGGGCCACGTCGTTAGCGAAAAGGGAATACACATGGACCCTTCCAAAATCAAGGCTATTGAGAACTAGTCAGCACCAAAGACACCTACTGAAATTCGTCAATTTCTAGGTCTCACTGGCTACTATCACAGATTCATACAGAACTTCTCTAGCATCACCAAGCCACTTACTACACTGACCCAGAAAGGCGTGGCCTTTGACTGGGAAGAGAAACAAGAAAAGGCATTCCAAACGCTAAAGCGAACCTTATGCACCACGCCAATACTATCCCTCAGAAGGAATAGAAGACTTCGTAGTCTATTCCGATGCATCTAACCAAGGGCTCGGATGTGTTCTGATGCAACGAGGTAAGGTCATTGCCTATGCCTCAAGACAGCTGAAGACATATGAGGTCAATTACACCACACATCGATGGCATACTTTCCACGTCTCGAACTTGAAAAAGTGTCTGTCCGACGAGACTCTTGTAATCCCACTCGACGAGATCGAGATCAACGAGAGCCTCAACTTCGTGGAAGAACCCGTAGAGATCATGGACCGAGAGGTCAATTAAACAAAGCAAAGCCATATCCCGATAGTGAAGGTTCGCTGGAACGCTAAGCGAGGACCTGAATTCACTTGGGAGCGCGAGGATCAAATGAAACTGAAATATACTCATCTTTTTGCTTAGTTATTTGTAACTACTTATTTGCTTAAACTCTAATTTCGGGACGAAATTCCCTCTAACGGTGGGAAAATGTGACAACCCAAAATTTCTATCTTATATCAATCCCTGCATTCAATTAACTCAAACTTTCAATTGCAAAATTTTAGCAGTTTTGGAGTCAGTTTGAATGTTCTAAAGCCTAGTACTACAAGAGATAACTGGAGAGAGGATACTCTAGGGTTAATTACACAACATTTAAGTTCCAACACTCCAAGAGTTTGGAGTTTACGGCCATAACATGGAGTTTACGGCCGTAAACTCTAGGGTAAATATGACACTTAGTCATTTTATATCATTATTTCCATTTTCAAAGCCTAGAAACTCTTTTCTCTCAAGTATCATCCAAGTTCTTCACTAGATCTTCAACTTAGTAAGTGTTTTCATCCATAATTAGTTGATAAAATTCATTATCTAGTGTTTGTGTATGATTTCATCCGTGAAATCTCTTCATTTGATAGATAATCAAGTGTTCTTCATTTCACAAAGAACACCAAGAACACATACACTAGTGTTCTTGAGCCCTAAGCACCCTTTCAAGCTTCTACACTGTAAGTACTCTTGTCTTAGCTTGTTGTATGCTTAAATCAACTATTTTACACATAGAATTCATCAAGAAATCATGATCAAAAGAGATTTTATGGCCAAGGAACCTTCTTGGGCCGTAAACTCTATAAAAGGGGCCAAGGGAGCCCTAATCACTTCTCAAGCCTTAGGATCAAGTCTAGAACACTTCTATCTTAAGCTGGGGACCTTAAACTTTGATTTGGTACAAGATACCATGAGTTTACGGCCATAAAATCATGGGTAAGTGGTACCTAGGCCGTGAACACTAGCTAGTGGTGCAAATGGTGCCACCTTTCCTTCCTAGGGCTTAGACTTGAGCATAGTGTTGGATAAGGTGTCTAAGTCCATAACTTATTTGGTATATACTTGACCCGACCGGCATGGTCCATTTGGGTTGCATCTCATCCAAACTATTTATGGATAATTTTATGAGAGTTATACACATATGTTTATTAATATATTATAAGTTATAATATATTAATATGAAGTTATGTTATTTAATTAGTCTTAGTCTTAAATTAATTATGAATTAGTTTAGAGATTAAAAGGAAGACTAATTAGATTATGGGCTATTGGTTTTATATGGTGTGGGCTAACACTCATTTGTTAATGGGCTAGGCTTTGATGGAAGTCCATGGATGATCCATGGAGCTTTTAACCCATGGATCCTTAGAAAGGAAAAGTCATGGGTTATTAGGGTTTCACCCTAACCATGTACACTATATAAGCATGCTTATGGTGCATGAAATGGAACTAGTGAACTAGTGTGTGTGTGCTTGTGTGTGGCCGAAATATACAAGTGTGTATACTCTCTCAAAGTTTTCCAAGAGTTTGTGGTGTTTTGTGATTCCATTTGAGGCATTCACACTATTGGTGCTTGGCCCTCAAACTCCTCAAGAACCAAACTCATCAAAAAGGTATGTAATCTCTTCTAACTTTTTATGTTGAAATGTTCCCCATGCCATGTTAGATAGGTTATAAACCTTGGAAAATTATTATTTTGCATGTATTTAGACAAACATAGATCCAAGGTTTATTAGGGTTGCATGCACACTTAGGAAGTGTTAGATTACTCAAAACCCAACAATGGTATCAGAGCCTAGGCTTGCTTGTTTGATACTTGATGCAAAATAGTTGAAAAAGTCAAAAAAACTTGCTGTCTGACTGATGAACTCGCCGAGTCCATGGGGGGACTCGCCGAGTCCATGTGTATCTTCAACCTACTCGCCGAGTAGGTTCATGCACTCGACGAGTAGGAGCGACAGAGTGCAGATTTTCGACTTTTGCTGCTGGAAATGGACTAGAAACATTACCCTAAACTGTTTTGGTGTTTTAAAACTTGTTTTAGTTGGTGTAATGGTTGTTCTAATCCATTTACAATAGCATATATCAAAATTCCATGATTTTTATGTGTTCATATAATTCTTGAAATTTTGATGATCATGTTCATGTTCTTATGAATTTAGAAGATGACAGGAATTATTTGCTGAATTGTTTAGAATTAATTCTTGATCATTTATGTGTTTTAATGGAGTCCATAATTTGTCCTCAAGTTATGGATATCCAAAGGTCACTTTCTTTAACACACACATTTAAACACATAAGTTACATGAAAATGAAGAGTCTTCATTTTATGAACCTTTAATTCATAAGTTATGAAATGAAAAGTTTTGGATAGTTACAAAACTTGTCCTCAAGTTTTGGAATTTGTAAAGTTTCACACACTTAAATAAACTTTAATTCCAACCCTTAGAGTTTTAATAGTTAAAATTTAACCCTTATACTATTTATAACATTAATGGTTAATTATTATATATATACATGTATAAGAATAAGTCGTTCTACCGTTAGTAGGCCTCATTCACGAAGCCGGTCTATAAGGTGGGTATAAGGTTGTTGCCTATAAAATGGTGACTTAATGGGTGTCCACTCTCACCCACCGCTCGCTTGATTGGTGGAGGGTCGTTAGCCGAACGGGTAGGACAATGACTTTAAATCCTCATTAAAAGTATAATGATTATTATAAAGTAACTAAACCTTTTTAAGTCCCAATCTTAGTTATTTTAGGAAAAATGTGAACATGGTGCTAGTCCATGGAATTCACACTTTGTACCTTACCAAGTCGTTGGTGGAGCGTGTGTGGTTAACCGGCACACCAACTTGGACTAGTAAGGATCACGAAGGGTGACTTAATGTTTGTCATGGATCAATGGAGCGTGTGTGGTTTACCGGCACATTGATTAGGTGATAATATTAAGGGTACCATGTGAATTAGCATGGTTATTCACACCTTGTTTTGTGATCCTCGGCATCCCAGTCACAAAACTTGAAGGGCACAATCGAGATTGAAACATGCCATTGAAAAGTTCAATGAATCTCAAAAGAATCTAGGAATTTCAAATCCAATTAAAACCTAATAATTCATTTTGTTTTCATGGTGGAAATTGGTGAATCGTCATTCACCTACCTTTCAAATATATTGTTACTTAGATTACGGCATCCCTCTTCTAAGTATAATATATTGTGATTGGGTCCTAGCCTTAATATTACATTTGGGTGTCTTATTAAGGATTCTATATATCTAATCTAAACTTGATTTCTTCCTTCAGATGTCTTCCAACACTAATGCTTCAGGCTCAAACCCAACTGGTTCTTTCTCTCTCATGAATCTTTGTGGGAGGGTCATCTTTGATGGTTCCAACTTCATGGATTGGATTAGGAACATCAGGATGGTTACTCGTTATGAGGACAAGGAATATGTCCTCAATAAGGAGTTAAAAGAGCTTGATGAGTCTACTGCTACTCCTAAGGAGATCGCTGAATTCAGGACACATCAAAGAGATGCTACTAAGGTGGCATGCATCATGATGGCCACGATGACAGCCGAGCTCCAAAAGTCATATGAAGATTTCTACCCTTTTGAGATGCACCAAGACCTGATGGAAAGGTACCATCAGAGTGCTCGTCAGGAGCGGTATGAAATAATCTCCTCCATAATAACTACCCGCATGAAGGACGGTGATTCCGTCATGGCTCACATGCAAAAGATGCAAAGGTATGTGGACCGTTTGCTGAAGCTGAATGTGAACATCCCTGAGGAGTTGGGAATTGACATCATTTTGCACTCCTTACCTTCTTGTTATGACCATTTTCGTATGACGTATCATATGAACAAGGAGGAAGTTACCCTCAGCAAGCTTCAAGGACTCTTGAAGACCGCGGAAACCGGTCTTAAGGGCAAGGCGGTTGTTACCTCTACTACTCCTACTCCAACATCTACCCCTGTTTTGGCTATCGGGCAAGGAAAAGGGAAAAAGAGGAAGCACCCTTCAAAGCGTACCAAGGGAAAGTCTCTTGAAGGCTCCTCATCGAAGACCAAGAGCGGTTCTGTCACTCCTTCTGCCATTCCCAAGGATGCTGAATGTTTCTATTGCCATGAAAAGGCACACTGGAAGCGAAACTGCCCTAGGTACTTGCAGGATCTAAAGGATGGGAAAGTGAAACCCACCCATGCAGGTATTTACACTATATTGTCTAATTACTCATTATATTCTAACTCTTGGATGCTTGATACAGGATGTGGTATTCACATATGTTCTGATATGCAGGGCCTAAGAAGAAGTGAGGATGTGGAGCACGGGAAGATAAACTTGATCATGGGGAATAGGAAGGCTTCACCTGTTTCCAAGATTGGAGTTTATACTTTGTTGCTTAATAATGGGTTAAAATTAGATTTGAATAAATGTGTGTACTCGTCTGAAATGGCGAGGAATATTATTTCTTTTCATGCTTTGTACAAACAAGGTTTTACCTTTTCGTTTGATAATGAATGTGGTGGTATTAATGCTTTCTTTAAAAATGTGTTTTATTTTAAAGCGTTACTTTGTGATGGTGTGTATGAAACTGTGTCGATTGTAGACAACTTAGGAAATAATGTGTTGTATATTGATTCTTCTACTAGCCTAGATAAAGCATCATTGTGGCATTGTCGTCTTGGACATGTAAACAAGAAACGCATAGGCCAACTCCAAAAGAGTGGAGTTTTGGAATCATTCGACCTTAAATCGGATGATAGTTGTGAATCTTGTCTACTTGGAAAGATGACAAAATCACCCTTCACTGGAACTTGTGAAAGAGGTGAGGGTTTGCTGGACCTAATACATACTGATGTATGTGGGCCATTCAAAACCACCACAAGGGAGGCTAATCGGTATTATGTGACTTTTATTGATGATTTTAGTAGATATGGGTATGTCTACTTAATCAAAGATAAGTCAGAAACCTTTGAAAGGTTTAAGGAATTCAAACAGGAAGTAGAAAATCAATTGGGCAGGAACATTAAGATGCTTCGATCCGATCGAGGTGGTGAGTATCTTAGTACCGAGTTCCTTGACTATCTTAAGGAGTGTGGGATTGTCTCACAATTGACTCCTCCTAGGACACCACAGCTGAATGGTGTAGCTGAGAGGCGTAATCGAACCTTGTTGGACATGGTTCACTCTATGATGAGTCGAGTTTTGCTACCAATCTCTTTTTGGGGGTATGCCTTAGAGACTGCCGCCCATATCCTTAATCTAGTCCCTACAAAGAAGGTTACCAAAACACCTCATGAGATGTGGATTGGGAAGGTTCCCAATTTGAACCACATCAGGATTTGGGGTTGCGAGGCTTTCGTGAGGCGTGAGACTCATGATAAGCTCGAACCCCGAAGTGAAAGGTGTATTTTCATCGGCTACCCACAGAAATCCTTCGGTTACCTCTTCTACAAACCCAGTGAGAATGTGGTCTTTGTAGCAAGAAGAGGGGTCTTTCGTTTTATAAACTGACATCAAGTCATGATTATTTATTGTTTCAAACCCTTTAAATGTATTACAAAACCTCTTTTCAACTTATGTATTGTTAAAAACCATATCTATACACTTATGTAGTAAGTATATATATATATATATATATATATATATATATATATATATGTATGTATGTATGTGTTGATAAGATAGCTGTGACTTCAGTTCCAACACTTTTGTGTATCAAAAGTGTATAAACATACATGGACATTACAAACTGCATTACTAATAAACTACAATATGTATAGTTTAGGAGATACTACTTGCTATTCATAGTACAAAGGGAACATACAAGAGTCAGTTTATTCATGAGTCTATGCAGAGATACTATTACATACTATATGAAGAGATACTATTACATACTGTATGAAGAGTTACTACATACTATATGAAGAGATACTATTACATACTATATGAAGAGATACTAATACATACTATATGAAGAGATACTATTACATACTATATGAAGTAATACTTCTACATACTATACGGGAGTTACCATTCTACACCCGACTGTTAGCTACAGTGGGAAACTGCACATCGATGGATGTCTACGGTTGTTCGGTTCGGTAAGTTGCCACGCCATGTTTATCCTAGTACAAAAGGACACGATTTCAATGATAATATAATTTTCCCTTTTACTTTTATCTTGTGATACATTCACATAAACGATGAGGTAGACTATATATTGATAATAATAGTTGTACACGGGGAAAAACCTTCATTCATATGGAGAAGCAAATCTCCAAAACCGTCTGGTCTTGGTAGAAGACTACATTTTATACTAGTAGGAAATATGAGATTTTCTAGGGTTTTCATACTTATACGAACTTTTCATCAAACATTTACAAGTCTTTTCTGTACAGTTTTACAAATCAAAGACACTAAAATACATATGAACTCACCAGCTTAAATGTTGATCTACGCTTTCAAAATAACTTGTATTCTCAGGTCCTCAGTAGACAGGTACTGGTGACAGGTTTTGAGTAGACGGAGCACAGGCAAGACTCGTCTTTTTATTTTGATCATTCATTTTTGGTGTCTATTACATTACAAAGAACACACATGTATTAAAACTTTAGTATTAATGCAATGGATGATGTTGTTGCTTGTATACTACCTTGCGTTGTTATGATACTTTACATGACGTCCTCCGCCCCAGAACGTTTATGCTGTTCTTGGTTTTGGGGTGTGACAGATACTAAGTTAAGGTCGTTAATATATCTTAACGAAGATAGAAAAGTTTTTCTAAAAAGAAAAAGGATTCTTAAAATAAAATGATAAAGCAGAAAACTATAAAAATTTGTGAACCTACCAACATTATCTTGATATTTTCAAAATACATGTATTCTCAGGGAGATGAGTGTGGATGATAGTCATGTAAAGGAGGATATTGTTAAGGAAGCTTGCTAGAGTTTATTTATGTTTGTTGTCATTTCTATTTATGTTTAGGATGTGTGCTTGATCTTTCAACAATGTAACCCCAAATAAATTATGATAAAAAAAAGTATCGTTTGTGTTGTATTTTTGTGTAATGTTCAATATATCTGTGTGCCTCGATCCCTATGTCGCACAACCCGCTGTTTTCGCCGCCGGCCGAGGGTGTGACATGTACAAAGAATTTCATGTTTAGAGAATAACATTGCATAATACATAATTAACTTTGAGTCATTACTATATAAATTAAGTGAGGCACAATTAACAATGGAATACAATGGAAAAAATGTGGCATGTAAAGGAATAGTATGGATACATTACTTGACTTGTATTATTTCTACATGGAAACACACACATAAGGAAATATTTATGCTGCAAACACCCAAACATTAGACACACTATATTAATGATGGGCATGTAACCCTCTATGTAGAAGTTTCATTGTGACAATTTTGCTTAGCACATGGACAAAAGGAAGGATAGTAAAACTTGATTAAATGGTCGGATGGAAAGAAAGACGATAGCAAGATTACTTGACAAAGGAAGAAGCACAAGTAAAATTTATAGAAAAATTCGTATAAATTTAACAATAAAGTGTATGAATATACAAGACCAAAATGTTTTTGGTATACATGGATAGAAAGGTGTCGATATCTACTTTCAAACGGCAGTTTAGGTGTATAGTTTTGAATTTTGTAGATAGAGACGTTACAGTTTTCCCATAGACTGTCATGGTGGAAACATTCTATCATTTTTGGATATTTGAACATTATTGGATGACACACGATTGACTAAAGAAGAAGGAAGGGATTTATTTCTACACAAAAGAAGGTCCCCCATGATACTTTAAGACTCGAGAATAAAACCTCTAAATCAGTGGATGCAATGGGGGCAAGTCGATGGTCGGAGTTAAGGGCGTGGCTAGAAACAAATTGACAAGAAAACAAAGACTATGATCCGATGGAATATTCTGGTCTAGTATTATATTTTAAGGAACTTAATGGCTTTATAACAACAAGAACATACATCTTGTATGATGGTAGTTCTAAAGGAAAATGTCCTTGTGAAATCGAAACATAATTGGAAAAATAAATGAATGTGCATTACCTTAATGTAATAGATTAATGGATAAAATTCCTATGGAGGAGATAAAATTAATATTAATCACTCATATGTATTTCATAAGCGTGGGAAGATAAAATTAGTACAAAATAAGGGTACTCAAGGGAAAATTGTAAGTTCAAGAAAATACATCCTTAATGTACTAAATTGATGAGATAACAACTTAGTAGGGAGGAAAATTTGAAATCCTTACTTGAAAGTTCTATACCTTAAATATAAGTTAAGATAACCCTATATAACGGAATGATAAATCCATTAGTAGGATTATAGTGCAAGGTTTGATGGCATGTCGATATTAGAAACATTATTTACATTTCTTATAATCCTTATAGGGAAAGTCAATTAAATATTGAAAGGAAAGGAAATCACGAAGTATAGAGTAACAGGAAGAATACAAATAAAATAATGGAAAAGAAGCTATGACCTAAGAAACAATGTAGAATAAACTAAGATCATCTGTTAGTTAGAGAATGGACGTAATCAACCATGAATACATGAAACAGGACCTAGGGAAATAATTTTCTTTTTATTAACTTGAATATAATAGGAAGAAAGTAAAGGAAAAGAAATGGGTAAGAAATCTTGTTGATTAAAGGGAAAATTGACATACAAAGGAAAGGACTTAAAGCAAGATATCATCAAGAACTTAAATTTGAAGTTGAGTTAAGTTAAGTTTACGTGAATATTTCTTCATCCTACCTTTACATAAGTAATTCTAAGGTTGGAATCCTTTTAAGGGGTAAATATATGTAACGTTCCAAATTTTTTAATTTATAATGTTATTAGATTTCAATATAATAGATGGATCGTGGCTATGCTAATCGAAAGACCAACATGCTTGTGATATGTAAAAAAGGGGTTGGGGGGATTAATATTGTTGTCATATATAATATAATGAATAAAGTTAATTTTGATTATGTTCTAGAAAGTTAATTTATAACTGATAAATAATCTTGTGTGTTTAACGATAAAATTTATCAGCGATGAATAAAAGTGGAAAACTATGTGTTAATACTTGCTTAAAGTGGGGAAAAATATGAAAATGAAATGGATAAAGTGGATTCTCCCTAATGGTGAAATGAAATGGTGTAAATAGGTATTATATGTTGGATTACAGTTAAATTTGTGTTGAGACATGTTTTAATTATTATTAGAAACTTAAAAGTGAAAAAAGTTTAAAACTTAGGATCTTATTCCAAGAAATAGCAAAGTAGCTTGTTATATTTGGAATAAAGGCTATAGTAGAATGCTATTATATGAAAATATGTGATAGATTATGGAAGGTGTTGAAGAGACTCAAGAAATTAATAGACAGTCCTGAAAAAACATCAGATAATGTTGCATAGGAGTGATTATACAAGTGGAAAAGGTGACAGAAACAAAAATACTAGAGTCACATTCTTAAATCTGGCTTATAAGGAAACATTTGTATGTCATTAGGAAAGTTAGGTTTTTACACATGGAATCCATGATCCTATGATATTAGTGAAAGTTGATATAAAACGGAAGCATTTATAAATGGAATCAACTCATTTGGAGCTAAAAAAAGATCTTAAAACCTTGCAACGCTAGGCAATTAATATAAATAAGAGCTGATGGACATGGTATAATCTTTCTATGGGGCCATGTTTGAGATTCAATAGCTCAATATGTACAACTTATGTGAAGAAATTTTCTAAATGGAAGTTGTAGATTTTGCAACAAATAATCCATAGAAGATAGATTGAGGTCTATTGGAGTCAAAATTGGGTAGTTATTAGCATTTGAAAATGTAATATCAACTTATGAAATTTACAAAGTGGCGTGACCTTTCATGTTTCAGCTCGATAACTCAAACTATGGAGTTCAAATTCATAAATTTCCTTTATGAAATTTGTAGTAAACATGACAAAGAAAAAAATGATAATGTGAATTAGACCAAATACAGTTATAATGAACAAGTTATGAGCTTCACAATATGGGAGTAAATCTACGCGATCCATGTGACTTTAATCCAAAAAGACTTGGTAGTCATGTCGAATAAACAACAAACAACATTTCAGGAAAACTCATTCAAGCGACTTGCACGAGAGTCCATGCGATTCGTGTAATAATGTGCTAAAAAGTGTTGTAATTATGGATTTTAGCATAGAGTACCACCATTTGGACCATAACTCTTCCAAACATGTATATGTGAGACCCAAAGTGCAAAATCGGTATGTATAAACACGTAGTTAAGTGAAGGTAAATAGAAATAAAAGGATGTTAATAAGAATCAAGAGCTTTAAGGTTGTATTAAAAGGTATACATCCTTATTCTTTCAATTAGTTGCTGACAATGATGGAAGTTTCTATATGCATGATGTTTGTATTGTTGGATTTTTTTCAAAATCGTTTTTCCCAAAAATGCTAAAAATGGCGACGAAAGCTTTAAAATTGGAATAAACTTAAAACCATTTTAACCTACCAAGGATAATTTTGCAATCAAGGAAAGATTAAATCAATCACATAAGGGAAAATATTACAAACTTTGACGACTTTGATTCTCATGGGAGATTGGAAGTTGATTAAGATGACATGAAGCTCCAACAAAGAAGTTCTCTATAATGTATCCACCAAGCAAGGATCAACCACTAAGACGTGCTAGTCTTCATTTGTATTAGGTTGTTCTTAATCGTTAAGACATATACCAAATAATTCTTATGGAGAAACAACTTATAAGTGCTCAAAATCTACATTACACATTGCAAGAGAGGAGAGGAGAGATGGAGAGCATGCTCTATGCTTTTGGTAGCCCCAAAAGGATAAGAAGTGATAAAAGAACCAATAATTTACAGTAGTAATGAACTCTTTATATACATACACATACGTACTAAGTCAATCTAGCATTAAAAGAAAGTATATTCCTCTTATGACATATATGGAGTGCAAGATGAAAGACAACAAGAAATCTCTTACTTGCTTCCTCTACCTACAGTTTTGACATGAAAGTCATATATAGATTTGTCTTCCATTCCATTCTTCCAACTATATAGTTACAAGTCTAAACTCGATATTTACTCAAAATTCCCTTTTAATTTGTACACAACAAGTATATTCATACCTTATGAATATTACTAATTTTGTTATATTTTATTATTATTTCATAGAAATAATAATTTCCCAATTAGTTGTTAAATATTATATTTACTAATAATCAAATTACATTAATATATAATCGAATAGTAGTAACTTGGTATAAGGTCTGGCCCTATATGATCATATGTCATTAGTAAATATCATTTTATAATGACTCTTGGGTATAAACATCTTTCAATCTCGCACTTGCACAAGAGTCATCAGAGATTAATATAGATAGTGGTGAACATCTAGAAACATTTCACTCCCCTAATAGTACATGACAAAAAATGCCATTCATTTGCATCCAATTCCTAAAAACTCAAAGCTAGAATTGATGTATATGGTAAGTTTATCCATTATCCCTTTATTACAGATGTTGTGTTGAACATAAGACTTGGATATCCATCAATCTTATTTGGTGTTCAACTTTGAGTAATGTGCATTATATGTATAGCTCTCAACATATAAGACGAACAAATAATATCTTGACTTTATAAGTCTCTTACACAGTTCATACTACACATGATAGTGACCTTTATAACTAGCTGTTTAAGGATCTACATTTGATCACATCAAAGTATAACACTCCCTACACTTTAGTCCCACTATGTATCTCAGGTATTAAGGATACAAAGTTAATGCCTTTTATCAAGCATCACTCAATATAATGATCCATGACGTGATCTTGATGCAAGTCAGTTTAATACTATTTCTTTGACAAGTATCTATGAATCTTGGTTACTACCACCTTCCTACTTTCATCTTATGAGAGTCAAATAATACAATTCATATTAGTCTTACACTCTTACTTTATAATTGCTTCCATAATTATAACTGATTATGAACTTTTAGTGTAATTAAATTGTGCATGGATTAAAGATGTTAACATAGAACACAACAAATATTATTATAAGGATCGTATCCCAATATATCAAAATAATACAAGTTTTGTTGTTATAATGTTCCAATATCCAAATACTAAATCCAAATCAAATTCCATTTCTAGAATAGTAAAGTGTTACAGTTGAAGTGTGACCTTTCATACTTAACTTGAAGGAAAGACTTTATTAATGAGTCTTGACTAAATTTAATTTGCATGAATCTACGAATACGATCATCTCCATATTTAACTTTATTTTAAGTAAAGTTAAGTATCTTAGAGAATATGATTGGTGTTCTGATATGAATTAGAGTTTCTTAGCTTGATTTAGTATACTCTTGAACTCAAAAAAGATTTTTAGATATTCTTATTTTAAATATTCTAAAGTACTGTCATAGTAGACTGTAGCTTCAACTTAATTCTTCAATAAAATCATCCATCCAATTATATTTGATTGAAACTTCTAAAGTACCAGTGTATTCTTATTTTGTAGTAGCCTGTGCTATTTTGTGTTGCTTGAACCTCATTGCAACAAAACTTACTATTCATTCCATAATGTATTCATAATCCAATTATAATTCATATATATATATATATATATATATATGTGTGTGTGTGTGTGTGTGTGTGTGTGTGTGTTTGTGTATGTGTGTTTGAAGTTAGCATCTTGCGTAGTTATTTACATAAACATCTTCTTCTAAACTAAGTAACTCATATATATTCTCTTAGTTCTTCTTAAGTACTCTTAGAATGTCCATATTTTCAATTAATGAATTTACATGTATCTAATTGGTATTTTATGATATGTTCATATCATGATAATATACCTAGTCTTGTGCATAATATGGCGTAAATGATAAATTCGTTTGTCAAAGCAAATAAAATGTAAATCATTTTATCTAGCTCAAACCTATATGCTAGGTCCTTTTGAGGCAGACTCAAAATAGTTCCATGTGGCAATGCCAAGAGTCCTTCAAATGAATCATGTGTCTTGATCTCTTTGAAGATATTATAAACATATGCATAAAGATTTTAAAACTTTAACATTTAACTTATCTATCTCCATAGATTTTACATTCCAAGAATGTATCTTGTTTTTCCTAACTCATTTCATCTTAGAAGTGCTTTCTGAGTCAAAAAAAGAGCCTCGCATAGTCAGAATGTTATCTATTATGATTAAGTACGTCTTTCATACAAGATTAGGAATATCACTATTGCCCCACTAGTTCTTTGTAAACACATATGTTATTTTCATTTTGATATAAAAACATACCTTCTGCTTTCGTATTAAAATGATGAATGCAATCTTGAGATGTTGCTTGATATCTACAAATGGATATTCAGGCTTACACATTTTGTTATGATAACTTAGATTAAGAAAATCTCCAGGCTAAGTTATATAAACATCTTCAAGTAGGTGTCTATTAAGAAGCGCGATTTTTCTTGAAATCTATTTGCCATATCTCATAATCAAAATATGTTATTATAATTAATATCCTTGGTGATCTAATCATAGATACTTGAGATAAGTTTTGATCATAGTTATTTAAATGAGCGTGATTAAAGCCTTTAACAACAATTCTTGCTAAATATGTATAGATCTTTGTGTATGTATTCTTTCTAAAAGAACTACTTATTTCTTCCAACCTTGATATTGGGAGGAAGATTAATCAAGCCCATACTTGATTATTATACATGGATTACATCTTAGTGTTCATGATTATAAGTCATTTATTAGGTTCAATATCTTATATAGCATTCTGGTAGTTGATGGATTTACCAGAAACTATCAAGAATAACTCATCAATGAGAGATTCCATATTTCTCATGTTATATATGATTTTACCATTTATGAGAACAATTTTTGTTTATCAATAGCTGTTATTCATGTTCAATAGTTGCTTGTTGAAAACTTCAACAAAGGTTTCACAATTATCTTTTAACATGTAAAAAATAATTACAACGACTATAGTTGTTGAATGAAGTTGATTAAATATCTTGAACTAAATCTAGACATTTATTAGAAAGCAAGTCATACATCATATTATATAGTTCCTTAATAATTATTTTCTTTATAGTTTAGTTACAATATCATAATGAATCTTCTATATATAAATAAGATTTACATATGTCAAATAAACTACATTATTTGCCTTCAAAAAATCCATTTCCGAAGTTGGAATATGCGTATATTATTTATATAATAAAGATAACAATGTCATAGATATATTTAATTCAATAAAAGTTTTAAGTCAAAAGTGTTTGCATGTAGAACTTGTTATTTAGAAAACATCTATATTTACTTTATAGTTCTATTCAGAGATCTAGTTTTCAAAAATAGAATTTTAATCATTACAGAATATGAAGGTGACCATTATGAAAAGTGACAAGTAAATAATCAATCATTTAATAAAGTAACTGAAACATATATTTAGACATGCTAAATTAATACATATATTATCCAACACAAACATTGTTTTACAATACAAGTACTTTATTTTCTAAGCATCCTCCTTAATAAATCAATGTTTTTTTGCCACATGTCGTCTTCTCTTTCGTTTGGACACATGACATTTTCTAGAATTTTTGAATTTTCTATTTTCCACTTGTCATTTTATTGTATTTTTCATTTTATTAAATTAAAATTTCAAATTTAATATGTTAGGTAATATATATGTAAGGTATTTATTAGAAAAGATTTATATATGTAATGTATTCAATGTATTAAAGCCTCATTAATTTTAATAATTTAATTTTTTTTCTCATTTTTCTTATAAATTCAAACTTCTCAAATTGTTAAAATTTCATATTAATTTTTTTTAAATAAACCCATGTAATACATGGGTCTCACACCTAGTAAATAATATACTTAACTCAAAGATTGAAGTTCCAACTTGCTTGTGCTCAACTGGTTACTCTTCTTAAAATATCTACACACCATTTACAAATATTAGTTTAACATTATGTACCAAGTACTTGATTGTTATATGATAATTATAAGTTCAATCTAGTAGATACATGAAGTAGTAGAATCTATAGACTTTCTTTTTATATAAGAGGGAGAGTTCCTCTTCCAGTGTCTGTTTCTCCACATAAAAAACAAGATCCTTCTCTGTGGGCCTTCTTGGATTTTTTTTGGATTAAAGGTGTCATTTCCATGAACTAATGGCCTCTTAGAGAAAACGTCATGACTCTCTTCAACCTTGCATTCTTCTTGTGTTTGAACTGGCTTAAACCAAATAATGTTGTATCTTAGGAATATCTGCTTCACCTGACGAAAATATGAAATGTTTCTAAGGTTTCCAGTTCCTTGCAAAGGCCAGGAATAACTATACCTAATATGATTTCTGAAACATCTTCAACATGAATGCTTCCACCAAGCATTAGGTTTAGTTCTATTGGTAAGTGCAGGTTGTTTAGGAATAGAGCCTTTAAGAATGTATATGATCTCGTTCGAGATTCTCTTTCAAGATACAAAGCCATTCATAGAAATTGTATCCATCGAATGTTATTTTTTCATGTAGATCAGCAAGTGAAAGATGATGCATGGTAATGAGATTGGATTTTGTTTTTCATCTACACAATTTTAATAAATTTCATTTAGTATTTTCGATATTTAAGTCTTCAATATTAATACCCTTAAGTTTCCAAAAACATTAATTATCAAAGTCTAGGATCCAAGAAGCACAACAAATAAATGGTTAGGTATCCATTATCTCATTCATTGAATCCAACAAGGTGGATATTGAGTATTAGTTACATTCTACTATATAATTCATAACATTATGGGATCTTTAATAACAAAGTTTAATAGACATGTTTGCTCCCATCTATGCCTCAAATCTCTATTGCTTAGGTGACCTTTATCATAACATATTTTCGATCAAATCATCCAGTTTGAAGAACTTGTGTAATCAGCCTATAATTAGGTTATAGAAGTCGTGAATACACCTCGTCCACCAAAAAATAACATTAGCAGTTAGGTGACCTTTATCCCGCAAACGCATACAAGTGATGTGTGAGTGCTATTCAAATAAGATTGTATACATTTGAGTTTAATAAGAGGTCTTTGATGATTTTATAATTCTAGTTTAAAAAACATTTGATATTCTGGTTATTGCATGCATCAAATAAGATATGGTATACTTTTATTTAAAATCACATTTTAACAATGTTCTTTTATAAAAACCCAAATTTTATATAATTGAGGCCATCAAATTTTAAATTTAATATCTAGTATTAAGGTTGGACGTTTGAGCGCTAAATGCAATTTAATATCTAGTATTAAGGTTGGACGTTTAAGCGATCAAATTTTCAAAATTTACATAATTTTAAATGCAATTTTCTGCAAATGCAAAATTTTATCTCTTTAAAAAATGCAGATTTTACTCTTAATATTTGTTTAATTCCAATCTCTAAGACAAACCAATGCTTCAATAGTATTTTCCTTCAATGAACTACAATAGGCATCAAGAACTCTTCCTCCAATGCTGAAAACAGATTCGGAAGCAACATTAGATATTGGGATGGCCAAAATATCTCTATCCATTTGAGAAACAATGGAATACCGTCCTTGAAGATGTTTCTAATACTCCAACACATTCAAATCACCCGTACGAGGTCATTTTGGCTCTTCAAGGTAAGATTACAGCTCAGATTTACCACCAGTAGTAAATTCACAACTAAAGAAATCATCAAAATTCTAACAAAAAATATAGAAGTTAGGAAAATACAAAAAAATCATAAAATAAGATAGGAGCAAATTATTACCGTCAATTATATGTCTTACTTACCATTGGCAACACCAGAATGAGATGAGCTTTCATTTGTCTTGGTTGTAGCACTAACACCCGTATACTCATCAAACAAGGAAAATAATTTTTTCTTAAATAAATCCAACTCTACATCAGAAGATGAATCATATATCTTTTTGAAATCCCATTCAATAAAATGAAACTTGTAACGGGGATCAAAACAATGGCAGTGCCCATAATAGTACTAAACTCACACCAATACTTGTCAAACTTCAAATGCATATTTTTAGCCATGTTCTTTATAAAAGTATCACCATTTTCCTTCTCTTCTTGCAAAAGCAATCTTATCTTTAAAACATTAGGAAAATAAAGATTTGATGATGGATACTTAGAACCCGAAAAAGCTAAAGTCACATCGTGGAAAACTTGCAAAAAGTTGCAAACTTTTTCAATCCTAGTCCACTCTTCGAAGCTTGGGCAATGTATATAGTTTGCATTGGTATTTGCTAAATGTATAATTTTTTTTTTGTGATATAATGCACTATCTAATGTTTGATACGTAGAATTCCAACAAGTTGGAACATCTTGCCTTAGCCCTCTTGTTGACTCAAGGCCAACATAATGGACATAACACAAAAATGATTTTTTCCGAGCTTGAGAACCTTTGCAATACTTAACAATATCTCTCACCTTTACGACATCTCCATCTAATTCTTTTAAGCCATCTTGTACAATCAAGTTAAGGATGTGAGCACAACAACGAACATGAAAATAATCACCACCAGACATCAGATTCAAACCAAACTTCAGTGCATTAGCTATAGAATCATTTGTAGAGGCATTATCTAAGGTTATGGAAACTATTTTCTTATCAATTCCCCACTGTTTTAACAAGCCACAAACTCTTTCAGCTAAGGAAGCACCATTATGGGGAGGGGGCATAGAAGTAAAAGCTAAAATTCGTTTTTGCAAGCATCAATTATGATCAACAAAGTGAGCAGTCAATGAAATATACCCATCAGTTATCATAGAAGTCCAGCAATCAGATGTTAATGCTATTCTACCAGGAACAAGTTGCAACAAATCACAAAGCTTTGATTTCTCAATTGAATACATGTTGAATATTGGTTTTTTATGGTATTTCTGCAAAATGTTTTAACTTTTGGATATAAGTAAGCAAAACATTTCCTAATACCTTCATATTCTACAAATTGAAAGGGAAGATTATGTCTAGCAATAGCAACAACAACCAACTCACGAAATTCATCAGCTTTAAAAGTAGGAGATCTAGTACCCAAAGACCCTTTCAAATTAGATTGTATAAGAAGTTGTCGAACATCTTCATAACTTTTGTGTTTCAAATCACAAGCCATTTTATGCCTAAGTAGATTCCCTGTCTCGTGACTACTTTCAACTATATACATAGTCCCACATTTCTTGCATTTGCACAACATATTTCCCTTACTATCTGACTCTTTAAGTATTTTAAAGGCTTTCCAAACACGAGAAGTAAGCTTACGTTTTTGTTTGACAGGTTACCAGACAAATTCGGTTTATGCATATTCTGATTAGAAATTGGTGGTATACTACCAACCTCCTCTTCTATCTCATCTCCAATTTCGTCATTAGAGAAATCAATTTCATCACCATACAAGTTGATTGGTTCATCAATGGTTAACTTAACTGCAACAAAAAAAAAACAGAACGCATAAGAATAAAACCCAAGAATGATGTAAACAAGGAACGATTGCTATGTGGGATGAAGTAAACCGGTAGTTGCTGTGACTCACAAGGAACGATTGAAGGAACGACGTAAAAGGCAAAGAAAGACGAGAATCGAGAGCGTTTTCATGGAGTGTGGAGTGTGTTGTGTGGCCACTGGTGTACGGCTAGAAGGAAATAAATTAGGTCATCAGCTAATTAGGTCAAAAAAATCTCTTTTATTAGCCAAATACCCTTTGAATACAATTACAGCACAATATGTTTCTTTAGCCCAATACAATATATATATATATATATATATATATATATATATATATATATATATATATGTGTGTGTGTGTGTGTGTGTGTGTTATTTTCATGTCGTTTTCGAGTTGAAAATTTTAACCCTAACCTTACCCATTTAATATTCGTGTCGTGTCGTTTCAACCCATTTAATTAAACGTGTCAAAATCTCTAACCCAAACCCATTTATTTCGTTGTCAATTTTTGCCACTTCTACAAAAAATAAATAAAACAACACTTTGGTTATATACATCATACACACATATATAAAAAAATAAATAAAATAACACTTTGTTTTTCTTAGACAACTTTGGTAATAAAAATGCATGTAAAATTTTGTCAATAAAAAATAACAATTATAAAGTTGTCAAAGAAAATATACATGATTTTTTTTTACAAAAAGAAAACGATTCATGTTTTCCAAAAACATATATCATACCAAATATTTGATAATCTAACCAAACTTGAAAAAATGGTTCTGATACAAATTATTGAGTTTTATTCAAAATCATTTTCACAAAAATGCTAAAACGGCAAAAAAGTTTTAAAATTGGAATAAACTTAAAACTATTTTAACCCATTAGTTATCATTTTGAAATCATGGAAATACTAAATTAATCATAGAAGGGAAAAATTACAACATTTGAAGATTTTCATTCTCATGGGAGATTGGAAGTTGATGAATATGGCATGAAGTTTCAAAGAGGAAGCTCTCTACAATATATCCACTAAGTAAGGATTAACCACTAAAACATGTTAGTCTTCACTTGTATTAAGTTGTTCTTAATACTTAAGGCATATACCAAATAAGTATTAAGGAAAAACAACTTATATGGGCTCAAACTATATTCTACACATTGCAAAAAAGGAGAGGGGAGATGGAGAGCATGCTCTCGGCTTTTGGCAACCCCAAAAAGAGAAGAAGCAGTGATAAAAGAACCAACCATTTACACTAGTAATGGACTCTTTATATACATACACATATGTACTAAGTCAAAACTAGCATTAAAAGAAAGTATGGTCCTGTTATGCTACCGGAAGCACATGACTCACGCTTGGACCTGGGAAAGTCACAAGGTTACCAAGAAGCTAGTAACTGATTTCGTTTTATTCGAGTATGTCATTACCATTGTTTCGGTAATGACTAAGAAGATGATTGTTATTCTAACCCTAGTGTTATATCAAATTAAGTCTGACTAAGACAAGTATGTTAAATGGTTAAGAGAACCAAGTGCGATGTAGCATCTAACTTAAGCTAGAAGCTTGAAGTGAAAGACAATCAAAGCGATCAGTAGAGGTATCACGATAGTTTCTTGTAGCTAGGAATGCTACCTTTTAAGATGTGATTATATCACATTAGAACATGAAGGAAGGTATAATATGTTCTGGAACTTGACTCTAAGAGACCAGAGTCTAAGCATTGCAACATACGATGATAGGTCATTAGAATATGATACATCGTTCCATTATAGTAATAAAAGAGCTTATCTTAAGTTCGTATCCAGTGATGATCAAGATTGTGACTTGAAGATCATAATTTGGAGTCTAACGTGAGATAGGGGCAAGTGCAAGATCGAGCACCGCCTACAGTCAAGGAGTCCAAGAATTAGATACTCATTCGAAGAAACAAGGAAGTTACGATTATTACCTAGGATGAAGAGATAACGTATGGAGTCAGTATACTGCCCTGTTTCGTTTATGATTCTAGGACTTAATCATCCTAAGGGGGAGATAATTGTAACGCCCACAGATTCAGGGGCTAGTCAATTTAGAGACAATAAGCATCAAACTGAGTTTTTGATGGAAGATTATTTAGAAGGAATAATCTTAACCAAGTTGCAGTATATGTTACAAGGGTCCTGTATATATAAAGAACGCCCAAATCCGAGTAATAACGAAGGAGTTATGACCTGTCGAAGTTTCGCGACAGAATCGACACGGCACCGGGAAACGTAATAAGTGAATTTATGATGGAGTGACTTTTAGCCTTAGCGATTTAAATGAAAGCGTAGAATATGTTAAACTGAGAGCGTCCATGAAAAGAACGTCCAAATCTGACTTTGTATGAGGAAGTTATGGTTTTTCGAAGTTTTGGCTTAGAAGTATACAACGCGAAGTTTGAATATTAGAATGAGCGATTTTTAGCCGACACAACCTAAACAAGAATCAAAGATCTCGTTAATAGTAGCTTAACGATAAAAAGACAGACGAAAAAGGACGTCGGATAAAGAAGTTATGACTTTTTAAGGGACCAATCCTGTCCCGGCTTGTTAAAAATATAAATTTAAAATAAAGTCAAAATTAGCCGACGGAGTCTAAAGGAAACTTGTAAGGTACGTTCCCACCTACGCGTGGATATAAAGAACGTCGAAAATGGAGCTCGTATGCGAAAGTTATGATTTTTAGAAGTCGGGAAGTGAATTTGCGAAATCTGATGCGACATTGATGACGTGGCCGAATCCTAGCCGTTCGATGAGCTCACTTCGGATTGTGACACGTTGCCTCACATTACGCCCCGCGTATGAAACCAGGTACACCCAACGTACTTCGGTCTTGTGTGGTCCGAGAAGTGAACACGACGTCTCACCGAGGTCTCGCCATCTATCGTTCCTATCTGAGTTACGCCCCGCGTAACCAAGGGCTACGCCCGGCGTAGTCCGGAGATTAGCCCCTATAAATACCTTGCGAAGGTAGCCGGCTTCATCACTCATTCCACCACAACTTTCTCTCTATAGTCTCTCTCACTAACCCCACCCCCCCCCCCCCATAAACCCTAGGTAAACCCCCTAGCACCCAAAGGAAGCCCCGAGGCTTTCCGGAGTCCCGAGAAAAAAGGGTCTTTCGGTTCGGAAATGCTGCTCCAAGTGAAGCTCGAATTTCTATAAAACCTGATGTAAGTGAGCTACGCCTACACTATTTTTAATATAACTTCTAATTAATTGTAGTAACATTATTAGGACCTTAAAATAATTATTTGGGCTATTATTATGAGTTATATAAGAGTATTGTTTAACGCTTATATAATAGTAATAATAGCTTGACTATTAATTAGTCGCGGTTAACGTTAGAGTAAACCATAGTGGTATTGATACTAGGTTTTGTCACGGGAAATTGTTTTAAGAGTAACGAAGCGCTGTCTGAATTCAGAATCACCACTTTTTCAAGTGAGTGCTTGGTACCTTTCATCTAACACATAGATATGAAGTATTTTATATAAACTATGTGCCATGTGTGCATATTATCTTTATACTTGCTATCTATTTTGGATGAACGATTATATATAAGTTTTATATGATTTAAATTGTATATGTATTTATATCTACATAATATGTTGGGTAAAACATGGGTAGATGAAATATGAGTTGGATGATGAGTTAAGAGGTGATATATACCATGAGATATGGGTGAGAGAACTAGCAGCTGTGCCTAAGTGATAGAACTAGTAGCTATGCTTGACAACTGTGTCATTGACAACGATGGACTTCGTACCTATTCCTTAGGATAATCCTTAGGAATGAATGAATGAGAAATAGTTGATTCTTAGGGTAGATCCTTAAGAGTAAAGAAGATAATGGGGATGGGTAATTGGGTTAACTGTTTGATGATTAAACATAATAATTATATTATTGTGGGTTGAAAACCCTATGTACTCACCAGGTTTCCCAACTTGACCCACTCAGTTTATTTATATCACAGGTGTTGATATGAAGTCACATTACACTGAGAGATTAAGGAGATATAAATCACTAATGATAATGAATGTAAGTTTTATTTATGCTTATGTTTCTGTATTGACGATGACATCCCAAATGTTTTAAAATGAATAAAAATACTTTTATTCCGAAATGCTTTGATAACGTATTTATCATGTTTTACTGGGAACAAATTCCGCAACATTTTTATTAAAAGAGGTACTCTGATTTTTATAAAGCATAAACAAAATCGGTCTTTTTTTGCCATGAAAATGGGGATGTCACACAGAGTATGTTAGCAGCTTGACGAGCAACCATTAATGATGCCATTTTGGCAACTCCAAAAAATTTTGTTCACTACTGCTATTCTTTCTTGAATTCTCAACCCTATCTTGGTAATAATCACATGAACTTTCAAAATTGAACCTAATTTGAACTTTCAAAATTGAAGGTGAATTCTATAAGAACTCATTAAATACAAGTGAAATCTAGAACACTCTTCGAAAATCAGAGATTCGTAAAGATTTTTATATGATTTTTGTAAAGTGCAAGATGGAAAACTTATAGTTAAGAGGAGTGATGACTACTGAAGCGATGATGTATGTGAATTCTCTCGACTCTAAGGGCGTGTGAATATTGAATGCTAGGCACGAGACTCCTTGATTTCTACCGACTGGCGACTGGTGTGGGAGAAAAAAGAAGTGTTCTTGGTTCTCCGGTTGAAGGTTTTTTCATATTTAACAAAGAGAAATAGTGTGAGGGCAGAGAGTGGGTGGAGACATCGGTTGGAGACAATTTTTGTGAGAGATCATAGACTTGGTGATGTTGCAATATTGTTGTGGGAGAAAAGAGGAGTGGTGATGATATAAGGGTTTTTTAAGGTATCGAGTGAGAGAGAAGAACGACGGAAATACGGTAGAGGATAAAATGGTGGCCTTTCAAACTTTTGGGATTTTAATTATCCCCTAAGCTGCGAAAGAATAAAACTCGCGTTTCATTAAATAAAATATAAAACGACATCTATACATGACACCCATTTTAAAATAGGTGCCCTTTGCATTTTTAATTTTTTTTTATTGGACACTAATTTTAGGGCACGCACAAATGTGTGTCCTATATCCTTCAAATATTGGAAATCTGACATTATTTTTAGGACACACAAAAATTGTGTATCCTAAATTAGTGTGTGTCATTGTTCGCATGTCATTAAATGACTGTTTTCTAGTAGTTGATATATACTTTTATTTAAAATCACATTTTAAGAATGTTATTTTATAAAATCCAAATTTTATATAATTCAGACGATCAAATTTTAAATTTAATATCTAGTATTAAGTTTGGACGTTTGAGTGCTTAAAAACATTTATTAACCTTTTAACAAAACTTTATTTTATAAAATAAAGTTTGGAGTTTGATAAGTCTGTAAAATCTCAATTTTAAACTTACATAATTTTAATCATGAAATTTACCATTAGCTAGTTTTTAAATGATAAAATTTATCTTATTTTTATAAATATTTTACCATCTTATGCTAACATATAAATTTCATTAAAACCAAACTCCTTTTGATGTTATTTATATTCAAAATATTATTTTGCATGTGAAATCTAATTTTACAATTATAACATAATATCAACAAAAATATAAACAACACAAGCATACAAAACATATGTGCACAAACCAACCATAAACTAGTGACATTTTGTGAGCCATCACAAAAATGCTACATCCATTCCTAAAGACATTAAGGGACCCAAACTTCTTGTAATGTCTTCATGCTTCCACTTTCTTCAACATGTTGTAGCAAATTGATAAAAATAATTTTATAAAGTTTACTAAACCAAAATAAAGTCAAGCTTATGGACTTTTGATCTTCAAAATGGCCACTATCTTTATTCTTATTACATTTTTATAAAAAAAAAATAAGCTATTTATAAAACTAACCTATTACCTACAAAATAAAAAAATGAAAATTATCCATTTAATTATTACATACTATATGAATAAATAAATATTACAACCATTTTAATAAATCAAGACAAACAACATCACAAGTGGTCAATGGCTAGTTTATATACATCATACACACACACACACACACACACACATATATATATATATATATATATATATATATATATATATATATACAAAAAAATAAATAAAACAACACTTTGTTTTTCAAAGACAACTTTAGTGACAATAAATGCATGTAAACTTTTGTCACTAAAAAAATAGCAATAATAAAGTTGTCATAGAAAATATATATGATTTTTTTTTACAAAATAAAAACCATCAATGTTTTCCAAAAACAAATACTATACCAAATAATCTGATAATTTAACCAAGCTTGAAAAAATGGCTCAGGTACCAATTGTTGGGTTTTATTCAAATTGTTTTCATGAAAATGGTAAAAACGGCAACACAAGCTTGAAAATTGGAATAAACATAAAACTATTTTTACCCGTCAATGATCATTTTAAAATCATGGAAATATTAAATTAACCATAAAAGGGAAAATATTACAATATTTGAAGACTTTGATTCTTATGGGAGATTAGAAGTTGATGAATATGACATGAAGCTCCAAAGAAGAAGCTTTTTATAGTATATCTACCAAGTAAGGATTAACCACTAAAACATTATATTCTTCACTTGTATTAAGTTGTTCTTAATCCTTAAGACATATAACAAATAAGTCTTAAGGAAAAGTAACTTGTATGGGCTTAAACTATACACTACACATTGCAAAAAAGGAGGAGAGATGGAGAGCATGCTCTCAGCTTTTGGCAACCCCAAAAGGAGATGAAGAAGTGATAAAAGAACCAACCATTTACACTTTTAATACACTCTTTATATACATACACATATGTTCTAAGTCAAAACTAGCATTAAAAGAAATTATGGTCCTGTTATGCCCTGTACGGAGTGTAAGTTGAAAGACAACAACCAACTCTTACTTGCTTCCTATACCTACGACTTTGACATGAAAGTCAAAACTAGGTTTGTCGTCCATTCCATTCTTCAAACTAGATAGGTATAAGTCCAAATTAGATAGTTACTCAAAGTGCCAATTTAATTTGTACCCAACATATATACATTCATACCTTATGAATATAACTAGTCTTGTTCCTTTTTTTTTTAATTATTTCCTAAAAGTAATAATTTCTCAATTAGTTGTTAATTTTTTTTTTATAAAATAATAATTCTCCAATTAAATACAATTTTTGATTATATTTATTAATAATCAAATTACTTCAATAAATAATAAATAAGTAGTAACTTGCTATAAGGTGTGACCCTATATGATCATATGTCATTAGCAAATATCATTTTATAAAGACTCTTGTACATAAAGATCTTTCAGGTACGTGATAGAGGTACGTGATAGATTGAGCTTGCATGTAACAATCTAGTTTTGGTAATGAAAGATTAAAAGATTTTAACATGGTCAAACATGTAATTGTTATGGATTGAGCTTACTACATCTACATATGAAGAAATTTAGTAAGAATGTATGAAATTTGAAATAACTGGAATTTGAAATGAACAATAAATGTAATAACTAAATAGTTTGTAACTAATGGGCATTGTTACCATAAATGTGAAGGAATATACTATCTGAGATATAATTGCATCATGTCTTAATGTGTAAAGTTGAGTAATGTAGGTTAAACTAGTAAGTTGTGCTAGAGTTGTGTAATTAGCAACATAATTGTCAAATTGGATGGAATGGAATATTAGGATTGATAATGTGGTGATGTTGATGAATAAAAGTATGTTACTAATAGTTTTTGGAAATGGTGATTGCTATGTATTTTGACTTTCTAACACCCGTGTTGAAACTATTATTTAGCTATAAATTGCAAAAAGTTGGATCGTATTTTTGCTAAACAAAGACACCATTGCAAATGATGTCATTACGTTTCTAATTACCAATAAACAATATTGGGGTCTTATAGTGTAGTTTACGCTAATAGCCTTAATATGAGGATTAACGACCCGACACAATGGCTCAAGGAAACGTGTGTGCCAAGAAGCTGATATGAAGACTTTGTGATAAGGGTCAGATGTAATTAAATAAAAGATATTATTTCCTTAATTATATGCATGAAGACTCCCTATCTCTTAGGGATTGTTCATCACAGTTGGACTTAGTATTTATGTAATAGTAACAAGGGTTTTGTTTATCTTAAGTACATTGTAATTGATAACTTTCTCTATGGAAGTTTTCTTCAAGAGTGTGTTCGTAACCAAAGTATGTTCGAGGTTCTCTACTGAGTGTATGAAACTAATTATCAATAGACTAATTAGTTACTAAGTCTTTCTTGATCTTTTTGTGTTTATAAATGGACCAACATAATGCCATTTGTGTCATTCCCAAAAATAAAAAAAAATCCACCATTCTTTGCTATTCTATAGTCTTGCATGTATTATAACTTCCTCAGTGATGTGCAAAGGGAAAACACTATTAATAAACGATTCACAATCAAGCCTATCTTCACACAACCTGTAAAATCAACAAAATCGTGTACATGATTTGGACACCTAAACTTGTTTGGTGTTGGAGACTATTGGGACTTGTAGAGTTTTTTTTAGTATGAGGAAGCTTCTAAAAATAAAGGCTTTAGACCGGGGATAGATTGATTATTCGGCCTTTTGTTTTCTTTATTAAGCTTGATTTAAGAGGGGAATTGTTTTGTTGAGATAAAAGCTTTCTTTCTTTTCGATCTCAACCGAAAAAACATAAAACATTGAAGTTTTCTTATTAACCTAATAGTTGTATTCTCTACCTATACCACTAATTCTAAATAGACTCTTTAGAAAATGTAAAAAAAACAAAAAAATACTAAACTTTAAATAAGAATTTATAATTTTTGGCATTAATTGATTGAGAAAAAAAGGACAAGAATACATTATTAGTATCTTTACTATGTTACAAAAAAATCATTCCAAACACATCAAATTAGCCTATCAAACATGTTGGCAGCCCTCTACTTTATCATTTCTCCCTTCAAACTTGATGTATTTGTACCAGTTTGCCACTAACAAGTACACCACAAAATCAGCACTTGTCAAAACGGCTAATAGAAAGTAGAAGTTGTCCAAATGACCCTTGTTCAGATTTCCAGGAATCCATCCAGGCATTCTTTCACTACTAGAAATCTTCATCACAATTGTCACAAGCAAACTGCTCACATAGTTCCCTAGTGAAATCGAAGTCATACATAATGCACTTCCAAAGCTTTTAAGCCCATCTGGTGCTTGCCCATTAAAGAATTCCAGTTGCCCTACATACATGAAAACCTCGGAAGCTCCAATAAGTACGTATTGTGGGACTTGCCAGAATATGCTCAAAGTGCTTGACCCTTCACAAGTGGGGCAATCATCGTCCTTATATTTCAACCTGAAGTGTTCGACAGTGCCTGCTACTATCATTGCTAGTATGGCTATAACAAGGCCAACCCCCATTCTTTGAAGCTCGGTTAATCCTCTGGGGGAAGAAGATTTCTTTAGTCTTGCCACTAATGGATCAAGAACTCGTCTATAAATGAATATGAAGGCTGCAACACTTAGGATGTCAAAGCTAGACATGCTTGCTGGAGGAATGTGGAAGCTTGAGATGTTGGTTTTCATTGCAGCTCCTTGTTCAACAAACAAAGAGGCCATTTGAGTGAATACTACTGAATAAAGGATTGTGCATAGCCAAATAGGAAGGAGTCTTAATATGCATTTCACTTCCTCGACTTGTGTTACAGTACAAAGGTGCCATGGGCTTTTAATATCTTCTTTCTCAAATGAGTTTTCCTTTGAGGTGATCACCGCAGCTCTATCCAAGAATCTGGCATGAAAGAAATCATCAGCATCAAAAGAAAAATGGTTCTACAAATAATTTGGGAAATTTTGAACTTGCTTGTTAAATAAGGAGGTGATCTAATTAGAAAAAGAAACGTACTTAAATCCTTGTGTATGAAGAATATTTCTGCTTCCATTATTGGGATTTTCTTTGCCATCGATTTCATATAATTCGTCACCATTAGAAGGGATCGCAACCTTCCATTTCCTGAATGAAGCAACCATCACTTGGGAAAATCTTGATAAAGGATTCCCACTGGGTACAAAATGTCTATATCTTGGTGTACCCACAAGAAACAAGATCAACCCCACAATTGCAGACCCCGCAGATGCCCAAAACCCTAATGCCCACGTCCCTCTGTCTTCAAAATACCCTATTATGGTGTTCGAGAAGAGTGATCCAAGATTTAGTGCCAAGTAGAAGTAGCTAAAGAATGATACTTTTCCATGTCCTTCTTCGGGATGATCCTCATCAAACTGATCTGCACCAAATGTGGCTATGTTGGGTTGATACCCTCCATTTCCAAGGGCAATAAGGTAAATTGAAACGTAGAACATAGCCGTTGCAAAGCCCGAATGAGTCCCACATGGAGTTTTTTCATCGCCGCATCCTTCTGGTTTCACCAAGAATATATATGACGACAGTGATAACGATATCAAGCCCTGCGCATGTCATATTAATTGAAAACATTAGTTGGAATAAGGATCGATCGATCGACATCAGTTTTGATAAACTGAATCTAGACATGCATAGATTAATGAAAGATTCGTAATCACTGTTCAAAGATCCATGCAGACACTCATGTGAACGATGATGTGATTAAAGTTTTGTAGTGTTTAGATGCTTACGACGACAAAAATGGCCTGAAAGATCGCACACGTCTTGTAACGACCCCAATATGAATCACTAAGAAAGGCACCGAGGAGGGAGAAGATGTACACAGTTCCAGTCCATTTACTAACACTGTTCGCTGCTTCAGCATTATCTTGACCCATCACTCTCGTTAGAAAAAGAACCAAATTCACCCCTACTCCGAAGAATGCTAGCGTTGCTAGACCTTGGTTCACTGTTTTCATATTTTCCATTACAAGAGAGACAAATGTTAGGCATATGTACAAATATAGAGTAAGAAGTTCTGGTTGTAAACTTATATGTAATAGCTCCGAACATGTCATGTAGCATATAAAGGATATGGGATTTATGTCGGAATGATTGAGATGAATACCGAAAGGAAAATAATTCATGATAACGATAATCAGGTGGACCAATGATTTTCTCATCGTTTCAAAATTTGATTTTTGTTTTGTTAAATTACTTGATTGTAAAAGATTCTTGGTATTTTGAAAGAAGGTATACCAAGTATGAGGATTGCAGCGAACCATGATCCTGTTCTTTCTCGGACTGCTGGTCGGCCTTTTCTATCGACTGATCCATCCTGAGTGCATTCTTCGTTCTTTTTTAGCGTTTTCTCCTCAGAGTTTCTCTGAAAACGAAATCGTTATTGAGTAAGAAACAACACATGAACAAATACAAAAATGATAACTTTTTAGTTTCTTGTATTGTAAAACAATGAGATTGATCGTTCAATATTCATGGAGTGGGTGACGTTATAAACTTAAAAACAAGAACCAAAGACATGGGTTGAATTCAGTTATCCAGCTAATACCCTCGATATGTAACTTGTTTGCAAGATGAAAACCCCACGCTTTTAAAAACTAAATATGTGAAAAATGAGTAAGAATCAAGCTAAAACCAACCATTTTAACGATGTTTAAGCAAGCCATATAATAGGTGTTGCTCCTCTCGATGATATATATGGTTATCAAGATCCAAAAAGTATAGAGAATCAAGAAGGATTTAGAGAGAGAAAGAGGGAGAGAGTTAGATTCAATGGTGATGGGAGAATAGGAGGGATGGGTATTTATAAAGGATGAGTATCACAATCCTTATAGAAGGCAGGTAGTTTGGTGAAAGATGAGATTACGTATGAAAGTTGGCAGTGAAATTGATGTTTGTGTTGTCTCATTGCAATCCACTAAAATGATAGAGATCTCTTAAATTAATCTAGAGATCCAGAGTTTAAATTCGCACTTAGCTATTGTTTGGTAAATGAAAAGAGACGCATTAGAAAAAGATAGTGAAAATTTCATTTAAAAGGTGCTTTTTTAAAAAGTTTTTAAATGGATTGCAGTTTCTCTCCTCTTTATGTGTGTTACAGTGAGGAACATCATTAAACCACTTGAGAAACAAACAAAAAAAGATGACGAAGAACCTGGCTGGAAAAGGAAAGCAAATACAAAAAAAAACTCAAGAATTTCAGGTTCACGTGTAACAAGTTGTAGCCTCGTGCGCATTCATGGTTCATTGAATGTGGGTTGATGTCTGAAGTGCCAAAAATCACTGGTCTTTTGACATCACTAACAAGCAATGCTATATTTTCCACTTGTGTACATCTTTGTAGTTACATCATTAATTACATGTATATTTTGAGCATCCAAAATACAAAGTTCAATGAGAGACATATAAGCATAAGGTAAAACACATTATTGTTTAAAACTCAACAATTATTGGATGTCACCCGAAATTCAATGAATATAAAATTTAATTGCCACTGAACTAATTTAATAACCCCTGAATTGTTCAAAATAAGAAAAAAAAAACTTTCAAATCCTTAAATAAATATCTTAAATTAGGTTTTGTAATAAATGATTTTTTTAAAATATGTCTTTGAACATTTTAGAGTTCAATATGTCATATGGAAAACATTGAAAGAGTTGAATGAAAATTAAAATGATGAGATGCTCTTAGTTAATAATATATACATATTACATAATTTATCGCTGTAATTAATTAAGCCTTGTAAAATTGTTGTGTGCTTAGTTGATGACAATAATATAAGCGCACAAACTAAGATATTTAAATGTGATCAAACCATTTTATTACAAATTAGAGAAGTAGCAGGGGGGTTAGTCTTTGTATTCGCTACATGACACCCTCCCTTCTCAATTGCTTCACCAATATTCATGCCAAATACCATATTTAATGAAACTTGGGTTAGTATCATTTATATGAAAAGTTATTAATAATTTAAACCCATACATATTTCATTCAAAGAAATAGATTGGGCTGTAGTTAATTTGGATTTAATATTAATGTTTATAAATCATGTGATGTATAATAATATCCTGTTGATATACACTGAATATCTGTGTCATATAAAACAAAATATATCAAAAATACATAATCTCATCAACGTTAGAACAGAAACGTGACATAACTGGATACATAAAAACACCAATTGATCACCAAACCTTTGTTGTCTCTTTCACCCTCTCTAAGTTCCCCACCACCATGGACTAACTTTGTAGTTGTGTGATTAAGCTGTCTTGACGTGGACATTATCTTTTTTTAAAACAATGAAATTTTTCTAGTTACTTTTTCCTTCTTTTGAGTATTCAAATCTTGCATTTTAAGCCTATATTTAGTTTATCTTTTCTAATAAATAAATATTTTTTTGTCTTTTTCACACTCTCGTTCAATTTATCAAATATTATTTTGTAGTTACTTTGAATTTTTTTTCAACATATCATTTTATGAGTTTTTCTATTTTGTTAAATTTCATATAATATTTTAATAAAATAATTACAATAAATATAATAATAAATGGAGATGAATTTTATTAATGATATGTTGGCGAGTGCCATTTTTCGTAAAATTGTCCAAGATATGGAAGTTCATCTCGACATGACGGCCCGTCAGAAAGCGGTTTTGCAGTGCTTACGTGCACCACATGCCCAAGATTTTCTTCATGCTATCCTTATAGATGAGATTGGCCAACATATGTCTCCTGTGGAGTATTGTACTATCCTCAAACATCAACTCATGATTCCAATATTCCCAGCTGACGAGATATGTCTGGTGTGTCGCAAGGCATGTTTGGACTCCTTTGGAGAGCATGCAGTTCACTGTAAAGAACTCCTGAGGTTCAAATACAGGCACATGGTCAGAGATGTTTTGTTCGATATGTTTAAGCGTGCAGGAGTTTCTGCTAAGAAAGAGACACCTGTGAATTTCTTGACTGACCCGACAGAAGGAAGGTCAACCCTTAGACCGGCTGACATTTTGATTTTTGGATGGGTCGGAGGGAAACATGCATGTGTGGACCTTACAGGGGTATCCCCTCTCGTGGGCTTGAGGGCGGGGGGTTCTGCTACAGACAAAGTCAACAAACATGAGAAATCATGCATGGAAAATCAACACGTGTTCATGCTATTTGCATTTGATACGTTTGGTTTCCTCGCACCGGATGCGGTAGAGCTTCTTAATAGAGTACAACGGATCATTCATTGCAATGGTATATCCCCTAGTTCTATGAATGTAGTATTTAAAAGATTGAGCTTTGCTATACAAAAAGTCGTAGCGGCGCAACTTGTTGCCCGTTTGCCATCTCACTTGTTGTACGATGATAATTAAATATCATATTACTTTTAAAAAAATAATGAACTTACATTTTCTTTTTAAAATTCCTAAACTTAAAGCTAATTAGTTTCTTTTATTTATTAAATTTATTTGTTTAAATTTAAAAGATAAAAACCTTTCCATTATAATAGTTCATTATTATTTTTTTTTTCTTATAAATTCAATGTTCTTAAGTATTTTAATATATATATATATATATATATATATATATATATATATATATATATATATATATATATATATTAACTAATGTAATACATGAGTCTCACAACAAGTATTTAATAATATAACTAATTGGTGTAAAAATGTAAACCATATATGTTCAACATAAGGACAAAGTCAAGAAGACAATATATATATATATATATATATATATATATATATATATATATATATATATATATATATATATATATATATAGAATTAAGTTCATTTGAGAACAGTGTTTATTGTGAGAACACCATTTGTATACTATTATTCTTGTTTGAATTTGATATGTATAGTATTGTAGTAATTACAATATGAATATATTCAATTTTATATTGCCATTCTACTATAAAATTTATATATATATATATATATATATATATATATATATATATATATATGTAGTAATTTAGTAAATTCTAATGTGAATGTTAAATATGTGACTCTTCATATATTCGATGATGAATAATGTCATAAAGTTGTAAATACTAAATTTTAATGTGAATATTAATGTGTGGTTGTTCATATATTTGTTGATGAATAATGTCATAACGTTGTATATACAAAATTCATAGCAGAATAGTAATATAAACTAGTGTTCTCACGTTCTCACAATAAATACTGTTCTCACATGAACCTAACCCTATATATATATATATATATATATATATATATATATATATATATATATATATATGTTCAAATATTCTAACTATTTAGTGGGTGTTGGGTATTATTTTTTATGTTATTTTCTCTTATGTTTTCAATTGGAAACACATAAGTTTACATTTAGCGAATTTGTGTTTTTAGGAACAGGTGTAAGGTATGGAGTTTCATATTTTTAATTTTCCTTAAAAGTGTTTGATGAAATGTCAATGAGAAATATTTTATAGCAGAATGTATTCTATTTTGCCGAAATGTATTCTGAAATGAATGTCTTTTCTATATTTTCTTAAATGATTTCCGATATTATATTTGACTAAAATGTTTTTTTTTTTTTTTTTTCAGAATTCATGCGGTGTAAATGAATATTAAAAAAAATGTTTATTATATTGTCTATATATGTTGCATGTCACGTGTTTATGAAAATGCCTAAAAGAGAATTTGATGTTCAAATTCTAAAAAACACAAAGTGAATTTTGACTTGGTTATTGGTTTTATTTGGTTATGACCATGTGGTATGCATTCTATCAGAATTATTAAAGTTTGTTTTATTTTTTTTTTTCATATAATAGCATTCACACATAATTTTATTCTTACATAGTTCGATTTCATGACAGTTCTTCTCATAGAATACGTGAAAGGAACATGATTTTCATGGGCCTGAAGGTTGGATGATAGTGTGTGAGATGAAGATGAACAATTGTCACCCATCTTGCAAAAAGAATGGATTATTTATCAATATATTATGGTAATTTTTGCATAGAAGGTCCAGTACTTCTACATCTTATTTGATGAGAGTTATATGTATTTACATTCGTGAACTTCATTGTTTGTATATGTTTTGTTTCAGGACTACTCAAAATGTAGCAATGTTGCTTGGAACAACAATAATGGGTGAAATTAAGATATACTTTCATAACAATTGAGATTCACCACACCAATAATGAGAATGAAGATTATTTCAAAAATGTCTTACTATAAAATATTGTATTCTTATGGAATGAAGATTCTTTAAAAATAACTTACTATAAAACATTGTATATGCTTGTTGGATGTGACAAATATTCCAAGAATGACATCCTAATTTTATAAATTGTTACTGTAAACTTGTTGTATTTGTTTATTTTTGGACATTAGTTTCTTGAATATTGTTAAAAATAGATAATTATTCTTTAAGAATGTTCTTATTCTTCAATATGTTCATTCAATCAGAATATGTATTCTGTCAGAATATGCAATATATCAGAATTTGTATTCTACCAAAATATGCATTCTGATAGAATTAAAAATAAATTAATTAAGAAAATCACAATTCAAAATTAAAATAATAAAAAATCCCTTAAAATCCAAAAATTCCTTTCTTAAATTTGTGTTTCCTAATTTGAAATTAATGGAAATGTACAATTATACCTTTTCTTTAATTAAATTGTATTATTCTATTTTTTAAATTTAATAATATAGATAAATGACTTTCTTAAAATAACTAAAATGACTGGTCCACAATCATTCCTATATATATATATATATATATATATATATATATATATATATATATATATATATATATAAGAAAAACGGTTATTAGTGGCAACGAAGATCCTCGCTAAAACTTGATAAAATTGGTGTTGTTGCCTTTAGCGGTGACACATCGTTGCTAATGCGTCGCCACTACTGGCCCGTCGCTATTGCTTAAAATCATGGGTAAAGAAACTTGTCGGGTGCTAAGACCCCTATACTTGAAGTAACGGTTATCACATTGTTCACACACACATCTGATTTAACCATTACTACTAACGTATGACTTGGATATCTCGATAAAAGTGTTATGTCCTCATTCGAACATGGGATAGTTGTGATGTGGATTAGCAGTCCAACTTTTATCAATAGACATGATGCAACTGAAACATAATTTAGGGTTTATGTTCTACTTGATGGAAAACAAAAATCAGATAGAGTATTTATAATGTAGACGATTAGAAAAGTTTCCCTTGAAACGCGAACAACAATTCGGAAATAGATACAGTATTCACAAGGGTAGTCTTTTAAACCTACCTTTTCAATAAATTATCTCATATATGAATGTGTATTATATAAATTTATGTTTAAGAAAAATATGGCAACATTTCCCCTTAGCTCCCATGTATCTATCTATATATATATATATATATATATATATATATATATATATATATATATATATATATATATATATATATATATATATATACCCAACGAGAATAGAAAATGACAACTGAATCTGTCTTAAACAAACAATCATTTAATACATGTTCATATACTAGATGAGATAAAGTACTCAAAAAACAGTCCCATAACAGGGAGAACCCAAAATTAAATTCAAAACCAATTTTAGGCTTGTATTTCTAAGCTCATGATGATTACAAAGAAGAAACACAAACGAATAAAATTTGGAAGAAATGTTTTGTCATTTATAACATCTTATTTTTGTATATTTTTGTTATTATGGTATTAAATTTTGTTTTAAGTTTTCTATAATATAATTTTACTTTAAATATTATATTGTTTTTTTTATTTGAGAATTCTACTTTGCATATTTTTTTTTTATTAAAAGTATCTTTTATTCCTATTATAACATTGTACTTTAAACGGTTATCTTATGTTGTTTTTTAGTGTAGTATTGTATTTTAGATGACATTGTGAATTATTGCATGTTACATTTTTTGTTTATTCTATTATAGCATTCTACTTTACATATTATGTACTTTTGAGGGATTGCCTAATTAAGTTGGTATTATTCGAGGTTATTTTGTCGACATTGAAAGAAAATTTTACAATTGAATAGAATTTGGATGATTTTTTTTTGTTAAACATACAATCATGATGATTACACAACTAATGAATAATTCTAAATAATTAAGTCATAAGAAACACAAACTTTTAGGCATAAAAAATTAAGTACGACAAAAACAAAAAGTTATTATTTACTAAATCTTTAAAATTAAGTCCTTAACAATGAAATCATTATTAATTAATTTCTTAATGATTAAGCCCTTAATGATAAACCACTTGAAACTTAAGTTATGTTCCAAATTGCATGCAACTAAACATATACATTCCAAATTGCATACATAATTTTCTATTTCCATACAAATACACATATATAAACATAATTTCCACTTTTCATGCCTACATTACACATACAAATACATTATATACACATACAACTGCACATACCTATACATTATATACTCATACCACTAATTATATACCTAAAGACACATATACATATACAAATACACATACATTATATATTCAAATACACATACAAATAAGAAAAACATAATTATATACACAAATACGCATATAAATACATTATTTTATACAAAAAAACATATAAATATAAAAAATTATGAGAACACCGAACCTGTGAGACTGTCTTGATGATTTTCAGGCAGAAAACGGTGGTGGTGGTGATTCTCCGACAGGATTTCGGTGAATTGAATTTCCATCAGATTTCAAGAAATCCGGCAAGAAGGACTAAGCAAATCAGAAAAAACAACAACATATCAACGGTAAGAGAAGAAAGCAAAAGAGAAACACAAAAAAAACTTATCTATGTCGTAAACAATGGGGTCACTGGTATTGCACTTTTGTTGGTCATTGGTAATGGGGATGGTGTTTTTTGGTTTCAATCGGACTAATCTATTTCATAGCCATCAATGGAATAAAGAAATCACCGGAGTAAACTTTGTTGGAAAATGGAAGCAAAAGGGTAAGAAGGCATATGCAAACGGGATTTATCTTTGATGAGAAATAGGGGCGACGACTTCGGTATCAGCAACAACATAAGTCATTTGTAGCGACGACTGTGGAGGAAAATAAAAGTCCAAATTTTTTCAATTATTAGTGGGGAAACCTGTCACCGGTATTAGTGTCTTCGCTACAATGTTTATGCGAACTGGAGTCCTAGCCATTGAATTTTATGCTCATGCTCGATTGAATGCATGAGGTTAAATAGAAAAAATTGACATAGATTCAGTCCTTTATTATTAGCGGCGACATCAACTATTAATGACAATAGTTAATGTTGTCGCCACTAATAATAATGGTTGTCGCCAATATCGTCGCTACTAATGCCATATTTTCTTATATTCTTATTAAACAACTCAATAGCAAAAAGTGACAGTTTATATATATATATATATATATATATATATATATATATATATATATATATATATATATATATATAAATAAGAGTTCATTTTGAGACAGATATAATTTTGTGAGATCGTAGAACCAAATGTCTTTTAATAAAATATTTTAATATTCTATTGTTCGTAAAAATAGAATATGCAGTATATTCTAACATTATATGTTTTAGAATATTTTAATTTTAATGTAGAATATTTTAAAATTATTATTTTAGAATATTAGAATATTACACATATTTAATTTTTATGAACACTAGAATATTAGAATATTTCAATAGAAAAAAGTGGTATCACGGTCTCAGAAAATTAGGTCGTCTCACATGAATCTGACTATATATATATATATATATATATATATATATATATATATATATATATATATATATATATATATATATTATGACACAACTTGAATTTTTGACTTTATCTCTTACAAGAATCCAATTACTGTTAGGGTTTTTGGTTGAGGATGATAGTAGAGTTTTGAAGTGTACGTTTGGTGGTGGTAGTGATATAAGTATTCTTTTTCACATATTGGTTAATAGTCAACACGAAAAGAAGATTGTGTTTCCTATTTTTCATGGATCCTACGGTGGGATTCCTCCTTCAGGGTCATATGTTCTCCATCATACATACTCAAGACCTTCCCAAGCTGGTGACTAATTGTAATGGGACATGTCTTAATATTTAATCTCATGGGCTTCCGTCGTTCGAATTTAAGGTTTGACAAGAAGGGGTATTACATAATCATACATACATATAAAGCTAGCATTTTTTCTTGAATCTCATGCATTTGAAACCCCCTTTTTTAACTTCCTTTCACCACATTCATTTGAAACTCCCATGACTTTTCAATTTCTTTACAATAATATTATAAATATGTTAAATAATGTTCTATAAACAAGAAATGGTGTTTTATTGCAATGTCTTCATCCCACATCGATGGTGAGAGTAAACAAGAGAATGTTTCCTCTTCTGTAAATAGGAAACATTGTGAAATATTTCAAAGGGGACAAACTATGAGAACTTCTTTATGCCTACCTTTTTAGGATGTTGAAGATATTCATTGGTGAGATTGTCTTTATTGGCAACTGTCCATTTAAGTTTTAGAATCCCGAAAATGGTTTTGAACAAGATTTTTTTAGGTTCAAATAAAGTTTCAGTTGAAAAACGTTATGTAGTTTGGTATATTGAGTTGAATCGGTCTTGAATCGGTCTGAGTTTGATCAATTTGGACCGATAAAGGAAGCATTTTCCTTTCAGCACATATATTTGAAACTCCCATGATTTTTCAAATTGTTTCTAATAATATTATAAATAAGTTACTTAACATAAAATTATAATTGTTTGAAAAATAAGTTTGATTCAAAAACACAAAATATATACAATCCGGGTTTCAATAGAAAAAAACGTTATGTAGTTTGGTATATTAAGCTGAATCGGTCCGAGTTTGATCAATTTGGACCGATAAATGAAACATTTTCCTTTCACCACATACATTTGAAACTCCCATGACTATTCAAATTGTTTATAATAATATTATAAGTTACATAATGTTATATAAATATAAAAAATTCTACATAAACATAAAATTATAATTGTTTGAAAAATCACTTTGATTCAAAAGCACAAAATATATACTCGATTATATTTTATAAATGAATTCATTTTATAATGACATTTTGAATCATGAAAATACATATAAACGAACTTTCTATATTAAGTATGTAATGGAATTTATGATTTTAGGATTTAACAAAAAGTTATTCAATAAAAACTTAATTTTTTATAGCAACTTACAAGATTACTGAAAAATGGAACTATTGAACAATAAATTTTCTGGATAATGTTTTATTTTTATTATTTAATATTTTATTTAACAAAATAAAATTATTGGCAAATAAAGAAATGAGTTTAATTAAAATGTCTTCATCCCACATTAATCGTGAGAGTAAACAAGAGAATGTATTCTCCTCTAGAAATAGGAAAGATTGTGAAATATTTCAAAAGGACTAAGCGATGAGATCTTCCTTGCATCTAACTTTGTAGGACGTTGAGTGTATTTTTTTGGTGAGATTGTTTTTGTCGACAAGTGATCAATTAAATTTCTGATTTTCAAAAATGATTTTGGACCGTATTTTTTAGATTTGGATCGAGTTTAATAAGGATATGAGTGTCTTCTGGCTGAGTTAGGCAAACTCGCTTCCATTGGAGGCCGAGTTTAAGTAACATGCCGAGTATTTGGTTGTGTTAGCCAAGTTTTACAACCCTGTATGTAATACAATTTCAAGTTTTAACCTTATAAAAGACGTCACTATTATCATATGTTCTACATAATTATGGTAATATTTATGACACAAAACATTTTTTTTACTATTTAAGTTAAAAGGTTGTCTCTATTATCATATGTTGTACAAAATGATAAAATTTAAGATAGTTAAAAAGATGTATCTATTATCGTATTTTCAACATAATGATAATCAAGGTTCTAAATAATGTAAAGCGTGACTTGGCGGCAATGTCAAGCCTCAAGCTTTTCCGAGCCTTGGCGAGTCACGACGTTTGTAAGGCGTGACTTAAGGCGGCAATTTTCTATATAACTAATATTTTTATATGTATTTTCAACTATTATTCATTTTTATACACATATATGAGTTAAGACGGCGTTTTGACAAAGTTTGGCGGCATGTGCAAGCCTTGGAGTTGTGGCGTGCCATGGCGGAGCCATGGCGAGCTTTTTAGAACCTTGATGATAATATTTAATATAAACGCTTTAATTTAATATGAAATTATTATTTAATAGATAACAATAACGATTTATTTATTTTTAAAAATTAATTTTTTTTCTATTTTAATCATATAACTTTGTATATGCAAAACAACTTCAAGTTCCAACCTTATCTCTTATAATATAGTTCAACATAATAACAATACTAAAAATCATTTTTTATATTTTTTATGAAATTATTATTTAATTGTTAATAACAATGATTTAGTTATTTTTAATATAAAATATTTTTTTATATTCCACGCAACGCGCGGACATTCGCCTAGTTGGAAAATATAATAGAGAAGTAGAGACATGAAGTTAGGTGTTCAACAAGGAAGTATTGGTGAAGTTAAGGAATGTTGAAAACTGTTAATAAGGACATTCTATTTTGATCCTTTTTTTAGTTATCGAAAATGTAAGGGACTCTATTAGACTAGATTGATTCTTTGTGTCATCTTAATAGTTCAATTCAACAAAACTATTGTTTAAAATACCACTAAAGGATTATGGATCATATGCTTATGGATTAAAGTTGTTAGGTGATCGTTCTATTTTTATAACATAATAAATCGTATTAACTATCTTGAATTGATGTGTGATTGCCTAAGAATGACACTATTATTATAGAATGTTGAACATTATGTGCAGGTACTTATATAGTCTAAAAGTGGGCGGAACTTGCAGTAAAAACGAACAAAAGGAAGCTAACAAGCATAAGGACAAATTGTGCAAACTTATGAAGAAAATATTGTTGGGAAAATTGACCACTCTTCAATGTGTTGGTCATATCTCAAGCTCTGGAGCTCCGATTGACCCGATTCAATAAGTTTCGGAAAGTAGAGAAAATTTCCGACAACTTACATGTTTTGAGATTCTTTTGATTATGCTATTTTCATTATCAAAAGGAGCACAGAAGACGAATGACACCCGTCAGACGTCAAGGATGTACCCAAGGACGCCGACCTATTTTACCCACTTTTTCAGTACAAATCAAAGACAATAGAAGAGATGTAAAATACCACGAAGGACACCTAGACGTCCTACATCATGTCAAAGATGCCAATGATGACGTCGACGTGGAAAAATGCCCTAAAAATCAGTTTTTCAGCTCCTATTTAAAGAGGACTTAATCTTAATCAAAGGTGGATTCCCCCCCCCCCACCCATACCCCCAACGATTTTCCCTAGTGTTGGAGGGTTCCAAATACATTCCAAGCTTCTCCAAACACATATTTGATTATTCTAATCTAAATCCAAGACGATAAATCATCAAGTTCATCATCAATCAATGTTGGAAGATCGTTCAACCAGTGGATCCACATCAATTCTATAAGGTTCTAGATTCGGTTACTTTTTCCCTAAAATCCATTGTTTTTATGATTTATTGATCACCAAACATCATTAGCTTTATGATTCTTAGTTTCATTATGGATTTTAGTTTTGATTTCATTGTTTTTTCTTCATGGTATTGGTTTTATGAACTCAATGGAAGGCTAAATCATTAGGGTTATTTTTGGGAATGTTTAGGATGATTTGATGAACATGTTTTGATTATTACTTCTATTCTAATCAACTTAGACATAAGGAGAAAGACAATTAGTTTGAATAATATAATGTGTTCCCAAATTTATTTATTGCATATTAACTACCCTGACTTATGTTTTCATAATTAAATTGAAATTTAAGGGAAGATAAACATGTGAATATTAATCATCCGACACTGAACCAGAAGTAACCTTATTTTTCTCATGGGTAATCCTTTGGAATGTAAATTTCTAGTTTTATTAAAATCTTAGTTTAAATATTTTTTGTGACAATAACAAGTACTTGTTCTCTCTTTCTGGCTATTCTAACACAAAGTTTGACTACAAACTCCTCGTGGATTCGACCCGTACTTACCCAAGCTATCTAGTGTATTTGTAAGGTTTATTTTTGACCGAGACAACAACCGCTATCAAATTTTCGCACCTTACCAGGGAGTTTGTGCGCTTAAATCTTTGTGTTTAAGTAGTCATTATTTTTTTTAGTTTAGAATCTTCACTTTTTGTTGTTTCTGTGTAGGTAAACCGGTATCTAAAAACAATGCCCAACATACATATATTCTTGCTAATATTCGATCTTGAATGGAGGAATATATCGACATGAATCAAGATAGGTGGTGTGGGATCGAATATTGGTCCAATATCAATTCTATAATGATGCATACAATGATTCATATAATTATAATCCATACGATGATTAACGATTTAGCTAAACGCCAACACCAAGAATCACATTGTTTCCCGGAAGGCCAAGAACCAGATGAATCTTCATTGAGAAAGAAGTTGGATCAAATGTTGGACATATTGAATTAAACTTTCAACAAGGAAGAAGACAACTCCAAATCAATTTCGGCTCTTGAAGTTCAACTGAAACAAATAGCAGAGCCGCTAAATCAACAACCAATAGAATATCTTTCGAACACTAAGCATGTGAATGAGGTAAGTTTTCTATGTGCTTAAAACATTGTGCATAAACCTACACTAACTGAAGTTGAGGTTGTGGAGGAGGATTACATATCTTTGGAAGATAATGATATTGAAATAATAGTTTAAGTTAAAGAAGTTGTAATCAAATTTGAAAAGTATAACGAAGAGTTTCATGAGTTAGAAGAATCCAAAGTTAGGGAGAGGTACATGGAGGCTAATAACAACCTTTACCCAACGACTTTGAAAAACGTGAACCAAAATTTATTGATGTTATGGATTGTAAAAGATTCACGAATACAAACAACAAAATATCATCATTGATCATCCCCTCTTGGTAACTATATATGCTCATATAAGTTGTTGGGAATGTGCGATAAAAGTGACATGTGGAAACCATAAACTGATACTCCTATTATTTGGACCTACTAATGATCCTTCAATCAGTGGTAAACTATTTGTGATCAATACTATATATGATTGTGTCTATGAGCATACTACAAATATATCTATGACACCAACCACAATTTGGAGAAACTTTTACCTACTACGAGCATACTACAAATATATCTATGACACCAACTACAATTTGGAGAAACTTTTACCTTGTCACATGTCAATGGAGTTGGATGAGATCGGGTGTCAACAAGTAAAGAAAAAACTATGAACCATGAAACATGATCTCCTTCCTACCCACAAATCAAAGATGAAGGTGTTTCATGATGCTCAACATCGAGTTAAGAAATCCAACCAAAAAAATTATGCTTGGCTTTTAAATATCAAGAATATGAGCTCCTCCAAGATAAATTAAAGCATATAACACCATATTTTCCTTTGTTCACTCAAAGTAAGGTTAAAAATAAGATGGTTGACTTTCATAGATGTCAACTTAGATATGATCATCCATAGACATCACTCGGGGTAACCTTTCCAGCTAATGACATTAAACTTGGAAAATTTGGAACTTTGTTTGTGTGTTCACTAGAAACCCTCATAGGACTTCACTCGTCCAATAGGGGTCACCTAGGGGTTTAAAAGGATTGTGGAAATCACCAAGTGCAATCGCAGACCCCACAAAATTGAGGGCTAGGTAGTGTACTTTATTATATTTTATTTGAATTGTGTGGTTGTAGTTGTTTTTTCCAATATATTATGACTTTATCTTTTGGTGCACCAAGGATGATGTAAGACTTAAAGTTTGGGAGGGGTGTAAACAACAAAATACGGAGGATTGAAAAGTGACAAAATTTGAAATCAAAAAATCATAATTCCTTAGTTTTGAATAATGCATAACGAATTATGAAAATGTCTCGAATTAGTGAACCTTTTTAGGAACAAAACCTCCTCCACCACCGTACCATCAAGTGTGTCGTCCTCCTCATTTGTATTATTTTTATTAATTTTGATGACTTTTATTCGGATAGTCATTTTGGAATTAATGAACGCTCATTAAACTTTGCTTTGACTATCTGATTCTCTTGGGTTGGTTATACGGAATATGTGATGTGTTAGTAGTCTCTTTATATCTTGAAGTTACAAGTATCAATATTCAAATTAAAGTCAAAACCAAGTATGAATCAAATCTAATGAATTCATTATGAACTCGAAGAATGCACAAACATGATAAATTCAAAGAAAAGTTCAATTACAAGACACTGTGTGAAACAATATGTGACCCCTTGATAGCAGGAGTGTATGGGTTGGTCTATTAAGTTTTAACGACCGTGCAAACTATGTTAGAGAACCTTGAAAAAGGGACTTTCGCAAGGAGTTCAACTGATTACTCAGGAGGTTGATAGTTGGAAAGGGTTTAGAAAGTAGAGAGTTTCAATTACCAAAGTAAAATAAGCATAACATTTATTATATTTTCAAAAGTTTCAGATAAGGAACTATTTAGAGACAAAATCAATATATCGTGCTTCTTTGGAATGTTTTGATAAAATATACAGAATCATGATTCCATTGAGTTTTTCTTAGGATTAGAGAGTAAGATTACGCTGATTATTTTATGCTAATCTCAGGACGAGTTTGGAATAAAATTTGGAAGGTTTGATCATATTAATTTTATAACATAATTAAACGTATTAAATATGTTGAATTGATGTGTGATCAACCAAGAATGACACTACTTTGATAGAATGTTGAACATTATGTGCAAGTAATTATATAGTCTAAAAGTGTATGGAGGCTGCAAGAAAAACGAACAAAAAGAAGCTAACAAGCATGAGGACAAATTATGCAAAGTTATGGAGAAAATGTTGTGGGAAAAATTGACCGTTCTTCATTGTTTTGGTCATATATCAAGCTCTGCAACTCGTGATTCATTAACTTTTGGAAGCTAGATAAAATTTCCTACAACTTTCATGTTTTGAGTTTCTATTGATTCTGCCATTTTCATTATCAAAAGGAGCACTAAAGATGAAGGATGCCCGTCAGACGTCACGGACGACCTTGAGGATTCCGACCTGTTGTACAAACTTTTTTAGCGAAAATTAAGGACGATACAAGGGATGTAAAATTCCATGAAGGACGTCTCGACGTCCTACATCATGTCAAAGAGGCCAACGATGACGCCAACGCAAAAAAAATGCCCTGAAAATTAGTTTTTCTTCCCCTATTTAAAGGAGACTCGACCCTAATCGAAGGTGGACTACCCCCTACAACTTTCCCTAGTTTTGGAGGGTTCCAAACACATTAAACGTCTCCAAACAAATATATGATCATCCAACTCTGAATCTAGATGATAAATCATCGATTTCATCATCATTCAATGTTGGAAAATCGTTCAATCGGTGGAACTACATAAATTCTATAAATTTTCAGATACAATTACTTCTACCCCAAGATTCCATTGCTCTATGATTTATTGATCATCAAAGATCATTAGCTTTATGATTCTTAGTTTCTTTATGGTTTTTACATTACATTTCATTATTTTTCTTCAAGTTATTGGTTTTATAAACTCAATGGAAGGCTAAATCATTACGGGTACTTCCAGGAATGTTTAGGATGGTTTGATGAGCATGTTTTGATTATTATTACGATTTCAATCAACTTTAGTTATGGTTGGTTCATAAAGTTATGATTTTTATTAATGTTAATTAAATTAGGGCATCATTCATTTTTTATTTTACAATTAAAATAATATATTGTCAATTCATGAATGGTGTCGGGTCATATTACCATTGGAATCAACTATAACGTTTAATTAGCAAAAAAATTAATTTGTTGGAAAAGTAACTAATTATATGAATCATATATTCATATGCGAGAAAAAAATAATGCGTCATACTTGAGTGTTTATATGTGAATGGAAAGAGACTGATCAATATGAGAATTGACGACTGAATACGACGTATATTAAGTGTCGAGAATGGATGGTTGGTCGGCCACATCTTAAAGTATATAACCCTTCTATACTCGTTATATTTGGAAGGTGCTAAATGAGATGATAAAACAAAGTTTTTTTTAATTACGGTAAATACCACTTCTCTTGATTGAATGACCAATGCGTAAGTATTGAAGTTATAAGTTTAGATCACTAATTATTTAATTGTGTTAAATATATTGTTTATCAGGTCGTTAATTATTTTATTGTAGTAAACAAAGTTGTTTTCAAAAGAGATCTTATATCCTCATAATTTTTTCCGACTTTCTTCCTACACACTTAAGATCGAGACACTTGTTATATTTAATAAAATTAATAATCTTTTATTACATTTGTTATCATCTAAAAACAACAGAAGGATTGATCCGAAGAATAAGTACCAAATTGTTTAATTTCTCATTTTTCAACTACTACTTCATATGAGTGATTTTGTCTTGTCGTTGAACCGATGATTACAAAAAGTACCTCACATCTTGTATAATCGCCGACACTGTCATCGACATCTTGTAATCTATGTAGAAAAATATATTTTCAACTCATTTGCTTGACAAATAATAATACATTTTTCTGTCAATATTACGGTAATATACTCTTGGTTAACATATTTTCTAGTACTACATGGGTTATTATCATTCAAATACTTGTTTGAAATCTCGTTAATATTAGTGTAATTACGGTAAATACCACTTCTCTTGATTGAATGACCAATGCGTAAGTATTGAAGTTATAAGTTTAGATCACTAATTATTTAATTGTGTTAAATATATTGTTTATCAGGTCGTTAATTATTTTATTGTAGTAAACAAAGTTGTTTTCAAAAGAGATCTTATATCCTCATAATTTTTTCCGACTTTCTTCCTACACACTTAAGATCGAGACATTTGTTATATTTAATAAAATTAATAATCTTTTATTACATTTGTTATCATCTAAAAACAACAGAAGGATTGATCCGAAGAATAAGTACCAAATTGTTTAATTTCTCATTTTTCAACTACTACTTCATATGAGTGATTTTGTCTTGTCGTTGAACCGATGATTACAAAAAGTACCTCACATCTTGTATAATCGCCGACACTGTCATCGACATCTTGTAATCTATGTAGAAAAATATATTTTCAACTCATTTGCTTGACAAATAATAATACATTTTTCTGTCAATATTACGGTAATATACTCTTGGTTAACATATTTTCTAGTACTACATGGGTTATTATCATTCAAATACTTGTTTGAAATCTCGTTAATATTAGTGTAACAGCGCTTTGGGGCACCACCGCCGGTGGAGCTTGAGGCGGTGCTTGGAGTCGTCGATCGAACAGGTGGTCCAATTGGTGATTCAGTCGTAACAGGCTCGTTGGACATATATTGATCAGCGAGTGTTGTGGGCGTGTTTGGACTATTAATCAAGTGTGGGCTCCCTTGTGAGTCCATTTGGGTAGTAGCGGGTTCTTCTCTATCCGATTCAGGCGACCCGATATCAAATGACCCGGAATGACTTAGAGGGGTATATGAGTCACTTAGAGGGGTATATGAGTCAAATACGTCTTCGTCTTCAATCTCCCCATACTCAGCGAAATTGAAACCATCCACTGTAAAGCTCATACCTGGAATTGAGTTAATTTTGCTTTTCTCCCCCCAATTCTAGGTTTTGTTTTCTTCGAATACCACATCACGACTTACATACACCGATCCTGTATCAGGGTCTAATAGTCTGTGAGCCTTTGACCCCTTTTCTGTGCCGAGATAGACCACCTTCTTACTTCTATCATCCAGCTTCTTCAAGTGATTTTTCACAATCTTCATGTGAGCTAGACACCCAAACACTTTTATGTGTCCAACGTGTGGTTTCCGGCCTGTCCACGTCTCATATGGTGTCGATTCTTTCAGGGCTTTTGTGCTCAATCGATTCTGCACATAAACAGCATGGTTTACGGCTTCTCCCACAGTACATCAGGTACCTTCATGGTTTTCAAGCAGCTTCTGACCATTTCAAGTATCGATCGGTTTCTTCTTTCGACCACTCCGTTTTGCTGCGGAGAGTAGGGTGACGTATACTGTCGACCGAGCCCAGTTTCTTCACAATACAAGGTGAATTGATTTGAGAGAAATTCTCCTCCCCTGTCTGTTCTAAGCACTTTCATTTTCTCACCTGTTTCTGCTTCAACTTTCTTTCTAAAATTCTTGAATGTCTGAAATGCTTCGTCTTTTGATTTCAACAAGTGCACCCACATTACTCTACTGAAGTCATCTACCAGTAACATGAAGTACTTGTTACCTGCTGGGGTTGGTGGAGTAACCGGTCCACATAAGTCACCATGGACCAACTCCAATCTTCTTTTTGCTCTAAAGCTCGTACTTGATGGAATAGGATTCCATGTTTGTTTTCCCATAAGACACCCTTCACAGGGCTCAGACGGAATGATCATCTTAGGAATTCCCTCTATTATTCCCTTTTCAGACATTAATTTCAAGGAGGCAAAGTCCACATGGCCTAACCTTATATGCCACAGCCACGATGGGTCTTTACATTTGGCAATCAAACATTGATTTTTGACATCTTCCAGTTTTATCTTGTAAAGACGGTTTTGGGATTTCTGAACCTTCATCAACAATCTTCCTCTTCTATCATGAACCCAGAGAAAAGGTTCCTTTATTTTAATTTCATCTCCATCTTCAGATAACTGCCCAAGACTGATTATGTTGATGCATAAATCAGGTATGTAATACACTTCCTGAAGCTTTCTTTGTTCACCATTTTTACACTGAAAAATTATGGAGCCTTTTCCTTCAATTCTTACTTTAGTTTCATTTCCGAATCTAACATACCCTTGTACTCCTTTGTTTAGGTGGTGGAACTTCTTCACATCTCCTGTCATGTGATTGCTTGCCCCTATATCAAGATACCATATGTCTGATTGGGTTGACTCTCCACCATTGGTCTTCAATTTCAGATTTACTTTCTCTTCATTCAGGAAGACTTCATCAACTTTATCTTTGCCTTCCAAGGACATGAGAACCAGTGCAGGTTCAGAGTCTTCTTGAATCAGGTGGCTCTCATGATTTCTCTCCTTTCTTGGGTTTTTGCATTCAGCTGCGTAATGGCCATATTCCTGGCAATTATAACATTGTATTGCACTTTTGTCTTGACTGCTAGAGGCCCCATGATTCCCTTCCATGTGGTGGTTTGACCCGCTTCTACCATGACCACGCCCTCCATTGTGTCTTCCTCGGCCTCTGCCTCTGCCTCGTCCTCGTGATCCTCCAAAACCTCCTCTATTCGATTTGGATTTGGAGTCTCCATCACTCTTCTTCTTGTTCCTCTCTGACCACTCTTGATGTGTCAAGAGGAGCTTTCGATCATCACTATCAGCATGGCCCTTTAGCCTCTCTTCATGTGCCTTTAATCTTCCAATGACTTCTTCTACTGTCATGTTTTCTAGATCACCAAACTGTTCTAGGGTAGAGGCCAATTGGAGAAACTTGGTCAACACTGCCCTGAGTAGCTTCTTCACCATATAGTCTTCTTCTACAGTATCACCAAGAGTACGCATTGAGCTGACAATGTTATCAATTTTTACTGCAAATTCATCCACACCTTCTGATTCTTTCATGGTAAGCGATTCGAATTCAGCCTTTAGAGTCTGAATTCTTGCTGTTTTTACTCTGTCAGCCCCTACAAATCTTGTTTTCAGAGCCTCCCAAGTCTCTTTGGTTGTTTTCTTCTCAGCCAATGACATCAAGAGATCTTCAGGTATCCCTTGATAAATTGCTGCTAACGCCATCTTATCTTTCTTTGTGTCAACAGCTGTGTTTGCAGTTCTAGGCTCCACCGCCTCCCATACACCATGAGCCTGCATAAACACCTTCATTTTGATTGCCCACGCTCCATAGTTTGTCTTCGACAACATGGGATAGTGTAGAGTGATCTGACTATCTTTCTCGCCATTACTACAAGATCCTGTCATTTCTTCTTGGGACTGGTACTTGGGCATATACCAGGATTTGCTCTGATACCACTTTGTTGGTTTTCCGGGCTCTTCACGAGGCTCCTGCAAATAGAAGTGACAGAGAAAAGCCTTTTACAGAGAAGGGAGCAATAGGCAAAGGTTTTTTCTATGTATTATTCAAGAGAAAAAGGAGTAATTTCAACGTACACAATGCTTGGGAATTTAAACTAAAGAGATGCAGAAAAATCAGGAACTAACAGTTACTTCCTAAAGACCAGGGGCATATCTGTCACATGGCTTTGACTTATTCTCCTATTCTAATTTCACGTGCAAAACAAATAAAATCAAACTTCTGAATTACTTCAACAGAATTGAGGCTGTCGTATTTTAGCTACGTTCAGATATAGATTGCCCATGGAATACCGAAGTCATTGAATTACCAATGGAATAGCGATTGACTATCGATAGAATAGTGTTTGACCTTGTTTGATCAAATTACCGACGTACCTCGTTTGACTATGTTTGATCATATTACCCGCGGATTGCTTATGAAACCATTTACCAACTAATTTTTCATCACTAATTCGTTGGTAATTAGAATTTATTTAAACAATTGCAAACATTTAAAAATATCGTATTTTAGTCGATATGCAGAAAAACCCAACACTAAGCATATGATAATAATCATATTCAAACACAAACCTAAGTAAACATTACAATAAAAGCGTGAAATACAAAAATTGTCTCTTAATAACTTAATTTAACATAACCAAGTCATTTCGAACATAAAAAATGAAATAACAATTGTCCCATACCAAAAACTAAAAAATAAATAATTTTCTCATACAAAAGAAAACTATGAAATACCACCGGATGGATTATTGGGTGGATAACCGGATGCATTGCACTGGCTCAAAATCACCATAATTTGTTCTTGTAAATGATCGTGTGCTTGTCGCATGTTAAAAACTTCTTCACCAACCTTATCTCCTAAAACTGGTAAGACAATTCAATGCTTAAATCATAATAGCAATGTATTTCAGTTTATTATAACAATATTCTTAACTTTTAAACCATAATTTGTGGAACCCTAAAGTCATATCTATAGGATATGTATCGAAACACCGTGATTTTTCATCCAATTTTTTTTCTTTTGTTTTTAACCATTTTTTATATCAGAAGACGTTAATGACAGTCTAATTTAAAGTAAAAGAAAACATGACCAAGATGACTTTTATTTTCAAACATGTCCTTCAAAATCAATTATTATAATCTCTCCAAACCAAATGTGAAATGAAAACATCACACGAGTCTCAAAATGGTATCATCTAAAAACATCAAATAATAACCACCCTAAAGATTCCCATCCTCACCAAGCCATCAAATATCACGCTACATGTACTTATGCAGCCATAACAACAACCAAGAACAAGTTTTAGCATCGGCGTAGTACACCTCAAGCACTTGGATAAGAAAGCAACATACATCATACATTATGTTCAATCACATAAACAATCCATGTCAAACAAACGTCAAACATCGATGAAATTATTAATATATTAATTATATATTAATCTAGACATTCTTTAATCATAGTAATTACTTATTTGTGTTCATCGGTATAATTACTTTTTAATGTCCCTCCCTAAATAGGCCTACCCACTACTAACTCCCCCTCCCCCCCTCCCCCCCCCCCCCCCGAAGTAAGAACCCTTTCACTACTAATGTGACCTGGCAACCCAATGCACAAAATGGGGCACGACTCCCACATGTAACACTGTCCCTAGTTCTCCATCTTCACCGCTCCGACTTTGCATGGATGTAAACAGTGCATTGTTGTTCGAGGGTGGTATCAATAACTCCACGAGCATGTCTACATCTAAATGTGATGTTTGATTCGGCCCTGATCGAAATGATCAACGTCACTCCACTCCCATACATATTAGTGCATTCGAACCATGCCTTGAAATGGTTATCTAGAAAAACACTCAACGTCGTATTGGCTTAAGCTCTTTCTCCTAGATATCCTTTTGCCTCGATAGCCCTTAAATGTACTCACCTAAAGTTAGGTTTCTACTGTTTTATCATGTGCACTTGTGTTTGTTGGATTAGTTGTCTAAACCCATAACTAAAATTGGTATATACTTGAATTGATAGTAACACAGTTCTTTTGGATTGTCCTGAAACCTTGCAATTGGATAGGATGACCTTTGGAGAGAGAGATTATTGTTTTAAGTGATTTATAAATTAATATAAAAAGTTTATTAATGTCTTATGAAAATAATATATTAATTAGAAAAGCTATTATTTAATTAATAATTAATCAGAAGTTAATTGTAATTAATTGTGGGAATAACAGAATTAATTAAAAGTGCAGCGTCTAAAGTGCATTTGTTCAATAGTTGAGCAAATTGCTTAAGAACCTTCCACTATTAGGGTTGGACGGTTTTGGGAGGATATTCTAGGTTTCTAGAATATCCCATGTGGATAAATAACGAATAAGATAAATATCATATTTGAAATATTAATTTTTATATTCAAATCTTGGTTATCTAGGGTTTCCTTGGACGACTATACAAGGACCCTTAACCCTTGCGTTTTCGACCACTCATCATTCCAAAAGGGATAGAAAAAATTCTTACCTCCCATCTCTTCTCTCTATAGTCTTCCTTCTTGGTAGTTTGGATGTGGCCTATTCGAGGCACGACAATTGTGGTGCTTGCTTCCAAAAGATTTACAAGTGAAGGATTCTTGTTATTTGCTACAATAACAACAAGGTATGTAAATCTAAACCCAATTATGATTTTCAAAATATACCTAGGGTTTCTAGGGTTTCTTATTTGATGTTCTTAGTTATAGGTTCAATAGTGAAAACATACATCTTTAGGTTGCATGTGAACATAAGGTTTTTAACTTTATTTGTTTTGCATAAAACATATCAGCGGTATTAGAGCGTTTCGTTTATTTTCAATTGAGTTGCTATAATTTTTGAATTTGATCAATTATGTTTTATAGAAATTAAACCTTAAAAGGCCAAGGATTTAACCTATGGTTAGGGTTTTTCGAAACCCTAGCCTCTTCCCTTTGGATTTCGAAATTAGAGTCAGGGTTTTAAAACCCTAGCCTTCCTCCCCAAGTTTTAGAAAATTGCAATATTGTTATGGTTTCCTATTTTGTATAATTGTTAGTTTAATTTGATTAAAAGGGTTAATTATAAATTGGATAATTCCTATGCCCTAATTTTCGAAAACTAGAGGGTTAAGATTAGGATTAAATTATTTGATTAATTTAATTAGTTAATCCTTATTTGATTTAATGTTTTTAGTTAATTTTTAACTAGAAGACAAATATTAAATCAATATTGTTTTATTTTAAATTTAAATTAAATCATTATTAATTTTTGAAATTTAAAAATTAAATAAACCTAGTATTTTGAAAAGTTTAAAACACACCTTATATCTTATTATTAATTGTTAATATATTATATGTATAAGAATCAGTCAGTCGAATCGCTAGAATGCCTCACTCACGAAGCTAGTCTATAAGGGAGGTATAAAGAAACTGGCTATAAAATGGTAGTTGAATGGGTGTCCACTCTCACCTACCACTTCCTTGAATGGGTATCCACCATAATTTCTCCTTGTTGTCAATCTGGTCAAAGGTGACATTGAATGGCACCAACTACAACGAATGGATGCACAACATTAAAATCGCCCTTTGTTTTAAGAACAAGGAGTATGTTCTTGAGAAAGAACTAAATCAAATCGATGAAGACAATTCCACTCCTGAAAAAATTAGCCTCCTACAAGAAACACTACGATGATGTGACAAAGGTTGCTTGCATCATGGTTGCCACTATGTCCCTTGAGATGCAGAGATTTTATAAGGACAACTGGCCTTACTAGATGAACAAGGACCTTGTGGAAAAGTTCCACAAGAGAGCTCGTCAAGAAAAGTACAAAGTGGTCAAAGCCCTCATAGGATGCAACTCGAAATAGGGAGAATCTATATGTAGCCACATGCAAAGAATGCAATGATACGTGGAGCACCTTGTTAGGCTAAATGAGCACTTTGATGAAGAGTTGGCTATTGATTTAGTCCTAAAATGTTTACCAAGTTGTTATTATCAGTTCAGCCTGACCTATCATTTGAATTACAATGAGACCACCTTGTCTCAATTGCACAACCTTCCACAGATCGTTGAAGTAGGAATAAAGGAAAAGTTCGGCCTCCACTCCTATTAGTGCTCTCATTAGGGAGATCGTACGAGTGCATGGTGTTCCCATATCCATTAGGGAGATCGTACGAGTGCATGGTGTTCCCATATCCATTATCTCGGATAGAGATAGTATATTCATTTCAAGGTTCTGGCAATCGCTACAAAGTTCCCTAGGAACTAGGCTGGACATGAGTACAACCTACCATTCGCAAACTGACGGACAAAGTGAGAGGACTATTCAAATATTGGAAGATAAATTGTGAGCCTGTCTGATTGACTTTGGAAAGGCATGGGATACTCATTTACCCCTTGTCAAGTTTTTCCTACAACAAAAGTTATCACATGAGCATAAAGGTTGCTCCATCTGAAGCCCTCTATGACCGTAAGTGCATATCCCCTCTGTGTTGGGCTGAGGTGGGCGACACACAGTTAGCTAAAGGACGAATTCCTGATAGCACTCTCGCAGGTCCGGAGATCATACGAGAAACGACAGAGAAGATCGTTCAGATTTGTGAACGACTGAAAGCCTATAGAGACCACAGAAAAACTACACAAACAAGAGAGGGAAACATTTGGACTCCTAGGTTGCTAACTGAGATCTTCTGAGGGCGTCACCCTGGAAGGGCTTAAAGCTAAATCCAAGATACGTAGGGCCTTCGAGGTTCTTGCTAGAATCGGCCCTGTATCTTACAAACTTAAACTACCTCACGAACATAGTAACGTACACCCTACTTTCCATGTATATAACTTGAAAAAGTGTATGTCCGAAGAAACTCTCGTAATTCAACTCGACGATATCGAGATCGACGAGAGCCTCAACTTTGTGGAAGAACCCGTTGATATCATGGATATGGAAGTCAAAAGAACGAAGCAAAGTCGCATACCAATAGTGAAGGTTCGCTCGAATGCTAAGCGGGGACCTGAGTTCACTTGGAAGCGCGAGGATCAAATGAAAGTGAAATATCCTCATCATTATACTTAGGTTTTTGTACTTGCTTAAACTCTAATTTCAGGACGGAATTCCTTCTCACGGGGGGATGATCTAACAACCCGATATTTTCCAAGTCAATGTGAGAATCTAAAGTCAATTATTATAACCTATTTTTGAAATAATAAGAATAGCGTCAAAAATGAAATGTTCAAAAATCTCAATTTGGTTATATAAAGTGATAGATACTGTAACAAGGTTTTCAAAAATATAAAGAACACTAAAATCTGAGTTATAACGAAGAAGTTATGACCAATCTAAGAATCCGCGACAAATCCGGTAAAACACAGTCAAGCGTAAACGCAAAATTCCAATAAAATACTTTTTAGCCTTAGGCATCTGAATGAAATTCATAGATATCTTTAAACTGTAAACATATATTAGAAAAACGTCCAAATCTGACTTCGTATGAGGAAGTTATGATTTTTCTAAGTTTCAGCTTAGCAGTATGCAACCCGGAGTTTGATTATGAGATCGACTGATTTCTAGCCGAAACAATCTAAACGAGAATCAAAGATCTCGTCGATTGTAGTTAAACAGTAAAAGAACAGACAAAAACGGATGTCAGATGAAGAAGTTATTGATTTAGGATGGAGTTTCCTGTCCCGACCTACTAAAAATAATATAATAAAAATTAAATTCGAAATTAGCCAACGAAGTCTAAACAAGAGTCGTAGAGCATAATCTTACCTACGCGTGGATATAAAGAACGTCGAAAACAGAGCTTGGATGCGAAAGATATGAATTTCTGAAGTTCGGGGCACGAACCCCAACCCTGTGTTAGAGTTCACGACGTGAAAGAGGGGTTCACGACGTGAACTTAGTGCTGACGTCTTCTGGAGCCTGGCAGATTGAACATCGCGACTACGTACCTGATGATGTCTAAGTTCACGATGTGAAATGATGGTTCATGACGTGAAATCTAAAATTTCAGCCTTATAAATAGAAACTGAAGGTTGTCGATTTAGGTTGCTAATTCCTTCATCGTCTCATTCCCTATACCCTCTGTAGCTGTCTTGAAGTACCCCCGAAGCCCCGGTATCATCCCGATACCCGAAGCGAGTCCCGACGCTTCGAAGATCCCCAGATGAGAGGAGTTTTGAGCCGAAACCCTGCCCGCGAGAAGCCCGGTTTCATCGAAGAATACTACTTTACGAGCCGTAGTGCTATCCGATAATTGTCTTACCAAGTGAGTTCATACCCCTAATTTATCTTTTCAATGACTTAAAATACTTTTAGGGGGGGATATAAGTAGAAAACTTTATAGTTATAATATCAATCACATGTGATTTATAACTAGCAAAACAAGAGATTTCTTATACTTCGAACTATGTTATCAAACAAGCTATTTCAAATCATTTTATAAACTGACATCAAGTCATCTATGACCATTCAAATGGTTAAAACTCTTTTACATGCTAAAATATTTTATGAAACTCTTTTAAACTTATATATTGTCAAAATCATGTCTACACATATATAGTTATATAAATGAAGTTGAAAGGGCTTAGGACTGATAACTCACTTTATTTCATGTTCCTTGTTTGGTTGTGGACTTAGGGTATCGGTTTTTTGTTCGAGTATCGTTTGAATCTTGGTTATATATTATGTATATGCGTGTATATATAAAAGTTCTTACATCAGTTCAACACTTTTCGGTAGCAAAGGTGTATAAACATACTCAGTCATTCAAACAACATTACTAGTAAACTATAATAGGAATAGTTTAGAGGATTACTACTTAATATTTCTAGAACAATGAAACTTACAAGAGTCAGTTCATACTATATTCTAGAACGGAGGAACAAATCATGATTTACGAACTCATACTTTACACTACTAATAACCTAGGATGGGAATGTATCATTAACTCATTGTTTATAACAAAATATGATAAAATACAAGGTATAAGAATATATATATATATATATATATATATATATATATATGGGGTACATCTACAAACTACCAGGTTATATATGGGGTACATCTACAAAGTACCAAGTTATATATGGGGTACATCTACAATGTTCCAAGTTATATATAGGGTACATTTACAAAGTACCAGGTTATATATGGGGTACATCTACAAAGTACTGGATTTTATTTATAAAGGGTACATCTACAAAGTACTGGACAATAATAAATAAAACATACTAAAACATAAAATAACAAGGATAGAAAGGAACATACATTCTTTTACAAAGACAAGTAACAATAATGTGAGATACTACTTCACGACATAGCAATATACTTGTTATGTCGCGTTTTGTAACCAGAGTCTCCTGGAGGGAGAACGGGCATTGTGTGTATAGAGCTATACAGGACTGACAATCCCACATCCCAACTGTTAGCTACAGTCCGGCATACACACCAAGGGGTGAAAAGTGTCACATATTTAGTTTCGATGCCAACAGGTCATCGTGTTAAATACTCGTTAATCAGGATGGTTATAACCACATCACATTTTATCGTTAATAAACACATTAGTATTAAGGTAATTAGTGATTCCGTAGTTATTTTAAACAACTTTACTGTGCACTTTCATTTTTCCATTACGTTCATACAGTCATTACTGACATAAGAAATGCATACTATTTTTCGTATAAAGATAGTTTTACAAATATGGAAAACCCACATTTATACTATTACAAGTACAAACACACATCTTACATTATTTTTGAAGAGAAACAAACATACAAAACAGTTGGGTCTTGGTAGACGACTACGTTTAGTAGAAAATATAGGATTTTCAAGGAAGTATACAAACATTTACATCAACATGCTTACAAACAATTTCATCAAACTAATGCAAACATTTGACACTTAAAATACTTATGAACTCACCAACTTTAATGCTGATCTACTCTCTTTTCAAATAAACTTGTATTCTTAGGTCACCAGTAGACAGGTACGCTGGATCAGGTTTTGGGAAGACGGGGCGTGTTCAAGACTCGTCTTTTATTTTTGATATTCATATTTTTGGTGTCTTACAAATACATTTAGAAAACACTTGTATTCACTATATTATTAATGAAATGGATGATGTTGTTGCTTGTTTTACTATTGTGCATTGTTATGATACTGAAAATGACGTCCTCCGCCCCCGAACGTTTCCACCGTTCTGGTTTGGGGATGTGATAGATTGGTATCAGAGCTTTGTTTATACTGATTTGAGTATATAAACCCATAAAAGATATGCAACTATAAACACATCAGGATTAAAATACTCTGACCAAGAGTTTATACTTTTAAATAATAAAATATTTAACTAAAGTATACATACAAGCATTCATACTAGGATCAGTGTCATACTAGGACAGAACAAAAGTATTGCGGTAGTTGAGAAACTTAAGTAGGCTTGGGGACATATAATCAGATCTAGGAGTCATATAGCTTGATCAACTATATCTTTCCGAGAAGTGATTAGCATGTGCTTAGGAATGGTTGTGGGGTTGCAACAAGTCTAAAAACGTACCAACACTACTACAATGAAAACTTTAGAACAGAACGTAAACTTCAAATACTATAGGAGTATTTTGTATTACTATAATTACTTATTTGAGAACTAAAAGGTTCTTTACTAGTAGGCCAATAGTTGCTGAGTGGATACACTAAGGTTATATGTGACTAGGGCATCATAGACTTAAAATCCATGATCTTTGCTTTACTTTCTGTTCCTACTTTGGTTGTGGATTTAGAGTTAGGATCACTTATTCGAAGGCCTATCCTATTTTGGTTACATCTGACTACTATGCACTACGCAGGTATTGTAGTAACTGATAAGGATCATTCGATAATTATCTTAAGTTGTACGTCTATTATATGATTCTTACATCCCTTTTCTTGCTTAGACAACATGACTAGATTCCATCTCCGTGGCAACCCGTAGACGGAGAATGGCTCGAAGCTGAACTCGAGGACGAGAACTTACTGGTCCCAGCAGAAAAAGACCCCAAAGAGAGTTCTGATGATGAGGACGAGTAGGAAGTCCAGGAAGACTCGGACTCAGAACCGGAGGTCTACAATCCACCCCAAGTTTCTGAAAATCCTAACCCTCGTTCGTCTTTTCAAGGCCCGACGCCTCTGTGAGGGGTGAACTTGGGCAAGTGGAGCCATGAGCAGGGACAACCCTTACCCTACAACGGAGACCGGAGTTACTATAACTTAAATGAGGGAGGCTCAGCAGACAGAGTCCTTCCTATCTTAGTGCGACGTATTTATCACAATGTTGAGCAGGGAAGAGCGAACTTCGTCCAAGTCATGGAGACCCGTGCTAACTACGAAGTCAACATAGTTCATTTTCATCATCCGACTGATGACCAGGACTTTGAAAGGTCTCGCACTGACGCCCTACAGGTGGAGCCGAATGCCTGTCGTTCTAAATCAAAGGATCTTCGTCAGAACATAGTGGCAATGTAGAGACGAGTTTGAGAAATAGCTGGCTGAAGCCACGGCTGAATCAAGTACCAACCAGAACCACTCCCCTCGCGAGTAGAGTCTACTCTACTCTATCTTTTGGATATAGTTAGGTCTATGTATAGACTCTAGTACTAACTGATGGGTTTTGAGCATTCTAACACCCCTAAGTGTACATGCAACCCTAGAAAACCTTGGATCTATGTTTGTCTAAAATACATACAAAATATGATTTCCAAGGTTCATAATCCTATCTAGCATACATAGGGAACTTTATCCTAAATGGATGGCTAGGATTACATGCCTTGTAGTTGATTTTGATTCCTTGAAACCTTGTGAGCCTAGCACCCCAAGTGTGAAGCCTCAAATTCTTCACACAACACCAAATGCCTTTGGAATGACTTTTGATAGAATGCACACACTTGTAAAATCGGCATAGCCCTCTTATTTCCTTAGTGTAACTGATTTTGGTAGATAACATGTTCCTTATATAGTGTGACACATCTAGGGTTACACCATGTAAACCCTAATGTGTCATGACTCTTCATTTCCATGACCCATGGGTTTGTAACTCCCATGGAGCATCCTATGGGTTTAACCCAACTTGATAATCCATGGAGCCTTTTAGCCCACTATACAAGTTATGGATGATTTACATAATCAACCCATATGTTTAATTAGTCATCTTTTGTTCACTTAATTAATTCCAAATTAATTCTTGATCAATACTAATTAAATATTACCATTAATATATTAGAACTTATAATATATTAATAAACCACAGTGTTATTTATCTCGTTCAGTTTACCCAAATGCATGATGCCATGCAACCCAAATGGACCATGCCGGATCGAGTCAAGTACATACCATAAATAGTTATGGACTCAGAGACCTTATCCAACAGTCTCCCACTTGGATAAGTCTAATAACTATAACTGCAAGTATGAATTCAGCAACCGATCAGCAATCGTAGCACAAGGTCTCTCGGAACTAAGAAGATGATGATACACCATTTAAGATAAGTGATCATATAATCCTCTGTTCTAGATATCAGCCGGACAAGTACATGAAACAATGTCTTACTTATTGTCCAACAGTTTGTTTCCCGATTTCTGATTTGTTTGACATAGAACTTAATTGAACACATCAACTAAGTTCTGACCGGGCCGCCACATAGGTCAAAACAAAATCATCGAGGGGCCCAAATATCAGCTTCTAATCCAAGAAGGAACAGATAAACTTTGACTCATATGTTTGCTCTACTACTTATTGAATTATACACAAAAGCACGTTTTATAACATCGAGTTACCAATGTGTTTTCATACAATCAATGCATAACCAACTCATAGGTAACAAATCATATCTCTAGGTTTGAAGACTTATATGATGTTACTGTCTCACGATCACTCGAGATAAATTCCTTGAAGTGATACCAGTGAGCATGGGTTGAGTCCAATGCTCAGAACTTATGAACACTCATGAGTGTTGTAGCCATGTCCAACAACTTAGACCTCTGCAACCATCTCATGACAGTATTGATTCATACCTACTTCCAACATATGACCGACTGTGGAGATTCGAATAATATGGTATAGCAAACATAATTATTTTGGAAGTCAAAACATGCAAAAGAAATATAGTAAATGATTGACAAGAGATAACAATACTTTAATCATAAATAAGCACAACTTTTATTCATCATCAAATGTCAATTACACTTTACAAATTTCAAAATTATCTAACTACTAAAACTAATATCATCCTTCAGCCCTATGCTCCGAGCATGTTGGAGATGCTTAACCCGAGTCAGTCCCTTCGTGAGGGGATCTGCTGGATTCTCATCCAATGATACCCTATTTGCCACGACGAGCCCTTCTTCTATTCGATGTCTGATGAAATGATATTTTCTGTCAATGTGTCTAGATCTCCCGTGATCCCTTGGTCCCTTGGCTAAGGCAACTGTACTTTCACTATCATAGAAAATTTCTAATGGCTCCTTTATAGCTGGCACAACTCCAAGGTCTCCAATGAATTTCTTCAGCCATATCGCCTCCTTTGTTGCCTCACTTGCTGCTATATAATCTGATTCGCAAGTTGAATCAGCCACTATTTCTTGCTTGGAACTCTTCCAAGAAATTGCTCCTCCGTTTAAGGTAAAGACCCAGCCTGACTGAGAGCGGAAATTATCCCTATCAGTCTGAAAGCTAGCATCACTATACCCTACAACTCTCAAGTCATCACTCCCACCGAGGGTAAGGACCCAGTCCTTAGTCCTCCGTAGGTACCTGAGGATATTCTTTACTGCAGTCCAAGATTCATCTTCACTCTTAGAAAAGCCAAACTCTTTGACTTTCTCATCAAAGCAAAGAGTCCATCTGTGAGGTGCTTGCTTTAATCCATAAATGGATTTCTCAAGCTTACACACTCTATTAGGGTACTCTGTATTGACAAAACCCTCTGGTTGACTCATGTAAACATCCTCAGCCAAGTTTCCATTAAGGAAAGAAGTTTTGACATCCATCTGCCATATTTCATAGTTATGAAATGTAGCTATGGCTAACATAACCGTAATAGACTTAATCTTGGCTACTGGAGAAAAGGTCTCATCATAATCAACTCCCGGAGTTTGAGAGAAGCCCTTTGCAACCAGTCAAGCCTTATAAGTGTGTACATTACCATCCATGTCGGTCTTCTTCTTGAAGATCCACTTGCACCCAACTGTCTTAAAACCTGGTACATTGTCAACCAATTTTCAAACTTGATTGTCATACATGGACTGTATCTCGCTGTCCATTGCCTCTTTCCACTTGGCTGACTCAGGGCCTGCCATGGATTCCGTGTAACTATTAGGTTCATCCAGACCTATCAGTGTCTCATCATTGATAAGTGTATCACCTTCCGCAGTACTATGGAATCCATGGTAATGCTCAGGTGCATTCCTAACTCTCGTGGAACGCCACAGAGGTACAAACTTGTCAATTGGCTCAACATGAGTTTCCTCCTCAAGTTGAGTGCTAGGGTTTGAAGCTCCTTCACCACTTGACTCTTGAATTTCTTCAAGGTCAACTTGCCTCTCACTGTTTCCTTGGCTTATGAACTCTCTCTCTCTCTCTCTCTCTCTCTCTCTCTCTCTCTCTCTCTTTCTCTCTTTCTCTCTCGAAAGACAACCCTCCTAGCTACAAAGACGACATTTTCACTAGGTTTGTAGAAGAGGTAACCAAAAGATTTATGTGGGTAGCCGATGAAAATACACCTATCATTTCGAGGTTCGAGCTTATCATGAGTCTCGCGTCTCACGAAAGCCTCACAACCCCAAATCTTAAGGTGGTCTAGTTTGGGTACTTTACCAGTCCACATCTCATGAGGAGTTTTGGCAACTTTCTTTGTAGGGACTAGATTAAGGATATGGGTTGCAGTCTCTAAGGCATACCCCTAAAATGAGATTGGTAGCGAAGCTCGACTCATCATGGAACGAACCATATCCAACAAGGTTCGATTACGCCTCTTAGCCACACCATTCAACTGCGGTGTCTTGGGAGGTGTCAATTGTGAGACAATCTCACATTCCCTAAGATAGTCAAGGAACTCTGAACTAAGATACTCACCACCTCGATCGGATCGAAGCATCTTAATGTTCTTGCCTAATTGATTGTCGACTTCCTATTTAAATTCTTTAAACCTTTCAAAAGTTTCTGACTTATGCTTGATTAAGTAGACATATCCATATCTACTGTAATCATCAGTGAAAGTCAAATAATAACGATTAGCATCCCTTGTGGCATGTTTGAAGGGTTCACACACATCCGTGTGTACAAGATCCAGCAAACCTTCACCCCTTTCACAAGAACCTGTGAAGGGTGACTTTTTCATTTTTCCAAGTAAGCATGATTCGCAACTATCATCTGACTTTAGGTCAAATGATTCAAAGACTCCATCCTTTTGGAGTTGGCCTATGCGTTTCTTGCTTATATTTCCAAGACGACAATGCCATAATGATGCTGTATCCAAGTTATTATCATTAACAGAATCAATACACAATACATTATTTCCTAAGTTATCTATAACAGATACAGTTTCATACACACCATCACAAGGTAATGCTTTAAATTAAAGAACATTATTAAAGAAAGCATTAATCGCCAACTTCATTATCAAATGAAAAGGTAAAACCTTGTTTATACAATGCATGAAAGGAAATAATATTTCTTGCCATTTCTGGCGAGTAACAACATTTATTAAAATCTAAACTAAACCCACTACTTAGCGATAAATTATAAACTCCAATCTTGGTGACATGTAAAGCTTTCCTATTCCCCATGAATAAGTTTATTGTTCCATGCTCCACATTCTCACTTCTTCTTAGTCCCTGCAAATCAAAACATATATGAATACCGCAACCAGTATTAAGGACCCAAGAGTTAGAATATGGTGAGTTATTAGACATGATAGTGTAAGTACCTGCATGGTTGGGTTTAACTTTCCCATCCTTCACATTTTGTTGGTACATTGGGCAGTTCCGCTTCCAGTGCGACTTTTCATGGCAATAGAAGCACTCAGCCTCTTTTGGGTCAAAAGAAGGAGTGACGAAACCTTTCTTGGTTCCACTTGAAGAAGAGCCATCAAGGTTCCTAGCCTTGATACCCTTCGAAGACCTCTTCCTCTTCTTCCTTTTCCCGATTGCCAAGACAGGGGCGGAGTTTGGAGTAGGAGTTGGAGTGTTAACAACTGACTTACCTTTAAGACTTGTTTTTGTAGTCTTGAGGAGTCCCTGAAGTTTGCTGAGTGTGACTTTTTCCTTATTCATGTGGTATGTCATGCGGAATTGATCATAGAACGAGGGTAAGGAGTGCAAAATGATATCTATAGCAAGCTCCTCAGGGAAGTTCACATTAAGCTTCAGCAAACGATCCACATACCTTTGCATTTTCTGCGTGTGGCTCGTGATGGAGTCTCCGTACTTCATCCTGGTTGTTATCATGGAGCAGATTATTTCGTACCGCTCTTGATGAGCACTCTGATAGTAAGTGATAACCCGATATTTCGAATCTATGTAATGAACTGAAAGGCAAGTATTGTAACCTCTTTTGATGTAATGAAATTAAATTCGAAAATAAATTGTTCAAAAGTCTCTATTGGGTTACCTACTATGCTAGATATTGATTCAAGGTTTATTGAAATACTAAGAACACTAAAATCTGAGTTATAACGAAGAAGTTATGACCATTCTAAGAATTCCGACAAAACCGACAATACAGATAAACGTAAAAATGTGAAGTTTCAAGATGATAGTCTTTAGCCTTAAGTATCTAAATGAAAGTACTAGATATCATTAAACCATAAACATACATAAAAAGAACGACTAAATCTGACTTCGTATGAGGAAGTTATAATTTTTCCAAAATACGGATGTAGCAGTAGACAAATAAAAACTCGAAATAGAGATCGAGAGGTTTTTGGTCAAAACAACCGAAATAAGAATCAAAGGCATCAACAATAGTAGTCTAACGGTGAAAAGTCTGGTGAAAACGGACATGGGATGAAGAAGTTATGGATTTTTAACAGACTTTTCGTGTCCCGGCCTGTTAAAAATATAATAATTAAAATTAAGTTTAAAATTTGCCAATGAAGTCTAAACGAGAGTTGTAGAGCATATTTTCACCTACACGTGCATATAAAGAATGTCAAAAACGGAGCTCGTATGCGAAAGTTACGGACTTTACAAGTTCAAGGCACACACACCAAGAGGACTTACGCCCATCGTACCCTCGTACGCCCAGCGTAAAGGAGTGCTAGGCCTCGGTTCGTCCACGTCGCCCCTACTCTTCTAGCCCATCACATCCGACGCTTCATCCGAAGAAGCGGTAAGCAATGACGTACGAGTACGCCTAGCGTACTTCCGGAGTACGCCCAGCGTACCGAAGGGTTTAGCCCTCCTATAAAAGGGATGCGAGGGTGCCAACCAAATTTGCTCATTCTCTCTCTCTTTCTCTCATGATTTTACCTCGTTTTACATGCAAGAAATATCCCGAAGCCCCGGTTTTCATATCTAAGCCCCGAAGGAAGGTTTTATACTCCCGAGAATCCCGAGATTTCCGCGAGAAAAATCTACAATCTAAAGTCGAAGCTCTGCTTGATTGTCGTTTCACTTTTTCAAACAATCAAGTGAGTTCATACCCCTATAATCTACACTTTTAAATGTTTTATAAATTCCTTTATATGCTTTTAAGGGGGGGGGGGTTGAAATACAAGTAAACACATGGTTATTATCGTGTGTTATATAAAGTTTCATTATACACTTTTTATCAAGTGAATCATATGTGATTTACAACTACTATATGGAAACTTTCGTATGCAAAATATATCACAATAACATCTTGTCTTTTGAAATGAAATATGTTGTTATATATATATATATATATATATATATATATATATATATATATATATATATATATATATATGTATATGTAAATGAAACACTTTGTTTATACTGTATGTATATGTGTCCATCTTTGGCACTACAAAAGTTATACTTTTCATAACAAGTGAGCATTTCACTAGGGTTTACTATACAAACGAAACACACTTTTGGAAAACTATAATAGGTATAGTTTTATGAGAACATCATGAACTTTTACATACTAGAAACACTATCTCAAGGAGATACTTTCATATACAAGAACAAACGAACATTTTCATACGTAAATCTGTTTTATACTAAGTTTTGTGAGACATTAAGCTTCACGTACGTTCGAGTACGCATTTCAAGTCCTATATTATATACTAGAATCCCTTGGAGGGGGAGCATGGTGTTTGTGTATAGAAACTCACCAGCTTAAATGTTGATCTACTCTTTCAAAACTACTTGTATGTCCCAGGGATTCAGTAATTACAGGTAACAAACAACTTTTGAAGAAGGGACGCTGCGGCGCCAGCTTAAATTCATATTTTGACATCATATTGTAATTGGTTTTGAACAAGTACCTTTCAACAAAGTAAACTTTCAATTATATATATGATGGTTATATTGCTTTCTTTACTATGTATTCAATTGTTACGGTACTAGATGAAGTCATCCGCCTCCGAACGTTTCCGCCGTTCCGGTTTGGAGGTGTGACAGATTGGTATCAGAGCTTTGTTTATAGTGAACTAAGTATATCGAACCACATAAGATATACAAACTATAAATGCTTAAGGTACTATTACTCTCTGAAAAAACATTTTTACGCCTAAGCCACGTTCCATTTAACTTAAATTGTTAGTTCATTTAAGTACAAATACATGCATACAACAACTTATTTTCATGATTATAACTATACAAGAAGTATTTAGACAAGTTGGACACTACGATTAAACCTCAAAATATGCAGTCGGATTTGGGATGAATATAGCCTGATCAACTATATTTATCCAAGACCGGACTAATGTATGTCGAGGAATGATTGTAGGAGCAACAAGTCGAAACTTACCAAAACATCACAAGGATCAAACGCACGAATTTAAATACTATAGGAGTATTTGGTACATAAAATAGTTTAACCTACATGTTTAGTCTTACATGTTCCAAATTTTGTTCAATTCTCATAACCCTATTCTCGTATAGTCAAATGGCTGGATTTCATCCATACGGAGACCCCTACTATCCCAACCAAGGCAACGGGGGATGGGTCAATGAGGATCCCGAGGAAGACGAAGAACCCGTAGAATTGGATGAAGGGAGGACTCCGGTACTGACTCAGAGCCAGAAATAATCAATCCACCGCCCGCACAACCTCCCGTCTTCATGAGAAACTTTCAAGGACCAACTCCCGTGTGGGGGAGCCACCTTCACCATTAGAGCCAACAAAAAGGTCTACACCCTCCCTACGGCATGTGTAGAGACTTCTACGATGTTAGAGGCGGAAGTTCAACCGATCAAGCACTCCCAGTTATGATTGGCAAGCTAGCCAACTGGAGTTATCAATCCAGAGTGCAAGCGGCCCGGATCCGCGAGGTCAATGTGGAAGTTCAGGTACACACTTCCGACATCCGCCGTCTAGACAAATTGCAATGGGATGACCAAGACCGCATCAACACCCTCCAAGCACAACTAAATACCGCCATCGAAGAAATGCTAGAAATGAGGGAACAATAGGCCGCTTTGATAGGCGCCTTATGGGGTTGAAACAGCCGGACACAGAGTCAAGCTCCAAACGTAACTTACGCCGCAGGTAGTACTTGCCCGGCTCCCAAATTTTGTTATAGGTTAGGACCTAGGCTAAAAGTTTTATTTTTTTCTTAAACTTTGTAACCGGAGACCCTTAGAGGGGTCAAATTTTCTTGATCGTTGTGTTAACTATTATATTAATATGAATGGGCACGCTATTATTACTACATTGAGTATTTCGTTCAATCCTTAAAATGTTAAGGAGAAACCATACGCTTGTTTCATATATTCAAATTTGTGAATAACTTTCATTCTTCTATCAATAAGACTCATACTATCATCTGTTGTTGAACTATGGCGATTTAGTTCATGAGACACATTCATTTTCGATGCTATGGAATTCTTATCTTTATCTTCTCACCCTATAGTTGAAGGATGCCTCACCACCACCGCCTCCACCTCCTCAGTTCGATGCTATTATGTTCCAAGCAGCAGTCACAACAGCTGTGGCGGCTGCCATGTCACAGATCAATACTCATGTTACTACTGGTTCGGGAATTGACACACTTCCTTCCAACCATGGTGAGAGTCATGGGCAACCCCGAGAGTGCACCTATAAAGACTTTACAAATGCAAAAACCCCGATGTTTAATGGAGCTGGTGATGTGATGATTTTGAGGCAGTGGATCGAAATGACAGAATCAGTCTATGTAATCTGCTCCTGTCCCGAGCACAACAAAGTCAAGTTTGCCACTTACACACTTACTGATAGAGCTTTAACTTGGTGGAATGGCCATGTTAAGGCACTTACTCTAATAGTGGCGAATTCAATAAGCTGGGAGAACTTAAAAATCATGCTGATGAGAGAGTATTGTCCACGAGGAGAGGTTCAAAAACTCGAGCACGAACTCTGGACTCTTGGAATGATTGGTACCAATATATCAACTTATACCTATAGATTCTGTGATCTGACAATCCTTTGCCCAGATATGATTGCTCCTGAGATCAAGAAAATAGAGAGATACATTTGGGGACTGTCGCCCCAAATTCAGTCAAGCGTGTTAGCTTCAGAACTTGACACTTTTGAAAGTGCTAAGGAGCTAGCACAATCTCTTATTGATCACGGAAGTCATCAGAACTCAATGATTTCTGCACCAGAACCACAAAGGGGAAACAACAACAACAATAACAGGAAGAGAGGATGGAATAAGCGGAAGGGTGGGTCTTGCCAAGAATCCTCGAAGAAACAACAACTAGTTACAGTGAATGCTGCTATTGTACCTACTACCGTTTCTACAAATTTCTACCCAGCAAAGCCTTATGTGGGTAACCTTCCAAAGTGCACCAAATGCACTTACCACCACAATGGACCTTGTCAGGAAATGCAGTGCTCCAACTGCAATAGAAAGGGACACACTGTCCGTTTCTACAAAGCCCCCGTAAAGCTGATCACTTAAGTTCCCAAAGGTGGTGTGGGCCAAGCTTGCTACGGTTGTGGTGAGGTGGGCCACTACAAAAGAAATTGCCTGAAGGCAGCGAATACCGGCGGAGTGGGATGAGTTTTGGCTATAGGCCACGAGGAAGCCGTGGCTGATCCTACAATAGTTACTGGTACGTTTCTTCTCGATAATTCATATGCATGCATACTATTCGATAGTGGAGCAGAGAGAAGTTTTGTGAGCCAAAATTTTATTCACTTACTTAAACATAAACCTCGCACGTTAGAATAATCATTCACTGTAGAAATGGCAAACGGAAAAACGGAAAACACTAACTGCATATACATGGGTTGTACTTTAACTTTAGACGGTCATTCTTTCCCAATCAACCTCATGCCGGTCCAAATTAAAAGTTTCGACGTCATAGTCGGCATGGATTGGTTAAGTCTTCTTCGCGCCGACATCATGTGCTTTGAGAAAGCAGTTCGTCTTAATCTCCCTAACAATGAAATAGTAGTGATTTACGGCAACAAATCAAGTACAAACCTTCGCATCATTTCATGCATCCAAGCTAGGAAGTGTTTGCGGAAGGATTATCATGCTTTTCTTGCACACATCATCGATACGAGTCATGAAGTGAAAGAGATTAAGAGCATTCCAGAAGTAGGCGAATTTCCAGATATCTTTCCAGAAGAACAACCGGGACTACCACTGCAGTGTCAGGTCGAGTTTAGAATCGACTTAGTTCCAGGGGATACCCTAGTAGCCAAATCGCCTTATCATCTGGCACCAGTAGAGATGCAAGAACTTTCCAGTCAGCTTAACGAACTCCACCAAAAAGGATTCATTAGACTAGGCTTCTCACCTTGGGGAGCACCAGTCTTGTTTGTAAAGAAGAAAGATGGATCGTTCCGTATGTGCATTGACTACAGAGAACTGAACAAACTTACTGTCAAAAATCGTTACCCTCTACCCCGCATTGACGACCTATTTTATCAACTTCAAGTAGCAAACTACTTCTCGAAGATAGATCTAAGATCCGAATATCACCGATTATGAGTACTAGAGGAGGATATTCCCAATACAGCCTTCCGAACTCGTTATGGGCACTACGAATTTGTAGTGATACCGTTCGGGTTAACCAACGCACCAGCGGTATTCATGGACCTAATGAATAGGGTGTGCCGTCCTTACTTGGATTAATTCGTCATCGTCTTCATCGATGATATACTTATCTACTCCCGAAGTAAGGAAGAACATAGTCAGCACCTACGAAAAGTGTTAGAAACATTACGATCGGAGAAGCTCTATGCGAAGTTATCTAAATGCGAATTTTGGATTCGAAGAGTCGAATTTTTGGGCCACGTTGTTAGCGAAAAGGGGATACACGTGGACCCCTAAAAAATTAAGGCCATTGAGAACTGGTCGGCACCGAAGACACCTACAGAGATTCGTCAACTTCTAGGTCTCGCTGGCTACTATCACATATTCATAAAGAACTTCTCTAGCATTGTAAAACCACTTACTACATTAACCCAGAAAGGCGTGGCCTTTGACTGGGAAGTAAAACAAGAGAAGGCGTTCTAAACACTGAAACAGACCTTGTGCACCGCACCGATACTATCCCTCCCCAAAGGGATAGAAGATTTTGTAGTGTATTGCGATGCATCAAATCAAGGACTTGGTTGTGTTCTTATGCAAAGAGGGAAGGTTATCGCCTATGCCTCCCGTCAGCTTAAGATACACGAAGTAAACTATACAACACACGATCTTGAGTTAGGAGCAGTGGTATTTTCTCTGAAGATCTGGAGACACTACCTGTACGGAACAAAGACTACTATTTTAACCGACCACAAGAGCCTTCAACACGTTTTCGATCAGAAGGAACTCAACATGCGACAACGACGGTGGGTCGAGCTACTCAATGACTACGAATGCGAAATTCGTTATCATCCTAGCAAGGCCAATGTAGTAGCTGACGCCCTCAGTCGAAAAGAATACACTGGTCGGAGAGTCAAATCTCTGACTATGACTATCCATTCCCACTTGTCCACACAAATTAAGGAGGCTCAACTGGAAGCTTTGAAACCTGAAGATGTGACGGGTGAATCCCTGAGAGGAATGGAAAAGAATCTAGAAATCAAGGGTGGTGGAGCATATTATCTCATGGACCGTATCTGGACACCGAGACATGGTGGCTTCAAAGACTTGGTCATGACCGAAGCACACAACACGAGATATTCCGTTCACCAAGGTTCAGATAAGATGTATCTGGATCTTAAGAAACTGTACTGGTGGCCTAACATGAAAGCAGAAATTGCTACATTCGTAAGTAAATGTCTTACTTGCGCTAAGGTTAAGGTCGAGTACCAGAAACCCTCAAGATTACTACAACAACCGGAGATACCGGAATGGAAATGGGAACGGATTACTATGGACTTCATAACCAAGTTGCCCAAGACAACGGGTGGACTCGATACCATATGGGTCATCGTCGATAGATTGACCAAATCCGGGCATTTTTTACCAATCAAGGAGACTGACAAGATGGAAAGGCTTACAAGAACTTACATAAGGGAAATAGTATGACTACATGGTGTTCCAATATCCATTATCTCCGATAGAGATAGTAGATTCACTTCAAGGTTCTAGCAGTCACTACAAAGTTCCCTGGGGACTAGACTGGACATGAGTACAGCCTACCATCCGCAAACAGACGGGCAAAGTGAGAGAATGATACAAACTTTGGAAGATATGCTGAGAGCCTGTGTGATTGACTTTGGAAAGGCATGGGATATCCATTTACCTCTTGCCGAATTTTCATACAACAATAGTTATCATACGAGCATAAAGGCTGCTCCATTTGAAGCCCTCTATGACCGTAAGTGCGGGTCCCCTCTATGCTGGGCTAAAGTTGGCGACACACAATTAGCTAAAGGACGAATTCCTGAAAGCACTCTCACCGGTCTGGAAATCATACGAGAAATGAATGAGAAGATCGTTTAGATTCGTGAACGATTGAAAATCTCTAGAGACCGACAGAAAAGCTACGCTGACAAAAGGAGGAAACCGTTGGAATTCGAGGTAGGAGACCGCATTCCATTGAAGGTCTCACCCTGGAAAGGCTTGATATGCTTTGGAAAGCGTGAAAAGCTAAATCCAAGATACGTAGGGCCTTTCGAGATTCTCACCAAAATCGGCCTTGTAGCTTACAAACTCAATCTACCACGTGAACTTAGTAACGTACATCCAACCTTCCACGTCTCGAACTTCAAAAAGTGTCTGTCTGATAAAAGTCTTGTTATCCCACTCGAAGAGATCGAGAACAACGAGAGCCTCAACTTTGTGGAAGAACCGGTAGAAATCATGGACCAAGAGGTCAAACAAACGAAACAAAGTCACATACCCATTGTGAAGGTTCGCTGGAACACCAAGCGAGGACCTAAATTCACATGGGAGCGCGAAGATCAGATGAAACAAAAGTACCCACATCTTTTTCTCTGATTCACAAGTATCTTTCTTACATTAAATTTGGGTACGAAATTCCCTCTAACGTGGGGATGATGTTGATGGGTTTTGAGCATTCTAACACTTCCTAAGTGTACATGCAACCCTAATAACCTTGAATCTATGTTTTCTCTATATACATGCAAATTTGTTTTTCAAGGTTATTTCCTAACTAGCACGGCATGGGGATTACCTAAAACATAAAACTAGTAGAAATACATACCTTGTTGTTGCTTGGATTCCTTCAAGACTTTGTGAGCCTAGCACCCCAAATGGTGTGCCTCAAATGCTTCACAGAACACCACAAAACTTGGAATAACTTGAGAGAATACTTATAGCACTCAAAAATCGGTTATGCCCTCTCTAGTAACACTAAGTACCGATTTTTCTAGCCAAATGGTCCCTTTTATAGTGGTGTCACAATTAGGGTTTCATCATGAAGACCCATAATTGTCATGACTCTTCATTTCTCATGAACCATAGGTTTGTAACTCCCATGGACTATCCATGGAGATCCAAATGGTTAGATCCATAACCCATAAACCATGGATCATTAATCCACCATAAAAGAATTGATGATTGTCATAATCAACCCTATATATTTAATTAGTCTCACTTTGATCACCAAATTAATACTTGATCAATACTAATTAAATAATACTATTATCAATATATTAGAACTTATAATATAATAATAATCATAAGTGCCTTATTCTCTCATTTATCTATCCAAGTATTGCAATGCCATGCAACCCAAATGGGCCATGCCGGCTCGGGTCAAGTACATACCAAATAAAGTTATGGACTTAGACACTATATCCAACAGTCTCCCACTTGGATAAGTCTAATAACTATATTTGCAAATATGAATTCAAAATACGACTAGCAATCGTAGCTCTTTCAAAGTCTCTCGGAACTGAGATGATGATGATACGCCATTTAAGATAAGTGATCATATAATCCTCTGTTCTCATGATATCAGCCAGACAAACACATGGAACATGGTCTTACTTATTGTCCAGCATTTGTTTCTCGATCGCTGATTTGTTTCGACATAGAACTAAATTGAACACATCAATTAGGTTCTGACCGGGCCCGGTACATAAGTCAAAAACAAATCATCGAGGGTCCTAGATATCGCTTCTATTTCTAGAAGGAACATATAAACTTCGACTGATATGCTTGTACTAACTACTTGTTGAATTATTCACAAAGGCACGTTTTATAACATCGAGTTACCATTTCGTTTTCGTACAATCAATGAAGAACCAACTCATAGTCAAAAACTCATATCTCTAGGTTTGAAGATTTATATGATATTACCGTCTCACGATCACTCGAGATAAATTCCATGAAGTGATGCAACTGAGCGTGGGTTGAATCCAATACTCTGCCCTTATGAGTACTCACAAATGTTGTAGCAACCATTGCATTGTCTAAAGCCCTTTAGACAAATCATACAAGCCAAACTCATGACAGTCTTGATTCATATCTACTTCCAACATATGACTGACTGTGGATGGTTTGAATAACTTAGTCTTTCAGGAAGAACGACCTAGTTGTTCTGGAAGTCAAAACATGCAAAGTGAAACACAAGAATAATACTTAATCCTATATGGCCCTTACACTTGGGTGTAAATAAAACAACTTTTATCTAAGCACCATATTGATTACTCATTATTTATGTTTCGATTTTTCAACTTAATACTCGAATTAAAACAATAGTCATGCCATGCACCAAGCATGCACGCTATGTTTTTCCAAACACCAATTATGCCATACTCCAAGTATGCATACTATGCTTACATATGGTCATCTCTTTGTGAAATAGATCAATTGACAATATTCCAATGATGCTCATTTCAAAATTCCAATCCTTGTTGTGAATGCAAGAATACCAAACTCTTTCCATTTTCTGTAATCCGTTAGATTCTAAACTTATATGCAATGATCCCCTTGTAATGACTATGCACAGAGGTCACAAAGACTTGGCAACAGACATTACAAAGTATTCCAATGGAAAACAATTCCATGGAAATGAGGTCTCAAATTCAAAGTACGTTCCTTTGAACATCCTTCTTAGCATTAAGTTCTTTAATCTTACACAGATTCAAAGAATAACTTCCACCTATGGAGACAATTCCATATTACCATTTTGACCATCACTTCTGAACAAGAGTTGCCTCTTTTCAAAATATGTCAATATGGTCCTAACTCTATACTTCCAATTGTCCATGAGTAACCAATCTTTGGTAAACCTCAAACTGTCCTCGAAAATTGCTTAGTCATTTTAGTCATATCCAGTTCTAATCCCTTTTCCCTTTTTAATGCCCTAAGCATTAAGAAAATTTAGAATGGATGAATATTATAGTACATGCAATCGATCCTATATCTGAAGCATATGGGACACGATTCATGCAATAAAATTTTTATTTTCCATGTTCTCACTAGCATAATGATTACCAGCATAACACTTTATGCTCCCACTAGCTTTGACATGTACTCAGAAATCAACTGGACTTCTAGAAATCAATACTTTATTGACTTTCTTAACAAAGTTCATATTTCTGATACTAGATCGCCTTGATAAGACTTTATCAAAAATATACCCCTTTCCTTAGATAGCTCACATGTTTGTCTAGACCTTTTGCAATTCTCACTAGTTTGTGTGTCGGTTAGCCACACACGCTCCACTAACTATATGAGAATGCAAATATCACAAACGCTATCTACTTAAAATCTTCTTAGTGAAAGTGTTTCCTCACCATCATTTTCATGAATCGAAGAGACACCTTATGACACTTAGATTTTATGGTGTATGTGTTCTTTTCCATGTGAATTTTGTCAAAACCATAATCACAAGACTAGGTTAGTGACACTTCCAAATTCATATGGACTGAACTTGTGCAATCTTAATTTCTTGCCACCCGGCAGCACAAGGGCCTACCATTGCTTCCACGTTGTTATGCAAACAGTCGAGAACTCTCAGAACTCCAATGATAAGCCAACCTTAACTGGGATGAGCAAAAAATATGTCAACACGATAGGTTACAAACCTCAAGTCGTGGGCTAGTGATTGACAAATCTCTTGATTAGTTCTTGAACCTATCTTAAGATCTTTTTAAGACTCCCACTGACCTCTTGACATATATGATTCTCTTTGTCCAGAACCATTCCTTGACAAAACAAATATTCAATAGTTAGTGCGGATTCTTATCAAGTTAAACACTTCCCATAATTTGACTTAGTTGGTCTTTGTTTTATCCAAAACATCACAACTAACCAATCTCAAATGTACAAGAGTAGGACACATCTTACTCTACATTTGATAAGTGTTATAAACTTTCTAAAGATTATGTCACTCAATGGTTCAATCTTGGAGTATGACTCTAAGATTTGATTTTGATGTATGGTTTATCTTTTGATTTAACCATTTCATTAACTCATGATTCCTCTCCTTAGCCAGAACTAAGGTGTCCTTAGAGGATCAATTGTGATATGGTTTCATAATCACTAAGATAATCATAAAACAAAATACTTAAGTACTCTCCCATCTCTTCAAATTGGAGAAACTTTTATCATTCTGCCATATTTGACTCTTCTTACTCATTCTGTCTATCATTTAAACTCTTCAATGATCCAGAATTATACTTAAACTTATAAGCATAACCATATTTACTAAACTTTAGTAAATCATAACGAATAATCTTATCAACCTTTGTGGTGGACCTGACTAGTGCACAACTTAATGTACCCAATCCTTTTAGTCCTTCGCTTGACTCACATGCGAATGTGAACAAGGAATTAGTCTTAATTTACCAAAGATAAAAATCTCATTCATCACACAATACAACTTGCATGATTCCAAGTTTCTATCCAATTGAAACTTGGGTGATGAAAATCTTTCCTTATTTGGTAAATTATGACACTACCACTAATGAAAGAATCAAATCCATTTACCCATATTGCTTATCAATGGAAACATATAAGCAACAACCTTTTTTCACAAATGCCATTGTAAGGATACTTAAAATAAATAAAATCAAAACCATTTCTCTTTTATTTTAAAACTTTGCAGAAAACTTATCCTTACAATCCATATGGAAAACTTGTTATTATCTATTCCTAAGCAATATATCATAACTCTTAAGTAAAAACTCAAAATTCTAATCACCGAACCATGCGATCGAAATCCATCTTCACGATAAGAATCAGCATATATTTCCTTTAAGTTTCTTCACTCTTCTTTGATTCTTAAAATACCAATATGTGACCTAGTCACATCATGCAATAAGAATATAAGAATAGAAACTTAATAAAATTAGATAATGGACTTTACCTAAAGCAGAGTCAAACATTTGGCTTTACTATCCTTATGGACTTTTAGGTAAATTTGGCAACTTCGCAGCCAATTCCCTTCCTTTGGCAATAGAAACATATGGACTCTTTGGAAACAGTACACGGGACTATCACAGACTTACCTTTTCTCTTTACCATTTGGTTAACCGAGTTGACTATGGCCAATCCCTTTCAATTGGGAAGAGAAAGTTTTTCTGGACTTCCAATGTTACCATTGTCAATGTACATGGAAGTTTGGGGAGTTGATCTTCCAATCAAATTTTGCTTTACCAATGCTCCAAATCATTGTTGATTCAGCATCATCAAGCAAATAGTTAAGATCATTAAGGGTCATGTCGTGATCTGTCATCAGGTCATGAACAAGTCAACAGCCAGCTACCTTGAGACTTCGAGACCCGACTCTCCCGACTTGTCAATATGTGACTTAATCTCCAAGACCTAAGCACATATAGACTTTGTTTGCCAATAGGGATTGAGTGACTAAGAACTTATCAGGTCTTGAAACTTGTGGGATAAGGAGATTTATTGGAGGAGGTGGAGGAAGTGAAGTATGATTTCCAGTCCCACTAATGCACAACAAAGGGATTGATCTTTCACCTTGGTCACCATTTAGGATATCATCTTCATTAGGAAGCTTGTTCCTAAAGATTTGGGAAGACCATAGCTGTCTACACTAGACATCTATAATGGGAGATTTTCAAGTTAGTTGATTTAAAGTCCTTAATATAACACTCAATATGAAATATTAAGGCTAGGACCCAATAACCTATTTATAACTGGAAGAGGGATGCCGTAATCCAAATTATAAAATAGTTAAAGGTAGGTAAATGACGATTTACCAATTTCCACCATGAAAAACGAAATATAATTAAGTTTTTATTGGATTTGAAACTCCTAGATATTTTGAGATACATTGAACTTTCCAATGGCATGTTTGAATCTCGATTGTGCCCTCTCAAGTTTGTGACTGGGATGTCGAGGATCACAAACATGGTGTGAATAACCATACAAATTGACTTGGTACCCTCAACAATATTACCTAATCGATGTTCCGGTTAACCACACACGCTCCACCGATCTATAATAAAGTCAAGTTACCCTTTGCCACTCTTACTAGTCCATGTTAGTGTGCCGGTTAACCACACACGCTCCACTAACGACTTGGTAAGGTACAGAGTGTAATTTTATGGGCTAGCACCAATTTCACATTTTCCTAAAGTAACTAAGATTGGGAATTTATAATGTATAGTTACTTTATAATTCATTATACTTTTAATGAGTATTTAAATTCGTATCCTACCCGTTCGGCTAACGACCCTCCACCGATCAAGGAAGCGGTGGGTGAGAGTGAACACCCATTAAGTCACCATTTTATAGGCAACAACCTTATACCCCCCTTATAGACCGACTTCGTGAATGAGGCCTACTAACGTTAAGAATGACATATTCTTATACATATCTATATAATAAAATTATAATAATAGTATACAGGTTGATTTTTAAACTTTTTAAAAATTTAAGGTTTAATTTGGAATTAAAGTATTAAAGTGTAAGACTTTTCAAATTCCAAAACTTGAGGGCAAGAATTGAAACTATTCCAAGTCTCTTCAATTTGTAAATTATGAGTTTTTAATGGTTCATAAAAATGAAGACTCTTCATTTTATGAAACCTCTTTAGTTCTTTAATCATAATTTAAAGAAGTGACTTTTGGTTATCCATAACTTGAGGACAAGTTATGGACACCATCATTGCCATTAAGATCATAAATCAAACACACATGGAGGTTACACATAATTCCTATGATCTTCTAAAAACTCATAAGAACACAAATTCATGTCAAGCAATTTCAAGAAATCATATAAACATATACAATACTTGAAAATTGATAAAAGTCATTTAAAATGGGTTAACATAATCATTATCACTTTGAAAAACAGATTTTACAAGTCCAAAATAGATTGGGATAATGATTTTAATCCATTTCCAGCAACAAAACTCAGAAAACTGCCCAGCACACTCCTACTCGTCGAGTGCATGATCCTACTCGATGAGTAGGATGAATTTGTTCATGGACTCGGCGAGTCCTCCCCATGAACTCGGCGAGTCCAGTTGTCAGTGAGAAGATTTTTCGATTTTTAAGCAGGTTTGCATCAAGTATACATAAAACTATCCTAGGATCTGATACCACTGATGGGTATTGAGCATTCTAACACTTCCTAAGTATACATGCAACCCTAATAACCTTGAATCTATGTTTTCTCTATATACATGCAAATTTCTTTTTCAAGGTTATTTTTTAACTAGCATGGCATGGGGATTACATAAAACATAAAACTAGTACAAATACATACCTTGTTGTTGCTTGGATTCCTTCAAGACTTTGTGAGCCTAGCACCCCAAATGTTGTGCCTCAAATGTTTCACACAACACCACAAAACTTGGAATAACTTGAGAGAATACTTCTAGCACTCAAAAATTGGTTATGCCCACTCTAGTAACACTAGGTACCGATTTTGCTAGCCAAAGGGTCCCTTTTATTGTGGTGTCACAATTAGGGTTTCATCATGAAGACCCATAATTGTCATGACTCTTCATTTCTCATGACCCATGGGTTTGTAACTCCCATGGACTATCCATATAGCTCCAAATGGTTAGATCCATAACCCATAAACCATGGATCATTAATCCACCATAAAAGAATTGATGATTGTCATAATCAACCCTATATATTTAAATAGTCTCACTTTGATCACCAAATTAATACTAGATTAATACTTGATCAATACGAATTAAATAATACTATTATCAATATATTAGAACTTATAATATATTAATAATCATAAGTGCCTTATTCTCTCATTAAGTCTATCCAAGTATTGCAATGCCATGCAACCCAAATGGACCATACCGGGTCGGGTCAAGTACATACCAAATAAAGTTATGGACTTAGACATTATATCCAACAGATGTGACAACCCGATATTTCGAATCTATGTAATGACCTGAAAGGCAAGTATTGTAACCTCTTTTGATGTAATTAAATTAACTTCGAAAATAAAATGTTCAAAAGTCTCTATTGGGTTACCTACTATGCTAGATATTGAGTCAAGGTTTACAGAAATACTAAGAACAGTAAAATTTGAGTTACAACGAAGAAGTTATGACCATTCTAAGATTTCCGACAAAACCGACAATACAGATAAACGTAAAAACGACAAGTTTCAATATGATAGTTTTTAGCCTTAAGTATCTAAATGAAAGTTGTAGATATCATTAAACCATAAACGTACATAAATAGAACGACCAAATCTGACTTCGTATGAGGAAGTTATAATTTTTCCAAAATACGGATATAGCAGTAGACAGCTACAAACTCGAAATAGAGATCGAGAGGTTTTTGGTCAAAACAACCTATATAAGAATCAAAGGCATCAACAATAGTAGTGTAACAGTGAAAAGTCTAGGGAAAACGGACATCAGATGAAGAAGTTATGGATTTTTAACAGACTTTTTGTGTCCCGGCCTGTTAAAAGTATAATAATTAAAATTAAGTTCAAAATTTGCCAACGAAGTCTAAACGAGAGTTGTAGAGCATATTTTCACCTACGCGTGCATATAAAGAACGTCAAAATGCAGAAGTTACGGACTTTACAAGTTCGGGCACACACACCAAGAGGATTTACGCCCAGGGTAATGGAGTGCTAGGCCTTGGTTCGCCCACGTCGCCCCTACTCTTCTAGCCCATCACATCCGACGCTTCGTCCGAAGAATCAGTAAGCAATGACGTACGAGTACGCCCAGCGTACCAAAGGGTTCAGCTCTCCTATAAAAGGGATGCGAGGGTGCCAGGCAAATTTGCTCATTCTCTCTCTTTCTATCACGATTTTACCTCGTTTTATGTGAAAGAAATATCCTGAAGCCCCGATTTTCATATCTATGCCCCGAAGGAAGGTTTTACACTCCCGAGAATCCCGAGATTTCCGAGATTTCCGCAAGAAAAATCAACAATCTAAAGTCGAAGCTCTGCTCGATTGTCGTTTTACTTTTTCAAACAATCAAGTGAGTTCATACCCCTATAATCTACACTTTTAAATGTTTTATAAATGCTTTTATATGCTTTTAAGGGGGGGGGGGGGGGGGGAATACAAGTAAACACACAGTAATTATCGTGTGTTATATAAAGTTTCATTATACACTTTTTATCAAGTGAATCATATGTGATTTATAACTACTATATGGAAACTTTCATATGCAAAATATATCACGATAACATCTTGTCTTTTGAAATGAAATATGTTGTTATATATATACAAATCAAACACTTTGTTTATACTATAATAGGTATAGTTTTACGAGAACATCATGAACTTTTACATACTAGAAACACTATCTCAAGGAGACACTTTCATATACAAGAACAAACCAACATTTTCATACGTAAATCTGTTTTATACTAAGTTTTGTGAGACATTAAACTTCACATACGTTCGAGTACGCATTTCAAGTCCTATATTATATACTAGAATCCCTTGGAGGGGGAGCATGGTGTTTGTGTATAGATCTATACGGGATTGACAACCCCGCACCCTGAATGTTAACAGTACACCATTTGGGGTGACAAACGTCAGAACATTCCAACGCCTGAAGAACATTGTGTATAGGCCGTCCTAGTCAATAGCATGATTATAAAACTCACATGGAGTATTAAAAACACATTGATTTACGGGGTTTTCAGACGTCTTGGCAACTTTATACGTACATGAATTGGCTATTCTCGGCATGAAAAACATTATTGTGTTACAGTTTTGGAACTTCTAAACTGCCAATCACATACGAAAAAGCATCGAATTTCTAGAAACTAACATTGGTCTTGGTAGAAGGCTACATTAATACCAGTAGAAAATATGGGATTTTCTAGGAACAAACAAACAAAAAAAACCATTTCATTTTAGTTCATACAAACATTGTCATTAAATACTTATGAAACTCACCAGCTTAAATGCTGATCTACTCTTTCAAAACTACTTGTATGTCCCAGTGATTCAGTAATTACAGGTAACAAACAACTATTGAAGAAGGGATGCTGCGGCGCCAACTTAAATTCGTATTTTGACATCATATTCTAATTGGTTTTGAACATGTACCTTTCAACAATGTAAACTTTCAATTATATATATGATGGTTATATTGCTTTCTTTACTATGTATTCAATTGTTACGGTACTACATGAAGTCATCCGCCCCCGAACGTTTCCGCCGTTCCGGTTTGGGGGTGTGACATGGTCTCTTTCAATCATATCTTGGTGCATTTCAAAAGGGCAGAAGTCCTCATAGGAATTTTGGAGTTCTGCTGTCATGGTGGCCATCATGATGCATGCCACTTTTGTGGCATCTCTTTCATGAGTCCGGAAGTTAGCGATCTCCTGTGGAGTAGCAGTGGTGTCATCGATCTCCTTCAGCTCCTTATCAAGGACATATTCCTTGTCCTCGTAACGAGTCACCATCCGGATGTTCCAGATCAAATCCATAAAGTTGGAACCATCGAAGATGACCCTCCCACATAGGTTCATGAGGGAAAAGGAGCCGGTAGGGTTTGAGCTAGAAGCAGTGTTGTTGGAAGACATCTGAAAGAAAAGAACAAGATTAGTTTAGATATTAAGAGAGTCCTTAATAAAACACCCAAATGTAATATTAAGGCTAGGATGCAATCACAATATATTATAACTTAGAAGAGGTATGCTGTAATGCAAGCTATAACATATTTGAAAGGTAGGTGAATGACGATTCACCAATTTCCACCATGAAAAATGAAATATAAATATTAGGTTTTTTTTTAATTGGTTCTTAGAAACTACTAGATTCTTTTGAGATTCAATGAACTTTTCAAAGGCATGTTTCAATCTCGAGTGTGTCCTCCAAGTTTTGTGACTGAGATACCGAGGATCACAAAACGAGGTGTGAAGTAACCATGCAAATCAGTTGGTACCCTTCAAGTTCATCACTCGATCGATGTGCCGGTTAACTACACACGCTCCACCAACGACTTAAACAAAGTGTAAAGTGTAATTTCATGGATTATCACCTTATTCACATTTTTCCTAAAGTAACTAAGATTGGGAATTTAATAAAACATTTAGTTACTTTATAATATTCATTATACTTTTAATGAAAGTTTATAAGTCCTTGTCCTACCCATTTGGCTAACGACCCTCCACCGATCAAGGAAGCGGTGGGTGAGAGTGGACACCCATTAAGTTGTCATTTTATAGGCAACAACCTTATACCCCCCCCCCCCCCGCCCCTTATAGACCGGCTTCGTGAATGAGGCGTATTAGCGGTAAGACGACTTGATCTTATACATATATATATATATATATATATATATATATATATATATATATATATATATATATATATATATATATATATTAACTTATAATATTATAAAGTATAAGGGTTGAATTTTAACTTTTAAAATTCTAAGGGTTTGAACTAAAGTTTATTAAGAGACTTTACATGTTCCAAAACTTGAGGGCTAGTTTTGTAACTTTAAAAAACCTTTCACATTCATAACTTATGAGTCATTAAAATGAAGACTCTTCATTTTATAACTTATGTGTTCTTTTTAATGGCTTTTAACACAAAGAGACTTTTGGTTATCCATAACTTGAGGAAAAGTTATGGACTCCATTAAAACACATAAAGATCATGAATTAATCATATACACAAGTAACTCTTATGATCTATCAAGAACTCATAAGAACATGAACATTCATATCAAAATTTCAAGAACATATGGACACATATAATCATGAAAAATTGATATTAGCCATTGTAAATGGATTAGAACAACCATTACACCATCTAAAATAAGTTTTATAATACCAAAATAGTTTAGGGTAATGTTTCTAGTCCATTTCCAACATCACAAATCGAATTTCTGCATTCTGCATGGCCAACTCGTCGAGTGCACGAACTGACTCACTGAGTTGGTTGCATTTTCACTTGGGCTCGTCGAGTCCTCCCCATGGACTCGTTGAGTCCCCTGTGCAGACAATAAAAAAATCGATTTTCAACACTATTTTGCATCTAGTATGCACAAACAAGCCTAGGCTCTGATACCACTGATGGATTTTGAGCATTCTAACACCCCTAAGTGCACATGCAACCCTAGAAAACCTTGGATCTATGTTTGTCTAAAATACATGCAAAATATGATTTCCAAGGTTGATAATCCTATCTAGCATAGATGGGGAATTTTATCCTAAAACGATGGCTAAGATTACATACCTTGTAGTTGATTTTGATTCATTGAATCCTTGTGAGCCTAGCACCCCAAGTGTGATGCCTCAAATGCATCACACAACACCAAATTCCTTTGGATTGACTTTTGAGAGAATGCACACACTTGTAAAATCGGCCTAGCCCTCTTATTTCCTTAGTGTAACCGATTTTGGTAGATAGCATGTTCCTTATATAGTGTGACACATCTAGGGTTACACCGTGTAAACCCTAATGTGTCATGACTCTTCATTTCCATGACCCATGGGTTTGTAACTCCCATGGAGCATCCTATGGGTTTAACCCAACTTGATAATCCATGGAGCCTTTTAGCCCACTATACAAGTTATGGATGATTTACATAATCAACCCATATGTTTAATTAGTCATCTTTTGTTCACTTAATTCATTCCAAATTAATTCTTGATCAATACTAATTAAATAATACTATTAATATATTAGAACTTATAATATATTAATAAACCACAAGTGTTATTTCTCTCATTCAGTCTATCCAAATGCATGATGCCATGCAACCCAAATGGACCATGCCGGATTGGGTCAAGTACATACCAGAAATAGTTATGGACTTAGACACCTTATCCAACACTAACTTCCTGCTTAAGTTAAGACCTTGGACTTTCAGTCTATTAGGTCTTGGTACTGTCAAAATTTTCTTATTCTGGTTTGATGTAAGACCTACTCCTAGGTTATTTTCATGAACTTATTACATCTTCAACACCAGTAATATTGTCTAAAATCAATAAATCGAATCACGAAATCCCAATCGAGAGTTGGAACATGATATCCTCCAACCAAATATAACTTAGTTCAAATGACACCCACTTTATAACCATTCTAGGAACTTCCTTCTACACCTTACCAGGACTGCATCATAGGGATGTAGGTCGAATCATCAAGGACAGTATAACAAAATGAAGAAGTTACATTCATGTAAATGATTAGGATACAGCTAGAGCCAACCATAAATGCTTACAAACTCCTTTTCTTATCATGTAACAGAATCATGCCTTTGAAGAAACGTAACCAACCCGCTGGCAAAACACCAATCATTCAGATGAATACGACTACTTTTCAAGCTGCAGTCACAATTGTTGTTACAGCTATCATGACTCACCTTAACGCTAACAATGCAAATGGTAGTGGATTTGTTATCGAAAATATCAATCAAGGTGATGATCAAGTACAACAACGAGTGCTTACACTCAACGACACTCCGAACCTCCAAATGAAGAACAAGAAACATGTGTTCTGGGATAAGACGAAGGGAAAATCACCTGAAAACTTAGCCAAGAGACAACAACCAGTAGCAACCTCTGTTGCCACGACATTTGTTACTCCTAATGCCATTTCTACTAGTATCCCGGCTACCCCTACCCCAGCAAGGCAATATGCTGGGGATCTACCCAAGTGCAAAAAGTGCAGCTTCCATCACCTGGGAATCTGTCGAGTGATTCATTGCAAAGACCACAACAGGAACAAGAACACTACCCGTTTCTGCAGAGTCCCGATCCGGCACATTACGTCGACCACCAATGTTGGAATCAGTCTAATATGCTACCTTTGTGGTGAAATACATCATTTCAAATGGGACTGTCTAACAGAGAAGAATAGCGGGGAATCAGGAAGAGGTTGACCCCAGAATGTGGGTAAGCATCAACGAACCCTCCTATTATTTTGGTACGCTTCCAAACCCCATTATTTAATTATATATGACTAGTGTGCACCAAAAATTTATAGAGAGATCTAGTAGAGCTCATTTCGTGGAAGTTCATTGCTTCAAATTATCAGAACCCTTGGTAGTTGTATTTATTAATTTGATAAAATAGGGTTCATAGTAATCATTTATGCTTTCAATTAACATAATATCTGATTCATCAAGAAGTCCCGACATCATCATCCGACATGTTTTCGTTTGGTCCTAACCATGCGGAATTTCTATTTTTGTGTGAAAAGAACTCTTCCCTTAATCAACTGTCAGATGAAATTCTTCCGATCCATAACAAAAACCCTTATAACATCTCTCACTTAAGAACTTCAGAAGTACCCATGCGAGGGGTACCACGCCCTTCTAACCTACCCAATAACTAATAACCTTGAAGCGAAAAACACCAAAGAAGTCTCAGAAGTCAGTAACCACTCGAAGTATACCAGTAAATCTCCGAGAAAGACCACTTGTACCAGAAGTCAAGTTCAAGAATAGAGACTAAGAACTCATTGGGTTATATCTATCGTTGCTAAGTGTATACGCAAGTGTGGTATATAATTTAGACTTAACAAGATTTAGGATATCTGATTTCGCCCTATATCCTATTCCTTGTCTGGTTGTGGACTTGGGGTAGAGCCACCCATCCAAATGTTTTGTCAATCTAAATTATATGCGACTTGTATACACGAGGTAATGGTGGATGAACTAAGTATAAGTCTTACATGAACTTCAGGGAAAAAGCCCGCATGATTACTACAACAACCGGTGATACCTGAATGGAAGTGGGAACGGATCACAATGGACTTCATAACCAAGTTACCCAAGACAACGAGTGGTCTCGATACCATTTGGGTGATCGTAAACAAGTTAACAAAGCCAACACACTTCCTGCCTATCAAAAAAACGGACAAGATGGAGAAACTAACTAGAACCTACATTAGGGAGATCGTACGGGTGCATGGTGTTCCCATATCCATTATCTCTGATAGAGATAGTATATTCATTTCAAGGTTCTGGCAGTCGCTACAAAGTTCCCTAGGAACTAGGCTGGACATGAGTATAGCCTACCATCCGCAAACCGACGGACAAAGTGAGAGGACTATTCAAACATTGGAAGATATATTGCGAGCCTATGTGATTGACTTTGGAAAAGCATGGGATACTCATTTACCCCTTGTCAAGTTTTTCCTACAACAAAAGCTATCACATGAGCATAAAGGTTGCTCCATCTGAAGCCCTCTATAGTCGTAAGTGTAGATCCCCTCTATGCTGGGCTGAGGTGGGCGACACACAGTTAGCTAAAGGACGAATTCCTGACAGCACTCTCACAGGTCTGGAGATCATACGAGAAACAACAGAGAAGATCGTTCAGATTCGTGAACGATTGAAAGCCTATAGAGACCGACAGAAAAACTACACAAACAAGAGAAGGAAACCTTTGGAATCCCAGGTTGGTAACCAAGATCTTTTGAAGGTGTCAGCCTGGAAGGGCTTAATACGCTTCGGAAAGCGTGGAAAGCTAAATCCAAGATATGTAGGGCCTTCGAGGTTTTTGCTAGAATCGGCCCTGTATCTTACAAACTTAAACTAACTCACGAACATAGTAACGTACACCCTACTTTCCACGTATATAACTTGAAAAAGTGTATGTCCGAAGAAACTCTCGTAATTCAACTCGACGATATCGAGATCGACGAGAGCCTTAACTTTGTGGAAGAAACCGTTGAAATCATCGATAGGGAAGTCAAAAGAACGAAGCAAAGTCGCATACCAATAGTGAAGGTTCGCTCGAATGCTAAGCGGGGACCTAAGTTCACTCGGAAGCGTGAGGATCAAATGAAACTGAAATATCCTCATCTTTTTACTTAGGTGTTTGTACTTGCTTAAACTCTAATTCCAGGACGAAATTCCTTCTCACGGGGGGATGATCTAACAACCCAGTATTTTCCAAGTCAATGTGACAATCTAAAGTCAAGTATTATAACCTATTTTTGAAATAATAAGAATAGCGTCAAAACTGAAATGTTCAAAAATCTCAATTGGGTTATATAAAGTGATATATATATATATATCTTAACAAGGTTTTCAAAAATATAAAGAACACTAGAATCTGAGTTATAACGAAGAAGTTATGACCAATCTAAGAATACGCGACAAATCCGATAAAACACTGTCAAGCGTAAACGCGAAATTCGAATAAAATACATTTTAGCCTTAGGCATCTAAATGAAAGTCATAGATATATTTAAACTGTAAACATATATTAGAATAACATCCAAATCTGACTTCGTAAGAGGAAGTTATGATTTTTCTAAGTTTCAGCTTAGTGGTATGTAGCCCGGAGTTCGATTATGAGATCGAGTGATTTCTAGCCCAAACAATCTAAATGTGAATCGAAGATCTCGTCGATTATAGTTCAACGGTAAAAAGACAGACGAAAACGGACGTCACATGAAGAAGTTATGGATTTATGACGGAGTTTTCCTATCCCGAACTACTAAAAATAATATAATAAAAATTAAATTCAAAATTAGCCGACGAAGTCTAAACGAGAGTTATAGAGCATAATCTCACCTATGCGTGGATATAAAGAACATCAAAAATGGAGCTAGGATGCGAAAGATATGAATTTCTGAAGTTCGGGGCTCGAAACCCAACATGTAGAAAACATTATAGTTATAATATCAATCACATGTGATTTATAACTATCAAAACAAGAGATATCTTATACTTCGAACTGTGTTATCAAACAAACTATTTCAAATCATTTTACAAACTGACATCAAGTCATCTATGACCATTCAAATGGTGAAAACTCTTTTATATGCTAAAATCTTTTATCAAACTCTTTTAAACTTATATATAGTTATATAAATGAGGTTGAAAGGGCTTAGGACTGATAATTCATTTTATTTCATGATCCTTGTTTGGTAGTGGACTTAGGGTATCGGTTGTTTATCTGAGTATCATTTGAATCTTAGTTATATATTATGTATATGCGTATAGATATAAAAGTTTTTACATCAGTTCAACACCTTTGGGTAGCAAAGGTGTACAAACATACTCAGTCATTCAAACAACATTTCTTGTAAACTATAATAGGTATATTGTAGAGGATTACTACTTAATATTTCTAGAACAATGAAACTTACAAGAGTCAGTTCATACTATATTCTAGAACGGAGGAACAAATCATGATTCACGAACTCATAGTTCACACTACCAGTAACCTAGGAAGAGAACGTATCATTAACTCATTGTTTATAACAAAATATGATAAAATACAAGGTCTAAGATTATATATATGGGGTACATATACAAAGTACCAGGTTATATATGGGGTACATCTACAAAGTACCAGGTTATATATGTGTTACATTTACAAAGTACCAGGTTATATATGGGGTACATCTACAAAGTACTGGATTTTATTTATAAATGGTACATCTACAAAGTACCGGACAATAATAAATAAATAATATTAAAATATAAAATAACAAGTATAGAAAGGAACATACATCCTTTTATAAAGGCGGGTAAGAATAATGTGAGATACTACCTCACGTCATAGCAATATACTTGTTATGTTGTGTTTTGTAGCCAGAGTCTCCTGGAGGGAGAACGGGCATTGTGTGTATAGATCTATACGGGATTGACAATCCCACATCCCAACTGTTAGCTACAATCCAGCATACACGCAAAGGTGTGACAAATATCACATATTCAGTTTTGACGCCAACAGGTCGTCCTGTTAAAAACTCGTCAATGAGTATGGTTATAACCACATCACATTTTAACCTTAATAAACACATTAGTATTAAGGTAATTAGTGCTCCCGTAGTTATTCTAAAGAGCTTCACTATACACTTTCATTTTTCCATTACGCTCATACAGTGATTTACTCACATAAGAAATGCATACTAGTTTCGTATAAAGATAGTTTTACAAATATGGAAAACCCACATTTATATTATTACAAGTACAAACACACATCTTACTTCATTTTTGAAGAGAAACGAACATACAAAACAGTTGGGTCTTGTTAGACAACTAAGTTTAGTAGAAAATATAGGATTTTCAAGGAAGTATACAAAGATTTACATCAACACGCTTACAAACAATTTCATCAAACTAATGCAAACATTTGACACTTAAAATACTTATGAACTCACCAGCTTTAATGTTGATCTACTCTCTTTTCAAATAAACTTGTATTCTTAGGTCACCAGTAGACAAGTACGCTGGATTAGGTTTTGAGAAGACAGAGCGTGTTCAAGACTCGTCTTTTATTTTTGATATTCATATTTTTGGTGTCTTACAAATACATTCAGAATAACCTTGTATTAACTATATTATTAATCAAATGGATGATGTTGTTGCTTTTTTTTTTTTACTATTGTGCATTGTTATGATTATGAACATGACATCCTCTACCCCTGAACGTTTCCGCCGTTCTGGTTTGGGGGTGTGACAAAAGAGGGCACTTACTTTTACTTCAATGAGAAGAGGCATTAGAAGCATAGTTGCCCAAAATATCTGCATGACATCAAGGATGGTAAAGTGAATTCGTCTTCTATAGGTATATATATTATTTCATCTAGTAACTTATCATCTTCTCGTTCTTGGGTCCTTCATACAGAATGTTGATTTCACATTTGTTCTGATTTTCAGTGTCTAAGAAAAAGTGAGGAGGTGGAGCATGGAAGAATGAACTTGATCATGGGGAATAGGCGATCTTCTCCTATTACCAATATTGTATTTTATTGTCTAGTTCTTAGTAGTGGTGTTTGTTTAGATTTAATAAATTGTTGCTACTCATCAGAGATGACACGTAAGATTATTTATTTTCATGCTTTATTCCGACATGGTTTTAGATATTCATTTAATGATTTGAATGGTTCTATTTCTACTTATAAAAATGGATTTTTTATATTTGAAGCTTTACCTAATGATGGTGTTTATGGAACTGTGACGTGTGTTGATAATTTAGGCAATAAAGTTTTTCATATTGATTCGTCTATTGGTGTAGAGGAAGCGTGCTTATGACATTATCATCTTAGAAACATTAACAAGAAACACATCGCCTAACTCCAAAAGGATGGAGTGTTGGAATCGTTTGACCAAATGCCAGATGATACATGCGAATCTTGTCGTTTGAGAAAGATGAAAAAATCACCTTTCATTGGGTCTTGTGAAAATGGTGAAGGTTGGTTGGATCTCATACAGAAAGATGTGTGTGGACCCTTCATATCATCCACAAGGGATACTAATTGCTTTTATATGACTTTATAGGTTATTATAGCGGATATGGTTATATCTACTTAATGAAGCATAAGTCAGAAACCTTTGAAAAGCTCAAAGAGTTTAAACATGATGTCGAGAATCAGTTGGGCAAGAAGATAAAGATTCTTAGATCTGATAGAGGCGGAGAGTATCTTAGTATCGAGTTCAACGGCTATATAAAGTAATGTGTAATAGTTTCACAATTGAATCCTCCTAGGACGCCAGAATTGAATGGTGTGGCTGAGAGGCATAATCAGACCTTGTTAAACATGGTTCGTCCCATGATGAGTCATGCTTGTCTTCCTATTCACTTCTAGGGGTATGCTTTAGAGACAGTCGCCCACACCCTCAATCTCGTCCTTACAAAGAAGGTTTCCAAAACACCTCATGAGATATGGACAGGGAAAGTTTCATCATTATCACATATCAAAGTCTGGGGTTGTGAAGCTATCGTGAGACGAGAGATTCATGACAAGCAAGCAGCTAGAAGTGAGAAGTGCATTTTCAATGGTTACCCAAAGCAGTCATTTGGTATTTGTTCTACAGACTATAACAACCCAAAATTTGAAGTAAAACTTTTCATTTAAATGTTAACAATCCATATTTAATAATTAGAAATTCCTATCATAAGTGTTTCCAAAATTCAGTACATCCACACATTTCTCAGAAAGATCATAGTGTCCATAATAACTAGTGGGGAAAAATGTTGGAGAGTGAACGCTGCGCCATCAAGCCGGGCCCTTGCCCTTAGAGCTAGAAGTACCTATAACATCCGACAAAATTGTAAGGACACGCTTAGTGTGTTTCCCAAAACACACAACACATATAACCACATAATTTCATGCACACATACATATAAGGCTGCCATGGACTCCCTCCATGGTCTTCACTTTGAATGCCATTGGCTACCCCCATGGTCCTTATATTCCCGAGCCATGGGCTCTTCCTATGGTCTTGACAAGTGTCATGGGCTCCTCCCATGATCATCATACATAGATCAAGTAGCAACCGTTACATATTATGTAATTAAATATTTCATATCAACTCGCCGAGTTCACTAATGAATCCGCCTAGTTAGCTAGAAATCCAATAGCTTAATGCATTAAGTTGTTTCCATCAAATCCAAGAACCGTTATTCTCAGATCTCCATCAAAATGATGTCTAGAAGGGTAAAGTTTCCAACTTTATCCTTAGCATCCATCCAAAGTGAGTGAAACCCAAACCCTAGACTCATTAGAGTGAGACTTGACCCATTAAGCCCTTAAACGCTCAAAACAAAGTCTCAATATGCAGAACTGGTCTCCGAAGAACGGAAAATCACATAAAGTTTCCAACTTTACGTCCAGGCATGCTAAAGAAACCCTAGGGCTTAATATGGGTTTAATAAAGCAGTTATTGAATAAATAGGACCTAAGACCCAGTAAAGTTTTCAACCTTAAGCCAAATGAGGCCATAAAATGACTAGATCTAACATGACAACCCCTGGAACACTCAACTTCTTGGACAACTCAACCTTGAGCCCAAAATCAAGATAAAACTCCAAAACAATAGATCTAACCAATAACAAAGCAAGGTATAAACTTGATACCTCCAAATGACTAAAATGAGTAGGGAGATTTTGGATCTAGGTCTTCCCTCCAAGCTATGCACCTTCCGCTTCAAAGATCCTCCAAAAGTGTGCAAAATATCAACACTTAAGTCCCTCAACAAGCTCACACACACACACACACACGGACAATGATACACGCTTTTAGGGTTTTTTGGATTGAGGAGGATGGTAAGGAGGCTAGCCAAGAGACTTAAGACCTTTAAATAAGGTGCGACACCCTAAAAATTAAGGTTTCCTTCCAATCCGCCAACTCGCCGAGTTAAGGCACCTCAACTCGCCGAGTTGGTTCATTAATTCCTGCGGCCAAAGTCCACTCAACACGCCGAGTTGAAGCTTTTAACTCGCCGAGTCCAACCGGAAAAATCAAGAATTTAGGGTAATAAATTAATACTGGAACCAAGCTTCACAAATCTCCCTCACTTGAATCAGACTTCATCCTCAAAGTCCACTGCCTCGAACAACCCCAGGTACTATTTCCTCATCTCCTCCTCGAGATCCCACGTCCATTCCTAGCCCTTCCATTGCTGCCATTGCACCTTTACTAGCTTCACTTCTTTGTTCTGTAGGGCTTTTGTTTTTCTGTCCAGAACCGTAATGGGCTTCTCCACATAATTCAAGATTCCATCAACCTGAATACCATCCAAGGAAATGATCGTCTATTCATCTTATACACACTTCCGCAACGGAGACACATGGAAGGTGTTATGGATCTGGTTGAGCTCATCTAGAAGGTCCAACCGATACGCTGATGGTTTTTTTTAGCCATATGAACATACTATGTGCTCATGCAAACCCTAATGCTTGGATCTAGGTTTCTCTATTCTACATGCATTCATCAATGACTTTAAACCCTAGATCTAGCATGTGATAATCGATATTAACATAAGAATAGGGTTTAGACCTTACCTTGATTGTTATGTAGCAATAACAATCTCAAATCCTGCTTGTAATGGCTTCAGAAAGCTTAGAGTCACAAGTGTCACTCCTCTAATGGCTCACAAACACCAAGAGCAAGAGGATGAAGAAGGAGAAGAGGAGAGGCACCCAAAAACGTCTAGAAGCCCTAATTTGACTGCTTAAGCCCTAAGCAGCCCATGGACTCCCTCCTTAGAGGCCTTAAACGATTTCTACTGGGTTTCCCCATAGAATTTGTCCACTCCGTCCTCTGTAGAGTCCATTAGCCCAATATTCAACTATCACACAATTTGATAGTTCTAGTCCCCTTTATTTAATTAATGTGTTTTAGCCACAAAATTAATTCTTAATTAATTATTGACAAATATTAATTAAACAATATGATTTCTCCTTTAATATATTATTCTCATAATATATTAATAAATCATAATTAATCCTCTCTCTCGATAATTCATCCTATCAAGTTGCTTTGGTGAAGGCAACCCAAAATGACCATGCACCATCGGGTCAAGTACATACCAAAATAGTTATGGACTTAGACACTAATCCAACAGTCTCCCACTTGGATAAGTCTAATAACTATTCTGTGTATGACTTCAGATCCTGATCCGCAATCGTAGCTTTCAAAAGCCGCTATCAACTCTGATATTATCAGAAGCGTGTCCTTTAGATAAGGATCATATATTCCTCCATTCTAGATATCGTATAGACTGAGACATGGATTTAAATCATTCTCTTTGTCTATGTGTTGTTTCCGGATTTCTGATTTATGACGACTGGCAACAGACTACAGTTGTACACATCAACTTAGTCCCGGCTTGGCCAAGCACTTAGGTGTCATCACTAAATCATCGAGGGGCCCATAGATATCGCTTTTATCATACTTTGGGTAAAAGGAATGGATAAACTTCGACTCAATGCTTGCTTGTACTCACTCACCGAATCACACACAACAATACGTTTTATAACACCAAGTTACTCTTGCGTTTACATATTATCAATGTGTAACCGACTCGCAAGATACAACTTACACATATCGCTTTCAAGAATATAAGATATTATCGTCTCACTACTCACTTGTGATAAAATTCATGAAGCGATCCAAGTGAGTGTAGGTTTAATCCAATGCTCTAATCATATTCATAAGCACTCATGAATGTTGTATCAAACATTTGCGATGTCTAATACACTTTAGGCAATCTATAAAGCAATTCATGACAATCTTCTTTCATACCTACTCCCAAAGTATGTGCGACTGTAGAACGTTCGAATAATCTTATTATTCAGGATGTCAAAACATGCAAAGTGAAACAAACGAATAATCAAAGCCAATATGGCCCGAAACGTTGGAGTATAAATAAAACTCCTTTTTTTTAATCACCATATTGATTACACATTATTCATTGTCTAATTTTTTGGGTAAACAACTTATTACTTGAATTATAACAACAATTATCCTATGATCTTAGCATGCACACTATGTTTACTTATGGTCCTTACTTTGTGAAATAGTATAATTGAATAACATTTTCAATCACATTCATTTCACAAAATTCTCGCCACTACTAGACTATGTTAGATAATAACATTTTATGCAACAGTCCTTTTTGTAATGTCATGGCACAAAAGTCACCAAGACTCGGCCAATGAAATTAAAAAAATACTCTATTGGAGATTGTTACAAGACAATTCCATAGTCATGAAGTCTCATATTCAAAGTACATTCCTTTGAACATCCTTCTTGCATAAAAGTTTCTAATCCAGACATTTATTCTCGATATCCAACTCCCAATATGGAAACATTTCCATATTTTCCGTATTACAACTCATTAAATAGAATCTTATCTGTTCATAATGTCAATATGGTCCATCTATGACTATACTTCCAACTATCCACAAGCAACCAATCCTTGGCGAACCTTAGATTGTCCTTGGCAGTTGTTTAATTATTTTATTCAAAACCGGTTCTATTTCCTTTTTCCCACTAATTGCCCTAGGCATTTGGAAAATTTTAGAACGGTCGAATATTACAGCAAATGCAATCGATCCTATACCCGAAGTGTATGGGATACAATGGCGCATTGAAAAACGTGATACTTTGCCACTTTCTTACTATAATATCGTCATAATATTTTTATTTGCCGTGTTCTCAAAATTCGAACTATGAAGAGGGATGCCGTAATCATAATCGTAATTTGAGAATGCAAATAATAAATATACCCTTGACTAAACACAATTAAATTTCACAATCTAAGCTTTTAGATTGGAAACAAAGTATAACTTTCTCTCCCTTAATTATAGCAAAAACAACTTTTCTACCCTTGCAACTTTGCAAAGTGAAACTTTTGTTTTTCTATTATTAATATTGCCAATTTTGCAATACATAAATAATAATCATGCTCCCACTAACATGATGATTATATCCATTCCAGCATAACATTTATGCTCCCACTAGCTTTGACACGTATTTAGAAACCAGCTAAACTTCTAGAAAACAATACTTATTGACTTCTAAAGTTCATTGTTTCTAATACGATATGCTTTGATAAGCCTTTATCTAAGCTTCTCAACCTTATACACCTTCCCTTAGACAGCTCACATGTGTGTCTAAACCAATTCAAAACTTATTTTATAAGTCTCAAATGTTCAGACTAATTGCCAAATCTCACAATTCGAACTATGAAAAGGGATGTCGTAATCATAATCGAATTTGAGAATGCAATTTACATAATGGCTATCTCCTTAAAATCTCTCTTAGTGAAAGCGTTTCCACACAATCATTTTCATGAAGGAGAGAAACCTTATGAAACTTAGATTTTATGGTGTATGTGTTCCTATCCATGTGAATTTGACATAACCATAATCGAAAGATAATGCTTGTGACAAATTCAAACTCTTATGGACAGAACTTGTTCATTCATAATTTCTTGCCTTCAAGGGTCCCACCATTGCTTCCAAGATATCTAGCAACTCACGTATTCCAATCAATGTACTTTCATTGAATAAGGTTCTTGCCTTATGTATTCTATTGAGAACTCGTAGAACTCATATGCATAGTTTACTAAATTGGAATGGCACATAAACAAGATCATGTCAACACGATGGGTTACAAATCTCAAGTCGCGCGCTAGTGTTTAATAATAGGTTTACTCTTGATTAGTTCTCGAAACTTTTTAAGATCATTTAGACTCCCACTGACGTCTTGACATATAAGATTTTCTTATCAAGAAACATTTCTTGATAAACAAATATCCTAGAATTAGTGTATGTCTATATCAAGACAAAACATTACACACACTTGGTCTTAGTTGGTCTTTGTCTTCTCTAAGACATCACAGCTTACCAATTTCAAACGTGCAAGAGCTGGAAAAACAATTTTCTAGTTAGCATTTGATGAGTGTGTGTCACTTAATTCACAATCTTGGAGTACGATTCGAAGACTTAATTTTGGAACGATGTGTGACTCATCCTTTTGATTTAACCATTTCAACAATTTCCGATTCCTCTTCTTAGCCATACAAGTACACTAAGATGTCCTTAGAGGATTAATTGTGATATGGTTCTTAATCATTAAGACGATCAAAAAATCCGATACAAAAGTACTCTCCCTTCTCTTGGCAATAAAAGAAAATTGACTCTTTTGGAACAGCAAACAAAACTACTTCAGACTTTGCCTTTCTCTTATGATCAAACTTTTCGACCATGGCATGCCTTTCGTTGACATTGCCTATGTGCATAGAGGTCTGGAAGGCAGATTCACCAATCAACTTTGCTTTTCCAACGCACCAAATCATCGTTGATTCAACAGCAATAAGCAAATAGGTGAGATCGATGAGGGTCACATCATGGTCTATCATATAGTACTCTCTTACGAACTCACTGTATGAGTCAGGAAGCGACTGAAGAACCCAGTCAACAGCCAACTCCTCACACACAACGACTCCCAACATTCTTAACCTATCAATGTGTGACTTCATCTCTAAGACATGTGCACACACTGAGTTTCCTTCTTTATGTTTACTTTCCAAAAGGGCTTGAGTGAGTTTGAACTTTTCAAGCCTTTAAACTTGTGGGTTAGGGAGTACAATAGGAGGAGGTGGAGGAAGTGAAACCAGGTCAGTCCACAATGCAGGGATCGATCTTTCACTTTCATTGTGTAACAGACTTTCACTTTGAGCAGGAAAACCTTTTACTTAGGATTCGGGAAGACCACGGTTAGATTCATACATCTACAAAACAGGAGGAAAATCAATTTAGTTGATTGATTGAGTGCTTAATAAATCACAAAAGTGAGATATTAAGGCTAAGACCCAACACAATATTCCACAACTTGGGATAGGGATGCCGTAACCCAAATTAAAGAACATTTGAAGGTAACTGAATGACGATTCACTAATTTTCCACCATGAAAAACAAAAAAGAGATTAGGTTTTAAATGTATTGAAAAACTCCTACATCCTTTGAGATTCATTGAACTATTCAATGCCATGTTTAAATCACGATATGCCCCTCGATTTGTGACTGGGATGCCGAGGATCACAAAACATGGTGTGAATAACCATGCAAACTTACATGGTGCCCCCAATTTTACAGTCACCTATTTGATATGCTGGTTAACCACACATGCTCCACCGAACTATGACAAACATTGAGTCACCCTTTGCAACCTTTGCTTAGAACCATTTAGTGTGCCGGTTAACCACACACGCTCCACCAACGTTTTCGCAAGGGTACAAAGTGTAATTTCATGGAATTGCATCAATTCACTTTTGCCTAAAGTAACTAAGATTGAAATTTTTGTAAAAACATTTAGTCACTTTATCATTCATTATACTTTTAATGGAAAAGGTTTGCCCTATCCTACCCGTTCGGCTAACGACCCTCCACCAATCAATGAAGCGGTGAGTGAGAGAGTGGACACCCATTAAACGGCCATTTTATAGGCCATAACCTTATACCCCCTTATAGATCGGCTTCGTGAATGAGGCCTACTAACGGTAAGACTAGCAGTTTAAGTTATATATATAGTATTAGACATTTAATGTTATATATAGTATAAGGGTGTATTTTACACTTTAAAATACTAGGTGGTCTAATTTAATAAATTATACTTTTAATTTAATTAATTGTAAACCATATCACTATGTATTTATTAACTCTCTTTTAATTATACACTTAATTAATTTAATAAAACCATAAGGGTTCAATTTGAACTTTTCCAAAATTAAGGTTTTAGTATTTAACATTTTAAAATTAAACTTTTAATTAAAATTTAAATTCCAAAACTTGAGGGCAAGTTTTGAAACCTTTCAAAACTATTAGATCAAAATACAAATAAGCAAATTAAACAATTAATTGAGGATTATCTAATTATGACCTAATTTAATTTCATGCAAGATAATGATCAAATAATCCAAAAATTAACATTTATCATATAAGGAAGTAAACATTTGATTAATTTGAAATTATCTTTTAATTTGGAAAGGATAATCATATAACAATAATAAAATCCGGTTTTTATCAGTCAAAAATGATTTAGGTAGTTATCCTTAAGCAAAACAACAAGAAATCCTGAAAATCTCTTTGTCTGATAGCAAAACTCGTCGAGTTCACATGGGAACTCGTCGAGTTCATGCAACTCGTCGAGCTCTTCATGGAACTCGTCGAATTCATCAGACAGAGAGTCGACAATCGATTTTACATCAAGAATGAATATACGAGCCATCAATACAATAGAAACCAACCAAGTCTCTGATACCACTGATGGTTTTTTTAGCCATAAGAACATCGTATGTGCTAATGCAAACCCTAATGCTTGGATCTAGGTTTCTCTATTGTACATGCATTCATCAAAGACTTTAAACCCGAGATCTAGCATGTGATAATCGATATTAACATAAGAATAGGGTTTAGACCTTACCTTGATTGTTATGTAGCAATAACAATATGAAATCCTGCTTGTAATGGCTTCAGAAAGCTTAGAGTCACAAGTGTCACTCCTCTAATGGCTCACAAACACCAAGAGCAAGAGGATGAAAAAGGAGAAGAGAAGAGGCACCCAAAAACGTCTAGAAGCCCTAAGGAATCAGTTAGCCACGTTTTTGGTGTCCCAGGGTCCTTAAATAGTGAGGCTATTAGGGTTATCTAACAAGGAAACCCTAATTTGACTTCTTAAGCCCTAAGCAGCCCATGGACTCCCTCCTTAGAGGCCTTGGTCGATTTCTAATGGGTTTCCCCATATAATTCATCCACTCCGTCCTCTATGTAGTCCATTAGCCCAATATTCAACTATCACAAAATTTAACAGTTCTAGTCCCCTTTATTTAATTAATGTCTTTTAGCCACAAAATTAATTCTTAATTAATTATTGACTAATATTAATTAAACAATATGATTTCTCCTTTAATATATTATTCTCATAATATATTAATAAATCATAATTAATCATCTCTCTCTCCATAATTTATCCTATCAAGTTGCTTTGGTGAAGGCAACCCAAAAGGACCATGCACCATCGGGTCAAGTACATACCAAAATAGTTATGGACTTAGACACTAATCCAACATACGCAACCTTGCCGATTAGGGAAGAAATCCTAAACGGACCAATAAATTGGGGTCCCAGCTTGCCCCTCTTCCGAAACCGAATGACACTCTTCCAAGGCGACACCTTCAGCAAAACAAAATCTCCCATCCAAAACTCCAAATCTGAAAGAAGCCGGTCAACATAAATTTTATGACGGCTCTACGCGATTTAAAACCTGTCACACACCTGCTGAATCAACTCGGTGGTCTTAAGCACCACATCAGTACTTCCCATTATTCAATGTCCAACCACCCACCAACAAACTGGAGTCCTAAACCTTCGACAATACAACATCTCAAACAGGGGTAGGTAATTACTAGCATGATAACTATTGTTAAATGAAAACTCTGCTAGAGGGAGGTAAGTATCCCAACTCCCCCTGAAATCCAATACACACGCCCAAAGCATATCCTCGAGCGTCTGGATCATCTGCTCACTCTGTCCATCGGTCTGGGAGTGGTAAGCAGTGCTAAAATGCAATTGAGTACCCAAATCCTCATGACACTTCCTCTAGAATCTGGAGGTGAAATGAACATAGTGGTCTGAGACCACAAATACTGGCAACCCGTGTCAGACAACCACCTCCCACACATAAATGTTTGCTAATTTCTCGGTGGAGAGACACTTAGAAATTGGAAGAAAATGTGTAATCATGGTCAACTCGTCCACAATAACCCAAACATAATCCACACCCCGCGCCAGCTTAGGTAGCTTCGTGATAAAATCCATGGCGATCTCTTTCCATTTCCACATGGGAATAGGTAGCGGCTGCATCATGCCATGAGGCCTCTGAAGTTCAGCCTCGACCTTCATGCATGTCAAACACCGCTCGACAAGCCATGTAACCTCCTGAATCATGCAGGGCCACCAATACTTTAATCTTAGGTCTCAGTACATCTTTGTGGCCACCGGATGAATAGAAAATTTTGACTTGTGCACCTCCTCCAAGGTTCTTTGCCTCACAACCCCAGATTCCGGAACCCAAACTCTGCGACACAGAGTCAATAACCCCCGACAATGGAATTTGCCCCCGAATCTACTTGATATTCCAGTTCTCCTTTTTTAAACCCTCCACCTGTGCCTCCTTAATCATATCCAATAAAGTTGAAATCATTGTCATCCTCAAGCAAACATCTCGAATCGGGGCACTTGCCGTGTTACGGCTCAAAGCATCGGCTACCACATTGGCCTTCCCAGGATGGTACAAGATCTCACAGTCATAATCTTTCACCTTATCTAACCTCCTCCTCCAACGCATATTCAAATTCTGTCGATCCATCAAATACTTCAAACTCTTATGATCAGTGAAGATAAAACATCATACCCCATATAGATAATGCCTCAAAATCTTAAGGGAAAATACCACAACCCCTAATTCCAAATCATAAGTGGGGTAATTCACCTGATCAGGCTTAACCTTCCTTGAGGCATAAGCAATCACATGCCCCCTTTGCATCAGCACAACTCCAACCTTGTAATAGAACCGTCGCAATACACTACAAAATCATCCAATCCCTCATGTAGAGCTAGAATCGAGGCCTCGCTTAGTTTCTGCCTCAATGTCTTGAAAGCCGACTATTGATCTGGACCCCACCGAAAGGTCACACTCTTCTTGGTCAAACGGGTCAAGCGTACATCAATTTTGTAAAAATCCTGGATGAATCTCCGATAATACCCTGCTAATCCCAAGAAACTCCAGATCACGAATGCGTTTTTCAGAACCTCCCAACGCATTACCGCCTTAATCTTAGCGGGATCTACCAAAATACCCTCTTGGTTGCTGATGTGCCCCAGAAACTACACCTCACACAACCAAAACTCGCATTTGGAGAATTTGGCATAAAGCCTTAAGGTCCCCAACACATCTCGCAAATGCTTCTCGTGCTGCTCCTGGGTCATAAAATATACCAAAGTATCATCAATGAAAACAATCACATACTGATCCGACATCGGTCTGCAAACCCTGTTCATGAGATCCATGAACGCTGTTGGAGCATTGGTGAGCCCAAATGGCATCACCACAAACTCTTAATGACCATAACGAGTTCTAAAAATCGTCTTCGGTATGTCTTCATACCGCTCATCTAATGATACCCTGACCGAAGATCAATTTTGGAAAACTACAATGCACTATGAAGTTGATCGAACAAATCATCAATCCTCGGAAGCGGATAATGGTTCTTCACTATTTGCTTGTTCAGCTCCTGATAATCAATACAAATCATGTGCGACCCATACTTCTTTTTCATGAATTGGATCGGTGCTCCCCAGAGGGAATTGCTCGGAAGAATTAATCTCCGGTCTAGTAGCTCCTGAATTTGTGTAGACAACTCCTTCATCTCATGCCGAGCTAGACGATATGACGTCTTAGCTATCGGAACCGCACCAGGAACTAAATCAATACGGAACTTCACTTGCCTCTCGGGAAGCACTCCAGGTAACTCCTCTAAAAATACATCAGGAAAATCTCGCACAATCGGTACCCTGATCATATCTAGCATGGCGTCCACCCTCGTATCCAAAAAGTAAGCCAAAAATCCACAACAACTCTGCTGAAGGAGTCTCCTAGCCCTTGCAGCCAAACACAGAGTTGACCCATGCGAGGCTCTCTCTCCATGAATAACCAGTTCTCCCCAACGTGGGGTTTGAACCCTCACTAACTGACACTCGCAATCTATCATGGCCCCATTGGGCCCCACCAATCTTACCTGATGATCACCTTCAATCCTCATAAAGGAATCGGAACCAGATCGATAGGAAACCTCTCCCCGAACATAGTCAGAACACTCCTCCGAAATACTCTCGCAACACTCACGGAGCGCTCATCCGCGATCGCTACCTCGAGTTGGGAATCCAAAGTCACCGTACCATCATGAAACTTCTTGCTGAGCGCAAGAGATACAAATGCTTGGGTAGCCTCCGAATCATAAAGAATCTGAGCCGACAACCCATTCACCAAAAAGATCCCTATTTAAAATCATACCAACATAAGCATAATAATAAAATAAAGAAGAGAGAAATAGATCACAAACCAGTCATGACGTTAGGCGCTGCTCAGGCCTCCTCGGTAGTCATCTGAAATGTGCGACTCTTCAGCGCAAGAGCTGCCACCTTGATCGGGCGGCCATCAGTAATCGTCATCATGGCGGGTGCAGGCGCTGCCACTACTCATCCTCGTCTAACCCACATCGGACAATAATCTTTTTTATGACCGGTCTGGTTGCAGGGGAAACAAATCAAGCCCTTCTTGGGGAAATCCCGACTCATGTGACCCGGCTGACCACATGCATAACATACCGAGCCTGCTGCTCGACAGGCTCCACTGTGCAGCTTACTGCACTTTGCATACCAGCCACAACCATGTTGCCCCTACTGGGAGGATCGGAGGTCTTAGGCTTCTTGGTCTGAACCTTCTCTGGCTTCCACTTGGTCCGGAGCTCCAACTCAATTTCCCGCTCTCGGGCCTTCTCCACCATCTCATTCATAGTCTTGCACCCCAAAAAGCTCACAAACTCCTGAATGTCATCCCTCGTCATGGAATGATACCTCGTCTTCTTCATCTCCTCATCTGAAGCGTACTGTGGAACCAATAGTGGCCTCACCTAAAACTTGGCGGTGATCTCCACCACAGTCTCGGTAGTCTGCTGTGAATCCTGGAACTCTCTCACTAAACGCTGCACCTCGATGCATGGTGCAAACTCCTGATCAAACCTCCTCACAAACTCCTCCCAATTCATCTCAGCCACACCTGTTGATCCCACCTCATGGGTAACCTCCTCCCACCAGTCTTGTGCTCGATCCCTCAACATACAAGATGCGAACCCCACCTTTGCCTCTTCGGCGCAAAAGCTCGTGCGCTGGGCATTCTTCATGTCTTCCACTCGGCGTCGACTAGTGATGGGATTCTTGACCGCAAAGAACTCAGGCACTCCACACACCTTAAACTCTCTGAACGAGGGAGCCCGGGGCCCAGTCTGGCTTGCAGCACTCTCCACTCGAAATGATTTGAGCCACTCCTCCATGATCTCCATGATGCCCTCCTTGATGGTACCATAGATCACCGGGGTAGTGTCAAGTATGTCACGGTTAGCCTTTGTTGTGATAACATTGCACAACCTCTCATCAATAGGCTCTACACCAGAGCTTGAACATCCCGATCCTGAACTCGAACCTCACGTGATCATCACCATCCTTAATTGAAAATATCACAAATAACAATGATGAAGAATTTGAAATGGATTCCTCCTCACCGGACTCCTAAGGGCTATCAAGTATGTTATTGATTTGAGTATAGGTCATGTGCTTTTAGTAGTATGGCCCTAATACTACATTCCACACCTACATGTACCTTCCCTAAGGCCATAGCTGATATCCCTAATTCACCCAATCATAAATCATGACTCATAAGCACAACACTAATTAAGATCCTACACTATTCTAGGATTCCTCAATCTACATCGACCTAGAAACTCGAATCAATCATATCAGGTTACCATATGCATGCAAATTATACACAAATACAATCACATAGATTGTCAAATAAAGCTTCTACCCTAAACCATAATCGGACATGGAATAGGAATAAGGCAGATTCCCTCATTCTAAGGCAATCATAAGATGTTTCCAAAATTTAATACATCAACATATTATTCAAAAAGATCAGGGTGTCCATGATAACTAGTGGGGAAAATGTTGGATAGTGCAGGCTGCACCATCAAGCCGGGTTGTTTCCCTAAGAGCTAGAAGTACCTATAACATCCAACAAAATAGTAAGCATACACTTAGTGAGTTTTCCAAAACACACAAAACATATAACCACATAATGTCATGCATACATACATATAAGGTTGTCATGGACTCCCTCCATGGTCTTCACTTGGAATGCCATGGGCTACCCCTATGTTCTTATATCCCTGAGCCATGGGCTCCTCCCATGGTTTTGCCAAGTGCCATAGGCTCCTCCCATGGTCTTCATGATGGGTTTTGGTACAATACAACATCCCATGGTGCACATACAACCCTAAATACCTTAGATCTATGTTTTCACTAATTATACATGGAAAAGAATTCCAAGGCATTAACCTATAACTATCATGCAATTTGACATAAACAATAGAAGATACTAGTTAGGATAACATACATATTTGTTGTAGCTTGACTCCATGGAGCTTAAGAGCCTAGTGGCCCAAGTGTAACACCTCAAACGGTTCACACAACACCACCAACAACTTGGAATAACATGACTTTCCGTATTCTTCATGCTCCATGGGTTAAAACCTCCATGGAGTATCCATGGGTTACTTGATGGGTTTAGCCCAACATGAAGAACTATGGATCACAAGCCTACATATATAAAAATGAATGATTTACACAATCAATCCCCATATATTTAATTAGTGTCCTCATGATCACAAAACTAATTATTGATCAATACTAGTTAAATAATATGATTTCATATCAATATATTAGAACTTATAATATATTAACAAATCAAAAATATCCTTTTCTCACAAAAGTCTATCCAAATTGTTCCGATGTCATGCAACCCAAATGGACCATGCCAAATTGGGTCAAGTACATACCAATTATAGTTATGGACTTAGACACTCATCCAACAGTCTTCGACTTGGATAATTCTAATAACTATTATTACAAGTATGACTCTGCAACCTAACTAGCAATCATAGCTCTTAAAAGTCATTGTCGTACTCTGAACAAATCAATGACGCGTCCATTAGATATGGGATCATAGATTCCTCCATTCTAGATATCATATGGACTGAGACATGGATTATAATGATTTTCTCCGTCCATTTATTGTTTCCCGATTTCCGATTTATGACAACTAACTAGTTGAACAAATTAAATCAGTCCAGGTCCGGTTGAGCACTTATGTTTGTCATCACTAAATCGTCGAGGGGCCCACAGATATCGCTTTTATCCCTCCAAATTTTAAAGGCATGGATAAAATTCGACTCATATGATTGCTCTATATATTTATCAAATCACACACAACAATGTGTTTTATAACACCAAGTTACTGGTGCATTTTCACATTACCAATGTGCAACCGACTTGTAGACTGCAACTCATATCTCTTGGTTTGAAGAATATAAGATATTATCGTCTCATGATTCACTCGTGATAAAATCCATGAAGTGATTCAAATGAGCGTGGGCTGAATCCAATACTCGAATCTCATTCCAGGAGCACTCATGAACACTGCAACCACTTTGTCCCAAACAAACTACAGACCCTTCATGACAGTGTTGCCTCAATTCCTAATTCCAAAGTATGATCGACTATGGATAGTTTGAATAACCTAGTTATTAATAAAGTCAAAACATGCAAAGTGAAACACAAGAATAATCGAATCTAATATGGCCTCAGAACTTTTGAATATAAATAAAACACCTTTTATTTATCCCCATATTGATTAGACATTATTCATTGCGTAATGTTTCAAATAATCAGCTTAATACTTGAATTAAAACGCTAGTCATGCCATGCTCCAAGCATGCGCACTATGCTTGTCCAAATAATAGTTATGCCATACACCAAGTATGCACACTATGTTTGTCTATGATCCTTAATTTGTGGAATAGATCAATTGAATATAATTCCAATGATTCTCATTTCACAATCCCACGTCCTTATTGTAAGTGTAAGAATTCCAAACTCTTGCCATTTACTGAAATTTGTTAGATTCTAAACTCATATACATTGATCCTCTTGTAATGATATGCACACAATCACAAAGACTCTACGATAGACATTAGAAAGTACCCCAATGGAGATCAATTCCATGGAAACGAAGTCTCAAATTCACAGTACATTCCTTTGAACATGCTTCTTGCATTATGTTTTTCTAATCTTATACAGATTGAATAACTTCCACCTATGGAGACATTTCCATATTCCTATTTTGAGTATCACTTCTGAACAAGAGTTGCCTCTTTTTCAGAATATGTCAATATGGTCCTTTTCCAAAAATTTACACCATACTTCCAACTGTCCACGAGCAACCAAAACCTCAGATTGTCCTGAACAATTGCTTAATTATTTTAGTCATATCAAATTCTAGACCTTTTCCCCACTTAATTCCCTAGGCATTTGGAAAATTTAGAAATGATAAATATTATAGCACATGTAATTAATCCTATACCCGAAGCATATAGGACACGATTCATGATATCTCACAGAAAGACATGATCCTAGATCAATCTTTTGCTACAATATTTTTTTATTGGTCATGTTTTCATAATTCAATTATGAAGAGGGATGCCATAATCATAATAGAATTTGAGAACGCAATATATATATAATTTCCTTATGTGGAACCATTCCAACATAAAATTCATATATATATATATATATATATATATATATATATATATATATCCTTGACTAAAGATGATTAAGATCTCAATCTAAGCATTTAGAACTGAAATGAAGTATAATTTCCTATCTCCCTTAATTATAGCAAAACAACATTTCCTAATTGAAACTTTTGTTTTCTATAATCAACATTGCTAACTTGCAACACTTATCATAATAATTATTCTCCCACTAGCATAATAATTATTAGCATAACACTTATGCTCCCACTAGCTTTGACATGTATCCAGAAATCACCTGGACTTCTAGAAATCAATACTTTATTGACTTTCTTACCAAAGTTCAGATTTATGATATGAGATGTTTTGATAAAACTTTATCAAAATCATACACCTCTCCATAGATAACTCACATGAGTTTCTAAACAATTTTCAGAACTATGAAAAGGGATGTCGTAATCATAGTCTCAATTGTTTAGACGTTTGCCATTTCTCACCAGTCCATGTTAGTGCGTCGGTTAACCAATTACGCTCCACTAACAACTTTGAGAATGCAAATATCACAATTGCTATCTACTTAGTGAAATCATATCCTCACCATCATTTTCATGAATCAAAGAGAAACCTTATGACACTTAGACTTTATGGTGTATGTGCTCCTATCCAAGCGAGTTTGTCAAAACCATTATCACAAGACAAGGTTAATGACAAATCAAACTCATATGGATTGAACTTGTTCAATCTTAGTTTTTCTTGCCACCCGCCAATACAAGGGCTTACCATTGCTTCCAGTTTGTTATGCAAACAACTGACAACTCATAGAACTCACATGCATAGTCAACTTTAATTGGAATGGGCACAAAAACAAGAATATGTCAACACGATAGGTTACAAACCTTAAGTCGTGTGCTAGTGATAAACAACAATTTTATTCTTGATAAGTTCTTGAAACTTTTCAAGACCTTTAAGACTCCCACTGACCTCTTGACATATAAGATTCTCTTGTCAAGAACCATTCTTTGACAAAGTAAACATTCAAGAGTTAGTGTGGATTCATATCAAGACAAACACATCACACAATTAGCCTTAGTTGGTCTTTGTTTTATCCAAACATCACAACTTACCAATTTCAAATATACCAGAGTAGAAAACATTTTACTCTACATTTGACAAGTGTTTTTAACCTTTATTTATGTCACTCAAGGTTACAATCTTGGATCATCACTCTAAGAATTGTTTTTGGAACGAAGTATGATTCATCTTCTTCATTTAACCATTTCAATAATTCACGATTCCTCTTCTTAGCCAACCAAATGCACTCAGATGTCCTTAGAGAATCAACTGTGCTATGGTTTAATAATAACTAAGATAATCATAAAACACGATACTCAATTACTCTCCCATCGTTTCAGATTGGAGAAAATTTTATCTTTCTGCCTAATTTGATTATTCTCATCCGTTCTGCCTTACATTGAAACTTTTCCAATGTTTCAGAATTACACTTAAACTTGTAAGCATAACCATGTTTAGTAAACTTTAGTAAATCATGACGAATAGCCTTATCATTCTTTGTGGTCGACCTGATCAGCGCACCACCAAGTATACCCGATCTCATAGTTCTGCACACGACTCACATATACATGTAAAAAGGAATTATTCTTAATTTCCCAAAGATGAAAATTATCATTCATCATACTATACAAGTTGCATGATTCCAAGTTTCTATCCAACTGAAACTTGGGTGATGAGAATCTTTCCTTATTTGGTAAATTATGACACTACCACAAACGATATAATCAAATCCATTTTCCAATATTGCTATTAATGGAATCATATAAGCAACATTTTTTCACTAATGCCACTATAGGGATACTTAAAATATATAAAATCAAAACCTTTTTATTTTATTTTAAAACTTGCGGAACAACTTATCCTTACAATGCAAATGCATATGAAAACTATGTTGTTATCTATTCCTAAGCAATCTATCATAAGTCTTAAGTAGCTGCTCAAAATTCTAAACTTCATGATCAGAATCAGCTTGCTCTTCCATTATGCTTCCTCTCTTTGATTTTACAAAACATCAACATGTGACCTAGTCACATCATGTATTAAGAATCTCCAAACAGAAACTTAATAGAGTTAGATAGTTCACTTTACACGAAGTAGAGTCAAACTTTGACTTTTACCATCCTAGTGAACTTTTAGGCAAATAAGGTAGCTTCGCAACCAATGCCCCTTCTTTTGGCTATAGAAGCGTATGGACTCTTTAGTAATGATACACGAGACTATCTCAGACTTCGGCTTTCTCTTTACCATTTGTTCAACCGAGTTGACTATGGTCAATCCCTTTCCAATTGGAAGAGAAAGCCTTTCTAGATTTCAAATGTTACCATTGTCAATTTCCATAGAAGTTTGGGAAGTCGATCTTGCAATTGAATTTTCTTTACCAGTGCTCCAAATCATTGTTGATTCAGCAGCATCAAGCAAATAGGTAATATCTTTAAGGGTCATGTCATGGTCTATCATATAGTAGTCCTAAAGGAACTCACTATGTGACTTAGGAAATGATTAAAGAACCTAGTCAACATCCAACTTCCTCAAGACTTTGACACCTAACTCTCCCGACTTGTCAACATGTTACTTCATCTCTAAGATGTGAATACACATAGACGTTTCTTTCCAATAGGGCTTAAGTGACCTTGAACTTTTCAGGAACTTGTGGGTTAGGGAGAAGAATTGGATGAGGTGGAGGAAGAGAGGTACGATTTCCATGATCCAACCACGAGCCATCATATTCATTAGGAAAACTTGTTTCAAGAGATTTGGGAAGATCATAGTTGTCTGAACCAGACATCTAAAATGGGAGAAATTCAAGTTAGTTGATTTAAGTCCTTAATATAACACCCAATATGAAATATTAAGGCTAGGACCCAACACAATATTTTATAACTTGGAAGAGGGATGCCGTAATCCAAGCTATAAAATATTTGAAGGTAGGCGAATAACGATTCACCAATTTCCACCATGAAACACAAAATTGGTATTAGGTTTTAATTGGTTTGAAACTCCTAGATCTTTTGAGATTCTTTGAACTTTTCAATGGCTTGTTTAAATCGCGATTGTGCCCTCTCAATATTGTGATTGAGATGTCGAGGATGACAAACAAGGTGTGAATAACCATTCAAATTGACTTGGTACTTAATTTTTATCACCTAATCGATGTTCCGGTTAACCACACGCGCTCCACCGATCTATGATAAACCTTAAGCCACCCTTTCCGAACGTAATGTCTCTAGGACTTGATGCAGATGTTGACTATGCTCCTCCTTACTACGAGAGTAGATAAGTATGTCATCGATGAAGACGATGACGAACTGATCCAAGTAAGGACGACACACCCTATTCATTAAGTCCATGAATATAGCGGGCACGTTTGTCAATCCGAACGACATCACTACGAATTCGTAGTGCCCATAACGAGTTCGGAAGGCTGTCTTTGGAACATCCTCCCCTAGCACTCGTAGTTGGTGATATCCGGATCTCAAGTCGATTTTTGAAAAGAATTTCGCCCCTTGAAGTTGGTCAAATAAATCTTCAATACGAGGCAACGGATAACGATTTTTGACCGTCAGCTTGTTGAGCTCCCTGTAGTCGATGCACATACGAAACGATCCATCTTTCTTCTTGACGAACAAGACTGGAGCTCCCCAAGGTGAGAAGCTTGGTCTTATAAAGCCCTTGATGAGCAGTTCGTTAAGTTGACCAGAGAGTTCTTGCATCTCTGCAGGTGCTAGACGATAGGGCGATTTGGCTACTGCGGTAGCCCCTGGAACTAAGTCGATTCGGAACTCGACTTGACGTTGCGGAGGTAATCCTGGGAGTTCTTCTGGAAAGATGTCGGGAAAGTCGCATACTACTGGAATGTTCTGAATGTCCTTCGTTTCTTGGCTCACATCGACCACATGAGCAAGGAATGCACGGCATTCCTTTCGCAAGAATTTCTAAGCTTGGATGCCCAAGATGATACGAAGGTTCGTGTCGGGTTTGTCGCCATTAACTACTAAGGTTTCGCCAGATAGCAGATTAAGGCGTACAGCCTTTTCGTAACACATGATATCGGCACGATGAAGACTCAACCAATCCATGCCGATAATGACGTCGAAACTTTTAATTGAGACCAACATGAGATCGATAGAAAATGAATGGTTATCTAAAGTTAGGGTACACCCTATGAATATACTGCTAGTGCTCTCTGTCTTTCCATTAGCCATTTCTACAGCGAATGGTTCATTAAGTGCTCGTGATTTTCGCTTAAGTAAATGAGCAAATTTTTGATTCACGAAACTCCTCTCCGCTCCACTATCAAATAGAATGCATGCATAAGAGTTATCGAGGAGGAACGTACCAGTGACCACTGTGGGGTCGGCAACCGCTTCCTCATGGCCTAAGGCCAAAACTCTTGCCGCTCCACCGGCAAACCCTGCCTTCGGGCAGTTTCTCTTGAAGTGGCCTACCTCGCCATCCGTAGCAAGTTTGGCCCACTCCAGCACCGGGGCTTGGTTGATTGGTTTCGCCGGAGCTTTATAGAAACGGACAGTGTGCCCCTTCCCATTGCAGTTCAGACACTGCAACTCCTGGCAGGCGCCGATGTGATGGAAGTTGCACTTGTTACACTTAGGCAAACTTCCAGCCTACTGCTTTACCGGAGTAGCAGCGGCAGGTGCTATCACAACATGTACTGCCATGACCTGCCTCTTCTTGGCAGCCTTTGCCTTCTTCTTGTTATCCCAAAACTTCCGCTTGGAGTCAGCGGTTCTTGAAGGTTCTGAGATGGCCAGGGTAGTTGTTGCGTCTGGGGTACGAACCCAATGGTCTATGAGCCGCTGTGCCAATCGTTTGGCGCTATCAAATGTAGTGGGGTGTGATGCCAAAACATTTCCCTGGTATGGTGGCACCAGCCCCCATATGTATCTCTCGATCTTCTTTCCCTCTGAAGGAATCATGTTGGGACACAGGGCCACCAGTTCACAGAACCTGGCGGTGTAGGCGACTACGGTTGAGCCCTTCATGGTTAGGCTCCATAGCTCTTCCTCCAGCTTTTGGATCACACCCCTCAGGCAGTAATCCTCAATCATGAGGTTTTCAAAGTTTCCCAGCCCATCGCATTAGCCACTATAAGAGATAGTGACTTAACATGGCCATTCCACCATGTTAGGGCTTTAGTTTCGAAAGTGCAAGCAACGTACTTCACCTTGATCTCCTCGGGACAAGAGCAGATTTCGAAAACCGATTCGGTTTTCTCGAACCATTACGAGAGGGAAATGACTCCGCCAGTCCCCTTGAACGACAATGGCTTGGAGTTGGTGAAGTCCTTGTATAAGCACTCTTTCAAGCGCATCGGGATTTCACCATGAGTTGACAGGATAGGGGTTCCTCCTCCAGTGGAACTAGATGAATGATACTGAGACATGGCTGTAGCCAGAGCTGCAGCTACAGCAACATTTATGGATGTCTTGTCGAACTGAGGAGTAGATGGTTGAGGAGGTGGAGGAGGTGGTGTTTCGTTATTGAGGTTTCTCCTTGGATTTCTGCGAGGCGGCATCTTTGATCTATAGTTTATGAAGATGAAAATATTGATAAGATTTCAATGGAAGAATTGATGAGAATGACTCATGGACTAACTCTCCATAGCCCAACGATACGATTGAATGGAAATCTAGAACTAATAGATGATCACATTTGGATAATAATTCTCATAAGATTAGGTACCTGTCAATATTATTGGTATTACAGATGTAACGAGTTTGGGAAAAACGGCCAACAGAAGTAGGCCTTACATCGACCAAAAAGGGAAAATTTTGATAGAATTACAACCTAACCAAGACCTAACAGGCCTATGATTTACAAAGATAGGGAATTAGACCAGAGTTTTACATAACTAGGTTACATCCAAAAGAGAGAAGTTGATCAGAATCTATCGGCGACGAGAACTACCAGAGTGAGTTCTTGATCCCGACAGAAGACGTTCTATGTCCCTCATGCGCCTCTCAGCTCTTGCTTCCTGAGCTCGAAGTTCTCTAACTTCAGCTCGGGTTTTAGCGAGTTCCCTCCGAAGGGATGTATTGTGAACCAGAGCCATTTTGTGAGCAGACTCTAGCTGACGAATGCGGACAGTGTTGACACCCGAGTTGGCGTCAATCTCTAAGACTCGATTGATAAATGATTGACCTAGTATCGTGTTCCGAGAAATCCTACGAACCATGATGGGTAGGACTCTTTCAGTAGAACCTCCATCAATGAGGTTGCAGAAACTTCTGTCTCCATTGTAGGGAATGGGTTGACCCTGTTCATGGCTCCATGCATTCAAGTTTTTGCCCACAGAGGTGTGGGTCCTTGAAATGTTGGACGAGGGTCAGGGTTTTGATCAGCTGGGGGCAGGTTGTTGACTTCTGGCTCTGAATCAGAACTATCAGAAAGGCCTTCAGCTTCATGATCATCCAAAGGAATTGGTTGATCATCTTCTGGTTCATCTTCTAGCCATCCTGCATTGCCGTGGTTGGGATGGTACGGGTCTCTGGGAAGGTGGAATCCAGCCATTAAATCTACGCAAGAAGGGAGGGGTAAGAATCTAGCACATAAGTAACTTATAGTAACGCAAAATACTCCTATAGTATTTTAAGTTTAGGTTCTATTGTTCTCATTGTGGTATTGTGGGTAAGTTTTTAGACTTGTTGCAACCTCACAACCACACTTAGGCACATGCTAGTCAACCCTCGGATAATATAATTGATCAGGCTATATCTTCCCAGTTTTGATTATATGTTTCTAAGTCTACTTGTGTTGCCCAACAATCGTAATACTTTTGTACTATCTTAGTGACATTGATTTTAGTATGAATGCAGCCACATATACTTAATTAAATATTTTAAATATTTAAAGTATAAACTCTTGGTCAGAGTATTTTAATCCCAATGTATTTATAGTTAGTATATCTTTTATGGGTTGATATACTCAATTCACTATAAACAATGCTCTGGTACCAATCTGTCACACCCCAAAACCATGAATGGCGGAAACATTCTGGGGCGGATGACGTCATGTACAGTATCACAACAATGAATAATAGTAAACAAGCAACAACATCATCCATTGCATTAATAATATAATTTCATACATGTGTGTTCTGTCAAAGTTATAGACACCAAAATATACATATCAAAATAAAAGACGAGTCTTGAACGAACTCCATCTTCTCAAAAGCCTGGCACCTATACCTGTCTATTGGTGACCTGAGAATACAAGTTATTTTGAAAGCGAGTATCAGCTTAAAGCTGGTGAGATCATAAGTATATTAATGTATGCGTTTGTATGAAAGCATTTGTAAGATGTTTCGTAAGATGTTTTGTACAATGTTTTGTAAAATGTTCGAACTCTCCTAGAAAACCCTATGTTTCCTACTAACTATAGCCTTCTACCAAGGCATCTAGTGTCTGTGCGTGTGTCTCTTGTTAGAGTGTGTGTTTTCCCAATTCTGACTATCATTTAACAAAAATATAGTTTTTACATTACTGTGCATCGTGTGAATATTCATGAAGTGAATGTTATGGGAAAATATCAAAGTACCGTAGTATTTGTAATAAGTGACTACCGATGTACTAACTACCTTAAAACAAAAGCTGTCCAAAGTAACATGTGATCGACCTGTATCCTACTACCGACTCTAGTAAAACGACGATGTAAGACGCCGTAAGAAATGACATTTGGCACCTGTAGACTTGCAAGTCCCACTGTAGCGAGTAGCAAGGTGTAGGATAGTGAATCCAGTATAGATCTATACGCAAACTCATACGTTCCCCAATTAAGGAGATTCGGGATACAAAAACGGTCATGGAAGGAAGTGCCATGACCCGCTTAATGGTTCACATAACTGCATAAATGTACATGTGACAAATGTGCTAACTATAAGTGTACTCTTTCTCTGTCTAGCCTGTATATACTGTAATGTTCTGCATGTGCTAGCTGTAATGTATGTTATCTCTCTATCTAGCATGTATAGTAATGTACTGTATGTGCTACTCGTACTGACTCATGAATGAACTGACTCATTTTATGTTTCATTGTTCTAGTAATAGTATATGTATCTTCCTGTGCTACCCCTATGTTAGCTTACTAGTAATGTAACTGGTACGTATGAACATGGAAGTATACCCTTGCTACCCAAGGGTATTGAACTGACTCGAAGAACCTTTATGACTATATATGTACACATGATATATAACTAATATTTAAACGACCTTCGGACAGATACCCGATATCTTACCAGACCACATCCCAACGGGGAAAAGGAAATAAAGCGAGTTGGCCTTCCTAAGCCTTTTAAACATTGCTTATATAATTATACATACATAGGCATGCATTTGATAATAAGTATAAAAGAGCTTAAGTAAAAGTATTTGATAAGTAAAAGAGTTTGTAAAACATTTTGAACAGTAAGAAAAACCACTAGATTTGTAGTTATTAATCACATGTGATAGATGTAATAAATATAAGTATTTAACTTGTATCCCCCCTCCCATAAAAGCATTTTAAAAAAATTTAAACCATTGATTAAGGGGTATGAACTCACCTGAAGATGGTGGTTTGGATGAACTGAACGATGTAGGATTGCTAAGTGTCAAGTAAAAACTTGTACACACCCAAGGATCCTAGTTAACATATAATCACACATATATGTACCCAATTAGTCTTAAACTACTAATTGGAAATGTTAAGACCTCCTAGAACATGCTAAACACCTTATATAAGTGTTATAAGCCCTAAGGATTGCATCTAAGTTGTTGTAGGACAAGGCTAGTGGGTTTAGGGTTCCAAAGGACCCCATTCTTGAGTTTACTCTCCAAGACCATAACAACAATGAGTTTACGGTCGTAAACCCTTGAGTTTACGGCCGTAAGCTCCTAAGCCTTAGTTTATTTGGTGTTTTGAAGTCTTACATGTCCCTTAGAAGTATTGCTACTTGATGGCTTAGTCCTTGGAAGAGATTAGGGCACCTTTCAACTTCTTTGAGGAGTTCATGGTCCTAGAACCAAATCCCTTAGAGATTACGGCTGTAATCTCTCATAGGCATGGTGTTTTTGGTGTTTTCAAGTCCCTAAATTAACTAGGAATGAATCTAGGCTAGTGTCTAAGGCTTATGAAGAGTTAAAGCACACTTTGGCACTCTTGATTGGGGTTCACGGTCCAAGAATTTCTTGGGCCATGAACACCTTACTCTTGGTTTTCTTGGGGTGTTTTCTAGTCCTAAATACATTAGGGTACGAGTCTAGGCTAGTTTTATTGCAAAAGGAAGGGACTAGGGCACTCTTTTGTCCCTTAAAGAAGGGTTTACGGTCCAAGATGTTCTTGGGCCGTAAACTCTTTGATCTTGTTGTTTTCATACGATTTCTAAGTTATTAGACACATAGCAAGCTATATAATACACTTAGATAGAAGTACTCACGATTTGGGATGAAACCCCGAAGATCCGAGAGAGAGAATTTGGCTTTTCTCTAGTTGGAGATGGAACAAATGAATAAATATGGCTAAGGACCATATATATACCCCTTGGGTTTTTGGAAAAAAAATATTTTATTCAGGCAGTGAACTCTAATATCAGGAAGTGTTGGAATAACATAGTTGCACAAAACCCTAGTGTATCCTCTCTCATGATATCTCTTGAAGTGTAAATCCTGAAATACTCAAACTTATACCAAAAGTCTGAAAATTTACTGCAACTGTTCTAACTTCTATTGACTTGATATTGTTTGTACAGAATAGAAATTTCGGGTTGTCACAATATCTCCTTCAAAATGATGTCTAGAAGGGTAAAGTTTACAACTTTACCCTTAGCATCCATCCAAAGTAAGTCAAACCCAAACCCTAGACTCATTAGAGTGAGGCTTGACCCATTAAGCCCTTAATCTCTCAAATTAAAGTCCTAATATTCAGAACCGGTCTCCAAAGAATGGAAAATCACGTAAAGTTTCCAACTTTATGTCCATGCATGCTAAAGAAACCTTAGGGCTTAATATGGGTTTAATAAATGACTTATTGAATAAATAGGACCTAAGACCTAGTAAAGTTTGCAACCTTAAGCCAAATGAGGCCATAAAATAACTAGATCTAACATGACAACCCCTGGAACACTCAACTTCTTGGACAACTCAACCATGAGCCTAAAATCAAGATACAACTCCAAAACAATAGATCAAAAAAATAACAAAGCAAGGTATAAACTTGATAGCTCCAAATGACTGAAATGAGTGGGAAGATTTTGGATCTAGGTCTTCCCCCTAAACTATGCACCTTCTACTTCAAAGATCCTCCAAAAGTTTGCAAAATATCAACACTTAAGGCCCTCCACAAGATAACACACTCACAAGGACGATGATAAAGACTTTTAAGGTTTTCTGGATAGAGGAGGTCGGTAAGGAGGCCAGCCAAGAGGCTTAAGGCCTTTAAATAGGTTGCAACTTCCTAAAAATTAGGGTTTCCTTCCCAGCCGCCAACTCGCTGAGTTGAGGCACCTTATCCCACCGAGTTGGTTCATTAATTCCCACGGCCTAAGTCCACTCAACGCGACGAGTTGAAGCTTTCAACTTGCAGAGTCCAATAGGAAAAATCAACAATTTAGGGGAATAAATTTATACCGGAACCAAGCGTTCCATAGGCCTAGTGAGAATGTGGTATATATCATACAAAGAGGAGTCTTGAGAGAGAGAAAGACAGAGAGAGAGAGAGAGAAAGAGAGTGAGTGAAAGAAAGAAAGATAGCCGATATTCAAACAGACTAGTGGGAGTACCATTGACCTTGAAGAAATTTAAGAGTCAACCAGTGAAGGAACCTTAGAAGATACTAGAACTCAACTAGAGGAAGAAGTTTCTTTTGAACCGATAGTCAAGTCATTACCTCTTACGCTTTCTTGTAGAGTTAGCATGCCACCTGACTTCATTGGCTTCCATATTACTACAGATGGTGCCATATTTGTCAGTGCTAGGACACTGATAAAATTAGATGGGCCGGCTAGCTATAATAAAGCAATGGTAGTCCTTAAGGCTACTAAATGGAAAGAGGTAGTGTACAATGAGATCAAGTCCACGTATGAAAACCAAGTTTGGAATTTTGGTTGATAATATACTAAGTCGAAATATTGTTGGATGCGAATGGGTCTTCAAGAAGAAGAGCGACATAGATGGAAAGGTGCAAACTTTCAAGGCTCGACTTGTTACAAAGAGATTCACTCAACCCTGGGGGTTGACTAAAATGAGATGTTCTCACCAGTAGCCAAGATAAATCTATTAGGATAATGCTCGCCATGGCTTCCTTTCATGATAATGAAATTTGGTAGATGGATGTCAAAACTACTTTCTTTAACTGGAAACTGGCTTAAGATGTTTACATGAGTCGGCCAGAGGGTTTTGTAGATGCAAAGTTTCCAAATATAATGTGCAAGCTTGAGAAGTCCATCTTTGGATTGAAACAAGCATCTCGCAGCTGGAATCTTTGCTTCCATGAGAAAATCAAAGAGTTTAGCTTCTAGAAGAGTGAATATGAGTCATGTGTGTATGTCAAGGCTAGTGGGAGTATAGTAACTTTTCTGGTGTTATACGTCAATGAGATTCTACTCATGGGAAACGACATTCCAACTTTGCAAAAAGTTAAGTCTTCGCTTGGAAAGTGTTTTACCATGAAAGACCTTCAAGAGACAGCCAATATTATTAGGATAAGAATCTTGAGAGATAGAAAGAAGATACTAAATGGACTTAGTCAAATTAAATACTTGGATAAAGTACTAAAGAGGTTTAGTATGGAAAATTCTAAGGAATGAGAGCTACCTGTACAGAGTAATACCAAATTGAGTAAGACTTAAAGCCCTAGTATAGATGAAGAGATAGTTGATATGAGTCGGGTACCTTACGCTTCAGTTGTGGGGTCAATCATATACGCTATAACATGTACTTGCCCTGATGTGTCCTTTTTGTTGAGCATGGTCAGTCACTATCAAGGAAATCTAGGTAAAGCTCATTAGAAAAAAGTTCAAAACATTCTCAAGTATTTACGGAGGATGAAGGACATGCTTCTATTCCATGGTGGTAGTGATACGTTGAGTGTGAGTGCGCACAGTGACGCCAACTTTCAGATAGATAAAGATTAATTTCATTCTCAGTCGAGTCGGGTGTTCACTCTAAAGGGTGGAGTAGTAACATGGAAAAGTTCGAAATAGGACACGGTAGCTGATTCAACCTGTGAATCAGAGTGTATATCTGCAAGTGAAGCATCAAAGGAAGCAACTTGGTTGATGAAGTTCATTGGAGTTCTGGGAGTTGTCCCAACAATTCAGGAGCCAAAGGATCTTTTCTGCGATAATGAAGGAGCAATCGCCTTAAATAAGGAACCAAGAGATCATGTAAAGTCTAGACATATCGACGGAAAGTACCAATACATCAGACATAAGGTAGAAAAAGGTCACCTCATCTTGAAGAGGGTATCATTATAAGAGAATCCTGCAGATCCTTTCATGAAGGCTCTGAGTAGGTTCATGCATAGTCAGCATGCTAGGAGCGTTTGTCTGAGGAATAACATTAGTTTTTACTAGTTAGATATTTATTTTGATACTTGTAATAAAATAAATGTAATTGATTTTTAGATATTAAATAATGGAGAATTATTTATAAGTTTGTTTACTGCCTTTTGTCAAATATTTATTATTGTGTTTCGTTTTGCATGTTTTACTTCCCGAATAATATGATTGTTCAAATTCCATAGTCGGTCGTACATTTGTAAGTAAGTAATGAATTAAGACTATCATGAATTGAATTGTAGATTGTCTAGCGGAGTTAGACATAGAAATAGAAATGTTGCAATATTCATGAGTACTTAGAAATAGCGATTTTAGTATTGGATAAACCCACGTTTAGAGAATTACTTCATGGATTCTATCACGAGTAATTCTGAGATGATAATATCTTATGATCTTCAAACGGAGATATATGAGATGTAATTTACAAGTCATTTGTACATTGGTAAAGCGTAAACACATCAGTTAAAGTTTTTTCGTTCCTTTTTCCCTAACGGAAAAAGCGATATCTATGCGTACCTCGGTGATTTCATGTTGACTTAGAGTGTTGGACAATGAGATTGATTTTTTTCCATGTCTCATGTCCGAATGATATCTAGCAGAATGGAGGATTATATGATCACTTATCTTAGGATGTGTAACTGACTGACTCAGAGTTCCATAGCGACTTTTGGAAGTTACAATTTGTTGATCAATTCAGAAGTTATACCGATAGTTATTGTTACAAACTTATCTAAGTGAGACTCTGTTGTATTAGGTGTCTAAGACCACAATTATAATAGGAATATACTTGAATTGATAGTAGCACAGTCTTTTTGGGTTGCCCTTAAACCTAGAAATTAGACAATTTGACTTTTAGAGAGAGAGAGAGAGAGACAAAGACAGAGAAAGAGATTAATTTATTATGTGGTTAATAAATTAATATAAAAGTCTCTTAGTGTACTATGAAAATAATATATTAATTAGAAAAGCCATTATTTAATTAATAATTAATCACAATTAAATGGAATTAATTTCAGGATTAATATAATTAATTAAAAGTGACGGGTCTAAAGTGCAACTGTTCAATAGTTAAATAAAAGGCTCTAGAACCTTCCACCATTAGTGTTGGAAGGCTATGGGAGGATATTCTAGGGTTTCTAGAGTATCTCATGTTGTCACAACTCAAAAATTTTGACCTAACAAAGCCTAAACCCTAACCTAGTACAAGTGAAAGCACATCACAACCCTTGATACATTGTATCCTCTATGGCCTTTAGGGCTTGTTTATAAGCAATTAACTAAGCTTGGATTGAAACCCAAGTTGGTTTGGGGTAGTATAATTCAATTTATGACAAAAGGCTATGGTTTAAAACATATTTGAACACCATATAAAGTAGATTTCAGTTTTGGGATTCTAATCCCAAAACCAAACTGATTCCATTTCTTTCTTGTTGACTAGAAACCGAATTTAGGTGTTGCTTTGACTAGAAACCGAATTCTAGTGTTTGTAGCTCACTTTAGGACCGAATTCCCATCTTTAGAGGCCCATTAAGGCTGAACACACCACTTATTTATAAGGATGAAACTGAATTCTAATTTCATTTCTCACATTTTCGCCGAATACTCACCCATTTTCCTCTCAAGTATCATCCGAGAACACCTCATTTTCTCTCAACTATTATCCAATTTACCCAGAAACCTTTGAAGATACATACAAAACACCAAGAACACACCATGAACACCAACAACAATCTTCAAGTCTTCAAGCCTTTACCGAAACCCCTTAGTTTCTCACCGAAAAAATCTAGAAGCCTTTCAATTAATTTCTAAGGATTTTGTAAGTATTTCTTAATTAATTTAGTGTTGTCTAACACTTTAAATTATTATCTTATTAATTTAAATATGATATCGTGTATAATTATTATTAGGATACGACTACTGTCAAGTATTCTAACTCGAGGATCATTCTCAATCACTTCGAGTCTGATCAAGCACACGCACTAGAGGTGAATTCATACCCCTACGTTTTTACTATTTTTCAAAGTTTTAAGGGGGGAATACAAGTAAAAACACAAGGAAATATTGTGTTAACATTTAAATAATTTCGAAACAGGTTTAAAAACATTTCAAACTATTTCAACTGATTTAGACTATTTTAAAAAGTGTTTTCAAACTACTTAAATTGTTTTATACTTTTATTTTCCAAAATACATATTTATATTATATATATATATATATATATATATATATATATATATATATATATATATATATATATATATAATTAATGGAAATTTTCACTAATATCCTTACAAACATTAAATATTACTTCTGTATCTTGTAAATTTTAAAATTACATGTATATCCTTCTTAAAATGTAAAACTCATATATTTATCCAAACCTATTAATTTAATTAAATTTAAGTAATTTTATAATTAAAAAATTATCTAAAAATTAAAATTATATGTAATTATACTAAAATACCCTTCCTCCTTCACACCTTCCCCATTCCCACAAACGTACGATTCCTGTCCTTCTTAATTCGGTATCTTCCCCTCGGGTCTCTAATTATGTGTGATAGAGAAGAAATATTTTGGTTTAATTTCATTTGCAAATTGGTGAAACACAAAGGATTCGTTGTCAAGTGCACTCATTTTTTATCTGTTAAAAGGAAATAACCACTTAACTCTTATTATTCAAGACTCATTTGCTATATTATTATCAGATAGCTAACAGTTAATAGAGGAGCTTGCCACGAGCTACCATGGTGACGACGACGCTCACTTGCCCCCATATTAAGGCTTTGTGTGCTTATGGTACCCATATTTTTGTTGGTGATTTGTTATCATCAGTATTATTGAAGTTTAATGGGATTACTTTGTTGACCAAAGGTGATCTTGATAAATATTAAACAAGTAAGGAAGGTATCGAGTACACACTTGTTTAAGTTTGATCAAGTTTTCAAAGTAGACTGTCATTTAGGGGCGAAGCCCCTAAACGAACGGGGGTCCGGGGGCAGTGCCCCTAGGAGCAGGGTCCAAGGGGCGGCAGCCCCTGGCGGGGCATTCTAAATTCTTGTCTCTCTGAGTCTTATCCGACTAAAGAATATTGGGAGTACTAGCTAAATGCTTTAATCTGAAAGTGTTTTACACAATTCTCAGAATTCCAAGCCTTACTATACCCTAATTTCTAACAATATTCAGATCCCAGAGTATGTTCCCTTACAGGTCTCAGGCTATTGCTCTCCTACTTGTACCTGTGGAGAAGTTAGGTCGTCAAAAGGTTATCATGCCCAATTTTCACATGGTAGGTTGACGGAGAATCAGCACCCGACTTGCATCTTCGTCAAACACTCCTGGATCAATAAGTTCACAATTGATATAGTCGATGCACAAAATAAGGTTCAATAACTTCTAAGATTATATATTTGATTTGATACAAATTGAAAACTTGGTTTTGACAGTGAATTACTCTTTTTTGTTCATTTTAAAGTTTGACGGTATCAATTATCATGCTATTTGTCTCTTCCATTCGACTATTAGTATCTTTAAACTACTGCCCCTGGTATCATATATGAAATCGTTGAATGAGTTTTGTAAGAAACAAGTTAATAAGAAGATGAAAAATCCAGTTTTACGATATGTGATAAAGGATTTGAGAAATCTAAGGGAGCCTTATTGGACATGGCTAACTATGCATTGTATTTTTAACAGATTAAAGAACTGAATGCAGAGTTGGTAACTGTTAACGATGTTTATGATGATGTATCAACTTCCAGTGGCGGAACCTCTTTAGGGGCCAGGGGGCCAAGGCCTCCCCGCTTTTTGCTCTCTTAATAAACTGTATATATATGATCAAGTTAAAAAAAAAAATACAAGAATCACAGATTTGCCCCCACGCTGTTCAGATTATTGTATACACATTTTGTATGAAATTTAAGCAAGTTTGATATTAACTAAAAAATAAATAACCGATAAATTTCTTTTGGAAGATTACTAACAAATCAAAAGCAAATTTCTTTAGCAATATGGAAATAAGGAAACAATATCCCTATTAAAATTATAAAAAAAAAAAAAAAAAAAAAAAAAAAAAAAAAAAAAACGCAAATATCTAATCAAATTTACAACATATTAACTCAAGCTTTTAGAGAAACTGAAAAGTGTAAATTAAAACCCCAAATATAAATCGGGCTATCGGCCGTCGGAAAAAGTCATCTGGCAACTCACCAGAAGAACAATGTCGTCCATTAAGATCGATGTCGTATTGTACTATTTTCCGACCACCGGATTGTTCACTGTCTTCGTACCGTATGCTCTTTCTCTTCTTCGCTGGTCGCCAGAGCCTGGACTATTGAGACTTGACGTCCGTCATGCGCTTGTGTGCTCAGCTGTCAGCCGATTTCCATCTCAAGGGTATTCGTCGTTCCCCTTTCAACTGTCTCTTTGTTTCTCTTTTTTATCTATATTTATTTCTTTTCTCTCACTATTCATACAACACTCAACATAAATAACTAAATAAGATAAAAAAAAGCCACCTAATTATTATGACTAGATCCTATAAAGCAAATAGGTAATAGGTAATACTTAATGAATTAACATATATCTCTTATTCTCTTTAGTTTTAATTATTAGTTAAACTTTATTATTCACCGTAGAATCCATTTACATATAAAATTCATATGTTTATGAATTATTATTTGTTGATTTATTAGAACAATGTAAATGGAAATGCTAAAATATTATTTGGAATCTGTATATACATTTTATTATTATGATATGAAAATAATTAAATTCTCCATACATCCATTAGTCTAGACACAATTCTACAATACTTTAAAAATGAACAAGATTGCCAAGTTCCACGATGATAACCGATTTAACAATCTTTTATATTGTTTTTTCTGTTTTAAATCTTTGATATGCCATAATTTCGTATGAATAAAACTTGTTTATATACTTTTGTTTCGAAAATTTGATTCCGGCCCCTCTAGTTTTCATGCTTGTGTTCCGCCCCTGTCAACTTCATCTGTCAAAAGGAAGAAAATAAGGAACTCTCTATTACAAACCAAATTAATTGAATGCAGAACATCAACGAATGCAAAAATTAATTGAATGCAAAACCAAATTAATCTAATGAAGAAGGGATTTAATATTTTAATTGTTGTTATGGAGAAGAAGAGATGAAATTCACATAACCTGAAGAAGAATGGTGGCAGCAAGTAGCTAACATGTAGGAGATTTTGTAATATTTAATTAGGTTTTATGCTAATTAATTTGGGAAGGGTATAATAGTACAATCATAGAGAATTTTGATTTATATATCACTTTTTTAATATTAAACTAATTTAAATCTTATTAAATTATAGGTTTGGATATAAATGTGAGTTTAATACTTTGAGAAAGATATATATGTAATTTTAAAATTTATAAGGATATAGAAGTATTATTTAAAATTTGTAAGGATATTAATGAAATTGTCCCTATAATTAAGATCCAACAGGCTTAGGACTGGTGTTTCCACCTTATCTCATGTTCCTTGTTTGGTTGTGGACCAGGGTTTGAACCATTTGTCCGAATGCCTGATTGATCTCAATTATATATGTTTTATATATATATTGAGCATGAAACATATTTAAATAAAGCTTTAACCCCTTTTGTAAACATGTCAAGCAAAAGGTATTTTTCTCAAATTATTTCATTGTGCTATATAAACTATTAAATTATTAAGATTTTCATTGCATACAGAACATACATGGAAACTATAACAGGTATTGTTTAGGGAACACTAATACTATTTTACTAAGTCACGAATATCATACTAAAATGATTATTTAAATTATAATTATTGTAGACTACTAGTACAAGGTAATTCATACATTTTCAAGTGCAAAGGAACATTAGTATTCTCTTCGTGTCTACTGTCTAGTTATACAGTGTTGTGAGGTACAACTTGGTTGTACCTATCCGAGTACAGGTTTCTAAGTCTTATAAATTATAACCAAAGTCTCCTGGAGGGAGAGCGTGAGTTTATTTATAGATCTATACGGGATTGACAATCGCGCACCTTGGCTATTAGCTACAGTTGGGACTGGCAGTTCTACGGGTGACAACCGTCATAACTTTTTCAACGTAAACAGAACGTCGTGTTTTATACCGGTCCAATTAAGTATGGTTATATGAAACTCACAATGGTATCAACTAAGGCATTTACATTACAGTATTTCATAACTTCGGGTAGTTTTACTAAACAATAAAACTACACCACACAACTTTTCTAGTAACATGAACATACAGTTAAGAAGGGCCTATAATGCTAACTCTATGCTTCCTTGGTTTATACATCAGGGTTATATATTAATAGGATCTGATAGGCAGTAGAATGTGTGCTTTCCACTTCACTTCTTGTTCCTTGTTTGGAGGTGGGCTTAGAGTAGATTCACATAGCCTACTATTTATTCGATCTATATATATATATATATATATATATATATATATATAATTCGTATACACTAAGTAATCATAGGGGGGAATAGGTATGGGTCAGGTCATAGCATGCAAGTTCAACATACTATTTTCTAGTACAAAAACATACTTTTCAGATGGAATGTTTAACTAAGTACATACATACACAAAGGATTGCATACAAATAAAACAGTATTACATTACTTTCTAAAGTACAATGTAGATGTCACTCAAAAAGGACCAACACTGTTAACTCTGTAATTACCTAGTGTATACGCCAGGGTTACATACAATGTATATCCGACAAACAGTGGAATGTGTGGATTCCGCCTCTTTTCCTGTTCCTTGTTTGGTTGTGGGCTTAGGGCAGAACCACACAATCGATTGTCTGTTCGATCTGTATTGTATATAACTTGTATCTACTAGGTGATTGTAGAAAGAACTTAAGGGTCACATTTTCTTACATTACATTAGAAAATATTGGATTTTCTGGAGGAACATACTAAGGTCTTCGAGGAACAAAGAACATGTTTTCTAAAAAAAAATACTAATGAGCTCACCAACTTAAATGTTGATACACTTTCAAAGTCATTGTATTCTCAGGAAACTAGTAGACAGGTACATGCACATGGTTTTAGAAGACAGAGCATAATAACTTCGAGTCTTGTTTTGCTACTTACTTTTAGAGTGAATTGTATATGATTTGAAAACAATGTAAACACTATAATATCAATGCAATGGATGTTGTTTCTTGTTTTACTATTCTACATTTGTTGTAATACTGAATATGACGTCCTCCGCCCCCGAATGTTTCTGCCATCTCGGTTTGGGTGTGTGACACATTTGGATAAATAAGGAATGAGATAAATACCAGATTTGAAATATTAATTTAATATTTAAATCAGGGTTATCTAGGGTTTCCTCGTACCACTATATAAGGACCCTTAACCCTTTCATTTTTGGCCACTCATCATTCCAAAGGAATAACCTATATTTGTACCTCCCTTCTCCTCTCTCTATAGTCTTCCTTCTTGCTAGTTTGGGTGTGAGCTATTAGAGGCACGAAAATTATTGCGCTTTCTTCCAAATGATCTACAAGTGAACGATTCTTGTTATTTGCTACAATAACAACAAAGTATGTAAATGTAAACCCTATTCAGATTTTGAAAATATACTTAGGGTTTCTAGGGTTTCTTATTTGATGTTGTTAGTTATAGGTTCAATAGTGAAAACATAGATCTTTAGATGTGAACTTCAGGGTTTTAAGTTTATTTCTTTTACATAAAACCTATCAGTGTTTCCATTTTTATTAATTAATTAATAATTAATTACTTCACTCACATGGGTAATACACACCTCATTATTATCTTGTAATCATGCATGTAGATCAAAGTCTATTATTTGTGGTATATTATGACTAAAACTCATCACAACAATCAAGGCATTTTCTCACATTTATCATACTGATATCATTTTCAAACCAACATGCACACACTCACCATTAGCATGAACCTAAACTCACAAATTAGCTCCATTTAATTCATATAAGAATTACTAGCATACAAAGAGTCCTACATTCATTATTATTGCACATGCATCACAAGATCAGATTTTCATACATCTCATACAAAGCAGGACATATCATCAAATATTTATCACATCAACCAAATAAGTGTAGAAGCATTCTGCCCCTTAAACAAGTGCAAATTAACCACAAGAAATGACTCGCATTTGTGAAAATGTATCCTCTCTACACTTCAAATCTTAAAGGAAATGAGGTGTTAAACCCTCCCCTAGTAAAAAAAAATGGATCACTAAAAGTTTAAATGAACAAAGAATGACAATTTACTATCCATACATGAAAATTATTTATTAAGATTTTGACCTGAACCAACGGACTGTTCAAGGCCCTTTTGTACAACTTAGACATGTATCAATTACAATATGTTTTCATATTCTACTATATCAGACGTTTAGGTTTTCAGAAAGTCCTCGCACAATTCCATACAAATTTTATACAATTTTCTATGAATTTTACAAAACCTCATAGCCGTGTAGCTAATTTATGATTAGTCATTAAAAAGACGATTTTCACCTTGGCAAGAGACAACATCAGGTCCTGTGAAAATTCAGTGACAAACTAGACGCAAAATTCAAATGTAGAGAGTTTATGGATCCTCCATCTGGCTCTTGATCATTTTTCTAGATTTTTTTCCAAAACAGGGACGAAATGGTAATGTTTTCAGAATTTTCCAGCATTGAATTTTAAGAGTTAATTGAAAACTTAACCCATTAAGGCATAACCAAAATACACTACAAGGATTAAAATTCTTTTTTTAATAGTATCAATATGTTAAGAAGTTAAAATAGAAAATAAAACCTCAAACCATGACTCAAACTACATTGCTTTTATAGGAAAAACAAAGTACATTGCAAAAAGGTTACTCCACCAAAGCTTAAGTTTGCACCACCATCAAGCTTCATGGAAAGTCTTTTAAAGGTTGTGTTGAAGACCTTTTGGATGGCTCAAATGTGGTCTTTTATAGAAAATTACTCACTAGAATTAAGACATAAATCAACAAGAGTTTTAGCAACAACAAAGATGACAATGACTCCAAAACTTGTAGCAATTCATGGAGATAAACATTAGAACTCTTGGGGGTGTTCTTAGCATGATTTTGACATACATAAATAATTAACACACAATTAAATTTGGCTGGATTTTGATTACATAAAATCACAAGATTGAAGGTAGAAAGTAATACAATCAACTATGTCAAATAGAGAGCAATTGACAATGATTTAAATCAAATTTTCACTAATTGAAAAGGAATTAGATTGAAAAGGAAACAAAAGGTTTACAAAGATCGATTTCTAGCCTCGAAAAACACCACAATTTCATATTTCATAGATGTTGTGTTTCTCATTCACGATGTTCCTCTCTCCCTTACACAGTTTCTTTCCCTCTCCCGCTACCTCTTTAATCTCCTGCTTGTCTTTTTTTTGTCTTCTAATCACGTCCCATTCTTAGTGAAATGATGGCGGGGTGATTATGATGCATGTATAAAGCTGTATGAAGAAAGAACGAATGGTTTTTGGGGCCTTAAACCTAATCGACGACTTCATGGGGTAGTCAAAACGTTTATTGAAATTTGGTCCCCATACTTTTGGCTTTAATGCCAATATATCCTAACCCTTGATTAGTTAACAATTTAAGTTTAATTTATTGACATTTTAGCACCCTCAACATCATTTATACATTTTTAATGAATTATATATACCTTATTCTAAAAAAATATTTAACTAAATTATATACCCGTTAAATATACCAATAAATTAATTAAGGTATTAATTGACAACCTTTTTATTTAATTTAATTCATTCCATACTCTTATAATCGCAATAATTTTACAAAAATTAATATTCAAGTAATGGGAAAACTAAAATCGTTAATGGAAGGATTTTCAGGTCGTTACATGTATCACTCACATATCCACATAAAAGGTATCTATCCATGCATGCAAGTGAGGAAGTGTCATTATTACTGTCACAATTCATAAGTTATTAAACACCATCAAAGTAATTTACCATGGATTTTAAGTTGGAAAAACACAAGTCATTTCTATCCTAACATAAATTCATATGGTTGCACATGGTTATGGGATATATCATTTGAAAGCTATAATAGTCTTTAAATCTTCAAAAAAAAGTTTGGAAAGTATAATTTCATGTATGCATGTATATATACTATTATATTCCACATAACAAGCAAGTTCGCAAAACACTTACTCAAACTTCTTTTTATAAAATCATCATTTGTTATCATAGGGACATGCATTCAATAATTACTCACCTTAGTCTAAAGTTATCCTTCTTCACCTCAAGGTATGTAAAAGCTTTAAAGACACCCTTTCTCCTTAACAAGGATATGGTAACTCAAGTTTCGCCTAATACCATCAAAAGGTTTATCAAAATTCTATTAAGTGATATATTAAGTCACATGCTAAGCTGTTAATCCTAAATCTAAAATTTTATTATTTAGTAATCTTCCATACGTTAAAACATGAACATAAGTGAAAACATGGACTAATAGATGTCGAATGGAAAATATACGACAGTTACAAGTTTTATTCTCTATTCCAGTTCATACATGGACATGGCATAAATCTACATAGCCCATGCATGTGCTCTATGTATTTTCTATGAAAATTTCATTATATGTAGACTGGGTGGAATTATATTGGAACCACCTACATCTGCAACACTTTTTGTTGAAATCATTCATACTTAATCCGAATTGCATAAAGGATTATTCGATTAGCATTCCCTTAACATAACAACATTACGACATCTCATTATAGTCCTAACATTTATATTATTCTAAAATAAATCTTATTTTATACATGACATAATGTTTAAGGGACTTCTAATATTACAAGAGCTATATGTAGGTAATGAAGAAATTAACGCTCCCATCAAGTAAATAAGCTCTTAATTCTTGGGGTACAAAGTTATCCATGTATGAATTTATAATTGGTTTGACTTTTGTAGACCGACTTGCATGTGGTGCTTTAGTCTTGTGACATGAGAGAGAGAGAGAGAGAGATGTAAACACCTTTATATAAGGTGGGTTCATACCACTTGTAGAGGTGTGCTTGAGAGATGTAAAATTGAGTGTGTAAGTGTTTGTTATTTATGTAGATTTAGATCTAGATCCTTTTTTGTAATACCATACTTAATCGAATACATCTCTTAAACACCGAAATCACCATGTTCATTGTGTGTTCTTTAATTATGCAAGCCAAACCAAAGCTCATAATTCTCATCAATTGGTATCAGAGAGGGTCTTCGAAGATCAACACAATTTTTTCAAGAAACGATTCTCGGTTTGGCAACATTTGTCACAATTAGAGCATTTATGGTGACTCTCTCTGTATGATCTCTCTTAATCTCGTTGATTCGTGTGTTATGTTCTTGATTTTTGATCATTTTGACTCATTGGATCAAATTTTTTTTGAAAAACCCTTTTGTTATGATCCAATAATTTTTTCATTGATGAAAGCCTGATCCAATCTCATATTTGATTGTTCAATTCGATTCTCAAATTACAGTTGTTCATTTGAATCGAGTTATAAGCCTAAATTCATTATGATCTATTTTTTTGATTAAGCCCAAATTCATAATATATTGTTGTTCTTAAATGAAATTTGAGCCCAATTTATATTCTTATTTGATAATTTCGATATGTGTGATGCTCAAGAGCCCAAAATTTTCATTTGTTTAAGATCCAAAAGAACTCGTTACTGTGACAACCCAAAATTTCCATTTGTTTTAACTCTGCTGTCAAGCACTTCAAAAATTAGCCAAATTCATCTCAAAACATTTTTGGCCGGATTTAAGCCCGTTCGAGTATTTTATTTTATTCTCGTCAAGCAAACCAAAAATAAGGAAGTATACTTTAGAGTTTGTCGTATATCACGTAAGTCGCGAAACTCCAAAAGTTGGAGTTTACGGACGTAAACATGGAGTTTACGGCCGTAAACCCCAAAGAGTATAAATATGACACTTAGTCATTTTATGCTCATTTTTCACTTCCCACCTCAAGAACACTCAAGATTTTCTCTCAAGTATCATATGATTTTTCCGTCAAATCCGCCAAATTGTAAGTGTTTTCTTCCTAGATTCATTCATATAACACTTAATCTAGTGTTTTTACATGATTTCATCCATGAAATCTTGTCTATTTCATAAATCTTCAAGCATTCATCAAGAACACACTAGTGTTCATGGCCAAAAATCGATCATTCAAGCTCCTAGATCGTAAGTACACTCCTTTCATCAAGTTATTTACTTAGAATACATGTTATACCGTGGATTGAACACCAACCCCCCGCCCCCCAAGAACATGTGTTTACGGTTTGGGGAGCTCCCAAAACCGTAAACACCCCCAAAAGGGTGTTTTGATGCCCTTAACACCTTCTATGGCTTGTATAAGTGACTAGAACTTTGCATGCTTAACCTAGATACACCAAAACATGAAAGGAAGGGGAAAAAATGAGTTTACGGCCGTAAAAACATGAGTTTACGGCCGTAAACTCCCCAAGGAGTGGTTCAAAAACCATAAACTCCAAATAAGGGTCATTTTGAGCCCTAATCACTTCATAAGCCCTTGATTCGAGTCTAGCATATTTCCTTGAGTAGTTTAAGACCTTTGAGCACTCAATGACACCATTCCCATGAGTTTACGACTGTAAAATCATGGGGGAAATGGTCTTGAAACCATAAACACCCCTAAGGGCCACCATTTGAGGAGTAAACTCCAATGTGAGGCCATACTCTCTTTATATGCAACCCTTGGTACTCCTAGCACTTGTGGTAAAGTGTTTTCATGTATTAGGATGTCTTTACTTGCATAATTAGTTATTAAATGACTAATTAGATATTTAAATGTATCAATGCATGTTAAATAGGATTCGCGTGTGTGGTCAAGTCCTCACTTGGCACTTAGCATCCTATACCGTCCGTTCGTATGAATCACCCACGTCAGGTGAGTTCATACCCCTGAATTAACCTTTTAAATGATTTTAACTGCTTTATGGGGGGGGGAATACAAGTTGAACTATAGAGTTATTATATCAATCACATGTGATTAATAATTGTATAGCAAAATAGATTTTTGCATGTTAAACTGCTTTATCCAGCTAAAGGTTTTCAAATCTTGTTTTCAAATCTTGTTAAAGTACGAATATTCCTTTTTAGATTATTAAAGATTTTCCAAAGGTTTCCAAAGCTTGTTTTATAAACTGACATCAAGTCATAAATTCTTATTTATAAGTTTTTCAAAGGTTTTTACCAAACTTTCTTTTATATTTTTATATTATAAAATGTATGCCTGTATATGTATAGTTATATAAGTAATGTTTAAAGGACTTAGGAAGGCTAGCTCGCCCTGCCTCCTTTTCCTTGTTTGGATGTGGCTCTAGGGTATCGGTTATCCGTCCGAAGGTCGTTTAAATATTAGTTATATATCATGTATACATATATAGTCATAAAAGTTCTCTCAGCCAGTTCATTTCCGTTGGGTAGCAAAGGCATCCTTCCATTATTCATATACCTAAAACACTAGTAAGTATTATAGGAATAGTTAGGAGATTCAATTTACTCTCTCTCTCTCTCTAGTACGAAGAATTACTCAGGAGTCAGTTCATTCGTGAGTCTATACTATTATTTTAATACTTTAAATAGAATGTGACGCACTATTTCCCGATACGACGCTTCATAGCGCTATCGCCGTGTAACCAGAGTCTCCTGGAGGGAGAGCGGACATCATGTGTATAGATCTATACGGGACAGACACTCCCGCATCCTGACTGCTAGCTACAGTCTGAGTCGGTAAGGCCCATGGGTGACATAATGTCACCAACTATACGCGTGACCTGGAGGTTCATCAGGTATTCGATCGTCAATCGGCATGGTTACATACGAGTTCACATTCAGCCCTTTTATTCACCCTTAGACTGAGCTAGGCGTATTGTCCATTCGATACCCTCCTGGAGTCTATGTTTTATTCATCTTTAGATTGAGTCGGGCGTATTGTCCATTCGATACCCTCCTAGAGTCTATGTTTTATTCATCTTTAGACTGAGCCAGGCGTATTGTCCATTCGATACCCTCCTGGAGTCTATATTTTATTCATCTTTAGACTGAGCCAGGCATATTTTCCATTCGATACCCTCCTGGAGTCTATGTTTTATTCATCTTTAGACTGAGCCAGGCATATTGCCCATTCGATACCCTCCTGGAGTCTATGTTTTATTCATCTTTAGACTGAGCCAGGCGTATTGCCCATTCGATACCCTCCCGGAGTCTATGTTTTATTTACTTCAGCCAGCAGTATTATTGCTGAGGTATAATATTATTTTCCCTTATTACTTTTACTTGTGATTTTTCTCACAATTCCTTTAATGTAAAAACTATATTTTGATAATGATAGTATTTTTGGGGAAATTACTCATTAAAACATAAAACAGTCGGGTCTTGGTAGAAGACTGCTTTTGATAGAGATACTTCTTGGTTTAAATATAGAACAATTGGGTCTTGGTAGAAGACTGCTTTTATTTAGAAAATATAGGATTTTCTGGAAAGAATTCTAACACTCTGTAGATTCTAAACCACTATCAGTGTGTGAGATTATATTAAAGTAAAACCTGTTTTTATACCAATGTCATTAAATACTTATGAACTCACCAGCGTTAAAAATTTTGATACTAGCTTTCAAAATAACTTGTATTCTCAAGTCATCGGTAGACAGGTACACTCCGAGAGCTTTTGTGAAGACAACCTTGTACCAAGCTGCTTCATATGTTATTCTCTGCATTTTACTCTTGATGTTGTTGCTAAATGTAACTTATGAAAAGTTATTACTATTAATGCAATGGTTGTTGTACTTTGATTACTATACTACATATGTTGTGATAGTTGACATGACGTCCTCCACCCCAGAACATATTCCGCCGTTCTCGGTTTTGGGGTGTGACAATTACTGTTCACAATTCTTGAGCCCATACAAATTTCTTATTTGATCTGATATCATAATTGTGTGAGCCCAAATTCGATTACAGCGTATGGTTTATCAAACTTGTCCTTGATTTAGCCATACGCTTCAAATGGTTGTACCATAGAACTCATACGCATCTGTTCTTATTTCTTAATCGATTTTAGTTGATTATTCTTCTCGTTTTCTCGATAATTTTTCCTTCTTTCTTTTGATTGATGTTGATCAACAATCAGATAATGTGTTACGATTTCATGTGATTCGGTACATGATGAAATCGATTTCATACAAGTTCAAGTGAAGAAACCGTCAAATTTGATGTTTGATTTTGATGAACTTTTACAAAGAACACATGAATGTGATGATAAACTATTGGATAATCATGTGTTGATCCAAAATTTGGTGTTTGAATCATCCATTTGCTGTTTGTTCATCTTTGACTTCAAAAAGTATAACACAACAAAAAGTCAAAATCGATTTTTAAATGATGAATCAAAGAATTGGGGGTTGAAATCATTGGATTTGAGTTGAATATGGATATGAATGTCGAAATCAAGTTTAATTTCAAAGTGACTTGGATTGGAATTCTTGGTATCGATGAGAGTTCATACGATTTTTGTTTGACTCTTAAAATCGATTTCGAAATTGGTTGGGTTTGTGGTCGATATTGATGGTCGAAATCGAGTTTTCAACTGTGATTTCAGGAACGAAAGTCAATTTTGATTTTGATAGTCGAATCCTTTGAATTCGTTGAGATCAATTTTAGTTGTTGTTGGTATGTTGATCTATAATTAGTTTGTGATTTTTGATTTTGAGGTTGATAAACTGGAAAATGACCTGGAAAACAAAGTCGTGTTTTGGATGAATGAATGGTAACGAAGTGGTGAAATCGACTTGTTGATGTAGATGTGGGTTTATTGCTTGGTATCGACTAGGAAGCAGGATGATTTCGAAAGCGAATGAAGCATAATATGATAACGAACTTGGTTTGTATATAGCTTGAGTAACTCATAACGATGGGGTCATGAAAACGAAATGGATTTTGAGGTTCGTTCACGAGGTATTGATTGAAGAACGAAGCCATGGATTTTACAGTTAAATTTTTGAGTCGATGGATTTTTGATAGTCCCTTTAACAATGGATGTGGTTTCGAACGTTTGGGAATGCACTAAATAATGAACTCAGATGTTCGTTCGTTGGGTTTTGAAAATGTTTGTTCGTTGCTTGACGATGAATTCGATAGTTGAAGTGTGAATGTTAATTGCTAACGAAGACTTCTGAGTTGCCACTCGATGGTTTAAGGACGAATCATAGATGGTCTAGTAACGAAGCCTTGGTTGCTAACGAGTCTCGAAAGATTGTTATTTGCTTTGATTAACGAATAATCGATGGGTTTTGTTAACAAAAAGTTGAGGTTGAGGTTGAGGAGCGAATGGGTGATGTTTCGCTATCTGAGTTTACTTTCGTTAGAATGCGGAAGATGATACAGTATTTCAACATTGGTCCCTATTGATTCTGCACAGTTACATCTTTCACCCAATTTCAACAAAATGGGTGTTTTCGTTATGTTTGTGAAGTGAGAACGAATTTTTGCTTTCAGTCCCTGTACTTTTATCGAATGTTACACATTATACCCAGTTTCGATTTTAGGGTATAATTTCGATAATTAAAAGGAATGGGAAGAAGTTTTGAAAGTTTGGTTGTTTTTGCCCAAATTCGAAAATGGACTGATTTTAATGAGAAGGTGAAGAAACTTCATTTCAGGCCCATGCAGTTTATGCGAATTGACGCTTTCTACCCAGTTTCGAAAAAAGGAGCAGAGTTTCGCATTTTTGGCTGTTTTGGGCGCACCGGGTCACTACAGAATTTTGAAATTAACAATTTCTACCCATTTTTGAGAAAATTATCAAAGGCACTCCGTGAACGAAGCTAAAAATTGAAGATTTTTTAGGTTTTCCGGATTAAAGCACAAAGTTTATGCCACATGTTAAGGGGGAGTTTTGACAAGAAAATTTCCGAATAGAGCACGTTCTCTTTTCTTGTTGGTTTTATAATCAAATTTCGATTATAAAATGGGGGGAAATTTTATATGGAAATTCGAAGTTGAACTTTTCATATTACGCGGATTTGAAGACTGAAGTGAACTTGAATTTTTGAAGTTTATGAAATGATTCAATTGGAGATTCGAAAATGACTTTGGTTCATGATGGGTTTGGACTTATTAAAGACTTTTGGGGTGTGTTTTTATGCTCAACTTTAGGGTGATTATTTGGAGTTTGAGATGCTCTTAATCATTCGTTCATGCTCGGTTCCTATGATCTCACATCCTAGAACCCAAATTGAAAAATCATGGAAGAATTTAAGATTTGTTGTTCATCTCTACATGTGTCACGCTTGAGGCTCGTTTGCATACTTGCTCTATTTTGGAAGATTTGAAGCGTGTCATCTATTCCTAACTTTGAGGTGGAGAATGTTGGGGTACACAGTTATCCATGTATGAATTTGTAAATGGTTTGACTTTTGTAGACCCAGTTGCATGTGGTGCTTTAGCCTTATGACATGAGAGATAAGAGAGAGACATGTAAACACCTCTATATAAGGTCGGTTCATACTACTTGTAGAGGTGTGTTTGAGAGATGTAAAATTGAGTGTGTAAGTGTGTGTTATTTATGTAGATTTAGATCTAAATTTGTTTTTGTAACACCATACATAATTGAATGCATCTCTTAAACACCGAAATCACCATGTTCATTGTGTGTTCTTTAATTCCGCAAGCCAAACCAAAGTTCATAATTCTCATCATTAATAGCTTCCAATTATATTATCAAACACTTGAAGGAGTAAAATGAGTGTTACTAACTTCAAAATAATATCAACTTGATTCTAATTCCAATCCAACCTATCTAAATTTAGAAAACCAATTCGAAACCTAAGTTGTGATTCCAATTACAGATGAAGTGTTGTTGTGATTCCAATTCTAACAATGAATTTGTAAGACCAACTACACCATCAGTTTTAGTTTCTAGCATCAAATTTGTTTTAGCCCACTTGGTTCTATACATATATAAACACATTTCCAAGTTGGAAGATTAGCATTCCTTCCAATTCTCTACTACATTCCAATGATAGTTTTTTATTTTGGTGATCGTAATTCTACTCACAACTTGTAAAGGAAATTCAGGAATCACAACATGTATGAAAATATGAACCTCTACTAACATTTGGTACCCTATTTTTGCAATTACTAATAAACTTCACCATCAATGTATAACTTAAACATGAGTACAACCTAAATGTAGGTTTGAGGATTCAATCAACCAAAATCATCGATGAGAATGGAATAAAACATTTTTATGGTGAATTGTTGTTTGAAGGAAGATTCTTCATAAGTTTCTAACACCAGATCATGGACACAATATTATCTGATGATCTAAGTTTGGATTCAAGGGCTTTTTCACCATTGTTGGAGCTTTAAGCTTCTAATACTCACCATACTCCAAATGAATCAACTAGGTTTTGATCCTATGGATTATAGGAGTTCAAATTTTATAAAATATATAAAATCTAACAAATAATTACTAATTCAGTCATCAATTATGGATTTGGAACAATTATACAAACCTTATATTCCGATTGGGAAGAAAATACGAACAAGATTACATCCCAAGCTCTTATATCCTCAATTGCATTCAAACCCTTGATTCTACATCAACTGATTCATTAAAATAATGATGAAATGCTTAGAATCGATCCATGGCATCCATCCTTCTCGCTAGAATCATGATTCTTCTTTTAAAGGGTGTGAATTCCCAAGTTTATGTACTCATTCATGTTACATAATGGGTCTTCTAGTTTGATTTTCTCTTAAATTAGGACCAATTGACTAGTAATTTAAATGGTACTTATTATTATCACTCAATTTCCTCATAATATCCCTATTCTAATCCATATGGTCTTAACTAATCTAACTTAGTCCTTCAACTTTTTGTCAATTTGAATATTTGGTCCCTCAACCTTAAAAGCTTGCACCTAGAACCTATATTGTCTTTGAAGATAAGTAGAAACTTAATATTTTCATATATAATCATTGCACATATACTTTATCACTTTCATTTCCTAGTTGGTCACTCATGATTCAAATCTAAAATATTGAAAACTGGCAACTTTGGTCCCTCAAATAAATTTTTTCTAATTTAAGTCTATTAAACCTCTAGTTTATTTTTTATCAAGAATTTATTGTATATTTAATTTATAAACATTAATTTAATTATTTATATGTTGGTATTATTTTATTACAAAAAATATTATCTTTCACCAGAAAAGGAAAAAAATATAGGCCTATTTTGCAGATGTTACACAATCTTGGTTCACAAATTTAGGACAATGGTTCGTGTGGATGTGGAGATAGCTCTGCCTATAGCATGTACTAGTAAGATTTTCATGAAAATAGCTACTAAATGGTGGGGAGTGTTATATATAGAGCACCCTATTGATAAAAATGTTTATAGAAAATGGTTGTGTATAAGAATCTCAATCAGTTCCTTCGTAATGGAATCTTTTAAGATTAGTGTATAGGGAAATGTTTTTAATGTTCAAACCAAGGATGTAATAGGATAATTTAAAGATTTTATATAGGATGTCTTTAAGATGGATGAAGAAATTAAAGATGACTTGATAATGTAAAAACAACCTCATAGAAGAAAGAGGGTGATATTATGAATTTTGTTGTCGTCGAATCTTGAAAGGAATATGACGAATCTATTGGGATACATATTTGTATATATTTGAAGATGAAAAATATATACATTATAGTTATAGCTTTTCTGATCATTGTAGATAGCCAGTCTTGTCAAAGTAAGTGTAAATAATATGACTTAGACAATATAATGTGTTAGAGTTTGTTTACATAGTTAATCTAAAGTTATCTTGATGATCAAAAGACACTAAAGACACTATCAGCACCAAAGGCATGAAGACACCATTAACTGAAGATTGGTCAGTGTGTCCATATGTTGAAGGTCCTACGTGGATGACACATTGATCATGTGATACATTGATGACACATGTTGATGGTTATTCACTCTAGTTGAGGTTAAAGTTAGACAACGTGAGTCACAGATGCTAACGCTGAAGATGAAGATGAAGCTCATCAACATGGTTCCCTGAAGTTGATGCCCCTATTTGGCATATTATGTGTTGGTGTTGATATCTGAATCTAGAGCAGATCACATTTACTTTGTGAAGAATTAATCTTAATATCTAATTTGATCCATTACTTAAATACAAAATCTTTATTTATCATTTAAGAGTCAATCCCATCAATTCAGGGATTTGATTTAAACAAAGATATGGTGTGTCTGCAAAATTCTTATCTCCTACATTTAGACTAGTATTTATACTAGCCTCTCTCATTAGTTAAGAGTTGATGATTTGTATTGTATTCTGAAAGTCAGATTGTCTGTTGGGATAGATCTAAGTGTTCTTGGTGAGTTCTTAGATTGTACTCATTCTATTTGTAGGAGCATTAAAACCCGATAAATAATATTGGTTATTATTTGTCAAATACTTGAGTTATTTTTCCGCGTTTCTATTAGATTCATATACAAGTATTAGGTTCTTGGGACCATCAAGTGGTATCACAGCAGGCTAGAACATCCGTTGTAAGATCTACTGAAGATTCAAAAGTTCAAACTTTATTTAAAAACTCGAAAATCAAAAGAAGAAGAAGAAGAAGAAATCTTATACAATCATCCAGATATGAAGAATACATCAAAAAATAGAGAAGGGTATGGTATGTTTCCTTATCTTTGGTATTATCTAACTATATCAGGTATGTTTGGTCCTTATAATATCTCTCATATGAGAGATGAATTTATAAGTCGAACGATCAATAAAGATACAAATGTTCTTGTTGAAGAAGAGTGCGTGGAAAGTTCAAAAAATAAAAGGGAATTCGATGCATGTCCTTTATCATGCTTTCCTGAACTGGTGTATGATCCAAAGGCATGTATATCCATGTTCTTCATCCCTGAATTTGGTATGAAATACAAAATCATCATTCAGAAAAAAGAAGATATTTAAGTGTTGAATAAGGATGTGATTAGAAAGGAGAAAGAGATATTAGATCTAAAGCATAAGATTAAAGAAAAATATGTGAAGAAGAAAAGCTTTTCTTTTGTAAGGGTTCAAATAGATTTTGTACCTGAAGAATGTTCATCATCAAGAAACCCTATTTTTCATCCTGATGAACATCACATCAGATCTTTCCTTAACAAGCCTCACGATGATAAGATTCAGCATGAGAAACTACAAGCTGCTCATACTCGAAAAGTTTCATCAAAACTCATTACCATTCTTAAATGAGCCACTCCCTCAATTTCACCTGACACTAGAATGACTTTAGTTCATACTGTAAAGAATGTTCACACTACCACTCCAGTTCGGGGTGGCAAGAATTCTCACACTGTAAAGACATCACATGCTAACAAATCAGTTCACATTGATTATCTTGATTACATTGCAATAACTTCTAGAATTGTCTATCTAACTTAAGTTATGAAAATCTTTTCTCACACGGTCAAGAATCACATTTCATATCAAAGTCCAATCATCAGAAGAGCTCAAGAAAGTAAATTCTATGATGTATGTTCTTTTTTCAATAATGTTGTTTACAGGGCAAAGAAAACAAAGAAAATGAAGTTGAGACCAATAAAAAAGAAGGTATGTGTTCCAAATAATCCATCTCTAGAACCAAGGAAAATGAAGCAAGTTTGGGTTCCAAAGAGTACATCTCATGAACCTAAAACAAAGCCAGTCAATGGTGTTAGAAAGAAACATTGGAATCAAAAGTCTCCAGGAAAGAAGAAGTAGGTTCTAAAACCTTAAGATGGTTGTTCTACATCTTATTAGATGTTTTCAGAAGTGAGCTGTTCTCTAAAACCCATTCTCAAATGGGTTCCTAAGTGTCCTTGTTAATTCTGAAGCAATGTGAGAGACTATGAAATCCTCAAATTCATATTTGACTATCTCTCTTATTAAGAAAAAGTGTCTATATTGTTATTATTTTTGTTCCTAAAGATTTCTAGAAGTTATTTTTGTAAAATTTTTGTAAGGGATGTGACAATTCTTTTGGTCAAGGACTTGCTAGTATGTGCTAGTACATTTCTTGGCATATTGAAGATGTTTTCTCTACATAAATTTATCTTTCTCATCTTGAATGTAACAAGATGAAAGAGCCATTGATTTTTCCAAAAAAAAAGTGTTATGCATGACTTTTTGGCAATGATTTTCAAGTGTATATTTTCTATTTCTTGATAGAAATATCTGGGAGACAAATTTTAATGTCGTGTAAGGTTTTGAAATTATTCATGAACATCAGAAGTTATTTACCCCTTAAAGTTCCAAAAGTAGTATCGTTTTGTGTGTTCGATGTTCTTTGGCTTCAGGCAATGATTTGCAGATAGCATGGATGCTATATCATGTGGTGGTTCTTTGCTTAGATGCTTTGAAGTAGGCTATTGGTGATGATCTACCTAATTTGTCAATACACATTTGTTTCAAGATTTGAAATTTTATTGCACCTGTTTAATACACATTGACAGATAAATATCATGTTTTATCACACTCAAAATGAATTGAAGCTAAACATTAAAATTTGAAATCAAAAGAAATTTTTAATGAACCACAACCTTAGGGCGAGCAATCAATATTGATAAAGGTAACCATGCTAAAAAATAAATAGTTGGTTACAATGTTATTTGAAGCTGCTTGATGTCTAGAGCTGGCTCTTACATAAGCTCCATCAAGTATCGTCATTCATTCTAAAATCATTATACCTTTTGACAAACCACTGTCTCTAGAAGCACGTTGTTGTATATGTTTAAATCTCTCCAAGTATCTCATCAGCGAGACCATCTGCTGAGATGACATTGAGTCACCCACTCACATTGATTGTTATGCATTGACATATCCTTCAGCATGAGACTGTCTGGTCCTTATTATAAAACTTTTTACAAACCTTGGGTTTTTATTTTCTTGGTTAAGTGTTTCTTACCTAACTTTATCCCTGGAAGCATGCTTTTGGTATGCATCAAGTCTCATGCTTTCCTGAAACAGCGAGCATTACCGAGTGGCTTATCCTAATTGCACTATCATTAGCATAAGAGATACTTGTCTGGTACTTAAACGACAAAGGGTTATTCATGTACTTGACCTCCTAGTCTGAGGTATGACATGGTAGAATTAGGAATTGATGATGGATAAGCTCCAAGATTTTAACTACTCTTCTCTATAAATATTGTAATATAGAGCTTAATGATTCACTATATAATACCATACATCGATAAAAGTTCGACACTCTGTGTCGATGGTTATGCTATGTACCATAGTTTATCATACGCATCAACCCATTTTTGCCCTTATATTCTTCTTAAAAGTTTTCTGATTCAGTAGAAAATGCCACACATTGATGAAAACTTGAAAAATATGTGTCAACAGGCATATGATGTACCATGATATATTACATGCACCTACCGACTCTCACCCTTTTTTCTTTTAATATAAGTGGTTAATGATTCAGCGTATATAGTTGTACGATGATGAGACTATGCAGAACTATGTACATGATCTACTATTGCAACACAATAGTGTGATGCACCAAACCCTCTCCTATCCTTTAACTTTATTTGATGTTTTCTTTCATTGTAGGTTACTTTTTGTTCTCCTAAAAAAATCAAACAAAAAAATCTAACACAAATCAAAAAGATGGCAGTTATTATTGATGTTGTCAAAAAAGGGGAGAAATGTTTAGTTCTGCTATGTTGCCACTTGATCATCCATAAAATAGCAGACACTCTTAAAAGAAGGAGGTTAATTATCTAACGGGTAGCAAAATATAAGGGGAGTAGAAAAAAGCATTTTACATCAGATGTAGTTAGTTCACTTAATATTTCATTCTTTCTTAGTTTAGTTTTGACATCATAAAATAGGGGGAGATTTTTGGGATACATATTTGTATAGATTTGAAGATGCAAAAGATGTAAATTATAGTTATAGTTTATTTGCTCATTGTACACAATTAGGCTTGTCTAAGTAAGTGGAAATAACTTAACACAGACAAGTTGATCTATTAGAGTTTGTTTATATAGTAAATCTGAAGATATGTTGATGGAAGTTCATATGTCGAAGACTGAAGATCATCCCTTGGTGAGCAAAAGACACTAAAGGCACTATCAGCACCAAATACATGAAGACACCAATCACTGAAGACCGATTAGTATGTCCATACGCTGAAGGCCTTACAATGATGACACATTGATCAGGTGATACACTGATGACACACGTTGATTGTTATTCACTCTAGCTGAAGCTGAAGTATATCGGTGTGACTCCCTGACACTAAAGTTGAAGCTGATCAACATGACTCCTCGACACTGATGCCCCTAATCAGAGTATAATGTGTTGGTGTTGATATTCGAAATTGGGGTAGATCAGATTTAATTTGTGAAGAAGTATTCTGAAGATCTAATCTGATCCATTACTTAAATACCAGATATGCATTGATCATTAAAGAATCAATCCCATCAAATCATGGATTTGATTTAAAAAAATGTCTGGTGTATCTTCAAAATTCTTATCTGCTATATTTAGAATAGTATTTATACTAGCCTGTCTCATTAGTTGAGAGTTGATGATTTATATAGTATTCTGAGAGTTAGAGTTTCTGTAGAGATCGATCTGAGAATTCTTAGATTGTACTCGTTCTCTTTGTCAGAGCATTATTCTTTGTGAAAACCCGATACATAATATTGGTTATTATTTTTAAAATATTTCTGTTATTATTCTGCGTTTCTATTGGATTCATATACAAGTATTAGGATTTGGGGCCATCATAATCACAATGTGTTGATGGTACTTTCTGGGAATAGGGGATGTTCAATATGTAGTGGAAGGAGAACTAAGAGTTTCCAAGGATCTATTTTGATTATTTGATCCACTTATTAAGGAGAACCAAGGAAAAAATCTCTATGGCTTTAATTATCTTTTTCATATGGTTACACACCCCTATCATGATTGTTTTGGAGAACCGTTAGTTGATCATTGTTTATAGCAGCAGGAAAAGGTACAACAATGTTTGTCTAGGAAATGGCAGTATGTTAAGGTCCTTTGATAGATACTTACTGCTTATGGAGAGATGTGCATGCTTCAATGATTACCTCTCCTTAAAGTTCAAGGATTAGGTAAGAAGGTAAAATAATATTGAGTGAAGGACTTATATAATAAGAATCTGGTAAAATTTTATCCTTAAATGAAACTAAAATAAGGCGCTTTGATTTATTTAATGTTAGCTCTATTTCGTGTAATCTTGCTTTTTACTATGTTTGTAGTTTGTAAGGGGCTTGTTTGGGCGATGTTAAATCTTACATGAGTGTTGAAGGCATGAAAGACTTGTGATAGAGGCATTCTACTGGAGCTTCTGGGTGGAACATGCGAAAAAGTGCTCATGGTGAAGCAAGATGCGTTCATTCCTTTTGAGAAGAACTCCATTAGTTCGGATATTCTTAAAGAGATAGACCAACTTCACACCATTGGTGTTGATATTTACTATGTGTAAAAAGAGACTTGGTAATGGGTTGTCCGTATCCTTTTGGAATGATATTTGGTTAGGGGAGATCCTTTAAAATTAAAATTTCTAGAGTCTTTGACCTTGAATTTGATAAACATGGTATTGTCAAACATAATATGGAAAAGAGTTCTCTTACAACTTCTTTTCATAGAGATCTCATTAGAGGGTCTTTGCGTTAATCCAGATTCGAGTATTCTGAATCCTATTCCTCATAGGTGGATTTCATCTATATCTGGGCCTGGTGATTTTTTAGTGGCTTCAGTGCGAGCCTTTACACATGAATAATTTCTTACGTCTTCTTCCCCTACATGTTAGATTTCAGCTACTTTTTATCAAGATAAATAATTTTCCATAGCGCATGGAAGTGGATAAACTTCCTACTAGAGGAAACTTAGATAGGCATGGTTTGGTTATTCCTTCACTGTTTTACCTCTATGACTGGGGATACTAAGTTGATCGGTCATTTATTTTTTGCTTGTTCCATGGCAAATGTGGTGTTTATTGAAATTGATAGGCGATGAGCCTTGATGGTATCAAGTATATCTTTTATATGTTGAAAAGTTGAGTTGCTTCTCCACTTTATGACTCCAAGTAGTTATGAAGACGTATTTGGAAGGTATCTTCTACTCGATGAGGAGCATATTTGGATTTTCAAGAATTCTTGGTTGTTTGGTGCTTTTAATCCAACGGAAACATAAATTTTTGATAAAATTGTTACTTGGTCTTTCTTATCTTATAATGCTATAAATAAGAACAACATTGATTAGGTAGGGTGGATTCAAAACCCCTCAACTTGCTAGTTCTTGATGTTTTTTATGTTTAACTAGCTCTAGCTAGTGATTTTGTAATAAAATATGTTTTTACAAAAATTAAATATCATTATACTTTTTTTTAATTATCTTCTTACGCATGTAAAATAATGACAAATGTCTTAAAATATTATTAATCTATTAAAATTTGAAGTCACTATTTCACATGGATACAAGGATAAATATGAAAAAAAATGTAGGATGAAATTTGATTTCTCTTATTTAAATTATTTAAATTGTAGGATGGTGAATCGTTGGAACAAATATAAACGACTTAAATAATTAAATAAATTTAATATGTCTGACCATTTGTTTTTGTTTTTGTTAAATAAATTTGGGTGTATTTTTAGTTATTCGATGATGCCCATGTTACCGAAGATCCGAACCAAATATCCAACTCATTAGTTTAATACGATGACGTGTCCATTCTCCCTTGACCAGGCTGTATTTGGTAGTAGAACCCATTAGTCCCGCAAAACTAAACATTTTAGCATGGAGAATTAACCATGGTAGACTACCCTCAATGACTAACTTATCGAGACTTGGCATTGGACTATCTAATCCATGCAAGATATGTGGTGGTGCTCTAGAAACGGAGAACCATATTTTTGTTGAATGTGAGATAACAAAGAAAGTCTGGTAGAGAGTTTCTAGTTGGTGGTGTTTCCTAGACTATTCTATTCCCTTGGTTCGGGATCTACTAAATTGTTAAATAACGTTAGTTGGGCCTAAAAGGTTGTCAACCATTCACGCAGCAATTATACTAGTTTTTGTATGAGTGGTTTGGAATTTTCGAAACTTACAGGCACACTCCTCAAGTGTCAAATCTCATTTGCTTCTGGCCTACTCTAGGCTTTAGTGTATTTTCTTTTAATTTGTATTTTGTTACTTCCAACTTCTACTTCCTAGCCTCCGGCTAGTTTCATCTTTTAATGCCACATTACCGTTAATATGATGAAATTTAAGATTTAATGTTATAATTTCATACTATATAATGTTAGCTTTAAATTATATATTTATATATCCATTTATATTGTTGTATATTTGTTATCTAACTTATGAATTAGTGTTTTATTAGAACGATATTATTTTATTAGCTACTCAGTTATCAGCTTTCTTATAAGATAAAAACTAACTTTTCAGTTTTCGAGTTAGTCAGGCAAATGTATCTTTAATTGTTGGAATAACATTTTTAGTTTATTTGTACCATTAGTTTTCGATATGTTTCGCCTTTTTTCCTTTATAGTTATATATGCTTTTTTTTTTAAATATAAAGAAAATCCACTCATATTTGGACATTAATCTTCATTTTCAATTATCTACTAGCTGGAAGATGATGTTATTGAAAGTTCAAATCTTCAAATGTGACGAAAAAAATCAAGCTTTTTACAATAGTATATTGATGTATAATTAAATTCTTTATGTATTGCATATGGTGATTATTGGTTAACAAAAAAGGCAATATTATACTAGCTTTTCTTTTCATTTATTTTTCCACAAAGAAAGATTTCAATTGTTGAAAAAGGAAAAAGGGATCGGAAGAGTCGGGTCCATCACTTAGGCATCTGTCTTTTTGTACTTGAATGTGATTGTTTTAACTTTTAAGTTTTAACCCCCAAATTGACATTGATTTAGGCCATGGATGATGATGGATTTTACTGGGTGCTAACTTGACTAGATCCCTTGCCTCATCATATATGTTTTTCGTTTTTATAACAACCTATATACACGCTTTCTAATTTTATTTTTAAATATATGCATTTCTAGGTCATGGAACTTGAACATTAAACTCCTTGAAAATAGACATTTTTTACGGACTTTCATACTTATAGACAAAGTGTCTTCTAATATCGTCACTTATATGCTATTCATACTGAAGAAGCTAAAGAAACTAAAGAACGAAAATAAGATTTTTTCTCTCGACTAAAAAATTCTTTTTTAATAATAAAATGTTATTATAAGATACTAAGAAGCTATAAACAATTACAAGATAAAAATAGTATGAATTACATTGATTTGTTTTATTTTTATCTCTATTGGATAGTAAATGGTTGAAAATCAACTTTATAAAACAAAACATATTTACGCCACATTATTGTGTTAAAGAAACATGTATTATAGAAAATCCATAAAACTAAAAAAAAATAATAAAAAAAAATAAATGTGAGCCTGGCAACAATTAAGTGTTTTCTATGCTCCTAAAACGAGTTTGAAACTTCCAAAGAGCCATCCCCTAAGTAAAAGATGGGTATACAATTAACTTTGCACCCTAACGAAATACCGAACAAGATACATACACAACAATGTTCAATAGATTCAACATCTCAATCACACATAATGCACAAAAGAGAATTCATATGCAAGCCTATATCATTCAAATTACATTTAGAGTAAATTACACGAATGGTCCCTATAGTTTAGGGTAATTTGCACGTTTGGTCTCTAACTTATTTTTTAACTCGGAAGGTCCCTACAGTTTGTTTTTGTTGCGTGCTTGGTCCCTGTCTTACCTAAAAAGACTATTTTGCCCTTGATTTTTTAAATAATGTGGGGTAATGTACGGTGATGTGGAAATGAGGTTGAGGGTGTGTTTATTTAAATAAATTAAAAAATCAAGGGCAAAATAGTCGTTTTAGGTAAGACAGGGACCAAGCGCGCAACAAAAACAAAAAGTAGGGACCTTCCGAGTTAAAAAAAATAAGTTAGGGATCAAACATGCAAATTACCCCAAACCATAGGGACCATTCGTGTAATTTACTCTTACATTTACAAAGTAAACGATTTATCCATTTCACAATGTTGAGTTTACTACGCAGTAAATTGTTCCACCTTTGTAGAAGCATCTCTTGTGGTAAGAGTGATGTACTTATTAATGTGATTTGCAGAAGTGACCGAGAAATTACCATAATCCTCCAAATTCCAAATCCATATATCAGAATCATGTGAAAAAAAAATGGCTAAATAAGTGATCATGAACTGAATTTGATTAGCTTTAGTGCTTCTACTTAGTTCATAGTGCAAATTCCAAACCCAAAGACATTGATTGTAACATGAGATCATAAGAAACCAGTTATCCAACGACAATGAAGTCTCAGCAATCTACATATTCTCCTAGAAAATAGATAAGTTTCAGTTGCTCATTTTTTTTTTTTTTATAAAAGGGGATAGACACACCTAGGGATGAGTCGAACTAAAATTTCAATCATTATGCAACTCTCACAATTTGGCTCTAAAAGATATAATCTTTATGTGTAAAATTCATCAAAAAACTAATTTTAAAATTAATTTTCATAACAATTAATTAAAATTTCAAATTCAAATAAGGTAAATCAGTTAATGAAAAATAATTATTCAATAGGTTGAAAATAAAGCTTAAAGTCTTAATCATGAGAGTCGACATTGGAATGGAACTTGAGATATATGACTTTCACTCAAACCTTTTAACTAAGCCACCACTCTATAGATGGTTAAATGTAATATCTCTTAAACCCCGAAACACTCTAACTTTTTCTTTCTTTGTGATCCTTTGCATCTAGAAATTGAGATGAAACCTTTCTTTTGTTCCTTTGCATCTAGAAATTGTGATGTTTAACATCCCAGAAATACATATAAAATTTTGTTTTTAAATTCATTCAAAACATACGGATACTTATATCAAAATAGTCAAAAGTGTATCATAGCAACATATTATCAGAGTACAAACTCCCAAAATCTCAAAATGCGGAAACCATAAGGTGATGCGGTGCGATCAGGTCAGACCCTTTCCCTTCGAACTGGAAATACCTGAAACATAGACTGAAAACCATATACACAGAGCTTAGTGAGTTCCCCCAAAATACTCCACACCATACAAACATACAGCCAAACATATTTGTGTGCTTACAATCCCCTTCGGTCTATTTCAACCGGGTATAGTCAAACATATTTGGGTGCTTACAATCCTCTTTGGTCTATTTTAACTGGATAACATCAAGCCTATATGGGTGCTTGCAATCCCATTTGGTCTATTTCACCCCTTACCACTACCATATAATATTATAACAAAAATCACAGAGTCATCAATCAAACAAAGGCATAACTAACATTTGTAACGAAGTCAAACGTCATACTACAACATGAACTAGTAGGTCAGTATTGGCGCCTTCGACCCGTAGATACAGTGAAGGAAGCTCACTTGATACTAAAGACAGCTAGAACTCGCACCCGAACTGTCGGAACTAGAGACTCTGCCTAATAACACAATAATTAACCTTAATTAATAATTAAGGTCCATTACTCAACTCGTGAGTCCAAGAACCACAACCAAACCACTTAAGGGCACAAAGACCATTTTGCCTCTCCTATGGTCCAAAACCCTAAATATTGACCAAAAGTCCAAAAGTTAGTAAAAGTCAACAGCCCAGTGTATATGCTAGGCGTACTCTCCTCCAACATGGGGCGTACTTAGGGAATTAAGCGGGATCAAGGTCTCACCTGGCTATGCTAGGCGTAGCCAATAGTATGCGGGGCTTTCTCCGTCTGACCCCAAAAACCAAACCAAAAAGGTCTTAATCATTAAGACATGCATACAAACACGAATCTAACATTTTTAGAACATCATAATCCATAAAGTCTAAAACTTTAAGCCTTGGCATGGCTGAAAATGGCTTTAATCTTAAAACTCTAACTTAATGTGCACTCATCATCACCAAACTCATTCATGGCGTGAAAAGGACCATGAAGCAACCATTTTTATGAATCTACAAGACTTAACATGTATGAAAAGACAACTAATATGCTCTGGATTGTCCCAAATTCATAAAGGTCCAAACTTTAGGACAAAAAACTCATAAAACCTAGCTATGGAGATCAAAAGGAAACACATCAAGGTATAGACTTTATACCTTCAAAAGATGCATAATAAGGAGTAGTTACTGATCTCTAAGCTTGCAAAAAGCACCTCCTTCTTCAATGGTCTTCTTCTTCAACAAATAAGCACTAAAGGTCACTAATAAGCTCCAAACTCTCACAAATAAGGCTTAAACTCAAGATTAGGGTTTTTAAGGGAAGGTGGCTTATGAGGAATGTCTAAGGGAGGACTAAGGTGGTTTAAATAAGGAAGCAAACCCTTAAAATTAGGGTTTTAAGGATGAGCTAGTATGCCCGATGTACCACACGTACGCCTAACGTACTAGCATGGGTTCCATAATCTTATTAAATGAGTACGCTTTACGTACCCATATGTACGCCCAACGTACAAGGTGAAATGTGAAACGCACTAAATGGTACCAAATGTGCAAAATCAAATAGATTAAGGGAGAAAATGGAAACACCTGATATTCGGATGCTACAATTATCCCCTACTTGAATCAGATTTCATCTGTAAAGTCCGCTTCCGAAAATAACTGTAGGTAATGCTCCCTTATCTTGTCCTCTGGCTCCTACGTCCATTCAGAACCCTTGCAATGATTCCACTGCACCTTCACCAACTCAACAACCTTGTTCCTTAAGATTTTTGTTTTCTTATCAAGGATCGCTACTGGTCTCTCAATGTAGTTCAGGCGGTCATCCACCTAAATATCCTCCAATAGAACCATAGTGGATTCATCAACCAAACACTTCTGCAATTGAGAGACGTGGAAAGTATTGTGAATCTAACTGAGTTCCTTCGAAGGATCCAATCGATAAGCTACCCTATGTACCCGGGCTACAAACCTAAAAGGAAAGATATACTTGGGGACCAGCTTTCATCGCTTCCTGAATCAGATGACACCTTTCCAAGGTGACACCTCCAGGAGAGCCATATCCCTAACCTGCAACTCTAGGTTTGATCTGCACTTTTCGGTATAACTCTTTTGTCGAGTCTAAGCTATCTGAAGTCTACTGCGAACATGTAGAATCAACTCGATGTTCTTGAATACCACCTCATTACTCCCTATGACTCGCTGACCGACCTCACCCCAACATATCGGGGTCCTACATTTTCTCCTTTAGAGAACCTCAAATGGAGGTCATTCAATGTTGCGTGGTAACTATTCTTATACGAAAATTTTTCTAACGGAAGATACGTATCCCAGATACCGCTGAAATCCAGAACACATGCTCGCAGCATATCCTCCAATATCTGGATGTTCTGCTCATTCTAACCATCCATCTGTGGGTGAAAGCTCGATTTGAAATGTAGACGAGTACCTAGATCTTCATGGAACCTCTTCTAATACATGTAAGTAAACCGGAAATCCCTCTCTGAAATCATCGAAATTGGCACCCCTGTCGCTCCACAACCTCCTTAATATAAATGTCAGCCAACTTCTCCATAAAGATATTCTCCTGAATTGGAATAAAGTGTGTGGTCTTGGTCAATTGATCCATGATGAACCAAATCTAATCCACTATGTGCGTTTTTCGATGCAACTTCATAATGAAATCCATGGTAATCTCTTTCCATTTTCAAATGGGGATGGATAATGGTTACAACTTGTTGTGAGGTCGCTGATGTTTAAACTTAACTTTCCTGTAAGTCAAACACCTCTCCACATACCATTTTACATCGCACTTTATACAAGGCCGTCAATAATCACGACGAAGATCTCTATACATCTTCGTTACCTCGGGGTGAATGGAAAATCTTGATTTGTGTGCCTCCTCTACCAGAACCTGATGTGCACCACACAAATATGGGACCCACACCCTCCGATAGAGAGTCAATAAATCCCAACTATCATAATCAAAGGAAGCCACCCGACCTACTATACACACACTCTTTTAGTGCTCTTCCTTCATAGGTCAACTAGAGCCTCTCGTATTTGCTCCAAGAGTGGAGTAGTTACTCCCATCCTCATATAGATATCCCTGGTCGGATCCATGACCGCCTTGCGGCTAAGAGAACTGGCCACCACATTGGCCTTTCCCAGATGGTAAAGGGTCTCATAATCATAATCCTTCACCATATCCGATCACCTACGTATTCAAATTTGGCTGATCCAGCAAGTACCTCGAAAAAGATCATTTCCCACATTGGCCCCGTATTCAAATTTGGCTGATCCAGCAAGTACCTCGAAAAAGATCATTTACCACCAATTTGTTGAGATTTTTAAAATTCAAGTGAGAGACTCTTCGATGCCACATCCACCTTAGATCATATGATTCCTTCGAAAGAAAGCATACAAAAGGAACTACCACGATTGGCTTGATGTCAAGAGTGAACATATCTCCTTTCCTCTTTGACTTGAGCAAAATTTCTTTGGTTTCTTTATTTGAAATGACACTTCATTCTTTATCGATGACTACTTGATTACCAGTGCACACAATAAGATGCGAAACACTTATCAAGTTGCGCTGAAGACCTTCGACATATCTCACTAGATTAATTGTAAACTTCCCATTTATTACTTTTCGATATCTTTTAACCTTGCATTTTTTATTGTTTACGAATTTAACCACTCCAGCATTTTCCAAACTTCTATAAGCTCGCATGTTTTCCTTCCTACCAGTCATGTGATGTGACCAACCATTACCGATGTACCAATGTTCATCGTATTGCTTGTCACATAAAACCAGCAATCAATGAAAAAATTTAGGTGCCCAAGGCTTTTTTCGGTCCTTGGTGATTAGATTGAAATGCATTATGAAATGAAGAACCTAACACCTAATTTCGTACATTAGATTTCAAGCTATCGATTAAGTCAACTTCTATGGACTTAGGTATCGAAATGAAATCATTCATTGGTTTAGATTCAACACTAACATTTCCTTTTGCATCGAAAGTTCGTTTTTCCTTAATCTTTGCTTTTGGCACAGCTTTCCACTTTTGAACAGAGGGATTCGATTCCTTTGACGAATAACTCCCAGTTGATGACTCATTCAAGTAGCTTTCGTAAGCATGCTTGATTTCTTTTTTAGAAAACTTTCTAGATTAATAAGGTTTTCCTTTTCCTTCGAGCCAGTGATTAATATTCTTTACATCAGCGTTCCTTTTGACAAATGAAGCATTTACTTGTTGTTTCGAATCAGGATTGGGAAAGTGGGGTTGTTTTGGTTTGAATGGTTCGTTTCTCTTGCATTTGACGTCCAACTTTTCGAAATTCTTTTTGAAAATGTTGGTTTTGCATGATTATGATAACAATATTGAAAATGTTTGTTATAACTGACAAATGTTCGATTACAAACTTGTTGACCATTCGAAAATCGTCTTTGACTTAGAAGCTGTTGGAAATTCCTTTGTTCATTTGATTGAAAACCATTTCTATGAAAATGATTTTATGGAAAACTTTTGTTTTGATGATTAGGAGCAAAATTCCTTTGTTATTGGGTTTTAACAAAATTCTCATTTCTTGGTTTTTGAAAGATTCGGTTTTTGAACATTTCAATTACTTTTTGAGAAAGCATTTTGTTTTGGAGCGGGTTTGTTATTAACAAAAGCTTATTTTGTGAAACAGTATGAACTTGTTCAACCACTTTTTGAGCGTAAGATTTTTGAGAAATATCTTTTTGTTTCTTCAAAGACTTAATATCTTTCCAATAAACATTGTTTCGAGCTTTCGACATCGAAATGCCTTCTTCTTTGGAAAAAAAATTAATTTCATCATTGAAAATTTGACCTTTAGTCTTCCGATTTTGAGAAACTGGTTCATTTTGTTAGTTTGTTATCATTTTCTTTGTCTTTCTTAACTTCCCAAGTTCTTTTTGGTATTTTCCTTTGAAATGTAGATGAGTTCTTGTTAATATTGTTTTAAACCATGCTTTAGTTTGAGAAAAAACCTTCTTTCAAACCTGCTTTATTATCTTCAAAAACAATTTTTTTGATCTCTGGTTTTACTTTATCGCCATTTCCTGTAGTGACAAACACCTGATTGGGAACACAACATCGTCGGTGCATTTGAAACTTGGATAAACAACAGAGTTCGATTCAAGATAATGAGGACCTTTTTCCTTCATCGCATTTTCAATTTCTCAGTTTCCTTATAAACTTGAACAACAACAACTCAGGGAGTAGTTGTTCCACTTGGAACATCTTCGTCATCATTATCACTATCACTTTGACTCTCTCTAACAATCATACTGTCATAATCATGAACTTTTGATGTAGAGGGTTGGTCGGTGTTAATTTTAACCAAAGAATCATTATAAATTTCTTTACCCTTGTTTATCAAAGAGACATTAATGACATAAACTTAGAACAATCACCAACTTCCTCTTCCTCAATTTCACTGATATTGTCAGAATAATCTTCGATATCAACAACATTATGTTGAGAGTCAGAAACTGAATTCTCAGTCTTTTTCTAAATTTGTATTTGTTTAGTCTTGGTCAAGGTCTTATTCACAATGTGTACCAAATCATCAGCATCTAAACATTCATCTATCTTAACAATACCATATGCATGTGAATAATTTGGGACTTTGACGAATTCAAAAATCTTTTTCTCACAGTCATATGAAGTCGAGTCTATTTTCTCCCTTTTGAATACTAAACAGGGAAAATGTTTCCTATTTTTTTCCTCACTGATGTCAGATGAATGATGCAAATCAGTCAATTTAGCATACAATCTATTAGCTGAATTACAATAGATGTTACATTGTTTCCTTAGAATATAGTTATCCATTCTAATAGTATACCTATCATAAGTAACATTTTTTAGCTGCATTTCAAGATTGTCTATTCTACATCTTTTGGACTCCAACCATTTCTGTGATTCTAGCAGTAACGATTTTGATTTCTCAGCATCACTACTAACAGAAATAAGCTTGTCATTAACGTAAGATAGAGTATCATCGAAGTTAGATAAAATAGCATCATATGAACTGAAAGGAATATCAAAGGATTTGAGAAGAGAATGTACCTTCGAAGTCATTGGAGACCTGTCAACACCAGTAGAAATGAAATACTTCCCTGTCACCTTCTCCTCATCCTCATTTCCCTCTTCATACTTTGCATACATCGATCCATGTGTGGGGTCCCTCATCTCTTCGTCATCTTATCCTGATGACCAAATTTGGTAAGTGCCATCCCCTTCGCCACTTCCTTTTGCAACAACAAACATCCCCTTCATTCTAGCTGTCACTTGTTCTTGCCTTTCAACATAATTGGCTTCGTCCTTCACTATATCCTTCTTCTCATCTTTTTTCCACAACATGCAGTCGATTGCTAAGTGATTCGCACCATTACAATAGTTGCAATCGAAACCATAGTCAACTTTCAATTTCATATCCACCTTTTCACTAGTAACCTTAACCTCTTTCTTCTCAACCTTCGAATCTTCTCTCACATTCTTCCCAAATGAGTTCCCCTTGAATTCATTTCCTTTAAACTTTGGATTGAATGGCTTTTTGAAAAACTTCTTGACTTTATTATTCGAGTAATACACCACAGCTTTGTCATCCGAGTTCATGAGAAAACCTTCATCATTAAAACCATCAACCTTAGCAGATTCGAAATCAGTCTCTTTACTAGATACTTTCGAAACTAAAGCAAGTGGACCTCCTAAACATAGTTTTCTTTCTCTAGCAATTTTGTTAATCTCACTTTCATGGGCTTCCAGAACATTATAAAGATTACCCAGAGAATAGTTGTCGAAGCTTTGTTGTATTTTTATCATTAAACTAAGGTTCCTCCACTCTTTCAAAGTCCCATCAAGAAAGTTAAATTGTACTCCCAAGTTGAATGATTAACACCATAACAACTGTACTTGAAAATTAATTTATTCAGACGATCATAGTACATTTCAATGGTCTCCATTTCCTTCTGTTTGAATTTACCTAATTCAAGTAGACATTGCTTAACATAATTTTTTCTAGTCTTATCACTTCCTTGATACTTCTCTTTCAAAGTATCCCATATCTCCTTTGTTGTTTTGTAACCCCGAACGTAATTATAAACCACTGGTGAAAGAGCACCATAAAGTTCATGCAAGCATCTCCTATCGTTTGCTTTTTGTTTCTCTACTTGGAGTGTAACATCAGCAGATGAACCAACACTTCTAATTTTTTCAAGCCTCCATGGACGATAATCTCGACTTGTTATGCAACGCTACAGATCTTCATTGATCGTATTAAGATAATCTTTCTGTCCGCCCATTACTCATTGTATTCAGGAATCAACATCAGAATTTTGGTTGAAGAACCAAGAAGATGAGAAAAACTAGTAATCGTGTTCATGTTGAAGTTCGCCATTAACGTACAGACAAAAATGATGAAAAGCTTCAGAAAGAAGAATTTAATGAGTGAATCTTTTAGAAGACAATCGATGAACACTCAATTTGTCAAATGAAAAGCATAACTGTATCAAAACAATTGATCAGAAAAGATTTTCTAAATCAAAAGTGTGGAATATTTTTGAATCTAAAACAGCGATTCAAAAACTTTTGAAAAAAAAGACAAAATTAGAAATCAATTGAATGAATCCTGCTCTGATACCAAATGTAGTTCGTATGAATTGAGTAAAAGAAATGAAATCAGAGTTTGATATGCATCAAAAGCACAGGTTGTAAATATAATATGTTTGGCTCAAATTATTCTTTTGAAAGAATACAAGGAGTGAAAAGAGTAAAGTACGCGAATGCTCCAAAGTTACTCTAACCTTTATATCTATCCCTATTTATAGGAACACCAGAAGTAGAAAACATGTACATAAGGGCTAAGACTTGAATGCATCAACCTCTAAAGTTCCCTTATCAAAATACATACAATGAATACACGAATACAGACTTCGACACAAAATATGACAAAAGACACTTCGACATCTCACAAACACATTTTGACCTCACTACAAGAAAACAACCCTTTAATGACACGCAAACAATGACACTCTCTGATAGACGACGCGCATTTCTAAGTGCCCTAAAAGATATTGTCAGTTTTGCAAAATTTGAAGGATAGAGGGCACGCATTTGTGCGCGCCCTAGAATTAGTGTCAGAAAAGAAAAAAATGCGGAGGGCGCCTTTCATAAAATGTGCGTCATGTAAATGTGTCGCTTTATAATTTTTAAGTGAAACACGCGTTTTAGGCGGGAAACGAAATCGACGAAAATTACCCCCGCCTATTGAATCCTAAAAATTAATCCCCCCGCCTCTTCTCCTTAGCAAGAAAAAGCCCTAGGTCCCTCATCTTCATCTTCAGTATCATCAAACATCTCGTTCATCGGATCTCTACTCGATCTCCTTCTTATAAGTATCATCAAACATCTCGTTCATCCTCTGCATTATTTCCATCGTTCTTCCCTCTCCTCATTGATAAATACCCAAAAAAACCCTAATATCATAACCACTCCTCTTTTCTCTCACAACAAAATCCCAAAACATCACCAAATACTAAATTCCACAAAATCGTTGTGACCATTTTAGCTAGGGCTTTTTTCAAGAACGAAAACACTCTCGCATTTCTCTTAGATCTGAAACAATGGACGATTCACCTTGCTTTGCCTTTGGTCACTTCTCCTCCGGCGACGTCAGGCCTTCCTCATTACAAATCAACCAACGATAAGCTAATACTTATAAAAGAATCGTTTCACTCTCAATTGGGTGTGCGACTCCTCCATCGCACTGATGACTACGAATGTGACTCTTCCACCACACCTGGGATTGCGTCCCGTCTCACCTCCCTAGCCGCTACCTTAATAGGTTTATCTATTCAATTAGATTTTTCTTTTCAGTTAGAAATCGATTTCGTCCCCTCCCTAGCTCTTCATCTCTTCACTAAAATCGTTGTTCATCTATCCACTAAAATCTTCACGGTTTCTTTAATTTCACTCCAAGGGTTATTTGATAGCTCTTGTATGGTTTATTCCCTATACTGAATCGAGAGTCAAAACCATTGTGGTGGTTGTGGCGGAATCAAAATGCGGGATTGAACCATTGTAGCAGAGAGATCTTGAAACTTTTGATTAATACTTCTCAAGTCGTCTCCAAGGTAATGTGAACCTCTTGATACTTCTCATGTTGACTCTCTTTTTTTAGTATAGCGATCGTCTTTTAAAATTAGGGCTTCTGTTTGAATCATTTCATTGAACGATAGGTGAATCAGACCATCTTCTCAATTTATTTTGATATTGAAGAACAGTGTGTTGAATTTCTTTGTCATGTCCAATTTATCTCGACCAGATCTCAAGCAGGTTTCGATCTTCATCTCTATTGATGCTCTAACTTTTTTCCTTCAATGGAACTGTGGATTTTTATAAACCCTAGCTTGTACATAAACCCCTATTTTAACCGAGCTTGGAAAGAACAGTACATTGAATTCATTTATCTATATCACAATGTATATGGGTTTTACATCCTCAAGTTTTGATCATTAATTTGATTTCTAAGTGTGCTCATAAGGGCACACAAGTTAGCTTATAGTTCTCTTTCTGCTTTTCTAATCTTTTAATCCCAATATGTCCTAACTATTTATGTACGCCTGTTCAAGGGTCTTTCACTTGCACTTTCAAGCTCACATCACAAACACTCCTTTTTAAGATTAATCTAGCCACACATTTTATCATTTATTATGTTCATCTATTGTTAATTAATTTATTATCTATGAATATATCCATGACTTATGATACAAAAAAAGGTATCCCCTGCATTCATTCTTTTTTGTAGTTTCTTTCCATCTTTTTCGACCATTTGTGTTGATTATCTTTGTTTCAAATTTACAGCTTTATTTTGGGTTAATGGCGGTTGTTGGTTGCATGGTTGTTGCAACTTAGGTGCTCATCCCAAAGACTTGGAGTATGTGAAGCATCCCCTCAAACCTATTTTCTGACTTGAATGCTGTTTTTGCTCCCTCACATTTTATACTGATTTTATTGCTGTTTTTATTAGTATGTGATGCAGCTGAACAATTCGGACGGAAGGGAACAGAGGAAGAATATGAGGACGAGGGGGATTATGAACAAAAGCTGCATTCAACTACAAATAAAAACTCGCTATAATTTATACTTTTGTGTGGTACATGTTTTTTTTTAACATCAGTCATGGATATGTTATCCGTCACTTAGAAACTTAATATGATATCGGGTTTTACAGTGAGCTTTTGTCATAATAATATGTTATGTGAAGACCATTCATCTCTGCATCCTGCAACATCTCATGAACCCGAGACCAATCAGCTTCAACTGGTTCCACTAACCGATAATTCCCAAGAATTGGCAGTTTCACGAAGTGAGGGTAATAATGACATTTTATTAGAATCCAAGAGATAGTAAGTTAATGAAATGTTATATGTTTTTTTTAAAGAAAATTATTTAAATATCCAGTTTTGTTATATGTTTTTTCAGGAAGAGAGAGAATGAAGGGATTTCAACCAAGACAAACTGTGAGCCTTGTGGAGTTGTTCACACAACAAGTCTTGTACACATGCTTCTCAGTCTATTCTAACTGTTCGTGAGTACATGTTTCATCTCCCTATACATACATACATATAATTATACATATATCTACATTCATATACACATATATGTACTTTTTTTTGCTTCATTAAAGGGATTTGTTATGCATCTCTTCCAGAATGTTCAATTACTATTTTTAGCATTGTGTTTTTATTTAACTTGATTTTATGATTATATATATATATATATATATATATATATATATATATATATATATCAGGGGAGTGGCTTGGGAGTAGGCAGATACGATGTAATTGGGCTACAAAAGGTGCTGGTGTTAGTGATGAAAGACAAGGTTCAAATTCAAAAAGTGTTGTAGAGCTAACAAATGGATCTTCAGGTATGCAATACTCTAGGAATAATTATAAAATAAAATTATAAAAAAAATTTATTTTTTGATATATATTTTTTGTTTTGCTTTGCAGAGGATACTAAAGAGCAAAGTGATAGTGATGCCCCTGAGAATAATTCACAGTACACAACCGTTTATGTTGGCAACCTTGGCCTTGAAGTAAGACCTCTTAATCCTAAAATTTATCTGTATGAGACAAGTCTTGAGCAATTAAGAGCTGAAAGTTGTAATAAACTCAAAGTAAAATCTTAGTACTATTATGAAACTCTTTTGCTTAAACCTACTTTATTGACCTATAGTTGATTACACAATAATTTAATTATGCAGGTTTTGAAGTTTTTGATGGAAAAGAATAGTTTTAATGCTCTTCATAGAAAGTATGTTGGTATTTTAGGAAATTGGGCTAATAATTTAGTTAATTATATAAAAAATGTTGAAATGTTACATTTGTCTACTATTGGAATGATTATATTTGTATGACATTAACTTTTGTGCAATGTATTGTATTTTTTGTATGTATTTTATTTTCTATTATGAGACATGAAATGGAAGTTTAATTTGAAAACCAGTAAATCTATAAATATTTTTTTTAAAAAAATTAATTAAAATTACGATACGCAAAAATGTGTGTCGTCTTCATTTATGACATGGCCTTTCTTGACAGGGGCTTCCTTGATACGCATTGCGTGTCATAAACACGCGCGTCGTAAGGTTACGACACGCAAATGCGTGTCGTCTCCCTTTATGATAGGGCCTTCCTTGATACGCATTGCGTGTCATAACCGCGCGTCGTAAATGCGTGTCATAAATGTGCGTCGTAAATGCGCGTCGTCTCTCTTTATGACAGGGCCTTTCTTGACGCGCATTTGCGCGTCGTCTGAGCGTTTTACGACGCGCAATGAGCGTCGTAAAAGGCTGTTTTTCTAGTAGTGCCTCTACACGTAGTCATGTTCGTATGAGGTTCCGGAACATCTACAGGTCGGGTACCTACCCATGTATAATTTAGTAAAACCTATAGGTCAAAGATCTATCCATGTATGGTTCATTAATGTCTACAAGTCATAGACGTTCTTGTAAGATAATTTACTAGCACGTACAGGTTGTATACCTATCCATTTCTGACATAAAACACCTAAAGGTTGTATACACACCTATGCTTGATTGATTAACACCTACAAGTTGTAAACCTACCCGTGTACAATTGATTAACACCTACAGGTTATGAGCACGATCGTGTATGATTTGGCATCACCTACAGGTTGCATACTTGCTCGTGTAGGACTTAATAAAACATCCACATGTTTGCAAACCTATCAATGCTAACGAGACTTATCTAGATTAGTCTGTGGCCATCCTTTATGTCCTACTAGATGACTAATTCTTAGTATTACAATAATACCATGTTGGCTACAATCCCTCATTCTATATTACTTCATATAACCCTTTACTACCCAATACACTTTCAGTATTATAAAATAGTTCAATATAGTATAACCAATCAATCATATATAGCTCAAGTATTGCAAATTCAGACAATAGGCACACATAGCATCTAAGTAGTTAAATACTTCATATCTATATGTAGGATGAAAGTGACTATGCACTCACCTGAAAATATCTGGTGATTGGTGAATCGGGAAGAGCTTCGCCTTATACTTTTTTCCAAAAGACCTAGATATACATAACACTAACCATTAGTCTAATTTCATATTTCATGGAACTCATTATCCAAAGGACTAAGTGGGGTATATCGGGATCTTCTCCTGTGAATTTCCTCAAATAACACACATGGAAAGTGTTATGAATTCCATTTAGTTCTTCGGGTAATTCGAGCTTGTAATCTTGGTTCCCAACCCTCTGAAGAACTTTAAACGGTCCAATAAACCTTGGACTTAACTTTCCCCTTTTACCAAATCTTATAAGTCCCTTCCACGGCAAGACTTTAAGCAAAACCGAATCTCCACCTGCAAAAGTCATCGGCCTTCTCTTCTTGTCAGCATAGCTCTTTTGACGATCCTGAGCTGCTAACATTCTTTCTCTAATTATTTTCAACTTTTCAGCGGTTTGATGGACCATCTCGGGCCCCATAAACTGCTATCTCCAGCCTCAAGCCAACAAGACGGCGTACGACACTTCTGTCTGTACAAAGCTTGATAAGGTGCCATATTTATGCTCAAGTGGAAACTATTATTGTAGGAAAATTCTACCAAAGGTAAATGTTCATCCCAGTTACCTAGGAATTCCAGGGTACATGCTCTCAGCATATCATCAAGTGTTTGTATCGTTCTTTCACTCTGACCATCAGTCTGCGGATGGTAAGCTGTACTTAAACACAAGTTGGTACCCATTTCCTCTTGTAGACTTTTCCAAAACCTTGAGGTGAAACGGCTATCACGATCCAATACAATCGTTAATGGAACACCGTGAAGCCTCATAATTTCCTTCACGTAGGAATTAGCAAGCTTGTCCATAGACCATTTCTCATTGGCTGCTATGAAGTGCACACTCTTAGTGAAGCGATCAACGACCACCCAAATCATGTCGTGGCCGTTCTTTGTTCTAGGAAGCTTAGTGACAAAATCCATGACAATGTCTTCCCATTTACCCATAGGTATAGGTAAAGGTTCTAAACTCCCATATGGTTTCTGATGTTGTGCCTTAACTCTCGCACAAGTCAAACACTCGGCCACATACTTTGCAACATCAAGCTTCATCGTCGGCCACCAGTAGTAGGGTTTCAGGTTCCTATACATTTTAGTACTTCCTGGATGAATTGAGTACATGGTTTTGTGAGCTTCTTCGATCAGAAGATCTCTAATTCCTCAAGACTTAGGTACCCAAATCTGATCTTGGAACACCTTCAGTCTGTGGCTGTTTATACCGAACACTAACATTTTACCCAAACGTTCCTCCTTTCGGTCATTCTTCTCTAAAGCTTCTTCTTGACTTTCTTTATACTCTCCAAAATTGTCGAGACAACTTCTATTCTCAACTCTCTTGGCCTCTTTCTTTCAACATTGACTTTCCGACTGAGAGCATCAGCGACAACATTTGCTTTACTGAGGTGGTAAAGTATCTTACAGTTGTAGTCCTTGATTAAAGAGATATTGGAGCCTCTTATGATCAGTGAAAAGTTTGCACTTTGTGCCATAGAGGTAATGCCTCCATATTTTCAGAGCAAAAACTACCGCTGCCAACTCCAAATCGTGAGTAGGGTAGTTCTTTTCATGCTCCTTCAACTGTCGAGACGCATATGCTATTACCTTTTCTCTTTGTGTCAAAACACAACCCAACCCAACACCTGACGCATCGCTATAAACAGCGAAGTCTTCAACTCCATCGGGTAGAGAAAGAATCGGTGCCTCACATAGCTTCTTCTTTAGCTTCTCGAATGCTTCCTTATGCTTCCCGCTCCAAGCATAAGTAGCTATTTTGTGGGTCAAAGCTATTAATGGAGTAGCGATTGAAAAAAAAGCCTTGGATAAACCTTCGGTAATATCCGGCTAATCCTAAAAAGCTTCGGATCTCCGTGGGACTTTTCAGTTGTTCCCACTTCATCACAACTTCAATCTTTGTTGGATCAACCATTATCCCTTCCTGGTTGACCACGTGACCCAAGAATTGGACTTCACGAATCAAAAAATCACTTTTGGAGAATTTTGCATATAGCTTCTCCTTCTTCAAAACTTCTAACACTTCTCGCAAGTGTCTGCCATGCTCCTCTTGGCTTTTCGAGTAAATCAGAATGTCATCTATGAACACTATCACAGATTTATCAAGGAATGGATTACAAACCGGATTCATTAAATCCATGAATGTTGCTGGAGCATTGGTTAGTCCAAACGACATAACCAAGAACTCGTAGTGTCCATATCTAGTTCTGAATGCAGTCTTCTCGATATATTGTTCTGTTACCTTCAGCTGATGATATCCTGACCTAAGATCGATCTTTGAAAAATAACTTGAGCCTTGCAGCTGATCGAACAGGTCATCAATCCTTGGCAACATATATCTATTCTTTATCGTTTCTTTATTCATCTCTCTATAATCAATGCACATTCTCATGCTCCCATCTTTCTTCTTTACGAATAACACCGGAGCTCCCCAGGGCGATGAACTAGATCTAATGAAACCTTTGTCCAATAACTCCTGAAGTTGCATCATCAGCTCCTTCATCTCCGTTGGTGCTAATCGGTACGGTGCTTTTTCTATTGGCGTGGTTCCTGGTAACAAGTCTATTCTGAACTCCACTTGTCTATCATGTGGTAATCCAGGAAGATCATCAGAAAATACTTCTGGATAATCACACACCACTGGAATATTCTATATCACCTTCTTTTCCTTCTTAGATCGATAACGAATGATAAATATGATGTACATCCCTTGGTCCAACACTTTCTGGCTTTCATTAGGGAAATGATTCCAGAATTTACTCTGCGTTTGTCCCCATACACCATAAACGACTCTTTCCCAGGCAGGTTTACTTTTACTATCTTCTTCTTGCATAATATCTCGGCATCATTGGCGCTAAGCCAATCCATTCCCAACACGATGTCAAAACCATTTAGTTCAATAGGCAATAATTCGTATGATGGCTAACAGGTAAAAACTTGCCACTAGCAACTTCGACTAATAAAGCATTATCTTGTCTATCGACAGGCAAAGCTAGTTTCCTACCAAACTCATGCGAAATAAAGGAGTAGTTGGCTCCAGAATCGAAAAAAATTTGAGCAGGTAATTCGTTTACGAGAAAGGTACCTGAAGCGACATCAGCTTCATTTCGCAGCCTCAAGTGTCATCTGGAAGGCTCTTGCTTTCGGCTTTGGGGGAATGTTGGGTTTTGCTGCCTCTTTCAATTTCGGGCAGTCTTTCAAAATGTGCCCCTCCTCGTTACAACAAAAGCACATCCTCTTGTTGGACGGAAACTCGTTGGCATAATGCCCCGTTTTTCCACACTTGTAGCAAGTCATCTCCTCACTACATTTCCCAAAGTACTTTTTCTTGCACTTCTCGCACCATTTTGCTTCGCCTCCCTTTCCTCCAAACTTCTTCCAATTTGACTTCGAATATTTACTTTTCTTATTGAAACTTGAAGCTCCTTCAAATTTTCTCTTTTTGCCAACTTCAACCTTGTCGGCGGTTCTTCCCTTGATCATGTCCTCAACAGACTTGGCAGCCCAAATAGATGCCTCTAGAGTAGGTGCCTGACGAACTGGCACCGCGTACTCCCATGGGAGTCCTTTTGTGTATTAGTAAACCTTTCTCATCTCATCTGGAATGATGCGCAAGGAAAACTCCATTTTGTCGGTGAAGGCGTTATTGTAATCATCGACCAACATGCTACCCTTTATCAATGTCAGAAACTTGTTCTCCAACTCTAGCAGATTTTGAGCCGAGCAGAACATGCGCTTGAACTGCACCAAGAACTCTGCCCATGTCAGTTGCAGTGGGTCATTAGGGCTTAGGGTCTTCCCTAAAGTGTTCCACCAATGAACAACTCCACCCCTAAACTGACGTACTACGAAAGTGGTCTGCAACTTGTCTTTGCAACCACACGTCATGAAGGCTAGCTCCATTTCCGATATCCAATCCATGACTCCGATCGGATCCTCCTTTCCAGTGAAGGTGGATGGTTTGCAAGTCAGAAAATCCTTATACTTGCATCCCATTCCATCATTCCTTCCCTCCTGGTTGTTTTGCCTAACTATCGGTGGGTTGGCTTGACCAACAGATCCACTGAAGTTTCCACCTTCCGAGTGCTCTTCATTTAATTCGGGCTCTTCCACTTGAATTGACAGTTCTTCACGATTCTGTTGAAGCAACCGCCTAGTCTCCTCCATTTTATGATGCAACATTATTTGAATCATCATTTGTACACCAGCCATTGTCATTGGCTCAGGTGCTGCTGCTACAACATGTATTTGCTCAATCACTGGTATTTGATTTGTGTTTTCATCTTCATTTCCAACGCCACTCCTCGTTCTCACCATTTTTAATCTATACACCGAATAAGGGGAAATTAGATCCTCATTCACGATAGATATTCAAATCATCCTTATCACTCTGAAACGTTTACATGCTAGTTCTAATAGCGTAGATGTACGCTTAGAATTTTACACACATAAGGTTTTCAGATCCGGTCGGCAAAAGACGATAGATTCGAACAAATAATATAATATATAGCAAACATATAACATTTAGCACATAAAATCATTTTAGGCTATTTTTCCTAAAATAAACTAGTGCTCGTGTCTAAAATATAACAGACACGCATGTAACAATTTCACTTAGCATTGTAAGTTTAAGTCTAGAAATCCTACAAATTCCTATTTTGCTTAAACTAATGCTCTGATACCAACTGTGACATCCCCAAAATCACGGCCAGAAAAGACCGGTTTAATTTATGCTTTGAAAATGATTTCAGAGTAATCATTTGATTAAAAGAGTTGCAGAATTTGTTCTCAAAACAAAAAATGATAAAAATAAGATTTACCAAAGCATTTCTTAAAGAAATGTAATTTTTCATTATATTACAATACTCGGGATGTCATGTTCCGATAAACAGACCAAAAGCATAAACATTTCAATATAGACCTTACAACAGTTATTTACAACAACAGGTCTATAATCCAAAAATAACTTGACAAGTCATCCAACTTATGCTCTGGCGCCACTACCTGTAATACAAAGAAAACTGAGTGGGTCAGGCTTGGGAGCCTGGTGAGCATATAGAGTTTTCAACCCACAATAAGTAATTAAATTTATTTTCATCAACCAACAATAACACAATTACCCATTCCCGTTATTCTCACTTTACGTCCCTAAAACAATTAACACAAGGGACCTAGTCTTAGAATATTTCATCGGGGCGACAACACATGCATTCAGGGGTTTCCCAGCAATATATGTCAAATAAGGCAACCATGAGGGGGATGGAGTACAGCGAATGAACACCCAAGTTCATTAACACCTACAGGTGGCGAGCCTGCTAGCATTCCACAGGACTGTCTAGAAAAGTCCGTGGTCGTCATCTAAACTCTGCTAGATGACTGAATCAAAAACAACATCGAGACCTCTCATCTGTTTATCACACATCAACTATCTACCCATGTTCTACCCAACATATTAGTAGATAAAAATATATATTTTTATACATAGTTTAAAACATGTATAGCATTCTCATTCAATACATATTCCAAACAACAGATGAGACGCATACACATAACACGTATTTCATAGAGAATAAATCATACCTATGAGATAGAAGAAAGTGAATAAAATTCACACATATAACAACAAAATATACACATAACATGTATTTCATATAAAATTCTTCATAATTATGCGTTAGAAGAAAGTGACTACACACTCACTTGATCAGAAGATGATCAGATAGCATTACGGCTTGTAGAAGTAGTATTCTTCGGCAGATCTGGAAGATCTTCACAAAAACCGGGCTCCTCGCGGGCAAAGCTTCGGCTCAGGAATTTTACTTTTCAGGATTTTCGAGGCTTCGGGACTTGCTTTGAGATTCGGGAATGATACCGGGGCTTCGGGATATTTCTGGCACGCAAAACGAGGTAAAACGGGAGAGAGAGAAGAGAAAAGGAGCAAAATGGCCGGCTGGCTTCTCATCCTTTATATAGGGGCAAAAGCCTCGCATTACGCTGGGCGTAATGCTCAGCTACGCGGGGCGTACGCTTCGGATCGTCATTTCTTACGTTCTTCGGAGCACTCAAGTACGAGGTGGGTCATGCTTCGCTGTATGCTGGGCGTATAGCTCTATGATGGGCGTAGTTCGGATAGGATCAGTGACTCCTTCAGATATTATCCGAAATTCTTAATTAAATATATATTTTAATTATTTATAAAACTTCCGAAATTCATATCTTCCTCATACGAACTCCGTTTTTGACGTTCTTTATATCCACGCGTAGGCAAGACTAAGCTCTACGACTTTCGTTTAGACTCCATCGGCTAATTTTGAATTTGTTTTTATTATTTATTTTTGGTAAGTCGGGATAGGAAAACTCCGTTATAAATTCATAACTTTTTCATCTGACGTCCGTTTTCGCCTTTCTTTTTATCGTTTCACTACTATTAACGAGATCTTCATTTCTCGTTTAGATTGTTTTGGCTAAAAACCGCTCGATCTCAAATCGAGTATTCGGGCTGCATGCTGGTAAGTCGAAACTTCGGAAAATCATAACTTTCTCATACGAAGTCAGATTTGGACAATCTTTTAATGCACGCTCTCGGTTTAACGAACTCTACATCATTCGTTAATATCACTAAGACTAAATATCGCTCTAACGTAAATTTCAGTTTTTACGTCATTCAGCGTCGCCGGTTCTGTCGCGAAACTTCGACAGGTCATAACTTCTTCGTTATAACTCGGATATTGACATTCTTTATATCTTCGGAATCCTTGTTTCAACCACTACATATTCATGCAAAGATATCGGGCTTATCGCACACTTTAATTTTGACGCTTATTTTATTCTTAATTTATTAAATTATAATAATTAAGAAAATAAACACATAATTCACATAATACTCAAATATTACATCATTAATACTTCAAAAAGAGTTACAAGGGTTAACCTAGACTATTACATCAACAATAATACCTAGCCTGGAAACACGGGCGTTACACTGACCGAAAGAATTAACCTAGCTAATTGTCCATTTCTTCTCCTGCGGCCCAACAGAAATCATGATACTTCTCCCCTTCCTTCAATATTCAACGTGACAACAAGGTTTCTACTCCAACTTCTGGCCACTTCCACGTCTTCTCAGCAGGTTCCGACTACTACATCCACCTGATTGAGCGATATCTGCAACAACAACAACAACAACAACAACAACAACAACAACAACAACAACAACAGGTAAAGTCGACGTTTTTTAAGTCGATGCATAGAATCAGTATTTTAAACAAATAAAATCCGATTATATGTTATAATAACAGATTATAAGGTTATGTTATACTGGATGATGAGTTGTTTGCTCATGTAATGTTATAGTTAATATGAATATTTATGTTTGAAAGTATTATGGCTTCCAGAATCATTCTAAACATTAGAAATCAGAATACCCTTTGTATGAAAGCTGAATAAAAATTAGTTTTTATGAATCTTGAAATCTGAAAATTTTTGTATGAAAGTTGAAAGCTGAATATGTTTGTGTGAAATCTGAAAATTGTTGAACTCTGAATTTGTTATATGAAACCTTAAATGTGAAGTTGTATGATCTTGATTTATGTTCTAAGCATTATTATAAAATGTAATCAGAATTTGTGATTTTGATATGATATTCACCTTTGTATGGGCTGGATGGGAGGGCATAGCACATGATTCTAAAGTTTTGAAAGAAGTTGCATTTAATGCGACTTCGGGATTTCCATTTCCTCCACCAGGTTTGTATTTTTTCTATAATTTTTTTTATCTATATTATTTATATAATAAGTTTTTCAATCATCTACAGATAAATATTACCTTTTTGATGTCGCATACAACAACACTTGTGGATTTTATGGCTCCCTACCGCAATACTAGGTATTGGTTAGCCGATTTTCGAAGAAACATATCTTTAGCTAAGGAAGAAAAGTTCAATCATGCTCATGCACAACTTAGAAATATCATTGAACGCACATATGGTGTATTGAAGGCGAGATTTCCAATTTTAAAACAAATGGCTCCTTTTCCTTTTCCAGTGCAAAGAGACATAGTCATTTCTTGTGTTGCGGTCTGTAATTTTTTAAGGAAATACAATATTCAAGATGACTTATTTACAAACTTTGAACAAAACATTATGGTTACTCCTAATACGGAAGGTGGAGGAAGTGAGGGCCAAAATCTACAAGGCATAGAATGGGGTTCAGAAGCTGTTGACTATATGGCTACTTTGCTTGACCAAATTATTAATCAGTTACTTTCAAATTGCTACTGTTAAATTTTTATGCAATTTATTAAGTACGTTTTTATTTTGTATGACAATATGCATTTGGATTTTGTATGACACTTTGTATTTGGATTTTAAATTATGTATGTTTAAATTGGATTTTATGTGATAGTTTGTATTTTTATAATTATTTTATCAAGCAATATAGACAGCATAAGGGTAATATGGTCATTTTTATCATACAGCACAATCAGTCAAAGAAATAATCAAACAACATAAACTCAGTCAGATGTGGACTCAATCAGCATTTCTAAGCCAGTCAACAACTATCAAACGACCCCTTAGTCTATTGGTAAAATTTTAGCCAATAGGTTGGCTTTGGTGATTAATTCTCTAATTAGTAAGGAGCGGTCTGCCGTTATTAAAGGTAGACAAATTATTGACAGTCCTCTGATTATGAATGAGGTCTTAGCTTGGTGTAAAGCCAAGAGGAAAGTTGCTATGTTTTTCAAAGTTGATTTTGAAAAGGCTTATCACTTTGTTCGATGGGACTTTCTCAATGATGTCATGAGCACAATGGATTTTGGTGATAAATGAAGGGGGTGTATTTGTGCTTGTCTTTACTCTTCTAGAGGTTCCATTCTTATTATTGGGTCGGCTACTGAACAGTTTTCCTTCTTTAGAGGTCTCAGGCAAGGGGATCCTCTTTCTCCCTTTTTATCTATTCTAGTGATGGAAAGTTTGCATGTAGCTTTCCAAGTGATTCTTGATCGTCAACTTTTCTCTGGTATTGATCTTGGCTCATATCCTTGAATTAATGTTTCTCATTTATTTTATGCGAACGATGTGGTTTTTGTAGGAGAATGGAATGATGGTAATATCGCAATATGGTTAGAATGTTACATTGTTTTCGTCTTGCTTTTGGTTTGAAGATTAATCTTCATAAAAGCAAGTTACTTGGTATTGGTGTTCCTATGGACAGGGTGGAGGAAGTGGTAAGCAGATAGGATGTTTGATTATGAAAACTCCTTTTTCTTACCTTGGCCTCCCTTGTGGGTGGTAATTGCATAGACTAGAGTCTTGCGGGAAGTGGTACAAAAGGTTATGTCTAAACTTTTAGATTGGAAAGTTAAATCTTTTTCCATATGGGGGAGGCCAACTTTTATTAAGTCATTTTTGGGTGTGGTCCCGAGTTAGTTTATGCAATTATATAAAGCCCCGTGGGAATTTAGTCCAAAGTAGAGGCATTGCGTAATAAATTCTTTTTAGGGGCTTAGATGGATGAAAAGAAGCTTTCTTTGGTTAATTGGAAAAAAAAAGTTCTTTCTGACAAGTCTCTTGGCGGTTTGGGTGTGATCAGTTTGTTCGCTTTAAACCGAGCTCTTCTTTTTAAGTGGGGGTGGAGACTTCTCTTAACCTATACTTCCTTTTCGCTCTCGGTTATAAAGGTCATTCATGGGCCTAAAGCTGGAGATGGTGATATTGTTCCCTCTCATAGAAGTTCTACTTTCCTTGACATTATTAAAGCGATAGATCATCTAAAAAAGTTGGGAGTTCATTTGCTCGATTTATGTAAAAATAAATAAATAAATAAAGAATTGGTGGTGGTGCCTACTAGCTTCTATTGAATGGTTCATCTCTTAAGCTCCAAATTCCGAGAATCTTTAGTTTGGAGAAAGATAAACTACTTTCGGTTAAACATAAATTGGGCCATTCTTCGTTTCTTGATTCCTTTCATAGACCTCCTTTGATGGGAGTTGAGGCTATCCAATGAGAACGCTTATTGGGTCTTATTCCATCGGTTTCCTTCTCTTAAGTTTTTGATAGATGGTTTTGTTCTTTATCGGGTATGGGAGACTACTCGGTTAGCTCTACTCGCTCATATATTGATGAGATTTATTTACCGACGTCTAATATGCCTACCAGGTGGATTTGGCTTGTCCCTATCAAGATTAACGCCTTTACTCGGCGTCTTTCTCTTGAAATACTCCTGTGGATACAATTAATCTCATTACTTGTGGTTTGGATGTGCTGTCTTTGTTCTGTCCTCATTGTGAGAATGATTTGAAGATAGGTTCTCATTATTTTATGTTGTGGTTTTACATTAGGGGTTTCGTGTTATGTGTTGGGATTTTTAGATTGCGTCATGGGCTCGGTCCTTAGCCCAGTTTTGATTGCCGGTTTTGGGCCTGTCTAACCGTACATCTTTTGTACTAGGGTTTAGTATACAAGTTGCATGCATGCAGTCTTAGAATTTATCGCTTTCATTATTATTTTCTCAGAGTTTTGTAAACCCTAGCTCGCCTCTACAGCGGAAGTTCTTCATTGAGCTCTGCTGAGGTGTGACTTTATTTGAATCATAAGCATACATTTGATTCCATTCTATGTTCGTTCTCTTACTGTTTTTGACTTGTTCGATTTCCATAATCATACCTGTGAAAGATCTAATCGATCTAGAGTTTAATTCTCATCAATTGGTATCAGAGCAGGAGACTGTGTAATTCATACACATCTCTTCTGTCGAAGAAGTTATTAGGGTTTTTAATTCCGCATTGATTGATATTAATTGAGTCGTCACTCTATATTGACGTATCTCATTAATTGTTGATCTAACCCTAACGATATATTACAAGTCTGATCTTTTATAGGTTATTGATCAAAAGTCATTACAATGTCCATGGATGATTCACAAACCAATCCAATCAACATCTCCAACAGCATTGGTTCTACGACAAGGATACCAATCTTGTATACACAAGACTACAAAGTTTGGACGCATCACTTTGAAGATTACGTGATTAGATTGGAGGATAATGGGTACTTGATCTGGGAAGCGATTACTGTAGGCCCATTCGCTCACTCTAGCACCTCCAAGATTGTCAAAACTCAGAAAGAGTACAATCAGCTTGTTAACGATGTCAAAGATATTCCTCAGCATGAGAAGGAAAAGCTTCAATGCAACATCAAAGCCCTAAGGATGATAAGGTTTGCGCTGCAGTCAGATACATTTCGTTTGGTAAGTTCTTGTGCCACAGCTAAAGAGATCTAGGACAGGTTAAAAGAATTGTATTCCACTGACGAAGAATTGGAACATTCAATTCAAACTCTCTTGCTGTCTAAATTTGGAGACTTTAAGCAGAAGCCTAAAGAGAAACTTGTTCAAACCTTTGATCGCTTCAATCATCTTTTAAGTAAGATGATAAAGCATGGGATTGAAAGGAAAGTTATCGAGCAAAAAGTTACTTTCATGAATGGTCTCAGACCCGAATGGATGGCTGTTGTATCAACATTTAAAGCTCATGAACAGTTCAAGTCATATTCTCTGGCAAAGCTAGTGGGTATTTTGAAATCCCATGAGAGTGCACTGTCTAAGGAAACGAATGTGGTTTCTAGTCTGGGGTCTTTAGCTCTTGTCTCTAAAGGAAAATGCTCGGTTGAAGAAGAAGAAGAATTGGATCTTGCCAATTATGATCTAACTGGTGAAGAATATGCCATGATGGTGTCCAATCCCAGAAAATTCATTAAGAAGAAATTCCCAGCCAACAAGAACCGAAACTAGCATGGTAGTTACAACGCCGAAAAGATCAAGGAGGAACCGAAGATGGGGTCAAAGTCTGAAGAGTCAAAGAAAGAAGTGAAAGTTGGAGGAGACTCATGATTCGATTGCCATTACTGTGGAGGCAAGAATCATTTTGCTAAAGATTGTATGCTGAGAAAGAAAGAAGAAAAGATAAATGAAGAAGATGAGGAAGCGAGCCTCCTGAGAAGACTGGAGGAAATCAAGAAAAGAAAGTCTGCTGCTAACAATACTACCATGAATGCTTTAATTGTGCATGATACCGACAACTGTGATGAATTCGGTGGTGTGGAAGTTTGGTCCATAGATTCAGAGGATGATGAAGTCTGGAAGCCCACTCATGGGAAGGCTATGCTGGAAAAAGAAGAACATGTAACAGGAAGGTGCTTTGTGGTAACCGAAGGTGTGTCTCAAATGAGAGGATACACAACTAACGAGGGAGTAGAAGAAAAGAAGGAGCGAGCGGACAGATGTTTTGCTGCCAAACCTGTCAGCGCACAGATTAACGAATGTGATGAGTTGATCAAAAAGGTACAAAATATTCTTGTCTCTATAAAAATACCGTTTACTGACTATGAAAAGGAATTAAATAACTTAAAATCTAAATTCTCGATCATAGGTAGCAGTCTCACCCAAACCCGTGTCACAAATTCTAACCTAACTGATCAAATCAGCAAGATTTCATCAAAGAGTGAGGAAAGGAGGATGTGGATCGAGCAAAAGGAGAAGGAGTTGATTAGGTCTAAGGATGATTCAATTTATTTGCAAAGAGACAATCTTAAACTTCTTAAACAGCAAAATGTGTTTTGTTTAATTGCTAAAAGACTCTATTTTAACATCACTCAATTGCATCTTGATTGTGAAATAGGGAAGAAGATACATCGCATGATTTTGCCCTTCCTTGAGTTAAAGGAGGATGAAATCGATGCTGAAGCCTACAACTATGAAAGCGTTGTATCTTCTGACGAAGTTTCTCCAGCATATAAAATAGGTCTGGACAAAATTGAATCCTACATAAAGTCCAAAGACCACAAGTACATGCTCAAAAATCTGTTAGACGAAAATGATAGATTGAAATTAAGAACCGAAACCGTACAAAAATTTGACTCCTTGAATGCCAAATTAAGTTCAGAAAATAAAATTGATGTTGAAAATGCATTTGAACTTAATGAGGATGATGATCTGAGTGAAATCTCTTTAGACGATATGATGGACTGTTCAAAGTTTGTCAAAAGTAAACCTAAGTCACGTAAAAACCTGATTTCTGAAAATTCTGTTGAGTTTGCTCGCTCGTCTACTGACAAAACCAAAGTCCTCAAAGCTAAAGCTGTTGTGTACCAAAAGGTACAAACCACTCCAAATAAAGTCTATACAGTTCCAGGTGTCACTCCACAACAAACTGCAAAATTAATAGCTATGGTAGAAGAAGACAATGCTGGCGGATGTGACGAGTTTTTCTGGTCGGCCCCAATAGACAACGCTGATGAGACTAAGGGTCTATCTCAAAAAAAACTTCATGGAGAGTGAAAGGTAGATATATACCCAAACCACTAAATGAGCCAACAAGATATGATGTGTGGAGCACAAGTGGATCCAAAACACCGTTGAGCGAACCTATGCAAACCTCTAGTGAGACATCATCAGCAAAAAGTGAATGTTGTGCTCATACTTCGATAAGAAAGGCCAACATTCACAGAAATCCAAAACAGGTGGCGGATCAAAAGCATCAAAGAAATCTGAGATACAAGAAGAATCTCTCAGAAAGAAAACAGTTTTGGAAATCTCAAAATCCTCACTTTGTAAGGATAGACAGAAAGAACAAATCACAAGAGGAATCAGGGAACCGAAAAAGGAGTTTCGGTCCCACGACGGAAATGAACCGAAAGAGTAGTTTCGATCCTCAGAAGAACACCAACCGAAAGGGTAGTTTTGGTCCCTCTACAGAAAGGAACCGAAAGGAAGTTTTCGGTCCATCCACTAAAAGGAACCGAAAGGAAGGTTTCGGTCCATCTATCGAAAGGAACCGAAAGGAGAGGTTCGGTCCCTCGACTGAAAGGAACCGAAAGGATAGTTTCGGTCCTCGAAGTAATATCAAACTAAAGAACGGTCTCGGCTCTTCATCCAACTGCAACCGAAAGAGCAGTTTCGGTCCCCATCCATACAAGTCTAATCAGAAAAACAGGGGATCCAAAGTCACTTTTGAATCCAACACTTCCCATTCAAATTCTCGTCCTTCAATTGATTCAAAGGGAAAAGGAAAACTCTTTCCTGAAGATAACAATCTTCCAAAAGAGATTCAAAAGAATGCTGACGTCAACACCACAAATTCCAATCCTACTAAATCAACCAAAATTAAAGTTTTCACCATTAAAAGAAAAGATGAAACAACTTTAGTTAAACGCACATACATGGTTGATATTTCTCTTATTATTCCCTATCCTGTAAAAGGCTCACAAGGACCCAAGAAACTTTGGATTCCTAAATCTGCTTAATATTTTGCAGGTTATTCGTGATGAGCAGTTTGACGAAGAATGGTACATTGATAGTGGCTGATCACGTCAAATGACAGGAAGGAAGGAATTACTGAGGGAGTTTCGGTCTCTCAAAGATGGTGGTATTGTGAAGTACGACAACAACTCATTTGGTACTATCAAAGGCTATGGAATGATCACTAATGGCGAGTTTTCTATAAGAAAAGTGGTTTATGTTGAAGGGCTCCAACACAATCTTATCAGTGTATCACAGCTGGTGGTTGGCACTGGATTAAAAGTATCATTTGACGATGAAGGCTCAGAGATTATCGAGAAGAAAACTAACAATGTTCTGCTGAAGTCAAAGCGAAAGGGGGAAATGTATCCTTTGAACCTCAACCCAATTCGAGGTAAACCAACAGTTTGCTTACTCACAAAGGCTCACTCTGATGAAAGTTGGTTATGACATAGAAGACTATCTCATCTGAATTTCAAGGATATCAACAAGTTGGTTTTGGGTGATCATGTTCGAGGTCTTCCAGTTCTAAAATTTGATAAAGAACATCTTAGTGCAACATGTTAAATGGGAAAGCAGAGTAGAACCAATACTAAGGTGATAGAACCATTGGAGCTGATGCATATTGACATGTGTGGTCCATCCTCCATTGAAAGCATTGGGGAGAACAAATATATTCTGGTTATAGTGGACGATTTCTCTAGATTTACATGGGTATTCTTTCTGAAGCAAATGTCTGAAGCCACTCTAAAGCTTAAGCTCTTTATTAAACAGATAGAGACACAACTAAGGAAGGTCGTTCGTAATGTGAGAAGCGACAATGGCTTAGAATTCAAGAAAAAGATTTTGAAGACTTTCTTGCTGAAAAGGGGACGACTCACAATTTCTCAGCCCCTTATACTCCACAGCAGAATGGTATCATTGAGAGGCGAAACTGATCTCTGTGTGAAGCAGCTCGAACAATGCTATGCTTCACGTCCTTACCTTTGTACTTCTGGGCTGATGCAATTGCCGCTGCATGTTATAATCAAAACAGATCATATTTAAACAAGAGGTTCTCCATTACACATTACGAGATTTTGAATAATCATAAACCAAATGTGAAATTCTTTCATGTGTTTGGTTCAAGATGCTTCATCTTCAACTCAAGAGAGAATCGAAATAAGTTCGATGTTAAGGTTGATGAAGGAATTTTCTTAGGCTACTCCCTGAATTCCAAGGCGTATAGAGTTCTCAATAAGCGCTCAAGGAAGATTGAAGAAACATATTATGTCACCTTTGACGATAGTTATGTTAAGAAGATGAAATCAACAGAAAGTGCAACGCAAGAGATCTTTCCAAAGAATGGTCAAGTTACGATCTCAATCTCGAATCTTTTCGAGCAATACATGCTTCTGTTTGACGAGCCTCAAAATGCGATTGACTCTGAATCAACTGCAAAAGACAACAAAGTTGATAATCTAAAAAAAGTTATTGACGACGTTGCTCAAAAGATGGCTGACGATCAATCCAAAGAAACCGAAAGGCCAGAAGCAAGCGAACCTTCATGTGACCGTCCTAATGTCCAGGGGGAGGGTCCCACTCCTCATCATGATCACAGTTCATTGTTCCAGGGGCAGAACTCATCATCTCATTCTTCAAGCTCTACTGAAATTCCAATCAAAGAAGGGAATACCAATACTGGTCCTGAACAGGAGTCATTCTTCGAGGGGGAGAACACCAACATCGGTGATGATAACATTCTATCTGAGCTAGAGGAAGAAATTAATGCCGAATTGGATCCCACTTATGATCCAAATTACCCTCCTCTTATCAAATGGACCAAAGATCACCCTCAAAGTCAAATTACCGAGGAATCTTCAGAAAAAGTGTTAACTCGATCTCAAATCAAAGCGAAACAGGTTGCACTCTTTTCTCAAGTAGAGTTTTGCATGTTCAACTCCTTTGTTTCCAAAGTTAAACTGAAAACTGTTAACTCAGCACTTGATCATTCAGACTGGGTTCAACCATGCAAGATGAATTAAATGAGTTTGAAAGAAACAAAGTATGGCGTCTTATTCTAACTCCAAAGGATGCTTCGGTTGTCGGTCTCAAATGGGTATTCAGAAACAAGATGGACAAAGAGGGGAATGTTATTCGTAACAAAGCAAGGCTGGTGGTCAAAGGATACTATCAGGAAGAGGGAATCGATTATGAAGAGACATTCGCTCCAGTTGCAAGATTAGAGTATGTTCGTATCTTTCTTGCCTATGCAGCTCACAAGAACTTTGAAGTCTATCAGATGGACGTAAAATGTGCCTTCCTCAACAGAGAACTTGAAGAAACTATATATGTTAAGCAACCGCCAGGTTTCGTGAACGAGAAGTATCCAGATCATTGTTATGTCCTTGACAAAGTTGTATATGGCCTAAAACAGGCTCCCAGAGCATGGTATGAAACTCTCACTCGTTTCTTAAAAATATCCAAATTCAAACAAGGTTCGGTTGACCCAACCTTCTTTCGTAAGCGAGAAGGTAACCACCTTATGATAGTCCAAATTTATGTTGATGACATCATCTTTGGCTCCACGAATCTTAGCTTAACAGCTCAATTCAAGAAGTTGATGGAAACTAAATTTGAGATGAGCTCAATGGGTCCAATTAACTTTTTTCTTGGATTGAACATTAGACAGGGACCCGAAGGCATTTTTATTAATCAGGAGGCATACACCAAGACTCTATTAGCTAAATTTAGGATGATGGGAGACTCGAAAGTCAAAGTGCCTATGGCCTTTGGGACAAAGCTTACACCGTCATTGGAGAAACCAGCAGCTGATATGACGCTCTATCAACAAATGATTGGGTCTCTGATGTATCTTAAAGCCAGTAGACCTGACATCATGTTCTCAGTCTATTACTGTGCACGATTTCAAGCCAACCCACGCAAACCTCATCTATAAGCCGCGAAAAACATCTTTCGCTATCTAAAGCGAACTTCCTCTCTCAGTCTGTGGTATCCAGCCAACTCAGGATTCTTTGTTCAAGCATTCTCAGATGCTGACTTAGGTGGCTGTATATTAGATCGCAAAAGCACCACTGGAGGATGTCAATTTCTAGATGGTAAATTGGTCAGTTGGCAATTGAAAAAACAAACATGTGTTTCGCTTTCCACTGCAGAAGCTGAATACATTGATGCAGCATCATGCACATCTCAAGTCGTATGGATACAAAGTCAACTTAGGGATTACGGGCTAAACATGAAGAAAATCCCACTATATTGTGACTCTGAAAGCGCAATTAGGATTTGTCACAGCCCAGTGCAACACTCGAAGACTAAGCATATAGCACTGAGGTACCACTTCATCAAGGATCACGTCGAAGATGGTAACGTAGAAATTCAATTCGTCAGAATGACTGATCAACTGGCAAATATATTCACAAAGGCCTTACCTGAAGCGAGCTTCAATAAGATTCTACAAGGCCTAGGAATGATGCAAGCCGAATCTGTACCAAAATCGCCTTCGCTTTCATAAAGGTAACAAGTGAAATAGAGCGAACCAAAATGAACTGAAATGAACCGAACGTTTGGTCTATTTCGGGTGAAGTTCGACCATGAACCGAACGTTCGGTCTATTTCAGGTTCGGTCCTTCTGAACTCGTTCGCTCCTTTTTTCTTTACAAGGCATTTTAATTGTATTCTTTTGTATACTTTTTCATTACTTCTTTTCTACTTATAAAATCCCAAAAATAGTTCTCTCATTTATTCTCATAAAAATACTTATGAAATCCAAAAATACTTTTCTCTTTCGTTCAATTGGTCAATTCTCACAAAATTCAAAAATATTTTTTTATTTTATTATTATTTTTTTATATATATCTAACATTTTTATTTTTGTTTAAGTGTGATTCTCGATGGCAAAGCTAAGGCAGGTAAATCGTTTTATTAGTTAGGAGTCCCTAGAAGCATGATGTTGTATGTTGACTAAAGCCTCGAAAGATTTTTGAGTGAAGCCTTAATAACATGATATACACCAATCATGTTTTCCCAATCCAGGCTGCCAAATTCACTCTAATCATGAGCTACCTTACTCTACTCACATTGAGTTTAAAGTTTTCTGCTTGATCCTTCTTTTCTTTAAAGCAGAGGTACATTCTCTTCTTATACCATCTCCATCACTTTTCTCCATTATACTTCGTTTCACCAATATAACCCCTAAGACTCTTAGTATTAACCACTGAGTTTTATGGTTATACAAAATCTGCGTTCATGATCTTACTTTCATGCCACTATGTACTAAGTGAAACCCAAAGTTCAACACCACTAATGAATTGACGGTGAATTCTAATATTCAAGATCTTACTTGTTACCAAATGAAATCTCTTTTTTCCTTTGAGTGATCTTTATGAGTTTGTCTTAAACCAAGGCTTCTCTAACCCTAAAGATCCAGTTTATTTTTTTTCCTTACTTCCTTCGTTACTATAAAATTTATCCTACCTACTTGTTCAACAGATCACAATGATCTCACTAGTACTTCATTCAGTTTCGGTCTTATGTCAAGCATCGAAATTCTGAATTGAAGCGAAAGCCACCCTTTATAACCTTCAAAAGATGCCTTTCAATACTTCTCAACAAGTTATTGATCGTTATTTAATGGGAATCCAAGCAAGCACTTTAATGTCTCTCTTGACTTTGAAGGAAGTGATTTATGCCCAGAATCCATAATTTTTATGTCTACTTAAGGCATCACAGATTATCCCATAAATTTTGCTTTATTTCTTTATCTTTTACACCCTATGCACGAAATTTTTTAATTTTCCAAACACTAGTTCTTTTATGACTGTTCAATAAAGCATTATAGGCAACGGAGATTCAAACGGATTTTGGAATGACGATTGGGATAAAGTGAAAGTTGACTCAGCGGCTATCCAAACGGTTTGGCGATTTGAAAAAGTGTATTTTATGGAATGGCGTGTAAAAAGGAAACGTCCTTTCTCTTTCCTGCGTCATCATCGGCATACCAATTTACTCTTTTAGCCCTTCAACTTTACTCTTGATATTCCGGGATGTTACATGAAGCATCTACTTCACAGTGTCAGCAAGCCTCTCTTGCTGTTGACGCTTCAACTAAAGAGTGCAAGGAAGCGACCGCAAAAGTCGATAAACTAGTTTCTGAAGCTCACCTATTTTTAGATTCCTTGCAGGCTACTGCTGCAAAGAACGCTCAAATTGTTAACGCTTCGGTGGAGAACCTTCAACGGTCTCTTCAGTCTGAACGTTCAAACCTTGAAGCTGCACGACAGGCCATTGAAGCATCCAAAGAAACTCTACATGCTAACGTCAATGACCGATTGACTCAACTGGAGGCTGAGTTAGCTGTAGAGAATCGTATTATGGATGAGCTAGACAGGCACACCTCACAGCTCAAACTGCAAACCCACAAGCTGCGTACTGCTACTGCTGAGGTTAATGACCTAAAGTCAGAAAGGGAGGTCATTCGGAGTTCTGCTGCTGATGTTCACTCCATCCTCCTTCATCTCATTGAGGCTCACGATGCTATCATCACCATAACCATCCGGCGCCATCTGACAGACAAGCTCAGACCGACATTAGACATCCTTAGTCGTATCGAGGGTGTTCTGGTGACTGGGGTCCAACCGAAACAAGGGGGAGAGAAGGTGACAACTCAACCTCCTGCTGGACCGAAACCATCCACTGAACCGAAGGGTAATGAAGCTACGGTCAGTAATAAGGAGAAAAAGAAGAAGAAAATTGGCGAGAATGACACAGACAATGAGGATGATGTCTATGCCGAGAATCCCAAGAGTCACTTCCAAAAGGTAAAGCCCTCTGAAAAGGAAATGGAAGAAAGCTACAACAAATAAAAAGTCGAGCTTGAGCAGAAGCGAAAGGAGGCGGAGCTCGTAGAGAAGAAAAAGTCTATGTTTTCTGTCTGGACTATAGATTCGCTTCAACGATGCGCAATCGATGAGCCAAGCATTCTCTGGCTTGAGCCAGTAATTTCCTTTGGGCTCGACAACTCCAAGGATGCACAGTTCGATATGCCAATCACACGAAAGGCATTTATCTTCCATTGCTTTAATTCGACTGTTGTCATTCCTTCCCCAGACCCGAAGGTTGATAGGGATCTGTTGGAGTTTTACTTGGAGTTTGCTCAACCTCAGTACTTGACCTGGAGTTCCAAGAAAATTACTATTGTCAAGGTTCTGAAGTCCTACTCAGCAGAGAAGTTTATTAATGTCAAATTCAAGGTGACTCGAGGAACCGAAGGCTCAGTCTACCACTTCACCCTTGCTGATCTACCGAACCTTGATCCCTATGACTGGATACTCCTCAACAATATTCTTTTGTCATATCCTCAGGAGTACTAGCCTATAATTGATCATGTCAAGCGTATGCTTGTATGCTATATTCACGAGGTAGCGAAGATGGACCGGGAGATTGCCTCTGTCATTCACAAGCGAACGACGATAAAGACTATGGGCAGAGTAGGCAATATCAACACTATGGTCAAGGGGAAGATAGATTCGAAGTACCACACTGTTATGTTCATCAGAGGCGAAGGTCAGAAATGTCTGTTCGCTCTCGTTGACAAACACCTCTTCTCAACGTCTTACCTGGAGCACATCTTGGAGATCATTCAGAGGTGTGATCAGAACAGTGCTGCTGATAAGAAATTATTCACTAACATGCTGAGGTGGTACATACAGTTTCGACAGACTCTTCTCGCAACAATTCCTCGTCTGTTCAAAGTTATAAAGACAGTGAAGCCAACACAGAAGAAATGATCTCTCGCCTCATTTGAAGCAAAGGGGGAGATTGTTGGGATTATTAGATTGCGTCATGGGCTCGGTCCTTAGCCCAGTTTTGATTGTTGGTTTTGGGCCTGTCCAATCGTGCATCTTTTGTACTAGGGTTTAGTATATAAGCTGCATGAATGCAGTCTTAGAAATTATCGCTTTCATTATTATTTTCTCAGAGTTTTGTAAACCCTAGCTCGCCTCTACAGCAGAAGTTCTTCATAGAGCTCTGCTGAGGCGTGACTTTATTTGAATCATAAGCATACATTTGATTCCATTTTGTGTTCATTCTCTTACTGTTTTTGACTTGTTCGATTTCCATAATCATACCTCTGAAAGATCTAATCGATCTAGAGTTTAATTCTCATCATTATGATTACTAGATGGTGGGATATCCCAATCCCTTCTCTTACTTCGTATGTAGATTTGTTTGTTTGGTTCAAGACGCTTAGACTCTCGGTTGAGGTTAAGAATTTCTTGGAAGTCATCTTCTATGTGTATTGGTGGCATATTTGGTCCTTTAGGAATGCCACCTTGTTTGGCAAGGATAAACCTCGAGCGGCGTTTGTTTTCGATAATATTGTTACTAAATCTTTTCTTTGATGTAATGTTTGGGGTAAGATAAACATTAATTGGGTTGAGTTGTTTCATAACCCCCGACTTGCAATTATGTACTGATTTGTTTCTTTCCGGGCTAGTTCCGTACTAGTCCGGTTTTCTAATAAAATTCTTGCCGTTTAAAAAAACTTTATTGTTATATCATGAGCTGCGATAGAATTTAAATTATTTGGTGGATCCAATAATTGCCTTAGACAAAAATTATTTAATTTGAAGTTTTTCTAAAACTGCATACCCGACTCGTTTTTCTTAGACCCGGCACGAAAGGATACTTATTTAAATCTTTAGTGTGCGATAAAAAAAAAAATACAAGACTATTCAACTTGTATAATTACTATTTGTTTTAGTGAGTAGAGCGGTCAATAAGGTTAGGACTTCATGGCCAATATATATACTTTAATCATAGAGAAAGTTGATATATAGTCATTTACCACTACAGACACAAACATCTTGGCTGAATATTTGCAACTTGATGATGGCTGTTTTTACTTTTTTATTAGTTTTCTAGTGATGGCAAGCTAATGATAAGCAGTCAGCAACTCACCCGCTGTTGATATCCATTTGTGCTTATCTGCCATGTTTTACTGTTGTTATTTTTAAATACTGCCATAGATATCTGTTAAAATTAGTTGAAAACCACATTTAAAGATATAAAATTTTAATCATCCTTTCCTTACAGTTACGATAGTTTAGGAAGCTGTATATAAATATCGGCTTTTAACTCAATGTTTTTATATTACATTAGAAAAATGAATATCCAGTTGTAAAAAAAAAAAATTAAAAAAAAAACATATGTAGATATTTTGATAGAAAGCAAAGACTAAAGTGGGTTAAGGTGTCCGGAAGGTGATAAGCAAGACACCAAAATTGAATTAGATTGAGACTGGTGAAGTGATATAACTTGATTTGCTTTTCACTTTTGGTTGATTCTTTTAACTTCACCCACAAAATAATATCCTAAAAGTCAAACCGACTCATGTTGACCATTTTTATCAATACACATCATGCCAGCTAATTAATTTTTCCAACAACCAAACGAAAAATGTCGACTTACCTGAAAAGAAATGAGCAATTTAAAACCTTGTTTTATTTTTCTAATTTTATGTAATAATGTTTTTAAATATAGATTTTATTACTTTATGAAATTATTAAGCACTTGGGTTCGATTGGTGGTAAGATGTAGCGGAAACTCTACAAAGAGCAGAAAGGTTTAATTATATTCAAATTAGTTTCGAGATAGGACGCATGCACACTGTCTGTGACATCAAGGTGTCCAGAAAAACATTTATGTGTTAGGATATTTCCGTCGTAAATGTGTTGCTACTTCATCTATAATCTATTACTAATACGTTATTAATCTGTTATCAATTCTTTCGAGTGAGGTGGTTTCTGTCACAGTTTATGCTGCTATTATCTTTGCTGATAAATGTAAATGAAAAAAAAATGATTATTTTTTATTTTTAATCAACCTTTTACTAATGTTATTACGGTCTATTAAGTAGCGAACCTTATTATAGTATTAAATTTTTTTACATACATATAAAAAAAAAGTTAGGGCCTACGTTTTTGCTTTATACGGACCTTTCAAAATGAATAGTCCGGTACTAACTCCTGATCCGACTATATTTATTGTATATATGTATACTAAGTGTAAGACCCATCTGTTATATGAGTTTATTTAAAAAAAATTAAATATGAAATTTTAACACTTTGAAAAATTTGAATTTATAAGAAAAAAAAAATTGAATTATTAAAATTAATGAGTCTTTAATGTATTGAATACATTATATATATAAACTCTTTCTAATAAATACCTTATATATATATTACCTTATATATTAAACGTGAAATTTTAATTTAATAAAATAAAAAATACAATGAAATGACAAATGAAAAATTTTAATTTAAAATTTTTAGAAAATGTCATTGTCCAAACGAAAGAAAAAAAAAACATGTGGCAAAAAAAAACTTTTATTTATTATAGTAGATTATTAAAGTAGATAACATACAATTTATTAAATTGATCATGTCAATGCATACATTTAGAAGCTCATAATTTAAGATTATAAGCCACTGAAAATATATATCATAAAATGTAAAGAAAAACGGATTTTAATATCGAAAATATGTTATTTTTATATATTGGATTGAGTCAAATTTATATCAGATAAATAATTGAAGATATCAACGATATATTCAGATTTATATCGAGTAATACGTTACACAAAATCTATACTAAAACGAAATAAATTTATACATAGAATTAAAAACAAATTTATATTAATATCTCGTTTAATAAAGATATAATTTTTAATAAATATTTGGATCTATATCGAAGCATAACGTATGTTAAGTGCAATTATATTATAATAAGCTAAAAGTTTTCATCGGACTATAATATTTGATAGACGTAGTTATATTCATCGGACTATAATATTCGATAAATATTACAAAAATTAGATAGTTGTTCTTCGCAACAAAGGTTAAGCAAGATGTGCACTTAGACCGAATAGTTAATTTCGATTACAATTATAATAAGCTAAAAGTATTGTCTTTAATATTTTTTAAGTAGTTATTGTTAAATGTTTTTAATAATAATAAATGCATATATAAACGTAAAATATTTTATATGCCACATGTAGAGAACAAAAAGATTGCTTGTCGTGTCATCAAACTTCCATATATTTAAATAATTTAAATAATGCCACAATTTTTTAATGTTTCAAGGTTATATTTGTTATCGAATTAATTTTTTTTTTTTTTTTTTTTTTTTTTTGTGTTTCTTTACTTAAAACCCATAACACAACTGATTTACATTGCTTAAAATAATCGACAATTTTACGTTTCTTCTGTATACAAAAGAGTGACATTTTCCCACCTCAACGCATTTCGCTCACGTTTATGACATTAAATTCAATAATCTCTCTCTCTCTCTCTCTCTCTCTCTCTCTCTCTCTCTCTCTCTCTCTATATATATATCTATCTATATATATATGGTTAGATTATTTTGTTTTCACTATCTATTGTGTGCCCGTATGATTGATTCTGGACCAATCATTTTAGTTATTTTAAGAAAGTAATTAATGCATATTACATGTTGAAAATATAATAGGTATTAATTACATCTTCAGCATTTAATATGCATTAATTAATTTCTTAAAATAACTAAAATGATTGTTCCAGAATCAATCATATGGGCACACAATAGATAGTGAAAACATTTGAATCTAACTATATATATATATATATATATATATATATATATATATATATATATATATATATATATATATATATAGAGAGAGAGAGAGAGAGAGAGAAAAAAAAAACCATAATTAACCAAGGAACCAGGAAATCATATTTTTTTTCAACTTTTAGAACTTATTTTTTATCAAAAAAAAAAAACTAGAAATACAGAAATTCATAACTTTTTATCCTTTTTCCAATGGTATATAATTCGATTTTTTTTACGTCAAATTCACAATGTAATCTTTGAAAATTTACAACGTGAATCCGGATTCACATGGTAAATCCGAAAAATATTTTTCATGTTCACAATGTTAATATATGAATTTAGATATTTTTAGATTTTTTTTTTGATAAAAAATAAGCTCTAGAAATTGAAAAAAAATTGTTCCTTTAAGAACCAATAATTATGGTTCTCTATTAAACTTTTCCCTATATATATATATATATATATATATATATATATATATATATATATATATATATATATATATATATATATATATAGGGTTAGCTTATTTTGTTTTCACTATCTATTGTGTGCATGTATGATTGATTCTGGACCAATCATTTTAGTTATTTTAAAAAAGTAATTATGCATATTACATGTTGGAGATATAATGGATATTAATTACATTTTCAGCATTTAATATGCATTAATTACTTTCTTAAAATAACTAAAATGATTGCTACAGAATCAATCATACATGCACACAATAGATAGTGAAAACATTTGAACCTAACTTTCTCTCTCTCTCTCTCTCTCTATATATATATATATATATATATATATATATATATATATATATATATATATATATATATATATATATATATATATATATTGTAACGTCCCGTTTATTTAAATAATTAGTAAATGTAAGTCCCGGACTAATTTGTGAAGAATTTTAGAAGTCGGGGGTTAAAAGAGTAAGTTTCGGATGTAATTTGAAAAGGGTTTTAGAATTGGGGGCTACTTGGTAATTTTTAGGATCTAAATTGAAAGGAATTAGGAGTGTTGGGGGCTGAAGTGTAAATTACGGATTTGTTTTGAAGAGCTATGAGAAGGAGGGACTGGAAGTGTCAATTTCGCTTGAAGTTTCAATGAACACGGGATTGAACCCGGTGGTATATCATTCCCGTCATAAGGTCATCACTCCCAAAACCCTAACCCAAGCTCTCCTCCAGCCGCCATCACCGGCTTTCCCCATTGTGCTCCGACCAGATGGAGTTCCGACGACCGCCACCTACTACCGTTCCCAATCGTCGAATTGTCGCCTCCATTCCCGTTGACAACGACAAGCCCGGCCGCCGCTGCTACCGTCGAGGTCGTCTAGCATATCCGCTTCCTTTCCATTGGCCGCCACCGTCATGGTGCCGCTACCGGAGGCGTTGTGCGCTACTCGCATGACATATGGAGGTTGAAGAACAGATCTTGTTCGCTGCTGGGTGGTTGTGAGAAACCGGGAATCTCCGGGTAAGGTTTTCTGCCACCGTTTCTCTCCTCTTTCATTTTTCTCGGTGGATAGAAGTCAAGAGCATTGATTCTAGCCTCCTCAGCCACCTAGTCGGTGGTTAGGAGTTGTTGTCTCTTTCTGCCGCCACCAGCCACCATGCGATTGTGGCTGTGTGCGTGTTTTGTGGTGGGTATGACTGTATTCGGAAAGATAACGTCGTGTAATTCTTTATTTAGCTAGGAAATGGAAGGGACTCATCACCACCACCTGTTGCCACCGTTTTCTGCCCTTTTTCCGCCGTTTCGCCGCTTGCTGCCGCCAAGCACCGCCGCCGGCCACCATGGTGTGACTATGGGTGTGTTAGTTAGTGGGTGTTAGTGTGTGTGTTTATGTCTGGATTAAACATTGTAATTGTAATTGGCTTTTGTTAATAATAAAAAAAAATAATAATAACCACCACCGTAAGGTGGTGGCCACCGCCGTGAGCCGCCATCAACCACCACTACCCGAGGTGGTAGTGAGTGGTGCCCCGCTAGCAAACCCTAATGGGCTTAGAGATTTATTTTGGGCCTATTGGGTCGCGTTTGGATGAGGAACCCTAATTAGGGTTTAGAAAACCCTAATTGTGAGTGTTTGGGCCTTAGACTTGTTGGACCCACTTTTGGGCCATTGAGAGGGGATTATGTATTAAGCCCAATCACTCCATCTCATTTATCTAGTAGAGTAAAGAACTTAATGGACTAAGTCCTTAATGAGCTAATTGAGAAAATACTAATATTTGAGATTATCAGCACACACACGAGAATTATTTAATAAGTGAATATTAAATAATAATCATTGGCAGAAATTAATGTAAGCAAAAATGGACTTAATGGATTAAGTCCTTAATGGATTAAGTCCCTGGTGTGTTAAGTCCTTAGTGGGTTAAGTAAGAAACACTTAACCCTAGTTACCATTTGATGTGAAACCCTAATTTCACTTGGGCCATCCAAGAATAATCAAATGGGCTAGAGTAATGAGTTGGGCTTTAGGGTAAGGCCCATATGAAGGATTGGACCCAATTTGGAAAATTGGGCCATAGATGGGCCATAGTTGGGGCCTAGATGGTTGTATGATATTGGGCCTTAGAATGATACATGTTGGACTGGACTGATGAATTGGGCCTTAAGGGATGTCCATGTAGAGGTTTGGGCCCAATTTGGAAAATTGGGCCATATGTTGGGCTTTGATCCCTAGTTGACTTTGGGCCTATGGATTGGGCCTTGGGCTTGGGTAAGCCAAGCTAGGGGTAATGTAGTAATTATCCAAAGCATGTATTTTTAGTTATGTGTTAGAACCCAATTATTAATTGGGTGTTATTTGGTGTTGACAGTTCGGGAATCTATCAGCCAGCAGCTGGGGTGGAGTCTGCGGGACTTCAGCAGTGTGGGATTGTGTCTACGGGACTTCAGCAGTGTGAGGTGAGTTTCCTTCCAGTAGGAACGGGTCTAAGGCCACAATGCCGGCCCGTTTAGCCAGCAGTAGTTTCCGGATTTTGATCCGATGCAGTAGTTAGTATGTTTGATGCCTTCGTGGCTCAGACAGGATTTATGTGTTATGTGTTCCGGGCTACGGCCCGATGCAGTATGCAGTATATGTGTGTTCATGCTAGTTGATATGTTTATGTTATGTGATGTTCAGTTAGTTCCGGACTTTGGTCCGATGCAGGGGGCAAGGCCCCAGTTAGTCCGGACTTCGGTCCGATGCAGGGGACAAGCTCCCAATCAGTTAGTCTGGACTTCGGACAAGGTCCCAGTCAGTTTCCGGACATCGGTCTGATGCAGGGGGCAAGGCCCTAGTTAGTCCGGACTTCGGTCCGATGCAGGGGACAAGGTCCCAGTCAGTTAGTCCGGACTTCGGTCCGATGCAGGGGACAAGGTCCCAGTCAGTTTCCGGACTTCGGTCCGATGCAGGGGGCAAGGCCCCAGTTAGTCCGGACTTCGGTCTGATGCAGTGGGCAAGGCCCAGTATGTGCTTTATATGTTATTGTATGGTGTGTGGTAGTTTGGGGGAGCTCACTAAGCTTCGTGCTTACGGTTTCAGTTTTGGTTTCAGGTACTCAGTTTTCAAAAGAGGAGCTCGGGAAGATTGCAGTGCACACACCATTTGTTCAGCCTGGGATGTTTATACTCTGATATATCTGGCAGTTGTTAAGATATTTTGAGATACATAGCTTATGATTTTTACATGAGGTTTATCGACTATGGTTTTTATTATTAAATTAAGCGAAATTTTCAGACTATGTTTTTGGGATGTTTTAAGTTGGTATCAGAGCCTTGGTTTGAGGGATTCGGGCGCACTCTCGAGTGTGTCTGAACTCAAACTAAGGAAGTGGTATAAAGTTTTTAAGAGAAAAACCATGGTTACAAAAGAATTTTGAGAAAAGAGAATAATTTTAGAAAAAGTATAAAGAAAGGAGTTTTAGAAAAAGCGAAAAAAGTTTTGACAAGAGAAAAGGGTGTGGTGCATGCAATCAGCCGAGCTCAAGTAAGTACTCCCAAATTACCCATACAAGTTTACGTTATGATTATCAGTATCAGTATCAGTTTCAGTTTTAGTTTCAGTTTTAGTTTCAGCTTCAGTTTCAGTAGAACATCATGCTAGAATAGGACGAAGGATCTAGGATGATGCCTTATGTGCCTACTTTATGTGTTTCAGCTTGATAAGAATTTCATGATAGTAATGAGTAGACAGTAGTAGGATAGCCTGTGTAGGTTATGCCTGATAGTATGAGCTTAGCATTGTATGCTAGTATAGTTTCTTGTTATGAGAATAGTTTTTCCTGAGTATGTTTCCTTTATCCGAATGCTGCTTGCTTTGTGCTTTGTGGGACTCTGAGTGATGGGAGTTAGCCATTAGGTGAATACGTCACATCACATGTGATCAGGGTTGAATAATCTCAGAGTGCTGGATTTGGCCCTATTGCGCAGCTCTTGTCTGAGTCCAACCGTTGTAGGGACGAGACTTTTACTCGAAGGATTATCCGAGCCACATTGCATGTGATGGTATTCAGGTGGTGGCTAATTGGCATTACAAGGAGGCCTTCAGCAGCTGAGGACTGTTTGGGTAGAGTCAGAGGTTCCCTAGGGCAAGCCTAGGATGAGAGTAGCAGAGATCAGTAGTAGAGAAAAGGGGACTTGGTGGAGTTGAGGTAACTCTTGAGGAAAGTACAGATAGATGTGGAAGGTAGTATGGGCACGTACTACTGAAAACAAAGGATCCGTACTCGATTCAACAGGGGCCAAGGCAAAACCAGGGAACTAGTAGAGGGTGTGAGAGATCCCTCAGCAGTAGTGTGTGAGATCCCTCGAGTTTGGATGAGTATTGGGATGTTAGTGATGGCAAGTTGCCGAGTATAGTGACGCTACGTGATAGACCAGATGGTAGTTCTGGTGTCGACAGGGGATCAGGCTCGGACTCTGGAGCCGGGCAGATTGATGATCAGATGAGAGAGTTCATTTCATTTGAGAATTCTGCGCAGTATCACTGACCAGACTCATGTGATCCTCAGTGTGATCAAGGAGGGCATTATGGAGATTTGTGATGAGAGGCCGAGTGCATTCTGCACTGAGATAGCAGTCATGATAGAGACCCATACGTTGATGTTTCGAGAATTCACAGTTTGCGAGGCTTCAGATTGTCATGGGGGTTAGGGACCCCATTGTTAGCGGCAGATGGTTGGCAGATGTTGCCAACACTTTTTGTACCAGACATTGTCTCGAAAGGAGACAAGATCTGACTTACTTCCTGTCTCCTAAGAGATAGAGCACGAAATTGATAGGAAGAGGTTGGTAGTGAGTTGAGGGATGATGTGGTTGATGCTATGTCATGGGATGACTTCCAGACCAGATTCTGGGCAGAGTGTGCCCAGGCGATTGAGGCGCAACAGTTGGCGCCAGAGTTGTTAGATCGTCACCAGACGAATGAGACTGTGGCAGAGATCACTGCCAAGCCTCGGGAAAGAGCTTATATGGTACCACAATATGCAGTAGATGAGGAAATGAAGAAGGAAAGTTATCAGGACATACTGTAGAATGATAGCAGGGAGATCATGAGTATCTCGGGGTGCAAGACCCTGAATGATATGACTTCTAGAGCTCGAGAGCGGGATATTGACTTGGAGCACATTGTTAAGAGGGAACCATATCAGTTGCTTATAGTGAAGGGTCTCAGGAGGAGACCGTAGATTTCAGATCAGCTTCTAAGAGGCCAGCGGGGTCAGAATCGGTGCAGCACTTGTAGGAAACTGCACAAGGGAGCCTTTTGTTCCAGAGGTTTGAGAAAGTGTAATCCTGAGTTATCCTCAGTTTGTGTCTGAATTGTATTTTTATGAGATGTAATATGCCAATTGCATGCCTAGAAGCATTGGCGAATAGTGATAGACCAATTCCCCAGATTGCGGGATTGGGGGAGTACAACGCCATCTTGGTTTATTCCAAGACTGAGGAGCAGCACGAGAAACACCTGAGGGAGGTGCTAGAGACTCTGAGGAGGAAGAGAAGTTTCGCAAGGTTCTTTAATCGTGAGTTCTGGTTGCGCGGAGTGCAATTTCTTTGGGTACCTCGTCAATCGGAAGGATATTCTAGTCGATCTGGCCAAGTTAGAGGCCGTGATGCAGTGGGAGATTCCGAGGTCTCCAATTGAGATTCGGAACTTCTTAGGTCTAGCGGGTTATTACCGGAGATTTATTCGGAAATTTTTAGAAGTTGGGTGATCTTTTGGATTAGCTGGTGTTGAAAACACTAGAAAGGGTAAGCGTGGTTCTAGCAGGAGCAGTGAACTGTAAGAAGGATCAGGAATCCTTTCGACCAGTGAGCAGTAAGGAGTTAGCCGAATCCAAGTGTGGGAGAACCCTCCGAGTATACAAGGATAAGAGCCACGTATACCTAGAATGAGTGCGCGGCCTCTGAGAAGAAAAGATAGTAGCATAGTGATTGATGGATTGAGAAGTTCAGAATTGGGAGTTCGAGGGCCTTCCCAACAGTTAGTTCATGTAATCGAGGTGATTAGAAGCTGGTTGGGAATCCAGGATTGGAGGACCACCTGTAGGGCTCAAGTGAGTCAGAATGAGGATCCTGAGAACGGTTAGCAAGAGATGTTTTCGTATTAGTAGCCAGTGACAGAGTTAGCATGCAGAATTGTGTAGATTCAGGAGTTGGGAGTTTGGAAACTTCCCAACAATAGCTTCTTGTATCCGGATTAGTAGACGGTTGGTTTGGGAACCAAGCCGAAGAATTCCTCGACGAAGCGCTAAGAATATCAAGGATATAAGATGTCGAGGTTGATGCAGTATTCAAAGACTGAGGGCTGGTTTTGAGAAATCAGGATGAGGAATCACAAGCAGGACTATGGATAGTCAGGATGTCCTCAGATAGTAGTAGTAGTGTTGTAAGTCTGCGGGAGAAGCCGTAGCATTCACTAGCAGCCAGGTAGTGTTAGAATGTTGTAAGTCTACGGGGGTAGCTGTAGCATTCACTAGCAGCCAGATAGTGTTAGAGTGTTGTAAGTCTACGGGTGTAGTCGTAGCGTTCACTAGCAGCCAGATAGTATTAGAGTGTTTACGTCTACGGGTGTAGCCGTAGCGTTCACTAGCAGCCAAATAGTGATAGAGTGTTGTAAGTCTGCGGGTGTAGCCGTAGCATTCACTAGTAGCCAGATAGTGTTAGAGTGTTGTAAGTCTATGGGTGTAGCCGTAGCATTCACGAGCAGCCAGACAGTGATAGAGTGTGGTGATTCTGCGGGTATAACCGTAGCATTCATTAGGTTGGTAAATAGCGTGAGTGCGTTGTTAGGATGCGGAAAGAACAGTAGTACCCACCATTTCAGGTATAGCAGTAAGGATATGGAAATCCATGGATTGGATTTCAGAATTTCCCAGACAGATTAGACCTGGTTAAGCCAGTGATAAGACTGTAGAAGCGCCACTACAGAGAAGAGAGCAGAGAAGCAGTGGACTGCTTGAGTTCATTTATGACATAAGGCTACCAATAGTCATGTAGCAATCACTTTTAGCTTTGGGTTTGGTGACGCCAGGACTCGATGTATGGACTCGATCAGTTAGATCAGCAAGTTATTAGAGCCTCAGTGGCATAATACTAGTGGCAAATAGTTCTAGAGGAGGAATTTGTTCAGAAGTCGTGTGAGGCGTCTAAGTAGGGAGCCCTTTGGCTCCGCAGTTGGGCTGGAACCCGGTACTTCAGATGATTGTCGAATCAGTTGAGACCAGGAAGGCCTAGATGGATTTCGGAAGCAGCCATGTGTCAGCATACAGTTTCAGGCAGTCAGGGTTTCAGGCAGATCAGTGTTTTCAGGCAGATCAGGGATTCAGACCATCTCGAGACATCAGAATCCAGAGGAAGTAGATGTGAGCTTGTTGCGAGGAATTAGTTCGCCTGTAGATGTTAGGGATTTGTGATGATTGGTCACAGCTACCCTAGGAAGGCTAGGGTGTGCCCATAATGATGACATTGTTACATGAGTAGTTAGCGTGTAAGGAATGGTAAGGAATGATTTCGAGGACGAAATCTAATTTAAGTGGGGGAGAGTTGTAACGTCTCGTTTATTTAAATAATTAGTAAATGTAAGTCCCGGACTAATTTGTGAAGAATTTTAGAAGTCGGGGGTTAAAAGAGTAAGTTTCGGATGTAATTTGAAAAGGGTTTTAGAATTGGGGGCTGCTTGGTAATTTTTAGGGTCTAAATTGAAAGGAATTAGGAGTGTTGGGGGTTGAAGTGTAAATTACGGATTTGTTTTGAAGAGCTATGAGAAGGAGGGACTGGAAGTGTCAATTTCGCTTGAAGTTTGAATGAACACGGGATTGAACCCGGTGGTATATCATTCCCGTCATAAGGTCATCACTCCCAAAACCCTAACCCAAGCTCTCCTCCAGCCGCCATCACCGGCTTTCCCCATTGTGCTCCGAGCAGATGGAGTTCCAACCACCGCCACCTACTGCCGTTCCCAATCGTCGAATTGCCGCCTCCATTCCCGTTGACAACGACAAGCCCGGCCGCCGCTGCTACCGTCGAGGTCGTCTAGCATAGTTGCTTCCTTTCCATTGGCCGCCGTCATGGTGCCGCTACCGGAGGCGCTGTGCGCTACTCGCATGACCGATGGAGGTTGAAGAACAGATCTTGTTCGCTGCTGGGTGGTTGTGAGAAACCGGGAATCTCCGAGTAAGGTTTTCTGCCACCGTTTCTCTCCTCTTTCGTTTTTCTCGGTGGATAGAAGTCAAGAGCATTGATTCTAGCCTCCTCAGCCACCTAGTCGGTGGTTGGGAGCTGTTGTCTCTTTCTGCCGCCACCAGCCACCATGCGGTTGTGGCTGTGTGCGTGTTTTGTGGTGGGTATGACTGTATTCGGAAAGATAACGTCGTGTAATTCTTTATTTAGCCAGGAAATGGAAGGGACTCATCACCACCACCTGTTGCCACCGTTTTCTGCCCTTTTGCCGCCGTTTCGCCGCTTGCTGCCGCTAAGCACCGCCGCCGGCCACCATGGTGTGACTATGGGTGTGTTAGTTAGTGGGTGTTAGTGTGTGTGTTTATGTCTGGATTAAACATTGTAATTGTAATTGGCTTTTGTTAATAATAAAAAAATAATAATAACCACCACCGTAAGGTGGTGGCCGCCGCCGTGAGCCGCCATCAACCACCACTACCCGAGGTGGTAGTGGGTGGTGCCCCGCTAGCAAACCCTAATGGGCTTAGAGATTTATTTTGGGCCTCTTGGGTCGCGTTTGGATGAGGAACCCTAATTAGGGTTTAGAAAACCCTAATTGTGAGTGTTTGGGCCTTAGACTTGTTGGACCCACTTTTGGGCCATTGAGAGGGGATTATGTATTAAGCCAAATCACTCCATCTCATTTATCTAGTAGAGTAAAGAACTTAATGGACTAAGTCCTTAATGAGCTAATTCAGAAAATACTAATATTTGAGATTATCAGCACACACACGAGAATTATTTAATAAGTGAATATTAAATAATAATCATTGTCAGAAATTAATGTAAGCAATAATGGACTTAATGGATTAAGTCCTTAATGGATTAAGTCCCTAGTGTGTTAAGTCCTTAGTAGGTTAAGTAAGAAACACTTAACCCTAGTTACCATTTGATGTGAAACCCTAATTTCACTTGGGCCATCCGAGGATAATCAAATGGGCTAGAGTAATTAGTTGGGCTTTAGGGTAAAGCCCATATGAAGGATTAGGCCCAATTTGGAAAATTGGGTCATAGATGGGCCATAGTTGGGGCCTAGATGGTTGTATGATATTGGGCCCTAGAATGATACATGTTGGACTGGACTGATGAATTGGGCCTTAAGGGATGTCCATGTAGAGGTTTGGGACCAATTTGGAAAATTGGGCCATATGTTGGGCTTTGATCCCTAGTTGACTTTGGGCCTATGGATTGGGCCTTGGGCTTGGGTAAGCCAAGCTAGGGGTAATGTAGTAATTATCCAAAGCATGTATTTTTAGTTATGTGTTAGAACCCAATTATTAATTGGGTGTTATTTGGTGTTGACAGTTCGGGAATCTATCAGCCAGCAGCTGGGGTGGAGTCTGCGGGACTTCAGCAGTGTGGGATTGTGTCTACGGAACTTCAACAGTGTGAGGTGAGTTTCCTTCCAGTAGGAACGGGTCTAAGGCCACAATGCCGGCCCGTTTAGCCAATAGTAGTTTCCGGATTTTGATCCGATGTAGTAGTTAGTATGTTTGATGCCTTCGTGGCTCAGACAGGATTTATGTGTTATGTGTTCCGGGCTACGGCCCGATGCAGTATGCAGTATATGTGTGTTCATGCTAGTTGATATGTTTATGTTATGTGATGTTCAGTTAGTTCCGGACTTTGGTCCGATGCAGGGGGCAAGGCCCCAGTTAGTCCGGACTTCGGTCCGATGCAGGGGACAAGGTCCCAGTCAGTTAGTCCGGACTTCGATCCGATGCAGGGGACAAGGTCCCAGTCAGTTAGTCTGGACTTCGGTCCGATGCAGGGGACAAGGTCCCAGTCAGTTTCCGGACTTCAGTCCGATGCAGGGGGCAAGGCCCCAGTTAGTCCGGACTTCGGTCTGATGCAGTGGGCAAGACCCAATATGTGCTTTATATGTTATTGTATGGTTTGTGGTAGTTTGGGGGAGCTCATTAAGCTTCGTGCTTACGGTTTTCAGTTTTGGTTTCAGGTACTCAGTTTTCAAAAGAGGAGCTCGGGAAGATTGCAGTGCACATACCATTTGTTCAGCCTGGGATGTTTATACTCTGATATATCTGGCAGTTGTTAAGATATTTTGAGATACATAGCTTATGATTTTTACATGAGGTTTATCGACTATGGTTTTTATTATTAAATTAAACGAAATTTTCAGACTGTGTTTTTGGGGTGTTATATATATATATATATATATGAATAAATGTGTTTTCCAACCAAACATGTTTCCTTAAACTATGTTAATCATTACCTTAATATACATAAAAACATAATTTTTTTTTGTTTTTGTTTTAGAAGTCTATTTTTATCGATATAGTTTTAAAATAAAATATTTTTTTTTATAATTTCAGCTCTCGTTATTTATAAGTAAATAAAAATGTATCAAATTTTTATTACAGCACATTTCTTATTCACTTATGAATAAAAAATATATCAAAAGAGGAAGAACGAAAAACACAAAAGACCATGTCGGATTCATGGATTTCGTTTTCCCCACCGGCCTACCCCTTTTAAAACCACAACACAGTTACCTTCTATTCTTAAAGCCCTATACACAATCATCCTCTCTTCTAGCCATGTGAAACTATAACATCACAGCATAACAATCGACCGGATATACCAACTACTTACAATCACCTGTCACCACCATACGCCACCTCCTAAATGCAATCTTCATCACCACAGAGGTTCGACTTCAATACCTTTTGTTCTATACGCCACCCACCAGGTAGGTTTTTATATAAGCTACCCTTCTTCTTCTTTCTTTTTCTCTTCTACATCTACGATGGATCCATGATCCAATCGATTAAACCCTAACTTGTTTTACTACATTTTTTCACAGAAAATCCCTAAAAATAACATTATTCTACCATCTCCCACTTCACTTTTGGAAATTTGTTACTCTAGAAGTCATTTTTACATTTATTTTATTTTTTATTTTCCCTTATGTTGAGTAACGATTTATGATTTTATTGGAGTCGACAGATTTTGCTATAGGTGTAATCAGCACCATCATACAACAACGGCCTTCCATTGCTCTGTTATTGGACCTGCGTGACATGGATCAATCTCGATTTCAATAGCTTCAAATCGATTTCAAGATGAAGAATATAGACCTGCAAGTCAATCTTTATTCATCAGGTTTAAGAAAAAAAATACTCGAATTATTGTCTTCATTTAAAAATCCGTTCATCCCTGTTTTGTCCGATTTTGGACCTTTCTTCCAGTATTTGCAGTTTGGGTGATTCTGGACCTTTCTTTCAATATATGCAACATTTATCTTCTATACAAGAAATTCTGTAAGTTGTTCTATCAAATCTACTTATTCCATTTTCTTGTATTCTTTTCTTTTTGCTTTGATGAAATTTTTCTTTGCTGGTCGTGTTTCTATGCATCTTGTTACCTGATTTTTACATTGTTGCCTTTACTTTCCTATCATACATTTGTTCTCTATTCTCCCTTGTTATGTAGACCTTGACCTGTTATCTAATTCGTAAAATTTATACAACTTTGAAGCAAATTTGTGGGAAGATGATGATAACTTTATATGCTCTTTGAGAATTTTAATAAATGATGACATACTACAATATTCTTTAAGAGTACATACTATAGTATTCTTTAAGAATACATTGCTTGTTTAAGAATACATACTGCAATATTCTTTCATAATGTTTTTCAATATTTTTTCGTAATGCTACCAAAATAAAAGTGATCACTTTGTTCTTCCTCTTTGTTGCTGCAATATTCTTTCAGAATTGTACATACTGTCTTCTTGACTTTCATCGTGTTCTTTGGGTTTGACTATACGCCAAACAAGTAGAGACTAATGACTTCATTTTATTTTTAATATAGTAATATTGCCTCTAAACTCAAGTAAATTGCAAGTTGTTACGATCATTAAGCCACCATCCAATATCCGTTGATTAGCTCTTCAACATGTTCATATGATTTCAGCTCTCATTCTATCACCAGGTAAATGGGAATGTAGTTTGATTTGGTTTTAATTATTTTGAGTTTTGATTCATCTTTCATAATGTTTTTCAATATTCTTTAAGAATGTTATCAAAACAAAAGTGGTGATTTTGTTATTCCTCTTTGTTGCTGCTATATTCTTTCAGAATGCATGTTGTGATTGTATGATGAAGCTATTTAACTTTTTTTTTATTCGGGAGACGAAAAAAACATTTGAAATTTGGGAATTTTTTTCTTTGATTAAATTTACTTTTTTTTATTCTTTTCACTTGTTTTTGTAGGTCATGAACAAGGGATAAAAGCTTAACAGCAGTCATTCTCATAAAATGTTATCCTTATATAATTCGATTTCATGGCACTTAATCTCACAAAAATGTTGTGATCAAGGGCTTGAATGTAATAAAGATAAACGATGCGTGAAGGGCCCGTAGGATGGATGATGTGTTTTCAAGCAAGGACACTTGATAATCTTTTCACCCTACTCTCCTTATAGAACAAAAAAGAGCTCTACACTGTGACAACCGTCACTTTCTGGTCAAGTCAAAGTCAAATAAAGTTAACAAGTCAAACCGGTCAACTCAATTAACCCTTGTATATTAGGGTTTACATTATGTTTATAATTGTACAACACACTACCTTAATGCAAAGTATCACTTAGAGTTTTCACGTGTTCATAAAAAAATCTAAACCCTAATCAGGGTAAGTGAAGGAACTACTCGATAAAACATTATTACATACCCTCTGGGGGCATATAACACTCATAAGGAGGCTTAATGGGGTTTACAAGCCTTTCATTAGGAGGCTAAACACTAAAAAAAGGCACAAACAAAGTCTCTCTCAATATCTCTCGCAATATATCTCTCTCTCCCAAATGTCTCTCAAAACCTCTTTCAACTTTTTATAATCACCCGGGGCATCCCGACCCTTAACTTACTCAAAAACCACTTAAAATGTGGAGTTTATTTGAAAAATAGCCATATAGAACCAAAACTAGCCTTAAGGACTGAACCCCCCTTAGAGCTGAACCCTATAGGACCGAAGCTACATAGAACCGAAACCTCTTTAGAATCGAAGCTGCTTAAGGACCGAACTCATCTTTCGGTTCGAACTAGTCACTTCGGTTCGGATCAAGCCCCTTCGGACCGAAGTTTCACCTGCGAACGTCTCGGATCGAACCTACCTTCGGTCCTCAGTAGCATGAACCGAACCCTTGCAGATTCACTTCTTCCTTCCCAGTTTTCGAGTAGTTTCGCGTTTTATGCCTGTTTTTCATAATTTTAATGTGGGATTTTCAGCCAAATCCATATTTTATCATGTTCAACCCTATAACATCGTTATTTATCCATATCTTGGAGATTTCCAAGATATAGTCCACAATATTGATTAGGCTAAAGTACAAGAAGGTACATTTGACTTTCCCCATAAAGCTAGGACAACACGTCATCCCCCATACCCACTCTATGACAACCTCCAGTCACTATTCATGCATTATGTCACTATTCACAACTTACCTAGTCAAATCCATATCTTTCTCCCAACAATCCATTAGATTTACTTACCTAAATCCACTCATTTGATCTCCAAATCCTCACCTATAAAACCCTAAGCGCATCCACCAAAAATACACTTTTTTTCCCTCCCACTCTTCTCACTCTCTGGAACTCGAGATTCTCCAGGAAGCATTTTGCTTTTACTTCATTCTTGGTAAAATTTTCATTCCCACTCTTGAATATTCTACGCTTCTTCATTCAAATCATCGAGTTCTTATACAAATATCATCATATTTGTTCTTAGGATCTTCAAAATCCTCAAACTTTCTCTAAGTGTTCTTGACTTGGAAAACTCTTCTCTCCAACATCCATCTCAAGGAATCAGTCAAGGTGAGTTCATACCCTTACATTTTTATGCTTTCTTCAAGTTTTAGGGGGGGGGGGGGGGAATACAAGTTAAAACACCTTAACATAAATCATATTTCAGCTTCTCACAAAAAAAGTTGAGTTATGTGAAAACCTGAAATATGAGTTTGAGTTATGTTAAGGTGTTTTAACTTGTATTCCCCCCTAAAACTTGAAGAAAACATGAAAATGTAGGGGTATGAACTCACCTTGAGTGATTCCCTGAGATGGATGTTGAAGAGAAGAGGTTTCCAAGTCAAGAACACTTAGAGAAAGCTTGAGGATTTTGAAGATCCTAAGAACAAATATGACGATATTTGTATATGAACTCCATGATTTGAAAGAAGAAGTGTAGAATATTCAAGAGTGGGAATGAAAAATATACCAAGAATGAAGTAAAAGCAAAATGGTTCCTGGAGAATCTCGAGTTCCAGAGAGTGAGAAGAGTGGGAGAGACAAAAAGTGTATTTTTGGTGGATGTGCTTGGGGTTTTATAGGTGAGGATTTGGAGATCAAATGAGTGGATTTACATAAGTAAATCTAATGGAGTGTTGGGAGAAGGATATGGATTTGACTAGGTAAGGTGTGAATAGTGACATAAAGCATGAATAGTGACTGGAGGTTGTCATAGAGTGGGTATGGGGGATGACTTGTTGTTCTAGCTGTATGGGGAAAGTCAAAAGTACCTTCTTGTACTTTATCCTAATCAATATTATGGATTATATCTTGGAAATCTCCAATATATGGATAAATCAAGATGTTATGGATTTGGGTGAAAATCCCACGTTAAAATTTTGAAAAATGGGCCTAAAACGCGAAACTACTCAAAAACCGGGAAGAAAGAAGCGAATCTGCGAGGGTTCGGTTCATACTGCTGAGGAACGATGGTAGGTTTGGTCCGAGAGGCTCGCAGGCGAAGGTGTAAGGGAAGCGAAGGCGAAATGAACTGAAAGCAGGCGAAGCTTCGGTCTGAAGGGGCTTAATCCGAACCGAAGTGACTAGTCCGACCTGAAAGGTGATTTCGGTCCTTAAGCAGGTTCGGTTCTGAAGAAGTTTCGGTTCTATGTAGCTTCGGTCCTATAGGGTTTGAATCTAAGGGGGGTTCGGTCCTTAAGGCTAGTTTCGGTTCTATATGGCTGTTTTTCAAATAAACTCCTCGTTTTTAGTGGTTTTTGACTAAGTTAAGGGTCGGGATGCCGTAGGTGATTATCAAAAGTTGAAAGAGGTTTTGAGAGAGATTTGGGAGAGAGAGAGAGAGAGATATAGTGAGAGAGATTGAGAGAGACTTTGTTTTTTCCTTTTGTTAGTGTTTAGCCTCCTAATTCAAGGTTTGTAAACCCCATCAAGCCTCCTTATTAGTGTTATACACCCCCGGAGGTTATGTAATAATGTTTTATCGAGTAGTTCCTTCACTTACCCTGATTAGGGTTTAGATTTTTTTTAACACGTGAAAACTCTAAGTGATACTTTGCATTAAGGTAGTGTGTTTTACAATTATAAACATAATGTAAACCCTAATATACAAGGGTTAACTGAGTTGACCGGTTTGACTTGTTGACTTTATTTGACTTTCACTTGACCAGAAAGTGACGGTTGTCCCATCATCCCCCTGTTAGAAGGAATTTCGTCCTGAAATTAGCACTACGACCGGGACTTCAAGAGTTGGGAAAAAATGTGGGTATTTTTGTTTCATCTGATCTTCGCGTTCGCAGGTGAACTCGGGTCCTCGCTTAGCGTTCCATCGGAACTTCACAATGGGAATGCGACTTTGTTTCGTTCTTTTGATTTCTCGGTCCATGATTTCTACCGGTTCTTCCATGAAGTGGAGACACTCGTTGATTTCAATCTCGTCAAGAGGAATAACGAGATTCTTGCCGAACAAGCACTTCTTCAAGTTGGACACATGGAAGGTAGGATGTACATTTTTGAGTTATCGTGCTAGCTGAAGCTTGTATGCTACCAGGCCAATCCTAGCAACGATCTCGAATGGTCCGATGTATCTCGGATTCAACTTTCCCCATTTACTGAAACGTATCAAGCCTTTCTAGGGTGAGACTTTGTTGTGACAAAGAACATGGTTTGACATGAGAAATTAAAGCTTGCACAATTGAACATGGTGATTTGGGTGCTAAAAGATATATTCGATCATAGTAAATGAGTACAAAAGGGATCTAGTCTAGAGCTTCATAAATATCTCACTCACTAATCACTATGACCTACATCTCTCAAGCACACCTCTACAAGTGGATAAACCCACCTTATATAGAGGTGTTTATATGTCTCTCTCTCACTCTAAAATACTCATTAGTCAAAAAGCTAATGCACCACATGCAAGTGGGTTTTAGAAAGTCAAACATTTACAAAGTCAATCATGAATAACTTTGCACCCCAACATTCTCCCCCTCAAAGTTAGGAATGAATGACCCACTTCAAATCTTCCAAAATCAAGCACTACGCGGTTCGAGCCTCAAAGGTGAGATATGTCGAAACGAACTTCAATCTTCAATTCTTCCATGACTCTTCAATTTGGGCTCTAGGATGTGAGACCATACAATCCGAGCAGCAACGAATGATCAAGAGTATTCCAAACTCCAAATAGTCACCCAAATATTGCACATAAAAACACACCCCAAAAATATTCAATACATCCAAACCCATTTCGAATACATCACTTTCGAACTTCCAATTGCATCATCTCGTAAGCTTCAAAACTTCAAGATCACTTCGGTTTTCAAATCTGCGTAATATGAAAAATTCAAGTTCGAACTTCCATATAAAACTTCTCCCCCTTTTTATAATCGAAATTTGATTATCAAACTCCAAAGGAAAAAGAACGTGCTCTATTCGGAATTTTTCATGTCAAAACTCCCCCTTAACATGTGGCATAAACTTTGTGCTTCAATCCGGAAAACCCAAAAAAAAATAATCAATTTTTATTGTCGTTCACGAATCGCCTTTGACAAAATTTCTCAAAAATGGGTAGAAATAGTCAATTTCAAAATTCCGCAGTGACCCGTTGAGCCCAAAACAGCCAAATATGCAAAAATCTCCCCTTTTCCAAATCTGGGTAGAAAGCGTTAATTTGCACAAACTGTAGGTGCCCGAAATGCACAATCTTCAATTTCCAGCAAAAATTAGTCCATTTTCGAATTTGGGTATGAACCGCCAAACATTCATAGCCTCAGGGACTATTTTCGAAAATTCTGCCATTGTGCACCAAACATACGAACTTTTGATCAAACATTCGAAATTTTAGAAAATTTTCAAATTTGGGTGAAAAATGTCAACTATTCGAAACTTGAGTGAATTTACGAGGTTTGCCAAACATTTGAAATTTCAGGGGCTGAATTCGAAAATTTTGCTTTTTGATCAAAATGTTCAAAGCCTTTTTCAAAACATTCGAAGCCTTTTCCCAATTGACAACCATTCAAAATTTCAGGGGTGATTTTCGAAAATTTTGCTTTTTGAGCCAATCCTGCGAAAATTTTATCGATCATACGAAGCGTTTCCCCAACATTCGAAGTTGGACCATTTGTGTCACTTTGTTAAACGATTAGGGACCCAATTCGAAATTGAGTTTGTTTTCTTCTTCCTAAATTGAGTATACAAGTAACGCACGAAACTCTCAGGCAACGCTTCGTACGAAAGCTCAGGTACCAAACACACGAAAAATTTTCACCCAAACGTAGGAATTCGAAGCATACAAAGCCTACTGAATGAACAGTAACCTCTGAATACCTCTTAATCGACTTTTCGTTCTTACAGTACGTTCCTTACAGTTCTTCCCAAAATCAAAAATTTTTGTTCTTCATTCATCACAGTGACCCCAAAATCTTTTCCCAAACACACGAATGCGAAGTACGAAGCCTTATATATGAACAGTAATGAACAGTAACCCTTCGTACATTCAGATCACCCTTCGTTCTCTTCGAATCTTATTCACCAAATCACAGTCGATCATTTTTCGTTCGTTTTTCAGTTCAACCCAAACATCCAAAAACTCTTCGACATCCAAAAATTACCACAAAACGAAAAAAAATTCGTTCGTTCTATCATCACCCATGGACTCCAAATGTTCGAACAATACCCCCTAATTCCAAAATCAAATTTTCGCACATCTATTACAAATATCAATTCTTCGAATTCAATAACCAAGCCATCGACACTTGACTGCAATCTAGATCGTCGATATCACAGTTCTTCCCCAAAACAAATTTTTTTTGTTCATTGAATCATCAACCATCGACCCAGTTAATCCTTCGTTCATCAAACATTCGAAAATCGACATCAAAGACTTCAAATGTTTCGACCATCAACCACAAATTTTTCTTCATTTGCTTTTCATTCACCCCAAACACATCAAAAATCTTCAAAATCAGATACTCTACTGTTTGTTCTCAAAGCATCGATGAACAAAAAAAATCAATTTGAATTTTTCTTAAAGTTTGATCGTTCAATTCCAGAAGTGAAATTGATTCAATAATTAAGACAATCGATCAGAAATCAAGTTACAAATCTATAATCGACATCAACGAACACCTTCTATTCGATTTTTCAGATTAATCGAAAGAAGTTAACAAATTCTTTCATGTTCTTCATCTGTTCTTGAGCATTCATCAACAGGAACCACTTTCTGATTTCAAAGATATGACTTATATAAAATCTAACCTCATTTTCAGATTATCAATCAACGACAAACGGATTAAAAGACACGAAAAAATGAGAATGAGAATTCAAGAATGGACGATCAAGAACAATCGTATGATACAATTGTACAACAAATAAAGCATGTGTACAAGTTGGATGACGAACAACATCATACTTCGACTGGATTGTTATGAATTAATGGGCTTCAATCTTTTAAAAAGAATTCAATTGGACTAATTGTTTCAAGATAATGGATCGAAATTTGGGCTTGATAACATTGGATCAATCATTGGGCTAACTTTCGAAATTGAATCTCAGTGAGTTTGGGTTTAAAAAAAAATCATGAATCTAATATGATTTTGGGCAAAATATTGATTCAAATGAATAAATGCATTGTTAAAATCGAATCGAACAAAAGAATATGATTGGATCGGACTTATCAGTGAAAAAATTATTGGATCACAACAAATGGGTTTTTCAAGAAAAATTTGATCCAACGAGTCAAAATGATCAAAAATCAAGAACGCAACGCACGAATCAAATGAAATTAAGAGAGATCATAGAAGGAGACTTACCAAAATTGTTCAAATTGCGACAAAATTTGCCAAACCGAAAATCGTTCTTCAAATATCACCTTGATCTTGAAGAGCTGCTCTGATACCAATTGTTGTGAAAAAGAACATGGTTTGGCATGAGGAATTAAAGCTTGCACAATTGAACATGGTGATTTGGGTGCTAAAAGATATATTCGATCATATTAAATGAGTACAAAAGGGATCTAGTATAGAGCTTCATAAATATCTCACTCACTAATCACTATGAACTACATCTCTCAAGCACACCTCTACAAGTGGACAAACCCACCTTATATAGAGGTGTTTACATGTCTTTCTCTCACTCTAAAATACTCATTAGTCAAAAAGCTAATGCACCACATGCAAGTGGGTTTTACAAAATTCAAGCATTTACAAAGTCAATCATGAATAACTTTGCACCCCAACAGACTTTTAACAACACTCGATCTCCAACCCAGAATTCCAAAGGCTTTCGTTTGTTATCCGCATAACTTTTCTGTCTGTCTCTAGAAGCCTTTAGTCGCTCTCGGATTAGGAAAATATTCTATGTAGTTTCTCTTAGGATCCTCTGGCCAGTGAGGGTGCTGTTAAGGACTTGTCCCTTAGCTAGTTGTGTGTCACCCACTTCAGCCCATCACAAAGGTGATCTGTTGCGGTCGTAGAGGGCTTCGAATGGTGCAACCTTGATGCTAGAGTGATAACTGTTATTGTACGAGAATTCGACAAGTGGTAAATGGGTATCCCAATCTTTACTGAAGCTTATCACACACACCCTAAGCATGTATTCTAGCGTTTGAATGGTCCTCTCACTTTGCCCGTTGGTTTATGGGTGATAGGTTGTACTCATGTCCAGCCTAGTTCCCAAGGATTTCTGGAGTGACTGCCAGAACCATGAGGTAAATCGACTATCCCTGTCTGAGATAATGGACTTTGGCACCCCATGCAACCTCACGATTTCCTTGATGTACATCTTGGTCAGCTTCTCCGTTTTGTCGGTCTCCTTCATTGGTAGGAAGTGTGCGGACTTGGTCAGTTTGTCAACGATCACCCAAATGGTATCGAGGCCACCCGTTGTCTTAGGCAATTTGGTTAAGAAATCCATTATGATCCATTCCCACTTCCACTCGGGTATTTCTGGTTATTGCAACAGACCCGATGGTTTTTGGCATTCAACCTTGACTTTGGTGCAAGTCAGGAACTTACTCACGAAGGTAGCAATTTTGGCTTTCATGTTCGGCCACCAGTAGAGTTTCTTGAGGTCTAGGTACATCTTGTTTGAACCGGGATGAACGGAGTAGCGAGTTTTGTGTGATTCTTTCATGATGACGTCCCTGAATCCCCCAAACTTGGGTGTCCATATGTGATTCATGAGATAGCTTATTCCGCCACCCTTGATTTTTAGGTTCTTATCCATTCCTCTTAGGGCTTCACCTGTTACATTTTCTGGTTTTAGGGCTTCCAGTTGAGCCTCTTTAATTTTCATAGACAGGTGTGAATGGATTGTCATGGTTAACGACCTTACTCGACGGCCCGAGTATTCCTTTCGGTTGAGGGCGTCAACTACTATATTGGCTTGGCTTGGGTGATAACAAATTTCGCATTCGTAATCACTTAGTAGTTCCACCCATTGTCTCTGCCTCATGTTGAGCTCCTTTTGAATGAGGATCTGGTGAAGGCTTTTATGATTGGTGAAGATGGTACACTTCGTCCCATAGAGGTAGTGCCTCCAGATATTTAGAGCGAACACCACTGCCCCAGTTCGAGGTCGTGTGTGGCATAGTTGACCTCGTGCGTTTTTAATTGCCTCGATGCGTAGGCAATGAACTTTCGTCGTTGCATTAACACACATCCAAGACCCTGGTTTGACGCGTCATAGTAGACCACAAAGTCTTCAGTTCCTTCTGGTAAGGATAAAACCGGGGCGCTGCACAGGGCCTGCTTTAATGTTTGGAACACAACTTCTTTCTTTTCTCCCCAATCGAAGGTTACTCCCTTCTGAGTCAGGGTCGTAAGCGGTTTAGCGATTTTGGAGAAGTTTTGGGTGAACCTCCTGTAGTAGCCGGCGAGGCCTAAGAACTGACAGATCTCTATAGGCGTCCTTGGTGCTGACCAGTTTTCAATTGCCTTAATTTTGGAAGGATCCACGTGTATTCCTTCCTTTCTAACCACGTGACCGAGGAAGCTCACCTCTCAGATCCAAATTTCGCATACAATTTCTCCGCCCTTAGAGTCTCTAATACTTGTCGTAGGTGTTGGTTGTGTTCTTCCTTACTCCTCGAGTAGACCAAGATGTCGTCTATGAAGACAATTACGAACTTGTCTGAGTAAGGCCGGCACACCCGGTTCATTAGATCCATGAACACAACGGGTGCGTTTGTTAGTCTGAAGGGCATCACTACGAAATCATAGTGACCGTAACGGGTTCTAAACGACGTTTTATGAATATCCTCCTCTTAGACTCGTAGTTGATGGTATCCCGACCTCAGATTGATCTTCGAGAACTAAGTCGCTCCTTGGAGTTGGCCGAACAAGTCGTCGATTTGGGGTAGAGGGTATCGGTTTTTGATGGTAAGCTTGTTTAGTTCGCGGTAGTCGATGCACATGCGGAACGATCCATCCTTCTTTTTCACAAACAAAACTGGTGCTCCCCAAGGCGAGAAACTTGGTCCGATGAACCCTTTGCTTAACAGTTCGTTTAGTTGGTTGGATAGTTCTTGCATCTCGGCTGGCGCTAGGCGGTATGGCGCCTTGGCTATGGGGGTAGCTCCGGGAATTAGATCGATTCGGAAGTCGACCTGTCATGCAGGCGGGACTCCGGGAAGGTCTTCTGGAAATGTGTGAAAGAAATTACAGACCTCCAGAATGTCCTTGATGTCTTTCTCCTCTCGCTTGTTATCGACTACATGGGCTAAGAAAACATGGTATTCCTTACGAAGATACTTTTGTGCTTTGATGCAAGAGATGATTTGTAGGTTCACACTAGGTTTGTCGCCATAGACGATGAGAGTTTTGCCACTTCGCAGATTAAGGTGAATGGCCCTTTTGTAGCACAAAATGTTAGCATGATTAGAACTTAACCAGTCCATGCCAATGATAATGTCAAATCTTTTTATTGAGACCGACAATAGATTGATTTTGAATGAGTGATTGTCTAGAGTGAGGGTACACCCTGAGTATATGTCGTTAGTGCTTTCTGTCTTTCCATTTGCCATTTCTACGATGTATGTATCTTTTAGTGATTGGGGATTTTGTTTTAATAATTGTTTGAATTTGTGGCTAACGAAACTCCTCTCCGCTCCACTATCGAATAATATGCATGCATACGAGTTATTGAGGAGAAACATACCGGTAACCACAGTGGGTTCTTCCATTGCTTCTCCTTTTCCTAAGGCCAAGACCCTTTCGACACCGCTGGTGTTTGTGTTTCTAGCTTTTGGGCAGTCCCTCTTGTAGTGCCCAGTTTCCCAGCAGCTGTAACAGGCATGACTTGCTCCGACATTGACGGCCTGGTTGGCTTGTTGAGAAGACGCCCTGCAGAAATGGGCGGTGTGCCCTTTCTTGTTACGTTTGTCGCAGTGCATCTCTCGACAAGGGCCATTGTGATGAAAGTTGTACTTGTTACATTTGGGAAGATTCCCAACGTACTGCCTTAGTGGTGTTGGACCGGTGGTGGTAGTGGCAGCGCGAACCGCCACTACTTGTTGCTTCTTGGCAGGTTCATAGGTCGGTTGGTTTTTCTTGTTGTTCCGAAACTTCCTTTTGTTGTTCCCCCTTTTTCATGTTCGGAGGTGGCCACTACGGTGGCATGGCTGGGTTTATGGTCAATGAGTTGTTGTGCTAGCTCATTGGCATTGTCAAAGGTAGTTGGTCTTGAAGCCAACACAATCCCTTGAATCTGGGAGGTTAGTCCCCAGATGTATTTCTCCACCTTCTTACTTTATGGGGTGACCAACCTGGGACATAGTATGGCCAGATCGCTGAATCTGGTAGTGTAGGATGCGATGTCATAGCCGATCATCTTGAGGCCCCAGAGTTCCTGTTCTAATTTCTGGACTTCACCCCTTGGGCAATATTCATTGAGCATTAGGGCCTTCAAATCCTCCCAGCTCATCGCGTTCGCCACTGGGAGAGTTAACGATTTCACACGACTGTTCCACCAGGTAAGGGCTCGGTCAGTGAAGGTGCAAGCTGCAAATTTGACTTTGCTTGCTTTAGGACAAGAACAAATTTTGAAGACTGATTCAGTCTTCTCGAACCATTGCATAAGGACAATGACGCCCCCGGTTCCATTGAAGGATTTGGGTTTGCCATTCGAAAAATCTTTATAGTAACATTCCTTCGAACGTCCCTGATTGTACCCTCTGATTGGAGATAGTAACACCATTTCCTGAACTACCGGCGCCGTTTGTACCAATTTGTGACATTGCAGCTGTCACGGATGCTGTAACAGCAGCTTGGGACATGGCGGGGTCAAACTGTGGAGGTGGTGGTGGAGATGGTTGCGGAGGTGGTGGTGGTGCGTTGCTGGAACGCCTAGGATTCCTTCGTGGTGGAAAAATTCTGCCACAAGTTTTTAAAGACGAAGTGATGGTAAGCCCTTAATAGTAGTGATAAGTCGGTTGTTATTTGCACTAAATTATTTGTATTATGACCCGACTTTAAAGTATTGGTAAGTAATTCATGCTGGAGAGTTCATAAGATTTTGAGCCCATGAATTTAGTAGTGTTTGAGTGTAAACTTGTGACTTGATCCATTCCAGGTCCTTCTACAACCGCTTAGTGCATGCTTGTTATATGCAATTAAGATCGAATAGGTCGTCGAATCTAATGGGTCTGCCCTAAGCCCACACACAAATAAGGAACATGAACTAAAGCGAAACCACCATTTCTAAACTGATAGAATCTTAATTGCATACAACTTTATTGCCTATACCAAGTAGTTGTAGACTCACCATAAGCAACGAAATGTGTTGTTTATGATTTTAGTGATAACACCGCTAATGAAATATAATATGAATGCTAATTTTCATAGAGTTTGGAAAATTTGACCTTGACGTAGGTCAACATCACATCATTGAAAAGAGAAGTTTTTGAAGGCATTAAGCTCCTTGGATCAGTGTAACCACATAGTCGAAGGGTTGCACATACACATCTCATACTCATAAACCAAACTTATAAAGTTGGTGAGTAGTGTGGACACTACTCACAATGACTGGTCCCTTGCGAGCCTTGAGACGAGGTCTGGGCTCCCTGTAGCTCCACAATCTAGCGTTCGACCGCGATCACTCTATCCTCGAGAGCCACGTGCCTTTCCTGGTACTCCCTTACCTCCACCTGAGCAGCGGTAAGGTCCTCGATGAGTTGGTCCATGGGATAAAATTCTCTTTCCAAATCCCTAGTACGTGTATTGGTGGCTTCAGCAATAGCGTTGAGATCCCGAAATCAATCTTCCATTTCCCTATTCTGGTCCCCTATGTTCGTGATTTGCTGGATTACAACCGGGAGGGCCCTGTCAACCGGTCCCCCATGATTGAGGTCGTAGTAACCTCGTTGATCACCATATGGTGATCGATATCATTGTTGACAGCTCCACCTCTCGATCACTGTTTCCCAACGAGGCTCAGCCCCGTTGTAGCCAAAACGGTTCGCAGGCACCTTGGATATGTAAGGAGGATTGATGACTTCTAGTTCCTCACCCGGCTCCTCCTCATCTTCTTCGTCCTCCAATTCTTCTTCGAGTTCTTCTTCGTCAATTTCTTCTTCTTCTTTGGCTTCTTCGGGGTCTTCCTCGGGTTCCTCCTCGAATACTTTCTCATGATCTTCTTCTGGTTCTGCTTCTATCCAACCACCGTTTCCTTGGTTCGGAAAGTAGGGGTCTCCTGGTAAATGAAATCCTACCATGACGTCTGTACGAGAATATGGGTGTAAGAGGCACATAATGAATCTAGAAATATTGTGCTTTAGTAACATAAAATACTCCAATAGTATTTGAAACATTTTGTTTTATTCTTAGAACAATTCTTGTATGGGTGTTGGTAGGTTGATAGACATGTTGTCCACTATGAGTATCCCCCGACATATGCTAGTCACTTCTCGGACGAATATAGTTGATCATGCTATATTCCTCCCAGACTTAATCGTATGTCCCAAGGCATAATCATAGTACACAACTCCTTTATTTTTATCTTTCGCGTTTTCCTTAGACGTGACACTATACCGACATGCATGTATGTACTTATATTTTTCTTAAAAATGACGTTTTATTTTTAAAAGTATAATTGTAGGGAAAACATTTAGTCAGAGAATCTTAGTCCCTTTGTGTTTATAGTTTGCATATATTATATGGTTTGATATAATATGTTCACTATAAACAATGCTTTGATACCAATCTGTCACACCCCCAAACCAACGATGGAGGAAACGTCTGGGGGTGGAGGACTTCATGTATAGTCTCACAACAACGAGTATAATAGTGCTTATAGTAAATACAATAATTATAAATATAATCGAGAAAGTTACATGATTTCACAAGTTACATGTTTCCAAATCGATTAGAAAATAGTGACAAAATGTTTTGATTAACGCCGAAGCGTTTCATCCTCAAAAGCTGGTAGTCACCGATTTCTATTGATTACCTGAGAAGACAAGTAAATTTTGAAAGAGTGTCAACAATTAAGTTGGTAAGTTCATAAGCTTTTGGATGTAGAGTTTTAAAACCTTTGTTTGTAAATGTAATGTATACTCAAGAAAAATCCAATATTTTCCTTATAAAATGTTATGTAGTTTTAAATCCCAAGACCGAATGTATGTGTGTGTTTCGTACTGGTAACGATGTATGCAGTTTTAAATAGATAAAACCCCATTTTAATATAGAAATTCCAGTAAACTATATGTATCGTTATCTCCCTATGTGAGTCACTATAACCATACTATGACAGAGTAGACTGCTGTGACGTTCTTCAGGTGTCGAAACTGTTATGACATTTGTCACCCCCGAACGGCCAGTCGGGCTGTTGCAAGCAGCTTGGGTGTGGGTTGTCAATCCCAATATAGATCTATATACAATTATCATGCTCTCCCTACAAAAGACTCTGGTTATAACTTACAGGAATTTTAACCCGTACTCTAAGAGTACTATGAAGACGTGTCTCACAATTTACGTTAACGAGTTTACTTGTTGTGTGAATGTAAAACTTTTTCTGTGGTGGAAGTAAATCCCTTTTTATGTAGTATGTTTGTAATGTATAAACCATAAACTATGCCTATTATAGTTTATTGTACGTGTTCGACGTGAATGAAAAACCCTTATCATGAATGTCTAATTTCTGTTTATGATGTTAAACTAACAAGAAATACATTCAACATTTAGAAACTTATTGTTATACACTTTGCTCAACATGTTACAAAGTGTTGTTAATATTGTAAGCTGTTTAACTAGTTTTTAACTTTTCTGTACTGTTTTAGAAAAATCACAGAAAAATCATACGAAGTCAATAATTGAATCCGTAAACTTTAAGAGTTTAGAAAATGTGTCTAGTTTGTTCATAATTTTTATTATGATTTTTAGAAGTCTCTAACTTCTGTGAAAATGTTCAACTTCACACACTGGTCTGAAGTTGTTTCTAAAATGATAGGCAGTTTTGTAAAAATCGCTATAAATTGTAGAAAAATCGTATGATCAAGTGCAAGTAGTCATTAGAAAGGTATAAACCATAAATACTTTCATATTAAACAGTTTGGAACGATATTAAGTTTAAGATGGTCAAACTAGTCCGTGAATAGAACTCAACTTTTCTGTGAAAAGCTGAAATATGAGTTTGAGTTATGTTAAGGTGTTTTAACTTGTATTCCCCCCCCCCTAAAACTTGAAGAAAACATGAAAAAGTAGGGGTATGAACTCACCTGGAGTGATTCCCTTAGATAGATGTTGGAGAGAAGAGGTTTCCAAGTCAAGAACACTTAGAGAAAGTTTGAGGATTTTGAAGATCCTAAGAACAAATATGACGATATTTGTATAAGAACTCCATGACTTGAATGAAGTAGTGTAGAGTATTCATGAGTGGGAATGAAAAATTTACGAAGAATGAAGCAAAAGCAAAATGCTTCCTGGAGAATCTCGAGTTCCAGAGAGTGAGAAGAGTGGGAGGGAGAAAAAGTGTATTTTTGGTGGACGTGCTTGGGGTTTTATAGGTGAGGATTTAGATATCAAATGAGTGGATTTAGGTATGTAAATCTAATGGAGTGTTGGGAGAAGGATATGGATTTGACTAGGTAAGGTGTGAATAGTGACATAAAGTGTGAATAGTGACTCGAGGCTGTCATAGAGTGGGTTTGGGGGATGACTTGTTGTCCTAGCTTTATAGGGAAAGTCAAAAGTACCTTCTTTTACTTTATCCTAATCAATATTATGGATTATATCTTGGAAATTTCCAAGATATGGATAAATCACGATGTTAGAGGCTTGAACATGATAAAATATGGATTTGGGTGAAAATCCCATGTTAAAATTATGAAAACGGGCCTAAAACACGAAACTACTCGAAAATTGGAAAGAAAGAAGCGAATCTGCGAGGGCTCGGTTCATGTTGCTGAGGACCGAAGGTAGGTGCGGCCCAAGAGGCTTGCAGGCAAAGGTGTAAGTGAAGCGAAGGTGAAATGAACCGAAAGCTGGCGAAGCTTCGGTCCGAATGGGCTTGATCCGAACCGAAGTGACTATTCTGAACCGACAGGTAAGTTCGGTCCGAAGGGGCTTACACTAATTGGGACTGATTGTTACGGATTGGAATACAATTATTAATTGGATAATATTGGTATTGATAGTGCAGTGTCACGGACCAACTTTTTGGAAAATTCTACAATCATCTAGAGAACTCCGGAACAATCAAGTATACTCGAGAAGTCTCCGAAGAGATCAGGAATGCTCTATGAGACCCTGGAAGATCCTAGAATATTGTAGATGTCTGTGGAACAAAGGAGAACAATCCGGAATAATCAAGAGGACGCTAGACGAAGCTAGAACGACCCGGAAGACTTTGGAAGGATCTAGAACACGCTAGATCATACAAGAACGATTTGGATAATGTCGGGACGACTTAGAGATTTCTAGAGCATCGTATACAGGTCTATCATATTCTAGAGTCCTGTAAAATCCATGTATATAATAGGAAGAGTCTAGATTAGTCGTGAATGATCGGGACCTAGAAACTTCCATTTGAGGAGGTGTAAGGTTCCTATAAACAGGGGGGATGAATCATTTGTCCAAACCATCAAGACGTTGCCTTGTAAAGAAGTTGAGTTATATAATAGAAGCTTTATTGAAGTGTCCCTTGTCGTAACTCTTGCTTCCTAAGTTCGTTAGTACATCTAGATCGTCGAAGTTAGCCTGACTTAGTCGGAGAAGCACTAAGTGGCACACGGTATTGACTAGTCTAAAAGAGTCATCCCGTGACAGCAGGGATTTGTCAGACCGGCAGCTAAAGAATTATATGTGTGATTCAATAGTTGAGGTGAGTCTCCCTCACCATGGTTAGCGAGTCGAATGCACCAATGCCGACCCAGGGTTTATTATGTTAGGGTGCTAGATGTCTGTGTGACACTTGCATGTGTATGTGTTGTATGCTTATTGGGTGGGGCCATATGGTTACCCTGTATGCTATTACCTTTGTTATAATTGAATGTTTGTATGTTGGGCAGGCCCGTTGTGTGAGTTAAGGTGAGGCCCGTTATACTTAGTCGGCGGGGCCCGTTATGCGAGTTAGGGCGAGGCGTATTATACTCAGTGGGCGAGGCCCGTTATGCGAGTTAGGTAGGGGCCCGTCACACTCATTGGGTGGGACCCATTACATGTATGAGTACGCTTGGCATACTTGCCGAAGTCTGATCATGGGCATCGATCACATACGCTAAGCGTACGTGGTTTATGTTGGGCGTATGCTAGCCAGGGAAAACCCTAATTTTTAGGGTTTGTGCCCTATTTAAGAATCACTAACCCACCTCTTGGACATTTTAGACCAGCCTCCATATCCTTAAACCCTAATTTCATCCTTTATCCTTCTTGTGGTGCTTTTAAGCTCTTGTGAACCATTTTTGGCGTGTCTTGTGCATCTTGAAGAGGTAGGAGAAGATTGAAGACTCATTCTTTGGAGAATAGCTTTGAAATCTAGATTTATCTCCTTAATTTCATGACTTTTGAGGTATAAATTCCATATCTTGTTAACTCTGTGCTTTAATCTACTCTTTAGCTTGATTATATTCATTTTGGTTCCTTTTGGTGAGCTAACGCCATTTATGAAGCTAAAACTTTTAGATATGAACATATTAAGGGTGCCTTAAGCATGAAAATGCAAAAATTATGGTGTTTATGGACTCATTCATGTTTTAAGTCATTTGTTAAGATCTTTTGAGCTTTAGAGACCCAGTAAGCCATGCATGCACGTAAAGTTGCCAACTTCATGTGATAAATCATCTTTTGGGACTAGATATGAGAGTATGGAGTAGGGGCTGAATGGAATAAGTGCTTATTTGATGAGATTGGCCAAATGGTGAGTAAGTTGCGCGTACCAAGCTGGTATGCAAAACGTACTTGCACAAGGAGATGTACGCTAAGCGCAGGAGCTAAGTACGCCTCGTGTACTCAGCAGATGGGCTTCAGAATATTGGGCTCTCGGTTTTGGGCCATGTTTGGACTACTAATATAAGTTAACTACTCTATGAATATAATTACATCCATCAAAACTTAAATAATCTAAAAAAACTCAACCCTAAAACGATTAGACTCGAACGAGATCTACGCAATTGGGCCAAATCAATCATTCTATAATTATTTATCCTTTGCATCATGTAACTTAAAATATTCACTTAATAGTTAGTCCCTATCAATATTGGTCCCAGAAAGCACAAAGCAAGCAACATTCAGGTAGTAACATTCTATAAGCCACAAAACATAAAAAGGTATCCTCCAACTAACTTGCTTCTTCGATGCCAGGAACTTCTGCCAACATTCCCCATTAATAGTTCTGCCTCTAGGGTCTCTCTTTCGAAAATTCTCTCACAAGCACATTCTAACATTCTCCATAGGCCTTCCTAGGATTCCCTTCACACCACTCTTCGCCAGTATCTATAGAAGAAACTCCCTATAATAACTTCTAGTTACCTTAGAGTGCAATTACATGTCACAATCACTTGATAATTCTTCGACTATAAGGTCTCACAATACAATAGTTGGATTTGACAAGAGCTATGCAAAAGAGTTAAACCTAACCTTCTAAAATTATCTAACCCCCGCAACATGCAACCTAATGTATTTGCTTAATAGTTAGTCGATATTATTGGAGGTCCCTAAAAGCACGAAGTAAGCAACGTTCGAGCATCGAGTAATCTAAACCAATGCCTCACTTAAATTAGGTTATTCTATCAAACAATCTGAAATCCATACTAGCATACAGTTCCAAAAGCTCAATCAATAGGCATATAAAGGCATCTCCCCTAATATTCTATCATGCATATCTTGAGTAGATCCTTAGCCCTAATCTAGCATGCAATTCTCACATAATCATACCAAAACAGTAAATATATCATATATATGGGTATTTTGTGATAACTTACTTGATGTTAGTTGATTGCACACATCACACCACCTTTTCTTAGAAAACCTTTTTAGAAAATTAGTTCATTTAAAAGATTTTAGAAATTCTCAGTTTGAGTTCAGACACAGCTAAGAGTGTGCCCGAATCTCTCAAATCAAGCATCTGATACGAACTTGTAACACCCCAAAAATACTAAGTAAAATTTTTATTTTAACTAAGTCAAAACCATTCATTTATTATCCCAAATGTCGTTCATAAATAAAAGTATTATCAAAACATCAGAGTAAAATCATAAACACTTAATGCAGAATGAATCTCTAGAGGATGTAGGGCAATCAAGTTGGCCCTTCATTTGAAAACCGAAGTACCTGAAATGGTAAACATAAAACTATAAGCACAAAGCTTAATTATCTCCCTAAAATACCCCATACCATACAGATATAATAGTCAACACATAACTGGGTCTATTTCACCCCATTTGGTCTCTTTCAACCGATACTAGGTATATTTCACCCCTTTCGGTCTCTTTCAACTGGTACTGGTTCTATTTCGCCCCTTTGGTCTCTTTCAACTGGTACTAGGTCTATTTCACCCCCTTCAGTCTCTTTCAACCGGTATCAGGTTTATTTCACCCCCTATGGTTAGCATACAATAATATCGGCAAGAGTTAAAGAGACAACAAGCATACACAAGAATAACAAGAGTTGTCAAGAAGACAACTATCATCCTACAAACATAATCCAGTAGGACTGCATTGGTGCCTTCAACCCACAATTACAGTGAAGGAACTTACCTCACAGTCTGGAAAGAAAGCACAAACGAATGATGCTCCAAATGCCAACTCTACAAGTTGCCTATATGGAAACAATGGCCTTAACTCAAACTACAACTCAGCATACCCAAAATGCCCTTAAGTCAAACTTGGTAAACCCTTGGTTAAAGGTCAAAGTCAAAAAGTCAAATGAGTCAAACTGACTGAGTACGCTAAGCGTACTCAATAGCTATGCCCAACACACTATATTCATGACCAAAACACGAGACCTTGAGCAGGTACATGGAACTTGTTTGATTAGGTGTCTAAGCACATAACTATAATTCGGATGTACTTGATTTGATTATGAGCATGGTCCTTTTGGGTTGCCTACACTCATGCAACTTGATAGGATGACAAGTGGAGAGAGAGTAGGATTTATTATATGAATAATAAATTGGTACTCAAAATAGTTTTATTAATATATTACAAGATTAATATATTATTTGAAAATCATATTATTAATTAGTGATTAATCAGAAATTAATTTGATATTAATTTTGGGATTAAAGGACTAGGTTGATGGAATCCATAGAGTGGAGTGGATGAAATCCAATAGGAAAGCCTAATAGATTTAATCTAAGGGCTTTAAGGAAGGAGTCAATGGGCAGCTTGTTGCCTAAGCAAGGTATTAGGGTTTCCATCTGAAAAACCTAGCAGCCACAACTATATAAGGGACCGTCTACTAAGGATTTTTGGCTCCTATGAGTTCTAAGAGAAACCCTAGCCGAAATCCTTCCCTCTCCAAGTTATCGTGTTGCATTGGGTGTTTGTGACTCCATTAGAGGTGCAACACTAAGGGCACTAGGCTTTCAGAAGTCAAGGTCAAGAAGGATTATACTTGTTATTGCTATATATCAAGTGAGGTAGTGTTCCAAACCCTTTACACATGTGAATTTTGAAATTATGTATGCTAGACTTGGGGTTTATGCTTTGGATATAATTTGCATGTATAACTTGAGAAAAACCTAGATCCAAAGCATTAGGGTTGCATGTACATCATAGGATTGATGTAGTGCTCAAACCGTCAATGGTATCAGAGCTAGGTTGTTTTGCTGTTGTATAGGATGCACTGGTTAATTGTTCAAAGCTAAAATAAGTCAAGATTTTGACTCTTCTAGATGAACTCGAAGAGTCCATAGTAGGACTCGACGAGTTGGGCCAACTCTATGAGACCATGCCCTGACTCGACGAGTTGACTCGTCTGTTGGTAAGATTTTCGGGATTTTGGCCAGAATTAAATTAGGATCATTACCATTAGTTTTTTTAACTGATCTAAAACATTTTTTTTATATGGTAATGATTATCCTCATCTATTTGCAAGATTATTGTCAAATTTTAAGATAATTGCTAGATTATATGATAAACTAATTAATTGTAAATTGGATTTGAATTATCTTACCATATATAATGGATTATGTCAAATTATGTGATAGAGATAAATTATATGATTAATTTAGTTGTTTTCAAATTTCATCTAAAAGGTTTTAAAAAGTATCAAAATTTGCCCTACAATTTTGGAATTTAAAATTTGATTAAAAGTTTTAATTTTGAAATATTTAAATTCTAAACCCTACTATTTAATAGTTTAAAATACACCCTCATGAATTGTATTAATTAATTAATTAAGTATTTTAATTAAAGGGCAATTAATAAGTCCATAGATAGGTTTAAGTTTAATTAAATTAAAAGTATAATTTACTAAAAGATTAAACCTTAGTATTTTAAAAGTTTAAAATACAACCCTTATACTATATAAAATTAAAAGTTTAATATATTATAAAAGAGTAAAGTCACTCTTACCGTTAGTCGGCCTCATTTACGAAGCTGGTCTATAAGGGGTGTTTAAGGAAGTGGCTTGTAAAATGACCGTAATTCGGTATCCACTCTTACCCACCGCACCCTTGACCAGTGGAGGGTCGTTAGCCGAATAGGTTTGATAGGACACCTCATTATAAGTATAATGAATATATAAAGTAACTATATGCTTTCATAAATTCCCAATCTTAGTTACTTTAGGAAAATGTGAATTTGATGCTAACCCATAAAATTACACATTGCACCTTATTGGTCGTTAGTGGAGCGTGTGTGGCTAACCGACACACTAATATGGGACTAATAAAGGATGACAATGGGTGGCTCGTTAATTATCATAGATCGATGGAGCGTGTGTGGTTAACCGGCACATTGAGTAGGTGATAAATGTTATCGAGAGTACCAAGCTAATTTGCATGGTTATTCATACATTGTTTGTGATCCTCGGTATCCCATTCACAAACTTGAATGGCATAATCGAGATTAAAGATGTCATCGAAAAGTTTAATGAATCTCAAAAGATCTAGGAGTTTCATCTAAAACCTAATTAGTTTAAAATTTTATTTTCATGGTGGAATTGATAAATTGTCATTTACCTACCTTCCAATAATTTGCAATTAGATTACGACATCCCTCTTCTGAATTGTAAATTATTGTGAAGGGTCCTAGCCTTAATATTTTATTTTGGGTGTTATATTAAGGATTAAATCAACTCACTTGAATTTCTTCTTTTGTAGATGTCTAGTTCTGACAACTATGATCTTCCTTAACCTTTTGGAAAAAGCTTTCCTAATGAAGATGATATTCCACGTGTCGATCGTGGTGAAAGATCAATCCCTTTATCATGCATTAGTGGAACTGAAAATCATACTTCACTTCCTCCACCTCCTCCAGTGATTCTCCCTGACCCACGTTTTCTTCGACTTGAAAAGTTCAAGGTTATTCAAACCCTATTGGCATGCAAGCATAAAGATGGAAATTATGTGTGTGTGCACGTCCTCAAGATAAAGTCACCCATTGATAGGATGGGGATGTTGGGTGTCATCTTCCCAAGGAAGCTGGTTATTGACTTGGTTCTTTAGTCACTTCCTGAGTTGTATAGTGAGTTCCTAAAGGATTACTATATGACAGACCAAGACGTGACCCTCATTGATCTGACATATTTGCTAATTGCTGCTGAATTAGAAATGATTTGGCGCACTGGTGAGTGTTGTAGCACCACTTTGTCCAACATCTTAGACCTCTACAAGCCAACCCATGACAGTCTTGATTCATATGTACTTCCAACATATGACCGACTGTGGATGGTTTGAATAACTTAGTCATTCAAGAAGAACGGCCTAGTTATTCTGGAAGTCAAAACATGCAAAATGAAACACAAGAATAATTGAATCCAATATGGTCTCAAAACTTATGAATATAAATAAAACACCCTTTATTTATCACCATATTGATTACACATTATTCATTGCATACTGTTTCAAACAATCAACTTTATACTTGAATTGAAACAATAGTTGTCCCATGTCCCAAGCATGTACACTATGTTTTTGTAAACACTAGTCATGCCATACACCAAGTATGCACACTATGTTTGTCTAAACATTAGTTATGCCATACTCAAAGTATGCATACTAAGTTTGTCTAAGATCTTTACTTTGTGAAATAGATCGATTGAAAATAATTCCAAAGATTCTCATTTCACATCCCAATTCCTTACTGCAAATGCAAGAATTCCAAATTCCTGTCATTTACCTAAATCTGTTAGATTTTAAACTTATATGCATTGGTCCTCTTGTAACGATTATGCACAAAGTCACAAAGACTTGTCAACATATATTACAGAGTATTCTCATGGAGATCAATTCCATGCAAATATCCTTCTTGCGTTAAGTTTTTCTAATCTTACACAAATTTAATAACTTCCACCTATGGGAACAACTCCATATTCCCATTTTGACTATTACTCTTGAACAAGAGTTTTTAATATGGACTTTCCAAAATTAACAATATACTTCCAACTGCCCCTGAGCAACCAATTCTAGACCTTTTCCTTTCTTAACGCCACAGGCATTTGGAAAATTTTAGAAAGGATGAATATTATAGCACATGCAATCGATCCTAAATCTGAAGCATATGGTACGCGATTCATGATGTCTCACATATAGACATCATACTAGACCGGTCCTTTTGCTACAATATTTCTATTTGCCATGTTCTCACAATTCAGATTATGAAAAGGGATGTCGTAATCATAATCTAATTTTAAAACGCAAATAACAGACCTATATATAGAATTTCCTTATGCTTAGCCATTCCAACACAAAATTCATATATATATATATATATATATATATATATATATATATATATATATATATATATATATATATATATATATATATATATATATATCCTTGACTAAAGATGATTAAAACCTCAATCTAAGCTTTTAGAATTGAAATGATGTATAATTTCCTCTCCCTTAATTATAGCTAAACAACTTTTCAACCCATGTAACTCCATGAATTGAAACTTTTGTTTTCTATAATATAACATTGCTAACTTTTAACCTTTATCATAATTATCATGCTCCCACTAACATGATGATTATTAGCATAACACTTATGCTCCCACTAGCTTTGACATGTACTCAGAAATCAGATGGACTTCTAGAAATCAATACATTATTGACTTTCTTACCAAAGTTCAGACTTCTGATACGAGATGCTTTGATAAAAAATTTATCAAAGCATGCATGTGAGTCTAAACAATTTCAAAACTATGAAAAGGGATGCCGTAATCATAGTCTTAATTTTTTAGACCTTTTGCCATCTGGTTCAAATCTACTTGGTGGAATTGTTTCCTCACCATCATTTTCATGAATCGGAGAGAAACCTTACGACCTTTACATTTTTATGGTGTATGTGTTCTTGTCCGTGTGAATTGTCAAAACCATAGTCACAAGACAAGGATAATGACAAATCCAAACTTATATGAACCGAACTCAATCTGAATTTCTTGCCATCTGGCAGCTCAAGGGCCTGCCATTGCTTCCAAGTTGTTATGCAACCAATTGAGAACTCTAAGAACTCATATGCAAAGCCAACTTTACCTAGAATGGTCACAAAAATAGGAATATGTCAATACGATAGGTTATAAACCTCACATCGTGTGCTAGTGTCAAACTACAGACTTTCCTCTTGATTAGATCTTGAGATTCTTTCATGATCTTTAAGACTCCCACTGTGCTCTTGACATATAAGACTTTCTTTCCAAATATTCAAGATATAGTGCAGATTCCTTATCAAGACAAACACTTCACACAATTGGCCTTAGTTGGTCTTTGTTTTATCCAAAACCTCACAACTTACCAATTTAAAATGTACAAGAGTAGGTCACTTTTACTCTTACATTTGACAAGTGTTATAAACCTTTCTTTAAGATATGTCACTCAAGTTACAATCTTGGAGTATGACTCTAAGAATTGTTTTGGAACGAAGTACGACTCATCTTCTTGATTTAACCATTTCAACAATTTATGACTCCTCTTCTTAGCCATAAGAATGCACTAAAATGTCCTTAGAGGATGAATTGTGATATGATCTCACAATCCTTAAGATGATCATAAAACATGATACTAAAGTACTATCCCATCTTTTTAGATTTGAGACACTTTTATCTTTCCGCCTAATTTGATTCTTCTCATTCGTTCTGCCATACATCGGAACTTTTCCAATGCTTCAGAATTATACTTAAACTTGTAAGTATAACCATATTTACTAAACTTTAGTAAATCATGACGAATAGTCTTATCGAAATTTTGTGGTGGACTTAACCAATGCACAAGAATGTGTACACGATCCCTTAGTCCTTCACTTGACTCACATATACATGTGAACAAGGAATTAGTCTTAATTTTCCAAAGATGAAAATTCTCATTCATCATACTAGACAACTTGCATGATTTCCAAGTTTCTATCCAACGAAAACCTTGGGTGATGTGACATCCCCAAAATCTCGGCCGGAAAAGACCGATTTTCATTTATGCTTTTAAAATAATTTTAGAGTAATCCTTTTGATTTGAAAGAGTTGCGGAATTTGTTCCCAAAAACAAAACGTGATAAAATAATATTTACCAAAGCATTTCATAAAGAAATGTATTTTCATTATATAATCAAAACTCGGGATGTCATGTTCCGATATAGACCATAAAGCATAAACGATAACATTAAAAGTCATTCAACAAATATATACATATACAGACTTGTAAAAAAAACAACTTGATGGTTCATCCATCCTATGCCCTTGCGCCACTACCTGTAATACAAATAAACTGAGTGGGTCAGGCTTGGGAGCCTGGTGAGCATATAGGGTTTTCAACCCACAATAAATAATTATATTTAATTTCCACCAACCAACAATAACCCAATTACCCATTCCCGTTATTGTCACTTTACGTCCCTAAGACAACTAACATAAGGGACCTAGTCTAAGAATATTTCATGAGGGCGACAACACATGCTTCGGGGGTTCCTCAGCTATATAAGTCAAATAAGGCAACCATGAGGGGGATGGAATACAGCGAATGAACACCCAAGTTCATTAACACCTACAGGTTATGAGCCTGCTAGCGTTCCACTGGACTGTCTAGAAAAGTCTGTGGTCGTCATCTAGATTCCGCTAGATGACTGGATCAAAACAACATCGAGGCCTCTCATCTGTTTATTACACACCAACTATCTACCCATGTTCTACCCAACATATTAGTAGATAAAATATACATTTTTATTCATAGCTTTAAAACCTGTATAGCATGATCAATCAATACATTTTCCACATAACAGATGAGGCACACACACATAACACGTATTTCATAGAGAAATAATCAGATCTATAAGATAGAAGAAAGTGAGTATACATTCACACACATAACAACAAAATATACACATAACACGTATTTCATATAAAATACTTCATAATTATGCGTTAGAAGAAAGTAACCACACACTCACTTGATCAGAAGATGATCGGACAGCACTACGGCTTACAGAAGTAGTATTCTTTGGCAGATCTGGAAGATCGTCACAAAAACCGGACTCCTCGCGGGAAGAGCTTCGGCTCAGGAATCTTACTGCTCGGGATCTTCGGGACCTCGGGACTTGCTTCGGGGCTCGGGAATGATACCGGGGCTTCGGGATAATTCTTGCACGAAAAACGATGCAAAAACGCGAGAAAAAGGGAAGAAATGAGCAATGAAATCGGTTGCCCTCGACCTCTTTTTATAGGGGCTAGAACTTCAAATTACACTGGGCGTAACGACGATAAGGTCGCTGACTCCCCCAAGGATAACATCGGTTAATATATATTTAAATTAAATATCGAAAATATTTAATAAACTTCAAAAATTCATATCTTCCTCATACGAACTCCATTTTCGATGTTCTTTATATCCACACGTAGGTGAGACTACGATCTACAACTTTCGTTTAAACTCCTTCGGCTAATTTTGACTTTATTTTTATTATTTATTTTTAGTAGGCCGGGACAGGAAAACTCCGTTATAAAATCATAACTTCTTCATCCGACGTCCGTTTTCGCCTATATTTTTATCGTTTTACTCCTATTAACGAGACCTTCGATTCTCGTTTAGATTGTTTCGGCTAAAAACCACTCGATCTCAAATCGAGTATTCGGGCTGCATACTGCTAAGTCGAAACTTCGAAAAATCATAACTTCCTCATACGAAGTCAGATTTGGGCGTTCTTTTTATGCACACTCTCAGTTTAACGAACTCTACGACTTTCATTTAGATCACTAAGGCTAAATATTGCTCTAACGTAAATTTCACTTTTTACGTCATTCAGCGTTGTCGGTTCTGTCGCGAAACTTCGACAGGTCATAACTTCTTCGTTATAACTCGGATTTCAGCATTGTTTATATATTCAGAATCCTTGTTTCGACCACTACATCTTTATGCAAAGATATCGGGCTTATCTCATACTTTAATTTTGATGCTTATTTTATTCTTAATTCATTAAATTATAATAATTAAGAAAATAAACACATAATTCAAATATTTCACATAATACTCAAATATTTCATCATTAATACTCCAAAAAGAGTTACAAGGGTTAACCTAGACTATTACATCAATGATAATGCCTATCCTGGAAACGCGGGCGTTACAATTCTCTCCCCCTTAGGATGATTCCGTCCCCGGAATCACACGTCAACAAACAAATGCGGATAGCGACTCAACATGTCCCTCTCCGTTTCCCAGGTGAGATTTGGCTCATTCGAATCTTTCCAACGAACAAGCACTAATTCGAACATCTTGCGTCGAAGCTTCTTAGTCTTTCGGTCAACAATTGCCTCTGGTTCTTCAATTAACCTCTTGTTTTCATCAATTCTCAATTTAGAAATTGGAATTATATCGGGAACTTCTCCCGTGAACTTCCTCAAATAACACACATGAAAAGTGTTGTGAATTCCATTCAGTTCTTCGGGTAATTCGAGCTTGTAAGCTTGGTTCCCAACCCTCTCAAGAACTTTAAACGGTCCAATAAACCTTGGACTCAACTTTCCCCTTTTACCAAATCTTATAAGTCCCTTCCACGGCGAGACTTTAAGCAAAACCGAATCTCCAACTTCCAAAGTCATTGGTCTTCGCTTCTTGTCAGCATAGCACTTTTGACGATCTTGAGCTGCTAACATTCTTTCTCTAATTACTTTCAACTTTTCAGCGGTTTGATGGACCATCTCGGGACCCATAAACTGCTTTTCCCCAGCCTCAAGCCAACAAGATGGCGTACGACACTTCTGTACGTACAAACCTTGATAAGGTGCCATCTTTATGCTCGATTGGAAACTATTATTGTAGGAAAATTATACCATAGGCAAATGTTCATCCCAGTTACCTAGGAATTCCAGGGTACATGCTCTCAGCATATCTTCAAGTGTTTGTATTGTTCTTTCACTTTGACCATCATTCTGCGGATGGTAAGTTGTACTTAAACACAACTTGGTACCCATTTCCTCTTGTAGACTTTTCCAAAACCTTGAGGTGAAACGGCTATCACGATCCGATACAATCTTTAACGGAACACCATGAAGCCTTACAATTTCCTTCACATAAGAATTCACAAGCTTATCCATAGACCATTTCTCCTTGGCTGCTATGAAATGCGCACTCTTAGTGAATCGATAAACGACCACCCAAATCATATCGTGACCATTCTTTGTTCGGGGTAGTTTAGTGACAAAATCCATAACAATGTCTTCCCATTTACCCATAGGCACAGGTAAAGGCTCTAAACTCCCATATGGTTTCTGATGTTGTGTCTTGACTCTCGCACAAGTCACACACTCGGCTACATACTTTGCAACATCAAGCTTCATCGTCGGCCACCAGTAGTAGGGTTTCTGGTCCCTATACATTTTAGTGCTACCCGGATGAATCGAGTACATGGTCTTGTGAGCTTCTTCCATCAGAAGATCTCTAATTCCTCCGGACATAGGTACCCAAATCCGATCTTGGAACACCTTCAGTCCGTGACTGTTTATACCGAACACTAACGTTTTACCCAAACGTTCCGCCTTTCGGTCATTCTTCTCTAAAGCTTCTTCTTGAGCTTTCTTTATACTCTCCACAATTGTTGAGACAACTTCTATTCTCAACGCTCTTGGCCTCTTCCATTCAGGATTGATTTTCCGACTGAGAGCATCAGCAACAACATTAGCTTTACCAGGATGGTAAAGTATCTCACAGTCGTAGTCCTTGAGTAACTCTAGCCAGCGTCTTTGCCTCATATTTAACTCTTTCTGATTAAAGAGATATTGGAGACTCTTATGATCAGTGAAAACTTTACACTTCGTGCTATAGAGGTAATGCCTCCATATTTTCAGAGCAAAAACTACCGTTGCTAACTCCAAATCACGAGTTGGGTAATTCTTTTCATGCTCCTTCAACTGTCGAGACGCATATGCTATCACCCTTTCTCTTTGGGTCAAAACACAACCCAATCCAACCCCAGACGCATCGCTATAGACAGCGAAGTCTTCAACTCCATCAGGTAAAGAAAGTATCGATGCCTCGCATAGCTTCTTCTTTAGTTTCTCGAATGCTTCTTTATGCTTAAAATTCCAAGCATAAGTAGCTCCTTTGTGGGTCAAAGCTGTTAATGGAGTAGCAATCGAAGAAAAGCCTTGGATAAACCTTCGGTAATATCCGGCTAATCCTAAAAAGCTTCGGATCTCCGTGGGACTTTTCGGTTGTTCCCACTTCATTACAGCTTCAATCTTTGCTGGATCAACCATTATCCCTTCTTGGTTGACCACGTGACCCAAGAATTAGACTTCACGAATCCAAAAATCACATTTGGAGAACTTTGCGTACAAATTCTCCTTTTTCAAGACTTCCAACACTTCTCACAAGTGTCTGCCATGCTCCTCTTGGCTTTTCGAATAAATCAGAATGTCGTCTATGAACACTATCACAGATTTTTCAAGGAACGGATTACAAACCCTATTTATCAAATCCATGAACGCTGCTGGAGCATTGGTCTGTCCAAACGACATCACGAAGAACTCGTAGTGTCCATATCTAGTTCTGAATGCAGTCTTCTCGATATCTTGCTCTCTTACTTTTAACTGATGATATCCTGACCTTAGATCGATCTTCGAGAAATAGCTCGAACCTTGCAATTGATCAAACAGGTCATCAATCCTTGGCAACGGATATCTATTCTTTATTGTTGCCTTGTTCCGCTCTCTGTAATCAATGCACATTCTCATACTTCCATCTTTCTTCTTCACAAATAACACTGGAGCTCCCCAGGGAGATGAACTAGGTCTAATGAAACCTTTGTCCAATAACTCCTGAAGTTGCATCATCAGCTCCTTCATCTCCGTCGGTGCTAATTGGTAAGGTGCTTTTGCTATTGGCGTTGTCCCTAGTAACAAGTCAATTCTGAACTCCACTTGTCTATCAGGTGGTAATCCAGGAACATCTTCGGGAAATACTTCCGGATAATCACACACCACCGGAATACTCTGCATCACCTTCTTTTCCTTCTTAGCATCGATCACGAATGCTAAATATGATGTACATCCCTTGGTCAAACACTTTCTGGCTTTCATTAGGGAAATGATTCCAGAATTTACTCGCCGTTTGTCTCCATACACCATAAACGATTCCTTCCCAGGCGGGTTTACTTTTACTATCTTCTTCTTGCATAAAATCTCGGCATCGTTGGCGCTAAGCCAATCCATTTCCAACACGATGTTGAAACCATTAAGTTCGATAGGCAATAATTCCTCGTGAAACTTATTCCCGTTAAGGTCGATTAAGATGTTTTTCATACGATGACTAACAGGTACAAACTTGCCACTAGCAACTTCGATTAATAAAGCATCATCTAGTCTATCCACAAGCAAAGCTAGTTTTCTACCAAACTCATGCGAAATAAAGGAGTAGTTGGCTCCAGAATCAAACAAAATTTGAGCAGGTAATTCGTTTACGAGAAAGGTACCTGAAGCGACATCAACTTCATCTTTCACGGCCTCAAGTGTCATCTAGAAGGCTCTCGCCTTCGGATTTGGTGGAATGTTGGGCTTAGCTGCCTCCTTATTTTTCGGACAGTCTTTCAAAGTGTGCCCCTCTTCATTGCAACCAAAACACATCCATTTGTTGTTCGGACACTCATTGGCAAAATGCCCAATTTTTCCACACTTGTAGCAGGTTACATCCTCACTACATTTCCCAAAGTGCTTTTTCTTACACTTATCACACCACTTCGCTTCTCCTCCTTTTCCTCCACCAAACTTTTTCGAATCAGATTTCGAAAATTTGCTTTTCTTACCGGAACCAGATGTTCCCTCAAACTTTCTCTTCTCACCAACCTCAACCTTGTTGGTGGTTCTCCCCTTAATCATGTTCTCAACAGACTTGGCAGCCCAGATAGCTGCCTCTAGAGTATGTGCCTAAAGTACTGGCACCTCGTACTCCCATGGGAGTCCCTTCGCGTACCGTTCCACCTTTGTAAGCTCATCCGGAACGATGCGCAAAGAAAACTCCATCTTATCTGTAAATTTATTAGTGTATTCATCAACTGACATGCTGCCTTTCGTCAATGCCAAAAACTTATTCTCCAACTCCAACAGATTTTGAGCCGAGCAGAACTTGCTCTTGTACTGCACCAAGAACTCTGCCCATCACAATTGCAGTGGCTCATTAGGGCTTAACGTCTTCCCTAGAGTGTTCCACCAACGAACGGCTCCACCTCGGAATTGACGCACAGCATAGATAGTCTGCAACTTGCCTCTGCAGCCACAAGTCATGAAGGCTAACTCCATTTCGGAGATCCAATCCATAACTCCAATCGGATCCTCCTTTCCATTGAAGGTTGATGGTTTGCAAGTTAGAAACTCCTTGTACTTGCATCCCATTCCATTATTCCTTCCATCATGGTTGTTTTGCCTAACTATCGGTGGGTTGGCTTGACCAATAGACCCACTGAAGTTTCCACCTTTCGAGTGCCCTTCATTTAATTCGGGCTCTTCCACACGAATTGACAGTTCTTCACGATTCTGTTGAAGCAACCGCCTAGTCTCCTCCATTTGACGATCCAACATTGTTTGAATCATCATTTGCACACCAGCCATGGTTATTGGCTCAGGTGCTGCTGCTACGACAGGTATTTGTTCAATAACTGGTGGTTGATTCCTGTTTTCATCAGCATTTCCAACTCCACTTCTTGTTCTCACCATTTTTGATCTATACACCGAATAAGGTGAAATTAGATCCTCATTCACGATAGATATTCAAATCATCCTTATCGCTCTGAAACGTTTACATGCTAGTTCTAATATCATAGTCGTACGCTTAGAATCCTACACACATAAATTTTCTAGATCCGATCGGCAACAGACCATAGATCCGAAAAAATAATATCATATATGGAAACATATAACATTTAGCACATAAAAGCATTTTAGGCAACTTTCCTAAAATAAACTAGTGCTTGTATCTAAAACATAACAGACACATATCTCAGAATTTCACTTAGCATTCTAAGTTTAAGTCTAGAAATCCTACAAATTCCTAGTTCGCTTAAACTAAAGCTCTGATACCAACTGTGACATCCCTAAAATCTCGGCTAGAAAAGACCGATTTTCATTTATGCTTTTAAAATAATTTCAGAGTAAATCCTTTTGATTTAAAAGAGTTGCGGAATTTGTTCCCAAAAACAAAACGTGATAAAATAATATTTACCAAAGCATTTCATAAAGAAATGTATTTTCATTATATAATCAAAACTCGGGATGTCATGTTCCGATATAGACCATAAAGCATAAACGATAACATTACAAGTCATTCAACAAATATATACATATACAGACTTGTAAACAAAACAACTTGATGGTTCATCCATCCTATGCCCTTGCGCCACTACCTGTAATACAAATAAACTGAGTGGGTCAGGCTTGGGAGCCTGGTGAGCATATAGGGTTTTCAACCCACAATAAATAATTATATTTAATTTCCACCAACCAACAATAACCCAATTACCCATTCCCGTTATTGTCACTTTACGTCCCTAAGACAACTAACATAAGGGACCTAGTCTAAGAATATTTCATGAGGGCGACAACACATGCTTCGGGGGTTCCTCAGCTATATAAGTCAAATAAGGCAACCATGAGGGGGATGGAATACAGCGAATGAACACCCAAGTTCATTAACACCTACAGGTTATGAGCCTGCTAGCGTTCCACTGGACTGTCTAGAAAAGTCTGTGGTCGTCATCTAGATTCCGCTAGATGACTGGATCAAAACAACATCGAGGCCTCTCATCTGTTTATTACACACCAACTATCTACCCATGTTCTACCCAACATATTAGTAGATAAAATATACATTTTTATACATAGCTTTAAAACCTGTATAGCATGCTCAATCAATACATTTTCCACATAACAGATGAGGCGCACACACATAACACGTATTTCATAGAGAAATAATTAGATCTATAAGATAGAAGAAAGTGAGTATACATTCACACACATAAAAACAAAATATACACATAACACGTATTTCGTATAAAATACTTCATAATTATGCGTTAGAAGAAAGTAACCACACACTCACTTGATCAGAAGATGATCGGACAGCACTACGGCTTACAGAAGTAGTATTCTTCGGCAGATCTGGAAGATCGTCACAAAAACCGGACTCCTCGCGGGAAGAGCTTTGGCTCGGGAATCTTACTTTCTCGGGATCTTCGGGACCTCGGGACTTGCTTCGGGGCTCGGGAATGATACCGGGGCTTCGGGATAATTCTTGCACGAAAAACGATGCAAAAACGCGAGAAAAAGGGAAGAAATGAGCAATGAACTCGGTTGCCCTCAACCTCCTTTTATAGGGGCTGGAACTTCAAATTATGCTGGGTGTAATCTGAAATTACGCTGGGCGTAACGACGATAAGGTCGCTGACTCCCCCAAGGATAATATCGGTTAATATATATTTAAATTAAATATCGAAAATATTTAATAAACTTCACAAATTCATATCTTCCTCATACGAACTCCGTTTTTGACGTTCTTTATATCCACGCGTAGGTGAGACTACGATCTACAACTTTCGTTTAGACTCCGTCGGCTAATTTTGACTTTATTTTTATTATTTGTTTTTAATAGGCCGGGACAGGAAAACTCCGTTATAAAATCATAACTTCTTCATCCGACGTCCGTTTTCGCCTATCATTTTATCGTTTTACTCCTATTAACGAGACCTTCGATTCTCGTTTAGATTGTTTCGGCTAAAAACCGCTCGATCTCAAATCGAGTATTCGGGCTGCATACTGCTAAGTCGAAACTTTGAAAAATCATAACTTCCTCATACGAAGTCAAATTTGGGCGTTCTTTTTATGCACACTCTCGGTTTAACGAACTCTACGACTTTCGTTTAGATCACTAAGGCTAAATATTGCTCTAACGTAAATTTTACTTTTTACGTCATTCAGCGTTGTCGGTTCTATCGCGAAACTTCGACAGGTCATAACTTCTTCGTTATAACTCGGATTTCGGCATTCTTTATATCTTCGGAATCCTTGTTTCAACCACTACATCTTTATGCTAAGATATCGGGCTTATCTCATACTTTAATTTTGATGCTTATTTTATTCTTAATTAATTAAATTATAATAATTAAGAAAATAAACACATAATTCACATAATTCACATAATACTCAAATATTTCATCATTAATACTCCAAAAAGAGTTACAAGGTTTAACCTAGACTATTACATCAATGATAATGCCTAGCCTGGAAACGCAGGCGTTACAGGTGATGAGAATCTTTCCTTATTTGGTAAATTTAGACACAACCACAAATGAAAGAAGCAAATTCATATTTCCATTATTGCTAGAAACATATAAAAATCAATTTTCCATAAAAGCCATTACAAGCAGATATATAAACTAAAATAAAATCAAATTTTTATTTATTTACAAAATGCAGAAATTTTTTTCTTCCCTACAATGCAGCTTTAAATGAAAACCATGATGTTACATATTTCCTACCAATCTATCATAACTCCTAAGTAGCAACTCAAGAATCTGATCTTCGAACCACGCGATTGAAATCTATCTTCGCGATCAGAATCAACATATGCTTCCTTTAAGTTTCTTCACTTTTCTTTGATTCTTAAACCTTCAACATGTGACCCAGTCACATCATGTAATAAGAATCTCAGAATAGAAACTTAACAGAGTTAGATAGTGGACTTTACCTGAAGTAGAGTCAAACTTCTTGACTTGATCAACCATATGATCTTTCAGGTAAATAGGCAGCTTTACACTCAATGCCCCTTCCTTTGGCAAGTGAAACATATGGACTCTTTGGGAATGGTACATGGGACTATCACAAACTTGTTGTTCTCTTTACCATTTGGTCAAACGAGTTGACTATGGTCAACCCCTTTCCTTGGGAAGAGAAGGCTTTTCTAGATATCCAATGTTTCCATTATCAATGTCCATGGCAGTTTTGGAAGTTGATATTCTAATCAAATTTTCTCTACCAGTGCTCCAAATCACTACTGATTCAGCAGCACAAAGCAAATAGCTAAGATCATTAGGGGTCATGTCATAGTCTTTTACATAGCAGTCCATAAAGAACTCACTATGTGACTTAGAAAGTGATTGAACATCCAACTTTCATAAGACTTTGACACCCAACTCTCCCGGCTTGTTAATATGTCACTTCATCTTCCAAGATGCGATCACACATACACCTTGCTTGCCAATAGTGCTTGAGTGACCTTGCACTTGTGGGTTTGGGAGAATAATTGGAGGAGGTGAAGTTCCAACAGATTTGGGAAGATCATAGATGTCTGACCTACACATCTTTTGGGAGATACTCAAGATAGTTGATCTAAAGTCCTTAATATAACACCCAATATGAAATATTAAAGCTAGGACCCAACACAATATTTTATAACATGGAAGAGGGATGTCGTAATCCAAGATATAGAATATTTGAAGGTAGGTGAATGACGATTCACCAATTTCCACCATGAAAATCGAAATAAATTATTAGGTTTTTAATTAGACTTGAAACTCCTAGATCTTTTGAGATTCACTGAACTTTCAATGGCATGTTTCAATCTCGAGTGTGCCCTTCAGGTTTTGTGACTGGGATGCCGAGGATCACAAAACAAGGTGTGAAGTAACCAAGCAAATTACTTGGTACCCTTAATATTTACCCCTTAATCGATGCGCCGGTTAACCACACGCGCTCCACCGATACTATGATAAATATTAAGTTACCCTTTGCCTACCTTGTTAAATTAAGCTAGTGTGCCGGTTAACCACACACGCTCCACTAACCGACTTAAACAAAGTGCAAAGTGTAATTTCATGGATTAGCACCTTATTCACATTTTCCTAAAGTAACTAAGATTGGGACTTATAAAAACATTTAGTTACTTTATATTTATCATTAGTACTTTTAATGAAGGGAGAATTATAGTCCTTGTCCTACCTGTTTGGTTAACGACCCTCCACCAGTCAAGGAAGTGGTGGGTGAGAGTGGACACCCATTAAACTGCCATTTTATAGGTAGTAACCTTATACCCCCCTCCCTTATAGACCAGCTTCGTGAATGAGTCCTACTAATTGTAAGATGAATTGATCTTATACATATATATAAATATTATTAACTTATAATATTATAAAGTATAAGGATTGAATTTTAACTTTTAAAATTCTAAGGGCTTAACTTGGAATTAAAGTATTCATAAGGAAAAACTTTTCAAATTCCAAAACATGAGGGCAAGATTTGAAACTATTCAAAACTATTCAATTTCCATAACTTATGTGTTTAATGTAGTTTTAATCCAAAAACTCTTCAAGTTCCATAACTTGAGGACAAGTTATGGAAGACTTTAAACTATTAAAAGAATATGACTTTTCTTTATGCATAACCTATGGAAACATTTATGAGTTTTATGAATCTTAAATGTGACTTTTCATATAACTTGAGGACAAGTTACAAAAACACATTTTAGAATCAACTCTTAGATTAATTTGGATTGAAAACAATAATTTCACATAACTTTTCTATTAATCTAAGCAACTAATAAGAACAAGATAATTCAAATCAATCTTTTTCATGTAATTAGCCTAATCCTTAAACTGATACAAAACAAGAATCTATCGACAATTATCTTTGAAATTGGATTAGAATGAACATTACCACATCAAAAACAGGTTTATAGGTTCAAAAATAGTTTAGGGTAATGATTCTAGTCAAATTCTAGCCAAAAACAACAAACAACAAGTTGTCCGCACCCAAAACTCGTCGAGTTCTTTGAGGAACTCACCGAGTTCTTGCCCAAAATGATGAACTCGTCAAGTTATTTGCATAAACTCATCGAGTTTTATGGTCTGGACAGCTTCAACTTTGAAAAAACAAGTTTGCATCAAGTATAAGTGAAAATAAGCCTAGGCTCTGATACCACTGTTGGGTTATGAGCATTCTAACACTCCTAAGTGTACATGCAACCATAAATACCTTGGATCTATGTTTTTTCTATTATACATGAAAATATGAATATTCCAAGGTATTACTCTAACTAGCATACAATCTTTTGATACTTGGGTAATAAAATGGATAGAATACATACCTTGTTGATGTAGCTTCACTCCATGAAGCTTGAGAGCCTAGTGCCCCAAATATGACACCTCAAATGGTTCACACAACATCACCAGCACATGGAATAACCATGAGAAGAAGACACTCCATTAGGCTATTAGGGTTACACCATGTAACTCATGACTTTACCCATTTCATATGCTCCATGGGTTTTAACCTCCATGGAGTATCCATGGGTCACCATATGGGTTAAACCCAACATAAGGAATCTTGGATCATAAGCCCACATATATAAGAATTAATGATTTGCACAATCAATCCCCATATATTTAATTAGTCTCTTTTGATCACTAAATTAAGTCCAAATTAATTCTTGATCAATACTAATTAAATAACATGATTTCATACTAATATATTAGAACTTATAATATATTAATATGTCACAAATGTCCTCTTCTCACAAACGGTGTTTCCAAATGTTCTGATGTCATGCAACCCAAATGGAACATGCCGAGTCGGGTCAAGTACTTACCAGTTATAGTTATAGACTTACACACTAATCCAACACCAACAACACTCTAAATCACTGAAAAACACCTTTTTTGTTCACAAGGCTCAAATTTGGGTTAGGGTTTCATGGGAGGACTTGGAGAGGTGGAGGTTATGAATGGTAGGGGTTTGGGGAGTTAAGGAGCTCAAATAGGGCTGAAAACCCTCAAATTAGGGTTTGGGGTCTGATTAAGTATGCCCAGCGTACTCCTGGTATGCCGAACGTGCCAGGTTGATCACCCGCGATCCGCCGTGCGTAATATGCCCAACATACCCTCCGTATGACCAACATATGATGATTAACCCAAAATTTTCCTAACTTTAAACGGTTGTAACTTCTTTGTTCCAACTCTGGTTTTGACGTTCTTTATATCCACAGAAAGTTATTAAAGAGCCCCATGATATTATTCAGGTATCTTGGACTAAAAACGTATCAAATAAAAATCCATTTTTCATGCAAGAACCTGTCACACCCCCAAACCAAGGATGGCGGAAACGTCCGGTGGTGGAGGACTTCATCTATAATATCATGACAACAATTGCAATAGTGATCAAAGTAAACACAACCAACATAAATATAATTGAAAAAGTTACACCATAGTATAAGTTTTACATGTTTCCAAATCAATTACATTATGTTTACAAAAAATGAAATGTTTGACTCCTTAACGTCCCATCCTCAAAAGCACTTGATTACCTATATATTAATTTCCTGAGAATACAAGTAGTTTTGAAAGAGTGTCAACAATTAAGTTGGTGAGTTCATAAGAGTTTTATTTTGAAAAGAAACTGTTTTCCTTGTAAAAGTGATAGAGTTATTCCAGAAAATCCGATATTTTCCTTAAAGAGTGAATTGTAAGTTTCTATATTATAAAACAGTGCATCCTAGAATTTCCTATAGTTTCCTTCCAAAATCTCTAAGTGTATATAAGTTATATAAAATTAAAGTTAAATAGATCGTCGATTGTAATGGGTCTCCCCTAGGCCCACAACCAAACAAGGAACAGGAAATAAAGCGGACCCACCAATTCTAAGTCGATCACGACTAAATTCAATATAACTCTAGCATATACACTTAGTAATTATGGCTGAAAACTAACAATTATAGATAGAATGTAGTCTTAAAAACCAAAGACCGAGACTATGCCTATCATAGTTAATCAAGTAGTGGTAGTGGTAGTGAACATAAACTATAGCATTTATAGTTTATCAAATAGTGGTGGTGGTAGTGAACATAAACTATACATATCATAGTTCATCAAATAGTGGTAGTGAACATGAACTATGCATATTATAGTTTATCAATTAGTGGTAGTGGTAGTGAACATAAACTATACCATTTATAGTTTATCAAATAGTGGTGGTGGTAGAGAGCATAAACTATACATATCATAGTTCATCAAATAGTGGTAGTGGTAGTGAACATGAACTATGCATATTATAGTTTATCAATTAGTGGTAGTGCTAGTGAACATAAACTGTACATATCATAGTTCAGCAAATAGTGGTTGTGGTAGTGAACATGAACTATGCATATTATAGTTTATCAAAAACGTTTGTATGAAATGAAACATCCTTTTTGTAGTGAGTATGTAATGTAAATGAAACATAAACTATATACCTATTATAGTTTATCATAGTGTTTGTAATACATATGCACCTAACTATACCTATTAGAGTTTAGCATATCTATTTATGGTGTATAATAGGCTTAACTATACATATTATAATTTGTTAATATTATTTGTAGTGGTAGTAACCCCTTACATATGATTCGTACCTTTAAACTATGGTAAATAATAGGTAATATCAACAACATGTGTACATATAGTAACACACACCTTGCTCAGCAAGCTACAAGGTGCAAATGAAATTGTTGACCCTATTCTAGTTTTAACCTTTTTGTTCTTGTTCTTACAAAAATTATAGAAAAATCATTTGAAGTCAAAATCAGAATCCGTAAATTCTAAGAGTTTGGAATATGTTTCTAGTTTGTTCCTAATTTTTATTATGATTTTTAAATACATTTAACTTGTGTTAAAATTTCCATATTCCCAGACTGGTCCGGATTTGCTCTTGAAATGATAGGCAGTTTTGTAAAAATCACCATAAATTGTAAAAAAATCGTATGGAGATGTGCAAGTATTAATTTTAAAGGTATGAACCTGAACCATTTGCACCTAATACAGTTTTGAAAACTAAAATGTTTAAGTTGAACAAACCAGTCCATGAATAGAGTTAAACTTTTCTGATGAAAGTTGTTGGAAGACTTTAGTTGTGTTCTTGGTGTTTTAACTTGTATTCCCCCCCCCCATAAAACTTAAGAAAAACGTGAAACGTTAGGGGTATGAATCGACCTTGAGTGATTTCAGTGGATAGATGTTGGGGAAAGGAAGTGTTCAACTCAAGAACACTTAGAAGATTGCTTGAAGATTCGAAGTTCTAACACAAATATGATGAAGTTTGTGTAAGAAACATATGATTTGTGTAGAAAGAGGTGGAATAATCATATGAAGGATAATATTACTTACCAAAAGTAGATGAAGAACTTGAAAATCAGCCTTGGAAATCTCGAAACTTAGAGAGAGAAGTGAGAGAGAATGGAGTTTGTTCTTTGTTGGAGAATGAGAGAAATGAGAGGAGAGATAAGAGTTTTTCCAGCCTTTGACTAAGAGTGTGGCTGGAAAATGGTGGGAAAAGGACAATGAAATGACCAGGTATGGTGGAGGGACAAGGGCTGGTCATAGAGTGGGTATGGAGTGGTTGCTTGTGTCATACACTACGGTAAAGTCAACACTCTACCAAAAATATCCTACCCACTAATCTTGGATAAGGATTATACCCAAAACATGATAAAATCATGAAATATGGGGTTTTATATGTTTAAATATAATTTTGGGTGAAAATCCCGCGTTAAATAATCAAAAACGGGCTTAAAATGCAACACTAGTCGAAAACCGGGAAGAAAAGGCTTTACAGCAAAGTTGCTCGCATAGGGACCGAAGGTGCTAGGGTTCGGTCTTTAGCATTAGAACCGAAGCCATGGTTCGGTTGGTGTATTGGAACTGAGAGGGGGGAGGTTCGGTCCGAGCTATCTCGCAGGCGAACTCCTCTGGAGGGACCGAAGGCGAAGGCAGGAAGAAGCGAAGGCGAAGTTCGGGTTCTCCAGTCTTGGGTTCGGTTCAAAGCTTCGGGTTCGGTCCAAGAGGGTTCGCTTCCTAAGGGGACACTTTGGTTCCTTAAGGCTATTTTACCAATAATTACCTCGTTTTAAGTGGTTTTTGACCCAGTTAAGGGTCGGGATGACCCGAATCATTACAAAAAGTTAAAGGAACTTTTTAGAGAGATTTGGGAGAGATTTTTAATAGAGAGAGAGAGAGATAGAGTGAAAGAGATTGGGAGAGGCTTTGTTTATGACCTTTTTAAGGCTTTGGCTTCGTAACGCAAGGTCCGTAAACCACGTTAAGCCATGTTTAAGGATCTTACACACCCCCGATGGGCATACACTAGTGTTTTATCATTTTGGTACATCACTTACCCCAATTAAGGTTAAAGAAATCTAAACGTACGGACTTTCCGTGTGATGATTTCTTATTAAAACAGCATGTTGTACAGTAAATACATAACTTAAACCCTAGTATACAAGGGTTAGTTGAGTTGACCGGATTGACTTGTTGACTTTGTTTGACTTTGACTTGACCAAAATTTGATGGTTGTCACATCATCCCCCCGTTAGAAGGAATTTCGTCACAAAATTAGCGTTTTGACTAGGACTTCAAGAATTTGGGGAAAAATCTGTGGATACTTTTCGGAGTACAAGAAATTGATATGGTGAGGACCAATCCTCCTTATGTAAAATGACGACCTTGGAATTTTTATTATAACTAGAGTTAAGTTGATTTAAAAGGAGTGATTGTCTTGGAATGATAGTTTATTCTATGTATGTCTTTAAGCTCTCTGTTTTGTTGTTGTTATTACTACGAATGATTCATGTTAGAGTTAGTGAGTACTAGCAGTACCAGTGCTTTGACCATATTTTATGAATAAATTTGTAGCATAAGTCCTACCAGTTCTTTTATAATCGCTTGGTGTAAACTAGTCATATATCACTAAGATTGCAAGGGCAGTCGAATGAGTGAATCCGCCTTAAGCCCACAACCAAACAAGGAACAGGAAGTAAGGCGGAATTATAATTTCTAAGTCCATAGAATCTTAATGATATATGACCATAAAGTTTACACTAGCCATCATAGATTCACTAGTAAAAACCCTGTGTTTTTATATACATGATAAGACTTATTCAGGTTCACCGTGTTGGCGAGATTTATGGTATAAACCCTATGTTGACACTAGCTTTAGTAAAAATTTAAATATTTTAAAACCTACATGAGATGGTTAGAAGCACGTACCGCTATTCACGGGTGGTTCCAGGGAAGTTTCTCCTGCGGTGATCAGAAGCACCTTCCCACCGTCACCAGCATTCCTTGCCCTTGGACAGTCTCTCCTAACCCTTCTTGCATTTTGGAAGGGTTCCAGCGTATCAATTTATGGGTGTGGGAGTGGCATGGGTTGTGGCAGCATGAATAGCAACGATCTGCTGCTTATTGGTGGGGTCTTGCGCTGATTGATTTTTCTTGTTGTCCCAGAACTTCCTTTTATTGTTTCCCCTTCCATCTTGCTCAAGAGTGGTTGTCATAGTGCCATGGCTAGCCCTATGGTCGATGAGTTGTTGTGCCAACTCCTTGGCACTGTCAAAGATAGTTGGTCTTGAGGCCAACACGTTGTTTTGAATTTGGGGAGAAAATCCCCAGAGGTATCGTTCCACCTTCTTTTCCTCAAGAGTGACCATCGCGGGACAAAGGAGTGCTAGATCACAGAAGCGTTCGGTGTAAGTTGCAAGGTTAGATCTTTTCATCTTGAGATTCCACAGTTCCTGCTCTAGTTTTTTCACTTCGCCCCGTAGGCAGTACTCTTTCAGCATCATCATCTTTAAGTCTTCCCAGCTTAACGAGTTAGCCACTGCAAGCGTCAGTGACTTAACGTGGCTTTTCCACCAAGTAAGGGCTCGGCCAGAGAAAGTGCAAGCTGCAAATTTGACCATGCTTGCTCTGGGGCATGCACAAATTTCGAAGACCCATTCGGTCTTCTCGAACCATTGCATCAGTGTGATGACGCCCCCGCTTCCATTGAAAGAATCGGATTTGTCACTAGTAAAATCCTTGTATGAACATTCCTTCGTACGCCACGTACTGTCCCAATGGTTGGAGTTTGTGGCACCAGATCCAACACCACCACTACTGTGACAACCCGAAATTTATTCCATCATTTTTAACCCCTCCTTCCGTTAATAAGCCCCGCCTTATTTATTTGTCCGTTAACCTTTTGGAAGAGGTTAATTAATTTGGGACTTTTATAATGACTTTGTAAGCGTTGAAATAAATTAGAAACACCACAATATTCCCGTGGAAATTTTTAGTTTCAACCGAGTCAAAATACGACCATTTAATCGGGTGCGACCGAAAGCCCCATTTAACGTCAGTATCGGGTAGATTTACACTGCGCCCCAACTCCAACCCCTATATAAGGGGGAGTGGACTCCATTCACACTCTTTCCACTCTCTCTCTACAACTTGTTTTCGAGCCAAAAAACGCCTGTTTCGAGCCCCAAACTAGTAAGTAATCTATCCTAACTTGTTGTATAGCTTAGTTAACATCCAAATTCGTGTTTAAGACATCAAATAGGGGCAAGATTATGTGTTTACGGCCCAAGAACCCTCTTGGACCGTGAACACCCTTAAGTGGGGTTTTTATGCCCCAAAACCCCTCTAAACTACCCCTAGGGCTTAGATATGACTTGTGGACTTACACCTTCGAGCTTAGAACACTAAAACCTTGCATTTTGGAGAGTAAACATGATTTTACGGCCCAAGAACACTCTTGGACCGTAAACCCCTTTTCATAGGCCGTGAACACCTTTTAAGGTGTTAGAAATTCCCTCAAACACCTCCTATGGCCTTGGAAAATGTCTAGAAGCAACACCAATTGAAGTAAAGGCATTAAACATTAATTAAACCAAGGAAATAGGAGTTTACGGCCGTAAACCCCCTAGGACTGGTCCATGGGCCGTAAACTCCCAAAAAGTGCCCAAATGATGCCCTAACTTCTTCATTTGACTTGGAAAAATGCATACAACTTTATTCTCTACCATTTAAGACCCTAATACACCAAAGGAATGTGCATCTAGGAGCTTACGGCCGTATATTTGGACCTAGCCTAATCATATGAGTGAGATAAGACCATTTAGCATCCTAGAACACCCCCACCATGAGTTTACGGCCGTAAACTCATGGGGATATGGTCTTGGAGAGTAAACTCTCTATCTAGGCCATTCATACCCATAGATGTTACCCGGGACACCCCTAGCACTTAATCAAAGTGTTTTCCGCACTTTAGGATGCGTATGCGTGTTTAATTTGTATTATATAGTAATTGTATGTAAACATATGTCATCATATGTTAATAGGTCACTAAGTGTGTTCAAGTCTTTACTTGACACCAAGCACCCAACCGGCACTTTCGTTCAATCTGCTTACAACAGGTGAGTTCATACCCCTGAATCAACCTTTTAAGTGTTTTTACATGATTTTATGGGGGGGAATACAAGTTAAACATGCCAGTTATCATATCAATCACATGTGATTGATAACCCGCATGCACAAGGATTTATTACATTGTCAACTGTTTTACCAAGTATGATACTGCAAATGGTTTTCCAAAATGTCTTTACTTGTTCAAAGCTTTTCTCAAATTGTTTCCCACGCTGTATGTTTTACTTCAGATCCTGTTACAACAATATTTTAAACAAATGAATTCTTTACCAAAAATGTTTTATCAAAGTTTCATTCAAAACTTGTTTATAAAAGGTTTTCAAAGGATTTATAAAGGTTTTCAAACTTATTTTATAAAAGAATACCGAGTCGTGATTTCCTTAAGTATAAAGGTTTTCCAAAGTTTTCACCGAAGTGTTCTTCCATGCTTTTATACTCCTACTTTGTTAGATATTACTGTTTCGTTATACTTCCACTTAGTTAATGCTCTTACTTAGTTAAATGCTACTACTTTGTTAACGCTTTTACTTGTGATACACTTTTACTTCGTAATACGCTCCTACTTATTAACGCTCCTACTTCACGATACGCTCCTACCTCACGATACGCTCCTACCTCACGATACGCTCCTACTTCACGATACGCCCCTACTTGTTAACACTTCTACTTTGTAAAACACTTCTACTTCGTTAAACACTTCAACTTCGTTAAATGCTTCTACTTAGTTAAATGTATGCCTGTGCTTGTATAAGTTATATAAATAATGTTTAAAGGACTTAGGAAGGCTAGTTCGCCCTATTTCCTTTTCTTCGTTGAGATGTGGTCTGGTGGGATCGGATATCCGTCCAAAGGTCGTTTGATCATTAGTTATATATTATGTATACAAGCATAGATGTATAGGTTTACGTTGGTCAGTTCAGTTATGAGTCTCTACTACTAGTCCAACAATTACATCAGAATACACTATTCGAGATACATCTTCAAGACACGGATCTCCCCGTCGTCGAGTTGGTAACCAGAGTCTCTTGTAGGGAGAGCGGACATTGTGTGTATAGATCTATACGGGATTGACACCCCCGCACCCTGACTGCTAGATACAGTCCACGACCTACCAAGCCAAGGGGTGAGAAATGTCATATTTACACCGATGCTTGCAGGGCGTCAAGTACTCTAGTGTCGATTAGTATGGTTATGAGTATCTCGATGTTTACCTTATAATTCATGGCCTTAAGGTAACGATGTTTAACACTGTAGGCTGGAAACACATTCTTAGAATTACACTGTTTTAGACCTTGCTAGCTGTATCTTTCATTGATACTGTCTTGGGTCTCTATTCACTGTTTTAGACCTTGCTAGGTGTATCTTTCATTTGATACTGTCTGGGGTCTGTGTCACTGTTTTAGACCTTGCTAGCCGTATCGTATATTTGATACCGTCTGGGGTCTGTGTCTCCTTTTGTTCGACTGAGCCAGGCGTGTCTTTCATTCGATACTCTCCTGGAGTCTATGATTTCGTTGCCTTGGTCAGCAGTATATTCTGCTGAGGCATATGTTATTTTCCCTTGTATTTTACTAGTGATAATCTCCTACTTTCTTTAAAAATCAAATACCGTATTTTGGTAATGATAGTATTTCAGGGAAAATTACTCTTTAAAACATAACACTGTCGGGTCTTGGTAGAAGACTACCTTTAATTAGAAAATATAGGATTTTCTGGAAAGGACTCTAATACACTGTTGATTCTAAACTACTACTTTTTATAAAGTTATTTGAATAAAATGACACTAAATACTTATGAACTCACCAGCATTTATAAAAATGCTGATACTTGCTTTCAAATAACTTGTATTCTCAGGTCAGCAATAGACAGGTACATTCCAGGAGCTTTTGGTGAAGACAGTTAGTACCAAGTTGTACCTATATTATTACTTGTATTACTTTGATGTTTCTATGTAATGTAAACTATGTAAAACTATTACTATTAATGCAATGGTTGTTGTAATTTGATTACTATACTGCATATGTTGTGATACTTGACATGACGTCATCCACCCCAGAACGTTTCCGTCGTTCCGGTTTTGGGGTGTGACAGATTGGTATCAGAGCATTGTTTATAGTGAGCTAAGTATATCAATTCATGAAAGATATACAGCCTATAAATACATAGGGATAAAACACTCTGACCAAGAATTATACTTTAAAATATAACCATATTTTACCAAAGTATAAGAACATCCGGAATCTAAACACTCAAACAAAAGTATCACAAGAAGAACAAGAATAAAAGTCTTCAGATGTTGAGCATTACCGTCAAACCTGGGCAGTTATGTAATCGTAAGCTGGAATAAATGTAACCTGATCAACTACATTTATTCGAGATGCGATGAACGTGTGCTTGGGAGTGATAGTGGTGTTGCAACAGGTCTGAAACTTACCAACTAGGAATGCTAGAGCCAAACATAAAGTTTAAAATACTATGGGAGTATTTTGGAATACTAAAAGACTCACATTAATCCCAGAATCATATTCAGAAGATAAGAAACAAACAAGAATTAAAATACCATAGGGGTATTTTAGGAACCATAAATAACCTTGTTAAGAACTAAAAAGATCCTTATTGATATACCTACAATTACAGAGGGTATACTCCCAAGGTTATATATAATAAGGATCCCATAGGCTAAGAATGTGTGGTTTCGCTCTACTTCCTTTTCTTCGTTGGGATGTGGATATAGAGTAGTATCATATATTCGAAGGCCTATCGGATCTAAGCTATATATGATTTGTATACCCTATGTAATCGTAGCAGTACTCGATATGGATCACCTAGTGAAATGTTAATAATCTCTTAGGATTCTTTAGACATTTCCATTCTCGCACGAGCCTTGTAGAAAACCTTATCCACTTCAGTACTCTTCAGGAGAGTTGATTCAGACCCCGAAGAGGTTCATTGAGAAGATTTTCAGTTCGGAAATAATTGAACTAGGTCAAGACTATTGAAATCACCAAGTGCCTATATCTTTTTTGGGACATCGGTGAGAAATTCGCTTAAACTTCCAAGATTTCCAGTGATGACACCTCGAGTCGGATTCGGAAGTAAGGCGGAGTAGAGATTCAATATGTCTATAGGAGAAGAGAACCCTAGGTAGCTACCCGAAGGAAACCAACGCTGGTCCCAGTCAAAGATACAAGGTAGACAGAGGGAGCCAGTACATGGAACCCGAGAAGTGCCTTTTTTCCTCATGATTCGTCACGCTAATACACCCATAAAATAATACAATTTAGTGAGTTAGTGATTACACTACTCACACTATGTGCTAGGTAAACCGCCTTTTCCCGTTGCAAGTAATACGATTAGAGCAGATCCCCACACCTCTATTGAGGTTGTTTAGCCATAAGTCTTCATGAGCCTTTCTTCCTGCAGTCTTCGTTCCGAACTGTTCTCAAATCTTTCCAGGCCGGAGAGTGGAACCTTTCCTAGTATAAAGGTAACTTAGTAGGAACGACTCCCATCTTATGGCTTTTTCCGATACTCATACTCCTACCTTGAATACCTGGACTACATCATAGGGATGTAGGTCGACACTCAGACAGCCAGTATTCGAAGCATGGGAAAAATTTATGCCTAATATAGTAAGGACAGATATGTCCAGGGTTAACCTTCGTCTCTCATCAGCTTGTGTTCCTTTTCCGTGTAGGAAAAACCATGCCTCCGAGGAAGCGTAATCCATCCGCCGGCAAGAAACCGACTCTCCTATTCGATGAAGCTACGTTCCAAGCTGTAGTCTCGGCAGCCGTAGCAGCTGTCATGGCTCAACTAAATGCTAACAACGCCAATGTTAGCAAGAGCCCTATCGGAAATTCTGATCCAGGTAATGGACAGCAACAACCAACCTCTACATACCCAGCACCCAAGAACCTCACTCAAATCCATTGAAGAGAAAGATCAAGATCGAGGAGGGAAGTACCTCGGCTCAAGGACCTCCTGAAGGGCAATGAGATGAGATAGTCAATACCCCTGCCAGTCCCTCCATCCCGACTTCAAGAAGACCATACCTAGGAAACCTTCCCCACTGTAGCAAGTGTAGCTACCATCATCATGGTATCTATCGAGAACTCTATTGTGCTAGGTGCCACATGAAGGGGCATACTGCTCGCGTCTGCAGAACCCCAGTTGAGTTTATTACATCAACCACCAATGTGGCGACCAATACAGTTTGCCACCTATGTGGTGAAATGGGACACTTCAAAAGGGACTGCCCAACTGAAGGAAAAGACAAGGACACAGGAGGAGTCTAACTCTAATGCTTGGGGAGAAGCATCAAGGAACCTGGTAGATTTTGGTACATCTCTCAATCTCAGATAACTAACCGAAAGCATTAAAAGGTTAATTCTAAATATAAATACTTCCCCATTAAGGCGAGAGTCGCAGCACTGTTGTAAAATTTAAAATTTCATCAGGTAAAACTATAATGGCTAAATATATACGTTACGACCATGTATAATTGAGATGGATAGACCTAGAGTGAGTGAAGGCTGCCTCATTTCCTGTTCCTCATTTGGTTGTGGATTTAGGGCGGAGTCTCTCAGTCAACAGTCTTCCCCACCTTAATTATACATGACTAGTATATGTGAGGCGATTATAGAAATGCCTCGTGAGAATCCATTCATGAAAAGGTACTTTACTCAGAAAACACTCAGGACCCTCTATAGTTCCGCGTCGACTCTATCGGTCCAAGTATCCACGACAGTGATACACGGGACGAAACCCGAGACGCCTAGAACTTGTGTGCCCGATCGGCACATGACTCTATCGACCCTCATTCTATATCATGTCGAAGTATGCCAACTTCGACGCCTTTATCAATCATGGTTCAACTTCGTGCAACCATGTGTAAATCCTTAGTGTTGTGTAAAAAGAACTTTCTCTATAGCCTTTCGGCAAATAAAGGTTCTTCCGAACCTAAACAAAATAAGAATAATAAAACCTAATGCGATCCGTCAGTCGTCACGTTTATTTCAAACCTTCCGAAGTACCCAGGAGAAGGGTACCACATGCTGTTAACCAACCCTTTTTAGACAGATAGAAACCGACGCAAAAGACACTGCAAGCATTCCAGAAGACGATAACCATCCAAAGTAGACACCGTAGAAACCCAGAAAGACCCTTCGAACCTCGCAATCCGGTTCGTGAATCGAAAGGATAGAACTCATGGGACTGACCAATATAACTTTGGATATGCATAAGGGTGGTATATAATTGAGATCAAAAGGATTTAAGATGTGTGCTTCCTCCCTACTCCCTGTTCCTTGTTGGGTTGTGGGTCTGGGGTGGAGTCGCACAACTGAACATCCTGCCGACCTCAATTATATACGGCTTGCATACATCAAGTATTAGTGGTTAAGCCAAGTATGAGCTCTACCACGAACCTCATAGTAAAACCCTTCATCCTATTCCATAGAATAGGAGCTAGAGTCAAGATAACCACGGCGGATTGAGCTACTATAATGACCACAAATCCGAAATTTGTTGTCATCCCGGTTAAGCCAACATAGTAGCTAACACCCTCGGTTGGTAAAGAAATCTGAGTCGTAAGAGTCAAGGGCATTCACTACGACCATCCACTCACGCTTAATCCCACGAATTGAGCATCTCAGCGAATATCCCGGAACCCTGGAAGCTACGATAAGTTAAACTTTGAGAAGAGTGGATGAGGAGATTAAAGTTCCGAGTGATGGAACCCTATACTCACTAGATTTGACCTAGATTGAGAAAACTCAGAACCTTTGGAAGAGTAGTTGCAGAAGATGTTCGCATTACTCAGGCACTTCGTCCACCCCGTTACCGACGAGTAGTGCCTAGGACACTCCGCCCCCCTTACATGAGAGAAGTCACCGTCGCCCTGTAGACAATAGACTACATTCTCCGAAGTGAACACTAGAATACCGAGAACCACATGATAACCTCCGCAGTCAAGAATACTTGAATAAAGTGTGAGAGTAGGTTGCGTTAGGCCTTATAACCCAAATCCCGAAGAGATTATAGACTTGACACCAGTCTAGGTGTTAGTCGATGGGTTATACAAGAGCACGCGCTTTCTGCAACTAAAATAAACCAACGCCTTAGAGAATAGGGCATGTCTTAGAGATTCATTGGACTACTAGGTGTTCCACGAATACTATCTCGTGTAGAGATAATAGAACCACCTCCCCGGAATAGTCCGACACTCGTCTGGTGAAACCCTGTCTCCCCGACCCTGAGGGTTTCCGTTAGAATTATCTCAAGAATCAGAAGTGCAAGTTCATTTTGCACAAGATTGAGATAGCCAATCTGCAGCAAACAGATACCCGTAGACACGAATCCAAGGACAACCTGAGCTTTCTAAGAACCAACCTGAAGGACTACACTTCCAGTATAAGAGAGAACGTTTGGAACTTCGAAATGGCGATCACGCCAGTGATGATCTCGCCATAGAAGTACACTATGTTCTAAGTATTAAAAAGCTCTACCCTTCCGAGAGCTTAGGACCATCCGAGATTCTTCACAAAAAAAATGGTCCAACCCTCGTTAGACCACCACTACTTTCGGAAAAACCATAAGTTGCACCCTAAATCAATCCACTTATTAGACTTGATAAGTGTTTACCCGACGTCACTCTTTGTATCCCACTCATCTTGATAGAAACCATTGGGAACCCTAACTTCGTAGACGAACCTAGAGGAATCGCTAACTGCACGAGAAGGAATCCGCATCCCGTAAGTGAAGGTTTGTCAGAATGACAAGCAAAGGCTAGAGTTCACTTGGGAGTGCGAGGACCAACCGAATAGGAAGTGACCTCATACCTCTACCCGATTGTTCATGATTACTTCCTTGCCTAAACCTGAATTTCGGGACGAAATTCCCTCTAACGGGGGGATGATATGACAACCCGAAATTTATTCCATCATTTTTAACCCCTCCTTCCGTTAATAAGCCTCGCCTTATTTATTTGTCTGTTAACCTTTTGGAAGAGGTTAATTAATTTGGGACTTTTATAATGACTTTGTAAGCGTTGAAATAAATTAGAAACACCACAATATTCCTGTGGAAATTTTTAGTTTCAACCGAGTCAAAATACGACCATTTAATCGGGTGCGACAATAAGCCCCGTTTAACGTCAGTATAGGGTAGATTTACACTGAGCCCCAACTCCAACCACTATATAAGGGGGAGTGGACTCCATTCACACTCTTTCCACTCTCCCTCTCTCTCTACACTCTCTCTCTACAACTTCTTTTCGAGCCAAAAATGCCCGTTTCAAGCCCCAAACTAGTAAGTAATCTATCCTAACTTGTTGTATAGCTTAGTTAACATGCAAATTCGTGTTTAAGACATCAAATAGGGGCAAGATTATGTGTTTACGGCCCAAGAACCCTCTTGGACCGTGAACACCCTTAAGTGGGGTTTTTAAGCCCCAAAACCCCTCTAAACTACCCCTAGAGCTTAGATATGACTTGTGGACTTACACCTTCGAGCTTAGAACACTAAAACCTTGCATTTTGGAGAGTAACATGAGTTTACGGCCCAAGAACACTCTTGGACCGTAAACCCCTATTCATAGGCCGTGAACACCTTTTAAGGTGTTAGAAATGCCCTCAAACACCTACTATGGCCTTGGAAAATGTCTAGAAGCAACCCCCATTGAAGTAAAGGCATTAAAACTTAATTAAACCAAGGAAATAGGAGTTTACGGCCATAAACCCCCCTAGAATTGGTCCATGGGTCGTAAACTCCCAAAAAGTGCCCAAATGATGCCCTAACTTCTTCATTTGACTTGGAAAAATGCATAGAACTTTATTCTCTACCATTTAATACCCTAATACACCAAAGGAATGTGCATCTAGGATATTACGGCCGTAAAATCCTTGTTTAGGGCCGTAAACTCCTCAAGTGGTCCTTTAAGTGCCTTAAACCCCTTCATATGCCTTATATTTGGACCTAGCCTAATCATATGAGTGAGATAAGACCATTTAGCATCCTAGAACACCCCCACCATGAGTTTACGGCCGTAAACTCATGGGGATATGGTCTTAGGGCCGTGAACTCTATAAATAGTTTACTCTTGGAGAGTAAACTCTCTATCTAGGCCATTCACACCCATAGATGTTACCCGGGACACCCCTAGCACTTAATCAAAGTGTTTTCCGCACTTTAGGATGCGTATGCTTGTTTAATTTGTATTATATAGTAATTGTATGTAAACATATGTCATCATATGTTAATAGGTCACTAAGTGTGTTCAAGTCTTTACTTGACACCAAGCACCGAACCGACACTTTCGTTCGATCCGCTTACAACAAGTGAGTTCATACCCCTGAATTAACCTTGTAAATGCTTTTACATGCTTTTATGGGGGGAATACAAGTTAAACATGCCAGTTATCATATCAATCACATGTGATTGATAACCCGCATGCACAAGGATTTATTACACTGTTAACTGTTTTACCGAGTATGATACTGCAAATGGTTTTCCAAAATGTCTTTACTTGTTCAAAGCTTTTCTCAAATTGTTTCCCACGTTGTATGTTTTACTTCAGATCCTGTTATAGCAGTACTTTAAACAAAGGAATTCTTTACCCAAAATGTTTTATCAAAGTTTCATTCAAAACTTGTTTATAAAAGGTTTTCAAAGGATTTATAAAGTGTTTCAAACTTATTTTATAAAAGAATACCGTGTCGTGATTTCCTTAAGTATAAAGGTTTTCCAAAGTTTTCACCGAAGTGTTCTTCCATGCTTTTATAATCCTACTTTGTTAGATATTACTGTTTCGTTATACTTCCACTTAGTTAATGCTCTTACTTAGTTAAATGTTACTACTTTGTTAACGCTTTTACTTGTGATACACTTTTACTTCGTAATACGCTCCTACTTATTAATGCTCCTACTTTACGATATGCTCCTACTTCACGATACGCTCCTACTTCACGATACGCTCCTACTTCATGATACGCTTCTACTTCACAATACGCCCCTACTTGTTAACACTTCTACTTTGTGAAACACTTCTACTTCGTTAAACACTTCAACTTCGTTAAATGCTTCTACTTAGTTAAATGTATGCCTGTGCTTGTTTAAGTTATATAAATAATGTTTAAAGGACTTAGGAAGGCTAGTTCTCCCTATTTCATTTTCTTCGTTGAGATGAGGTCTGGTGGGATCGGATATCCGTCCGAAGGTCGTTTGATCATTAGTTATATATTATGTATACAAGCATAGACATATAGGTTTACGTCGGTCAGTTCAGTTATGAGTCTCTACTACTAGTCCAGCAATTACATCAGAATTCACTGTTCGAGATACATCTTCAAGACACGGATCTCCTCGTCGTCGAGTTGGTAACCAGAGTCTCTTGTAGGGAGAGCGGACATTAAGTGTATAGATCTATACGGGATTGACACCCCCGCACCCTGACTGCTAGCTACAGTCCACGACCTACCAAGCCAAGGGGTGACAAATGTCATATTTAAATCGACGCTTGCAGGGAGTCAAGTACTCTATTGTCAATTAGTATGGTTACGAGTATCTCCATGTTTACCTTATAATTCATGGCCTTAAGATAACGATGTTTAACACTGTAGGCTAGAAACACATTCTTAGAGTTACACTGTTTTAGACCATGCTAGCTATATCTTTCATTGATATTGTCTGGGGTCTGTATTCACTGTTTTAGACCTTGCTAGGTGTATCTTTCATTTGATACTGTCTGGGGTCTGTGTTCACTGTTTTATACCTTGCTAGCCGTATCGTACATTTGATACTGTCTGGGGTCTGTGTCTCCTTTTGTTAGACTGAGCCAGACGTGTCGTTCATTTGATACTCTCCTGGAGTCTATGATTTCGTTGCCTTGGTCAGCAGTATATTCTGCTTAGGCATATGTTATTTTCCCTTGTATTTTACTAGTGATAATCTCCTGCTTTCTTTAAAAATCAAATACCGTATTTTGGTAATGATAGTATTTCCGTGAAAATTACTCTTTAAAACATAACACTGTCGGGTCTTGGTAGGAGACTACCTTTAATTAGAAAATATAGGATTTTCTGGAAAGGACTCTAATACACTGTTGATTCTAAACTACTACTTTTTATAAAGTTATTTGAATAAAATGACACTAAATACTTATGAACTCACCAACATTTGTAAAAATGCTGATACTCGCTTTCAAATAACTTGTATTCTCAAGTCAGCAATAGACAGGTACATTCCAGGAGCTTTTGGTGAAGACAGTTAGTACCAAGCTGTACCTATATTATTACTTGTATTACTTTGATGTTTCTATGTAATGTAAACTATGTAAAACTATTACTATTAATGCAATGGTTGTTGTAATTTGATTACTATACTGCATATGTTGTGATACTTGACATAACGTCATCCACCCCAGAACGTTTCTGCCTTTCTGATTTTGGGGTGTGACAACTACCATTCGTACCAATTTGCGACATTGCGGCAGCTACGGCTGCGGGTTACGGTAGCTTGGAACATTGCGGGATCAAACTGCGGAGGTGGTGGCGGAGGTGGTTGTGGTGCTTCACTGCTGGAAGGTCTGGATTTTTTATTTGCGGCATAGTTCTGTCATAAGTTTGTAACAACGAACAGACGGTAAGTCTCCAATAGTAGTGACAAGGCGGATGTTATTGGACTAGATTTTTCTATATTATGTCCCGAATCAAGGGTATTTTGAGAGCAATTCATAATGAAAGTCCATATAGATAACTTATGAATTTAGTGGTAGTGACTCGAATGTAATCTCGTGGTTTGTTCCATGTTTGGTTCCCTCCTAAGATCACTTGACATATACCATTCTTGTATAATTAAGGTTCAATAGGCTGTTGAACTTAATGAGTATGGCCTAGGCCCACAACCAAACAAGGAACAGGACCCAAGGCGGACTACCATTTCTAAGTCGATCGTCTCTTAATTACACCTAACCTTGAGGTATACACTAAGAATTCTTAGAGCTACCATAAGCAAATCGTTGGTAATACCAAGTTAGGAAATACTTGGTAATAGGTCAACGTTTCGCTAATGTAATGGGAAAATCTTTGACAGTGTTACGATTCCCTCGAATAGTGTAGTCTCTGGATTTTGAAGGGTCGAATTATATATATATATATATATATATATATATATATATATATATATATATATATAGATGTAGGGGTAGTCGTTAAACGCATATTAGTAGTCCAAGTCTAAATCGATATGTCAGTAGTGTACACACTACTCGCGCCGGGTGATGCTCCGTGGGTCATAGAATGAAGACATGAAAGTCCGCATTTCCCTAACCCCGCCCTAGCTTCTGTTATTTGATGTTATGCTTTTATCATGCATTTTCTTTAATGTCGTTTGATGTTCCAGATAGTCTCCAATCTTGGCTTGACTTGCGGTCACTTCCATCTGTAGGCTTTGATGTGGTTCCTGGTTTGTCATGTCCTCCATCTAGGTAACAAAGGCGAATTGCGATGATCTTGGTGATAGCGCTAACCTTCCTGATTTGTTTGTCCGGTGTTCCTATTTGTATATGCTGGTAAGCGATGCGATATACTATGACAAAGAGGGCCTTGCCTACTGATCCTCCTCTATTGAGGTTGTAGAAGCCTCTTTCCATACTGCAGGGAAGGTGTTTGACCTTGTCTTAGACTCCATCTCTTTAAACCTACAACTTAGCGAGGTGCCGGACCATGGAAGTCTCGTCGGGATGTAGAGTGTAGATGGTGTATTGTAGGCCTCGGCTCCTCGTCAGAGTCTCTTCCTATTCCTTCTTTGTCTTTGTCTTCTTTTGGTTTCGCTTTCTCCGGATCTTCCTATGGATCATCTTCGGGATCTTTTTCTATTATTTCCTACGTTCCGTTCACCATTTTTTTCCTGGTTGGGAAGAATAGGGGTCTCCTGGTAATTGAGCTCCCTCCATGTTATTTGTGGGAGAATGGGGGCATAAGAGATAATTTATAGATGGCTAATCCTATAATTACTTATATGGGAGTGATCCTCATTAGTCACTTCTATAATCACATAGTGCATACCAGTTATACATAATCTAGATAGAATTGATCTTCGAATAAATGACTATGCTTTAAATCCACAACCAAACAAGGAACAAGAAGTAGAGCAATAGTCAAAAATTCTGAGTCTATGATATCTTTAATTATATATAACCTTAGTGTATGCACTTAGTCATTATAGACCGACTAATAGGGGTCTTTAGTTTTCACATAAGTTAGTTATAGTACCACATAATACTCCTATAGTATTTTAAATGTTTGACTTATGTTCTCAATGTTTCTTGGTAAGTTTTTAGACTTGTTGCAACACCACAAACATTCCTTGGCATATGCTAATCACTTCTGGGTTAGACATAGTTGATCAAGCTATGTCATTCCCAGACCGGACTATACATCCCCAAGCCTACTTGTGCCATTCAACAATCACCACTTTTTTTATGTTCTACCATGATACTGACCCTAGTGTGTATGCATGTATGAATACTTTTAGTAAAATACTGGTTATATTTAAAAAAATGTAACTCTTGGTCAGAGTGTTTTTGTCCCAAATGTGTTTATAGTTTGTATATCTTATGCGGTTTGACATACTTACTTCGCTATAAACTGTGCTCTGATACCAATCTGTCGCACCCCAAACCAAGGATGGTGGAAACGTTCGGGGGTGGAGGACTTCATGTATAGTATCATGACAACAATTGCAATAGTGATCAAAGTAAACACAACCAACATAAATATAATTGAAAAAGGTACACGATAGTATAAGTTTTACATGTTTCCAAATCAATTACATTATGTTGACAAAAAAATGAAATGTTTGACGCCTTAACGTCCCATCCTCAAAAGCACTTGATTACCTGTTTATTAATTTCCGAAGAATACAAGTAGTTTTAAAAGAGTGTCAACAATTAAGTTGGTGAGTTCATAAGAGTTTTATTTTGAAAAGAAATTGTTTTCTTTGTAAAAGCGATAGAGTTATTCCAGAAAATCCGATATTATCCTTAAAGAGTGAATTGTAAGTTTCTATGTTATAAAATAGTGCATCCTAGAATTTCCTATAGTTTCCTTCCATAATCTCTAAGTGTATATAAGTTATATAAAATTAAAGTTAAATAGATCGTCGAATGTAATGGGCCTGCCTTAGGCCCACAACCAAACAAGGAACAGGAAATAAAGCGGACCCACCAATTCTAAGTCTATCACGACTAAATTCTATATAACTCTAGCATATACACTTAGTAATTATGGCTGAAAACTAACAATTATAGATAGAATGTAGTCTTAAAAACCAAAGACCGAGACTATGCCTATCATAGTTAATCAAGTAGTGGTAGTGGTAGTGAACATAAACTATAGCATTTATAGTTTATCAAATAGTGGTGGTGGTAGTGAACATAAACTATACATATCATAGTTTATCAAATAGTGGTAGTGAACATGAACTATGCATATTATAGTTTATCAATTAGTGGTAATGGTAGTGAACATAAACTATACCATTTATAGTCTATCAAATAGTGGTGGTGGTAGAGAGCATAAACTATACATATCATAGTTCATCAAATAGTGGTAGTGGTAGTGAACATGAACTATGCATATTATAGTTTATCAATTAGTGGTAGTGGTAGTGAACATAAACTATACATATCATAGTTTATCAAATAGTGGTTGTGGTAATGAACATGAACTATGCATATTATAGTTTATCAAAAACGTTTGTATGAAATGAAACATCCTTTTTGTAGTGAGTATGTAATGTAAATGAAAAATAAACTATACCTATTATAGTTTATCATAGTGTTTGTAATACATATGCACCTAACTATACCTATTAGAGTTTAGCATATCTATTTGTGGTGTATAATAGGCTTAACTATACATATTATAATTTATTAATATTATTTGTAGTGGTAGTAACCCCTTAAATATGATTGGTACCTTTAAAATAGGGTAAATAATAAGTACTATCAACAACATGTGTATATATAATAACACACACCTTGCTCAGCAAGCTACAAGGTGTAAATGAAATTGTTGACCCTTTTCTAGTTTTAACCTTTTTGTTCATGTTCTTACAAAAATCATAGAAAAAAAATTTGAAGTCGAAATCCGAATCCGTAAATTTTGAGAGTTTGGAAAACTTTTCTAGTTTGTTCCGAATTTTTATTATGATTTTTAAATACCTTTAACTTGTGTAAAAATGTCCATATTCCGAGATTGGTCCAGATTTGCTTTTGAAATGATAGGCAGTTTTGTAAAAATCACGATATATTGTAGAAAAATCGTATGGAGATGTGTAAGTAGTCATTTTAAAGGTATGAACCTGAACTATTTGCACCTAATACAGTTTGAAAAATTAAATGTTTTAGTTGACCAAAACAGTCCATGAATAGAGTTAAACTTTTCTGATGAATGTTGTTGGAAGAGTTTAGTTGTGTTCTTGGTGTTTTAACTTGTATTCATCCCCCCCCGCCCACCCCCACCCCCCATAAAACTTAAGAAAAACATGAAAAGGTAGGGGTATGACACCACCTTGAGTGATTTCAGTGGATGGATGTTGGGGAAAGGAAGTGTTCAACTCAAGAACACTTAGAAGATTGCTTGAAGATTCGAAGTTCTAACACAAATATGATGAAGTTTGTGTAAGAAACGTATGATTTCTGTAGAAAGAGGTGGAATAATCATATGAAAGATAATATTACTTACCAAAAGTAGATGAAGAACTTGAAAATCAGCCTTGGAAATCTCGAAACTTAGAGAGAGAAGTGAGAGAGAATGGAGTTTGTTCTTTGGTGGAGAATGAGAGAAATGAGAGGAGAGATAAGAGTTTTTCCAGCCATTAACTAAGAGTGTGGCTGGAAAATGGTGGGAAAAGGACAATGAAATGACCAGGTATGGTGGAGGGACAAGGGCTGGTCATAGAGTGGGTATAGAGTGGTTACTTGTGTCATACACTAAGGCAAAGTCAACACTCTACCTAAAATATCCTACCCATTAATCTTGGATCAGGATTATACCCAAAACGTGATAAAATCATGAAATATGAGGTTTGATATGTTTAAATATAATTTTGGGTGAAAATCCCGCGTTAAAATAATCAAAAACGGGCTTAAAACACAAAACTAGTCGAAAACCGGGAAGAAAAGGCTTTACAGCGAAGTTGCTCGCATAGGGACCGAAGGTGCGAGGGTTCGGTCTTCAGCATTAGAACTGAAGGCATGGTTCGGTTGGTGTATTGGAACCGAGAGGGGGGAGGTCCGGTCTGAGCTATCTCGCAGGCGAACTCCTCAGGAGGGAACAAAGGCGAAGGCAGGAAGAAGCGATGGCGAAGTTCGGGTGCTCCAGTCTCGAGTTCGGTTCAAAGCTTTGGGTTCGGTCCAGGAGAGTTCGCTTCCTAAGGGGAGACTTCGGTTCCTTAAGGTTGTTTTACCAATAATTACCTCATTTTAAGTGGTTTTTGACCCGGTTAAGGGTCGGGATGACCCGAATGGTTACAAAAAGTTAAAGGAACTTTTGAGAGAGATTTGGGAGAAATTTTTAATAGAGAGAGATAGAGTGAAAGAGAATGGGAGAGGCTTTGTTTATGACCTTTTTAAGGGTTTGGCTTCGCAACGCAAGGTCCGTAAACCCCGTTAAGCGATGTTTAAGGACTCTACACACCCCCGATGGGCATGCACTAGTGTTTTATTGTTTTGGTACATCACTTACCCCAATTAAGGTTAAAGAAATCTAAATGTATGAGCTTTACGAGTGATGATTTCTTATTAAAATAACAAGTTGTATAGTAAATACATAACGTAAACCCTAGTATACAAGGGTTAGTTGAGTTGACCGGTTTGACTTGTTGACTTTGTTTTACTTTGACTTAACCGGAATTTTGACGGTTGTCACAGAACCCAACCTATGACTTTCCTTTTTCTACCCTTCAGCCTATAACAAAATTTAAAGGTTAAGATCGCGCAACCATAATTGCTCCTTCCAAAAGGTCTAAATATTACCTCCTTAAGCTCCAAAACCTTTACACAATCGACTTTCGGTCAATGACCCTAAAATAAGAAATGAGATGAAACAGGATGTTACAGTTTGGGTACATAAGCTTATATACATTGTAGGGTATATTCACTCCCCCCCCCCCCCCCCCCCACACGCACACACAGATATATATATATATATATATATATATATATATATATATATATATATATATATTGTGTGTGTGTACATATATACATACATATTAAAATTGGTTGCGTTGATCAGATTTCAAAAAAAAAAATCGTGATCTTGAGATTCTAGCCCAACCTTATATTTCTCATTTACCACCCTAGTGCTTTAGCATACTGGCGTGGTGGGAGAGTTATAACCATAAATGTTTATGAAACATCGTCCTGTCCTTTCCTTTTTCCCACACTACCTTCGCCACCTTCTGCACCACCACTACTACCTCTGCCGTCAATCGATCACATCACTATCACCTCCGTTATCTCTACCACCGCCACTTCCGTCACCATCACCTTCTCTACCACTAACCACCATCATATATGCATAATTATTTATGATTATATATATATATATATATATATATATATATATATATATATATATATATATATATATATATATATATATATATATATATGTATGTATTAAAATGTACGATCATATATATTTTTCCGGCCATATAATCATTTAAGATTAGGCGTTATCCTGCCATGCCGGTACGGAATGCATTTTATTTCTGCAACATAAATAAAAAGCATCTAAACTAAATAAAAAAGTTAAAATATATTTGAGAACATACCGTGTTATAGAATTATAAAGTATAGCATTTTAAAGTAACAATAATTAATCAATAATTATGTATGAAAAAAATATTGTATAGAAAATACTCCTGATATAATCCTAGTTATCATACAATCATTACGTAAAATATGCCATTCTCAACCACAAAGAGGCGTTTACCTAATGTTTAAATATGAAACGAACAACATGTTTTGATAGCAATGACCGAATCATGAAACAAATCTATTATTGAATCCTTATATTGGACACTCATTATCAAGTGAACTACAACAATAGTGCTGATGCCGCGTAACTGAAAACCGAATTTTCGGTGACAACATTTGCTAATTTGGGTTGGAGAACATGTAATGCTTTAACAACAACAGTCAATATTTTTTTTCTTGTAACTAAATCCAAAATAAATTTTCTAGCTTCAATTCCATTTCTCTAACTTAAATCTCTTTCTCTCCGTTTCTCTAGCATGCATTCCTTTTACCTTTAGATTGCCATGGTTTTTGGTAAAAAGAATCCAAATTAAGCAAAAAATAAAATTTTGAAAACTAAATTTTCTGATTAATTAATTGCCATATAAATTAAAAGTTCAGTTTTAGAAATTTGGCAGACGCTATAAATATTTATAGACCAATATATGAATTGATAGTGATACACAAACAAATTTGATTCAATACTTTCAAATTATCCATTTGATCTAACATATATTTCCTCTTTGAATATAAGACATCGTTCAAATCTAATTATAACGTCCAGTAAAGTCCAGATCTAAGCAAGTTAATATGTTCACATTTTGATCATGTCAATACGAAGATGAAAACGTCTAGACAAAGCTTCATAGTTTACGTTCTATCTCTTCATCTAATCAAATTACTAGATCATATAAGTATTATGTTCTACTTTTTATGAAGAAAAAAAATACATCGATATGAATTTGAGCTAATTTTAAAATTATATCGTTGTGGCTTGAAATTAAAGGATATATGGAGTGGCTATTAAGTAAGGTGCATTTCCAAATTTTTAGGGACAATGTTTTAAGGACACGTCATTTATAAGAACCATTTTTGGAATAATTTACGGAATAATAATATAATTAAATATTTTGCGTGTGCCAACAATTAATTCGAGTATGCTACTTTTCTGGCATTCATTAATGAATATAATAGTCTAACAGGCTGTTTGATAGGATCTGAATTTATAAGAGATCTAAATTTCTAAAAGGGTTTGAAAATTTTAAGAGTTGAATGTTTAACATGCTGTTTGGTTGGGACCTCTGGTTCATGTGTTATACCCTTCCAACTGGCTCATACGAATGTGAATATCATATCAAAATCATAAATTCCTAAAACATTTTGAAAGCATTCACCTTTTCCCCTTCCCTTGTAGCGAGTTTGTTGATCAGCAGACACGACTGCATGTACAAGAGTTCCATCTAATGCACCTATTGCTCCAGGAAAGATTTCTTTTAGCCTACGATGTCTCTCTGAGGAATTCACGATTGCATTAGAATTCGTTGGCACTATAACTTCTTTTGCAAAAATCATCATTGCGTTTAGCACCTCATGAAAGCATCTATGAACAATTTTTGTGGAGTGTAGAAACCTTCGTTTGATAATCCTGAATCGTTTGTTATGTGCTATAGTTGTCAAGAACATAGCCATCTTTTCTTCAACGCATATATGCCTACTACTTTGCAACCAATTATTTCGTCTAAAATGATTGCATAAAAGCACATACGCTTTACGTGAAAGACTCATTAGTTCATGACATTATGTAGAAGTTCCATGTAACAATTCTTGTGTATGTTGATGACTGCTCATTTCCGAATCATTATCAGTTGTCCTTCCAATTCTATTGGATGCTAGATTCAACCAATATCAACATAGTAAAATGAAAAATGTAATTTCTCCATCCGAATCCATAAGCAATCTGTTATTTTGAAAATACATAACAATCATATTAACAACATATAACATAAAAATTCATCCAAAACATCAAGTCATTAATGTCATATAAAAATTTAGTTCAAACCAAAGATCAAGTAATCCAAAACATCAAGTCATTCATGTCATATAAAAATCTTGTTCAAACCAAAGATCAAGTAATCCAAAAAAACCATCTAGTTCAAACCAAACATCTAGTTATCCAAAAAAAAAACCATCAAAACATTCAAAACATCGACTTAGTGAAACATTCCATAATGTGCTCCAACAGTCTTGACCCAATTCTCACAAATAGTTGGATCAATGGTTAACCACACATGCCTCTTATCTGCACCTTCACCAAAAAGAACAACAACAGTAGTATATCTTGGATCAAATATTCTCCATCATAACTTCTCCAACTTTTCCATACATGCACCTAAATTTGAAGAAGCATGCTTTTTCCACAAATATTTTAGCAACTGTGGCAATATCTTCCCCGTTTTCAAGCAATCTTGAATTCGATGAATCTTTACCCTACAGTTTCTTGTTTAGTGCAATCGATGTCATCAAAGTCATGCAAACTATAGTGACTTGACTCTTGAGCAGGACAGGGAAGGGTAGAAGCAGGTCCCCAACTATGAATGCCTGTCGCAGTTGTGCCTTCAAACAACTGTGTGCAAAGGTCGGGGTATGGTAGTGGCGTGTGTCTAATAAATCCACATGTTTGTTTGACTGTTTGGAAAAAATATTTTATTATTTAAACATGATAATCTAATTTTTTATAAATTAACAAAATATCTTCGATTCTAGTTCCCATTCTTCTTTGGAAAGATTGAAGGTGTTGGTTGTTGAATTGTACACATTGCTGGTTTTGTTTTTTAACTTCAAAAAAGCATCAAACTTTGACTTTAAGTAGTCATAGCGGTTCTTCATTTGTTTTTGGTCGGCAATAAAGTTATGTTCAATTTTTAGTGTTTCAACTACATTCCTCCAAGATAGTCCTTTCAAACTACTCCCTTCGCGTCCATTGACCGTAACTTCACGTAAACAAGCTTCTAGAAACATTTTCTCTACACATTCAACCTTCCAACTAATCCTATCCTTCTTTTCTTCCATTTCTTTGATCAATTCAACAAAACAAAATGTATGATTTAGCAACAAGTTATGCATTGCAAATACACATTTTCAGCAACAATTTAAGCAATACAAATGCACATTTTCAACAACTACTTCAAGAAAACAAATGCACAATTCAGGAAAACTAATGCATATTTCATAATAATAGCTAGAACACATATGATTTCACTATAACATCAAACACAAATATGATTTCAGCAACAACATTTATGATTTCACTATAACATCAAACACAAATATGATTTCAGCAACAATATTTCAACATAATAATCGAACATAAAAACATTGAACATAAAAAATTGAGTATAAAAAATCAAACATAACATGAAAAATTCAAAATCAACATTTCAGAATATCCATTAAATACATTCAGAATCGTTCATATAACATTAAAACCGAGCATATAACATCAAAATAGAGCATATAACATCAAAATTGAATAAATAACATCAACATTGAACAAATCAAGAACTGATAGCATAACATCAAGATGTTTTTCGATTTTTGATTTACAAGTCTGGGGGCAAAGAAGGAAAAAACAGAAGAACAACAAGGAACTCGATTTTCAGAAGAAGGAAGAAAAGAAGAATAGCAAAGAAATCGATTTTTAGAAGAATAAAAACGTACCTGCTGGGCAAAATCCGAAAACGCGGTGGAGATGGGAAGGACGTGCGATGGTGGCGGCGGCGTTTCAGGGTGCAGCGTTGTCGACGGGGAAGGGTGGACGTCGGCCTCATCGAATCCTTGTTGGTGAAGAGAACCAGAAGCGAATGGGAGCAGATGCAAAGGGAAGAAAAGACGGAAGAAAAGACGAGTCGATTGTTATCTAAGGCAAATTAGGTACACGTCAAAGTTTTAAGAGGTAAAAAATATCTGAAAAAAATAAGAGGCAATTATAATTTTAAGAGGTAAAAAAATAAGATGCAAACAAACGATCTGAATCTGAATTTTTAAGACATTGCCTCTTAATTTTTTAATTAAGAGGTAAACAAACGGGCCCTAAGGTGATATATCTCAATGGCGCCTGATTTATCCACAGACTTTTCTAATCCATCCACAGAAAAAAAAAGAGTTTATGGACAAATATACCCTCAATTTAATTTCTAGGTATTTAATTAAGAGTAAAAAAGCCCGGGTTTGATTTAATTCTGTTAAAATATTTTACATGGCTATTGATTTTGATTTTGTTGTGCCACAAAGGAATCACGATTGTATTTTTACTTCATTTTAATTGTTATCTTTCATCTCAAAGCAATTAAACTATTATTAACTTTATGTTCATTCACAATTTACATAACTGCATGCATGACATATTAATAATTTAATATTCACTTTGATTTTTATAGCAAGCCATGTTGCAATATTTAAATGATTATCATGACAAACAATGTTACATCTTCCTATGAAGAGAATCCATATTTTAATTGAGAAAATTATGACAATTATATATATAAATAATTATCAATTGAGTTAAGTTAAAATGTTAAATTGATTATTTTATATATTAAAACCATTATGTTCAAATGATAAATGGATTCTTGAATAAACAAATGGGTTATATGTTTGATTCTTCGAGGTGATAGTTGGTTGTGATAAAATTGATCAACAGGTGGAAATGGATTCCTCAAGTCATATGATGCAAAATGAAGAATTCTATTTAGCTAACTCTAAATTTAAATCATATGATGAATTATTAAAGAGTGTACGAGATTTCTATTTCACTAAAGGATATAGGGTATCTATTCGAGATTCAAGCAAAGACAAATACGTTACGTTGCAATGTGATCGAGGTGGTTACTATCGAGATAGATTGTGTATTGGAGATAAAAGAAAGAAGAACATTGGATCTCGTTTGATTAAATGTCCCTTCCAGATTGCAGGTAAAAAGGGAAACGATGGTGCTCGGGTACTTAAGGTGTAAAACATGACTCGCAATCTTGAACCGGCTATAGATGTCTCAAGCCATCCATCATTCTGTTGATTATCACCGGAGGGTGTACAAAGTGTCAAAAACATGACACTTTCTGGCATACCCCCAAGGAAAATTCTTTCTTCTTTACGTAAAAAAAATCAAAACCTTCCGGCAGTCTCTCGAACCATATACAACCTGAAAGCGAAAATCCGAAAGGACAACTTGAACAATCGATCAATGGTTAGTGATTTATTTGAAGAGTTTGAAAAAGAAGGATTTGTTTATGATTATTTTCATAATCCACTAGGGCATATAACCCATTTGTTCATTGCACATCCTTTTGTTGATTAAACTGGTCAAAGTCTTCTCAAATATCTTTGTAATGGACTGCACATACAAAAAAAAAAAACAAATATAACATGCCTCTCCTTGATATCATTATGGTTTCATGCTTTAATACGTCTTTTTATTTTGGGTTTGTTTTTCTGTAGAGAGAGGATGAAGATAATTATATTTGGACATTAAGTGTATTTAAGAAGACTCTTGAAAATCGTGAACCATATGTGATTATGTCTGATAGAGAGTTGGTATTAATGAATGACATAAATATGGTATTTCCGAACACGACAAACATATTGTGTATTTGGCATATTGAAAAGAATGTATTGGCAAATTGCAAGAAGCATTTCACAAAAATAGAAGAGTTTGACATATTTATGTCAAATTGGAATAATATAGCATATTCAACAACAATAACAATTTTTTAGCAGAATTTGGATGTATTTGAGTTGGTTTATCAAACAAAGAAAGTTGCAATTGAGTATATAAAAAATACATGGTTGCCCTAGAAAGAAAAGTTTGTTAGTGCTTGGACAGAAAATTATTGGCATTTTGGCAATCGTTCATCTTCAAGGGCCAAAGGTGCTCATTCCAAGCGTAAATTGTATCTACAAGTATTTACCGTTGGGTTTCAAGGTGTTATAGAAAATATTTGTGTTGCAATCAGACATGAATTCAATGAGATTAAAGTAAAGTATCTAATATTATTAGTTATATAAATAATGAAAACAACTTATTTGATTTAAATGCATATCCAACTTTTTTAAGTGATGACATGACATGAGTAGTTTGAAAATTTGATGTGTATTAGTTTGAATATTAGATATGTATTAGTTTGAATATTTGATTGTTATTTATTAGGCATTATTTTTATGTGATATATTTTTATATTAAATTGTTCATTCTATTGTATTTTTCTAATTAATATGTTTGTAAACTTTTAATTAAAAATTGAGTTAGTGATGCAAACTGTGAAATTTAATATAAGGGTAAAACTATCCACATATTGTTTTTTCCTTGGATTGATAAAAAAAAAACTCTGATCATCCTCCTATGTCAATAGTTAGGGATGTAGTACAAGTTAACGTTTCAAGTGTTGCAGCTATGTTAACTGGCATATTTTTTCTTAAGTGGTACATAAACGGTTTAAGATAAAGGTCCATCCGTTAAGTCTAAGTCTATGTTGAATAACTATTTTCTCCAGGTCTTCTCAATTTTGACATCTACTTTGTCTTTCTCCTCAAATATCCAAAATTTTAAAACAAACATTTTAAGAAAAATATTTTATAGACAACTTTTTTATTCATACACAATAATTTATATATATATATATATATATATATATATATATATATATATATATATATATATATATAAGCAAATTATTATTATTATTATTATTATTATTATTATTATTATTATTATTATTATTATTATTATGATTGGATAAAAAAAATATTGTGCATAAAGCATTTCCTTTTCTAAACCATAAAACTCATCAAATCTAGGATTTAAAGTTAAACAAAATTAAAATAAAATCTCAATTACAAATATTATACCAAACCGTCTGAAAAATAAATTATATTGAATCATCGAACCCCAAAACACATTAATAAATTATCAATATTCATAAAAATTGATGTTTTTTTAGAGAAGTTCTCCTGTTCGTCAGGCAAATGCTTGGATTTATGACATGCTTCAACATTATACAAGAAAGTCATTAGGTCATTATTACATTGCGGAAGTAGTTTTAGTGATCAATATATGAGAAATCCGTACATCCCAAATATTAGACCACTTTGATAAAATCTTAGAATCTTCTATCCTCTTTAACCGTATGCCACTTTTTTAAAAAATAGTTAGCATGGGCATGCAGCTACTTTAGTTTTCCGCATCGATAACCTTAAAGCGCAGATGATAATAGATATATGAATATTTCCTATTCATGTATTGAGTTGCACGGAAATGGATACGACAACAGGAAACGGATTTGAAACGGAAACGGGAAACGGCAAAACTCAAAAATTCCGCATACGGATACGGCATAAATACGGCAATATATATATATATATATATATATATATATATATATATATATATATATATATTAAAGAAATTCCAAAATATGTAAAGTTTAAACTCCAAAATTACTAAATATTTCAAAAGTAAATAATTATCAATAATCAAATCATTTTCAAAATCCGGTTCATCTAGTCACAGATCTGCAACCTCCAAAAATGTGACATCTTCCATTGAATCAAAAGCATCTCCACCCACATCCCACATCTTTACATCATCTTTGGGAGTCTTTGACAAAAGTCGGGGATTATTATGGATGTAAACCAAGTCTTGAGCACAACTTGTAGTCAACTTGTTCCTTTTAAGCGAGTGAATAAATGCATAAGTACTCCAATTACGTTCAACACAAGAAGCATAACTTGGTTGTGCAAGTAATCTAAAAGCCAAAGTCTGGAGAAAAGGAGTTTGAGCACCAAAGTTAACCCACCAATTCTTGGGTTCCATAGTAGCCATCTTTGAAATGCTTGTTAAATCTTCAAAATGACCACTCTTCATTAAAACCATTGCATACTCATTAAGGACTCTGCTATACTCATCACCATTAGGAAACAACCTTCTAAAACATTTCATCCTTTCTTGTGAAATTTCCCTATCCCTATGTGGAGCACATCTTGTAGAATCCTCCATTAACCATGCATCACTATATGTGACAACCCGAAATTTTCTATCCTGTACAGTCAAACACTTTAAAGAAAATCAAACTCATTTCTACTACCTTTTAGCATGTTTGGTGTCCGTTTGAGTATTCTGAGCTTTAATCCTTCAAGAGGTAAACATAGGACGTATACTCCAGGACATCTTGTGCATCTTAAAAGTCTCAAAACTCCAAGAGTTTGGAGTTTACGGCCCAAATGATGTTCTTGGACCGTAAACTCCATGGAGTATATATATGGAACTTAGCCATTTTTACTTCATTTCTTCCATTTAAACTAGAGAAAACCCGAATTCTCTCCCAAGGATCTTCAAGCTTTTGTCCCAAATTGTAAGTACTTCTATCCTAGAGTATATTAAGGCTTGTTATACTTCTATATATATATATATATATATATATATATATATATATATATATATCAAGAAATCATCCAAGAAACACCAAGAACAAGGTGTTTACGGTCCAAGGTGTTCTTGGACCGTAAACCCTAAAATGGGTGCCAAAGTGTGCCCTAGTTCCTTCTAAGCCTTGACAAATAGCATAGATACTTCCCTTGATGAGTGTAGCACTTGAAAGACACCAAAAACCTCCATGTTTATAAGTTTACGGTTTGGGAATCTCCCAAAACCGTAAACACCCCCAAGGAGTGTTTTGATGCCCCTAACACCTTAGTAAGCCTTGGATATTAGCATAGAGCCTTACACCATTGAACTAGGGACTTCAATACATGATTTGGTACTTCATAACATGAGTTTACGATCGTAAACTCATGGGGAAGTGGTCCCAGGGCGGTAAACACATATAAGGACCATTTTTGGACCTTAAATCCACCTAGCCTCTTGTTTAAGCTTTGGAGCACTTAACCACTTAAGTCTTTAGAGTGTTAAGCCTCATTTGGTGACCCAGTTGAGAGTTTACGGTCAGGAGTAAACTCCCCTAGACCGTAAACTCCAACAAACATGGCCCATTGACCATAAACTCCTGTAGAAGGCCTTCCACTCCTTTGTTGCAACCCGATAGCCTCCTAACACTTTGACCAAAGTGTTTTCCTCACATTAGGATGTTTATACATGTTTAATTAGTGTTATAATCACTAATTATATATATACATATGTCTTCAAATGTTATTATGATCATTGTGTGTGTCTAAGTCTTCACTTGGCACCAAGCACTTATCCAACACTTCCATCCGATCCGCTCACTGCAGGTGAGTTCATACCCCTTAATTAACCTTTTAAATGTTTTTAAATGTTTATAAATGCTTTATGGGGGGAGGGGTGGGAATACAAGTTGAGTCATGTTTAGTTATTATATCAATCACATGTGATTAATGACCAGCATGCAAATCGATTTACTATACGTTAACTGTTTTACCAAACAGATTTCTTCAAATGACTTTCTTAAACGTTTTTACATGTTTAAAACTCTTTATCAAACTATCTTACATACTATAAGTTTCCTTTTAAACTCTGTTACAAATGTGTTTTCAAACAAAGGTTTTCCTTATACTTAAACTGTCTTATCAAACAAAATACTTTAAATCGTTTTATAAATTGACATCAAGTCATCATTTCTTAGTATTAAACTTTTCAAAGGTTTTAAAAAACTTCTTTTATACTTTTATATTTTCAAATGCATGCCTAGATATGTATAGTTATATAAATAATGTTTAAAGGACTTAGGACGGTTAGCTTGCTTTATTTCCTTTTCCTTGTTGGGATGTGGCATTAGGGCATCGGTTGCTCGTCCGAATGTCGTCTAAATATTAGTTATATATCATGTATACATATATAGACATAAAAGTTCCAGTAGTCAGTTCAGTACCTTTGGGTAGCAAACGTATACTTTCGGTGAGATACGTACATTACTAATAGCTATAATAGGCATAGTTAGGTGATACTACTTACCATTCCATGTACAAGGAATCACACAAGAGTCAGATCATTCATGAGTCATTACTTACTACATTGGGAACATATACAACCATACTAGAATGAGAACATATACAACTATACTAGAATGAGAACATATACAACCATACTAGAATGAGAACATATACAACTATACTAGAAAGAGAGCATATACAACGATACTATGATGAGTAACTAATACATTACATGTTGCATGAATACATTTACATAGATACGCCTAGACGATTACACTTACAATACACGAATCTGTCACACCCCTAAACCAGGATGGCGGAAACGTCTGGGGGTGGATGACTTCATGTACAGTATCATAACAATTATATAAGAGTGATCAAAGCCATACAACCATCATATTGATAATTTAATATTTATATTGTATTCGAATCATTATTTGTTTGATGTTAAATACATATGACAAAATACAAGACGTGACGCGGGTACGCCCCATCTTCAAAACCCCTTTTTGGGTACCTGTTTACTGATTCCCTGAGAATACAAGTAGTTTTGAAAAGTGAAAACAATTAAGTTGGTAGTTCATAAGCGTTTTGTATGTGAAAAATCTGCCATTTTTCCTTGTAAAATGATAGAGTGTGTTTCTAGAAAATCTTATATTTTCCTTTAAATGAATTGTAGTCTTAGTAAACCTAAAACTGATATGTATAATTTTTGTACTGGAAAATAGTATAATGTAGTTTTATCATTATATAAAACTGATTTAATATAGTGTGTTTCCTTGTAAAACAATAGAGTATGTTTCCAGAAAATCCAATATTTTCCTTTAAATGAACTGTAGTCTTAGAAACCTTAAGACTGATATGTATAAGTATTATACTGGAAAATAGTATAATCTAGTTTTATCATTATATAAAACAGATTGAATATAGTGTGTTCCTTGTAAAATGATAGAGTATGTTTCTAGAAAATCCAATATTTTCCTTTAAATGAATTGTAGTCTTAGAAACCCTAAGACCGGTATGTATATGTACTGTACTAGAAAATAGTATCATGTAGTTTTATCATTTTATAAAACTACTTGAAAATAGTGTAAGTTAGCCCCGTAAACCAAATGTATAGTTAATACCCCATGTGCGTTATTATAACCATGCTAGCGACTAGTTGGTCTGTTACGACGTTCTTCAGGCATCGGAATGGTACGACATTGTCACCCTAGACCTGCCGGTCTAACTGTAGCTAACAGTTTAGGTGCGGGATTGTCAGTCCCGAATAGATCTATACACAAGTGTCACACTCTCTTACCGAGACTCTCGTTATAATTCAGGAATTTTAGTATGTACTTTAAAAAGTACGGTGAAAGTATGTCTCACAAAATTGTATTGACCGGTTTACATCTAGTATAATGAAAATCCCTTTTTGTATGTGAAAATATTACCTTTCCATTGAAACTTTGTAGTCTAAAATAATTATACCTTTAAATAATTGTTTTATTGTCCCAAAAGGGTAAAAATAGTGTGAATGTCCCATAAATTATACATATTATAGTTTATAAAAATGTGTCGTATGAATAATCCCTTGAACATACCATTTTCATTTTTATCAAGATAAATACTAAAATGATATGAAATAATTATATATGTATTTTTATATGATTATACATTTTTGCTCAACTGGTTACAAAAGTGTTAAAGTCTTATAAACTATTTTTATATAGTTTATTATAGATTTCAATTTGTACCCGTTACACACACTCACACACACACACACACACACACACACACATATATATATATATATATATATATATATATATGTTTTTATAAGAATTTCCTAGCGTATTTGTACTTGTTTTTCGAAATGTTGCGTTTTTCTAGTCAAAACTTTATCTGTAAAGTTTACCAGTTGAAGGTTAAATTGTTTCATGAATTTAGCATTTATGTACAGACGGTAATAAAAACTTATTTAACCATTTTGTATTTTTAACACAACTTCTCTTGTGTTTTACTTGTATTCCTCCCTAAAACATTGAAAAACTCAAAAAATGTAGGGGTTTGAACTCACTTTTGAGTGTGTTCTTGGCTGGATAACGAGGTGAAGATGATGATCTTCAAGTTTTCGTAGGTGGTTATATCCTAATAATTTTTAAGGCATAATAATATGTGTAAATTAGATGAACTACATGAAAGTGTGGTATAAACACTAGATTTAACAAGGAAACTTACAACAATTTCCTAAGAATCAACTTTGAAGAACTAGCTTCCTGGGATTGTTTGAAAGAGTTTCTAGGAAAATATATGAAGATTTGAAGACGTATGAACTCGTTCTTGAGAGAAAAGTGAAGGAATTTTTGAAGACGTAAAAGAGGAATGAAGGGTGATTTCGACCTAATATATAGATCGGGGTGAGGGTGATGTCATGTTTGCAGCGTTTAGTGTAATTTATCTGATTGGGAAAAGCACCACTGAACTCAATTTGGTGATTTCAGTCCAAATCCCCAGCCGAGAATGCTTTTATGCCACCGAAATCAATGGTGGTTTTGGTCCAGGTACCACCGAAATCTCCTGATGATTTCGGTCTAGTACCACCGAAATCACTAGGATTTTTGTCCTAATCCGAAATCTCTGGGTTTTCGGTCCTAAACCGAGAACCCTAAAAGCAGGGTGTAAAAGTGTTTTGTCTTAAGTATTTGACTTTCATTGACTTGTTTGACTTTTATTGACCCAGAATAGCCGGTTGTCATGTAAGGATCTTTTCCTTTTGCCACACATTGACTGTATGATAAATGCCACGACAAGACATGATTTACTAACATTCATGGACTCCTCAGCTGGTTTCCAACAAATACAAATGGAACCCTATGATCAAGAGGATATTTCCTTCATAACCCCTACAGGTATATATAGTTATATTGTTATGCCCTTTGGTATAAAAAATGCAGGTGCAACATATCAAAAGTCGGTAAATTGAATACGCTTCCAACATAATAGATGAGTAAAACATGAAGCTAAACTCGTCAAAATGCCACTTTTAAATGAAGGCATGGATATCAAAAGGTTGAAAGATAGAGTAGCAGCTTTGAATATGTTTATCTCAAGATCCTTAAAGAGGTGCAAACCTTTATATGATATCTTAACAAGAAGTTTGAGTGGACTAAAGAACATGATGATGCCTTCGAAGAACATAAAAAATATTTACATTTAGCACCTTTGTTGGTGAAAGTATTAGATAGGGAACCACTCCTTCTTTAACTTTTAGTATCATACAATGCCATTAATCCAGTCCTGACCAAGGATCTTGACAGAGAAAAACATCATATCGACTATATAAGCAAAATTCTCTTGGATCCTGAAACCAAGTACTCTTATATTGAAAAACTAATTATCCAATTAAGAATGTTATATGAAAACAAAAGATGTCAGGAAGGATAGCCAAGTAGTCGGTGAAGCTTCTCAAATTCGATATAAAGTATAAGGCAAGATCCTCAATAAAGTCTCAAGCACAAGAAAACTTTGTGGATGACTTTAATGATGATGTACAAGCCAAAGTGGAAATAGAAATTTGACAACTTCTTGAAGAAGAATACGTGGGAAGATATACACTCTTCACTTATGAAGCATCCATCCAAAGAGTAAATGGCCTCAAGATCATACTAGAATCGCCACAGAGGGACATACAACCCCAAGCTATTAGTTGTGAGTTTGATGCAACCAACAAGGAAGTGGAATACAAAGCACTTTTATGGGACTGCAACTAGCCAAGGATCTTCAAATCAAGGATATTTAGGTATTTGTCGATTCATTATTAATAAATAATCATTTCAATGGATACTACGCAGTCAAAGGTGAAAGACTAGCAATATACCTTTAGATATTGAAAATGTTGGCATCTAGATTTACAAACTTCTATTTAAATCAAGTTCCTAGAGAAAATAATGCATAAGTAAACGTACTAGCCAACCTAGGATCTTCTCTCAGGATCCCGCCAGATACCGAGATCCCAATAATCCACATAATGATCCCGACAATAGAAGATCCGACCATGAAACCAGAATACCTCACTACCCATGGTCAAATAACTAGCATTGCAGCAAACGAAGATCATGCTCTTCAACCCCTCACCATGATCCCAACACTCGCAATCCTAGACGAAACATTTAGGATCAACAACAATATCCAAGATCCTGGCTCCAACCCATCATAGAATACCTCCAGAATGGCACAATCCCAAAAGCAAATAAGCATTCAAAATGAGGGACGCACGCTTTATGATGTTCCAAGGAGTGTTGTACAAAAAGTCTATGGCAGGATCATATCTAAGACGCTTAGAAGGTCATGAAGTCATAGGAGTTTTGAAAGATGTACATGAAGGAGATTGCAGAAACTGCACTAGGTGCAAAGCCTTACGTTCCTATGTATTAAGAAAAGGATATTACTGGATGACCATGAAGAAAGATGGCTTCCTATATGCTCAAAAGTGTGATGCTTACCAAAGACACAATAATATCCTAATTAACCGACATAACCTTTACATACCATCATTAGACCTTGGTCATTCATGAAGTGGGGAAAGTTATAATACATATAGGTAAGGGTTACTTCTCAAAGTGGAAAAACATTCATTTGAAGTGGCCATTCATGATTTAGTATGGTTTTTCATGAAGTGGGGAATGGACCTATGTTTTTATAACATTCATGAAATGATACCCTTACCTTGGCCATTCATGAAGTCACCATTCATGGACATATGAAGTCGGCAAACTACCCAAAGAACTAGGCGGAAAAGTATTCTTGCTAACATTGAAGGATTACTTCTCAAAGTGGATCGAAGGTAAATCGTTTGTTAAAATAGGACCCCCAACATAACAAAAACATGTCAAACTCCATACTCCTTAGTGTTTGGAGCAGAAGTCGTGATCGTAACTGAAGTCTTAATTCCAATAGCAAAAAACCAACTCTACAATCAAGAATAAAATAACAGGATCCTAGCTTTGGATATTGACATGATCGATGAACTAAGGGACCTCTATCCGCATAGCATCTCATCAGTAAAGGATCACTAAAGCCAAAAATAAAAATATTAAGATGAGAAAATTCCAAGTATGTGAGTTGGTCCTCGAAAAGGCGTTTCAAAATTCCAAGGATTCTAAGGCGGGTAAATCGGCACCCAAGTGAGAAGGAACCCATCTTATTCATTTAGAATAAGGAAAGGGGCAAATTAGTTGGCTACTCTAGAAAGAAGTATCTTGCTAAGATCTTGGAATGCTATACACCTTGAAGCATACTTTATGTAATTCAATTTAATCACAATACATCATAACTGAGTCGAGGTACATAGAGACACCTTACCCTCATTTCACATCTTTTTTTTATTATTATTCTAATAACACTACTGACTTAAGCATAGGAGGGGCATTAGCCAAGCAAACTCCCACCCCAAGCTAACGTTTTCAATTTACAAAAATTCAACGATCCTCTATGAATAGAGACCGATCAACTCTCCTCCGACTAAGGGCACTTAGTCCCATGTAAGGTTTAAAGAGTTAATGATGTCCTTCTCATGAATTTAGGTTTTTACACCTCGCTTGGATGCAAGATATCACACTATGGGATGTGAATAATGGGATCATTTTATGCTTTAGTGACTTGGCAACCCTCTTATTTCTGAACATATGTAAAGATCTTATGATTTAAAGAGTTAATGATGTAGCTGGTTGGTGCGAGGCATTAGCCAAAATATCTGGCAAGCCTGCTACTACTACTGAGGATCCTGGGTCTAAGCCTGCAGAGGAGGAGAATGAGAAGAACGGTGCCGTTGATGATCAGGTTAAGGTCTAGGCTTGCAAAAAATTAGTTTTGGTTGCTTTTTGGTTTTAGTTAATGATGTAGAAAAATTAAATTTTGTTGGGTGGATGTACAACCCCTTTCGAATGTAAAGGTTGTGTTTCCCTTTCATATTTTTCGCTTAATTACTCCATATGGCTGTTATGATACTAGGATCCTTAAATAGTCAGGATCTTGAATAATTTGGTTCCTACAAACAATCTTGAGACAAGATTCTTTAGTGCATCATTTTTGGTACACTTGAATTCTAATTAACCAAATGATTTTTACTTAGGATCCTAAAAAAAGTTCAGGATCTTAGGATAGATGGAACCTGGTGATCTTAGGATGAATTTGAAGTTATGAACTCCTTGTCTTCATATGAGCTTGATGCTTGAAGAGACATTATTTATATTGTCAAATTTTAGGAAGGATCTTTAACTTTAGCTTGAGGAAATTCTTCTCTATGAATCATGTTTTCTTAATGACTCACCGGGAAAAATTCCAAACTGTATGATAATATGAAAATGTTATAAACTTTATGTATTTTCTAGGGAAAATCCCAACATGTGAATGTTATACATAGGAGTTTTCTGGGGATGATCCCAACTTAAGATAACATGCATATGTTATAGATCTTCATAATCTTCTGGGGAAGATCCCAACTTAGGATAACATGTAAATGTTATAAACCTTAGGAATTTTTTGGAGAATATACCAACTTAGGATAACATGTAAATGTTATAAACCATAGGAATTTTATGGGGAAGATCCCAACTTAGGATAACATATAAATGTTATAAACCTTAGACTCAAACTTTAGGATCTTAACCCATGTTCAGAAATAAGAGGGTTACCAAGTCACTGAAGCGTGAAATGATCCCCTTATTCACATTCGATAGTTAGACATTGTGCGTCCAAGGGAGGTGTATAAACCTTAACTCTTGTGAAAGATGTAATTAACTATTTAAACATTAGAGGGGATTTAGTACCCTTATTAATAGGAGAGATGATTAGTTTCTATTCCGAGGAGATTTTCATTGTGAATTATCAGATGTCTTTTAGTTAATAGGTTCTCAATGGTCCCATGGACATCAGGATCCTAGAAAGTTTTTCTGTTCATGACTCTTGGAAGTCAGGATCCTTACGTGTTAGGATCCTTAAGCATCCGGATCCTTGAATGTCAGGATCCTTAAATGTTAGAATTCTCACAGATCAGGATCCTTGAGTGGCAAGATCTTGATTCTCTGCATACAACAAACGTTAAATAGGGGTGGGCATAAGCCTGAGTAACACCCCTCTGATACTTAAGTTAGTAACAATATTTGAAGAAAACAAATAATGAAAAGAGAAGGATAAAGGGTAAATAGCATGCATACCTTGATTGTATAAAGAAATGACTAACCTTACCTACATAAAACAAGCTTTGAGATGTATCGTGTTCCAGGATCTTGGTAATACATCTCCATCTAAGGTGGCCAACCAATATGCTCCTTTACCTAATTCAACATCTATAAGGTATGGCCCTTCCCATTTGGGAGCTAGTTTACCTACACTAAGATCCTTGGTATTTTGGAAAGTTTTTCTTAGTACCAAGTCTCCTACTCGAAATCTCCTAATCCTTATGTTTTGATTGTATGCTCTGGTGATCCTTTATTGATGAGCAGTAATACGGAACTTGGCAAGATCCTTAAGTTCATCTATGGTGTGGAGATCCTGGGCCAACATCCTTCTATTGTTCTCTTGGTTTTGGAGTAGATATCTTGTTGTGGAGATCACTACTTCGGTGGGGATCATTGCTTCCGTTCCAAACATTAATGAGTAAGGAGTTTGACCTGTAGCTATCTTGGAAGTGGTTCTATCTACCGATAATATGAAAGGAAGCTCGTCTGCCCATCTTCCTTTTTTCTCATTCAACCTTTTCTTTAAGTTGATTACTATAATTTTGTTACTGGACTCTACTTGGCCATTGGCTTGAGAGTGGACAGGAGTAGACATCACCATCTTGATTTCCCAACTTGTGCAAAAAGCCCTCTTTCTTTTTTCTTATGAATTAGCATCCATTGTAGCATATAATTTTAGCAGGGATCCCAAATTTGGTCAAGATGTTATGTTTGATGAAGGAGGCTACTTCTTTATCTCTAATTTGTACGTAGGCTTCAGCTTCTATCCACTTTGAGAAATAGTCAGTCATCACTAGCATGAAGATTTTTCCTCTAGGAGCTACTGACATTTTTCCTACAACATCCATTCCCCATTTCATGAATGCGTTGGATTAATGTCTAAGTCCATAACTATAATTGGTAAGACTTGACCCGACCCGGCATGGTCCATTTGGGTTGCATGGCATCATGCACTTGGATAGACTAAAATGAGAGAAATAACACTTAAGGTTTATTAATATATTATAAGTTCTAATATATTAATAAGATTATTTAATTAGTATTGATCAATAATTAATTTAGAATTAATTATGTGATCAAAAGAAGACTAATTAAATATATGGGTTGATTGTGTAAATCATCGATACTTATATAGTGGGCTAATGCTCCATGGATTATCAAGTTGGGATCAAACCCATTGGATGCTCCATGGTGTATTTGAACCCATGGTTCCATGGACATGGATAGCCATGACAATTAGGGTTTACCCTAATTGTAACACACTATATAATGATCTCTTTCTTGGGAAAATCGGTGACTATGATATGCATGGAGGGCAAGCCGATTCTTGAAGTGTTCTAATTTCTCTCTAAGTTATTACAAGTGCTTATGGTGTTGTGTGAACCATTTGAGGTGTCACACTTGGGGCACTAGGCACTCAAGCTTCATGAAGACAAGCACCAACAAAAGGTATGTTATTCTAACTTGTGTTATTCAAAGTTTTGTATGCTAGAATAGAACAATACCTTGGAAAGTTGATATTTGCATGTATAATAGAGAAAACATAGATCCAAGGTATTTAGGGTTGCATGTGCACTTAGGAGTGTTAGATTGCTCAAAACCCAACAGTGGTATCAGATCCTAGGCTTGTTTTCTTGTTGTACTTGCTTAAACTGCTTAAAAATCGACTTTTGGTGTTGTCTGCCCAGCAGACTCGCCGAGTCCATGAAGGGACTCGACGAGTCCAAGGCAAAATGCATCCAACTCGCCGAGTTTGTTCATGCACTCGACGAGTTGGACCCCCAGACAACATATTTTCGAGTTTTGGTGCTGGAATTGGTTTAGAGTCATTACCTTTGATTGTTCTGGGCTTATAAAACTTGTTTTGAATGTCGTAATGATTATGTTAAACCAATTTCAATGCTATAATAAAAGTTTCAAGTTTATATGTGTTCATGTTATTCTTGAAAATTGTTGATTATGAATGATCATGCTTATGAGTTTTGCTAGATCATAGGAATTGTGTGACAATTGTTTGTTGATATAATTCATGATCTTGTTGAAAATTGTATGGAGTTCATAACCTGTCCTCAAGTTATGAATTTTCAAGAATTTTATGTTTCCTTGATTTATGAGTTAGTTTAGACTGATAATGAAAACAATTATGTTTTAGTTGTTTTCAATCCATATTAGTCTAAAAGAAGTTCATAAAATATGTTTTGTAACTTGTCTTCAAGTTATGTGAAAAGTCATATTTATGAATCTTAAAAACTCACAAAACTTTTGTAGGTTACATAAAATGTAAGAGTTTTTTCCATTAAATAGTTTAAGGACTCCATAACTTGTCCTCAAGTTATGGATGTTGAAGAGACACTTCTTTAAAGTGTTTTTAAAAAATAAGGGGTTACATTAAAATGAAGAGTCTTCATTTTAAATGAACCATTAAACTCATAAGTTATGATTTAAAGAGTCTTGAAATAGTTTCAAAACTTGCCCTCAAGTTTTGGAATTTGAAAAGTTACTCCTCATGTATACTTTAATTCCAAATTGAACATTGAAATTTTAAAAAGTTTAAAATTCAACCCTTATACTATTATTATAATTTTAATTATATAGATATGTATAAGAGGAAGTCAATCTTACCGTTAGTACGCCTCATTCATGAAGCTGGTCTATAAGGGGGGTATAAGGTTACTGCCTATAAAATGGCAGTTTAATGGGTGTCCACTCTCACCCACTGCTTCCTTGATTGGTGGAGGGTCGTTAGCCGAACGGGTAGGAATGGACTATAATTCTCCCTTCATTAAAAGTATAATGAAAAATACTAAGTAACTAAACACTTATAAATTCCCAATCTTAGTTACTTAGGAAAATGTGAAAAGGTGCTAGCCCATAAAATTACACTTTGTACCTTACCAAGTCGTTAGTAGAGCGTGTGTGGTTAACCGGCATGCTAACATGGACTAGTAAGAGTGGAAAAGGGTAACTTGACTTTATTATAGATCGGTGGAGCATGTGTGGTTAACCGGCACATCGATTAGGTAATATTGTTAAGGGTACCAAGTCAATTTGTATGGTTACTCACACCTTGTTTGTGATCATCGGCATCCCAGTCACAAATTTGAGAGGGCACAATCGAGATTCAAACATGCCATTGAAAAGTTCAATGTATCTCAAAAGATCTAGGAGTTTCAAAACTAATAAAACCTAATAATAAAATATTTCGTTTTCATGGTGGAAATTGGTAAATCGTCATTTACCTACCTTCAACTATTTAATAATTTGGATTACGGCATCCCTCTTCCAGTTATAAATAGGTTGTTGGGTCCTAGCCTTAATATTTCATATTGGGTGTTATATTAAGGACTTTAAATCAACTAACTTGAATTTCTCCCATTATAGATTTCTAGTTTAGACAGCTATGGTCTTCCCAAATCTTTAGGAAGAAGCTTCCTAATGAAGATGATATACCAAATGGCAATCAAGGTGAAATATCAATTCCTTTGTTGGGCATTTGTAGGACTAGAAATCATACTTCACTTCATCCACCTCCTTCAATAAATCTCCCTATCCCACAAGTTTTAAGACTTGATAAGTTCTAAGTCACTCAATCCCTATTGACAAGCAAAGTCTATATGTGCTTAGATCTTGGGGATTAAGCCACATATTGACAAGTCGGGAGAGTCGGGTGTCGAAGTCTTGAGGTAGCTGGCTGCTGACTTGGTTCTTCAGTCACTCCCTGATGACAGGTCGCGACAAGACCCTTAATGATCTTACCTATTTGCTTGATGATGCTAAATCAGCAATGATTTGGAGCATTAGTAAAGCAAATTGGATTGGAAGATCTACTTTCCAAACCTATTTGGACATTGAAAATGGTGACATTGGAGGTCCAGGAAAAACTTTCTCTTCCCAATGGAAAGGGATCGGCCATAGTCAACTCGGTTGACCAAATGGTAAAGAGAAAGGTTAAGTCTGTGATAGTCCCATGTACTGTTTCCAAAGAGTCCATAAGATTATGTTGCCAAAGGAAAGACATTGGTTGCGAAGCTGCTAAATTTACCTGAAAGATCTTAAGGATGGTAAAGTCAATAGGTTTGACTCTACTTCAGGTAAAGTCCATTGTCTAACTCTATTAAGTTTCTATTCTGAGATTCTTATTGCATAATGTGACGAGGTCACATGTTGATGTTTTAAGAATAAAAAAAAGGTTAAGAAACTTAAAGGAAGTATATGTTGATTCTGATCGCGAAGATGGATTTCAATCGCATGGTTCGGTGATCATAATTTTGAGTTGTTACTTAAGAGTTATGATATATTGCTTAGGAATAGATAACAACAAGTTTTCCATATGGATTGTAAAGATGAATTTTTCCGCAAAGTTTTAAAAATAAAAAGAAAAATGGTTTTGATTTTATTATTTTAAGTATCCTTACAATGGCATTTGTGAAAAATTGTTGATTATATGTTTCCATTGATAAGCAATATGGGTAAATGGATTTGATTATTTCATTAGTGGAAGTGTCATAATTTACCAAATAAGGAAAGATTCTCATCACCCAAGTTTCAGTTTGATAGAAACTTGGAATCATGCAACTTGTATTGTATGATCATGAGAATTTTTTTATATATTTGGGAAATTAAGTCTAATTCCTTGTTCACATCTACATGTGAATCAAGTGAAGGACAAAGGGATCAGATACACTTGGGTGTGCACTGATCAGGTCCACCACAAAGTTGATAAGATTATTCATTATGATTTACTAAAGTTTAGTAAATATGGTTATACTTACAAGTTTAAGTATAGTTCTGGATCATTGAAGAAGTTTCAATGATAGACATAATGAGTAAGAAGAATCAAATAAGGCAGAAAGATAAAAGTTTCTCTAATCTGAAGAGATGGGAGAGTACTTGAGTATCTTGTTTTATGATTATCTCATTGATTATGAAACCATGTCACAATTGATCCTCTAAGGACACCTTAGTTCATTTTGTTTGGATAAGGAGAGGAATCGTGAATTGTTGAAATGGTTAGATCAAAAGATAAATTATACTTCGTTCCAAAATTAAATCTTAGAGTCACACTCCAAGATTAAGCCTTGAGTGACATAATCTTAAGAAAGGTTTAAAACACTTGTTAAATGTAGAGTAAAATGTGTTCTTACTCTTGTACATTTGAAATTGGAAAGTTGTGATGTTTTGGATAAAACAAAGACCAACTAAGACCAATTGTGAGAAGTGTTTAACTTGATAAGAATCTGCACAAACTCTTGAATATTCGTTTTGTCAATGAATGGTTCTTGACAAAGAGAATCTTATATGTCAAGAGGTCAGTAGGAGTCTTAAAAGGATCTTAAGATAGATTCAAGAACTAATCAAGAGTTTTGTTAATCACTAGACCACGACTTGAGGTTTGTAACCTATCGTGTTGACATATTCTGTGCCCATTCCAGTTAAAGTTGGTTTTGCATTGGAGTTCTGAGAGTTCTCAACTGGTTGCATAACAACTTGGAAGCAATGGCAGGCCCTTGTGCTACCAGGTGGCAAGGACTTAAGACTGCACAAGTTCAGTCCATATGAATTTGGATTTGTCATTAACCTTGTCGTATGATTATGGTTATGTCAAATTCACATGGATAGGAACACATACACCATCAAAATCTAAGTGTCATAAGTTTTCTCTCCGATTCATGAAAATGATAGTGAGGAAACTCTTTCACTAAGTAGATTTCAGTGGATAGCAAGTGTGAAGTTTGCATTCTCATGTTGTTAGTGGAGCGTATGTGGTTAACCGGCACACTAACTAATGAAAATGGCAAAGGTTTAGACTCACATGTGAGCTATCTAAGGAAAGGTTTAGACTCCAGGTGTATGATTTGATAAACTCTTATCAAGGCAATCTAGTATCAGAAATCTGACTGATTTCTAGGTACATGTCAAAGCTAGTGGGAGCATAAAGTGTTATGCTAGTTAGATAATAATCATTATGCTAGTGGGAGCATGATGATTATGTTGCAAGTTAGCAATGTTAATTATAGAAAACAAAAGTTTCAACTCGCTTTGAAAAAGTTGTTTTACTATAATTAAGGGAGAGAAATTTATACTTCATTCCAATTCTACAAGCTTAGATTGAGATTTTAATCAACTTTAGTCAAGAATATATATGAATATTATGTTGGAATGGTTCAACATAAGGAATTTCTATATATGTTGCTTTCTCAAAATTTGATTATGATTACGGCATCCCTCTTCATAGTTCGAATTATGAGAACATAGCAAATAAAAATTTTATAGCATGAATCGTATCCCATATGCTTCGGATATAGGATCGATTGCATGTGTTATAATATTCATCCATTCTAAATTTTCCTAATGCTTAGGGCATTAAGAAGGGAAAAGGGATTAGAACTGGATATGACTAAGATGATTAAGCAATTGTCGAGAACAATTTGGGGTTTTCCAAAGTTTGGTTACTCATGGACAATTGGAAGTATAGAGTAAGGATCGTATTGACATATTTTGGAAAGAGGCAACTCTTGTTCAAAAGTGTTGGTCAAGATGGGAATATGGAATTTTTTCCATATGTGGAAATTATTCTTTGAATCTGTGTAAGATTAAAGAACTTAATGCAAAGAAGGATGTTCAAAGGAATGTACTTTGAATTTGAGACTTCATCTCCATGGAATTTCTTTCCATTGGAATACTTTGTAATGTTTGTTGCCAAGTCTTTGTGACTTGTGTGAATATCATTACAAAAGGATCATTGCATAGACTATGGTAAATGACAAGAACTTGGTATTCTTACATTTACAATAAGGATTGGGATTGTGAAATGAGAATCATTGAAGTCATGTTCAATTGATATACATTTCACAAAGGGATGAACACATGTAAACATAGTGTTCATAGTTGGAGTATGGCATAGCTATTGTTTAGAGAAACATAGTATGCATGCTTGGAGCATGGCATCACTACTGTTTCAATTCAAGTATTAAGTTGATTAATCGAAACATGAATAATGAGTGATCAATATGGTGCTTAGATAAAAGGTGTTTTATTTACGCTCAAAGTGTTGAGGCCATATAGGACTAGTATTATTTTGTGTTTCACTTTGCATGTTTTGACTTCCAGAATAACTAGGTCATTCTCCCGAATGACCAAGTTATTCAAACCATCCACAGTCGGTCATATGTTGGAAGTAGATATGAATCAAGACTGTTATGAATTTGGCTTGTATGATTTGTCTAAAGTGCTTTAGACAATGCAATAGTTGCTACAACATTCATGAGTACTCATAAGGGCTGAGTATTGGATTCAACCCACGCTCATTTGGATTCACTTCATGGATTTTATCACGAGTGAATCATGAGACGATAATATCTTATATCCTTCAAACCTAGAGATATGAGTTGTTGATTATGAGTTGCTTATACATTGATTGCACGTAAACGCATTGGTAACTCGATGTTATAAAACGTGCCTTTGTGTATGATTCAACAAATAGTTAGTACAAGCATATGAGTCGAAGTTTATCCATTCCTTTTACCTTCGGGATAAAAGCGATATCTATGGGCCCCTCAATGATTTAGTGATGACAAAAGTAAGTGCTCGTCCGGGCCTGGACTGATTTGATTTGTTCAATTAGTCAGTTGTCATAAATCAGAAATCGGGAAACAACAAATGGACAGAGAGAATGATTATAATGCATGTCTCAGTCCATATGATATCCAGAATGGAGGAATATATGATCACTTATCTAATGGACAAGTCATTTACAGAGGTCAGAGTTCATCGACAAGGTCAGAGATCAACAGAAGCTTTTGAGAGCTACGATTGCTAGTCGGGTTCTGAAGTCATACTTGCAATAATAGTTTTAGACTTATCCAAGTGGGAGACTGTTGGATTAATGTCTAAGTCCATAACTATAATAGGTAAGATTTGACCCGACCCGACATGGTCCATTTGGGTTGCATGGCATCATGCACTTGGATAGACTAAAATGAGAGAAATAACACTTAAGGTTTATTAATATATTATAAGTTCTAATATATTAATAAGATTATTTAATTATTATTGATCAATAATTAATTTAGAATTAATTATGTGATCAAAAGAAGACTAATTAAATATATGGGTTGATTTTGTAAATCATCCATACTTATATAGTGGGCTAATGCTACATGGATTATCAAGTTGGGCTCAAACCCATTGGATGCTCCATGGTGTATTTGAACCCATGGTTCCATGGAAATGGATAGCCATGACAATTAGGGTTTACCCTAATTGTAACACACTATATAATGATCTCTTTCTTGGGAAAATCGGTGACTATGATATGCATGGAGGGCAAGCCGATTCTTGAAGTGTTCTAATTTCTCTCTAAGTTATTCCAAGTACTTGTGGTGTTGTGTGAACCATTTGAGGTGTCACACTTGGGGCACTAGGCACTCAAGCTTCATGAAGACAAGCACCAACAAAAGGTATGTTATTCTAACTTGTGTTATTCAAAGTTTTGTATGCTAGAATAGAACAATACCTTGGAAAGTTGATATTTGCATGTATAATAGAGAAAACATAGATCCAAGGTATTTAGGGTTGCATGTACACTTAGGAGTGTTAGATTGCTCAAAACCCAACAAAATGGCCAAGGGGAAACGATAAGATATAGAGGTTCCACAGGTTGGTGTAGGATGTTTGTAGTGGTGTCGATTATGATGGCATGTGCGGAATAAGAAAAGATCTAGTGAATCATCATACAAACTCAATAGCACAAGGAGTACATAAAATATGTGTCAGTTCATATTAGATATAGAAAGGATATACAAATGGGTTTGTATTTCTGTCTCTAGTCTAACACTCCAAATGATTCTCTTCATAATGGGAGTCACTCATTTCTTATTTACAGGAAAGACTCAACTCATTTACACATACAAGAAGGTAAAACCTAAGACTCCACATCCAAGCCTGACTTTGTAACCTAACATTCTTCCCCTCAAAGCTAGGATCAGATGTCCCGGATTTAGTCTCCAACGAGCTAGCGCGATCAAGACCAAACTCCCCCTCCAAGTGACATAGGTCTTCAAATCCGCAAATGAATATCCGACAAACCCACTTAGAATACCTATAATTCTCCCCCTTTTTATAATGAAAAAATGATTATAAAACCCATTAAGGGTGAAAAGCACCCGAGGATTAATCTTCACAATACTCCCCCTTGATGTGTACCAAAAATGAAACACCAAAATTCTTGCATGGAAAAACAATCACGAAAAAGCCTCAAAAAAATTCCAATTTGTGAAAAATTTTGACTTTTTGGGTGAAAGTTGCAAGATTTTCCAAAATCCTGGTAAAAATTATCAATAACAGAATTCTGTAGGGACCCGTTGCGCCAAAAACAGCTTAATATGAGAAACTCTACATCATTTGCGAAACTAGGCATAAAGTGTAAATTTGCACAAACTGCAGGGGTCTGAAACGTAAAATCTTCATTTTCTTAGCTTTGGAACACTATTTTCGAACAAACTTTCGTACTACTTCCGAAAATTCTGCCAACTTCTTCAAACTTTCGAAAATTTAGTCCATATTTTGAAATGTGTATAACTGTCAAACTTTCAAAACATTAAGGACCAATGTCGAAAACTTTTGTTTTCTTCTCCACTTTCGAAACAAGACCATTTAAGACCATTTAAGCCATATCTTCGAAACTTCAGGGACCAATTTCGAAACTTTATGCTCTTCCCGATTCATGAACCAGTAACAAAACCTTCGAAACATTGCACAAAACTTTCGTTATTAACAAACAACCCATCAAAACTCGACCCTATAACCAAGGCTTCGAAACATTATTGACAGTCCCTTTGATTGCATAGCCTTCAAAAGTCAAAACCCAGTAAACCAGCATACACCTTCCCAGTCACGACCCCTTTCGTTATTGACCAAGCAACAAAATCAGCCTTCGCTTTTAATCATACAAACACCAATAACGAACTCAGCATTTACTTCTCGTGAATGAAGGTATCGCACATCAACAACTACAAATCATCAATACCAGTTAACTAATCAACCTTCGCTTTTAAGTAGCCAAGATTTCGTTAACAAAACATCAATTGAACTAACCTTCGCTACTCGACACAAGATCAACACCTGACTTTCAAAATCAATCAAGTCTCTGGTTTCGAAATTAGGTCATCAACCACAATCGATATCAACATTCAATCTCCGAATCCTGTTTAACTTTCAACTTCGTGTTCAATTTATCAAGAACAGGAATTCTAATTTTGAGTTTGAATTTTCAATTTCAACTGTCAACAATCACCAAATCGAATTCAGGAATTGACTCCACTCAAAATCGAAATCTAACATTTCGATTATCACTGTCTGTGCGATTGTATGACACAAAGACAAACTTCAATCAACAATACTTGGAAGCTCACAAAACACATAAGAACAAAACAAATACTAATGAATCAAAGACAAAACCATTTGACCCTCAAATGAGTCACATATACGATACTACAGTAGCAATTAGTCAAGGATGAACTCGACTTCAAGTAAGGAATTTTCGATTTCTTATCATCAAGAACGGATGTCGAAATTCCAATTTTGACTTCTATTCACCCATTGTGATTTTAAGAACGAATGAACTGATTTATTATGATATTAGGCTAAAAAAGAATGAACAGTGAGTTTTCACTTAGTTTGGGCTCACAAATCGGATGACATGAAGAATAATCAAAAACTTTGGGCTCAAATCTTGGATTAAAAAAAAATAGAATATGACATTTTGGAATCCATTTGAGAATTTGAGATACTTTTTTGACGAATCGAGTTCTGTTTTCAACGAACGAATCGAATTTAGAAGATCTTGGTTCTTTTGTGGGAATGAGAAAATCTCCAAATCAAAAATTGTACCACCCATTATGCGAGATGTACAACTTGTTTCGTCGTGTTCTTCGTGTTCTTCATCAAACCAAGAACATCTTCAAAAGAACCACCAACACTTTTGAGTTTTGACTTCAAATTCAATGCAACATTTGGAGATTGTTGCTTTGAAACCCAAATTTGCTTCACGGATTTCAGCTTCACAACGTTTGACGATTTTTGTGAGTAAACCCGCTTGTTTTTGCGATTGATCTTCTTCTTCCTTTTCTTTCTCATCTTTTTTCATCTTGAAGACTTGATTTCATGAACAAACCCACTTTCTACAACTTCAACATTGTGAGTTTGAATCAAATCTTTTGGATTTTGATACTTGTGATTTTCTTGGATCACCGGCTTCCGATAAGGAATCATTCCTTCAAACGAATCACAAGAACACAAAACATCATCGGTTTGAACTCCAATCGAGCAAAAAACTTTTTCATCTTCATGATAATCAGCTTGAATCTTCTTATCATGAACTTCAAGAACATCAAGAATATCACATTGAACTCCATTGTCTTGAACTTCAACAAACTTAATAGCACGAAGATCATTTGAGTTTTCAATTAGAGAAATGTATTTCTTATTGAACAAATCTCTTTCTTCCTTCCTTTTGATTTCTACTATGGACTAATATAGACAAGGCAATTTTATTCAACTATCCAATCTTACAAAGTGGCTGAAAAATCAAGCTTCTATTATCATCCTTCAAACCTCCATAAGAAACCATATTACCCCATTAAATCAATTTGCCTAACACCAACCCAGAAAATTGATCTTCATTGACTTTGTATTGGATATCTTCAACGATCACAATCCAAGAATCATACGACAAATTCCCCATAATCACAAGAACTTGAAATTTTCTAAAGATAGAAAGTGATTTTGAATGGGTTTTCTAGAGAGAGAAAGTAAAAATCACTTGAATTCTAGTGAAGAAAATCGCATTTTGAACAGAATCAAAGATGAATTCGATTTCTAGAATCCAAAACTCTCTAAAACACGAAGATCAAAGATCAAAAAAATAAAACACCAAATCAAGAAAGCCACCATGGATCAATTCTTGATCAAATCAATAACACACGCTCTGATACCAATTGTAGTGGTGTCGATTATGATGGCATGTGCGCAATAAGAAAAGATCTAGTGAATCATCATACAAAATCAAGAACACAAGTAGTTAATAAATATGTGAAGCTCATATTAGATCTAGAAAGGATATTCAAATGGGTTTTACAAATTTCTCTCTAGTCTAACACTCCAAATGGTTCTCTTCATAATGGGAGTCACTAACTTCCTATTTATAGGAAAGACTCAACCCATTTACGCATACAAGAAGGTAAAACCTAAGACTCCACATCCAAGCATGACTTTGTACCTTAACAATGTTGATATTTCTTTGACAAGCGTTGCATTTTTGTGCATGGAGGAATGAGTCTTTCTTCATTATTGGCCAGTAGTATCCTATTCTTAATGCTTTGGAACAAAAGGATTTTCCCCTAGTGTGGTTGTGGCTGTCACCTTTGTGGATGTCCTTTAGGACCTCTGCAGCTTTATGATCTTCTAAAACCTGAGGTATGGTCCTGCCACATATTTTTTTATATAACTTACCTTCGATTAGAACGAACCTTGAGATCCTTGTTTTGAATTCTATTTTGCTTTTCTCTTCCTTAGGGATCGTGTCATTCTGGAGATACTCCATGATAGGTTGGATCCAGGATCCTAAAGTTGGGGAAGGATCCTGGATGTTGGCATCCTGACGTCGGATCATTGAGTCAGGATCTTTGAACGAGGAAACATCACTAGATCCTCCATGTTCATGAGAGTCTGGAAGTTTCTTGGTAGTATCCTCAATTGGTGAGACTATGTGTGGATTACCAGGATCCTGGTTCCGGTGGGATCCTCAAGGAAGATCCTAGATTGGCTAGAGCATCTGCCTCAACATTGTCTTCTCTCGGAACCTGGTTTAGGCTGAATGTTTCAAATTCTAAGGCCAGGTTTTTGAGGATTTGGAGATAAAGAGCCAGCTTTTCTCCTTTCACTTCATAGGATCCATTAAAATGGTTAGCTAGTAGTAAAGAATCGACGAATACCTGAAGATCCTTGATTCGAAGATTTATGGCTAATTGTAGTCCCAAGATTAGTGCCTCGCATTCGGCTTCGTTGTTGGATGCATTAAATTCAAAACTAATTACCTGGGGTAGGATGTCCCCTGTGGCGATTTTATTATGAACCCTAAGCGAGTTCCTTATTGGTTTAATGCTCCATCTGTGAACAATGTACATATTCCCATGTTTTCTCCTTCTAGAAGTTGTTTGGCTTCTATTTCAACTTCAATTATTAGATTATCACTAAAGTCAGCCATAACATATGCCAATGCTTGGGACTTCATGGCGGATCTTAGTTCGTACTTTATTTCATATGTGCTTAGCTTCATAGACCATCTTTCCAATGTTCCTGACATTTCTATGGGATGTTGGTTCCCATAGAGATCATTGGCTAGTATAGCGCTCACCGCGTTTGAGGATACTGAGAGGTAAAGAAGGAGTGGCTCCCCATCTAGTGATTTTACCAATAGGGGTGGTGAGCTTAAGTATTTTTTAAGATCTTGGAAAGCATCTTCATGTTCTTGGGTCCACTCGAATCTCTTGCTCATTTTCAAGATGTCGTAGAAAGTCTTGTATTTTTCTGACGATCATGAGATGAACCTTTTTAATGTTGCCATTCTTCCTATTAATCTCTGGTTATCCTTCGTCGTGGATGGTGATTTTAGGTCGAGGATGGCCTTGATTTGTTCCAGGCTTGCTTTGATTCCTCTTTTAGTCACCATGTATCCTAGGAACTTACCCGATCTCATCCCAAAGTGGCATTTAGAGGGATTCAGCTTCATTTGTAGGGGTCTAGGATTTCAAAGGCTTCTTCAAGATCCTTTAGGTGATCTTCATCTTTTTTGGACTTGACCACCATGTCATCAATGTGGACTTCCATTGTGTCCCCTAGCTTTTCCTTGAACATCTTGTTCCCAAATCTTTGGTATGTTTCTCCTGCATTTTTTAGACCAAATGGCATAGCAGTGTAACAATAAATACATGTTGGGGTTATGAACGTTGTGTCCTCTTGGTCAAAGGGTTCCATTTGGATCTGATGGAATCTTGTCGATGCGTTTATGAATATCAGTAATTCGTGGCCCGTTGTTACGTCTATCATGGAGTCAATGTGTGGTAAAGGGAAAGGATCATTGGGACAATCCTTGTTAAGGTCCGTGGAGTCCACACACACTTTCCATTTACCGTTCTACTTTTGTACCACGACTACATTAACTAGCCATATTAGGAACTTCACCTCCTTGATCATGCCTATTTTAAGAAGTTTTTCTACTTCTTCTTGTATAACTTGGTTTCTTTCGGGTTCAAATTTTCTTCTCTTTTGGTGTATTGGCCTAAAAGATGGGCCAGTGTTAAGTTTATGAGTTATTATGCTTTTGTCAATACATGTCATGTCCTCATGTTTCCATGCAAACGTTTTGCTTTTGGCATTGAGGAACTTTACAAGATCTTGTTTGATTTGTTCAGGCATTGAGGATCCTATGAGAACTTTGGCTTCAGGATCCTCAAGCTTCATGGGTACTTCTTTTATGTCATGCTCTCTTGCTTCTAAAACCTCTCGTGCCTTCTACTTTAATTGTTATGCTTGTCGTGGTATTGTTGAAGATTTCATAGAGATCTTGTAGCATTCCTTGGATTCTTGTTGGTCTCCTATGATCTTCAATGTCCCCCATGGGGTGGGCATCTTCATACATTGATGGTACGTTGATAAGGCTTCCTTCATTTCATGGATCCATGGCCTACTTAATATGACATTATAAGAAGATAATGTATCGATTACGCAAAAACATTGAACATAATTTACTCCTTCTATGAAGATTGGTAGATTTATCTTGCCGATGGTGTGTTTAGTTTCTCCGCTGAAGCGGATCAGTACTAAGGATCTAGTAACAATCTCAGATTATGGGATGCTCATTCTTTTTAATGCATCTAGGAGTATGATGTTTACTGAGGATCCTCCATCGACGAGGATCCTTCTGACGAAGTGGTTGAAATATAAAGAGTAATCACTAGTCTGTCGTGGTGAGGATCTTGGACGTCTAGCCTATCCGTTTCTTCGAAGATGATCTCCTTTTGGTTTGTGATCGTTATGATTTTTCATGGTCCTTTTTCTTTCTCCGTTTTGGAAACCTTGGCATGCCTTTTTGCCGCAGAGTAGAAGGTACCACAAATTTTAGACCCTCCAGAGATCATGTTGATCACCTTAGCGTCAGTTAGGGGGGATCCTGGTGTTTCGAGGACCTTCTGGGGATCCTAGTCTTTTTCTTTGGATTTTTCTCTTCTTCTCCTAATGATCTCTTTAATATATCCTTTGCCCAGAAGGTAGCTGATTTCCTTTCTGAGAGCTATGCAATTCTCTGTGACGTGACCAAAGTCCTCATGATATGCACACTATTTTTAACGACGTAAATTTTCATTTTTCAAACAACATAATTATCATTTAAACATTCTCAAATCTCATGTTTAACAATTGTCATCAAATAAAACATATCCCAAGATCACAAATGAAATTCTCGATCTGTTTGTATGGATCATGTCGCCGCCTTCCCGCGGTCGTCACTAGTACCTGAAACACATAACACATAACACCGTAAGCATAAATGCTTAGTGGGTTCCCCAAAATACCACATAAAACACATATTAGCCACTCGAGGCTATAACTCTGTATGACCCTCTGGTCAAAGTGTCTTAGTGGGACCCTATGGTCCTAACTCTGTAGACCTTTCGGTCCTAACTCTATAAACTCTAAATCACATATAGCACAAAATCGCATAGCTATCACATCATATAATAGCATACAACATACTCTGTCACATAACTCTAATTACCACTCTAGGTAAAGTATAGTGAGAAGACTAACCTCGGGTAACTCGGTAAATCTCGAACTCGGTAATACTAGTCTAGCTTCCGCCTAATCACATGGAACAATTAATCTAATCAATACAACTCTCAAAGGCTAGACTAAACCCTCTCTAAGTTCTCTCATAAGGGTAAAAGACCATTTTACCCCTCTAATGGCTCATAAGTCCAAACATTGACTAGACCCTATAAGTCAATGAAAGTCAACAGTCAAACCATACTCGTCGAGTGCACATAGGTGACTCGACGAGTCCAAGCGTGTCCTCTAGGTCTATCTAAACCTCTCTTGACTCATCGAGCGAACCTTCCACTCGAAGGGTAACCACTGGTCATGAATCGCGGGGCAACCCGACTCGAATCGTCAAGTCCCCTTATGGACTCGGCGAGTTCCTTCCATGGCAACACTCAAACGACCTTCTGAGGTCAAATCTGCTTCTCCAATTAGTAGATCTAACCTTCTAGCACCCAAAAGTCATGTAAAGTTTCGAACTTTAGGCCCATGCATCACACTATCATCTCTATATGCCAAAATAACCCTTAATATGATAACCTAGGCCCCAAAACTCATAAAGGATTTCATAAAGCTGAAGAATAAGGACTCTCTGGACCTTTCAAGGTCCAGATCTGATAATATTGTCACAAGGGGACATCACACACACTAGATCTCTTACCAAAAGTGAAAAGAAGAAACCCAAGATTCATGAAACCTATTACTTAAATGAAGATAGACATGAATCCTTACCTCCCACAACAGCTTTGAACGAAATGATGGAAGATTTGAGTCCCACAAGTCAGCCTAGCTCGAAATCCTTCCTTCCATTTGCTAAAACACACCAAAGAATGATGAATTAGCCCTCCTCTTGCTCTACAAGCTTTATCTCTGCTCTCTAGGGTTTCTCAGGGGTGTAGTGGCCGCAAATAAATGCCATAAAGGCCTTTAAATAAGGTACAGGCCCAAAGATTTAGGGTTTATGCTGCCAGCACAGACTCGTCGAGTCACCTAGCCGACTCGTCGAGTCCATTCATTAATCCAGTCAGTGAATCGCGATCCTACTCGACGAGTCTAGGCGTCAACTCGTCGAGTCCCTCTCTTTAACTCAATAAAATACCTGGGAATCCGGATGTTACACTATTTGGACTTATCCTTCTAAGCAATGTATTTTTGTCCTTTCCCTAGCCATCTGACTTTGTCTCCAAGATCCTGCATGGCAAAGATTACACCTGAAATATCCACAGAAAAAACAATAATAAGTAATTTTAGGGAAATATTCATCCTCTCCCTCATCATCAAGGGCATTAACCCTCTGATGGTTGAGTTCGGAGTAAGGATTGACTAATAGGATCTTTGGGTCGAGGAGTCGGCCTTCCTATTAGGGTGATCATAGGAACTTGGTGGGTTGCTCCTTTTTGGATCTCCTTATCTTCTTCGACTCTGATGAATCTCAATGCCCTGCTCATGCCTTCATCCAATCTCCTGCATGGGGTCATTATGAGATCATCATAAAAGGGAGAATCTTTCTTTAAGCCCATTTTGAAGGCTTCTACTGCATTTTCCATGTTGATATTAGGGATGTTCAAGGCTTCTCTGCCAATCCTGTTCACAAAATTCCTAAGGGATTCCTGAGGATTCTGAACCACTTGATAGATATCACTAGTGATCTTTTCGAATGTACTGCTGCAAGAGAACTGGTTATTAAATAAATTAATCAAATGAGCAATGACGTGATTGAATAAGGAGGAACATTAAGGATCCATTTTAGGCGGATCTTGTGAGGGTAGAACTAAAGCCCTTGCATAGGCAGGCTTCTTTCCAATGTCTGGGGATGGGAATAATTTACATCCTTTCCTTATACTGTGCTATGTTCTCCTTAGGATCCGTGGTTCCGTCGTATGGCTTCATGCTGGGGCCTGTAAGCGTTTTGGAACTTCATTGTCAGCTATCGATGGGATGAATCTAAAGATCATGTGACTTGTGGGGGATGCTTCTAGCACCGGCTGAATTATTCCAGGTACGCTTGAGATAATTTGTCTTAGGTGTTGTAGTTCCTTAGCCATGGCTGGGCTCAAAACTATGTCAAGGTCCATTGATTTAGTTGTGAAATTATTATTAGTGTTAGAGTTACCAGGATTCCTATTATTGGGAGTAACAAAAGTTTTGTTGGGATCCTGAATCTCGGGACAGATCGTTGAGGATCCTGGGTTCTCGAAGTTCAGGATCTTGGGTTGTAAGACCGAGGGCGTTGCCTCCTGAGGCTTGTGGATTTCCGTCCTCATTCTCTGCACTTCCTTGACAAGTCGCTTGTTATCCTATTGTTATTAAGCGACCTATCGCTCCAGTCTTTTAATTATAACACAAATTACGTTGTTGGAAATCATCACAAGAGGATCCTGGAGTCCTAGAGTGATCGTAGAGTTATTTTTTTCGGAGTTTTAGATACTTTCTTTGAAGCTCCAGTGGTGGAAGGTTTTTAGAGGAAATAGGAGAAATCGAGGAGGTAGAGAGAGTCGATTGAGTAGACATGATTTTATGAGGGATTTTGAATACCACGGCCCACGGTGAGCGCCAAATATTTTTAGCCAAAAAAATAATTTAGCTAAAATAGACCAAAGTGTATGAGAGGATGTGATGTTTAATATAGAGCAAATAAGTAATATAAATCAAAGCAACAGAAATTTTTTACAAGGAAAGCCCTTGATCCTTGTTAGGATGTCCGACATAAAACCTTCGGATGTGATAACGATCACCTGCCTTGATGTTTTTATTGATTAAAATGAAAATTACAGAGAGAATGAAATGAATGTCAGTACAGGTGATAGTATTCTGCCAAAAAACCGTGTGTAGTATGATGATTACAAGTGTTATATATAGTCAAACCCTAACAATTAGAATTGCAAGAATTTCGGGATCCTCCGAGATTACTTATAGTTATTTGCTTGACTTGGTCCTCTGGGTCTTTTGCATAGTTCTGATGACTATTCGTTGTGTGCATGACTTTGACTAGTTATTTCTGCACATGTGAGAAAGACAAAAGAATATATATATATATATATATATATATATATATATATATATATATATATATATATGTCAGTTATTAATAAAAAAAAATATTAGCCTAGATCCTGGCATATATTCAGGATCCTAAGCTTCGAAGATCCTAAGCCTTTGAGGATCCTTGGATTTCAGTAACTCATTGTAGTTCGGAGATCCTAGCCCTAACAGTTATAAAATTTATCTTAACCCCCAAATAACAGTTATTTAATGAATAAAAATTTACCTTATAAAATCATAAATTGAATTTTGTTTGCACCATTGGGTCTAGTGAAAAAAAATCAACAACAATATATTTATATGAAACCACTGCATTATTGTATGTTTTTTTTTATTTTAAAGTTTATGATATCAAATAAAAAATGTATAATTATGTTTTAGCATTGGATTATTTATATATAGTTAACTTCAAAAATTTGATTATGTCAGTTTTGTTAGAAATTTGGGTATAGTAAGGCTTGGAATTCTGAGAATTATGTAAAACACTTTCAGATTAAAGCATTTGGGTGATACTCCCAATATTCTTTAATCGGATAAGACTCAGAGAGACAAGAATTTAGAATGCTTTGATGATAGTTTCGTCTGTGCCAGAAAAATTAGACCAAAACCGAATTTATGATGTTTGTCTGAAAACTGTAATATGACAGTTTCAAACTGTCATAAACTATAAAAAAAATGACATAAAACAGAAGTTTGGCTCGACCCCAGCCAGGGGCTCTGCCCCTTGGACCCCGCCAGGGGCTGCCGCCCCTTGGACCGCGCTCCCAGGGACGCTGCCACCGGACCCCCGTTCGTTTAGGGGCTTCGCCCCTAAATGACAATGTACTTTGAAAACTTGATCAAACTTAAATAAGTCTGTACTCCACACCTTCCTTACTTGTTTAATATTTATCAAGATCAGCTTTGGTCAACAAAGTAATCACATTACACTTAAATAATATTGATGACAACAAATCATCAACAAGTTTATCCTATTTTTAAATTGAAATATTAGTTTATCGTATGTTTAAATTGAAATATTATTAATGATGCATAATATCTATTAAAATGTCTTAAGATGTCTGGTTTATATTAAATTTTTGGATATCCAAATTAAATCTAATGTTTCGAAGCTCATGTGTGATCTGTCAATATTTTTACCACTTAGTTTATTCATATGCAACGTGTAGGTATATGACTTTTTTTTAATAAATTGGGGGTCCTGATAACCATCTATAATCACACAAATAGTCACTCTTTCATTCCACTTAAAATGATAGATATTCAACAATATTGGGAAAGAGGTTGCATAAAATGTAAGGTTCTAAAAGACGTGGCCCGAAGCATCTAGCTTTACGAACCATGATGAGACCATAATATTTTTCAAGGCTTGATGTAATATGAAACATTTTTATTAATTTTTAATTATATTATCATATAAATATAAATATATATCAAATATATTAAGTTTTTTAAAGTCATAGATGAACAACTAAAATAAAAAAATTAATAAAAACTCAATAATTGTATGCCGATCATAAAAAACATAAAAACAAAGAAAAATACTCGTGCAATAACACACTATAACACATCGTAACACACCTTTGTACATGTCACGCTGAACAACACTGCCATTAGGTTTTCAAAACGAAAGAATTCGAGCCTCATGCAACGATCAGTCTATTAGAATATTGATAAAATGAAGGTAATACCATAATACAACCCATTCAAATGTCACTTCCAAAAACAAAGATTGCTCTGTCAGTAATATATTATATATGCAAGAAAAATGTGTTGAAACATTTTCTAGAATATATCTAGCATCCATGATTAAGTATAATTGTTGTTCACCAAATTATAATTCTAATATTCCATGTGTTAAATGCTTATTTATTATCACAAAAGTATACATTGTTATACAAAATAAGTTTTATGTGACTAAATAAAAATCTTTTCGTATCTTTTTTGTCAAATTATTGATAGTTTGATTAAACTGATTTGATCATTAATGAGTACTACAAATCATTTGACATCCAACAATATATTTTTACGACTTTTTTAAAGTTATTTGTCTAAATTCTGCAGCTTAAATAATTGCATAAAATTATCATCCACATGATAATATCTTTAGGTCCTTTTGGACAACTATTTCCCAGTACGATAGAACAATAGTATATTATGTGTTTTACTCCTATCTAGGGCAGGTTAAGAGGTATGGAGGGTGCATCTAAACGTGAGTTTTTGTGGTGGATATTCTCTTTATGTTTTTGTTATATGCGATGCAAAAAAATTATTTGTTTTTAGTAATTTCTAGATATTTTATCATTTTATTTATACAATTAAATCATTTATTTGTTGTTTATTATGTAAACTAATAAACATAGGTTTCATTATTGAATAAAAAAGAGTATAATTATACAAAAAGACAACATAAATATAAAAGCTAAATAAGTTAAACCTAATTTAGCTAAACCTAGATATAGGGATAAAGGGTCAAACATGATCCGAAGCTAAAGGATCTATAATTTTATTATGCTAATAATGTAACGTTCCAAAAATACTAGTTAACTTTTCATTTTTAAATCATTAAATTCATACAAACATTTGTTCCAAAACCAATTAGAGTAAATTGTATTTTTTCAATCATCAGAGTAAAACATTAATAATTGGTGTGGAAAAATCATTAGATGATGTTGTGCAGTCAAGTCATGTTCTTCCCTCTGGAACCGGAACTATCTGAAAAATGTTTAAACCACAAACCGTAAGCACAAAGTTTAGTGAGTCCCTCTAAATACCAGATAACATACATAACACCGGCCCCACCCACAAACAAATAGGCCCCGACCAACGTACATAACGTGCCTCACCCAACATACAGATGGGCTCTGCCCAACATACATAATAGGCCCAACCCAATAATACAAACGGGTACCACCTATCACACAATGCAAGAATCACAAAGACAACTAGCATCCTACATAGTATAGTGAAAAGACTTACCTTTTTCTCACTAAATCAACTAAACTACAACTCAATGTGCTGCAATATATGCTACTACACTCCTATCAAAACATACAAAGTCTAACCTCAGACTACACACTAAATCAAGCAACCTTGACCAAAAGTCAACCATACCCAAAAAGTCAACAGTTAAGTCAAAGTTAACTACCGATAATATCAACCATTGCGCCTCACGTCGTGACTAGCCCTTGGTCACGTTGTGAGAACATGCTCAACCCGATTTCAACTCGTCTCGCTCTAACTCAGCCAACTCGCTCATGAACTACCCACCCGGCCAGTATCACGATGTGAACACTCCTCGGTCATGTCGTAAGCATAACATGACAATATAGTCGCATATTCCTTCTTGCTCACGTCGTGACATCCTCTATGTCACGTCATGACAACAGTCTGAAGAAATAACCTAATGTTTTGAGTCCTTAATCCATTAAGTCTTGAACTCTCACTTTCAAGAAAGCTTTATGGGACTCTAATGGTTCATAAAAATACCAACCTTATGGACATACATGCTCCATGCATGTCCTCTATCTAATCTAGGTCAAAAACAAAGAAAATGACCCAACACTCATGTAAGAGTCCAATATGCAATCAAATTCCAAATGTGAACCATATAACACTCAAATGGTGTAATACCTCAAATTTCAATCCAAATTTTCCAACTAAAATTTAAGTGTTTATTCTAATCACAACTACAAAATATTAAATAGGACCATTTAATCTTAAAAATTTATAAGAGTATCGTCAAAAATTATCATGTGCACAAGTCTCTCAATGATGCGATGTTATCGAGTCGTTCCCCTCCTTTAATATAGAAAACCTAAAAACATTTAAACCACAAAACATAAACAACACACAGAACAACACAAATAAACAACTATGGGTTATCAACAGCCCAGGAGACTACCTAAAGTATTAGTGAGCAAACAGCATGCCATGTTGGTTATCAACAACCTTGGAGACTACCCGAAGTCTTAACACACATAGTATCACATATCACAGTAACAACAATAAGACTCAGCTGGTCAGCATGTACATACTACCACATAGGAAAGCATACAAGAGTCATAAAGACAGCAAGCATCCTACATACACAATTTAGTGGGTCGGCATTGGTGCCTTCGACCCACTACGATACACTAAGAAGACTCACCTAAATCCAAGAACTCTGAAACACTATGATGCAATCCCTTTTCTACACTTCTTGCAGCCTTGAATCCACCAACACCAAAAACAAATAAAATCTTAACTAATAGCCAAAAATCCTCAACTTTGACCCAAGGTCAAACTTGGTCAAAAAGTGAACGGTCAACGGAAGTCAATGTCAACAAGTTAAGAAGTCAAACTTCAGGCTGAGTACACCCAGCGTACGCAGCTCGTACGCATGGAATACTCATCATTCTGAAACGGAACTGCACACGAGTACGTACAGTATACTTAAAGGTACCCCCAATGTACTTGGTCAGATGACACTTTTCCATTAAGTGTTTATTCTCTTAAGTCCTTTCATCCAACACTTAGATCAAGACCCATAACATCATTCTAAGTCACAAAGTTCCCACCTTTATGACTTCCCATGTCGATAAAATGTCCAAAAGACAAAAACCCTAACTTATTAATCCATTAAAACATCATAACTCTTGCAAGGAAGGGATAGAAGGACCAAGATCACATTTTTATGGTTCTTTATAGCTCCATTAGGGATAAAGTTTCCAACTTTATCCATTAAACACTACTAGAAACACAACCTTTTACGATGTGCAATGCGTGTCATAAAAAGCTCAGACGATGCGCAAATACGTGTCAAGGAATGCCCTATCATAATGAGAGACGACACACTTTTGCTACGACGGGAATTTATGACAAGCGTTTATGACACGCATTTACGACGCGCAATGCGTATCAAGGAAGCCCTATCATAAAGGAAGACGACATGCATTTGCGTGTCGTAAACTTACGACGAACGCTTAGGACACGCATTGCGTATCATTAAAGCTCCTGTCATAAATGAAGATGACACGCATTTGCGTGTCATAAACTTCAGCAACCATTTACGATATACATTTATGACGTGTCCTTATGATACTCAATTACACATAATACAAAAATATGGAAACAAATATATACCAAAATAATCAATTTCATCCATAACATCGTGTCAAAAAATTGTAATGCATTGGTATTAAGGGGATCCGATTGTACATTGTTATTAAGAGGTTTTCCTTAACTATATAACCTAGTACTACATTGCTATTAAGGAACAGCTTCTTGTTTCTACTTCTTATTGTTATGCTTCTGTTTCCACATGATACCTGTTTTCATCATCAACACATTAGTATTCAAAATGGCTTCAAGCATCATCAATCTATGTTATAAAAGATTAAAATTTAATACACATGTAGTAACATACCTTTTTCCAAGAATCCAAGCTTCAATACAGCCCATACCTATATAAAAATTGATTAACAATTTAAGGAATATATAATTAAGAATCACTATGCACCAAGTAAATCTACAGTCAACATCTTAACTAGTTTCTTCTTGATTTTTTTATTTAAGGTCCAAACATCAAGATTTTTTTAAAGGAATTCCACTTCAAACAAGTTGTGAGCATGCTATAAAATTGATTAATATAGTACATTGCTATTTCCTTCGACGGGTTGAGAGCATTAAAGAAGCTTTTGAGAAAAGAATGAGACAAGACAATTGTGAGTTTGCTTTTGTCCTCAGCCGTGCTTCCAATCTTCATCTTGTTGAGCTTTGTTTCAGGGATGGCAAAATATATTATTGCATTTACATAAAGGAAAAAAATTTGGATTAGAAAATGACATGTTTACCCTTGTAATAAAAAGTTTTGTTTCAATTTTGGTCCTTATTTTTGAGGTTCTTGTAAAGGTTTTGGTCCTTGAGTATAGCTGATTTTTGCCACTTTAGACCCAAAAATAGTCATTTTTGTTGGAGAAGGGGCCAAATATGCAAAAAGGAAACTGTAGGGACGAAAAGAAAAAAGAAAGCTATATTCAGGGACTAACAATTGTAGTTGGTTCCACTAAATACTTTGATCCTTCAAAAAGAGAGGCTTTAGTTGACTTATAGTCCTTGTTGTTTCACTTTGTTGCGATTTTGGTCCCTCTTACTCGCACCATTAGTAAAATGACTATTTGACCCCTAGCCCCTTTCTTATAAACCAACAAAAAGCAAACCATAACTTACTTGTGTAACAATTCAAGACCCCCTACAGTTCTTGATTCAGTGCCCATCAATTCAATTAATCCTTCCCATTGTTGCATATATACACATAAGGTATTAATACAAATCATACATACATACATACCTCAAAACATTCATCAGAGATCGACTTTCCAACAAAGTCAAACAACTTTGGAGCAATTCTATTAAGGCGAACTTCATCATGAGCATATCGTTGCCAGAATATTCCAGAACCTTTTCTACCATGCTTCCAGTGATGCATTCCAGCAATCTGTTAATTAATATGTAGTATATCTCAGTCTGTTATAATCAATTATTCAATAAAACAGTTATAAAAAAAACATTGATTTAATAAAATTATCTTCATAGTATTTGCATTCACACTATCAAGATCATATAAACGAGATATCTCAATATTCTGTTTGCAGTACAAAAGTAATTGAACATTAAGTCAAAAAGTCAAGAAGTCAAAACAGATGGAAGGTCAACGAGTCAACCTTGAGGAGAACTTGACTATGATATACTGGTTGTTTGTATAACAAAATTTCCAACAATCCAACTCCATGTTTCATACAAGATATTAAATATATCGGAGCAGTCTGCAAAAAACAATATATATATATATATATATATATATATATATATAAAGTGAAATGTTGTGTTCTTTTTAATAGAAAAAAGATTTGCACACTCACTTGCCACATCAGCGCATGAAAAGATAACACTTGAGCATAAACAAGTCTGTGTGATTCCTCTATGCTAATTCCCCCTAAATTATGCCTTTCTTCTTTTAAAAGAATTTCTGCTTGAATATTGCCAGCTGTCAGTAACTATGTAGCATGAGCAATCATCCTATTATCATAAAAAGAAAATATTATTAGAAAATATTAAAAGTTATGTGATTAAAAATTACAGATTAGCTCACCAGGGACCAAATGATTTTGAGCACTCTGCTTATATAACCTAAAAAAATAATAACAAATTAGACATCTCATTAATAATAATTTGTTGAAGTAAAATATTTTATAATGTAAATGAGCATACTGTGTAAATTGTCTTCAAGACTTCCTTTTGATAGGAAATCATAAACTAAGAGGAGATTGTCGTCTTCAAAGCAAAACCCAAAAAGGGAAATGATATTTTGATGATGCAGAGCAGTAATAATCTCACTTTCTAACACAAATTGAAGATTTTACTTAAAAGAAAAACCGAAAAAGTATAAAAAGTTAGAAAAAAGATGGAATTTAAATTTTTAATTTAACAACAAAGATTCAAGATTTTACTTACACTTTGGATTTGAAATGGGGCCCGGTTATTGGGTGGACTCCACAACCATCACAACGAAGTAGAGGAATTCTCGTTATACCCTTCAACAGCTGATGGAAAAGCTTCATAGTCGAAGTAAGGAGCATTAAGATCCATTGGTTTTGGTGGTTGAATATCTTTAAACTTCACACATTCAGATGTCTTTTCAACCTTCTATTTGTTCTTTGAGTTTGAACTTTCAGCAGCTTTAGGGTTCACCACAGCCTCATTATTCTTCACAGTTGATGACTCACTACTACGGGTGTGGGCCCTTGGGGTAGCCATGGAACCATAGATTTGATTTAAGTATACATGTGTCATCTTTTTCACAAGCTCAGATATCAGTGGGGTAGAGGTTGTTGCTTTGGATGCCAATTTGAGGGGCAGTTTTGTAATTTGATCACGTAGAGGTTCAGGCATAGATTTAAGAAATTCAGACAACACATTTGGAATTAGTCCAAAAGGGATCTGGAGCTGTGATGTTCTCAGGGGGAACGTTGTTTAGTTCGTGTTGGTTTTGGGGTTGGGTTTGGGGTCCCAGATGATCCACCATGGCTGCCATTTTCGAGCTTAACAGTGATCCTTAAAGAGTTCAGAGACTGTCCAACAACATCAAGAAGATCATCATCATCATCAGCAAGAGTGATTGCATCTCCATCTTCATCAACATATGTGAGAGAAAAATCAACATCAGGATTGAAGTTGAAGAGACTACGTATCTTTTCCCTCAAAGCAACAGTGTCAAGAGCAAGATTATTGTCATTGATGGATGCACTGAAGCACCTGAGAGTTTTACCGAACTTAACCTACAAAAATTCACAAATATATCCAAATATTTAAGCTAAGATTAATCAAACTGTAGATAAGATGCATGAAACTTGCATGAAATATGTGGTTTTCTTTTAATTTACATTACCAAATGGAAAACGAGTATTTTCATACTTAAGGGTTTCAACCTGATGAGTTACTACCTTCACCCTTCAATACACTGTATATGATGATAGAAATCAATAATAACTGGAAATCAAACCCACTTAGAAAAAGGGCAATATAAGGTTTCAAAAAAACAATCCTCATCACAAACTGTTAAACAAAAACCCTAACCCTAGCTCCAAAACAGCACCCGATAGCGTTCAATTCGCATAAAAATTGATCTTTAAAAACAAAACAAAGAAAAAAAATTCCCAAAAAAATAAACGAAACACAAGAGAACACAATACTAAAATCTAGTTCAGATTGAACGAACATAGATATTAAGACATAGGGTTATACAATTTAAACGATAACCAAGCGTTAAGAACAAACCTTGATCATGATTGACAAAGAAGCCATGTGAGAGACTGAAGTGATAACAACCCTTGAAAGAAATAGAAACAACGCTTGCAAAAACGAAGATAAAATTGATGAAGTATTGAATCAAGTAATGAAATCAAAATCAGAGTTTCGAGAATTGAGAACACAGAATGTAAATAAGATCTAGTTTCAGCTTGTATTATGCTTCATGGTTACAAAGAGAAAATAGACAAGTTCATAAAAGGGAAATCAACAATGGAAAACTCGAAAGGTACTTTATTTGCCCTTATAACGTGATAACGAAAATTCTACAACATATTTTTGAACATTTCACCTTTCGTTATACCGAGCACTTGAACAATTTTCACCAATGACTAAACCTCTTCTTGTTCCTTCGCCAACACTGCATGGAACCTCAGCTTCATATGAGAAAAATCATCCTTGTTCTTGAATCTATTCATAACCTTATATTGAGCAGTAAGAAACATCATCTCATTGATGGGAAAATCAGGTTGATTCTTATCAGAGTTTTCAATTGCATAACTCTTTCTTGGCTTTTTCTCGAATTCATACATTTCGTTGTATGTAACTCTGGCTTCAATATTTTCATAACTGTGCAATTTCGTTGGATCACCTTTGTTCAATGTAGGTGGATCATTTGCACGAAGCATCAAAATGTTCTGAATATGACGTTGTTTCTCCATCTCTGCTTCAATTTTAACCTCTCTTTCTTCTTTCGTCTTTTCAATAAGAATTGTTTTCCCTTTGTCTAAAGTTTTTGTTGTGTCCTTAGGTTTTGAACTACTTCCCCCCTCACCAGTTAACCCAATTACAATGCCTTTTGAGATTAGCCTTGTCGTAACTGTAGTTGCCATTACTGGTTCAACCTTCGAAAGTATATGTTTTGTTGTAGGAATTTGAGTCTTGAAAACTTTACCCACAACCTTTGTTTCTTTGTTCATTTTCTCAGAAACATTTGCTCCTTTACCAACACCTTCCTTTTCTCCCCCTTGCACCCTTATGATAACAAGTGGGGCATTCGTTGGTAATATAATGACAAACTGAAACAATGGAGCCAACATCTTTTGAATTGTAGCCTCGAAGTAACGAAACTTCTGATCCATAAACTCAGGAGTAAAAATTGAGGATGAACCAGACTTCAAAACAATTCCCTTCAATTCTTCAAGCAGAGTAGTAACTTTTCCAAAGCTTGAAACAATAGCAGTTACTTTCTCATCAAACTTATGATCAAAAGATTGATTGAGTTTTAATAAATGTAGTAACAGCATCCGCTATAATATCAACTTTCTCAAGAAGAGAAGAGTATTTGTTATCCATCTCACGAAGCTCTTTGGATACATCAACCTTCAGTTCTTTAAGCTTGTGATTGAAATTCTCACGAACCGTTTTACAATCTTGCACAAAAATAACATGGCGTTCCTTTCCAATCCGTTTCAAATCCTTGAGCACATCATTAAAAGTCGAAGATGCAGATTTGACCCGTAGTTCGTTATTTTTATCTATGGAATCAAGCTTTTCGAAAAGACGAGATTCAGAATCACTTATCAACTTATCCATTTTCTTGAATAACCGAACCTCCTGAGCTTTAAGCATCACATCAAATTCAATAATTGAAATATAATTCTTACCCCCTGCATCTAGTCGAGATTGAAGTATGGAATTGAGCTTTTTGTTTAGAATCTTGAACTGCTTCCCGGACATCAGCATATGATCTAGGATATCTTCTTCTTCTGGATCAAATTCCAAATCAGCAAATAATCCTCCAAACCCCCCAGCATCAGTATAGTATCATCATCATTAAGAGGTTTAGGTGGGTCGGTGGATTGGGATGAAAAGAGAGAAGTAATGGGATGATTGATGACCATATCAAAAGTAGGAGAATGAGTGGTTGCGGAAATAGTGGTTATAATGGGTGGTAACGAAGTATTGGTTTGAGTAGTGAAAGGTTCAAGAATACCTTGAGAAGCAACTAGATGTTCATTGTTCGAAACTCCTTCACCCATATTGACATTCACATCTATAATAGATACGTGTGGAAATGCCTGAGGTTCGAACCTCCTCATAAAACGATTTAGTTAACGAAACCTCGGGTGGTATGACCGAAGTCTGCATAGGAGTCGATACGTGTGTTGATTCACCAAAAATAGTAGATGTGTCTACTATTGAAGTTTCCACAGAGCTACTTAAAATTCCTGTCATTTAAAAAGTTGACTTGGCAGGTGATTTCTGTTGAGGTGAAAGATTACATATTGGAGAGTCAAGAACAATTTCTTCTTCATCATCTTCCTGAATGATCAACTTTCGCTTCTTTGGCTTCTTAGTCTTGTTTGAAATATGCTTTGCAACATCTTCAGCCCTGCGCTTCTTCGATGATGGTGACACTGGCATAGGAACTTCACGAAAAACAACGCCTTTCCGAGTAACATGGGGCTTACAAACCATTGAAGGTAAGAAACTAGATGACCTCTCAGGAGATTTTCTGGATCTATGAGACATCCTTTTGAGACGCTTTAACAGACCAGACTTTGTGGGAATAAGCTTCTTGATAGAATCAGGTTGTGCAGTCTCCTAAGATTTTGTAGATTCCTTCGAGACTTTCTGTCACACCCCCGAACCAGACGGTGGAAACGTCCGAAGGCTCGCGTGACTTTAGTTGAATACGATCACAATGAATATACATGAATCATAACATAAACGTCACCATGCAACAATATATTACAACTAGAATGGTTCACATCAAGTACATTGTTTTAACATTACACATTCATAACATAAATAGTTTGAGTGTTTTTAACAACATAACATCTAACATTACTTCATAATAGTCTTCCGCTTACCTGTTACCTGAGAATACAAGTTATTTTGGAAAAACGTCAACATATGCAATGTTGGTGAGTTCATAAGAAATGTTGTGATAAAATGGTTTGTGCAGTTTTGTAAAAAAAAACCCAGAAAATCCGATATTCTCTAAAAAGACTTTTGTTTATCAAAGCGTGAGATCCATAAGTTGATGCATGAATGATTTTAAAAACATATATATATATATATATATATATATATATATATATATATATATATATATACACACACACACACACACACGAAGGGTATTTTGTAATATTGTTATAAAGTTTCGAACGAGTAGTATTAAATTCCCCGAAAAACCCGATGTTTTCCGATGTTGAAATGTATTTGTAATTACTGATTTTTGTATTGTCTTAGCGAATGAGTATTGATTAATCCATATTTTATATCGTCCTAATTATTGTCTACTTTGATTCCCCGTAAGCCTTAACAAATGAAAAGAAGGGGGCATTATGTCCCACTACTATCGTAAGAACCTTAGGTTGTCGTGGATGCGAAAGAGACAATGGTCCCACTCGCACTTGATTACTGTGACCTTACTAGCTTTTCTAACGGGACACTTTGGCCAACTAGCACATAAAGCTATTGAAAGTCCTTTTATAAAATATTGGGTCATTAAAGGCCCAACAACATATAAGTGTTATCCCTTTGGGCCCAAAGATCATGTTGGTGGGCTTGCAAGGCCCAACAAGCATGATTTGAAACTCATAAGCCCAAAGTTTGTAGGTTTATTCCTTTTAGTCATCACATATCTATTAGAGAGTTTTGTTTTAGCAATTGTTGTTTTGTATTGATTCGAGACCGAATCAATTCATTTATAACGATATTTGGTATTGAAGGTGTATTTGTTTTTCATTTTGTCGCTAGTCGAATATCTTGTATTTTATCTTAATGAATTAATTTGTTTAGAAGTATGACTTTGACCTTTTCACTGCCTTTCTTTTATAAAAATAACACTTTTAGTCCTTTATATAAAAGAATTTCATTTTTAGTTCTTAAAAACATTTTCTTGACATTTTTGTATCATAAACTTGTTGAAAAGATATTTTTAATCCAAATTATATTTAGTAACAGTTTTAGCCCTTCCAGAATGGTGTTTCTCGGTTACAACCCCAAATTTCGCAATTTTTACAGTTTTGGCCCAAAATACAAAAAGTTTACATTTTTTATCCTTTTTGGAGTTTAAAAGCATTTTTGACCTTAGAAATCGTTTTATTTCACTTCATATCCCCTGTTTTACAGAATATTACAACTCAGCCCCTTCAAAACTTCAATTTTCGCAATTTTCGGCTTGTTGTGCCGAAAAGCTCATATTTAGCCCAATAACTCAAATTTTTGCATTTTAAGTCCTTTGAGAATTCTAATATTCAGAAAAATGATTGTAAAAAACTTTTTTGACTCTTTTGACCCTCAAGAAACCGTGACTTGACAGTTTTTACCCTAAGTTTTGTATTTTTAACATTTTAAGTCCAAAAATGGGTTCTATGTTAATGTATGTTCCTCATAACCTTATAAGCTATTTTTCTTAACTAGATTAGTGTAAAGAACTTAGTTTTGGTTTGTTTCTTTTCTCATGTCATAGATCTCGAATTATCATCCCTTTTTGTTACATATTTGTCATAAAAATACATAACATCACACACATACATGCATAAAATCACACATAGCATACACATACACATAGATCTACACATTTACTTGTATTGTCCCCCATAAAACATGTGAAAACCGAAAATAGAGGGGTATGAAGCTCACCTTGAGTTGTAGTTTCAGTTTTGAAGAGAGAAGGAAGAGAATTTTGATCCTAGCTAGTCCTCTTGGTAGATCTCGAGTTTAGTGGATTAGATGATGTAAGATCACATGTTTGAATAGATTTAGAAGAGATTTTTGATGAAATGAAGTAGCTAGATTATGGATCCAAGCAATATCTTACCTTAGATGATGTATTTGTGGAAAAATCTTCTTAAAAGCTTCCTTAATCTCGAAAATTTGATGAAGGAGTGTATGTGTTCTTGAGAGGATTTGGAGAGAGTGGAGATAAATATTGTGAGTGTGTGTGTGTGTCTTTGGGTTCGGCCGAGAGCAAAAGAGAGAAGAGAAGAGAGATGGTGATGGGATTGTTACATGGAGATATGATACTTTGCATGGAAAACCTCCATGTAAAAATGAGGTGGCACCCATACAAGTCAACTCTTCCTCTTGGATGGGCTTGGGCCGAGAATGGAGAGGGAAGAAAAGAAAATTTGGGCCTTGAATGCTTAAGTCCATTTTATGGTTAAGTTAGGTGATTTTTTGCCCAATAAAAAATCAAAGAATGATTTTTATGACCTATTAGGGCTAATATAAATTTGTTTTGGTCCAATAAGGCCCATTAAAGTTAATCTAGTTTATTTTGGGTTCATAAGGCCCAAAAATGTTAAGTTTCGTGTATATAGGCCCAATTAGGGCCCGTTTGAGAGTTCTAGGTTCAAGATAGTTAAATTGGAAGCTTATTAGTCCATTAGGTCCAATAAGGAAATCATAGTCCAAAGTGAACTAAAATTGGAATTTCTAAGGTTTCCAATTCTTTGTTGACCACTTGTAGGGCTAGAATGTAGTATTTGATGGAGTTTTGTTGTTATAGAATGAGCATCATGCATGCTTTCATGTTATTGATTCATAGTTGTTATAAGTGTTGTGATTACAAGGCACCAAAATTTCTAGTTGTGACACTTTCACTACCTCTGTAGGTTGTTTCTTTGGTCACTGAGAAATAGTTGTTTCTTTATCATTTTTTTCTGAAGTTGAAACATCAACAGTCTTGGACTTCTGAGATTTCTTCGAAGAGCCCTCATCATGTTTTGTCAACAAAATACCAATGCCATCATTTGTGTTGATTTTAAGTAAATAAGCCTCCAACACAGGATTTGAAGGATCAACCTTCTTGAGCATCCCATCAGGAATCCTAGCAACAGTTGGAAAAATATTCATATTTTAACATCCGTCAAAATAGGTCAACAACAATCACATATGATTATACCAATCATGTAATGTGATTTGTTAAACTAGTAAAGTGACAAACTTACTATGTAATTCATGATAAATTCTAATACAAGTAAGAAATTTTATGATACAAATCAAAGTATATGTCCATACGATTCCAAAAATATAGTGAACTTCTAAATTGTTGGATTAGTGTCTAAGTCCATAAATATATTTGGTATGTACTTGAACCGACTCGGCATGGTGCATTTGGGTTGCATGGCATCGAAACATTTGGATAGATCGTTTGTGAGGAGAGGACATTTGTAACATATTAATATATTATAAGTTCTAATATATTAATATGAAATCATGTTATTTAATTAGCATTGATCAAGAATAAATTTGGACTTAATTTAGTGATCAAAAAGAGACTAATTAAATATATGGGGATTGATTTTGTAAATCATTCATTCTTATATATGTGGGCTTATGATCCATGATTCCTTATGTTGGGTTTAACCCATGTGGTGACCCATGGATACTCCATGGAGGTTAAAACCCATGGAGCATAAGGAATGGGTAAAGTCATGGGTTACATGGTGTAACCCTAATGTGCACACTATATAAGGACCCCTTTGGCTCAAGAAATTGGGACGGGTGATACATATATGAGGGCTAGCCGATTTGAGCATGAAGTGTCTTCTTCTCATGGTTATTCCAAGTGTTGATGATGTTGTGTGAACCATTTGAGGTTTCACACTTGGGGCACTAGGTTCTCAAGCTTCATGGAGTCATGCTACATCAACAAGGTATGTATTATATCTATTTTTATTACCCAAGTATCAAAGATTGTATGCTAGTTAGGGTAATATCTTGGAATATTCATATTTGCATGTATAATAGAGAAAACAAAGATCGAAGGTATTTAGGTTTGCATGTACACCATAGGAGTGTTAGAATGCTCAAAACCCAACAGTGGTATCAGAGCCTAGGCTTGTTTTCAATTATACTTGATGCAAAGTGCTGAAAAAATCGATTTTCGGGCTGTCTGGGCACTAGACTCGCCGAGTCCACTGATGGACTCGCCGAGTCCATGATGAAACTCATACTACTCGTCGATTAGGTTCATACTCGACGAGTATGACCCCCAGATAGCATATTTTCGACTTTTAAGGCTGGAATTGGACTAGAATCATTACCCTAAGTTGTTTTTCAACTTATAAACTTGTTTTTGATGTGGTAATGTTCATGCTAATCCAATTTCAAAGTTAATTGTCAATAGATTCATGTTTTGTATTAGTTTAATAGTTAGGTTAATTACATGAAAAAAAGTTTGATTGAATTATCTTCTTCTTATGAGTTGCTTAGATTAATAGGAAAGTTATGTGAAATTGTTGTTTTCAATCCAAATTAATCTAAGAGTTGATTCTAAAATGTGTTTTTGTAACTTGTCCTCAAGTTATATGAAAAGTCACATTTAAGATTCATAAAACTCATAACTATTTCCATAGCTTATGAATAAAGAAAAGTCACATTCTTTTAATAGTTTAAAGTCTTCCATAGCTTGTCCTCAAGTTATGGAACTTGAAGAGTTTTTGGATTAAAACTACTTTAAACACATAAGTTATGGAATTGAATAGCTTTGAATAGTTTCAAAACTTTCCCTCAAGTTTTGGATTTGAAAAGTTTTCCCTTATGAATACTTTAATTCCAAGTTAAGCCTTTAGAATTTTAAAAGTTAAAATTCAACCCTTATACTTTATAGTATTATAAGTTAATATTATATATATATATATATATATATATATATATATATATGTATGTATGTATATATATAAGAGCAAGTCAGTGTTACCGTTAGTATGCCTCATTCACGAAGTTGGTCTATAAGGGGGTATAAGGTTGCTGCCTATAAAATGGCAGTTTAATGGGTGTCCACTCTCTCCCACCGCTTCCTTGACTGGTGGAGGGTCGTTAGCCGAACGGGTAGGACAAGGACTAGAATTCTCCCTTCATTAAAAGTATTAATGATAAATATAAAGTAACTAAAATGTTTTTATAATTCCCAATCTTAGTTACTTTAGGAAAATGTGAATAAGGTGCTAATCCATGAAATTACACTTTGCACTTTGCTTAAGTCAGTTAGTGGAGCGCGTGTGGTTAACCGACACACTAGCTGGATTTAACAAGGTAGGCGAAGGGTAACTTAATATTTATCATGGTATCGGTGGAGCGCGTGTGGTTAACCAGCCCATCGATTAAAGGGTAAATATTAAGGGTACCAAGTAATTTGCATGGTTACCTCACACGACGTGAGCAAGGTTTTCTCACGATGTGAGGACGCTGCAGGACACTATTCTAGGGTAGAAAACATGCGTTAAGGCTATGGGATGACTCTTGTCATAGCTCATGACGTGAGCCTATCATTCTCACGTCGTGAGGGCCAAAAAAACTTGCTATAAATAGCAAGTTCGAACTCAGCTATTCTTGCATCTGAACTCTTTCGTTCTCGCTTATTTGCTGAAGCCCTCTTGCATCCCGAGCCCGACGACCGCGAACTGCTGACCGTTTTCAGTTAGATTTTGTCAAAGCATAATATTAAAGTGAGTTTCACGTCCCCACTTTTTAATGTTTCCAGGGGAAAACACATGCTAAGTATTATATATAAGTTAATATCGTGTCTATATGATAGTATATATGTATCAAGATAGATAGTTATATTAACCGGGATATAGTTGTTTTGTATCTGATATTTTGAAAATATACAACTATCGTAAAGTTGTTAGCATGCTATTATTATAGAAGTATACAAATGTAGATCTTGAGTCATACTTAGGATTCTATATATATGTTGTGTGCGATATAGTTCCAGAGTTATACTCGGAAGTTTTATATGTTAATGGATAAGTATGTTGTTATTGTTGGTTTTATGTCAAGATAAAACCAGGTATGTTATATGTTGTTGTTATTGGTTTTATGTCAAGATAAAACTTCATATGTTATATGTTGTTATTATTGGTTTTATGTAAAGATAAAATCTGGTTTTACTTCAAGTTATAGCTGTTATACTGCCTAAATGTTATGAAGTTAGGAGTAATGTTTAAAAGCATAGTCTAGTAACTTAGGGTTTTAGACATGAATATGCTTTGTTGTTAGAGTTATAGGAAGCCGACATAGTCTACATGACCTACCTCATTCATCAACTAAGATTGGGAATCTTAGTGGAAATCCTCTGACCTGTAACCGTTAATCCCGTGTGAGCGAGGAACTTGTGTATAGATCTATGTGGGTTAACGCCTCATCCGTGGTTGTTGGCTACTGTGCACTATAGATCTACGCGGGTTGACGACCCTACCCATGGTTGCTAGCTACAACCCAACGGTCTACGGGTGACGAACTGTCCTATTGATTGTTATGTGTAACGCCCGTAGATTCGGGCTAGTCAATTTAGAGATGATAAGCGTCAAAAATGACTTGTTGATGGAAGATTACTTAGAAGGAGTAATCTTAACTAAGTTTTAGTATATGTTAGAAGGATTTTGTACATATAAAGAACGTCGAAATCGGAGTTACAACAAAGAAGTTATGACATGTAGAAGTTTCGCGATAGAACCGGCACAACACAGCGCGACGTAAATAGTGAATTTACGATAGAGCGATATTTGACCTTAGCGATCTAAACGAAATTCGTAGAATACGTTAAACCGAGAGCGTGCATGAAAAGAACGCCCAAATCTGACTCTGTACGAAGAAGTTATGATTTTTCGAAGTTCCGGCTTAGTAGTGTACAGCCCGAAGTTCGAATATGAGATTGAGCGATATTTAGCCGAAACAATCTAAACGAGAATTGAAGATCTCATCGATAGTAGTCCAACGGTGAAAAGACAGACAAAAATGGACATCAGATGAAGGAGTTATTATTTTCAAACGGAGTTTTTCTGTCCCGACCTACTAAAAATAATATAAAAATAATATAATAAAAATAAACTCAAAATTAGCCGACAAAGTCTAAATGAAAGTTGTAGATCTTTTTTTACCTACGCGTCGATATAAAGAACGTCAAAAACAGAGTTCGTATGCAAAAGTTATGAATTTCTGAAGTTCGGGGCGCGAAACCCCAAAATTGTCAAAGACCACGACGTGAAAACAGTGTTCACGACGTTGACTAGCTTCTGACGCCTTCTGGAGCCTGGCAGAGCAAGTGGACGATAATCGTAGTGTGAAGATATCTCGGTTTCACCGAAGAGTTACTACTTGGAGAGCCGTAGTGTTGCCCGATAATCGTCTTATCAAGTGATTGTATAGTCCCTTTCATAAACACGATTTTAATACAAGTATCGGTTGAATGTATTACATCTATGTTATGTGTGAGTGTATAGTTACTTTCTTCTAACACATAAGTATTAAGTATTTGCTACAAAATATGTGTTATGTGTTTATATATTGTTGTTTATTTGAGATAAGCGTGGAATGGATGTTTTATATAGGTTTTTAATGAGTTAAACTGTATATGTATGTTATATCTACAAATATGTTGGGTAGAACGTGGGTAGACGAATTAGTTGGTGTGTGATGACGAATGAGTTTGAGGATGAGACGAAAGACGAACCTTGATAGCTATGGATTTAGTATTGTATAGATGAACCTTGGTAGTTATGGATTTAGTACCGTATAGACGAACGTTGGTAGCTATGGATTTAGTATTGTTAGATAGACGATGGTAGCTATGGATTTAATACTGTTAGATAAACATTGGTAGCTATGGACTTAGTACCTACATTGGTAGCTATGGATTTAGTACCCGATGAGTGAACCATAACAGCTATGGAATTAGTGCTTTACGAAAGAACCTTGGCAGCTATTGTCTTAGTGCCTAATAAAGAATCCTGACAGCTATTGTCTTAGTGCCAAATAAAGAATCATGGCAGCTATTGTCTTAGTGTCTAATAAAGAATCTTGGCAGCTATTGTCTTAGTTCCTAATACGGAGTGAACGAATAGATGACTCTTAGGGTAGACCCTTAAGAGTAAGGAAGATAATGGGGATGGGTAATTGGAATGATCGTTTGATGATTGAATATATATATATATATATATATATATATATATATATATATATATATATATAAGATATTATATTGTGGGTTGAAAACCCTATATGCTCACAAGGCTCCCAAGTCTGACCTACTCAGTTTTCTTTGTATTATAGGTTGTGGCACAAGAGCATAAGTTGGCTGACGTAACGAGTCATTTGGATTATAGGCATGTAGTTATAATTAACTATGTAAGGTCTATGTTGTTCTGTTTATGCTTTTCGTTTGTATTGAGCATGACATCCTGAGATTTTGTTATATAATGAAAATACATTTCTTTAAAGAAATTTTTTGATAAATTCTTATCATATTTTGTTTTGGGAACAAATTCCGCAACTGTTTTCTATAAAAGATTACTCTGATTTTAAAAACAAAGCATAAACAAATCAGTCTTTTCTGGCCGTGAAATTGGGGATGTCACAATTGGTATCAGAGCATTAGTTTAAGCGAACTAGGAATTTGTAGGATTTCTAGACTTAAACTTAGAATGCTAAGCGATGATTGTGAGATGAGTGTCTACCATATTTTAGACACGAGCACTAGTATATTTTAGGAAAGATGCCTAAAATGCTTTTATGTGCTAAATGCTATTTGTTTATCATATATGAAATTATTTGTTCGGATCTATGGTCTGTTGCCGACCGAATCTGGAAACCTTATGTGTTTAAGATTCTAAGCGTACGACTACGGTATTAGAACTAGCATGTAAATGTTTCGGAGTGACAAGGAGATTTATACGTCTATCATAAATAAAGCTTTCTAATCTTAAATTCTCGCCCGGTATACCGAATGTCTGCTTGGGTGTACAAAACGTTATGGGGAAGACTCATAGAGAATTGAGTAAATGGAGGAAATGAAAGGCTTATGATAATGAATGACACCTATCAGAAGATATCGTAAGAGTGGTGTCTTGCCTTTAGTTTATGGCTGATAAAATAACGGAACGTTTAGAGGAGTACGGTACGTCTGAAGTACACCTTCGATTGGCAGGATGATGGAATGATTGGTGTAATTCTTGAAGTTGTCCCATAATCTGGAATTTCCATCACCAATCGAGTTGAAGCATGATTGATGATAGAAGATATGCATGGAAGAAGTCCTAATAGAGTCAAGGAAAATTTTTATGATTAATTGAACACATTCGTATGTGTTAAATTGTTTGGTGATTTTAGGACTTGGGGACTGCGAGACAATACTTGGGATGAGTATGAGTAGGTGCGAATTGTAGTAGAGATCTATACTACTTGAAGCACAGGACCCACACTTGCTTCAGGGAAACCACAAGGTTACCAAGAAGCTAATGATTGATTCCGTTTTTATTCAAGTATGTCGTTACCATTGTTTCAGTAATGACTAAGAAGATGATTAATATGCTGACCCTAATGGTCATATCAAATTGAGTTCGACTACGATGAGTTTGTTACGTGGTTCGGAGAACCAAGTTCGATGTAACATCTGACCTAAGTCAGAAGATTGAAATCAATGCGATCGATAGCATCGCGCTCGTTTTTAAGGAAGCTTGTAGCTAGAAATGCTACATGCAAAAATGTGATTATATCACATTAGAATATGAAGGAAGGTATATTCCATTCTAGAATTTAACTCTAAGAGACTTGAGTCTAAGCATTGTATCATACAATGAGAGGTCATTAGAACGTGACCCATCGGTTTGTTACAATAGATAAAAGAAAGTACTTATTCTAAGAAGAAGAATGAGTCCTCAATAAGGATTTATTTTGTAACTCGTAGGTTATGATTGAAAGTCCAACATAGTACGAAGGGCAGGTGCAAGATTGATCATCGCCTACGGTCAAGAAGTCCAAGAGTTAGATACTTATTCGAAGAAACATAGAAGTTACGATTATTACCTAGGATGAAAATATGACGTATGGAATCATTATATAAGTCCTATTTTCGTTGATGATTCTGGGACGTAATCATCCTAAGGGGGAGATAATTGTAACGCCAGTAGATCCGGGCTAGTCAATTTAGAGATGATAAGCGTCAAAAATGACTTGTTGATGGAAGATTATTTAGAAGGAGTAATCTTAACTAAGTTGTAGTATATGTTACAAGGATTCTGTACATATAAAGAACGCTAAAATCCGAGTTATGACGTATAAGTTATGACCTGTCGAAGTTTTGCGACAGAACCGGCACGACACAGTGCGACGTAAATAGTGAATTTACGATAGAGAAATATTTGACCTTAGCGATCTAAACGAAAGTCGTAGAATATGTTAAACCGTGAGCGTGCATGAGAAGAACGCCCAAATCTGACTCCGTATGAGGAAGTTATGATTTTTCGAAGTTTCGGCTTAGCAGTGTACAGCCCGAAGTTCGAATATGAGATCGAGCGATAATTAGCCGAAACAATCTAAACAAGAATTGAATATCTCGTCGATAGTAGTCCAACGGTGAAAAGACAGACGAAAATGGACGTCAGACGAAGGAGTTATGATTTTCTAACGGAGTTTTCCTGTCCCAGCCTACTAAAAATAATATAAAAACAATATATTAAAAATAAAGTCAAAATTAGCCGATAAAGTTTAAATGAAACTTGTAGATCTTTTTCTTACCTACACGTCGATATAAAGAACGTCGAAAACAGAGTTCGTATGTGAAAGTTATGAATTTCTGAAGTTCGGGGCGCAAAACCCCAAAATTGTCAGAGACCACGACGTGAAAACAGTGTTCACGATGTGGACTAGCTTCTGACGCCTTCTGGAGCCTGACAGAGTAAGTGGACGATGACGCATGCAATGACGTTTATGCCCACGACGTGGGAGCACTGTTCACGACGTTAAAATCGAGAAAACAGCCCTATAAATAGATTTGAAGGGGCAGTCGTTTGTGGTTGCCAAATCTCTTATTTGTCACCTGTATAACATCGAATTACGTGCAAAGAAATACACCCGAAGCCCTGGTATCATCCCGAGACTTGAAGTAAGTCCCTAAGCCCGAAGATCCTGAAAAGAAAAGAGTTTTCTAGCCGAAGCTCTGCCCACGAGAAGTCCGGTGTGTGAAGATATCTCGGTTTCACCGAAGAGTTACTACTTGGAGAGCCCTAGTGTTGCCCGATAATCGTCTTATCAAGTGAGTGTATAGTCCCTTTCATAAACACGATTTTAATACAAGTATCGGTTGAATATATTACATCTATGTTATGTGTGAGTGTATAGTTACTTTCTTCTAACACATAAGTATTATGTATTTGCTACGAAATACGTGTTATGTGTTTATATATTGTTGTTTATTTGAGATAAGCGTGGAATGGATGTTTTATATAGGTTTTAAATGAGTTAAACTGTATATGTATGTTATATCTACAAATATGTTGGGTAGAATGTGGGTAGACGAATTAGTTGGTGTGTGATGACGGATGAGTTTGAGGATGAGACGAAAGACAAACCTTGATAGCTATGTTTTTAGTACTGTATAGATGAACCTTGGTAGCTATGGATTTAGTACCGTATAGACGAACGTTGGTAGCTATGGATTTAGTACTGTTAGATAGACGATGGTAGCTATGGATTTAGTACTGTTAGATAAACGTTGATACCTATGGACTTAGTACCTACACTGGTAGCTATGGATTTAGTACCCGATGAATGAACCATAGCATCTATGGAATTAGTGCTTTACGAAAGAACCTTGGCAGCTATTGTCTTAGTGCCTAATAAAGAATCCTGGCGGCTATTGTCTTAGTGTCAAATAAAGAATCCTGGAAGTTATTGTCTTAGTGCCTAATAAAGAATCATGGAAGCTATTGTCTTAGTTCCTAATACGGAGTGTACGAATAGATGACTCTTAGGGTAGACCCTTAAGAGTAAGGAAGATAATGGGGAGGGGATGGGTAATTGGAATGATCGTTTGATGATTGAATATATATATATATATATATATATATATATATATATATATATATATATATATATATATATATATAAGATATAATATTGTGGGTTGAAAACCCTATATGCTCACCAGGCTCCCAAGTCTGACCCACTCAATTTTCTTTGTATTACAGGTTGTGGCACAAGAGCATAAGTTGGCTGACGTAACGAGAGATATGGATTATAGGCCCATAGTTATAATTAACTGTGTAAGTTCTATGTTGTTTTGTTTATGCTTTTGGTCTGTATTGAACATGACATCCCAGGATTTTGTTATATAATGAAAATACATTTCTTTAAAGAAATGTTTTGATAAATTCTTATCATATTTTGTTTTGGGAACAAATTCCGCAACTGCTTTCTGTAAAAGATTACTCTTATTTTAAAAAAAAAAAAGCATAAACAAATCGGTCTTTTCTGGCCGTGAAATTGGGGATGTCACATTATGCACCCGGCGTCGATGAAGCATATGGGGGAAGTATTTACCTTGGTAGAATCCTTTATGGCACCAATGGCGGTTTTATTGTGGCACCAATGGAGGAACCATTGGTGGGATATCTTTTAATCAGAGGTTTTTATGTCTAGTAGCGGTTACGGACTCATGGTAGCACAACTTTAGAAGCATTATACTTTGTCGATATACAAGTATGAATGTTAAGTATAAGTTTCCTAAAGACTTATACTCTAAGTACAAGGAACCTGTAGATATACTACTTGCTCATTAAGTAGACAATTATACCTAGCACACTTACTCGTATAGAATTGAAATAGATTTATACGTAACGGTTTTACTCGTAAAGAATTGAAATAAGATTTATACGTAGCAACTTAGTTTGTATAGAATTACAAATATTTATATTTATAACATATAAGAGTTATAGGTATATACTTATTTGGTAAGTAAACCATTATACATAGGATATATATACTACATGCATAAGAGTCAAAATGATACTTTCAAAACTAAACTTTTGAACTCAGAAAAAGTATTGCTTTTATATGGAGTCAAAACATGTGAACTCATCAACTTTATGTTGACGTATTTTAAAATGCAAGTGTTTTCAGAAAGTTGATAACTATGATACAAGAAATGACGTTACACTACCCGGTGTTTCCGCCGACGGCCGGGATGTGACAGATTCGTATCAGAGCTATTAACTATATTGACCTAGTACTTTCTTAGGAAAGCACGACTATAGTTTAGGGCTTACTCTGTTAGGTATAGGTATATCCCTTAACCTACAAATAAAAAGTTAATGAAATTATACTACTGAAGGACTACTTACGGGAGCGGTGACAGGATAGACATGTCGCGTTGGGTTGCTGGATTTCAGAACGGCTATATGCTAAAATGAACCTGCCCACCGATTGTCCTGACTGACTGGTGCCTTATTAGCTAGACCTGAAGTAACAAACAATAATTAATAATACCCGTGAATACAACAAACACAAAGATATAAAATAATGTATGAACTCAGTCTCACGATGAGAACACATGTTTAAACCAAAAATATTGAAAACCCAAACCCTCGATAAGAATTCAACGCTTGATTTTAGGTCAAACTATTTAGTTGAGTTTTATTGTACATGGGTCAAACCACAACTAAACGTAGACTGATCACCTATGTTTAATTATGGTTAGACCAATGCACAACTAAAATTGGATACGTTGTTTGATAGACTAAAACACCTGCAGATTCTAGAAGATTAAAGATAAATCTTTGATTAGGATACTATCAACTCAGAGTACGAGAAGACGATGTTCCAAAAACAACAATTAGGACTCGGTATGGTCAATCTAAGTTCCTAGTTAAGCCTTTGGATTGACCAGCACTCCAAGAATGTTCAAGGACCTCATGAATAGTGTTTTCAAACCGTACTGGGATAAATTTGTGATAGTAGTTATCGATGATATATTGATATATTCACAAACGAAGGAAGAACACGGTCAACACTTGCAAATAATCTTGAAACTACTAAGAAAAGTTGTACGCCAAATGTGAATTTTGGATTAGAGAAGTAAAAAATTTTAGAACATGTAGTTAGTAACATAGGGATTCATGTTGAACCCTCCAAGATTGAAGCAATTAAGAATTGGGAAGCACCAACGACGCCAACAGAAGTGCGTCAATTCTTAGGACTTGCTGGCTATTACCGTAGATTCATAGAGAATTTCTCCAAAATAGCCAAGCCACTTACAACACTAACCCAGAAAGATATGAAGTCCAACTAGGAAGACAAACAAGAAGTTGCTTTTTAGAAACTAAAGCAAAATGTTGTGTATTGCACCAATCCTATCCCTCCCAGATGGGACAGAAGATTTAGTCATATACTGCGACGCATCAAATCAAGGATTGGGATGTGTGTTGATGCAAAAAGGAAAAGTTATTGCTTGCACATCTTGACAACTTAAGTTGCATCAGAGTAACTACACTACCCATGACCTTGAATTGGGAGCTGTAGTTTTTGCACTGAGAAGTTGGAGACACACAATTGGCCAGAGAACATATATGTGATACCTTATGTTTCGAGCTAGAAATTACCCATGAGACAACTCGAAAGATCGTGCAAATTAAGGATCGATTAAAGGCAACACGTGATAGTCAGAAGATTTATGTTGACGTAAGACGTAAGCCTTTAAAATTCCAAGTTGGAGATAAAGTAATGATGAAGGTCTCTCCTTAGAAAACCGTAATTCGATTCGAGAAACGAGGCAAACTAAACCCATGGTATAAAGGACCTTTTGAAATTCTAGCAAGAATTGGTTCTGTCGCATAACAACTCAAGTTACCTCAAGAGATAAGTCGTATACACAATATTTTCGCCAACTATTTAACAAAACTCCATCCATAAGATAAATTTTGGGACGAAATTGTTCTAACGGGGGGAGAATGTAACACCCGTTAAAATAGGTCAACAACAATCACATGTGATTATGCCAATCATGTAATGTGATTTTAGGACCACCGAATCCCAAAATCATCGCCCATACATGTCTATTACATACAAAACAGATGGGAATATATATATATATATATATATATATATATATATATATATATATATATATATATATATATATATAGGGTTAGGTTCATGTGAGATGGCCTAATTTTGTGAGACCGTGAGACGCATTTTTTTATTTTTTTATTTTTTTATTATTTTTTTAGTTAATTCAAGTTCCGAAAATAATATTTAAAAAAAGAGTTTTTGGATTTTTTCCATTTACTTTGCATTTTAAAAATATTTTTTAGAATATGTACAGTGTAATATTCTATTAAAATATTTCACGTATTTTTCAAAAAAAAAATGGAGTTTTTTTTTTATTATTTTTTTTAGTTAATTCAAATTCCGAAAATAATATTTAAAAAAAGAATTTTTAGATTTTTCCATTTATTTTGCATTTTAAAATTATTTTTTAGAATATGTCAGTGTAATATTCTATTAGAATATTTCATGTACTTTTAAAATAAAACGGGATTTTTATTATTATTTTTTTTTTAGTTAATTCAAGTTCCGAAAATAATATTTAAAAAAAGAAGTTTTGGATTTTTCCATTTATTTTGCATTTTAAAATTATTTTTAGATTTGGTCTCACGGTCTCACAAAATTAGAACGGTCTCAAAAAATTAAAATTATATATATATATATATATATATATATATATATATATATATATATATATATATATATTCAAGGGTACATACATGAAAAAAACGAAATTATATGCATGTACTAAAAAAACACCAGCACATGTTAGGAATCCAACTACATACACGTACTAAAAAAACACCAGCACATGTTAAGAATCCAACTACGCAATTCTATTTTGTTAATATAAATAAAAAAACACAAGTCATCAAAGCACAAAGCCGCTTAAATGACAAAAGCATTTGTTAGGCCATATTTGATCACTTAATTTTTGGCTTTGTGTTCATTTGCTTATTTAACTCATTTTATGTTTTAAAATGTTACTTAACTTTTAAATTCTTGATAAAATGGTCACTATGATCAGTAATATCACGTTATCATCTTTTTTTTTTTTGGCTATTTAAGGTCATCATTTTTTTGGCTCTTTTAGGCAAGTAATTATGCTATTTTAGTTTCATATTTTTTTTCCACAATTTTTTTTATAAATTTATTTTTTACTTTCGTTTTTACATGTTATATTTCATAATTCGTTTTTATATCTTCAATTTTATTGCATTTTTGCATTTATTTTCACAATATATTTTTACAACTTAAGGTTTTTTTATTTAACTTTCATGTTTTTTTTTCAAAATTCATTTTAACAACTTCTTTTTTTTTTTTCATTTTTTATATTTTTTCATAATAGGTTTTTAGAGCTTCGTTTATTTATTTTGCCAATTAAGTGTCAATACCAAACTATATAATTATTATCCCAAATGAGAATCCTAAAATTATTTTTTTTCTTATGCATCGAGTAACTTTGCATAATTAACAACCTTCTTGTATGAAATTTTACACAACAGTAACAACAGCCCCTCATTTGCCTTATATATATGATAGCATATAGTTTCTTCTTTTACCAAATATGGGTTTGGGCTTGCATCCCAACAATCTTCCCCTCAAACCTAAGTTTCGCCCTTGGTCTCCCTTTCAACGACCGTTCATCAAATCCAATCTTTTTTCATATCGTCGATACTCTTGGGACACACTCACCTGACATGGTGCAATTAGGAAGATTTTTGACACAAGGCTTCAAGATCAACTTTGTTGGACTTGAAATTACTGGGGATTGCAACACCCACATCATCCGAGCTACGACCATAGCTCTGATACCACTTGCTAGGATAGCGACTAGCATGACCATGCTCAACATATAAGAACAATGAGGTTCAATTTTCTAAAACCTTTTGTTAATAGAATGGATTACCTATTTACCTTATATGTTAGCATATAATTTCTCCTTTTACTAACGTGATATTGGGTTTACATCCAAACATCTCTTGAATTAATTAGTATCCAACTTGATAACAAGAATTATGGATATTTTAACTTATCCAATTATAATTTTTTTTAATGTGAGAAACATATATAGTGAGATTGGGTTTACATCCCAACATCTCTTTAGTCAATTAGTATCCAACTTGATAACAAGAATTATGGATATTTTAAGTTATCCAATTATAATTTTTTTATGTGAGAAACATATATAGGGTATTGTTATTAGTATAATAGGCAAACCATTAGAACTCATATGAAAAAGTTTCTAATTATGCAACGTTACCGAATGCGCCGTGTCAAATTCATAATTATAGGATTTCCACTTGGGTTAATAATTTTATAGTGTTAGTTAATTTACATCTAATTGGCGAAACAAATAGACGAAGTTCTCCAAGCATTTTATTGAAAAACATATAAAAAATGAAGCTATGAAATATATTTTGAAAACGGCATGAAAACGAAATGAAAAAGTTAAGTTGTAAAAATAAATTGTGAAAAAAAGAACATAAAAAAGATACTAAAAGTGAAGTTATAAAGACAAATTGTGAAAAAAACATAACCCGAAGTTAAAAAATAAAGTTATAAAAACGAATCGTGAAAAACATTTAAAAACAAAACGAAAATGACGTTATAAAAACGAATTTTATATATATATATATATATATATATATATATATATATATATATATATATATATATATATATATATATATATATATAAGGGTTCAATTGAGAAAAAAAAGGTTGAGAATGGGGGAACCATTCTCAGCCAATCATTTAATGAGCTTAAAAAATGCACGGTGGCAAACTTGTAAATAATCCAAATACATTAATGAGCGGTGGCAAAATTGTAAATAATCAAAAAACATTAAACCGTCAGGGCACTTGAGTAATTTGATATCACGTCAAATATCGACAGAAAAGCACCATTTCCCTCTTCGATACACCATAACTCAAAAACCATTTGAAGAACAAGCGACAAGAAGAAACACATTTGTAGAAGCATCAAATAACATAAACGAAGAAAAATGTCTTCCGATGAAAACATGAACGAGACCATTTCCTCACTCTTGACAATGAAAGGTAACCATCGGCGTTTTTTCTCGAGTTTTTAACGATTTCGAATCATTTCTAAAATTATCACTTGATTACTTGAAATTTCTCGTAATGTTCGAAAATTATTAGTTGACTTATAACTAAAAACATTGTTTTCACACTGTTCATTCTTCAAAAAAGGTTGTTTACTTCAATTTTACTTGAAATTTATGATACTCGTTCATTCTCGTAACCCTCCTTCGTTATTACTTTATTTACTTGAAATTTTTGTAAGAATCATCCATTATTATTTGATATATAAATGATTTTACATCATCTCTTAATTTTTCATCTTTATTCAAAACTATTCTGTCAAAATACAAACGTTACTTAACATTTTGCTTATGTTTTCCTAATATTAACTACTTACCCTTACAGAAACGACAACAATAGTGAAGAATACATATAAACGAAAACCAAGAACAAATCAAAAAGGTAAATAAAATATGTTTTGTTTACTTCTGAACACAAGCAAAACTAATATTCATTCGTGAATATGTATAGCTTGTTGCCATACATACATTATTAATATGTGAATACAACAAGAATTACTTACGTATGTTCTATTCACATATGAATATAACAAAACATATTCATATGTGAATAAAGAAAATATGAATACATATGTTTTATTCAAATATTCATTCATGAATATGTATGTTATATTAACATAGAACATAACTTACTGCCATACATACATTATTCATATGTGAATACAACAAGAATTACTTACATATGTTCTATTCACATATGAATATAACAAAACATATTCATATGTGAATAAAGAAAATATGAATACATATGTTTTATTCAAATATTCATTCGTGAATATGTATGTTATATTCACATATGAATAGAACATAGCTTGCTGACATACATACATTATTCAAATGCGAATACAACAAGAATCACTTACATATGTTCTATTCACATATGAATATAACAAAACATATTCATACGTGAATAAAAAAATATGAATACATATGTTTTATTCAAATATTCATTCGTGAATATGTATGTTATATTCACATATGAATAGAACATAGCTTGCTGCCATACATACATTATTCAAATGCGAATACAACAAGAATCACTTACATATGTTCTATTCACATATGAATATAACAAAACATATTCATACGTGAATAAAAAAATATGAATACATATGTTTTATTCAAATATTCATTCGTGAATATATATGTTATATTCACATATGAATAAAACATAGCTTGCTGCCATACATACATTATTCAAATGTGAATACAACAAGAATCACTTACATATGTTCTATTCACATATGAATATAAGAAAACATATTCATATGTGAATAAAAAAATATGAATACATATGTTTTATTCAAATATTCATTCGTAAATATCAAACTCATTTATCTTATACTTACTATTGAATGAAGGTAAGAACACTAACATTTCTGATAAAGATTCACCAACAATGAGAGAAACAAGATCAATGCAGAAGAGGAAAAATGCGAAAGGTACAAAATTCCTATCATATCTAATATATTCATATATAATAAAATTGTATATATTAGTTATATTTTTGAAATAAATAAATATTATTAAATCAACGAGCATATATCATATTCATATATCAGTAACTTATTCAAATATTATATGTTTTCATTTCCCAGATAAAAAAGAAACAAAAGTACCAAAGAAAATGAAGCATCAAAGCAGGAAAAGTCCATCAAAAAGGAAAACTCCTGAAAAACAACAACTACAAGATTCAGACTCTGATTTTGAAAGTAGTCATCCATCGAAGAAGGCAAAAAAAAGGAGTCACCAATTAAAAAAGACAAAAAAAACCAATGGTAAAAGAATTTTACTCAATGAAAAACAGATGTTCACCAGAGGCATTACTATCTATAATCCTTGGGATGAGGAAAGAACAAAAAGAATCTGTAAGGTCTATGGGTTTTGGAGCTTTGTTAAAAATGAAAATCACGGATATACCACTGAAGCTGGGATTTTATGTTCTTCAAAAATTTGATTCTGAGAGAATGGTGATAGATATTGAAGGAAAGGAATTGAAAGTAACAGCAGAGTCTGTTCATGACATGTTAGGCATACCAATTGGTGGAACCAAACTTACACAACTGGATCAATGGCCTAAGGATGATACAAGTTATGATGAATGGAAGCAACAATTTAAAAAAGATTCAATCATCCGACTGAGTGCAATCAAAAATGTTATTGTTTCTACCACACAAGCTGATTTCAATTTCAAATTGAACTTCTTAGTTCTTTTTGTCAACACTTTTTGCGAGCCAACATCAATGGGAAGATGCAACCTGTTTCCCTTGAGTTATATTTCAAGAAAAACAGATATCAGCAACATAGACTGGTGCCGCTATGTTTTGGACTGTCTTGTCAGAACAAAAAAACTCATACATACCATACTCAGATAACAGCTACTTTGTTGGGCCTTCAGCTTTCTTGGTGGTAAGTTATTATAATGTTTATACTCAATTTTTAATAATATTGATTATTCATAATCTAATAGCAAATATTAATATATGAATAAGAAAAATATATTTGTTCACACATAATGCTTTACATTACTTATTCATTTATAAATAAGTAAAAAATAATATTACTTGTTCATATATGAATATCAATTAGTTATCATTTATGTGCAGTTGTTCTATGCTGATAACATCCACTCGGAAGCTTTAACAGTAACACGTAAACGTCCAACAATTTGTTATTGGAGTTCAGAGAAGATTAGATATCGAGAGACATTTGAACAAGAAAAAGGTAGATTTGGAGTTGGAGAATTAAACGAAGAATTTGTTAATGAACAAAATGAAGGAGATACAGATCTCGAAGACAGTGATTCTGATAAAGATGAAGATCATTCTGTTGAGGTAATTAGTTTTAACATGTTAATAATATATGATTACATTAAATTATTATATTAAATTCTAATCATATACTTCTTTTTGTTACATAGGCATATGAATCAAAAATATCAAAAATGATTAATAGTTTTGAGAGGATGAAGGAAAAGCTGAATTCAAAGCTTAATGATGCGATGACAAAGTTCCCTAAAAAGGAAAGTTTTAGAATTTTCAAAGAAAAGATGAAAAATATGATTGTTGAAGAAAAAACTAAAAGCACAACACTTTTTAATTTTCCAATTAATGAAATTGGAGTTGAAGGAATCAATTTGCCACCAATAATGGGTCAAAAAACAAATGATCAAACAGAAAATGAAGATAAAGAGGGAAATGGTGAAGAAGACAGTGATAATGGTGCAAGTCAACCAGAAGTAGATTATTTGCTTGATTCAAATGAAGCAGATAATGAAGGAATAAGGAATGATGCAGATAAGAATCAAAAAGAAGATGAAATTAGAGTAAAAGAGAAAGATGCAAAGAGGAATGAAAATCAGAATGATGAAGAAGAAAAAGATGATCATGCTGAGGAAACAAATAATCATGAAGAGACTATTAAACAAACTAAAAATCAAAATTTTTTGGATAAAGTTGTTGACAACATTGTGGACAATGTCCTTGGAATTGGAGTTTCAAGTTTAAATAGTCAAGAAGATGAAATCTGGAATCACCCTGAAATGAAAACTATTTTCGATAATATTGATATAGGTAAATTTTGTCTTAATTTTATTTTAAAAAAATATATAAAAATATCAATACACAATAACAATTTTGTTTGTTAAATTTTGACCAGGGTCACCAATGAGTACAGGTAAAACTAATACTCTTGCAGAAAAGGAAAAATCAGAAGGTGTACATGAACAAGGAACAAAAGTTGAAAAAACAAAGGGAGATTATACAGGTAAATGAATGATTTAAAATATATTACAATATTTATATTGATTTTTTTAATAACATTGTTTATTCATAAATGAATAATATACTATATAAATGAATAAAAATAAAAAATATTCATATATGATGTATATGTTTCAGGCAAGGAAAACTCTGAAGATAGAAATGAAGGAGGAACGGAAGCTAAGAACACGAAAGATGGATGTGAAGAAAAACAAACAAAAATTGAAAAAGGAAATGCAGAAGATAGAGGTAAATAGTTGATTCACTAATAAATGAATATAGTAAGTTTTATTATTCATAAATGAATAACACAATATATGAAAAATAAAAAATATAGTATTACTTATTCATAAATAATAATATGTATTACTTATTCATAAATGAATACATTACTTATTCACATATGAATTACTTAATCACATTTCTTTATCTTTCAGGAAAGAAAAAGTTAGAAAATCAAAACAAGAAAGGAGAAAAAGCTGACAAGACAAAAGGAAATAAAGGAGGTAACAATTTGGATAAACATTTCAAAATATAAACTCAAATATTATAATTAACTTACAACTATTTATATGATAAATCTCCTGGCATGCAGATACTCATCCAAGCTTTAGTCTAGGTCTCAGTCAAGATTCAGATCAAACTTCAAGTAAAAAATCTAATGAATCTTCACCAAAAAAAGCACTTACAAAGAAACAAATCAAAGACGACCATCAGAAGGTTGTTATCAGATTAGCAAAGAAAAATGTTCTTAATCCAAATCCAATCTCTGTATCAATTCCTACTGAAGTAGGACCATCAAAGCATGATCTGGATCAACCAAGAGAGAAGAAACTTGCTGATGCTTTCAAATCACCTTTCAAATGCAGAATAACATACACAAAACCCAAACTGACACATCAGGAGAGTATTGTCTGTGAATGGTTGTTCAACTTACAAGGCAATACATCGTAAGTAACTTTATTTTATATATATTCATATATGATTATTATATAGATAATAATCTATGACATTTTGATTATATATTTGCAAAGATGTGGTTGTCCAGACAAAATATGGTCAGATAGCAGAAAGAGCAGTTATGGAGAGTCTATATGCAAACACAGAGATTTTTGGAGAAGTTTTAGACACTTGGTCTGATTTACTTAACCACCAAGAATTGGAAAGGGATTTTGGAAATTCACCATACAGACTCTTCTTGAAAGTTGGAGTTTCTGTAAGTTTATGTTCTAACCTTAATTCCTTCCTTATTCATAAATGAATACACCAATATGATGTATTCATTTATGAATATTATATTTTTTTACAACTTAAATTCACATATGATTATACAAATATGATGTATTCTTTAACATAATTATATATATTCAATCGAAATTCACATATGATTATATTGGTTACAGACTGCTTATCTAACTTCAACATTGTCTGATGAAAGAAAGTATGAAAAATTCAAGGAGAACTTTCATGATAGTACCAATGGGTACAAAAAAATCTTGAACATAAAAGATATTGACATGGTATGTTAATTAAAGTTGTTTTTTTATATATATTTTATCAACAAAATACTTACCATTATATACATAAAAACAGGTATTCTTTCCAGTTGTTAAAAGTGCTCACATTTTTGTGATTGTCTTCAACTTAAAGAAACCGTCAATTGAAATTCTAGACAATAGTGCAGTTGAGGGGGATTATGAAGGGAAATACGGAGTAATAATGAAACCTTTGGTATGTACCCAGTTCATAACAACATAAAAGAACCAATTTATTACATATCTAACTTTTATTTTATTTAATGATCAGAAAAATTTGTTTGTGAGATACTTTAAAGAAATAAACCATCCAAGAGCAAATGCAATCTCAAAAGAAAGTATCAAACCCCAACGATTTGAAATGTCATGGAGAATAGTTAAAAACAAAGTTGATTGTGGGGTCTTTTCAATGAGACATATGGAGACCTATATGGGACAACCACTCTCAAAGTGGAAACCAGGTCTTCATAAAGAAAGTGCAGTTCAGCAAACTACTTTAGAGAAGCTCAGCCAAAGATATGCACACATAATGCTAACTTCTGAAATTAACATGTTGAAGGCTAAGGTGTTGGATCTTGCTGAAAAATATCAAAAAGTTGAATTCAAAGTGCGTACTGATCATGCATACAAAGCTATGCAAACAATTCAAAAAATGTTAAAAGAATATTAACGATTGCTTGTGAAGATGAAAGAATGTTGAAGTGTGATGCTATAGAATAGTTTGTGTTGAAGATGAATGGATTTGAAGTACATGTAAGATGATTCTGCGAAACAAGTTTTAAATGGTTTGTTAAATATTGTTGAACATCATTTTAATATTTTGTGAAAGTCTTATGAATAGATTTTATTATCTTGTGTTGAATGATTATGTAATAGAAACAACTTCGCTTATTTCTGTCAGTTTTTTATATTTAAATATTTTCAAATTTTATTTATGTTTATTCATAAATGAATACGAATATGATATCTTCATTTATGATTAAATTAGGAGTAATATGTCAGTATAACAAAGTTCATATATGAATATAACAAATTTCATATATGAATATAACTAACTTATTAGTAGAAACAAGTTTGCTTATTTATGTCATTTTTTTTTTATATTCAAATATTTTCAAATTTTATTTTTATTTATTCATAAATGAATACGAATATGATATATTCATTTATGAATAAGTTCAAAGTAATATGTTAGTATAACAAAGTTCAGATATTAACATAAAAAAGTTCGTATATGAATATTACTTATTTATTAGTATAACAAATTTCACATATTTATATTCATTTATAAATAATTCACAATATCAATATAACTTATTTTATAGTAATTTAAAAAACAAATATCAACATATCAATTTACCATATCAATATAAATGTGTATTATTCATACATGAATATTATTGTTTATTGTTTTTATCTGCATATATTCATAAATGAATAAAAAAAATCCCTAACTGTCTTTTGCTGATTTAGCAGCTCCAACTCTTTCTGGACAAGTACGTAAATTGTGTGGAACTCGCTTTCCACATCCTGAACACATTCTATGTTCTTTTTTAGAATTTTCATATGCTACTTCACCTGCACTTGGAATTCTTTTCTTGATTCCAGAACCTTTATTGCTTTGAACTTCAGGAACATGAATATTAATCTCTTCTGGAATAGGAATAGTAACACCCAAAAGCTTGCATACGACTTCACCATCTGTCTTGCTTTTCAATCCAGGAGAAATATAATCACTCTCAAATTCCTTCAACAACATTTGTTGTTTCTCAGCAAACAAAGCCAATCTCTTTTTGTCATCTCTTACAATATCCAAACATGATTCAAAACTATAATATGAATCATTGACTAGCTTTAGATTTTCACAATCACCTGAATCGGATTGAACAGAACTAAAACGATAATTTCTTGATATCACATCCTTTCTCCATCTCTTCAAAATGTACCTTTCAGGAATTTCTTTAACACCACATCTCATCATTATTGTAAAATCATGTCTGCATAAAACACCCATACACTTAAAATGTTCACAACTGCAATTTATTTCTTTCTCTTCAGCTTTTATTTCAACCTGATACAAAAACAAAATTTACACATTTACATTCATATAAGACTACTCATATCAACACTCATATATATATATATATATATATATATATATATATATATATATATTCATATATTCATATATGAATATTATCATATTCATATATGAATATTATTACATTTTTCATAAAAAACAAGTAAAATTACCTTAAATTCATTTTTAAAATCACTTTTACTGTTGTTGTGCTGCACAATGTAAACTTCCCAACCATCTTCAATACCAACATATGAGTACGTACAGAAAAAACATGCTTTATATATTTCTTTTTGCACCTCAAAAAATAATGTACTTGTATAAACCTTTGATGCTTGCAGTTCTATTTCTCGAGGTGTTTGCATTTTATATGATGCTTTCTTTGATGCCCTATCAAGCTCTCGTTGAGTATTCCTTTGCTTTTGAATGGCAGTGTCATAATTCATCATGAAATTCAAAAGTAAGTTCCCACTTTCTGAATATGTATTAAAGAATGAATTCATACTCTCTAACCTCGATGTAGTCTTCATCAAACCACACATTGGAATATCACTAAAATATCCAGATATCCATGAATCATGTATTGTAAACATGTCTGTAAACCATCTTGTGTCTTCAAGATTGAATTCCTTCATAAGCAAACCCCACTTCACCTCAAAAACATCAGGTTTCATATTAATGTCCCAAACAAGCTTCGAAAACCTTTTTCTAAAGTCTGTGTTTGTAAATAAATAATCTGATATCTGTATTAAAACAAAAATATTCATCAATGAATAAATAATAATAAGTAAAATAACAATCAATATTCATAAATGAATACACTAATAAGTAATATATTTCAAATATATTAAAATAATACCTTTTTTCAACTTTTTCATTATATGCCACATACATAATCGGTGCTTTGAATTACGAAACACATTCTCAACAACTTCTTTTATTGCAGCATCTTGATCAGTTAAAACAAGTGTTGGTTCTTTCCCATGAGTTTTAAGAAATGCTTTAAGCAACCAAGAGTAAGACTCAATGCTTTCATTGCTTAGCAACCCAGATCCAACAGTAACCGATTTTTTATGATGGTCAATAGCAGTAAACGGAACAAAAACCATTCGATACCTAACACACAAAAAAAATGTTCATTAGAGTCAATTTTTGATGTATTAATAAGTGAATATAAAAATATTTATATATGAATAAGCTATAAACAAAAGTAGATAAAATAACTTACTTGTTTGTTCGGAAAGTCGCATCAAACGAGATAACATCACCAAATTCAGCATAATATGCCTTCTCCATTTCATCATCCCAAAACATACAGTCCAAAACATCATCTTGACAATTAAACTCAAATGAGTAATTTGGATAGTGAGCTCGACGTTCATTCATTGTGTTTACTATCATTTGGGCATCTTTATAACCAATAACCCTGTTGATATCTCTCCTTAAATTTTTATAGTCAACTACTTTGGTCTTTACAAACTCTTACCCACCTCTTAGACTTGCCCTCAACTTATGAGCCATAGTTGGACCTATTTTTGATGTGGAAGCACGCAAAATAAACTCTTTTTCTGAATATGACATTTGTCTCGCCTTTTTTAAATCGCTTCTCTTCTCAAGTGGATGGTTGTGAAGTTCATCAAACTGAAAAACTTTATAATCTGGAGTTCCATACACAGATTCAAATATAATCTTTGCTTGACAACCAATAGCTCTTGAATTTGAATTTCGTTTCCTCCTAACACCACTTGTACCTAATGTGTCACAAGATTTCTTTTTCTGTTTACCACCACGATTACATATAACATGTTTCTTCTTTATAATCTTGTTATCAAACCTTGACTGTGTGCTCAGTCTAACATCAAAACCACCAATTTCAGCATACTCAGAATACATTTTGATAGCCAACTTTAATGATTTGAAGATTAAACCCTTAAAAGGAATAAGTTGAACAGGTACATCTGGCTTATAGACATGTTCTCCAATTATATCATCAAAATATTGTGCATCATGTACTGAACTTGAAGATTCACCACCTAAAATAATAATGCATGAATAAAACAATAATATATATATATATATATATATATATATATATATATATATATATGAATACATAAAACTCATATAAATAAAACAAAAAACATTCATATATGAATACATAAAATTCATGAGGATTCAAAATATATATAATAAAACATAACTTATTCATATATGAATAAAACGAAAAAATAATAAATTTGAAATTACAATTAATACATGTTTATTCATAATATGAATAAGACAACAATTTATTCATTTTAACATATTCATATGTAAATAAAACATAACTAATTCATATATGAATAAAACGAAAAAAATAATAAATTCGAAATTACAATTATCACACGTTTATTCATATATGAATAAGACAACAATTTATTCATATTAACATATTCATATGTAAATAAATGATAATCAATAAAATTAAAAACAACAAAATAATTCAATAACTGATACCTTCAAAAAATGAGTTCTCAACATCTTCTTCTTCACTCTCACTCATAGAAGAATACAAATCACCATTAATAACACTAGAATTGGACATAATACACCAAATGATCTATATAAATAAACAAAAACAATCTTAATATCGAATATATCAAATATATCTCACAAAAAAAAGTCGTAAATATGAAAACCTGGTTAATTTCGAATATATCTCACCTCAACGTACAAAATATCTGAAAGAAACTTAAATCATATATGATCATATGATGTAATTAAGCAATCTCTCTCAGTATAGAACGTAAAAACTACGACGATATAACTGATGAAATAAATATCTCAAACTACTTAACAAAAATCAGGTGAAATAACTCCAATACATATTCGAAACTTGATAATCTTGATAATGAACTCCGATGAAACAACTCCAAAAGGAATATAATAAGCGTAATTCAAAATAAATTATAAAAAGCAATAATCTTGATAATGAACTCCGATCTATCCGATTCAAACGATATACATACCTGATCAAATCGGAAACTCAAAAACGAAGTAGAAAACTGAAACACAGATGCGAAACTTCACGATTAATTGAATGAAAACGTATAATTGCTAACAAGTTATATAAATAACTCCGATCTATCCGATTCAAACGATATACATACCTGATCAAATCGGAAGCTGATAAAGAAGTAGAAAACTGAAACACAGATGCAAAACTTCACGATTAATGGAATGAAAACGTATAATTGCTAACGAGTTATATAAAGAAAATAATCTTGATAATGAATTCCTCATATTCGATTCAAACGATATAAAGATATCATCAAATTGGAACCTGATAACACGAACATGTAAGTTCTGTGTAAAAAAGTTGCTAATTTACAAAGATACCCTTAATGAAAATGGACACGCGTATTTTTTTAATTTGAACATGTTAGATAAATGATTGGCTGAGAATGATTCCCCCATTCTCAACCTTTTTTATTTTCTCAATTGAACCCACCTCTCTCTCTCTCTCTATATATATATATATATATATATATATATATATATATATATATATATATGTGTGTGTGTGTGTGTGTGTGTGTGTGATGGTTCACTTGAGATTCTAAACAAAATAGTAATCATGAGATTCAACCCCAGTCACATATTTATGTCACATATTTCTGATTTGCAGCTCTCACGCTCCGCAACAGCAGGTTATGCCTAATCATAAATGATTATATGGCAGAGATGTATAATCATATATGATTATACATATATATTTGTTCAAAGATTGAGTAATCGTATATGATTATGGTGATCGGTGGCTGACAAGGTGGTGACAATAGTCTGGTGGTATAGGTGACAGATGTGGTAGTGGTGGGGTTAGTTTGTGGAAGAGGTGGTGAGAAGATGTGGTGGTAGTGGCGGTGACAATGACGGTTGTGGTGTTAGGAAAGTGGCGGAGGAAAAGAACGGACGGTGCTGAATAATTATTTACAACTATAACTCTCTCATCGCATCAGTATGCAAGACCACTAGAACAACAAATAAAAATTTGTGGCTGAGGTTGAATATCTAGATCTTTATTTTTTTCGGAATCTCAAAAGAACCTACTTTTATATATATATATATATATATATATATATATATATATATATATGAAGTACAAATAAATATTGAAAAAAAATGAGTGCAAGAATTATATGTACTTTTCTTTTCACATAATTGTTTAATTTTAAAATTAGTATTACATCTAATTATTTGTATTAATTTTATAGTTTGAATGATTTATTTGTGGGAAATCTGGAGTAAAGTCCCTAAAACTTTATTTTTCTTTTCACATAATTGTTTAATTTTAAAATTAGTATTATAACAAATTTATTTTGTATTAATTTTATAGTTTGTATGATTTAATTATGGAAATCCGGAGTAAAGTCCCTAAAGTTTGGCTTTATTGACGTAAAAGCCATACCAATTTTTTTTATTGTAGTTTAACCCAAAAAACCAGTAAATACTTGAAAAAAAATCTTGTTTCAAGATAATGTTCTTTCTAGAAATTTTCTAAAAATGTGAATCAGTTTTCTGAAAATAAACATGATTTTTTCTTTAATAAGTTTAAAGTTTAAGGTTCTTTTTGAAAATCTTTTCTTTTTATATATATATACTAAATTAATTTAAAGAAAACTCATATTTGTTTATTAAAAAACTCAAAATAAAGATAATATCTACATCTTTTTCACTAAAAAATCTCATTTTTATTTATTAAAAACCACAATAGCAATAATATATATGATTTTTTTGAAAATTTTTATTTGTTACACACACAAAAATGTGTTTTAAGGGGTAATCACAAAAATGAGTAGAATATGAAGTGACATTTGACAAATTGAACACTTGACCAATAGAAATGAGCATTAGTTTCGAATTGTAAAATTGCTTTATGAATGGTCCCTACATTTAAATTTATAAAAAGTTGAAAGTAAAAATTTTTGTTTTCGAAAAAGATTATATTTCGAAAATACATTGTCAAATGGTGGACCATATTTATGAAAAAATGATGTCATATGATTAAATTTATCTCTTTTAATTAGTCATTTTGTTAAAAGTTACAAAAAAAAAATGGGTCAATTTTTATACAAAGCCACTCATTTTGGTGATTTTTGTAATTATCATATTTTTTAATGGCTATAATAAGGATTTCTCCTTTTATCAACTCTTTATGCTAACAAGTTTCAAAACATTTCTAAATGATATACATTCTTGGGTTCTCTTTGACTAATATTATTTATTTCACAAAATCAATGGTTTTTTTACTAATAAAGATTAAGGACGGGGGTATTTTGGGAATTTTTTTTTCAAGAATTCAAGTAACAAGAACTATGTATCAGGTGTATGTGCATCGCATGATGAATCAATGGCTTCTTTATTAATAAAGTTTAAGTACATGGATATTTTGGGATTTTTTTTTCTAAGAATTCAAGCTAAAAGAACTTTATATTAGGTGTATGTCCATTGTAATCTATTTTGAATTAATAAATAAATAAAAATAGCATCAGAAATAAAATGTTCAAAAGTCTCAATTGGGATACATAAAGTAATAGATATTGTAACTATGTTTTCAGAAACATAAAGAACACAAAAATCTAATTTTTAACGAATAAATTATAACTAGGGCTGTTCAATATTCGGATAAAATCGAATTATCCAATTGGACAATTTGGATTGGACTATTTAGTTCGGATATTCGGATTTTTGGATTGGTTTTCAACAAAACCGAATTATTATTTTGGATTTCGAATTGGTTTTGGTTTATAAAATAAGAACCGAATAGTCCAAAAAAACCGAATAAACATTTATTATTTATCTATTTATAATATATATATATATATATATATATATATATATATATATATATATAATTATTTATTAATTTTGTAATTTATTTTTTCAAAAACGTTCAAAACGTTTCACCCGATAAAAAAAACATTAATATGCATTTTCTCTTGAAATTTTGTATCTATAAAATATTTAACTATGATTTATCTTCTTATTAGTTGTTTATAAATTTCAAATCACAACTAAATTAATTGTTTTTGCTTCTTGTGTAAAGTTGGGTAATATTATAATTATATGTCGTTTTAAAATGTTTCGATTTTTGAAAACCGAATTATAAAAACCGATCCAACCGAATTGTAATTAGATCGGATCGGATCGGATTTGAATTTAGTTTGGACAATTCGGATTCATGGTTTGAAAAACGAAATCAATTTAGATTTACTTGATTGGATCGAATCAAACCGATCCATCCAAATGAACACCCTTAATTATGACCAATCGAAAATCCGCAACAAAACCGGTAAAACACTATTAAGCGTAAAACGCAAAATTTTAATAAAATACCTTTTTAGCCTTAAGTATCTAAACAAATGTCGTGGATATCATTAAACCGTGAACATACATAAAAAGAACGTCCAAATCTAACTTCGTATGAGGAAGTTAGGATTTTTCTAAGTTCCGGAGTAGCGGGAGACAGCTAAAAACTCGAAATAGAGATCGAGCGATATTTAGCCGACACAACCTAAACGAGAGTTGAAGATCTCGACAATAGTAGTACAACGGTAAAAAGACAGACGAAAACGGACATCGGATGAAGAAGTTATGAAATTTTAACGTTCTTTTCCTAACCTGGCCTATTAAAAATATATAATTAAAAATAAAGTCAAAATTTTCCAATAAAGTCTAAAAAAAAGTTGTAGAATATATTCTCACCTACGTGTGGATATAAAGAACGTCAAAAACGGAGCTCGTATGCGAAAGTTACGCATTTTAGAAGATTGAGGCTCAAACCGAGGGGGGGTTGCCCGGCGTACGAGGGTACGCTCAACGTACGCCATACGGGGCCTCGGATCGGCCACGTCTCCCCTATGCCCTCTACCCCCGTCCCATCCGAAGTCCGGCAGACGAGGAAGGCGTCATGCATGACGTACGCCTCACGTACGAGGGTACGCCCAGCGTACGAGCTGCGGACGCGTTACGCCCCGTGTAACTTCGAAGTACGCCCAACGTACGAAGCTGCCTCCACCCCTATAAATAAGGATGCGATGGTGCCGGCTCAAATTGCTTATTCACACCATTTCTCTCCCACTTTTTCACTTCCGAGCCCCTCGAGACTACCCCGACGCCCCGGTTACGTATCCAAGTCCTGACGAAGGTCCGAAGCTCCGAAATACCCGAGAAACTCATTTCTTTCCGGTCGAAGTGCTGCCCGAGAAATGTCTCGTTTTCTACAAATCATCAATCTTTCCAGGTGAGTTCATACCCCTATATTTTCACGTCTTTTCTATGTTTTAAGGGGGGGGATACAAGTGAAACGCAAGAAAAACTTATGTTAAAATGCAAATCATTACATACAGTTTCAAATACTTTATCTACATTTGGTGTATAAATGTTAAACACATAGAATAATATTATTACAAATGTTATACTTTATTATTACAAATGTTATACTTTACATGCAAAGTTAGTAACACACTAAGGTTTATCATGCAAATGAAATACATTTTTGGAAAACTATAATAGGTATAGTTTATGAGATATTCATGATACTTTACACTCTATAAACACTATAGAAAGGAAATACTTGCATTTACAAGAACAATGGACTTTTCATACGTAACTCTATTTGATACAAACTTTGTGAGACATTTGACTTCACGTACTTTCACGTACGCATTTTAAGTCTTGTATTATATACCATAATCTCTTGTAGGGAGAGCGTGATACTTGTGTATAGATCTATACGGGATTGACAATCCCACACCTAAACTGTTGGCTACAGTTGGACCGGCAGGTCTGGGGTGACAAATGTCATATCATTACAACGCCTGAAGAACGTTGTAACAGGCAGTCTGGTCAATAGTATGGTTATAAAACTCACATGAAGTATTAAAGCATTTGATTTACGAGGCTATCAAATGCCTTAGTGATTATATATACATATATAAATCTACTTACACTATTTTAAGTATGGAAACTACTTACGCATTTCATTTTCGAATCATTTAAAACTACTATTCATTTATGGAAAATATTGGATTTTCTAGATACAAACACAGTTACTTTATACAAAAAGGCATACAATTCTTATACAAAAATGCTTATGAACTCACCAACTTAATTCTTGACACTTTTTCAAAACTACTTGTATTTCTCAGGGATTCAGTAATACATGTAACAACTGCTTTTGGGAAAGGACGCTAAGGCGTCAAATTTCAAACTTATTATATCATCATAATGTAATTTCTTTTGAAACATGTAATACAATCAACAATGTAACCTTTTAAATTATATTTATGATGGTTGTGTTTGCTTTCTTTACTATTTATTCAACTGTTATGATACTACATGAAGTCATCCAACCTCGAACGATTCCGCCGTTCAAACTTCCATTCTCCAGATACTGGAACTCATTGTTGATTTCCAGAAGATCCTGCTTAGAGTAGTATTGCATCTTTAGTTGCACCACAAAATCTTCCCAAGATATCTTGCTAGCTTCTCCCTTGGGCATCGAACCAGCTAGTAGCTTCCACTAGTTCGGCACTCTAGACTTTAACAGAGGAATCGCGAGAGTGGTTTTCTGTCTGTTGCTACACTCGCAACTCTCAAACATTGTCTCCATCTCATAGATCCAGTCTATAACTTCCACTGGTGTCAGGCTTCCAGATAGACACGGCGGTTTGGATTCCATGAAATCCTTGTACTTGCACCCGCATCCGTCATTTCCTCCATCCTGATTGTTTCATCTATCTATCAGTGGGTTGGCTTGACCAACAGTCCAACTATAGTTCCCTCATTCTGACTACCTATCATTCAGCTCAGGTTGTTCAACTGGCATTGTAAGTTCTTCATGATTCTGCCGAAGCAGACATCTAGTTTCCTCCATTTGACGATCCAACATCATTTGAATCATCGCTTGTACCCCAGCCATTGTCATTGTCTCAGGTACTACTGCTACCACAGCTACTTGCTCAATCACACGTGGTTGATTCCTGTTTTCGTTTGCGTTTCCAGCTCCACTTCTAGTTCTTGCCATTTTTGATCTATACACCGAATAAGGTGAATTTAGATCCTCATTCACGGTAGATATTTAAATGATCCATATCTCTCCGAAACGTTTACATGCTAGTCCTAATACCGTAGCTATACGCTTAGAATCCTAAACATATAAGGTTTCCAAATCTGGTCGGCAACAGACCATAGATCCGGACAAATCATATCATATATAGCAAACATATAACATTTAGCACATAAAAGCATTTTAGGCATCTTTCCTAAAATAAACTAGTGCTCGTGTCTAAAATATAGCGGACACTCATCTCACAATCATTGCTTAGCATTCTAGGTTTAAGTCTAAAAATCCTATAAATTCCTAGTTCGCTTAAACTAATGCTCTGATACCAACTGTGACATCCCCATTTTCACGGCCAGAAAAGACCGATTTGTTTATGCTTTATTTTGAAAATTAGAGCAATCTTTTAAAGAAAAGAGTTGCGAAATTTGTTCCCAAAACAAAATGTGGTTAGAATTTATCAAAGCATTTCTTTAAAGAAATTTATTTTTGCATTATCTAACAAAAATCTTGGGATGTCATGATCCGATACAGACCAAAAGCATAAACAGTACAAAATAGACCTTACAACAGTTATTCACAACTACTGATCTATAATCCACAATATCTTGATAAGTCATCCAACTTATGCTCTCGCGCCACTACCTGTAATACAAAGAAACTGAGTGGGTCAGGCTTGGGAGCCTGGTGAGCATATAGGGTTTTCAACCCACAATAATATAATTATTATATTTAATCATAAAACAATCAACCCAATTACCCATCCCCATTCTCTTCTTTAATCATAAGGATCTACCCTAAGAATTATCTATCCTTCATTCCTAAGGATTGACCTAAGGAATAGGCACGAAGTCCATCGCTACCTGAGGTTTATACAACAAGCAATAAATCCATAGCTGCCAAGGTTCATCTACACAGTACTAAACCCATAGCTACCAAGGTTCATCTACACAGTACTAAATCCATAGCTACCAAGGTTCATCTACACGGTACTAAAACCATAAACCATCGTACTTATATAAGGCACTAAGTCCATAGCTGCAGGGTTTTTAGAGTACACCGGTGAACATCAAGTTCATAACACCTACAAGTTGTGAGCCTACTAGTGTTCCATAGGACTGTCTAGAATAGTTCGTGGATGTCATCCATACTCTGTTGAATGACGGAGCCATCGTTTGGGTAAAGGTTTCACTCATTTTTCACCTGTCACCCTCATCTCACGATCTATATCATCCTTCGTCTCATCCTCAAACTCATCCTTCATCACACCAACTATTTTGTCTACCCATGTTCTACCCAACATATTTGTAGATAAAAATTACATATACAGTTTAAACCATTTAAAAACCTATATAAAACATTCATTCAACATCCATCTCAAGTAAACAAACAATATATAAACACATAACACGTATTTCATAACAAATACTTCATATCTATGTGTTAGAAGAAAGTAACTACACACTCACTTGATTAGACGATGCTCGGACAGCACTACGACTCTTCAAATATTATTCTTTTGATGTAACCGGGTTATCTTCCAAAAACCGCGCTTCTCGCGGGTAGAGTTTCAGCTCGAAACTCTTTTCTTCTCGGGATCTTCGGGGCTTCGAGACTTGCTTCGGGTGTCGGGGTGATACCGGGGCTTCGGGGGTGCTTCAAGACAGCTAGAGAGGGTATCGGGAGTGAGAGAGTGAAGGAATTAGCAACCAAAATCAGCTGCCCTTCGATTTCTATTTATAGGGCCATTTTTCTGGATTCACGTCGTGAATCTCAAATATTCACGTCGTGAGTTTAGTCATCATCAGGTGCGTCATTGCAACTTAGGTCTGACAGACTCCGGGAGACGTTATTACTGAGTTCACGTTGTGAACTTTGACACAGTGTCGGGGTTCGTGCCCCGAACTTCAGAAATTCATATCTTTCGCATACAAGTTCCGTTTTCGACGTTCTTTATATCCACGCATAGGTGAGATTATGCTCCACAACTCTAGTTTAGACTCTGTTGGCTAAATTTGAATTTATTTTTGTTATATTATTTTTAGTAGGCCGGGACAGGAAAACTCCGTTAGAAATTCATAACTTCTTCATCCGACGTCCGTTTTCGTCTGTCTTTTCACCGTTGCATTACTATCAACGAGATCTTCTATTCTCATTTAGATTGTTTCGGCTAGAAACCACTCGATCTCATATTCGAACTTTGGGTTGCATATTGCTAAGTTGGAACTTCGAAAAATCATAACTTCCTCATACGAAGTCAGATTTAGACGTTCTTTTTATGCACGCTCTCGGTTTAACGTATTATACGACTTTTGTTTAGATTGATAAAGCTGAAAATTGCTCTATCGTAAATACACTATTTACGTCCTACAACGTCGTGCTGAATCTGTCGCGAAATTTCGACAGGTCATAACTTCTTCGTTATAACTCGGATTTTAGCGTTCTTTATATGTACGAAAACCATGTGACATATACTACAACTTGGTTAAGATTATTTATTCTAAACACTCTTCTATCAAAAAAGTCATTTTTTTTACACTTATCGTCTCTAAATTGACTAGCCCGGATATACGGGCGTTACAATATCAGTCTACTTTTATTATTCATAAAAAGAAAAATTGAAACCACAACACCATATTTAGGTAGATTTTCCAAAGTACAGTACTTCATTATAATAAAAATTTGAAAGTACAATGTTGTCATAGAAAAAAATTAATTTAGGATTCTATAATACACAATATATATATATATATATATATATATATATATATATATCCTATTATAATAAAACAATACTTCTAATGCCATGTGGCAACTCCTCAACACCTCTTATTCAAAGTGAAATTCCGAAACTGCCCTTGCTATTATAAATTACATAGACTTTAAATCCGGCCTATTCATTGCTATTAATTGACTTTCATTCTTTTTGAATAGCGCATCCCATAAAATCAGGAAGAATCATCAAGAAATCAGGAAGGATATCTCCTTCAAATTTGAATTGGATAGCCTATCTATTTCATATATACTTCAAATCAATCCTAGGTGTTCTTCTTTCCCTGCCTTACCTTCTCCGTCTTCCCCTCTAATCTCTTATTTTGGTTTTCTCTCATACGTACATACGCACCGCAATTTTTTTCTTTCTTTTGTTTTTTTTGGTTGAACAGATGCTAAGAGCATAACATTGCCATGATCTGCTTCGTTTTCTAATTCATGTACCTCCATCTCTTTTACTCTAAACCCCAACACCCACAAAATTTGTAATTTACGTTGGCGTCAAACTCTATCTTTCCAACCCTATTTTATGTTGCAATTCTATAGAATGAAGAGTTGATATTACCACCACCACCATCGCTTTGTCTCACTACCATAGCATTAGTAACCGCCAATAACCTAAACGTTTCTAGGAATCCTGAGGCTTTTCATTCTGCTTGGTTATCGAATCAGGTAACTCAATTACTGCTCTTGGTTGTACATTTATTTTTATTTAATTTTCTAGGTTTTTGGATTTACCTAATTTTTGGTGTTAATTATTGTTGTCATTAATCAAGAAATAAGTCATGAGGCAGTTAACTGCCTTCAACTAGCCACAACATATTATGGGTCGTGGTGTTGAAAGGACGTTATCCTCTCCAGATCGTTGTGTATAGCTCGAGTTTATGTTGAGGTAATCGTAAACATAATATTCCTCCCTCAATGGTTCATATTTGAGGCAATATAATTAGTTGATTGTATTTAATTATGATGTTGTGTGTTGTTGCAGCACATATGTTTGATGAAATGCATACATGAAACCATAAGTACGAAAAACTAAAAACACTTTACTTTACATAGTTTTGGGTCTTGCAGTTTGAATATTTGATGGGTCTTCTTTATGTTCATCTTTTAGACAAATTTCCTTGCTAATTCTAAAATCTTGAACCACTTATGGTTTTCATTATGTTATTTTTTAGTTCATGTGACTTTATATTTTTAGCTTTTAGCTCATGTTCATCTTTCTAATACATACATCGTTGCCACTGATAATCTTTATTATGTGATTGTGGATTTTCTTGGTGCCATTTTATATAAAGTTTGACGATTTAGAGAGTGCCATAAAGGTGTTATCTTAAATGTCTAAGAGAAATATGGGTACATGATAATTGTTACATAACTCATATGTATGTCAACTGGTCTCATACCTACCCTGAGGCCAATGTTAATTGCATCAGTATTCCTAATTATATTTTCATTTTGTAAACCACTTGATGCAATGTTACAAATTTGAATCAACATTTACAGTTTATTTTCAATAGTTGAATAGTTTTTATAATTTTTGCAGGTCAACAAGTTGAAAGCTTCTATTAGTCAGCTCTCTGAGTGTAATTTACCATATTACAATGATACATGCTTGAAAAGATTCTTGAAGCCGTAATTTGAATTAGAGAAAGAAATATAAATCATCTTCATGATGGTATTGTTCTTATCTAAATTTAAGTTTCAACCCTTTTTGTTTGTGGTACTGATAATGTTTTTCTTTCAATTGTTAGGAATAAGTTGTTAAATAGTTTTTCATGCTTTAGTAAAAATATATAATTTGTATGATTATAGTAATATAAACATATTGTTAATGATCCTACTTTAGTATTTTTTTCATGCATACAATCAAAAAACTAAAATTTCAATCAATTGAATCAATGTTACATCGCACCTGCTAAAGAGAATATTTAAGTAACCAATGTTGTATAACCCATTACTTGATAGTTAAGAAAAATAAGACTCTGATTTTTATATAAAAAAGTTTATACTTATTTATTTATATGTAAAACTAGTAGTTTGATCCGAACAATAAAAGTAATGTTTCTTATTAAATTAGTACAAATATAAACATTGAGTAGTTTTTCGTCAAACATATCGGAAACTTATTACAACAAATAATAAATTTATACATAATTATAATCATAAAACATCTTGGAGATAGAAAGAAAAAGAAAATTTTCATGTTAAATTTGAATTTGTTTAAATACCTGCACTCTAAATTTGCATTCATTATTGGAGACAAAAAGAAAATTGATTAATTTATTTCATGTTTGTGTTATATTATCATTTTTTTTAAAGTATTATACGTGTAATTAGTTGAAATCGTTGTTGATGGAAAAGTGTTGAGATCCTTTTTAATAATAAAAAAAAATAATAAGAGAAGGGTTGTTAAAGTTAACGACATATGGTCCAAAACTGAGGACCAAAATTACAAAAAGGCTCCATTTTATACTAAACCCAGTAAAAGTAAAAACTGCATACTTCATACCATTTTTGTAATTACTCTTATTTGTTATCAACAATTAATACTTCGAAGTTTGACATGGTTTATTGGGTTTTTTTTTTATATTTGACAATGCAGTACTCAAAGGCCTATCTGGATTATTTGAATGCCTTAATTTATAGTTTATGGTGGCGGCTATGTGACTTATCTTGCTAAATTTAATGAGGAGTCTCTCAAACTCCATGTGGGCAATGAAGTAATTTGTGAAGTCAGATAATATATTTTTATACCTACGGTTCAAATGTTATATTTTGGTTTTTGAAGTTATTATAATTCCAAACCTATTTAAAATCAATGAAAATGACATTTTGTTGAAGTGGTATTGAGAATGAAAATGTTAAGTAGATTGTAATTTCTATAAAGTTGATTGCTATATGCAAAGTTGGTTGGTATTTACCAAAAAAATCATGTCAAAAGGATCAAATTTGAAAAATAACAAAAAAATGAACAAGTTCTTATCACAACCTATTCTATGAAGTTGGTTGCTATTATAGATTAACTTTAAAAAGTAGGTTGCTACTTATCGTAAGGTTTCATTTGATTTATTCATGTTAATTACATTACAATATTATAATTCTTCATTATATCTAAAATTTGGTATCTTTTTATTTACACTATCAAAAGTATAATTATATTTCAAATTTTAAACCATGGAGTTCCACGGGTTTAAACCTAGTATATATATATATATATATATATATATATATATATATATATATATATATATATATATTTTGTTGGGTCGTGTTTTGTATAATATGTTGCGTCTATTGGGCTCTTTAGCTAGTCCATTTTTGTATCTCCGGTATGGGCCTGTCCATCCGTGAGTTTAGTAGGGTTGAATATAAATATAGGTGCTTGCATGCTTCTTAGGTTAACGATAGAATAGAACGATCAGAGCATTATTCAGAAGTTTATTATTATCGTTCTTGTAACCCTAAATCCTCTACAGCGGAAGTTCTTAGTCGAGCTCTGCTGAGGATTGTTTGATCTAATCATTCGACATATTTTGATCCACTCTTGTCTTATTTATTGTTTTGTGTTCATCGCAATACCTGTTACAAAGATCTAATCAATCTTCATGTTTGTTATTATAACTTATCAATTGGTATCAGAGCAGGAGGCTGTGTAATTCATACACATCTTTTCTGTGAAAAAGGTTGCGATTAGGGTTATTCCGCATTAACTAATATTTATTGAGCCGTCATCTCATAATTGACGTAACTCAGCATTTATTCGTTTTGCCCTAATTTAATATATTACAAGTCTGATCTTTTAAACAGGTTATTCGATCTAGCATGGACGAGTCACAATCAAATCCCATTAACATCTCAAACAGCATTGGATCAACGACAAAGATTCTCATCCTTTACACCCAGGATTACGAAGTCTGGGCACATCACTTTGAAGATTATGTCATTGGATCTGAGGACAACGGATATCTTATTTGGGAAGCAATCGTGTCTGGACCATTCGCTCATTCAATCTGATACTTTCAGGCTAGTGAGTTCGTGCAACACTGCTAAAGAAATATGGGATAGGCTGCGAGAGTTATATTCCACAGACGAAGATCTCGAGCATTCCATTCAAACCTTACTTTTTTCCGAGTTTGGTGAATTCAAGCAGAGTCCTGAAGAAACTGTAACTCAGACGTTCGATCGCTTCAATCATCTTCTTAGTAAGATGATTAAACATGATATTGAAAGGAAGTTGATTGAACAAAAGGTTACGTTTTTAAACGGTCTTAGATCGGAGTGGAGAGCGGTTGTGTCCACTGTTAAAGCACATGAGCAATTCAAATCTTACTCATTGGCAAAGCTGGTAGGGATTTTGAAATCCCAAGAAAAGATTGTCTTGCAGGAGAAAAATGTAGTTTCAAGCTTGGGATCATTGGCCCTTCTGTCCAAAAGCACAGGTGTGATGGAAAATGAAGACCTTAACTTAAAGGACTATGACCTTACCTCTGAAGACTATGCAATGATGGTGTCAAACCCGAAGAGGTTCATCAAGAAAAGGTTTCCTACTAATAAGAAACGAAATTGGCAGGGAAGTTATAGTTCTGAAAAGGTCAGGGAAGAACCGAAGGCAAAAGAACCAAAGAAGGAACCGAAAGCTAAAGGAGATTCAGGTGTGAACTGCTACTATTGTGGAGGAAAGAACCACTATGCCAAAGATTGTGTCCTCAAGAAAATAGCAGAAAAGGATGAGGAGAAAGATGTAGAAGCTGTGTTAATGAAAAAGCTGGAAGAGATCAAGAAAAAGAAAGTTATCACTAACCTTTCAATGAATGCTTTAATTGTGCAGGGTTCGGTAGCAGATGATGAGTTCGGTGGCGTGGAGGTCTGGTCAACCGACTCTGAGGATGATGAAGTAAGGAAGCCATCTCATGGAAAGGCTTATGTTGCGAAAGATGAAGGAAGCGGTGGAAAGTGCTTGATGGTGTCGGATGTATCTCAAATGAGGGGATACAACACAGACGGTGGGAATGAAGACACAAAGGAGCTAGAGGACTTGTGCTTCACAGCAAAACCTCTCAGCGTGCAGTTTAACGAGCTTGATGAATTAATCAAGAAGGTACAATCCATTTTTGTTTCATTCAAAGTCCCACAAAGTTCATATGAAAAAGAATTAAAAAATGTAAATTCAAGAATCTTGCATCTAGACAGCAGTTTAACTCAAACACAGGTCACCAATTCTAACCTAACTGACCAAATAAGCAGGGTGTCTTCAAAGAGTGAGGAACGGAGGATGTGGATCGAGCTGAAGGAGTCAGAGTTAATCAAATCCAAGGACGAAAACATTTATTTACAAAGAGACAATTTGAAACTTTTAAAACAGAGAAATGTCTTTTGTTTAATTGCTAAGCGTCTTTACACTAATATCACTCAACTTCATTTGAACTGTGAAATAGGGCAGAAAATTCATCGCATGATTTTGCCCTTCCTTGAGTTTAAGGAGGATGAAATCGACGCTGAAGCATATAATTGTGAAAGTGTAGTTTCGTCTGAGGATGTAAATCTGACATATATGTATGGTCTAGACAAAATCGAATCTTTCATAAAGTCCAAGGACCATAAGGACATGCTGAAAAATCTTTTGGATGAAAATGATAAACTAAAACTAAGGACCGAAACCATACAAAAGTTTGACTCATTGAGTGCCAACTTGAGCTCAGAGAATAAAATTGATGTTGAAAATGCATCTGAGCTTAATGAGGACGATGATATGAGTGAAATTTCTGTAGAGGATGAAGTTGACTGTTCTGAGTTTGTCAAGAGCGAACCCGAAAACCACAAAAAACTTATTTCAGAAAATTCTGTAGAGTTTGCTCGTCTGTCCCAACAAAAGTCCCCGATCCTTGAAGAAAAGGTTGTCGTATACCAAAAGGTAAGAACGACTCCAAATCAGGTGTATAAGGTCACAGGTGTAACCGGACATCAGACAGCCGAACTCACAACCATTGTAAATGAAGATAATGCTGATGGGTGTGATGAGTTCTTCTGGTCTGCCCCCATCGACAATGCTGATGAAACCGTTGGTCTGTCGGAACGAACATCCTGGAAAACCAAAGGCAGATATGTGCCAAAGCCTTTGAGCAAGCCTGATAACTTCGACGTGCCAAGTACTAGTGGTACAAAAGACGTTCCTGAAGAGAAAGGAGTTCCTGCAGAAAAAGTCACTCCTTCAAGCGAAACATCATCAGTTCAGAGTGAACCGGCAGACAAGAAGCAAAAGCAAAAAGCCAACATCCATCGACAACCAAAGCAAGTAAAGAATCAAAAGCAGCAAAGGAATCAGAGATACAAGAAAAATCTGTCTGAACGAAAACATTTTTGGTGATCTCAAAACGCCCATTTCTCTTATCATGACAGAAATTCAAAGTCAGAGAAAAGTACTGTTAGATCGCAAGAAAGTAATAACAACCGAAGGGAGAGGTTCGGTTCTGAGGGTCATAACAACCGAAAGGATACGTTCGGTTCTAAAAATTATGATAACCGAAGGCAAAGTTTCGGTTCAGAAAACACAAGCTACCGAAAGCATAAGTTTGGTTCTGAGAGCAAAAGCAACCAAAGTTCTAGGTTCGGTACCACTAATGATCAAAAACAAAAGGGTCACTTAGAACCTCAAGTCAAGAAAACATCTCAGTCTAAATTCTCTCGTTCTACTTCTTCTAATTCTTCTAATTCCTCTCAACCACATTCTAAATTCAATTCCGTTCGCACTCAAAAACCTAAATCTTCAACAGATCTGAAAGGAACATCGAAGGTTTCTTCAGTCAAAACAAATCAAAATCATCCCAAAGTCCAAATACCTAAACCAGAATCCAAACCGAAAGCAACAAATCCCAATAAAATTAAGGTTTTCACCATTAAAAAGAAAGATGAAACAACGTTAATGAAAAGAACATATCATGTTGACATCACTCTTACTATTCCTGTTCCTGTGAAAGGCTCATGTGGACCCAAGAAAATTTGGGTTCCTAAATCTGCTTAATTTTTGCAGGTTATCAGTGACGAGCAGTTTGACGAAGAATGGTATATTGACAATGGCTGCTCGCGTCACATGACAGGAAGGAAGGAAGAGTTGAGGGAATTTCGGTCTCTTTCAAACGGTGGAAATGTCAAGTTCGGGAACAACTCATTCGGCACAATAAAAGGCTATGGAATGATAACAAATGGTGATTTTACGATTAGGAAGGTCGCATATGTTGAAGGACTACAGCACAACCTCATCAGTGTGTCTTAGCTTGTTGGAGGTACCGGTCTCAAGGTCTCATTCGATGATGAGGGTTCGGAAATAATTGAAAAGAAAACGAAAAGAGTAATTCTCAAATCGGAGCGCAAAGGCGAAATGTTTCCCCTGAACCTCAAACCCATCAAAGGGAATCCAGCTATCTGCCTGTTATCCAAAGCACAATCTGACGAAAGCTGGCTGTGGCACCGAAGGCTCTCTCATCTCAACTTTAAGGATATCAACAAACTTGTCACTGGAGGTCATGTTCGAGGTCTTCCATTTCTCAAATACAATCGAGAACATTTATGTGCTGCATGTGAAATGGGGAAGCAGAGTCGTCAAAGTCACCCATCAATTGTAAACACTAAAGTTGTTGAACCGCTAGAGTTAATTCACGTTGATTTGTGTGGTCCATCATCTATCGAAAGCATTGGCGGTAGCAAGTATATTCTTGTCATTGTTGATGACTTTTCGCATTTTACATGGGTGTTCTTTCTGAAGCACAAATCTGAAGCGACTCTCAAGTTAAAGATGTTTATCAAGCAGGTTGAAGTACAGCTGAAGAAAGTCGTTCGCAACATCAGGAGCGACAATGGTCTGGAGTTCAAAAATAAAGAATTCGAAGAATTCTTGGCCGAAAAAAGAACCAGTCACAACTTCTCAGCTCCCTACACCCCTCAACAAAACGGGATTGTCGAAAGACGAAACCGATCTTTGTGTGAGGCAGCTCGAACCATGCTAAGTTTTTCTTCTTTACCTTTATATTTTTGGGCTGATGCTATTGCTGCAGCATGTTTTACGCAGAACAGGTCATATCTCAATAAGCGATTCACTCTCACTCCTTATGAGATCATCAACAACAGGAAGCCAAATGTCAAATTTTTCCATGTATTCGGCTCACGATGTTTCCTCTTCAATTCTAAAGAACATCGTAACAAGTTCGATGTCAAGGCCGATGAAGGGATATTTCTGGGCTATTCTCTCACTTCTAAAGCCTACAGGGTATTAAACAAGTGCTCGAGGAAAATAGAAGAAACTTATTATGTGACTTTTGATGATAGCTATGTCAAAAAGCTAAAGGCCAACGAAGACACAGTTGGAGAAATCTTTTCTCAAACAGGCCAAGTCACAGCCTCGATAGAAAACCTATTTGAGAAGTTTGTCGAGTTATTCGATGAACCAGAGAGAGCTACGCTCTCGGAAGCCGGTGCAGTAGACAACAAAGTAGATCATCTGAAGCAACTCATCGAAGATGCTGCCAAGCAAATGAATGAAGGAGGATCAAGTTCTAATAAACCTTCACATCACGATGCTTCAGTTGAGGGGGGGGACCCATCTTCGTCATCACAGCCGAGCTCACATGTTGAGGGGGAGAACAGTTATCAAGCTGCTCCCGAACGCACAGTAGTACCCGAAAATGCTACAACACCCGAAGGTGCTACAACACCTGAAGGTACTACAACACCCGAAAGTGCTACAACACCCGAAGGTGCGTCAACACCTGAAAGCTCGACACCACCCGAAACCCCTGTAGCTCCGGAAACTCAAGACACACCTGAAACCTTATCTGTCAAGGGGGAGAATGTCGATATGCTTTATGACGATGACAGTCAATCTGAACTAGAAGAGATGGTAAACGCTAAATTGGATCCATCTTATGATCCAAATTACCCTCCTCTTGTCAAATGGACCAGAGATCATCCTGTTTCCCAGGTTGTCGGTAATGTCTCTGAAAAGGTCCTGACCCGATCACAACTAAAGGCAAAACAAACTTCCTTATTTTCAAAAGTAGAATTCTGTATGTTTAACTCCTTCGTCTCAAAAGCTGAACCAAAGACAGTTAACACTGCTCCTGATCACTCCGATTGGGTTCAAGCTATGCAAGACGAACTGAATGAATTCGAAAGGAATAAAGTTTGGCGCCTCATTCCAACTCCTCAAGATGCCTCGGTTATTGGTCTCAAATGGGTCTTCAGAAATAAGATGGACAAGGAAGGCAACGTGATACGAAACAAAGCCCGTCTGGTGGTGAAAGGATACTGTCAGGAGGAAGGAATCGACTATGAAGAAACTTTTGCTCCTGTAGCTAGGCTGGAATCTGTTAGAATATTTCTTGCCTATGCTGCACACAAAAACTTTGAGGTCTACCAAATGGATGTCAAATGCGCATTTCTAAATGGAGAACTTGAAGAAACGGTGTACGTGGAGCAACCTCCTGGATTCGTCAATGAAAGGTACCCCAATCACTGTTACATTTTGGACAAAGCCGTATATGGACTGAAACAAGCTCTGAGGGCCTGGTATGAAACGCTAACCAAGTTTTTAAAGATGTCCAAATTCAAACAAGGTTCGGTTGACCCAACCTTCTTTCGTAAGAAGGAAGGTAACCACCTTATGATTGTTCAAATTTATGTCGATGATATCATCTTTGGCTCAACGAATCCTAGCTTAACGGCTGAATTCAGAAAGCTGATGGAGACTAAATTTGAAATGAGCTCAATGGGTCCAATTAACTTTTTCCTTGGTTTAAATATTAGACAGGGACCCGAAGGCATCTTTATTAATCAGGAAGCTTACAAGAAGACTCTCCTTGCAAAATTTGGCATGATGGGAGATTCAAAGGTTAAAGTTCAATTGGCGTTCGGCACCAAGCTCACTCCATCATTGGATAAGCCAGTAGTTGATATTACGCTATATCGACAGATGATCGGTTCTCTGATGTATCTTACTGCTAGCAGGCCTGATATAATGTTCTCTGTTTGTTACTATGCTAGATTTCAGGCGAATCCACGTGAACCTCATATGCTTGCAGTGAAAAACATACTCTGTTATCTCAAGCGAACTACCTCTTTAGGCCTATGGTATCCATCCAACTCAGGCTTCTTCGTTCAATCCTACTCAGATGCAGACCTTGGAGGTTGTGGACTAGACAGGAAAAGCACCACGGGAGGCTGCCAATTCCTTGACAGGAAGTTAGTTAGCTGGCAATCAAAGAAACATACTTGTGTGTCTTTGTCTACAGCTGAAGCAGAATACATTGCAGCTGCCTCCTGTACTTCTCAAGTGATTTGGATCCAAAGTCAACTCCGGGACTATGGACTCAATATGAAAAAGATCCCACTATATTGTGACTCTGAGAGTGCAATTAGGATCTTTCATAACCCAGTACAACACTCCAAGACTAAGCACATAGCACTGAGGTATCACTTCATTAAGGATCATGTGGAAGATGGGAACGTCGAAATTCATTTTGTTCGAACCACTGATCAACTGGCTGACATCTTCACCAAAGCTCTTCCTGAAGCGTCGTTCAACAAAATTCTACAAGGGCTAGGTATGATGGAATCGGAGTCAGTACCAAACATTACCTCTCAAACTCAAAAGTAAGAAGCGAAATAGACCGAACATTCGGGTTCGGGTCTTGTACTAATGTACCGAAATGAACCGAACGCTCGGGTTCGGTTGAATAATCTGCTTTTCGCTCATCAATCAAAGGTAGTTTTCTTGGTTGTAGATCTTATGTATAATTGTTCCAAATGCATTTATCTTATTGTCAAAGTTATTCTCTTTTTAAAACCTATTTTCTTTGGCAACCGAAATATACCGAACGTTCGGGTTCGGTTCCAAAATTTTTCTCACCCGAAATAGACCGAACGCTCGGGTTCGGTTCCAAAGTTTTTCACAACCGAAATAAACCGAACGCTCGGGTTCGGTTCCAAATTTTTTTTCTCTGTATTTTTTTTTTCTCTTTTGTCTTATTTTTTATTTCATTTTATTTTTATTATTATCAAAAATTCCAAAAATATTTTTTTTATAAATTCAAAAACTCCAAAAATATTTCGTTCTTTATTTTCTTTTTTGGCTTTAGTTTTTTTTTTTTGTGTTCGTTTATGGGGAAATTGTTGAATTAGCTAAGTGTCCCTAGAAGCATGCTGCTGTATGTGTCCAAAGCCTCACCTGATTCTGAATAATAGCCTTAATGACTTGGTATACACAAACCTTGTCTTCCCAATTAGGCTATCATATTTATTCTAATCATGAGCTACCTAACTCTCTTCTCACATGAGATAAGAGTTTTTTGCTTGGTCCTATTTTTCACAGCAGAGGTACTTTGATTTCTTACACCATCTATGTTGCATTTCTCCATCACATTCGCTTCACAAACATAACCCCTGAGACTCTCAGAAATTACCACTGAGGTTTATGGTTACACAATTACTGTGTTCATGATCTTAGTTTCGTGCCACTACGATCTAAGTGAAACCCAAAATTCAATACCCAATACGAATTGACGGTGAACAATTAATTTGCTCTAGTTTTCACTAATGCATTGACGGACGTACCTCCATGAAATCTCAAAATTTTCTTTTGTGTGATTCCTATGAAATTTTTAACACCAATAACATTTCCTCCCTTTGGATCCAGTTTTAAATTTTTGTTGAGATTTTATATACATATTTCCTAGCCAAATTAAATTATCTCCAACCTACTTGTTCAATAGACTACACCGGTCTCACAAGTACTTCGTTCGCTTTCTATCTCATATCAAGATTAGGAAGTTTGAATCGAAGCGAAAGCCACCCTAATAAGCCTAGTTAAAAGAAGCCTTTCAACACTTCTTAATAAGTGTTTGATCGTTATTCAACGGGAAACCACACAAACACTTTAAGGTTTCTCTTGACTTTGAAGGAAGAGATTCGTGCCCGGGATCATTTGTTTCGTGTCTTTATTGACATCACATATTTTCCCAAAAATATTGCTTTATTTCTTTTCTTTTACACCCTAAGCACGAAAATCTTTGATTTTCCTAAATTCAGGTTCTATTAATTACAAGGCATTTTACTTGGATTGGCGGTTGATTAAAGGTTGTGGTTGATTTTAATCCACGTGGGAGCATTTTTCAAAAGATGCCGTTACAATTTAAAGGGATAAGATGATGACATGCTGACTCAGGCGGGAGTCTAATCGATTTGATTTCAAACGGCGCTAAAAGGGAAAGCGTGCGAATCGGAACCGTTTCATCTCCAAACGGCGCAAGAGGAGCGCGTGTGAATCTGAACCGTCTCGTCTCCAAACGGCGCCTGATGGGAAGGCGTGTTATTAGGGACCTGACATTCTCTCTCATGCGTGATAATCGGCAACCCCAACTGTCACGCATCAGTCAACTCCGAAAAACCCTTCGTTTTTTAATAGAAGATTTGGGAAGATCTTTCTCTCTCCTTAAACCACAGTATAAAAAGCAACATCCTCCACCGTTTACCTCTTTACTGCAATTATACTTCCCAGAGCGCAAGAAATCCCTAAACCTTCACTGTTCATCATCTCCTTCACTTTCTTCAAGCAATGGCAGATTCATCTTCCGTTCACGCAACATCCCACATTTTGCCCATTCGCCCACAACAAAGCCTAATCATCGATTTAACCCCTCATGCTTACGACGCCTTCATGTTCCTCATCATCGAGTGTCTGAAGTTTTCTCCGATCGCTCCTGCACTTACCAGGGCTGAAACTGTTCCGATGGATTTCTTGTCACAGATCTTTCCGACAGCTCACTACGACAAGGTCGTTGACATAATCTTTTTTGATGTATTTGAGCACAAGGCGTCAATTTCAAAGCAAAGGTTTTGCTCGATGTTAGGGTTTGAACCTGATTCTTCGAGGGTTAACCCTGAAACGATTCCAATGGGTCACTTGTTCAACATGTTCTATAACATGGGTTACACGGAGGTGCTTACTACGGTGACGAAATTCAAGAAGTCGTGCCTACCTCCATAGTGGAATGGGCTATTCACTGTTTTGTTCAAGGGATTATCTGAACGAAGCGTCGGGTCTGATGGAGCCAACCGTTTATTTCTCTCCATAATGTATGGTATCTACAATGGCATCAACATGGATTATGGGTCTGTTCTATGGCAACAACTCATCCAGAGTCTCTCCTCTACCTCCAGACATTCAGAGATTTCGTATGCTAGGTTCTGGACTCTTATCACGAAATGGGTGATGGACAAGTACCACGTCCCCATTGTCGCTGGTGCTCCAATGTCTTCGATTGGTACCTTCCATACCACGAAGATCATTGTTTCGGACGCTTCAAAGTTTCCGTTCAACGGGTCTATTCCGGAAACCATGTATGGGGATGTTCCTGCTGACATCCGGATTATCCAGACGTACAAAGGGTTCAAGCGTTCTGGTCCGAGGGATCTTACTCCAGAGATGTTGAAGTCAATACATGACGCCGACAAGCCTGCTCCAAGAGGCAAAAAGGCTGATAAGGGGAAACAGGTGGCAAAAGGAGAAAAAGGCCCATCTCCAAAGAAGAGGAAACCCACCAAGCCTGCTCAGTCTCCACAGCAGAAGAGAAGAAAAACTCAGCCGAAGCGAAAGCTGATTATCGCTTCCTCCTCAAGCGAGTCTGAGGGTGAGAGTTCAGATTCTGATGACTCTCCACGTGGCAACACTCCACCCAGATCTCCTACCCCAGAAGTTTATGCATCTACTTCTCCAATTTCCTCTCCACCTAAAACCATTCCTATTTCTATTCCCCCATAACTTCCACTACTTCAATACCACCCACTTCCATCCCAATACCAACACCAATATTCACCGGCGCAACCACAACATCCACTGCAGATGTTAGAGCCAACGTATCTGATACGGGGGTTCATACTGATGCACCCGAAACCACTCCAGCACCCGAAACCACAAAAGCACCCGAACCTACACCAACACCCGAAACAACCCAACCCGAACCTACCCATACTACTACACCACCAGCTTCACCACCACCACCTTCTCCTGGTCATGCTTCAGAGGGAGAAGAACCATTCCTTGGCGGGGAAGATATGACATTTGACTCGGTCTACTATAGTCCGTTTCAAGTACAAAGTGATGACGATGACGACGCTCCTGTCACAAAAAGACATCTCAAGGAGCTCCATGACAAGATTGACTTGCTCATCGCCTCCTCTTCCACTTCTTAGTCATCCCTTTCTGAAGATGCAGTTCAGAAGATTGTTGACGCCTTCTCTAAAGCTCAGCAAGATTCCATTGCTTCTGCAACCTCCGCCATAGATGCCTCAACAAAAGCCTATCAGGCTGCGACCGAAAAAGTCGATAAACTATTTTTTGATGCCTCTTCCTTGTTAAAGTCTTTACAGGAGAGTGCAAATGCCGCCAAGACTACGCTGGAACCAATTGTCCACCAGCTGGCAACGTCAGTCTCCACTGAGTTGAAGTCCTTCACTTCTTTTCGTCAAATGCTTTCAGACGACAACTCAGCCTTTCGCACAACCGTTGACGAGCGTCTCTCGAAGCTACAAGAAGATTTGGCTGCCGAGAACTCTTTTATAGATGTTCTTGCCAGGAAGACCACTGCTCTGAAGGTCAAGAGCGTTCAACTCTCCAACTCTCAACGGGAGATTGACTCTCTTCGGTCCGAAAGGGAGGTGATAAAGTTGTGTGTTTCGGATGTCCACTCTGCCATCTCCAACATCCTTGAAGCACATGATCCTATTCTTAACTATACTGTGAGGCGTGACCTTGCAGAGAAGCTCGCTCCCGCCCTTGCCCTGCTCAGCAAACTCGAAGGGCTACTTGATTTCGTGTCCATTCCGAAACAAGGGGGAGAGAAGGAATCAATGTCTCAACCACCTCCTACCTCAAAGGCAACTCACACAACCGAACCTCCTCCAGTAGGCCAAGCCTCCGGTTCTGGTGTGAAAGACAAAGGCAAAAAGATTGCTGAGGAGGATGAAGATGAAGATAAAGAAACAATCGCCGACTTGTTGAAGCGTAAAAGTCGACGCAATGAGGCTGATATCAGTGCTCGTGTGGCAAGAGAGGCTGAAGAAGCCGAACGAAAACAGAAGAAAGCCCACGACCTTCTTGAGAGTAGGAAAACTCTTTTTCCTGCCTGGACTCTCGAGAGGATGATAAAAGAAGCCATTGACACACCGAGTATCTTGTGGCTGGAACCCGTAATCTCTCTTGATTGTTTCAACACTGTCGACTCACAGTTCGACATGCCACTGACCCGAAAGGCGTTCATCTTTCATGCCTTCTCCAACGTTGTAGAGTTCCCTCATCCTCATCCACAGGTTGATCGGGACTTAATCAATTTTTATCTGAAGGCTGCACAACCTCAGTATCAGACTTGGAGCGCACAAAAAATTGTCAACGTTTGGGTCTTGAAGCCGTATAGTGAAGGGAACTTCATCAACATTCGGTTCAAGGTACTTCGGGGATCTGCCAAAACCGAACATGCTATTTCCCTTGCAGATCTTCCCAACCTTAATCCCCATGATTGGATTATCTTGCACAACATCCTACTCACCAACGAAGCTGAATACGGTCCGATCATCGACCATTTCAAGAGGATGCTCGTGTGCTACATCATGGAAGTTGCACTGATGGATCAGGAGATTGCAAGCGTATTTAAGAAGAAACCAACAATATCTCCTGTTGGCTCTGCCAGTGATCTCAACCAAATGCAGATGGGTAAAATTGACTCGAGAAGGAATTCGGTCATGTTCACCAGGAACGAAGGACAGAAATGTCTTTTCGCCTTGGCTGACAAACACCTCTACACCACTGCTTGTTTAGAGCACGTTTTGGGGATCATCCATAGATGCAAGCAGAACACAGCGGATGATGTCAAGTACTTCGATGACATGATTCAATGGTACATTCGGTTCAGACAAACTATTCTCGCTCTTATCACACGTCTGTTTGATACTGTAAAGAAGGCTCCCGCTGCTGGCCCGAAGAAGAAGTAGTCTCGCTCCAATTTGACGCAAAGGGGGAGATTGTTGGGTCGTGTTTTGTATAATATGTTGCGTCTATTGGGCTCGTTGGCTAGTCCATTTTTGTATCTCCGGTATGGGCCTGTCCATCCGTGAGTTTAGTAGGGTTGAATATAAATATAGGTGCTTGCATGCATCTTAGGTTAACGATAGAATAGAACGATCAGAGCATTATTCAGAAGTTTATTATTATCGTTCTTGTAACCCTAAATCCTCTACAGCGGAAGTTCTTAGTCGAGCTCTGTTGAGGATTGTTTGATCTAATCATTCAACATATTTTTATCCACTCTTGTCTTATTTATTGTTTTGTGTTCATCGCAATACCTGTTACAAAGATCTAATCGATCTTCATGTTTGTTATTATAACTTATCATATATATATATATATATATATATATATATATATGCAGGAGCTATAGTTGACTCTCTGATTGACCAATCAATGCTTGCTCATTACTTCCTCTCAATACTTAACTTTAGTGATGAATATAAGAAGTGGGACAGTCTTTTCACCATGGATAAAAAAGAGAATCAAATTATAAACGATCATACACAAATATATTTATTTTTCTTTTATAATTTTGTTTATAATAATTATCATCATATGTGAATCCAAGTGTTATGTTATCAATAAGCATTAGTTTTATAAAAAAATTGCAAGAATGGTCCCCTTGTGTTATGTCACAACTTGAAAGTTTGGTCCAAAAAGGTTTGGACTCGACCAAGTTGTCCAAAATTTTCAAAAACTTTTTATAAAGACATATTGGCTTTTGGTATTTTCCCTTTTTTCATTTTTTATTACAGAAATCAGAAAAGAAAAAGAAAAAAGAAATTGGATAAAGTTTTTATTACAGGAAGCAAAATAATGTCATTTTAAAAAAATCAAAACAAATTTGACCTAATTCGCAACTAAATCAAATATTTGGACCACTAACGCGAGTCCAAATCTTTTTGGACCAAACTTGCGAGTTGTGACATAACATAGGGACCATTTTTGCAAATTTGTTTTAATTTTAATACAGGGTTAATCTCATAAAAAGACCTTATATTTTGTGTTTTTTCCGGATTAAACCTTGACTTTATTTTTTTTCCCGAAAAAGACCTTGTATTATTCTATTTATTTCAAAAAAACCCTTAACTTTGTCTTTTGTTTTTTGCGAAAAATCACTCAACCTTCTAATTGTTTCCGAGAAAACCTCAACTTTTTTAGTTTTTTCCGAAAAACCAGTCACATTTTACAAGTTTTTTCGGAAAAAAATGACTAAAAGGGCTAGATAGAAAAAATGGATAATATCATTAAAAACCTTATATCTTGTGTTTTTTCCGGATTAAACCTTAAATTTATTTTTTGCCTTAAAAAGACTGTAGTGACATAAGAACATGGTTTGACATGCGGAATTAAAGCTTGCACAATTGAACATGGTGATTTGGGTGATCAAGAGATGTATTGATTGTATATGGTGTTACAAAAAGGATCTAGATCTAGACTACATAAATAACACACACTTACACACTCAACTTTTACATCTCTCAAGCACACTTCTACAAGTGGTATGAACCCACTATTTATAGAGGTGTTTACATGTCTCTCTCTCACTCACTATCTCTCATGTGTCACAAGGCTAATACTCCACATGCAAGTGGGTTTTACAAAAGTCAAACATTACAAAGTCATTCATGGAAAACTTTGTACCCTAACATTATCCCCCTCAAAGTTAGGAATGAATGACCCACTTCAAATCTTCCAAATTCAAGCACTACGCGGTTCGAGCCTCAAAGGTGACACATGTTGAAACGAACTTCAATCTTCAATTCTTCCATGATTCTTCAATTTAGGCTCTAGGATGTGAGACCATACAAACCGAGCAGCAACGAATGATCAGGAGTATCCCAAACTCCAAATAATCACCCAAAAGTTGTGCATAAAAACACACCCCAAAAATCTTCAATAATTCCAAACCCATTTCGAATACATCACTTCCGAACTTCCAATTGCATCATCTCGTGGCTTCAAAACTTCAAGATCACTTCGGTCTTCAAATACGCGTAATATGAAAAATTCAAGTTCGAATTTCCATATAAAACTTCTCCCCCTTTTTATAATCGAAATTTGATTATAAAACTCCAAGGAAAAAGAACGTGCTCTATTTGGAATTTTTCATGTCAAAACTCCCCCTTAACATGTGGCATAAACTTTGTGCTTCAATCCGGAAAATCCAAAAAAGATTGAATTTTTAGCTTCGTTCACGGATCGCCTTTGACAAAATTTCTCAAAAATGGGTAGAAATTGTCAATTTCAAAATTATGCAGTGACCCGTTGCGCCAAAAACAGCCAAATATGCGAAACACACTCCCATTTGCGAAACTGGGTAGAATGTGGAAATTCGCACAAACTGCATGGACCAGATTTGAAAATATTCCAATTTCTCAAAATTTTTACCCCAAATGCGAAACTGGGTAAAATTTGACATCTTGCGAAGACTGTAGGGATGCGAAATGAAAATTCTGCATTTTTGTCATTTTATGATCCCATTTGCGAAGTTGGACCAATTGTGTCATTTCGTGAAAATATAAGGGGCTAAATTCGAAACTATTTGCTTTCTTCCCCAATTCACATTTTACAGTGAAATACTTCGCATTTTCCAGATTCTTCGCACATCTACAAACCATGAATACTTCGCATCTTTAACCCATCTAACCAAGTGCGAACTGAATTTCAACCTTAATCACCTTCGCATCTTTAACCCAATTAACCAAATGCGAACTCATGTTTGAAACCCAGATGCGAACTCGATTTTGATCTCATATGCGAACCGTTCTTGACCTCAAATGCGAACTCAACAGAAATCAATCAAAAAAAATTTTATTATTCGCATTTCAACAATCGAACTTGCGAACTCAGTTTATCCAAAAGTATTCAAGATGCGAATATGAACTTTGTTCGACATCACAAGTAATTTATCAAATCGTCAATATCAAAGCCTTCCCAGTCGATCCAAAATCCCAAAAACACATTCAATCCCCAGCAGATCAAAATCAACTGCTCTCGTTTTGAACCTAGATGTCGAAATTAACATGGATTCTAACTTTGAATCCAAGCGAATTCAATCAGCCCTCTTTCCAAATCGACTTCCAGATATATCCGATCATTCGCCAATTCCAAAATCAACTAATTCACCAATAGCAAACCATTCGATCGTTGATCATCAACATACATTCCTTCGTTAATTGAGTTCTTCCATTCACGAATTGTCAATCAACCCAAAAACACACCCACCGGCTCCAATTGAGTTAGTCATCAAGAACATCGACAACACCAAATTCAAGATTACACTCAAATCAGGCCAGATTTTGATTCTTTCAATTCCGAAAATACTTGTAACTATTGATTTCAGTGTACAATTTCACCGATTCATCTCTTAATTCCAACTTTTTCACAATTTGACTTTTTAGAGTCAACAAACCATAAACACGAAATCGAAGAATTCAACACCAAGTTTCAGATCAAAAAGTGTTCAATCAACTGTTCTAACAATGTTCTTCATCGATTTCAAGTGTTCTTGACTCAGATTATCAAGATTAAAAACTCAATCTACGATTTCTCAAATGTAGCTTAATACAATCGATATCATCATATTACAAATCATATGAAATCGATTTATAACCTCAGATTATCAAAGAATATTGATTGATTATACATACGAGAAACGGAAACTAGAACACAAGAGCTATCGATCATGAATCATCGAGTCAACAGTACAAGAACAAGATATGTGTGTACAAGTCAAAAGTATGAACAAACACGCATAGACTCATACAAATTGGATCTTACTTAAGATTTTTGGGCTAAAACGTGTTTGATGAACAAATGCGAAATTAATTTTGGGTTCAAACCGAGATCATGAACAGTAAGTATATTAAATTGACTGGGCTCAAATCGACAATGAATTGTAATATATGAATTTTGGGCTCACATCATAAACGATGAACAGTAGATTTCGGAAAAATGAGATTTTATCTAATATCAGAGATTTGATAAAAAAAATTTGGATCACAACAAATGGGTTTTTCAAAGAAAAATTTGATCCAATGAGTCAAACGATCACAAATCAAAAACGCAACGCACGAATCAAATATTACGAGAGATCATAGAGAGAGACTCACCAAAATTGTTCAAGTTGCGACAAAAATTGTTAAACCGAGAATCGTTCTTCAAAAATCACCTTGATCTTGAAGACCCGCTCTGATACCAATTGTAGTGACATAAGAACATGGTTTGGCATGCGGAATTAAAGCTTGCACAATTGAACATGGTGATTTGGGTGATCAAGAGATGTATTGATTATATATGGTGTTACAAAAAGGATCTAGATCTAGACTACATAAATAACACATACTTATACACTCAACTTTTACATCTCTCAAGCACACCTCTACAAGTGGTATGAACCCACTATTTATAGAGGTGTTTACATGTCTCTCTCTCACTCACTATCTCTCATGTGTCACAAGACTAATACTCCACATGTAAGTGGGTTTTACAAAAGTCAAACATTACAAAGTCATTCATGGAAAACTTTGTACCCTAACAAAGACCTTATATTTTTTTCATTTTTTCCGATCCGACTCTTTTAGTCATTTTTTTCCAAAAAAAAATTGTAAAATGTGAGTATTTTTTCGAGAAAAACTAAAAATGTTTAGGTTTTATTTGGAAGCAATTAGAAGGTTGAGGAGTTTTTTTTGGAAAATAAAGACAAAGTTGAGGGTTTATTCCGAAAAAATGAAAAAATACATGGTTTTTTTCAGGAAAAAAAATAAAGTTGAGGTTTAATCCTTAAAAAACACAAAATATAATAGCTTTTATAAGATTAACCTAACCCTTTAATATATATTTTTATATCATAATATTTTACTTTCCTTTCTTTCTATTCACCTCCCAATAATATTGTAGATTTTGGCATTGTTAAGTTTTGTTTTACTTTCCTTTTTTATTTTATTTTATTTTTTAATTTTTTACTTTTTATTTTTTCCATTGTGAAACTTTTTGAAGTAAACTACAGAAATGGTCCTTGTGGTTTTCCATTTTATTTAGATCGGTTCCATAAAAGATTTTTTTCATGCAAAAAAACCCTTACAACAGGGTTTCATTGTGGTTTTCGTTTGTCCGAAGTAAAATGACTTATTTGCCCCTTATATAATCCTTTTATACTTTCCCTTCATTTAATTTAGGGTTAATCTCAAAAAATACCTTATATTTTGTGATTTTCCCGGATTAAACCTCAAATTTATTTTTTGACTAAAAAAAGCCCTTATATTTTTCATTTTTTTCCAATCTGACCCTTTTAGTCATTTTATCCGAAGCAAAATTGTAAAAACTGACGGTTTTTTTTCGAGAAAAACTAAAAAGGTTGAGGGATTATTTGGAAGCATTTAGAAGGTTGAAGGTTTTTTCAGAAAAAAAATACAAAGTTGAGGGTTTTTTTCATAAAAACTGAATAAATACAAATAAATTGAAGGTTTACTCCGGAAAAAACACAAAATATAAAATCTTTTTTGAAATTAGCCCTTTAATTTAATATGAAAGAAATTGTGAAAAGGTTATATAAAGGGAAAATTAGTTGTATTTACTATCAACAAAGACCAAAATCACAATAAAACAAGTAGATACTATAATAAAAAGATATAAAAATCAATAAAATATAACAAATTTCGAAGTTTGATAATTTGGTTTAGGACTGTGTGGTGCAATCTGTTCGTGGAGCTTTATTTCAAGAGATTGCATCTTTCAAAGGTAACATGGAAGATGAGAAGGATATGGTACAACTCATTGAAGCACAATTTACAACACTTAGAAAAGCTTTGAATGTGAGTTTAGATTCGATTGGAGATGCTAATAGAATAGTTTCTACTAAGCTTATTAATTTGTATCGAACTGGGAGACTTGGTCATTATACTTTAGATACACTTTCAAGGACTTGTGAATACTAATTTATATAGAAGATTTGATCATGACTTTATAATTATTTCTTGAGTGATAATGTTTGCTTTGGAATTTTATTTATTTTTGTTTGTGTAATCATTTTTGTCATGACACATGTTACATTTAGTTTTTGTTATGTCATGATCGATATGTTGTTGAAATAGATTAGAAAAACAAGTCAACACATCTGAAAAAAAGTCAAAATTAAAGAATAAAAATATGCGAATAGAAAACTAAATGTCTGAATTTTAACTTTACATCTTTTTGTCTAATCATGTTGACACCAACGTTTAGTTGTCTCTCATCATGCCAACATCGATCTTGATGTCGAACCCTATTTCAATGTATCTAAGCATAAAATGAATAAGACTTTGCTATTTATTTTAACTTTCACGTGTATGTATAATCTTTGATGTTTATCCGAGCACAAAATGAATTAGACTTTGTTATTTGGGGATTTTTATTTATTTTGAAATACTCTTTTTATAACTTAGGGTCCCTAATTAACCGCTACCTAGTCGATCAACTGAGAATGGTATTTATGAGTTTTATAGAAAACAAAACATGTACAATGCAAAAAACAATTAATAAGATATATGCATCCTATAAAGTGTCTATGTTAGACATGTTGAAGACAATATACAACATCTAAACCTAGAGTAACCTTAGTACATTTCGAAAACCATAGTTTAAGGTTACATATCTTTTGATTTGCTATTGCAAGAAAATCACACCAATCCTTATAGTTGTTGAACTTGGAAAGCCTAACACCAAAGAGATGATACATCTAATTGTTTATACCTAAACCTTAACAACAAGAACACAAGATGAGAGAGGAGAGGGGAGCATAAATTCAACTCTTCTGATCATAGGTAGGAGTGCACGAAACGACACCCGAAACCCTAAACTGGAATAAAATAATAATATACTTTATCTAGGTAGATATCCAGTTTCCTTATATTAGGGAGACTACCAAAATGCCCCATAAGGGCACTCTAAAACCTTCCACAAGGGAAAGTTTTGGAACCCTTCATTTGTTCAACTTTTGAACATTGTCACCTACAATCCTTGCACCTTAATTAATTCTAATTAATCCCAAAACTAACTTCAATTAATTTTTGATTAATTCTAAATTAATAAATACAACTTCCAATTAATATATTAATCATATAATATATTAAAAGAATCATTTATTTCAATTTCTAATTAATTTATTATTCACATGATAAACTAACAAATTATCCTCTCTCTCCAAATGCAATTGGTCAGTCCAAACAACATAACAAAAAACTTATAATGTCCATATCTCATTCTAAAAGTAGTCTTCTCTATATCATGCACTCTCACCTTTAGCTGATGATATCCTGACCTAAGATCAATCTTCGAGAAATAGCTTGCACCCTGCACCTGATCGGACATGTCATTTATCCTAGGAAAAGGATAATTATTCTTTATCGTCGCCTTATTCAGCTTTCTGTAGTTAGTGAATATTCTCATGCTCCCGTCTTTCTTCTTTACGAATAACACCGGATCCCCCACAGTGTGAAGAACTAGGTCTACTGAAACCTTTATCCAACAACTCCTGAATCTACATCATAAGCTCCTTCATCTCCTTCGCTGCTAGTTGGTAAGGTTCTATGGCTATCAGTGTGGTTCCTAGTAACAAGTCTATCCTAAATTCTACTTGTCTATCAAGGGGCAATCCAAGAAGATCTTCGAGAAAGACTTCTAGAAAGTCACACACAACCGGTATCCTTTGCATATCCTTCTTCTCTTTCTTCGCATCGATCACGACCACTAGATATGATGTATATCCCTTAGATAAACATTTTCTATATTTCATCAGGAAGATGATTCCAGAATTTACTCTACGTTTATCCCCATACACTATAAATTGTTTTCTTCCGGGCAGTATGATTTCTATGATCTTCTTACTACACTTGATGCCAGCGTCGTTCTCGTTAAGCCAATCCATGCCTGAAACTATGCCAAAGTTGTTTAACTCAATAGGCAATAATTCTTTGCATAATATATTCCCATTCAAGTCGATGAATATATTCCTAATTCATTCACTAACAGGTACGAATTTTCCACTAGCTACCTCTACTACTAGAGCATTATTTATTTTATCTACATGAAATGCTAGTCTTCTGAAGCGACATCTGTTTCCTCCCTGTTGTTTCCAGTGTCATCTGGAATGCTCTTGCCTTAGGCCTTGGTGACACATTAGGCTTTGCAGCCTCCTTCCTCTTCTTGCAGTCTTCTGCAATATGCCCTTCTTCATTACATTTGTAACACACCTTATTGTTGTATGTACACTCGTTGGCATAATGACCCATCCTCCTACACTTGAAACAGGTCAACTCTTCACTAGACTTCCCAGAGTGCTTCTTCTTGCACTTTTCACACCATTTTTCTTCCCTTTCACCTCCTCCAAACTTCTTGGAACCAGACGTCGAGAATATTCTCTTCTTGTTGGATCTTGATGATCCCTTAAACTTCCTCTTTTCACCTACATCAGCTCTTTCCAAACCCTTTTCCCTAATATGGGTCTCCATGTTCCTTGCTGACCACATGGCCTCCTTTAGAGCCCTTGATATCTTTACCATTGGACTATAGTCTTCTGGTAGTCCATTATCAAATTTGTCAACCTTAGCGAGCTCGGTAGGGACCAAATGAGCTACTAGCTTCATCTTCTCACTGAAAGTGGCAGCATACTCACTAACACTCATATTTCCCTTCTTCAGATTTTCGAAACCATTGTTGATTTCCAGAAGATCTCTTTCAAAGCAATACTCTTTCTTCAACTGTACAAGGAAATCCTCCCATGACATCCTTTTTGCTTCACCCCTTGGCATCGATTCTGCCAACAAATTCCACCAGCTCAGCAGTCCTATTTTCAACTGTCGAACTGCGTAGATCGTCTTCTGCCTCTTACTACAATCACAACTGTTGAACACCATCTCCATATCAGATATCCAGTTCATAACTTGTACAGGTGTTGGGTTATCAGATAGGTTGGGTGGTTTCGCTGCCATGAAGTCCTTATACTTGATACCATTTCCTTTATTCGGTTCCTTAGGGTCATTCCTTCTGACCACTCAGGGTTCTACACGACTGACAGTACTACAATAGTTTCCTTCTTCTGACTGTTCCTCTTCCAACCTTCTGTGACATCCCCAATTTCACGGCCAGAAAAGACCGATTTGTTTATGCTTTGTTTTTAAAATCAGAGTAATTGTTTAAAGAAAACGGTTGCGGAATTTGTTCCCAAAACAAGATATGATAAAAACTTATCAAAACATTTCTCAAAGAGAACGTATTTTCATTAAATAATAAAACCTCGGGATGTCATGTTCCGATACAGACACATAAGCATAAACAGAACATACATTCATTTACTCTAGTGATTTACATCTCCTTTAATCTCTCAGTGCAAAGCAGCTTCGTATCAATACCTGTGATAAAATTAAACTGAGTGGGTCAGGCTTGGGAGCCTGGTGAGCATATAGGGTTTTCAACCCACAATATTATATCATATATATATATATATATATATATATATATATATATATATATAATCATCAAACAATCAACCCAATTACCCATCCCCATTATCTTCTTTACTCTTAAGGTTTTACCCTAAGAATCAACTATCCTTCATTCATTCATTCCTAAGGATTGACCTAAGGAATCAGCACGAAGTCCATTGCTGCCAAAGTTTATCTATCAAGTACTAAATCCATAGCTATCAGATGCTAACTCCATACTCACCAAGGTTAACTTAACAGGCGCTAACTCCATAGTCGTCAAGGTTCGTCTATACGGTACTAAATCCATAGCTACCAAGGTTTATCTTGTTTATTGACAGTATCATACTCGAGATCCCTCTCGCAATACATGCCAATGGATTACTAACAGGTTTATCTTGTTTACTGACAGTATCATACTCAAGATCCCTCTCGCAATACATGCCAATGGATTACTAACATGTTTATCTTATTTACTGACAGTATCATACTCGAGATCCCTCTCGCAATACATGCCAATGGATTACTAACAGGTTTATCTTGCTTATTGACAGTATCATACTCGAGATCCCTCTCGCAATACATGCCAATGGATTACTAACAGGTTTATCTTGCTTATTGACAGTATCATACTCGAGATCCCTCTTGCAATACATGCCAATGGATTACTAACAGGTTTATCTTGTTTACTGACAGTATCATACTCGAGATAACTCTCGCAATACATGCCAATGGATTACTAACAGGTTTATCTTGCTTATTGACAGTATCATACTCGAGACCCCTCTCGCAATACATGCCAATGGATTACTAATAGGTTTATCTTGCTTATTGACAGTATCATACTCGAGATCCCTCTCGCAATACATGCCAATGGAATAATAACAGGTCTATCTCTTTATTGACAGTATCATACTCGAGATCCCTCTCGCAATACATGTCAATGGATTAATAACAGGTTTATCTCTATTCCTGATCCCCACTCACGGATCTAAAGCTAACCTTTTGATCTTATTATCCAACTCATCTTTTATCCTACACCAACTATCTCATCTACCCATGTCCTACCCAACATATTTGTAGATACAAAATACATATACATATTAACTCATTTAACACCTATATAAAACATCCATTCCACACTCATCTCAAATAAACAACAATATATAAACACATAGCACGTATTTCATAGCAAATACTTAATATATATGTGTTAGAAGAAAGTGATCACATACTCACCCAAAACATATACTTAATACATTAAAACAATACTTATATTAAAATCGTGTTATGAAAGGGACTATACACTCACTTGATCAGAAGATGATCGGACAACACTACAGCTATAAGAGTAGTATTCTTCGGTGAAACCGGGATATCTTCACACACCAGGTTTCTCGCGGGCAGAGCTTCGGCTCGGAAACTCTTTTCTTCTCGGGATCTTCGGGGCTTCAGGACTTGCTTCGGGTCTCGGGGTTGATACTGGGGCTTCAGGATATTTCTTGCACGTAAATCGAGGTAAAACGAGAGAGAGAGAAGAGAAAATAGCAACCCTAAACGGTTGGCCCTTCAAATCTCTTTATATGGCAAAATTGGCCCTTGCCACGTCGTGGAACCTTTTTCCACGTCGTGGGCTTGGTCGTCACTGCATGTGTCATTGTCCACTTGCTCTGTCAGGTTCCAGAATGCGTCAGAAGTCCTGCCACGTCGTGGCCACTGCTGCCACGTCGTGGTCTCTGACACAGCTTTGGAGTTTGCGCCCCGAACTTCAGAAATTCATAACTTTCGTATACGAACTCCGTTTTCGACGTTCTTTATATCGACGCGAAGGTGAGATTATGCTATACAACTCTCGTTTAGACTCCATTGGCTAATTTTGACTTTATTTTTAATATATTATAATTATATTACGTATATATTATTTTTAGTAGACCGGGATAGGAAAACTCCGTTATAAACTCATAACTCCTTCGTCTGGCGTCCGTTTTCGTCCGTCTTTCCGTCGTTGCACTACTATCGATGAGATATTCAATTCTAATTTAGATTGTTTTGGATAAATATTGCTCTAACGTAAATTCACTATTTACGTCGCGCTGTGTCGTGCCGGTTCTGTCGCGAAACTTCAACAGGTCATAACTTCTTCGTTATAACTCGGATTTCGACGTTCTTTATATATTCGGAAACCTCGTAACATAAACTACATATTATTTAAGATTATTCCTTCTAAATAATCTTTCCCAAAAAGTCATTTTTGACGCTCACTGTCCTTAAATTGACTAGCCCAGATCTACAGGCGTTACACCTTCTTTACACAACGAGCGTAGTAGGTTCAAGGAAAAAGGCTTAATGCATTTAGTGGGTTGGCAGACTGAAGAACTCGATGAGTTCATAAGTGAACTCGATGAGTTGGGTCAGGGTTGCCTTGATTCTGTTGAGAACCAGAAGAACTCGACGAGTTGTAGGAAAACTCGATGAGTTGGATCGCGATATCGCGATTCCGACTTTGGGGTGGACTCGACGAGTTTGGTCAACTCGGAGCGTTGAATTTGACTTTGACCAAGGTTGACTTTTAAGGGTTTGAAGGGTTGAGTTGAATATAAGGAGTTGTGTATGTTTAGGGATTTGGTAGAGCTGATACTCGGAGCTTGGACCTATTCAGCTACAGTTTGCATTGAGGTGAGTCTCCTCACCATACCAATGGGTTTAAGGCACCAAGGTTGGACGATGTTGTTAGCAGTAGTAGTTATTTGAGAGTATTCTATCAATGTGTTATGTATCTATATGACGACCATGTGGGGGTTCCCATGGCACCCAGTATAAAACCTTGGAGGGTTTCCATGGCATCCTTATATATTGCATGTATGGCTTATATGACTTGTATGCCATTTCTTTTGATTAGTAAAGACCATGTGGGGGTTCCCATGGCAATTAGCTAAGACAATGCGGGGTTTCCCATGGCAGTTAGTTAAAACCATGTGGGTCTTCCCATGACAGTGGGCTAAGATCATGTGGGGGTTCCCATGACACCTGGTATAAGACCCCGGAGGGTTTCCATGACATCCTTATATGTTGTATGCATGGCTTATATGGTTGATATGGTTTATGTGATTGTGTGGGGTATGTTATGGGGAACTCACTAAGCATTAGCTTACACTTTGTTGGTTGTTTCAGGTACTTCATGATCTAAGGGCAAGAGCTCGGCATGATGATGCGGCAGGCACTCTCTGGCGTTTTATTTGGGACACTATAATGTTATGTATAAATTAATTGATGTATGGATTTTGAAAACAAATGTGTTTGTGAAATTTTATAATTAATGAAAATGTTTTTGTTATTTAAATGAAAAAAAAATTATTGGAAAATTTGGGCTGTTACGTCTATCTTTTTTGTTGCTAGGTTCCAAAATCGTTTCACTTTGTTTAATTTCATTTTTGAATAATTCAATCACAGGGATGAATAATTTCTTGGTTTAATTTCGTTCTTTAATGATTCAACCAAGGTTTTGTTTTTTATTTCGTTCCTTCCTGTGTGAGATAAAACTTGACCGTTGTTTTTTCTCCAAATTTGCTTGAATAAAACTTAATTGTCAGTGGTGACATTTAATTGAAGGTGTTTGTTGGCTATCAATCTATTTCAATTTGTTTGTACTTTTACATGTAAAGAAAGTGTTTAAAGAAATGCTAGAATGAAATGTTTTTTTTAATTAAAGACAAATTATTTGATTCAAATGAACAATTGTCTATTGATGTTGAAACTGTTGATTTTCAATTACAAAACTGATGAATTTCATGCTTATTTGATATAAATATTATTAGTTTGATCAAGTTTGATGAAGTTGTTTTTCAAATTTTAAGAAAACATATGGTGTTAACTTCAAGTTGTTGCTCTGTACATACTTCAACTTAAAAAGATCAGTATAAATGGAAAGCTTACCGGATATGCAAGGCCCATAAAGAAAAGAAAGATGGCAAGAAAGGAACAATGTTTTTTCATTATTGTTTCTTTATTACCAAAGCTTCACATATGTTTGGTTTTTAACTTTGTATGTTTTCAAAACCATTTTGTATAGTGACATAACATTTTTGGAATTTAAAAGCAGTTTGAATCAATTAATTATTTTTATTTATGCATGAATATTGTTTTGAATTTGCAATTATTTATAAGAGTAATTGAGAAAATTAAAAATCTTTTTAACTTAAAAAAACGGTTCATTTAAATTTCGGTTTATTTTAACATCCTGCAGACATTAAAAAAACAAACAGTCTTCTTCTAACAGACTACTACAGACGTTTGGTCTATCTCTCATTCTGCAGATGCTTGTAGATCTGGTCCATAAACTGTAGACGTTTTACTTTTTAAAAAACAAATAGGACCTTACACCTTTCGCTATTAAAAGTCGTTTACAAAAATATACATATCAAATTATATCGCTATATAAACTAAAAAAAAAAAAAAAACTCGTTTTTTTAAACGGATACTTCCACTGATATTTTTTATATATCCACTGATTTTATACGAATTTGACAATTATGCCCCTGAGTTTATTTTTCAAATGCAAAATTTTAGGTAGTATTTGTTTTTTGTCTGCAGATCTGCGTGGCCTCTTCTGTCTACGCCGTGCAGACCACGCGTAGACATTAGCCTTCGCAAATTGTTTTTTTTTTTGTTTTTTTTTTAAGATTGCAGACCTAAAAATATCTGCATGCCCTCTTCTTGGCGCAGATGTGGACCATAATCTTCTAACATCTTCAGAAATCTTCTAGTCTAAAAAACATACTTTGTTTTTTTAAGTTTTTTTTTTAATTTATATTTTTTCCAACTTTATTAATGATAAACAATTTGAAAAAGAAATTACAAATCTTAAAAAAACGTTCGATGATACAAAAATGATATTTTTGACAAATTTATAAATAAAGATTTATTACAATAATAGTCATTGAAGTTGTTTATATAAATATGAAAAAAAATCATAATATATTCTTATATTTTTTTGCCAAATTTTGTAAAACATTATTTAATACAGTATCGTAAATTTCTCGAGAAAATATTTATGACATGTTTTTAATGGATTTAATTGAAAAAATTGAAGTTTATTTCCATCCATTTATGTATCAAATTCTTTGATCACTAATTATAATGTTTAGTTATAACTTTACAATCAAAGTTGTTGGTTTTTATCAAATATATACATTAATTTATACCATTTTTATTTTTATTTTTTATACAATAATACATAAAAGTTGATCTAGATTCGTTAATTATTTATAACAAAGTCATAAAAATATTAAAAAATCACTTAGAAGTTTAAAAAATTAGTTTATTTAGATTTCAGTTTATTTTAGTAGCCCGCAGATGTTAAAAAAACAGTCTTTCTTTTTTCAGATTGCAGACGTTTCGTCCACCTCTTCTACTGCAGAGCTCTACAGATGTGATTCGCAGGCTGCAGACATTTTGTCTCAGAAAAACAAACAGCACCTTAGTAAACCATTATACCAAACCAAGAACCACGCAAACGCCACTGCAGTTCTTCCTCATCTGCTCAACTTGTTGTTCGTGATGCTCTCTTCGAATAATACGCTCCACTTCTAAAACCCTATTTCAGATCGTCCGTACACAAAACAACCGACATATAATTCACCTCTTTCCCTCACGGGTCTTACTCGAGCGATGCCAAAAATCCCAACCAATTTCATTAGATTATTCTAAGACGATTGACAGAGTAATTTTAGGATTAGGATTAGCATATCAGGCTAAACGATAGGAAACCAATAATTTATGTCAGTGTTGTTTTGTTCATACAATTTCTCCACCACACTGATATGTTCCTTTGTGGATTCCATTTCAGGATTTGAAGAAGTGGGAGATAGCAGGTGGTGGTCGGCACTAATAAGGGAGTGTTTGACTTAACTTTTCACAACCCAAAAGTCCTTTTTGGAAAAGTTACAAAAAATCAAGTTTTCCTGAATTTTTCAAAAAGTTCATTTTCCTTGTATAAAAACTCCAAAAATAACTTTTAAAACTAGTTTTGTCAATCATCTTTTGTTTTTTTCTTTTTTCCAAAAAAAAACTTTTGGATTGTGAAAATTAAACCAAACACCCCTTAAAAAAAAGAGAAGTTGGATATGGGGTTAATTTGGATGCGAGATCGAGCGAAAAAACTAAAGGTGTTTGCATTTGAGTAACAATTATAGTTTAAATATAAATAAGGTATAATTGTCATTTCATTTCAAAAATGTCCGTGCAAGTATCAGTTCCCTAAGCCAAAACACGTTGTGACATGTACAAGTAACAAATCGTTGGAACTTAACCATGAAACCACTTGAACTTTGTTCTCGAGGCACCTCAAAATCCTGATAACAATGGTGGGAACGACTAGTTTTGTTAAGAAATTGGGGATTTCAGTTATGAAAGTCTCAGAAAGTAAATCTTCAAGTTGGTGGTATAGCCATCACATGCGTGCTGCGTCTCGTGCTATTTTAGAGCGAATCCCACTTGTCGATCTTGTTCTTGAAGTTAGAGACGCTAGGGTAAGTTCCATGATTCCATCGCTTTTTTTTTTAACGGATACCAACTGTTCGATGAAATGTCTCAGAGAACTAACTACCTTGGGTCCTTGTCCTTTTTTCTTTTTTAATCACTCACCTTTCATTATTTGTTTGAGCGATTACTGTATGAACTTGTTTTTCTGTAATTTACATAGCCCTATACATTAACAGACACTCGCTTCATGTATTCCTTTCAGATTCCAATGTCCTCAGAGTATGCTCAATTGAGAAAGCTTCCATCTTCCTCAAAGAACATTATCGTACTGAACAAAATGGATCTTGCAAGTCGTTCAAAAACTAAGGTGATAGATTCTTTTGAAATTATTACTTTTTGTTTTTTGCTTTAACTTGCTTCTACATGATTCGCTTATGAATGTTAGTATGTTACACAGCTTATGATAACATACATTCTACATTTGCTTCCACAAATGAAAGTTTACAATCTTTAATGTTAGGGCTAAATTCAAGAATTAGCAACATTGTATATACAATTCTTTTTTCTTGTTAATACATTTTACTTTGAAACATATACCCATTATAGCTTTTTATTTGGATAACATTCTTATAAATGGATGGATTTTTCAAAAGTACAATGTTGTAATAGATAAACGAAAGTAGGATTTTATAATAAACTAATCAATGTAAATTCATTACAATTTTTCTTTAATCATAATACATGAGTGATTGAATTCATGCTAAAACTTTATCATCTTAAAATAAAACCAACAATCTCATACTTAACTTGAAGAAGAATCAATCCACTTACTAAAATTCAATTTACAACCTTTTGTAACAACTTAATAAAAATAATGGAATCACTTTCTTCGTATAAGAGTAGCTAATATTTACACATTATATGTAGTTATTTGTTCTTCAACTATTGTATGTTCCTAATTATACTTCTTTTATTTTCCTAACCTTATAGGAATGGATGGAATACTTTAAGGAGCTAAATTACATACCTTATGCTATAAATTCTCATAACAAGGACAATATCAAAGAGGTAGCTTCAAACACATTCTTTCTTTACTTTTTATTTATCATTTTGAATTTCAATTCCAATGTGGATTGGGCTTCTATTGGGCCCCTGTGTATCTTACTTTTTGAGCCAGCTCAGAGGTTGCCAGAAGAATAACCGTTTTGAAGAAATTATATGGTTTTACTTGGGGAAATCTATAGAAAAGTCCCAAACTTTTGGGAAAAGTTTCAATAAAGTCCTAAAAGTTTGTTTTTGAACAGAAAAGTCCTGATTATTTTACATTTTGACCAAATTAACGAAAAAGTCATTTATTATATTTGAACAACAAATGACAGATTATATGATTTTCTCAAAATAATGAGACTTTTCTGTTCAAAAAGTAGGACTTTTTTGAAAGTTTTCCTAAAAGTTTGGGACTTTTCTGTAGATTTCCCGTTTTACTTGGATTTTTTTTTTTTCTAAATGTATATATTTGTAGTTTCTAAACTTTTTACAAGCAAGAATTAGAGACATAAGAAGGAGTACAGATTCTAGTAACACTCAAACAACTACAATAATGCTTGTTGGAATTCCAAATGTTGGGAAATCGGCTTTTGCAAATTCCTTACACCAGATAGGAAGAATTAGTGCCACAGGTAATTTTAATTTTTTTGTTACACACACAAAAGTGTGTTTTAAGGGGTAATCACAAAAATGAGTAGAATATGATGTGATATTTGACAAATTGGCCACCTTTTTGACCAATAGCATAAAATAAAAGTTTTTGTTTTCGAAAAAAAAATAAATTTGGAAACTATATTGTGAAAAAAATTCTATTTTACATGTTTAATGAATCAATGTGTTTCTTTACTATTAAGGTTCAAGGTCAGGGGTATTTTGGGAATTTTTTTGTCAAGAATTCAAGTTAGAAGCACTCTGTATTAGGTGCATGTGCTGTATTAGGTGTATGTGCATTTGCATGTTTAATGAATCAGTGGATTCTTTACCAATAAAGTTTAAGTACAGGGGTATTTTGGGAATTTTTTTCATGAATTCAAGTTAGAAGAACTTTGTGTCAGGTGTATGTGCATTTGCATGTTTAATGAATCAATGGGTTTCTTTACTATTAAGGTTCAAGGTCAGGGGTATTTTGGGAATTTTTTTGTCAAGAATTCAAGTTAGAAGAACTCTGTATTGGGTGTATGTGCGTTTGCATGTTTAATGAATCAATGGATTCTTTACCAATAAAGTTTAAGTAAAGAGGTATTTTAGGAATTATTTTCAAGAATCCAATTTAGAAGAACTCTGTATTAGTATTTGTTGTAATGGATCCTAGTTTCAAGGAATGCTTTTTTTTTTCTCCTGAATGTAAATATATTTTTGGTTGCTTCTAATATTTTAATTATTTATTTTTTAAGAAAAAGGGAAGTTAAAACATGCCACTGTGAGTCCACATCCTGGAGAGACAAAAAATATCACAAGTTTCAAGGTATAATTTATACATTTCCCTAATGAGAAACAATATGAAATTACATTTTTATTTCTTCCTTCAACTTCAAGTTTAATATATTTATTATTTATATAATAATATTTTAATTTCAGATTGCTAGTAATCCCAATATCTATATCTTAGACACCCCTGGGATTTTGCCTCCTGAGATTCTTGATGCTGAAATCTCTTCTAAATTAGCTTTAACTGGTAAAAAGTTATGGAATTGCTATAATTAGAATGAAATAAATTTAGGATTTTATAATACACAAATATATATATATATATATATATATATATATATATATATATATATATATATATATATATATATATATATATATATATATATATATATATATATATATATGAAAGTACATTGCTATTTATGGATTGATCTTATAAATGCAGGAGCTATTGGTGACTCTTTAGTTGACCAATTAGATCTTGCTCATTACTTCCTCTCAATATTAAACTTTAGTGATGAATATAAAAAGTGGGAGAATATTTCCACTATGGATAAAAAAGAGAATCAAATTATAAATGATCATACACAGGTATATTTATTTTTTATTTTTTATAGTAATTTTATCATCATATGCAAATCCTAGTATTATGTTATCAATCAGGATTGATGTTAATATAGGGTTAATCTCATAAAAGACCTTATATTTTGTGTTTATTTTTTTCGGATTAAACCTCAACTTTATTTTTTTTTACAAAAAACCCATCAACTTTTTTTTTTTTTTTTTTTTTTTTTTTTTTCCGAAAAAAACCCTCGACCTTCTAACTGTTTCTGAAAAAAACCCTAAAACACCCTCACATTTTACAAGTTTTTTTTGGAAAGAAATGACTAAAAGGGTTAGATAGGAAAAAGGGTTAATATCATAAAAAACCTTATATTTTGTGTTTATTTTTTCCAGATTAAACCTTAAATTAAATTTTTGCCTGAAAAAGATCTTACATTTTTTCATTTTTTCCGATCTGACCCTTTTAGTCATTTTTTTCCAAAGAAATTGTAAAATGTGAGGTTTTTTTCGAGAAAAAGTAAAAAAGTTCGAGGGTTTATTTGGAAGCAGTTAGAAAGTTAAGGGTTTTTCTTTTCGGAAAAAAAAGTAAAGTTGAGGGGTTTTTCCGAAAAAATGAAAAAAATACAAGGTCCTTTTCTTGCAAACAACACAGTTGAGGTTTAATCCAGAAAAAAAATACAAAATATAAAGTCTTTTATGAGATTATCCCTTTTAATATATTTGTTTATCATTGAATTTTACTTTCATTCCTTTCTATTTATCTCCCAATAAAAATGCAGAATTTTGGGTTTTGTTAAGTTTCATTCTAATTTCCTTTTTCCTTATTTTTTTCTTCCATTGTGAAACTTTTTCAAGTAAATTACAGAAATGGTACCTGTGGTTTGCCATTTTCCTGAAATCGGTTCCCTAAAAGATTTTTTCTTGCAAAACAACCCTTATTGCATGGTTTCATTGTGGTTTTGGTCAATCCAAACAATAAACAAGTGGGATGCTATAATAAAAAAAATATATAAATTTAAAAAATTTAATATTTTGGTTTAGGATTGTGTGGTGCAATCTATTCGTGGAGCTTTATTTCAAGAGATTGCATCTTTCAAAGGTGAAATGAAAGATGAGAAGGATATGGTACAACTCATTGAAGCACAATTTACAACACTTAGAAAAGCTTTCAACGTGAGTTTAGATTCGTTTGAAGATGCTAATAGCATAGTTGCCACTAAGCTTATTAATTTGTATCGAACGGGGAGACTTGGTCATTATACTTTAGATACACTTCCAAGGACTTGTGAATAGTAATTTATATAGAAGATTTGATTAGACTTTATAGTTATTTCATGGGTGATGATGTTTGCTTTGGAATTTTATTTATTTTTGATTGTATAATCATTTTTGTCATGGCACATGTTGAAATAGATTATAAGAACATTTAAATGTTGCAATCACCTAGGAAAGACAAACATGGTTATCAAGATAAATTGTGTATACTATATATATATAATGAATAAGACTTTGCTATTTCAATGTATTTAAGCATAAAATGAATAAGACTTTGCTATTTATTTTAATTTTCATGTGTTTGCATAATCATTGATGTTTATCTGAGTATAAAGTGAATAAGACTTTGTTATTTGGTGATTGTTATTTTTTTTTTAAATAATATTTTTATAACTTACAGCCCCTAATCAACCGCTACCTAGATCGATTAAGTATTTAACCTCATATAATTAGAATGGTATTGATGGGTTTTACAAAAAACAAAACATGTACAATGCAAAAAACAATTAATAATTAATAGGGTATATGCATCCTATAAAGGGTTCATGTTTTACATCTTGAAGGCAACATACAATGAACAATTAAGCCTAAAGTAACCCTAGTAAATTTTGAAAACTATAATTTAAGGTTGCATACCTTTTGATTTTCTATTGCAAGCAAATCATACAAATATTTGTAGTTGTTGAACTTGGAAAGCCTAGAACCAAAGAGATGATACCTCTAGTTGTTTGTACCCAAACCATAATAACAAGAACACACGAGGAGAAAGGAGAAGGGAGTAGAAATTCGGCTCTTCTGATCTTAGGTAGGAGTGCATGAAAATTGTGAACCCAAAGGGTCTTATTTATAACTGATAGGATAACTTTGAAAACCCTAAAATGGAATAAAATTTTAATATACTTAATCCATGTAGATACCTAGTTTCCTTATATCGGGGAGGCTTCGAGAATGCCCCATAAGGGCACTCCAAAATTGTCCGCAAGGGAACGTTTTGGAACCCTTCCCTTGTTCAACTTTTAAACGTTGTCAACTACAGTCTTTGCACCTTAATTAATTCTAATTAATCCTAATTATCTCTAATTAATTTTTCATTAATTCTAAATTAATAAATACAAATTCCAATTAATATATTAAGAAATCATTTATTTCAATTTCCAATTAATTAATTATTCACATAATAAACTAACAAATTAATCTCTCTCTCTCTCTCTCAATGCAATTTCTTGTTCTGAGAGCAACACAAAAAGAACTTTGCTTCTAGTTCATGAATATACCAAAGTCAATAAATTGTAATAATTATAAAATATCAAATAAAGATATATTACTCTGAAGCCAAAATAATCACCATAAACATGTGAGAAACATCAATACGATTTCTGTAGATATATGTAGAACGAGTAAATCCGACTTCATATGAAGAAGTTATATTTCTTCAAAGTTTCAAGATTAAACCGGAACGACTCTACATATCGTGAAAAGTAATTTTTGATAAATTACTCTTTAGCCTAACCGATCAAAACCAAAGTCGTAGAAGTCGTTAAACCTAGAGTGTACATATAGAGAACATCTAAATCTGACTTCATTAGAGGAAGTTATAATTTTTCTAAGATTCACCATAATAATATACTACTCAGAAATCGAATTTGAGATCAGTCGATTTTTAGCGAAAAAAATCTAAACGAGAATTGAAAATCATGTTAATAGGAACCCAACAATATAAGGATGGTAGAAAACGGACTTCAGATAAGAAAGTTATGTATTTTATACGGGCTTTAACAGTCTAAGTCTATTTGAAAAGAATAAGTTCAAAACTAGCTGATAAAGTCTAAATGAAAGTTGTAGATCTCGTCAAGAGCTTTCCGTAGATATAAAGAACGTAAAAAATGGAGCTTGTACGAAAAAGTTAAAATCTGAAAAACGTCACGCGCGCACGCACATCACGTACAACTTGCACCCGAAGTCAGTTATGCAACGCCACCCAATAAAGGACATGTGTCAACAAACCAGAGGAGCCACGTCACCCCTAGTGCATTGCGCGTAAGCTTTTTCTTGCTTATATAAGGCATGCTGCGCATATGCTCCGACCCCTAAAACCTCTATATTGGAGTTCTCTCTGCACTTTTAGCCCATCTTCCTTAGATTTCTGTACTGTAGCAAATTCTTGAGACACCCCTAGGTACTCATCTGAGTAGTAGTCTTCGAGTAGGAGATCCCGAGTCAGTATTCTGCTCGCTTAGATCCCGGTTCTCATCAATAATACTCTGTAAGTGAGCTACACTTACTCTGCCTCCGTGTAATTTATAATTATAGTTATAAGTCGTTACTAGGAACCTATAATTAATATTTATTAGTGATGTCAAGTCGATATACTGAAGGTTCTACTTACGTTAGAGGTGACTAGAATGATCATGTTGGCTTGGTTGTTGGATTTTAGAAAGACTATACGTCGAAATGGTCCTACCTCCCAACCGTCTTGCCTGGCTGATCCTTATTTGATAGAACTATCGATATTCATTGGGATTAGTGATAGGTCTTGCCTACATTACCCGATTACCATATGAACTAATAAACTATAGTAATATAGGTTAATCCTCATTGGAGTGTTGTTTGTTAGCTGAATTATCTGGTTAGCTATTAATCCTCTGATAATTTGTCAAGGTGAGTTATTTTCACTATATTTTATACTCCTGTATCTATCCTCTGTATGTTAGGATATTACCCTGTAGTATGCACTTAGGCTATTAGACTAGGATAGTTAGTTTCCTGTTATGGATTTTTTCTATATGTATGTTGATATATATATATATATATATATATATATATATATATATATATATATATATTTGGGGAGTTGAGGGCAGACCAACCTTATGCTAAAGGATAATAGAGTTGGCCTGACTAGTGTTATGCTAAAGGCCAAAAGAGAGCGGACCAGCCACGTACTGAAGGCTATTTAGGGCAGACCAACTATTTTGAAGGCCAAGGTGCGGATCAGTTATAAGCTAAAGGCCATTATGTGTATACATTGTATATGTGTCATGATATGGAATTTTTTTTTGATGGAATTCACTAAGTTTCAACTTACAGTTGTTGAATAACTGCTTTGCAGGTTGTTCATATGACCATGTAAAAGCTCATTCATGACTGTATATGCATCGAAGCATCAATAAAGTTTTATATAGACTTCCACTGATATATACTCTTTTAAATAATTATGAGTTGTAAGGATTTTAAGACATATGTTTTATTATAAATAAAAATGAAAAAGTTTCCTTAGAAAATCGGGATGTTACAAGTTGGTATCAGAGCCATGGTTTGAGAAATTTGGATGAACACTCGTTTGATTCTAGACTTAAAATAAGGATATGAATATCTTAACAAATCATTTATAAAAGAAATGGTACAAGAAAGAAAAAGATGCGACGCGTATAGTTAGGCGGAGATCAGAAAGGAAAGCGATCCTCAAAATGTCAATGCGATTATATAAGCTGATGTGTGATCTATTAGAAATGCATGATTACTACAAGGCTAAGGATCTTTTTAGGAGTTGCTAATTTTGGATTTCCTGATATTTAGAATGCCTTATATCCTAGGGATTACTTTTTTGTGCTACTTGAAGCCTGTAATGATATCATATAATTACTAAGTGTATGCTTTAGAGTTGTACATAACTAGGATTCTATAGCCTTAGAATGGTTAATTCATCCTTACTTCCTATTCATCGTTTGGGTGTGGGCTTATGATAGAATTAATTATATGAAACTATCCAATCTTGGATTGTGTACAACTTGCATACACGGGGTGACTATTGATATTAGGAACGACTTCCTATAGTACAAGAACTCAAATAGGAAGAATCCTAAGAGAAAAATCTAGGAATATAGTAACTAGGTCCTCATAACACTATGTATGCGAAAAGACCTAACGGTAAGAGAGTGAAGTGACTTAGAAACATTAGGGAAACTCTTGGATCTAGTATGGATAGGTGTGGAAGATAGCATGGGCCTGTACTACCGGAAGAAAAAGATCCAAACATGAGTCAGGAAGAGTCACAAAGTTACTAAGGAAATGGAAAGGGTTGAGTGTTATCTCTAGATAACTCAAATAAGTCCTTATTAAACTATTCTTGTTTTTCATCCTCATCATGGTGATGATCACAAGAGAAAGCGGTTCTGGTTCTAGATCGGAAGGGTTGGGACTAAGCGAGGATGACATGCGTAATTGGATAGAAACAAAGGTAGCAACAGCTGTAAGAGAGATGACCCCAGAATTGTTCCGAACTATCAAAACCAAACTAATCTAATGGTATGCTCCCATTTCCAGTATGGCTGCCACCGCCACCACCACTACTGTTGCTGCTACAACATCATCTAGAGATAAGGACATGCCTTATCGAGAGTTCAATAAGACGAAACCCCTAGAGTTTGACGATATAAGAGATCTAATTGTTGCAATGAGATGGATCTCTGATGTAGAAGGATCCTTCTACACTTGTGCTTGAGTGATGAACTTAAAGTTTAGGTATGCACAGAATCTCCTCCATCATGGGGCGAAGGACTGGTGGAACTTTGTCACAAAAGATTACTCACTGATAGAAAAGGAAACGGTGATTTTGGGAACAGTTTGTAGAAAAGTTCAGGTAGGAATATGTACCCCTAGTGGAAAGGGTGCAACTAGCTCAAGAGTTTTTGTCGCTTAAGTAGAAAACTAAAACGGTAATGGATATCACCAAGATGCTTATGAAGAGACCTTGTTTTTTCCCCAAGTATGCATAATTGGAACAGGTGAAGATGTCTAGGTATCTGAGTATACTCAAGACTGACATTAGAAAGTTTATAACAAACAATCCTACAAGACCTTGGCAGAAATGGAGGATCATGCTAGGAGGAGAGAAATAGAGTTAGAGACCTAGACAATAGAGAAGAGGGAAACTCCGACCCCGTCAAAGCCGACAGCCAAAAAGTTCAAATATATTGGTTCAAGGTTTGGAGGTCAGAAGGGACACACTTGCATGAGACTATAAACAGAACATGCATGTCCGTTTCAATTGTAGCCAGGATGCGGAAAGTTTCACGATGGTCCTTGTAGAGTAGGACCAGGATGCCACTATGCTAGAGACTGTAAACAGAACATGCATGTCTGTTTCAATTGTAACCAACTCAGACACTTCAAGGTTGAATTTCCATTCCTAAAGCAGAAAGGAGCAATGCAAGCTCCAACGCCTGCAACCTTGAGGATAAATGATAGACGTCAAGGGAGAGCTAAAGCCCCTAAGGCTACGGAGTGAGCCTTTCAGCTCATGACATAAGAAGCGAAGAAGCACCAGACGTAGTTGTTGGTACGTTTCTAGTAAGTTCCATGCGTGCTTTAGTATTATTTAATTCATGAGTAAGCCATTCTTTCATATCCCTTTAGTTTAGCAAAGGTTTTAATAATACCATAGGAGATCTAGATAATCCTTTAAGAGTATAAGTAGTTGATGATCGAACCATTAAGGCATCTAATATTTACTATAGTTGTACTTTAAGAGTCTACGATGATAGTTTCCCGATAGATCTTATCCCCATCCCCATGCGAGAATTGAAAGTAATAGTAGGAATGGATTGGCTTGACCAAATCAAAGCCTTGATCGATTGTAGGAAGAAAGTGGTAAGGGTTTTGACCCTAAGTGGGGGAGAACTAACCATCTTGGGCAAGGGTTCAAGGAGTAGTTCGACGTTTTGTTTTGTTACAAGGGCTAGGAGATACTCACAACATGGTCGTGAGTGGTTCTTGGCCTATGTGATCAAAACTCGGGAAGAGAAGAAGGAGACCATTTTGGAGGTACTCATAGTTTACGAATTCCTAGACGTTTTTCCCGAAGACTTACCTGGTGTGCCTCCAAGGCTTTCTCAAGTAGAATTGACGACCTATTCAACTAGCTCCAAGGAGCTTTGTGGTTTTCTAAAATTGATCTACGATCAAGATATCACCAGATGAGAGTAAGGAAATAAGATATACCAAAGACTACCTTCAGAACTCGGTATGGTCATTATGAGTTCCTAGTGATGCCTTTCAGTCATACGGCCGCACCCATTACATTCATGGACTTAATGAACCGAGTATGTAGACCTATGCTTGATCGATCATTAATCGTGTTTATCGACGATATCTTGTGTTTTGTTAAGCTTGTTAAAGAACCTTATGTGTTAATTACAACTATTTTCTGTTAATTAACCAGCATATCAAGTTGCATGAACATCTCTTAATTGCTAATCTCAGATGATTTGTGTGAAAACATTGTTATATGCCTAGGAATAGAGAACATGAAACTAGGGTTAATTAGAAAATAGGTAAATTAATGTGTGAACTTGTGTGACGAACCATCAGCAAGAGGTTAATTGAATTAGCAATTTGATTAGCTACTACAAGTCTTACTTAACCCTAATCAATAAAGTAGGAAATCTATTAGTTTAATCACTTGGCCACTGTTTAAATTAATCTGTTTTCTAAGGATTAGTAACAGCGAACGTCAACCTAATCACACTAATCGGTAGCCAATGTTAATTAATCCATTGCACTTACCATAAAATCAACCATAAGAGTAAATGAATCGAACGTAAACGAAAGTCTTCTCCATTATTGAATTTAGTGATTGTTTATTTGCTTTAGTTGTTAGTTGATTAGTTTGAGTTTTATTTCATTGTTAAGTTTCTAGTCTTGCAAAACTAGAGAAAACCCCCTTTCTATTACTTGTTTTATTTAGATAATATTAATATTTATTTTAATTGTTTACCGTTCCCTATATTCGATACCCTACTTGCTTGAACTATATTACTAATCGATAGGTACACTGCGTTTCGTGTGTTTATTTTGTATCTAAGTTAGTAGGATTAAAACTAGTGAATTTCACACACATCAAGTTTTTGGCACCGTTGTCGGGGAACGGTTCAAATAGTTAATTTTATTTGCTAATTGTTATCATTTTTAATTTATTGATTAACTTTTTTATACTTAGTTTAATTTTAATTTTAATTTTTATTTATCATGTATTTTCCAAATCTCGATGCTCTTGATGCTTTTCTTGAGGAAGTAGTATAGGAAATTGAGCAAAAAGATGAGGAGTATGACTCAGATGAAGATTTGAAGAAATTTGGAAGATGGTTAGATAACATCTTGTCTAACGAACAAGAGCAATCTGAGTCACAAGATGAAGAATTTAATCCGGAAAAAGATTTGGAGGAGCTCGAAAGATTGCTAGCAGAAGGGTCAGATGAAGAATAAGAACAAGCTGAGTTATAGGAACCAAGTCGTGGTTTGACCATTACCACGACGTGGCCCCCTATTTTCCCAGATTGTGTTTCGAAGCATGAGGTGACGATTCCAACTTTGGAGAAAGTTATGAAGCGCGATCCATTTCTGATTAGTATCCAACCGGTTCCAACCCTTGTCAAAATTCTTGGGTTTTATGAATTCAAGCTCATTTGGCCAATTGTAAAAAAGCAAAGAGCCAAATTTTACAAATTGGTCCAAAGAATATATTCAATGCAACAGATGGATTGGCATTGAGTTTATTGGAAGTTTATTACGTTGAGAGTTCAGCTCAAGACTCGCACAAAAAGAAGCGCTTGCCGGAGGTAACCCGTCGTTTGAGTTTGCTTTTCTTTTCCTTTTTTCTTCTAGTATTTAGGGATAATTTAGGATTTTAATTTTGATGTTTGTTTTCCTTTTTATTACGTGGTTTTTTGTTTTTGATCTTGCAGAGTTTAGGGTGAGAATTGAGCGAATAATTACAAGAGTGGCGAAATTAAAGTGAGGGGTCGAGTCTAGACGAGAAGATTAGAAGATTTGAATAATTCTATAAGTCTGATGGTTTTAACGGTTAAAAACAAGTCTCATCACTGAAGATTATAAGGTGGTGTATTACCTTAATACCCTCCTTAACCTCAAAAACAGACCTGAAGCAGAAAGAAGAAATTGCATGATCAGAGTTGAAAACTCGTCAAGTGTATCTATATAACTCGACGAGTCCAAGAGAAAATTCCTGATTTCTGCCATATTACGATCCAACTCGAAGAGTCTTATCTTACAACTCGGCGAGTTGCTCAGTTTCTTATTTTCAAATATTTGATTCGATTCCAATCTAGGCGGGCACCATATACATTTATGAAGACCATTTCTAGGCGTTTCCAAGAAGTTTTTCCTGCATATTTAGAGCTGTCAACCACACAAGACGAATGACAGCCAAGGCATGGATGAGTTGTTCCCATGTCTAAAGTCAATTGAAGATGGAGTTTAACATGAAGAATATCAACCTCGCCACTACTATCCCATGAGATTTTGTTCCAATTCCCTCTTTACTTTGTTATTTTCTTTGTCATGCATAATATGCAATGGGGACATTGCATAAATTAAGTGTGGGGTAGGGGGTTGGTTATTTTAGTTAAATCTTTAATTTTTAAAAATTTTGCATTAAAATTGCTAGGGCTAATTTAGAAATTTTGGTAAAAGCAATTAGGGATCATGCTAGTATTATGTTTGATGATTTTATAAAGAACTCAAATGTTTAGTTGAGCCTATATACGTTATAATGCATTTGTGGCCTCCCTTATTCTAGTGAAATCATGGGACAAAAACACAACCTAGCTTAGTTCGAGGGATGCAATATGTTTAGCATCGTGTATTTGAAATGTATCCAGAAAAACTAATATCTTTAACCAATAAAGGTTAAAGTTGAGCGTCCATGCTTAAACATGTAAGTAATGTGTGAAAAAAGTGAGATACATGTTAAAAAAAGAGAGAAAGAGAATTACAAGAAAATTTGTAAGAATTTTGGAGCAATCAAAGTGAAGATCAAAAGATCAAAGTTCTGAAGAAATTCAAAAAGTTGAAGATACAAAAAAATCAAACAACAAGGTGGCGAATTCAAAGAAAACAAAGATCAAATATCAAAGAAGTGAAGAATTCCAAAAGGGCTCCATAGTGGTATAAAAAATTTGTAATTTTCTAGATTATGTATGCTTGGGTTGCTTGATTAAAAATACCTTGAGGTTAGAAAGTTTTCTGCGGGTGGATTCGGAGGGATCCATCTTCAATTCTCTCTCATAAACACTCGTCCACTTATTTTGAACAACGCTCATTTTATGCATCTCACCTTATCCAGTTGCTTAGGCTTTAAGCAGCCCATAGGATCCATCTGGAATCCCTCCTTTGGACGAAATCTTATGGCCTATCCATAAGGATTTTGTCCACCCTATCTTTAGGGTTTCCTAAACCTACTTTGCAACTATCCAATAATTACAATATCATTCTCCCTAATTTAATTAATCTCTTTTGACCACAAAATTAATTCTAAATTAATTCTTGATCAATATTAATTAAAAATATGATTTATCCTTTAATATATTATTCTTATAATATATTAATAAATCATAATGTTCATCTTTCTCTATTATTCATCCGGTTAAGTTGCTTCGGTGAAGGCAACCCAAACGGACCATGCTACAATCGGATCAAGTACATACCAAATATAGTTATAGGCTTAGACACCTAATCCAACACCACCATGATGCATGCAAGCTTAGTGGTGTCATCAGAAGAATCAAGAGTAGTGGTGGAATGATCGATTTAGACGAGAGGGTGTTCGAGGACGTATTCTTTGCCCTCGTATCGAAGAATCATCTTCAAATTTTGCATCCAGTCTAAATTGTTAGGAACAGTAAGCTTCTACTTTGACAGGATCAAGAGTTGGGAGAAGTTTGAGTAGCAGCGAGATAACCGTTTCCAGACAACTATATATATATATATATATATATATATATATATATATATATATATATATATATATATATATATATATATAGAGAGAGAGAGAGAGAGAGAGAGAGAGATAAATAGATAGATAGATAGATAGATATAGAGAAAGATAGATAGAGAAAAGGATAGAAAAAGATATATATATATATATATATATATATATAGTTTTAGTTAGTGATAAATCAGATAATTACCAAGAATAATACCATAAATCATCACACAAGGCATTCAAAATTTGGAATCAACCAGAATCAATAGCAAATTATTACGAAAAATAAAGCCATAAATCAAATTAGGCAGATAATTACCGAAAATCTATAAAATCGATCCTCACGTCGTGACAGAAGCACTATCACATCCTGAAAAAATGTTTTTGTGAGAAAACAGGTATTTCTAGTTCATCTTATATGCAATCAATGTTTGAAAAACCTAAGCTCTGTTTTATAAAAAACAAAGCATTTACAATGCGGAAAACATTTAACAATTAATAGGGTAGATGCATCCTATAAAGGCTCTATGTCATACACCTTGAAGGCGACATACAATTAGCAACTAAACCTAGAATAATGTTAGTAGATTTTGAAAACCATAGTTTAAGGTTACCTACCTTTTGATTTGCTATTGCAAGCAAATCACACTAATCCTTGTAGTTGTTGAACTTGGAAAGCCTAGCACCAAAGATATAATGCCTATAATGGTTTATACCTAAACCCTAACAATAAAAACAAAAGAGGAGAGAGGAGAGGGGATCAGAAATTCAGGTCTTCTGATCTTAGGTAGGAGTGAACGAAAATTATAAACCTAAGGGGTCCTATTTATAGCCGATAGGATAACCCTTAACACCCTAAACTGGAATAAAATAGTAATATACTTAATCCAGGTAGTTATCCAGTTTCCTTATATCAGGAGGCCCCATGGGAGTGCTTGATTCCTTTGAAAAGATATGGTGTAAATGTATATGGGGGAGGGGGGGTGGACAAAACGAGATCAACTAGGTGGCTTGGGGGAAGGTGATATCCCCTATGGATCAAGGAGGTCGGGGGTTGGATCTATTAGATCGCTTACTATAGCCTTACTAGTAAAATGGTGGTGGTGCCTTAAATCAAAATCGAATACACTATGGTCTAGGGTTATAGGTGGGATACACAATCATAGAAACAAACCAGTGGAGTTATTATCATAAAGAAATATTGTTGGAATTTGGATCAATATAGCAAACATCAAAAAAGATATCGAAGGCTTAGGGATTAGATTTGATGATACATTTAAAAAATATATCAATTCGGGTGAAAATACTCAATTTTGGAATGATATTTGGTTGGAGAATAGCACACTCAAAGAAAAGTATGCAACACTATATGAGTTGGAAAAGAAAACATTGGATATATGGGAGCTGGTATACATGTCTAGTGGGTCCGGGTTTTTGCAGTTGAGTACCACCTCCTAATGCACGACATTGGTGCTACTTAAATAAGAACTAAAAGCGGACCATATTTATTGTGCACTAGCACCAGACAGAGAATACTCAGTGGATCTGTTAAGAAGCAAAACTGAAAACAAACCCAACCCAAAATGCAGGTAACACGAAAATCAGTTGGGGGATACTTGTTCCAGTAAAGATGTCCAGTTTTATGTGGAGAACAAATATATGGAGTATAATTTTAAGCTCTATAAACTGCAGCTCGTGTATAAGTGGAGAAGAATGTGGCTACCACCTTCTGATCAGATGCCCCTATGCGACTATGGTCAGGAACCAAATCTTTCAATGATGTAACATAAACGGTCCTAAGATCCGAATAGTTAGAGATTTGATTCATTTTGCTGCTACATGGGGAAGGAATGTCAAGAAAAAAGAGACTCACGACTATTTGTTATGGCCTCATCTGGAGCCTATGGAGAGCGAGGAACGATCGAATATTTAAGGAGATTTTCGTTACGCCTTCTATAATATTGCAGAACATCAAATCCCTTGTATACCTCTTTTTCCCCATTTCTTTCTCTTTAATTTCTATTTTCAATGGAACTATATTGTATTATTTTTTTTCTCCTACCCCTTTTATCTCCTTGCTATCTGGGGTGCTTAATAAAATTCGGACTGTTACAAAAAAAAGTTAATACTTCAAAGTTAGTACCATTTATTTCTTATAAAATTTAGCTCAACTAATGATAGACACCACTTAGAGATGGTTATTTTCCAGAGAGAGAGAGAGAGAGAGAGAAGAGAGAGAAAGAGAGAGAGAGAGAGAGAGAGAGAGAGAGAGAGAGAGAGAGAGAGAGAGAGAGAGAGAGAGAGAGAGAGAGAGAGAGAGAGAGAGAGAGAGAGAGAGAGAGAGAGAGAGAGAGAGAGAGAGAGAGAGAGAGAGAGAGAGAGAGAGAGAGAGAGAGAGAGAGAGAGAGAGAGAGAGAGTACTAAAACAACTTTTCTGATTTCATTCATAAATCTAAACATACGACTACATTCAATTAAACACGCATCTAAACTAAACTACATGCCACACAAATCTATATTGCATGACACCAGGTCTATCTCTTTTCATGCACGTGGATAATCAAGGAAACAATATTATTGACATACTATTGAAACATGATCGTATCAATACTCTGCTCCCGAAAAATGGCCTTGTCCTCAAGGCCGATTTATGCCGATTTCCGATAGCAATCGTGTCGTACCTGTGGATGGAAGGATCTGTAATGGAGGCGGCCTCAGGTATGGCCAGAGATCCGTATCAATTCGTCTCCGCTTAAAACGGACCCGTTCTTGAGGCCCAACGAGTTTGTTTGGAACTCTTTTCGGTATTTTTTGTTGGTCAGAATTGTTTTCAGTAGTTTTATGTAGGTAGTTTTTGGGGGTGGCATCATCGGTGGTGGGAATTGTTGTTGTGGTGAATGTGTCGTGGTTAATGATGGCTGCGGTTTTGACAGTAAAAGTCGTTGGTTTGACATGGGCGATTGCAATGGTTTTGGAGGCGGCGGTGACAATAACGACTGCTGTGGCGTCCACAGTGCCGGTGTGGATAATGTTATTGTTTCTAATTGCAGTGGCAGAGACAGTGATGTTGATGTGGGCGGTGGTGGCCTTGGTTGTTGATTCGGTGGTGGAAGAGGAGGTGGAGGCAAGATGAATTTGCCATGGTTCCGGTTTGAATACCGATGAGGCTGTTGACGGTGGCCATTATTGTGATAATTCCATTAAGACGTTGAACATTAGCGGTGAAAATAGCGATGGGTGTGGAGAGTTGCTCGTGGATACTTGGCGGTGTGACATCGGTGGACGGATCTTGATGGGAAAGCATGATGAACGGGAATGAAAGCACCATTGATATACACCACTTAGAGATGACTATTCTCCATAGAAGTTAAGAGAGAGAGAGAGAGAGAGAGAGAGAGAGAGAGAGAGAGAGTACTAAAACAACTTTTCTGATTTCATTCATAAATCTAAACATACGACTACAAAAAATTAAATAATATGCTTCTAAACAAACCAACATGCCACACAAATCTATATTGCTTGAGACCAGGTCCATCTCTTTTTATGCATGTGGATAATCAAGGAAACAATATTATTGACATACTATTGAAACATCATCGTATCAACTAATCTTGATTCATGTCTCTTAAACTAACATATGGTATCGTAGTAATTTAAATGTAAACTTATTTCGCCGTTCTTTCAACATTTTAATTTTTGTAAAAATCGTGATACATTGCTTTCATCGTCTTAAAAAAAAGGATGTTAGAATTTTCAAAATACTATGAGGATGTGGAAACTTTCATCTCTGATAGTACGGACGTTGTTTAAAAATACCAAATTCATCTCTGTTTGTGCGTACTCTCTTGAAAAGTCTCGGACGAAAGTCGATGCCTTAAAAGTCAAACAAATGTTTAATGTAACGAGGTCATGTATGGTTCCTTTGAATTTGGTTTTGACAATTTTTATTGGCTTAAATTTATGCTTTGGGCCTCAACTGTTTTTATTATTAGGCCATTACAATTTTGAATGATTAAATTTACGCTTTGGGCCTCAACTCTTTTTTTAATGGGCCATGTCAAATTTACCTGTCATAAACTCTTTTTTTATAGGTCTTTCCATTTTTTTTTTGTTTTTTGATATCTTCCATAAACAGTCGGTCACAATTGAGAATTATTGATCGAATTAATACATTCACATGCCTCACAGATATAATGACATATTTCCATGCAAATGCAATGAATCATTTATGAAATAATATACTCGTGGATAATTCATGAATTATGTGTTTGCCAATAATTCACAAGCGTATATACAAAATAAATTATGGTCTATATATTTTTCTAATTTAGACTTGTAAAGAGATAAACATGACAAACATGTCGTGTTGTGTCGGGTTCATGCCATGTCAAAACACTAAAAGGGATGAAAGAGAATGACCATAACCCGAACCGTTAAATTATCTTGTCATGTCATGTCAACCTATTTATTTTATTGTCGATTCAGTGGCAGGTTTCATGTTAAAGTTTAGACATTATAAATATGTTTGGTTATATCGGGTTGAAACATTTTAATGGTTGGAAAGTAGGAGATACGGAAGCAAAATGAAAAAGTGAAACTCTATAGTTGAGAGGTGGAATAACAAAACTCTTAGTGAGTTTAGAAGTCAAATTAGAAATAGTTAGAGTTTTGGAGCAAGAGATAGGTAGTGAGGAAGAGTAAATTAAATTATTTTTGAAAATTTGAATTTTAATTTTAATCCTTTAGGTTGGCCCACTACAAGATATAATATATTAATAACAACATGAAATTTATAACAAATGATATTTAATTAAACGAGTCATATTTAAGTCATCTTCAACTTGACACTAACACAACCCGTTTAATATTCGTGTCAACTCGTTTACTTAGGCATGTCAAAATCTCTTATCCAAACCCACTAATTTTGTATCGAATTCGTGTCGGGTTGTCGTGTTGTGTCAGATCTATATACAATCTATATACAAATATTTAGATTCCAATGCTAAATGATAAGTGGTACCAACTTAAGCTTACATGATCGGACCAAAGAAAATATTAGTTATATTATCGATATTGGAGTTCAGTATACATAATCGTAACTGGGTTCGTGAGTAAGGCTACTATTATCTCCTTGTGGTCCAATAATTAAAAATGAAGAAAATATACAACTTATTTTTATGAAATTTAGTGTAAATGTATGTCAAGTGGGGTGTATGGACCCAACTAAAACCCCAAGCACCCACCACTGTTGAAGTTTGTTGAACACCATAGTTAGCAATTGTTTGAGTTATTATTCAAGGAACTTAAAGGTTAATTAGATAATGATTATGACAATGAATTTTAGCATAATATATATAAGCGTTGTACTTCTACCCAAAGGTGGTGTGAATATTTATATGTATCATATCATAATATTAAGGATGCCATGATATTCAACTATTGGTCTATCTAAAATGAAATTGATAATTAGATAAGGTGTCTATAAGACCTATCATTTTGGTGTTAGTAATATGTATACTAATATGAATTATCTTTGTTGTCTTGTAATTATTTTAACATCTCTTTGTAAATTGACAATGATCAAAAGTAAGTGAGAAGGATGGTTATACTAAGGTCCAAAATGATGGTATAAGTATGCGAGGAACAGGTAAGTGTTATGACCAAAATGTTTGCATGTTTTTCCATAATAAAATAAAAACATAATGAGTTTTCCTCACATTGAATGGCTAGGAAAGGAAGGTAACTAAATACATTTATGATTTATAAGTCGCTTAATCTTAATGTCCCAATAAATACATGTGTTTGTTTCATGGAAGGAATCCATACAATCCGGAAGTTAGATTGAAATAAATGAAGAATTAAAGTTAAGAAGGATGAAGACCTAAATATAGAAACAATTGGATTACCTTCATTGTTAATTTATTGTTAATTTTTAGAAAGTGGTCATTGTTTAACTCTTAATGATACTCTTTACGTATTGAGTATAACTCGAAACTTCTTATTTGTATATAATATAGAAAATGCCCACTATCCATTTATGATTGGTAAAATGACGTTACTAATAATATTAATTCCCATATTGTTAGCTATGTTGTCTGGATGAATATCTCTATAAGTCATAACTAAACAACCATTTTATGAAATCTTTAATATCATTTAATATTCATGAGAACTTTAGTTTAATATCATTTAATATTCATGAGAACTTTAGTGAAAGAATAGAGAAGTAGGGACTTTATTTGTTTTGTAATTGTAACGTCCCAAAAATACCGGTAAAAATTTCATTTTCAAAACACCTAAAATGATACAATCAACTATTTCAAAACCAACCATAGTATGAATATTCTCAACATTATAGTAACTCTAAATAAAAATGAAAAATAAATATCAAGGGGTGATGTACAATCACGTCGGGCCCTTAACTTTCAAACTAGAGGTACCTAGAGGTACCTGTAACGTTTAAACCACAAACCCATAAGCACAAAGCTTACTAAGTTTTTCAAAATACCAACTACCAGACATACATTTTCAATGGGCTACCCCCACGCTCTTTACTTGAAATGCCATGAACTACTCCTACGGTCTTACCTCTAAGTGTCATGGTGTGACAACCCGAACCTTTTTACGTTAACATTAGCCCAATTCCGTTAAATAAATTTTGAATTTTATCTAGTTCCATCAAATTCATATGGTTTGGAAAATCATTTAAGTTATATAATTGAATTTTCTATAAGAGTCGGAACCAAAATTGCGCAAAAACCCGAGTTTCCTTCGAAATCAACGGATTCCGGCCTGAGTGGTGTTCACGGCCATGAACCCATTCACGGTTGGTGGACCCCACCACCGACCATACACCCAGCCTATATATACATGACTCCTACCCTCATTTATATTTTTTTGGCCGCGAACACTCTTTCTCTCTCTCTAAAGTTATCACCCGAAAAAATCAAGTTTTCTCTTCATCTAGCACTTGAATCCACCTTAGAACTCATTTAGAGCATCAAACATCTGCCTTTTCATCGAATCAAGCATTGCTGTTCTTGAGTTCACGACCATAAACCCTTCAAATCTTCATATTTTACCAAGAACACCAAGAACAGGCCGTGAACCCTTCAAAAACCGTAAACCCTTCAAATACTGTTCACGGCCGAGAACAGTTCACGACCGCAATCCTTTCACGGCTGCAATCAACCTTAATTGGAATCTAGGCTGAAAACGCACTTGTTCCACTTCGATCGAGTCTCGGTAACATTCCTAAACCAACAACAAGTGTTTTCTAACACTTTAGTTAATGGTCTCGATAATTTAAATGCAATTTTGTGCTTAATCATTATTAGGATTCCGTTAACTTTGCATACAACGACTCGAGAGTCACCCTTCCAGTCTTGCTGTCAAGCTCGTGCACCTAAACAAATGGTGAATTCATACCCCCATATTTTTCCAAGCTTTTAATGTTTTAAGGGAGGGAGGGATACAAGTAAAACACAAATTATTGGTGTTTGAAAATATAATTTGGTTTATTATATTTTCTTATCGTTAACACACATTTGAGCGTAAAACTACTAAACATGACAAACGTTGTTGCTATTAGATTTACGAACAATTTTACAATCACGAAGGATACATGTTAATAACAAAAAGGTGTTTTCATAGTATTATTCATGAATTCTTTGAGAACTACAATGTGAGACGTGACTTCTAGGAAGTCTAATCCTTAGGAACCTGGAGGGAGAGCATGAGTTTGTGTATAGATCTATACGAGACTGACAATCCCGCACTCTGACTATTAGCTATAGTCAACCGAGGGTGACAAACGTCATTTTGGTTTACGATGTCCGAAGTACGTCGTAGTGTTTATCGTCCATTAGCATGGTTATAAGAACTCACAGGGGAAACAACAACTCGTTCACGTAATAATATACTCAACAAACAGTCATCAGGGTTAATAACTAGGGCATTACTTAGTATATACATCAGGGTGACATGGAATTAACATCCGTCATGCACTGGGATGTGTGACTTTTGCCTCATTCCCTATTCCTTGTGTGGTTGTGGGCTTAGGGTAGGATCACCCAATCGACTGTCTGTTCGATCTAGATTTCTATAACTCGTATGTACTAAGTGATAGTAGGAGGGTATTAACAACATTTTCAGTATACAGAACAATACGTTTTCAACTAGTTTTATTTTATGTAATAAAAATACTATACTTTACTGGTAGTAGCAAAGGTTTTCATTCAGAATAATGCTTTAATAACATAAATATGGAAGATACTTGTACTTTTCAATTTTTGGAACAGTTAAGACAACAACTTACCCTTAGGGAAAATATAGGATTTTCCAGGACAAATATCAGTACTTTACAAACAATTGGTTTATCATTCAACTAAAGAATATTCATTAATAACTCTATAATTCCTTAGTTATGCATCTGAGTTACGTATGAGGAATATCTGATAGGTCGTGGATATGTGTGGTTTCCACCTCATTCCATGTTCCTTGTTTGGTTGCGGGTTTAGGGCAGATCCACACAATTAACTGTTTCTTCGATATTGGTTTATACATAACTAGTGTGAGCTAAGTGGTTATAGAAGGAATTGGTATTACCATACTTATACTAAGAAAATATTGGATTTTCTTGAGAAACACTTTCAACAGATTTCAAAGGACCAATTGTCACACCCTAAAACCAAGAACGACGGAAATGTTCTGGGGCGGAGGACGTCATGTAATGTATCACAACAGTGTAAAGTAGTAGACAAGCAACAACATCATCCATTGCATTAATAGTAAGATTTTAGTACATGTGTGTTCTTTCATAGTATAAGACATGAAAATAAGTAATCAAAATAAAAGACGAGTCTTGACTGCTCCGTCTTCTCAAATCCTGGTCATCGTACCTGTCTACTGGTGACCTGAGAATACAAGTTATTTTGAAAGTGTAGATCAACATTTAAGCTGGTGAATTCATAAGTATTTTAGTTCAATTGATTAGTAAAACTTGTAAAGAAAAGACTTGTAAATGTTTGAAGAATAAGTTTGTATAAGTATGAAAACCCTAGAAAATCCCATATTTCCTACTAGTATAAAATGTAGTCTTCTACAAAGACCCGATAGTTTTGGAGGTTTGCGTCTCCGTATGAATGATGGTTTTTCCCCATGTACAACTATTATTATTAAAATATAGCCTACCTCATCGTTTATGTGAATGTGTCACAAGATAAAAGTAAAAAGGGAAAATTATATAATCTTTGAAATCGTATCCTTTTGTACTAGGATAAACACGGCGTGGCAACTTGCCGAACCAAACAACCATAGACATCCGTCGATGTGCATTTTCCCACTGTAGCTAACAGTTGAGTGTAGAATGGTAAGTCCCGTATCGTATGTATAAGTATCTACTCATATAGTATGTAATAGTATCTCTTCCTATAGTATGTATTAGTATCTCTTCATATAGTATGTATTAGTATCTATTCATATAGTATGTAAGAGTATCTATCCATGTAGTATGTAATAGTATCTCTTCAAATAGTATGTAATGGTATCTCTTCATATAGTATGTAGTATATTTGTACAGACTCATGAATGAACCGACTCTTGTGTGATTCCTTGTACAAGGAATAGTAAGTAGTAGCTCCTAACTATACCTATTATAGTTACTAGTAATGTATGTATATGAATGAACAAAAGTATGTCTTTGCTACCCAAAGATGCTGAACTGACTGATAGTTATGTCTATATATGAATACATAATATATAACCAATGTTTAGACGACATTCAACCAAATAACAGGTACCCTAAGGCCACATCCAAACAAGGAAAAGGAATTAAAGCGAACTAGCAGTCCTAAGTCCTTTAAACATTACTTATATAACTATACATATATAGGAATGCATTTGACAATGTAAAAGTTTAAAAGAAGTTTTGATGACTTTCTGTCAATTTATAAAATGGTTTAAAAGCAGTTTGTTTGATATAAACAGTTTAAAGTATACAAAATCTTTTGTCCGAAATACAGTTTGAAATACATGAAAACCTTTGTTTGAAACAAAGTTGTAACAGAGTTTGAAAGGAAAGATACAGTATGTAAGACAGTTTGATAAAGACTTTAACATGTAAAAACGTTTGAGAAAGTCATTTAGAAGTAGTACGCTTGGTATAATAGCTAAAAGTGTAGTAAATCCCTAGTTTGATAGCTATTAATCACATGTGTTTGATATAATAACTATGATATTCAACTTGTATTCCCCCCATAAAAGCATTTAAAAGGTTGGTTAAGGGGGTATGAAATCACCTGTAGTGAGTGGATCGTATGGACAAGTGCTAGGTATCAAGTGAAGAGTTGAACACACACAATGATCCTAAGAACACACACACACACACACACACATATATATATATATATAAACAATTAGTCATTTAACAACTAATTAACTAAGTTAAGACACCCTAGGACATCAAAAACACTTTGATTCAAGTGCTATAGGTACCAAAGGGTTGCATCTAAAGGTTGCATGGCATGACATTGGAGTTTATGGTCCAAGGACTGCTCCTTATGGAGTTTACGGCCTAAGGTCATTTCCCCCATGAGTTTACGGCCGTAAACGCATGGTACTAAGTGCCATTTGGTGATTTAAGGTCTTAAAGTCAAGAGCAAGCATTCTATGTTCAAGTCCAATCCTTAGGAAGCATTAGGGGCACAATATCACCACCTTATAGATTTTACGGCCTAAGGACCATTTCCTTATGAGATTACGGCCGTAAACTCTATGTTGAATTGGTTTCTTTGATGTTTAAGGTCCTAAACACTTCAAGGAAGTGATATAGACTAGTGCCCAAGGCTTAGGAAGGGACTAGGGTGCACTTTGCCCCACTTATAAGGGTTTACGGCCCAAGAACATGCCTTGGCCGTAAAAACCTTTGATCTTATGATTTCTTGGTGTTTTCTAAGTGTAACAAAGTTCAATCAAGTACATAACAAGCTAGGACAAGTGTACTTACAAGATAGAAGCTTGATTGGGTGTTTAAGGTCCAAGAACACTAGTGTGTGTTCTTGGTGTTTCTTTAAGATCTAAACAAACATGATTTTCATGGATGAAATCAATGTATGAAGCTAGTTAATAAGGTGTATCAACTAATAAAGGGATAGAACACTTACCCTTTTGATGATCTAAGGATGGAAAGTTGGTTGGTACTTGAGAGAGAATGGAGGAAAATCGGCCAAAGAAGTGAAGGAATGAAACAAATGCCCAAAACTTGATCATATACGGTGAGTTTACAGCCCACATGGAGTTTACAGCCGTAAACTCCAGTGTGGTGGCCGTGAACTCATGGCCATGGTGTTTTAGGCCTGATCTTTGTACTATAGCTTCAGCAGATAAACCCCAACACTTATCCCTTAAGTGTACAAGGCTTAGAACGCTCAAACAGACTCTAAATTGTGCTAAATGATAGCAGGAATGAGTTTGACTTTCAATGAAGTGTTTGAATGTATAGGATAGAAAATTTTGGGTTGTCACATCATCCTCCCGTTAGAGGGAATTTCGTCCCGAAATTAGAATTCAGGTAAAGGAGTAGGCACGAATAATCGAGTAAAGAGATGAGGATAATTCAGTTTCGATTGATCCTCGTACTCCCAAGTGAGTTCAGGTCCTTGCTTGGCATTCCCGCGAACCTTCACTAATGGGATGCGGCTTTGCTTCGTCTGCTTGACCTCTTGGTCCATGGTCACTACGGTTCTTCCACGAAGGCAAGGCTCTCGTTGATCTCGATCTCGTCGAGTGCGATTACAAGAGTCTCGTCAGACATACACTTTTTCAAGTTCGAGACGTGGAGGGGAGAATGTACGTTACTGAGTTCGCGGGGTAGGATGAGTCGTGGATGCTTCTAAGCTCTTTCTTACTACGAGAGTAGATAAGTAGGTCATTTATAAGGACCATGACAAACTGATCCAAGTAAGGGCGGCATACCCTATTCATTAAATTCATGAACACTATGGGCGCATTTGTATATCCGAGAGGTATCACTACGGGCTCGCAACGTCCGTATCAAGTTCGGAAGGCTGTCCTCGGGACATCCTCCTTTAACACTCGTAACTGGTGATATTCGGATCTCAGGTCCATCTCCGAAAGGTAAATATTTCCTTGCGGTTGGTCAACCAATTCATCTATGTGAGGCAGTGGGTAACGTTCCCTAATGGAAATCTTGTTGAGGTCTCCATTAGTCGATGCACATACTACTATTCCGTCTTTCTTCTTGACGAACCAGACTGGAGTTCTCCAGGGTGAGAAACTCGGTCTTATTAAGACATTGTTGAGCAGTTCGTTAAGTTGACTGGACAGTTCTTGCATCTCTGTAGGAGCTAGACTATATGTCGATTTAGTTACAAGGGTAGCATTTGATTGGATTCTAAGTTTGTTTGCATTTCGGTACGATCACCCGTAGTTTTGAGCAGTCTCCGTCCTGAAGTTCATATTAGAAGTCCTACATGGTTTATCGATCACAGTCTCGTGTATACGAGTCGTATATAATTATGATTGAAAAGGTAGTCGAATAAATGATTCTTCTTTAAGCTCACATCCAAACAAGGAAAAGAAGTTAAAGCGGAATTATCAATTCTAAACCCATAGAAACTTGATTATATACCACCCTTGTGTATACATTCTTCAGCAATAGATCAAACGTAAGGGTCTTTGGATTGAACTTGACGTACTGTACGAGTGGTATTCCGGGGAGGTTTGCTGAGGTTTCTTCGGGAAGGTTATGAAATATAGACATCCCACACATGAGTATCTCGGAGATCTAGAATGACGGTTTTGCTAGAAAGGTGATTACGAAGAAAGAGATGTGCGCACAAAACTGGTATTGTGAGGATCGAATTGAATCAAGTTATTTGATAATATCGGACTCACTTGGAAATAAAGGCATTAGACTAGATCATAAAGACGTTACAGACAAAACACAATAGCAGCACACGAGTGTACAGCTGCACACGCGTGTGCGACCGTACACAGGGTGTGCGGCCGCACACACATGTGTAGCTGTACACAGCCACAAAATTACATATTACATTATAGAAAAATATATTTTCCTAGGAAAGCAAAGTATAAACCATATTTTTTACCCACCAATCTCCCCCTTGGTTTATAGCTTTCTTTTCTAACTGACCAAACAATCTCCCCCTAAAAGGTAGCTGGCTCTTCTTGTCAATCATCATTTGGAGCTTGGCTTCAATGTTAATCTTCAATTTCTTCACGGCATCAGGATGAACATATGAATCTTCTATGAATGACTTCATCTTGAGCAGTTGGGCATTTTTTCAAGAGTTGAATCTGAACGCATATTGGATGAGGAGGCTTGATGTACTGATTCTTGAAAGATATCGCTTTCAGCTTGAGAATCTTTAGAGAGAACAACGGAGAGAAATAATCTTCTAGATTACTTCAGCAGGTACAAGATAGCAGCAGACTGATTGAGGAGGCTTCAATGCAATCCGTCACATAATCTTTAAGTCAGCTTCACCTTGCTTCTGGGGTTGAAGGATTGAATGTCGAAAGAATAATCTTCATTTGTTGCTCCTTCGAATGAGAATTCTTCGATGATCACGGATGAAGCTTTGGCCCAAAAATCTCAATACAGTCTCCACGAGTCTCATCTACGCCTGAAATCACTTTTCAAGACAAAACAAAACTAAAAGAAAAATTTGCACACAAAAAATATTATTGGATTTTTGATATTTTCTGAAAAAAAAATAACACAAAAATAATACTAATTTTTTTAATTTTCTATTTTTTTGTTTGATTTTTGAATTTTTTTGATTTTTTTTTGATTTTTGAATATTTTTTTAATTCTTCCCCTAAATTTGTGCATAAAGGAAAGCTATGAACAAATTTAACAAAAACAAAAATATTTTGGATCAAAGTTGTTAGACAGTCTCAATTCGTTTGTCAGTACCTTCCCCTTCATGAATAGATCTAGTCGATCGCCGGTATTGTGGTCCAATTAAACACGAAAAATTGTGACAAATTTTGGACATGCTATAAGTGACAAGTCAAGTTGATCCTATGTTCCTAGATAAAACTTCCTAAGGACCATTCATCTGACGACGACCAAGGATATTGTTGTCCACCTAAGTTGAGCAGCGAGATCTACATACAATCTATAATTGTTCAATTTTAATTGTACTAGAACGTTTTTCCCGCTTCCTGACATACCCCAATAATCAAGAACTTCCGAGATACTCCTTACTTTAGGTGAGTAGACAATTATTCATAGAGAGGATAGATTTAGATTATGACTTATTAGAGTTTTAGAGGGATTGAGAAGAAGAAGGTTGCATATGATGTATACCAGGTCAGATTGTTAATCACACAAAGGAGACAACATATGGCTAACAGATATGAAGAATTTCATAGATATAAGATGCAGAGAAATAGATTTGCATATGTTGCAGCCCAGGTCGGATTTCTTCCAATCACGTAGAGGAGGCAACATATGCCTAACAGTAAGAACGAAAGAAAATAATTTTCTACAGACCTACTTTATCGGAATTCCCCAGTCGCCCTATCAATACCGGAATTAAGGACAGAATCCGTACATCGAGGGAAAGTTAAACCACAGTTCTAGATACGAGTTCTCTTAATGTGACTGGTGGATTCTCATGTATATCTCCCTGCTTAACCTATTCGAGCGTCGTATTGCCAGGCTAAACAGAACCATCTAGGTCAAGATTTATCAAGTCTCTAGATTCCTTAAGTTCATCTGCACCTAGTCAAGTCCGTTAAACTCTTCGTGCCTACCAACGCATCGAACACAGAGCCTAGATAATTTAGCTTTGGTACCTTACACAGATTCAGATTGCCTGTTATCACTTGTTGAAATCACTTACTAATAATAACTACTAATGAAAAACTATTAAGATAATGAAGAATTGTCTTTAAAACGAATCACAGTAAGATAAACTCAGGAGTATAGAGAAGAAAACTCAAGCCGTAAGTCACCGATTGAATTTGCATCCAAAAGGTCTGAGAACAGCACGCATAAACTCAGAACAGATTTGAAAATTCTTCACATCGTTAAGCACAAACCCCAATGTGTGATCCCTTCCTTTCTTCCTATCCCGCAAAGGACACATACTCTCAAACAAAGTTCTGAGTGTTGCACAATTGAGAGATGCCTCATATCATGTGCCTGGAACAGCCACAATCAACAAACTGAAATCTGATGATATGCCTCCATAGCTGCTCTGACACAGAGCGGGATCAATTGGTCTTTGGAACCCAATCCATTTTGAAACTGGGTTGACCTTTGTCATCTTTGCACGATACTCTCTCCCATGACATATCCTTTTTATCACAAACAGAAGATGTAAAAATATTAGAAGCATTAGACGATCTGGAAGATTGAGCCTTCAGAAACTATTTGTAATTGGGTTTAACCCATTTCTTTTTCGATCTGATGGGTGGCTCAACACTTGATTTTGAACTTGAAGTCGACCGTTGAGATGACTTTGATTTTGGCTTCACGGGAGCATCTCTTGGATTGGACTTCTTGGCCTTGGGAGTTGAACTCTTGCCCTTCGTGGCATTCCAGTCGCCATTGTCTGAACATGAACTCGAAGGATTTCTTTTGTAGAATCTCCCACTTTGCGCGTTTTGCCAACCTTGTGCATAGTAGGGAACGTATGCGTTATTAGGACAATTTTTGGCAATGTGTCCAGGTGTTCCACAGTGAAAACATGTCTTTTTCTTCACTAAGAAATTGTTTCTTCCTGCCACTGGTGGCGTGTCCATGCCTTGTCTCTTATTATTCTTAGCAACTCCCTTTCTCTTTCCACATGAGCAAGTGCAAGAATCAGACTGTGTGACAGGTGTAGACGGAGTGGATGTGCTTGTGTCAGATTTATCAGTTTTAACAACAACATCATCACATTTATCAAAAACATTAGAGTTTGAAACCAAATAATCACAAATCAACTCAGTTTCAACAGAAACAAGATTATTATTAGACTCAATCTTACCATCCTCCTGCTTTCCCTGACTTACTGACACATCTGCATGGGAGGTAGAAATGTTAGTATCTAAAACCCTAGCACTACTCTCAGTACCCGTTCAGCAGCTGGTTTACCGTATACCATAAATGGTTCTCGGTCAATCTCTTCCTGAGTCAAGGGAGTGACATAATAAGAGTGATTGAATGGAGGAGGGATACTTTCATATCCTAGACCTACTTGTTTCTGGTCCTTCCATTTCATTTGTTTTTCAATCATATTTGCAACCTTTTTACTTGACACATCGAATTTTTTAAAGTTAAAATCAGCATTTTCAAAACGAATTTTCAATGCGTCAAGTTCTTCGGTCACAGCAGTAAGGTTTTTCTTAATGTGATCATAATTTTCACACTTGTTGCTGTAATCTTCTTGAAATTTCTTGAAATCTTTAATTTTGAGCTCTAATTTTTCTTTTAACGGTTTCTGGCGTTTTCTGAGTTGATACCCCTCATATTTCAAATCATCTATTTCTCTACGCATCAAATCAACCTGATCACGTAAAAATTTTATAGTTTTAATACAAGTTTGAAAACAAGAAACTTCATTGACCGTAATGTTTGAGAAACTCATTTTTTTAATTGCCCTTTGACTTAAAAACCGAGAAAGTCAACCTTAAAAGTCAAATTTAAAAAGTCAAACTTAAAAGTCAAACTTAAAAGTCAAACTCAAAAAAAAAATTCAAACCGAAAAGCTAAATTTGAAAATTTGAAAGTTAAACGAAAAAGTCAAAATTTAAAGTCAAAGGTCAAACTTTAAAGTCAAAGTCAAAATTTTAAGGTCAAAAGTTAAAAAATAAAGTCAAAAATTAAAAACTAAGATTTTTGGGTGAAAAAGTAATTTAAAATAAAAGATTTTGAATTTTTGGGCTGAAATTGACAATTTGGCAAAAATAGATGCGAAAGGAGTGTTTTTGAATTAAAATCGAGGAGAAAGGAACAAGATGCTTGCTAGATGAGTTGGTAAGGGCTGTGAACGATGAACTGAGGGACCCAAGTTCCAAACTTTGCAGCCCCAAAAACGTTTCCTTTTTTTTATTAAGTAAGCAAGCTGCTGTGAAGTGTATAAAATTTAAACGAGCGAGAAGTTTAATAAGTTCCCTTGTAGCTCAACTGGAAAGGTGGTTCGATAATCAACCTATGCACCCGGGTTCGATCCCTGGCAACCCCAAAACTCCCTCGAGTTTTTTGAATGAACGCTTCGAAGACGTGCAATAATGCGAGGTTGAGCTGCGAAGCGAGGATGCATGGACCGAGACCCAAGCGAACACTAAGAACGAGGTGCGAAGCCGCTCACCCTGGCCGCACACCTTCAACAGATTCGCGAAAAAAACGACGTTTTTCACCCCTTTTTGCTCCAAAACTCGTTTTTATGAAAAATGCGAAGAACAAACCTCCCCTTATTTTTCAGAGATCTAACTAAAAACGCAAATATATTTTTAAAATCAGATAAAATAAGCTCCAGATATGATAAAATTGACTAATACAATCCAAGCTCTGATACTAATTGTAAGTCCCCAAATTGCTTGTGTATCAATCAGATCCAATTGATAGCGATCTCTGAGTTAAATTACCATAGCCCAATAACTTGACTAGAGTGAGTTTCGGATAGACTCCAACGATAGTATGATGAAAGTATTTGAATCAAAGAGTGACACATAAAATTGCCGACTGTCAATATCATTGATATTTGTGATGTAATAAGTTTGGGAAAATTGACCTTGTAGTAGGTGTTACATCATATCCGGAGTAGAAAAGTTCTGACAACATAAAGGCCTAACTAAAAGTACTTATAGTACAAGGTAGTTACATAGGACATAGACAGAAAAACGATTCCTTAAAACAAGGAAGGAAAGTAAAGCATCTCCTACTGGTGACGGTCATCCCTCTGGTGAACCCTTAGTTCAGCCAGTTGACGTTCCATATCAAACATGTGTCTTTCGTACACCCTCTGGCGTACTCGGAGCTCTATGACTTCGGCTCGTGTTTCAGCTAGTGCTTGCACCAGGGCCTTATGGTCTCTCTCAGATCTCTCACGAGCAATTTCAAGGCGATTGGTGCGGATGGTATGCATTCCTGCATTGGCATCAACCTCTGCGATACGCTGGAGAGCTGTCCTGCCCTGGATTTCGTTTCGGGCAACTCTACGGACCAGGAATGGTAGAACTCTGTCTGCCGAGCCTCCTTCGCTTATGTTGTAGAAGCTTCGGTCTCCATTAAACGACATAGGTTGATCTTGCTCTTCGCTCCATGTCTCCAAACATTCTACCCAAGGAGGCGTCGGGCCATGAAAAGTCGTACGAGGGTTAGGATTTGGAATGGGGGCTACCGGGGGTAGGTTCTCAACCTCGGGCTCAGAGTTAGCACCATCCGAAAAGTCTTCAGCATGGTGATCATCCAAAGGGATTGGATGATCGTCCTCTAGGGCGGAGGACGTCATGTAATGTATACCAATCTGTCACACCCCAAAACCAAGAATGGCGGAAACGTTCTGGGGCGGAGGACGTCATGTAATGTATCACAACAGTGTAAAGTGCTAGACAAGCAACAACATCATCCATTGCATTAATAGTAAGATTTTAGTACATGTGTGTTCTTTCATAGTATAAGACATGAAAATAAGTAATCAAAATAAAAGACGAGTCTTGACTGCTCCGTCTTCTCAATGTCATCGTACTTGTCTACTGGTGACCTGAGAATACAAGTTATTTTGAAAGTGTAGATCAACATTTAAGCTGGTGAATTCATTAGTATTTTAGTTCCATTGATTAGTAAAACTTGTAGAGAAAATACTTGTAAATGATAAAACAATAAGTTTGTATAAGTATGAAAACCCTAGAAAATCCCATATTTCCTACTAGTATAAAATGTAGTCTTCTACCAAGACCCGACATTTTTGGAGGTTTGCGTCTCCGTATGAATGAAGGGTTTTTTTTTTTTTTCCATGTACAACTATTATTCTTAAAATATAGCCTACCTCATCGTTTATGTGAATGTGTCACAAGATAAAAGTAAAAAGGGAAAATTATATAATCATTGAAATCGTATCCTTTTGTACTAGGATAAACACGGCGTGGCAACTTGCTGAACCGAACAACCGTAGACATCCGTCGATGTGCATTTTCCCACTGTAGCTAACAGCCGGGTGTAGAATGCTAAGTCCCGTATCGTATGTATAAGTATCTATTCATATAGTATGTAATAGTATCTCTTCCTATAGTATGTATTAGTACCTCTTCATAGTATGTATTAGTATCTCTTCATATATTATGTAATAGTATCTATTCATATAGTATGTAATAGTATCTATCCATGTAGTATGTAAAAGTATCTCTTCATATAGTATGTAATGGTATCTCTTCATATAGTATGTAGTATATTTGTACAGACTCATGAATGAACTGACTCTTGTGTGATTCCTTGTACAAGGAATAGTAAGTAGTATCTCCTAACTATACCTATTATAGTTACTAGTAATGTATGTATATGAATGAACGAAAGTATGTCTTGGCTACCCAAAGATGCTGAACTGACTGATAGAATTTTTATGTCTATATATGAATACATAATATATAACCAATGTTTAGACGACATTCGGCCAAATAACCGGTACCTTAAGGCCACATCCAAACAAGGAAATGGAATTAAAGCGAGCTAGCAGTTCTAAGTCCTTTAAACATTACTTATATAACTATACATATATAGGCATGCATTTGACACTGTAAAAGTTTAAAAGAAGTTTTGATGACTTTCTGTCAATTTATAAAACGGTTTAAAAACAGTTTGTTTGATATAAACAGTTTAAAGCACTACTAGAAAAATAGCCTTTTACGACGCTCATTGTGCGTCGTAAAACGCTCAGACGACGCGCAAATGCGCGTCAAGGAAGGCCCTGTCATAAAGAGAGACGACGCGCATTTACGACGTGCATTTATGACGCGGATTTACGATGCGCGGTTATGACATGCAATGTGTATCAAGGAAGGCCCTGTCATAAAGGAAGACGACACGCATTTGCGTGTCGTAACCTTACGACGCGCATGTTTATGAGACGCAATGCGTATCAAGAAAGCCCTTGTCAAGAAAGGCCATGTCATAAATGAAGACGACACACATTTTTGCGTATCGTAATTTTAATTTTTTTTTTAAAAGAATTATTTATAGGTTTACTGATTTTCAAATTAAATTTGCATTTCATGTCTCATAATAGAAAATAAAATACCATATACAAAAAATACAATACATTGGACAAAATTTAATGTCATACAAATAGTTGTTCCATGGAAAGATAAAATAAATAAATAGACGTAACACAAATTTACAAACTAATAGTTCTAATAACCTAATGTGTGCCTCACTGTAAACAAGATATGTGCTGATTTTTTTTAAATGTGTGTCTGACTTCTCTCCACTCTTCCTTAATAACACCACTCAAGGACTCTAAATCTATGAAGTTAGTCACAGTATCTATATTGCCTGCAAAAAAAACATAACTACAAAATAAGTGTTGTCTAGGATCAACAATGTTGCCAAACTAGTAAGCATAATACAAGTATAAATATATAATACAACAAAAAGTTGAGTAATTTTACAAAACAATCCTTCAAGCTGTTATAAAGAATAATGACTTTACCATACCAGTAGCATCTATTGTTGAAGATGCAACAGAAAGCATAGGATTTGTATATTCCCTGTGTAAGACATTAATCAAGGCCTAATGTTGCCATTGATCAAGGTGGATAGTGTAAGCACACTTACTAATTTTCTTTGAATTACCTAGAAACATGTAGAAACATAATATTTAAATAAATAATGACATTTTATCTACAAATGGCAAAATATGACCCTCAATAGTAGCATAAATGGTTCATTTTCCTATATATATATATATATATATATATATATATATATCATAAGTTAACATCATGTTATTTGAGTATTTCCAAAATTGGTAAGCTACCAAATTAATTAAAAAATAAACATAAGAAATTTCATTTGTTTTGGTTGAAGGTTATTCACATGACCTTTATTAACTTCTAGTCTAAACTTCAAAACTATCAAAAACGGCAAGTTAGTTTCTATTATGACTTTCTAACCCTGGTTCAAAAGACAAAACAAGATTAAAGATAGGGGCTCAAGCGTCATTCAAGGTCAGCATACCTAGAAGTGTTTTTCCTTCTAGAAGCTCCAAGCTAGCACCGACACCTATCCAGATGTGGCTCATCTTGTCATTCCCTTTCCATAAAGTTCCACTAGTTTCTTCATAATAGCCTTGGACAAGAAAAACCATATGAGAAGGAAATAGTTTTAATAAGTTGATTCATTGACAGATCAATGTAATCTTTTATCATATGAAATTCTTTTTTTATTGAGTATAAGAATCAAGAACAATACCCTGTAAAAGATCAAGTGTTCTTACATTGTTGTGATATCATCAGAAAAAGTCATGGGTTGTATGTATCCATTAAGATTGTTACTGCTCAGGATTAGTCCCTGAAATGTGCACTTCCTTAAACTCCTGTCACACCCAACAAAAACCAAACCAAACTTATCACAAAATGTGTAAAATCTCCTATTTAAGTAAAGATGTGAGAAAGTAAATTAGACTTATAACTTCAATAAGTGAATCATGTTGCCATAAAAAGGAAGTATATTTCCTTAGGAGATATCTTAAAGTCCTAAAAGAAAAGATAAAGAACATTTATGAGATATAAATTTGCAGCAGGGAATAACTTTTCGTTATATTCTTATACATGCTTTTGACAATGAGTAAGATTTAAAATAGAATCTGAGGACAAACTGATGAAATATATGACTAGGTCTAAAGGAAAGATAACAAGAAAAAGGTAAAAAACCTGAAACATATCAAACATATGATAAAAGGTAAAAAAATATGAAGCGATGCATTCCTTCTAATACTAGCACGTGTGGAAACTGATGGGGAACTAAGCAATTCCAGCTTGTCAAAATCTATTCCACCACCTCCTTCAACATTTTCCAGTTCCTTTTCATCTATGGTAAAACCCTCATACTCTGGCATAGTTTCATCAGGGTCAACCACAGTAACACCAACATCACCATTGCTTGTTTTATCCTCCACTTCAGCAACAGTTGCATGTGATAATAAAATTCAAGAGAAAAATGTTAAATAAAGGGAAATGTCTTTAAAAGTTTGCTCAAACATAAGTTAGAATTAGTAGAACATTCATACCTATGTAGCTTGAAGCACCATCTCATCATGAACTCGCTTGTCAAAGCTCTGAATAGTGTCATCTGATTGGGAGTGGGAGATATGGAAATCATTATCAGATGCTTCAAGATCACAATGAAAAACATCACCTTAAACATGTCTGGAATCAGAGAAGCATTTTCTTTGGTCATCAGCATTCCTATGAAGGTCCTGTGGCCATGTATTCACTTTGGCAGAATTTAGTTTCCAATTGGTTATGTAAGTGATGTGTGTAAACTCTTTAGATATATCCATCCATGTTTGGTATATCTTATACAGTTATTTAGGAATGGGTATACATATTCTGTCCAATTTCAAGTAACATATCAGTGGAATGAGTTTCCAGTTACATTCTTGATGGTTGGAATGCATATAGGGTTTGTAAATTTGGGATCAAAAGGTAGATTATGATGAAAAACCTCAATGCATGCTAAAATGTTTGTTGAAAAATACTAAAATGAATGAATTTAAAGTATAAATCCTACATATCATGAGTATAAGTTTTGAAATGAAAGTTTTGGGTCTTTGAGAAGCGACACTTACCTCACAAAGAATAGCAGCATCATCAACATGTAGGGATACCTTAGGGTTGTGTTCAACATCCTCCCCTGTTGTGTTCTTATCCATGTTCAAACCAATGTTCATCATCTTTTGCACACTCATCTTCAACACACTCAGTCAAAAAGCTTGCTGTTAGAATAACATGTTAACTAGTTTCATTTACATCTCAACATTACTAAATGTGTGTTGCTCCACAATATACTAATTTGGAGATTTTACAAAACAAGATAAGGATAAAGGTCTCAACCATTTAAATCAACTTCTCCCCAATTTTTCGCACTAATAGAAAGTTGTTTCTCTTCTGTTGTTAACCCACAGGAGTTCTGGAAAAAGTTGGTCAGGCTAATAACATCCTGCAGTATAATAAAATAGAACACTATGATAAGGAAAAAGATGTTTGATATGTAATAAAGATACGTGCACGAATCACCATGAAAAGCTACCTGATCACGAAAACCAGTGAACTTGTACTTCAAACCATCTTTGATTCTAATAGCAAGCTGATTAGTCCATGGAACTTTCATCCATGTAAGACCAGAAATATCAGATTTATCAACTTCAACAGCCTTAGGGTTGTGTTCAACATCCTCCCCTGTTGTGTTCAACATCCTACCCAATATCAATATAGATGATGTACAAGTATATGTCCAGCTGGCAAAGTAATATAGGATAATGATGAATGTATATGAAGGGTGTCTAAAAAAGAAGATATCTATTTAGGTGGAAGAGTGAGAGAAGGAGAAGGCCATATAAATGAGGGGCAAAATAGTCAATATGGTTTAAAATCCATGGATTAAAAAAAAAAGAGTCGCGGCAATATCACCTCCCATATAAAAGATGTTGTAAACTGAAAGAAAAATGGAAGTGAATCTAAAAAGCAGCAGGCATTAGTCTTTTCAACAAAACTCGTCTCTGTTGAAAATAAAAGAATGAGCACCTTACCAAATAATCCTTCGATTGACTCCAACTTGGAGTCAAATCGATATCGATTCAGCTAGATAATACCAATTTCAATTTCAATTTCATGTACTATGTTGTTTGCTGATCCAGATCTAGTTATGATGATGACATGTTAAAACCCATGTCGCCAAGCGATTGAAGAAACGAGCATCATACCAAAATTTACAAACAAAATTAATAAAAGATAGAGATCGTAACAGACCTCGAGAAGTGAGCAATTGACCATCTGATTGAATTCATCAAATCTTCCTTCTCTTTCTCTGATGAAGTGTATTAGGTCAAAAGCGTGAATGCCAACCGTCGCCATAGTCGTCGGCATTGGGCGGTGAATCGCCATCAAATTTCACCATAGTTTAGCCATGTCAGGATTTGGGTTGACGGGTCGTTGGACAAGAAGGTAATAGCCACTCTCTACGTAGGGTCAAGGAGCAAAACGACGATAAGAGGGAGTACTGATGATATTACCTATGTAGGGTCAAGGAGAAGAACGACGAGAAGAGATGACATGTATGATGATACGATGAGCATAGAGACCACGATGGAGGCGTAAGAGCCTAAGACGACGACGGTGAGCAGAGCGATGCGATAGAGGCGTATTCGTGATAGAGAAAAGAAATAAGGATTCAGAATAACATACGACTAGGGAAGGAAGGATGTGAAAGAATAAAAGGCATGACCTAGGGTTCTGGTGGGTTTGCTAAAATTTAAGGGCCAGATTGAGTGAATCAAAGTGAAGTGTGGATTGAGATTTTGAGGTTCAATGGCGGTGGCGGTGGCGATTAGGGTTTACAGAGAGAAGGAAGGAGTGAATGAAGGGATATATTGAGGAGAGAGGGTAGAAGCGAGGTTCTTCAAAATTTTAGAATTTCACGATTTCGTTTTCCCCCTTTAAAAACGCGCGTTTAAGCAAAAATATAAAGCAACATTTGAAGAGGTCACACGTTTAAGATAAGCGCTCTCCGTGTTTGTATTTTTTTTCTTTTCTAACACTAATTTCAGGGCACGCACAAATGCATGTCCACTATCCTTCAAATGTTAGAAGAGATGACATTATTTTTAGGGCGCACGCTTTTACGTATCGTAAATCACTGCGTGTCATTGTTTGCGCGTCGTAAAAGGTTGTTTTTCTAGTAGTGAAGTATACGAAATCTTTTGTCTGAAATACAATTTAAAATACATGAAAACCTTTGTTTGAAACAAAGTAGTAACAGAGTTTGAAAGGAAAGATACAATATGTAAGACAATTTGATAAAGATTTTAACATGTAAAAACGTTTGAGAAAGTCATTTAGAAGTAGTACGCTTGGTATAATAGCTAAAAGTGTAGTAAATCCCTAGTTTCATAGCTATTAATCACATGTGTTTGATATAATAACTATGATATTCAACTTGTATTCCCCTCCCCATAAAAGCATTTAAAAGCATGTAAAAGCATTTAAAAGGTTTGTTAAGGGGGTATGAACTCACCTGTAGTGAGTGGATCGTATGGAAGTGTCGGACAAGTGCTAGGTGTCAAGTGAAGAGTTGAACACACACAATGATCCTAAGAACATATATATATATATATATATATATATATGTATGTATACAATTAGTCATTTAACAACTAATTAACTAAGTTAAGACACCCTAGGACATGAAAACACTTTGATTCAAGTGCTATAGGTACCAAAGGGTTGCGTCTAAAGGTTGCATAGCACGTCATTGGAGTTTATGGTCCAAGGACCGCTCCTTATGGAGTTTATGGCCTAAGGTCATTTCCCCCATGCATTTACGACCGTACACTCATTGTACTAAGTGCCATTTGGTGATTTAAGGTCTTAAAGTCAAGAGCAAGCATTCTATGTTCAAGTCCAATCCTTAGGAAGCATTAGGGGCACAATATCACCACCTTATAGAGTTTACGGCCTAAGGACCATTTCCTTATGAGATTACGGCCGTAAAATCTATGTGGACTTGGTTTCTTTGATGTTTAAGGTCCTAAACACTTCAAGGAAGTGATCTAGACTAGTGCCCAAGGCTTAGGAAGGGACTAGGGTGGACTTTTCCCCACTTATAAGGGTTTACAGCCCAAGAACATGCCTTGGCCATAAAAACCTTTGATCTTGTGATTTCTTGGTGTTTTCTAAGTGTAAAAAAGTTCAATCAAGTACATAACAAGCTAGGACAAGTTTACTTACAAGATAGAAGCTTGATTGGGTGTTTAAAGTCCAAGAACACTAGTGTGTGTTCTTGGTGTTTCTTGAAGATCTAAACAAACATGATTTTCATGGATGAAATCAATGTATGAAGCTAGTTAATAAGGTGTATCTACTAATAAAGGGATAGAACACTTACCCTTTTGATGATCTAAGGATGGAAAGTTGGTTGGTACTTGAGAGAGAATGGAGGAAAATCTGCCAAAGAAGTGAAGGAATGAAACAAATGGCCAAAACTTGATCATATAGGGTGAGTTTACGGCCCACATGGAGTTTACGGCCGTAAACTCCAGTGTGGTGGCCATGAACTCATGGTCATGGTGTTTTAGGCCTGATCTTTGTTCAATAGCTTCAACATATAAACCCGAACACTTATCTCTTAAGTGTACAAGGCTCAGAACGCTCAAACAGACTCTAAATTGTGCTAAATGATAGCAGGAATGAGTTTGACTTTCAATGAAGTGTTTGACTGTATAAGATAGAAAATTTCGGGTTGTCACACCAATACGGTCAATTTTGTAAGTATCTAGTGAATACTTCAGGGTTATGTACATGAGCATCCGACAACCAGTGGAATGTGTGGCCTCCGCCTCATTTCCTGTTCCTTGTTTGGTTGTTGGCTTGAGGCAGAACCATACAATCGATTGTTTGTTCGATCTGGATTGTATATGATTTGTATACACTAAGTACTCACAGAAGGAATCTGGTACAAATCTTTTTACTTAACATTCATTACATCAGAAATTATAGGGTTTTCTTGAGAAACACAATGTACTTTTCAAGAACATAGAACCTGTTTTCTAAAACAAAACACTTATGAACTCACCAGCTTAAATGCTGATACTCTTTCAAAACCTACTTGTATTCTCAAGACACTAGTAGACAGGTACACACGCAGGGTTTGAGAAGATGGAGCATAGTAGCTTTGAGTCTTTACTTGTTATTTACTTTTGGAATCAATTATATTATTCGAAAAAATGTAAACTTTATTCTATTAATACAATGGTTGTTGTTGCTTTGATTACTATTATTCAATTATTGTGATACTATACATGGCGTCCTTCACCACCGAACGTTTACGCCGTTCCGGTTTGGGGGTGTGACACATGGGCTACCCCTTTGGTCTTCCCCTGAAATGCCAAGGGCTACCTCCATAGTCTTACATCCAAGTGCCATGGGCTACCCCCATGGTATTTACTTGGAGTGTCATAGAGAACTAGCATTCTACATAGTATAGTGAGAAGAATCACCTCTCTCACAAAGTCAGACAAATCCCAGCTTAACATCACGAAACGGGTGTTACAGCTCACCTAATGAATCACACACAAGATCACACCTTAGCTTACCTGCTAAATATAACAATTTGACCAAAAGTCAACAAGGACATAAGTTAACGGTCGACGGTGACTTCAACAAGCTTCCATGTTGTGGCCAACCAGTGGCGAGGACGTAGGAGCCTACTGAAGTCAACATTGATTGTTGACTTTGACCGTTGATTTTTTGCATGGTTGAATTTTGATCAAATTCGTAATTCTAGCAGCTAGGCTAAGGTGTGATCTTAGATGTGATTTGTTAGGTGGGTTGTATCACCTGTTTCGTGATGGTGAACTAGTATTTGTATGAATTTGTGAGAGAGGTGAGTCTTCTCACTATATTACATAGAATGTTAGTTATCTTTGTGATATTTGCATGGAAAACTAATGAACACGTTGTGTTTGATAAACTCAGCCTCGATCAAAAGCTAAGTCGCAACCTAACTCAGTCGTACAAAAACCCATTGCCTCGCCACGGTAACCATGCTACCACATCGTGGCAGGGTCCGTTCAAAAATGTCATGAAACCCCCAATCGCCACATCGTGGCGAGGAGACTTCCATATCGTGGGAACTAGACTTTTTCAACTTACTGGATTCAACTCTCAATCCATTAAGTCGGCCATTCATTCCACAGAGAAGGTTTCCAAACGTCCGTTACCTCTTAAAAAAAGATTCTTTTAAGTCATGCATATCCAATGCAAGTCTAGAGCTAATGCTAGGTCAAAAATGGAGAATATCACTAAAATCTCATGTATGGAGCTAAAAACACCAACACACTTCAGATCTGAACCTTATGTTCATCAAGGAACCTCAAGGAGCCATAAAGTTGCCAACTTTATGGAATCCCACCATTCCAACTAGCTCATACTTGATGAAAAGGGACAAAAACCTAGATCTAGAAACACAGAGTAATAAATCTTGGAGCTTGAAGATTTATAAAGGTCCAAAATATGAGATAGAAGATGATGATGAGACTTGCAAGCTATATCTATACACCAAGAATGCTTCCTTCTCTTTCAAGATACCAAAAACACCAACAAAAGCTCAAGATCTTCAACACTAGAGGCTAGGGCTTCTTTGAGATTAAAAGGGAGGTTATAAAGGTCGAGGGTGCGAAAACCCTATCAATCACATCCCTTAAATAGGGGAACAAATTCCGAAATTAGGGTTTATCATAAAATGTTGCCACGTCATGGGCAATATATTGCCACACTATGACGCACACTTAACCTGCATGTCTCATATGAGCTCTGCCACATCGTAGGGATACCTCCACCACGTCGTGGCCAACCAAAATTCACAATTTTCTTTTAAAATTCATACCTTGATGATGCGGATGTTAAAACCTTCCCCCACTTGAATCAAAATTTGTCCTCGATGTCCTCTGTCGCAAGCAACTCTGGGTAATGCTCCCTCATTTCCTCCTCGGGTTCCAAAGTCTATCCGGAACCCTTTTGGTGCTGCCACTGCACCTTCACCAAGCCCACTACCTTGTTACGCAAGGTCTTTCTCATTATATCAAGGATCACAACTGGTCTCTATACATAATTTAGGTTATCATTAACCTAAATCTCATCCAAAGGAATTACTACAAAATCATTAACTAAATGCTTCACAATTGAGAGACACGAAAAGTGTTGTGGATATGACTAAGCTCGACAGGCAGATCGAATCGATATGCAACCCTGCCAAGCCGAGCGATAACCCTGAAAGTACCAATGAATATAGGGTCGTACTTGCCCCGCTTCCTGAATCGGATGACACCTTTCTAAGGCGACAAATTTAAAAGTGAAAAATTTTCGACCTAAAACTTGAGGTCTAAACGTCACCGATCAACATAACTCTTCTAGAAACTTTGTGTGGTATGTAGCCAACTGCACACCTACTGTATCAACCCATTAGTCTTGAGTACTACCACAATACTCCCCATAACCCAATGTATGATATTTCCACAACAACTTGGGGTCTGATACTTCCTCCCGTAAATAATCTCAAAGGGAGGTCAATCAAAACTTGCATGATATCTGTTTTTGTATGAGAACTCGACCAATGGCAGATACGTATCCTAACTCCTACCAAAATCTAGCATATATGCCCTGAGCATATTCTTAAGCGTCTGAATAGTCCGCTCGCTCTGTCCATAGGTCTAGGGGTGGTGGTATTATATGCCGAAATGTAGTTGAGTACCTAACTCAAAACTTTCTCTGAAACATGGAGGTGAAACAAACATCACGATCAGAAATCATTGTAACTTAAATTCTGTGACGAGCGACTACCTCCTTGATGTAGATTCTAACCAACTTCTCGGTGGAAATGCTCTTCGAAACAAGGATTAAATGAGCACTCTTGGTCAATCTATCGATAATGACCCATATAGAATCAACTCCATGTGACGTCCTTGTCAACTTCGTGATAAAATACATAGTGATCTCCTCACATTTCCACATAGGAATAGGTAACGACTGCATATTTCCATGGGGCCTATGATGTCTGGCGTTGACTTTATGGAAAATCAGGCATAACTCAACGTACCATGCTATCTCCCTCTTCATGTAGGTCCACCAATAGCTCAGTTTTAAGTATATAAACATATTTGTAGCCTTCGGGTGGATCAAAAATTTGATTTATGTACTTCCCCCAACAATGGTTGCGTAATCCCACTAGCAACCAGAACCTATACCCCATCACACCGATTCAGTAATCCACAACTATCCCTGATAAATAATGGAATCTGCCCCTTGATTCTATCTCTCTTCCATTTATCCCTCGTTAACCCCTATACCTGTGCTTTCTTGATCAAGTCTAATAGTGGTGAAATGATAACCATCCTCAAACACAAATCTCTGATGGTTGTACTCGTTACTTTGCGACTAAAGGGATCCGCCACAACATTGACCTTCCCAAGATGATACAAAATCTCACAGTCATAATCATTCACCACGTCTAACCATCCGCGTTTGCCTCATGTTTAGGTTCGGCTGATCCATCAAATATCTAGAGTTCTTGTGGTCCATGTGGATAGTACAACAACACCCATGCGGATAATGTCTGCCAAATCTTGAGGGAAAAAACCATAGCCCCCAACTCTAGATCATGAGCAGGGTAATTCGCCTCGTGAGACTTCAACTGCCTCGAGGTATAAGCAATCACGTGACCTATCTGCATAAGTACTGCACCTAGACCGAAAATTGAACCATCACATTAAACCACTAAGTCATCTATACCCTCTGGAGGGGTCAGAATCGGGGCCTCACTTAATCTATCCCTCAAGGTCTTAAATGTTATCTACTACTCAGGCTCTCACCGAAAAGTAACATTCTTCTTCTTCAATCGGGCCAAAGTTGCTACAATATTGGAGAACTACTAAATGAACCTCTAGTAATAACCTGCTAACCCAAGGAAACTCCAAACCTCAGATGGTGACCTCGGAACCTCCCACTGCATCACTGCCTCGATCTTGGCCGGATCGACCAATGTACCCTTTTGGTTGACAATGTGCCCTAAGAACTGTAGCGCGCACAACATAATGCACATTTGGAGAAGATGAAATAAAGCCTCTCCGTCCTCAAAGTCTCCAAAATCTCCCGAAGATGCTCCTCATGTTGTTCTTTAGTCCTAGAATAGACCAAGATATCATCAATAAACATTATCATAGGCCAGTCCAATATTGACCTGCACACCCGGTTCATGAGATCCATGAATGTTGTTGGTGTGTTGGTGAACCCGAATGGCATTACCAAAAACTCATAATTACCATAACGAGTCCTCAAGGACATATTCTATACATCCTAATCCCTGAACCTCATCTGATGATAACCCGAGCTCAAATTAATCTTGGAGAACCAAGACTTACCCTAAAGCTGGTCAAATCAAGCACCAATCCTCGGAAGTGGGTAATGGTTCTAAACCATCAACTTGTTCAACTCCCGGTATTCAATACACATAATGTTCTAACCATCCTTCTTTTTCACAATTAGGGTTGGTGCTCCCCATGATGAACTGCGCGACCTGAGGAATCCCTTGTATAATAGCTCTTGGACCTTCTATTAACAACCTGCACTCCTTCCAAACCCTAATCTCGATCCTCATCCTTGTGTGTGAAGATTTTGAAGCTTTTGCTGATTTTGATGCTTTCTTGTTGAAGAAGAAGGCCATTGAATAAGGTGGTGTTTCATGCAAGCTTGTAGATCTAGAAACTACCTCACCTTGTGCATATTTTGAAGGTATAAAGTCCATACCTTGCTGGTGTTATTTCTAGATCTCTTTAGATAGGTTTTTATGAGCTTTTTGTCCCAAAGCTTGGACCTTTATGAGTACAGGGTGCTCCAGATCATATTGGCTGTCCTTTTAGATGTTTTAGAGTGCATAGATTCATAAAAATAGTTTCTTGATTGTTTCCCTTGGACCATGCATAAGTTAAGTGACTTGGAGTGTTGTAAAAGTTAAGTTTTTGTGTTTTTAGCCCCATCTAGCCACTTAAAGGCTTAAAGTCATTGAATTTATGGGTTAAGATATTCAATAAAGGATATATCTGATGTTGGGATAAGTGTCTTAAAGGATTAAGACATAAAAGTTGTTGATTAAGGATAGGCAGAGTACGCTGGGCGTACTCCTGGCTACGTGTAGCCAGGTTCGTACCGCTAATTGTTGACTTGATCTTTATACCTCGCGTAGGAAGTGTACGCCTTGGGTACAGACGAAAGGCTTGACTGATAGACTTTTGCTTTGGTCAAAAGATTTAGTGTTTTGGACGATGGAAGGGCAAAATGGTTTTTTTGCCCTTCAGGGGCGTAGTTGTGGGGATGAACCTATGAGTCAGGTTATAACCTTAACTGAGTAGGGTTACTTGTTGTATTTATTAGGTGGAGTCTAGTTCCGGAAGTTCGTGAGTGAGAATTATCAACCATCAGTGTCAGGTGAGTCTCCTCACCTACTCTTTCCTATATGGTAGAATAGCTATATATATATATATATATATATATATATATATATATATATATATATGTACGTGTGATGACCAGTTGAGCCTGAGTGCTATCACTGTGTATGTGCTGATTATATGTGTTGAGACTTACCAGCTGGGTCTACGTGCTATTACTGTGTATGTGTTGATTATGTGTTGAGACTAACCTGCTAGGTGTACGTGCTATTACTGTGTATATGGTGATTATATATGTTGAGACTTCGGGTAGTTTCCAGGGTTGCCGATAACCCATAGTTGTTTATTTGGGCTGTGCTGCATGTGCTATTTTGGGAAACCCAATAAGCTTAGTGCTTACAGTTGTTGATTATATGTGCTGCAGGTACTTCTAAGGATCGTTGCAAAGGAAATGTTTGATTATACACACTTGTTGAGAGATTTTGTTACGGGGCAGTTTTTGTGGCACTCTGATATTTGCGGTGATGATTTATATTTGATACATGTGATGTTCTGATCGTTTCGGTTATGAACAATATTTTGGGTAATTCACAAAATGAAAAATTTGGGGTTAAAATTTGAGACGTTACAATTAGTTTGTTTTGTAAATGAGTGAACTCGATTCGAGATAGTGCCTGGTGGGTTACTAACAAGCTGATCCCGAGTTTTATTTATAAGTCTCGAATCGAGCTAAAATCAAGCTTGAGCTTTTATATTTCTAATTAAGTTGAGCTTAAGCATGGTTAGGCTCTAGATTGGTTAGACTTGTTTACAACCCTATTGGATAGTCACCAACATGATATTGTAATATATTTTTAAATTAATAAAGTTTACCGAAGGTGTCACGTCATTCACTAGAACTTTTTTTTATTTTTTTAACTTGTTTATAACCCTATTGGAGAGTCACCAACAAACAGTAGGACCTTCCGAGTTTAAAAAATAAGTTAGGGACTAAACGTGAAAATTACCCCAAACCATAGGGACCATTCGTGTAATTTACTCAAGTAATAACTATGGTTTTTAGCCACTGAGGCTTAAGTCCACCAAAGTTTTGCAGTCACGGTTCTTAGCCACAAGGGCGTACGAGATCGTAATAAACCTGGTTCTTATCCACCAAAGCTTACTACAAAATTGATAATTCATCTGCTAGTTCTTAGTCACTAAAGCTTACCTCACCCCATAATTTCTATTCCTTCCATGTGTTTCATGAAATCCACCAAGACATATAATTAACTAACAAATGTCAAGGAAAAAACGTGGTTACTCATTTTAATGAGCTTATCTTAGTTCACGCTTCCAAATTTCCATCATTCCTTCTTGATTTCCACATATAAAAATGTAAGAAATTAAATTCCATCTATCTTGCTAACCATATACTCAAGCCCAATACACACTTTTAACGCTTCATACAGCACCTTTAACAATGTCATTTATGTACATTACATGGCATATATCATTTATTAAAATTCTTTAGTGTTTAATTAGTGAGACTTGTAGTAAAATAATGTTTATAACACCAATTATTTATTTAGTTTTTTTTTTTTCATTTCACACACGTTTAAGGCTGTAAACAAACTGAACGTTCAACGAACTGTTCATGAACCGTTCAGCAGGAAGTTCATTGATGTTTGTTTATTTAATAAATGAACGAACATGGACACAAATTCTCATTCGTTTAGTTAAATGAACGAACATGAACAATGGTCCCGTTCGTTCAATTATATTTGTAAACATTCGTTTATGTTGTTTGTTTACATTTGTTTATGTTTGTTCATATAAATTCCTTTTATCTTCATATATGTTTAATTGTGTTTGATTACATTACTATATTATATGTTCATATATGTTTGTTTATCTTTGTTCATTTATGTTCGTTTGTTTATGATCGTTTAACATGTTCACAAACATAAATGAACGAACATAAACAATGTAATTTATTAAACGAACGAACATGAACAAGAAAACTCATTCGTTTAACTGTTTGTGTTCGTCCATTTGCTCGGTTAACTTAAACGAACGAACATGAACAAGCCCCATTCGTGTTCGTTCGGTTCGTTTACAGTCCTACACACGTTCCTTCCAATTCCAACATAAATCATTTCCAACGTTTTCATAGTATAACAACCTTCTGTCAAGATGGTAATTTCCATAACACCTTCCATTATTTCATGATTTGAATGTATTTCAACACCAATCCATATACAAGTTTAGTATTTTTATTTCACTTCCTAACATCGAGGCTTTGGCTATGTTTTTTTTAGGGTAGTATATCTCCTTTTATGACCATAGTCAATTAACAAGTAATTTACCATTTCTTTATGCGTGGCAATGAGTTTTGCACTTCATATTATTCTTCAATTGCAACAAGTGTATGAATGACACCAATAATTCATGGAAACTCAATAATGCATCTAAGTTCCCATTTATTTAACCTTCATTTTCCTTACAAGAAAGAAGGCAGGGTCCACAATAATACAACGATTCTCACTGTACGTAATTCTTGTCAAATTCTAGTAATCGTGGATGTGATTGTGCCATATGAGCTTGTTAATTTCATTAATTTACCCCACAACATCAAATCTCATCATGTATATGCACTTGGTGTACATCGTTGCTTTTTAATTGATCAAACTGATCTCGTTACGGAGATAAAGAATATTCATTCAATTTTTTAGTAAGAATTCGACAAATAGGATTTATTATAATTTTGAAATCTACTTCACATTAATTCCATGTTTGAGATTAAAATGATATCCACGTAAAAAAACCACCAAAATACATATCTCTGTAGCTTGGGCTCTTAAATCTTAATACGATGGTTTCTTGGGTGGGAAGAAGGATCTCGACACATCTCTCAATAGATGCCCCTAAATTTTGCATGTAGCCGTTTCTACAGGTCAAACAAGTATAACATCAAAACTTTTGGATTTATGCTTTTTTATGACATGATTCGGTGGATCATGTCGATCAAAATTCCGAGAAATTCATCGTTTTAATCGTTGTGGTATTTTTTTATGGTTTAGTGGATTAATGTTTGCGAGAAACATGAAGCTCCATCAATTTTATCTAGTAAGCAGTTCAGACCAACCTTAGAATCCCATATGTAACGTCAGCCTCTCTACCTTAAAATGATAATTTTCTTATTTCTTTGTATATTTGGCCCTTACTTTATTTGTTTTATTTACTTCTTACATCAACCATGGTAATCATATTATAAGTATATTTTTACCAACATCTATACTTATATTTAGAGGCTTAAAATTTTACTTTAATTTCTCGATACCATCTTTACTATTTAAGGCATTATAGTTCCAACCTTTGGCCCACTTCTAGCACAGTTACACAAACATACTTCTAAACATTCCAAAGACAACATAGAGTACCTAAACTACACAATGGATTAACTTGTTGAAGCTTTAACACCCGTTTAGACCTTTCCTTGCTCAATATATCACACATTTTTTTTGAACCAGCGAGTTAGTGTTAGTGGGCTTGAGCGAATCTCCGTGACGGGCCTTCCATCGTCTATGGGGCCTTTCAGCACCCACATATTTGACATTCCTTTGACTCAAGCTCAATATCCTCCTTTTAATCCTTCTAGTAGAAGTGAAACCCCCACGACTCGAACACGGGGGGCGGGTGAGTGTTTGATAAAACACTCCTGACATGACCTCATCCTAGCTAAGCTAGGAATCATTGGCTCAACATATCATACTTGGCAACATATTTTCACCATATATGGTTCTTAACAATGTAAGAGTGTATGATGACTTAATTAGTTACATATACTTGAAAATGCTTAATGAGTTTATTATTAGGGTCTTATATAAACACCACAAATGAGATTGAAATTGAAACCCATGGAATTTAATAGCCTATAAGACAAGTTATATGATGTTGGTGACCCATATTTTTTTGACGATTATAACATATTATTAATCAATATTGATCCTGGCATAGGAAAGGTTTAACGATCCCAAATTTCCTTCAGTCATGGAGGTTAGTGTTTCCTTAAATTATTTGTTAACTAATCTTTTCCAAGATGTAAAGATGATTTTTGGGGGCCAAAGTGTGATAAAAGGAGCCTTAAATCTATACATTTGTCTACAGGTCATTTTATGATACCTTGAGGGGAAATTGTGAAAGTTAGGGAGTATTTAAAGAAAGCTAACTCTAAAATCTACGAGTCTTACCTTATTTGTAGCCATCTACTCAACTTGAGAGAGTTCCATAGTTATCTCACCATTTGAGAAATTTAGGAGTGATTCCGGTGAAGAAAGGGTGGTATTATGGAGTATTATTAGTCGTATTGGTGTTGATTTCCTTTCATCGTTTTCTCCATGAGGTTTCTCATGATTTCTACAAGTTAGTACCCTAATCCGTAACATCTTTCTCTATTCAGGTATCCTTGGTAAGGGCGTATTAGGTTTGTTGATGAGTTCATGCACTAAAAAAAGTGTTATATGTTGTTTTAGGGTAATTATGCATTGAACTTGGTTTTAGTTGATTCAGGCCATTAGAAGTTCTTCCTACTTATTAAAAATCACCGCAAGGGGGTTGGATTTGGACCGAAAGATACAAGATCAAACAAAAATCCTAAAATCCACTTTGTAATGATTGATATAGCGTCCCATGTCCATGCATGTGGTGTATAGAAATGGTTTTATATTAATTAAATTCGCGACGTTTGATCAACGTGGCACGTCATCGAGGATTTATGTTGAACAAGATGGAGACGTTTTGACCGAACATTGCACGCCCTTCATGGAACACGACACACTATTAGTGTTTTCTGTTGTAAATTTCATTTCTAATCTCACTTTTGTGCATTTGTTTAGGAGGTTCGATAGCAGTGTAGGATGGTTGTCTATCTAGTTAATTCATACTAATTGGGATTATAGGTGAGTCAATCCTTATTCCCACTTTAATATATTGTCATGAACTTCAATTCTTGACAACTGTTTGATTGATCTGAATTACCATATCTTGTATGAGAATTCATATACTGACATATATGTGCTGGAATTGTATTATATTGCTTTGGTGTGATTTTTAGGTTGTCATGTATGCTTTATGAAGTTGTGTTATGTTATGTGATGTTGAATTCATTCTAGTTGATAAACTATGGATTAGTATGTTGTATGGGAATGATTGCATGCTACTTGCTGGAAAGTAATTTGTCTATGATGATTAAGATAAATGCATCCTAGTGTTGGAACATGAATTATTAAAGCAATGAAATATCATGCATACTAATTGTACATGAAAATGGATGCCCTTTGTACTTAATTAACGATATGGGGAACATACTTAGAAGTGTAAGGGTAGTAACCTTAGTTAGGTGTATACCTTATCCGGATTGCGCGAAGATGTAATAGGTTGAAAAAGGACCTATAGAAAAGAGCTTAAGTCAACAGCAAAGTTAAGTGTTTTTCTAGGTAACCATTTTGATACATGGTTCATTTATGCGGGGTTGGAGTGATATTAGCATGAGATGACACTAGTTGAGGCATCATGTTTGAGTGGGAAGTATATAGGAATGGAAATGTAACACACTGTTTTCACTCTACAGAAGAATTCAATATAAACTGTTTGTTTATAAAATTCAAAGCAGATATATATTACTTTTTAGACAAAATAATCATTGTAAACATGTTGTAGACGTCAATACGATTTCCATAGATATATAGAACATCGAAATTTGAATTTGTTTGAGGAAGTTCTGTTTTTTGAAGTTTCAATGCGACACAATACAACAGTGTGCCACACAGAAACAGAAATATAGATCTGTTCAATGTTATCCAAAACAATGTAAACGAGAGTTGAAGATCTCACAAAAATGAATCCATCGATATAGAGACAGTCGAGAACGGAGTTCGTATGAAGGAGTTATGATTTTCGAATTAACTTTAATAGTCTAATCTCTATAAAATATAGATTTAAAATAGAGTGAGAATTAGTTGTTTAGGCCTAAAGGAATGTTGTAGTGCTCTTCAAGAGGATTTTGGGATATAAAGAAAGTTGAAAATGAAGCTTGTATGCAAAAGTTATGTCCATTCGATGATATGTGAAAATATACTTGCTGAAACGACATGGAGGCCTGAGAGCACACTACGGGCCAATGAGATGATTGGACTCTTCCACCGATAAGTCGACGTGGCATCATGAGAAAGGGACACATGGAACCAATACGTGTTGACAAGTAGCATAATTGGAGACAACGACCGACCGTATAACATGGACGAATGACAACTTGACACGTGTCAGCAAAGTAATGGAGTAACATCAACCAAGGGCATGGAAAACCTTTATATGTTGCACTACGCGCCTCCCCAATTGCCTATAAATAGAACTCGATTTCAGCCCATTTCACTCACAATTCAATCTCTCTTTCTCTCTCTCTCTCTCTCTCTCTCTCTCTCTCTCCATCTGGAACATTTTTCTCCCTTAGATTCTGAATTTTTATAAGATTTTGATCATTTTAGCAAGCCTCTGACATATCTAGGAGCCCGATGAAAAGGAGCTTTCTGGTCGACATTGTGCCCGCGACCTTTTAGTTTTTCGCTAGAAATTTTTGTAATTTAAAATGCACTTACTACGTTTTAAGTGTAACTTATATTTATATTCATAATCATTATTATGAATGTAAAAATAAGATTTTTCAGTGATTCCAGTCATAATATTCATTGGTCTACTAACGAGAATGATGTATACACTAGATTTAGTGAGGTGTTTAAAGTGAGATTTCCAAACAATATAGTCTACATACCAAACAAACCTTACCTCTGATATGATCAACGTGGTTATTCCTTATTTGATAGATCCTGATGTATTTATTGGGATTGTAGAGGAATCCAAGAAATAGTATAAATACAAATGAACACTAAAGCCGAATAATATTTATACTTAGGTTGTTTAATAGGGATAAGCTAAAGCGTTCGCCCATGAGCTAGCTTCCAAAGGATCTTCCACCTCAATCATGCGAGTTATCTAACTATACAAGATCAGATATTACATGAGCATATATAAGGAAAGCAATAAAAGATAAAAATAAGTCACGTACCAGTAGCCACATATGGTGTTGCACGAGCCTCATCGGTGGTCAACTGAAATTCCCTGCTCTTTACCACAAGAGTCTTTGCCTTGCTCTAGCGGCCATCAGTAATCCTCAAGGTAGCGGGTGCAGGCACCCCCACTTCCCCTGCTGACAATCTCGAACAATTGGCCATTTTATGGTCAGTCTGATCGCAATGAAAGCAAATTAGAGTACCTCCGGGTTAGACCCTACTCATATGATCCATATGACCATAACTGAAACACCTTGAACCCACCGCTCGATGTGCACTACGATGCGGCTTGTCACACTTGTCACAATGGATCCAACCCTGCTAGCCTCTAGTGCATGAATCAGAAGTCTTTGGTCTCTTAGCCTGACCTCCTTTTGTCTGTACCTACTCCATCTTGTGCTTGGTACGAATCTCTAGCTCAAACTCCCGCTCACAGGCCTTCTCAATCATATAATTCAGGGTCTTGCACCACAATATAGTGACAAACTCCCTAATGTCATCCCTCAACATGTCGTTCTTCTCGTCTTCTTCATCTCCTCATTCGCGGCGTACAGTGGAACCAACAGAGCCCTCTCATACAACTTTGCGATAATCTCCGCCTTAGTCTCAATAGTCTGGTGAAGGTCTTAGAGCTCCCTTTCCAACTGTTACACCTTGATCGCTGGTGCAAACTCCCTCATGAATCTCGTAACAAACTGCTCCCAAGTCATGACCTATACTGTCGTAGTCACCATGGCTCGGCCATCCTTATCCCACCAGGAATGCGCTCGGTCCCTCAGCAGGCAAGATGCAAATCCTATCGTTTCCCCATCCGGGAAAAAACTCATCCGCTGAGCAATCTCCATGCCAGCGATCCAGCGTCCACTAGCGATGGGGTCGTTAGCCCTAAAGAACTCTGGAGCTCCACATTCCTTGAACTCCTGAAATGAGGGAGTTCTCATTCCTAACTAAACAACATCAATCTAGGCTTGAAAGGACCCTATCCACTCTTTGATAAGCTCCATAATGCCTTCTTTGATGGGACCAAACATTACATGAGTAGCATACATGATACCATGAGTAATCTAGACCACAATGAACTTGCGCAACCTCTCATGAATCGATATTATGCCTAAGCTAGAACCAGAACAAGAACGAGTGCGTTAACCTCCTCGAGTGATCACAGCCATCCACAAACTGAAAAAAAACAAACATATAAACAATTAGCATAAACTCGAGGGGACTTAAAATATACATGTCTCCTTGGAATCCCCATCTCTGTCCTTGTTTCAAGTACAAATCATGTGTTTCTATTCATACGAGCCCATTACTACATTTCACACCTATCTGTACCTTCCTCAAGATTAGGGGTGTTCGTTTGGATGGATCGGTTCGATCCGATCCAATTAAGTAAATCCAAATTAATTTCGGTTTTCAAAATATAGATCCAAATAGTGCAAACTAAATTCAATTCCGATCCGATCCGATCTAATTACAATTCGGTTGGATCGGTTTTTATAATTCGGTTTTCAAAAACCATAACATTTTAAAAGGACATAGAATTATAATATGATCTAATTTTACAGAAGAAGTAGAAAAAAATTATTTACTTGTGATTTAAATTTATAAACAGCCACTAAGAAGACATATTATAGTTTATTATTTAATAGATAAAAAACTTTTGAGAGAAAGTACATATTAATGTCTTTTATTAGGTAAAACCTTTTGAACTTATTTTATAAAATTAGTAAATAATTATAGATATATTGAAAATAAATACATAACAAATTGCTATTCGGTCATTTTAGACTATTCGGTTCTTATTTTATAAACAAAAACCAATCCAAAATCTAAAATAATAATTCGGTTTTGGTGAAAACCAATCCAAAAATCCGAATATCCGAACCAGATAGTCTAATCCAAATTGTCCAATTGGACAATTCGGTTTATCCAAATAGTGAACAGCCCTACTCAAGATTCATCATGATTCCTCTAAGTTACCACACTAAATCTATATACCATTCCTATGCTAAATAGGATACATATCCTAGACTTTCCTAGGAATTCTCGACTCCATCGCCCGTAATACCGAGAACCTCAATCAACACCATTGGTTGCCTTATGTATGAAGATGATACATGGAATCACATAGACTGTCAAATGATGATTCTACCCTAAGTCCAAAACAAAATAAGGAATAGGAAATGAGGCAAAATTGATCATTCTAGGGCTATATGATACTATTTTTATGAATCACCAAGCTCCAAAATGAAAGGACACTCACCTAATTTTGTCTAGAGTTGCTTAAACTCTCAAGATCCAAGGCTATTGGACCATTAATGAAAAATCTTACTATATTGCCAGATCTAAGGAAATATGCATCAAGGTTGGAGTTTTATACCTCAAGAATATGCACAAGGATGAGTAGTTGCTGGATGTAACGACTTGAGTGAAACACCACAACTCAAAGGGTCTTCCTTCACCACCAAGAACACCAAAATGACACTCTATGGCTTCAAAACACCCAGGCACACTTAGGGTTTCGAAATGGAGGTTAAGAGAGATGGAGGATGAAGATAGGAAAGGGTTAGAGTCCATAATGTTCCTTAAATAGGGTCCAAACCTTGAGAATTAGGGTTTTCCCTATGCAACATTACGCCCGATGTACCTATGCCTACGCAAGGGACTCAAGATCCTCATTTAAATTCCTACGCCCAACATACCTAACTTGTACGCCCAACGTAGGGACCATATTTTCAAAACCTTTTAAAGAATTGAGCCATAAGTGAAAATACATGGAACACTTGTGTTACATCCTACCTAATTCATGACCACTTTAGCGAGGATCTACAACGTCAGAGAGCTTGGGAAATAAAAGTTCTCAGGTCAGAGTTCTGTCTACACAGTTGCTAGTTCTTGCTAGAAAATTCTGTAAGTTAGGCTATGCTTATTTTAATTCATGTGTAACTTAGATTTATAATCATAATTGTTATTATGAACATATAAATAAGATTTATTAGTAATTCCAAATCACTATAATGATTGATCTACTTATGAGAGTGATGTCTAGGCAGAATTTAATGCAATGTTTAAAGTGGGATTTCCAAACATTATATTCTATACACCAAATAGACCCTACCTCCAGTATGATCCTACCTATTTTTTCCTTATTTGATAGATCTTGATGTAGACATTAGGATTATTGATGAATCTAGACTATCATTATCATAGTGAAAAGAATTATGAAAAATAGACTAAAACTTAGTGCTATATACATCTAGGTATTTTGAAAGGACCAAATGTTAAATCGAAGCGCTGCCCTAACCTCAAATCAACTACCTTTGTTAAGTGAGTGTGTAGCTACTTTCAAGAGCACAATTTAATAAAAGTACTACTAATTGCAAACTGTATTAATTATAATATGTGCTATATATATATATATATATATATATATATATATATATATACACACACACACTATAGTAGTGCTACTTATTAAGAATTGTGTTGGGATCAGATTACCCTTCGTTATAGTCTGGGTTAGTATATACTTTTGAAATATGCTTATCTCCAAATAAAATGAATACCCGATAGGTCTTTATTTGGGGTAGGGTGTTAGATCAGATCAGAGTGTAGTAGTGCCCTTCTTTTTGGATAACCAGAAAAGGTGGGTCTAGATCCGACAACTGCCAAGCATGTCTGGGTCGTCGACTAGAGTAAATAACAACACTTGACTATTGTAGGTAGTCTAGTGAATTACTATGCTAGCATGGACTTATAACCCAAAGGCGTTGATAAAATGGGATAGCATATTTATCAAATAATATGTACATCAGTTGCCTTAATATAACTTACATTACCCAAGAACTCCCCTAGGTGTGTAGTTAAATAGTTTCTCATACGATTCACGAGGTAAGGTGATTCTTCTAGATGTTTGTATAATTAGGATTTGTGAGAATCAATTGGGCACAGTAGGTGGTCTTACATCACATTATATACACCTATAATGTTTTCTTACAAGAATGCTATTATGGTTTAATTATCATTAAATTATTATGGGCTTGAAAAGACTATGCATCTCACCAGGTTTCCTAAACATGACCCACTCAATTTATATGCATCACAGATAGTAGAACTAAGGCTGCTAGAATCTAGTTAGGATGTCAAGTGAAAAAAAGATGGGCATGTATTCGTATTTCAGATCCTTTTAATTTTACGTTGTAACCTATGTTTGGATAGTAACGGTGACATCCATGGTATTATAATAAAATTAAATAACTGATGTTATCTCACTTGTGTTAATTAAACTAGTATTTTCCACATCACATTAACTTAAAGCGTAAAGAAAATGTTTGAATTGGTTCTGAAAATAAGGGGATGTCACAATAAGGATGCGTCTAGATGTAGTGAAGGATTCAGACTACTAGATACTTCATCGTCTGGATAAAGTTAGTATAAAGGTAGATGAGTTGGTCGGTGGCTATTAATGTATCTCGTCATGGACTATATTCGAGGATGTTAGTGGTTGAGCCTATATTACAGGTAATTGGAATGACTATGGCTAGACCATAACAATTTTAAGAAAGACTATGATTCAACCATAACAATTTGAATAAAGACTATGGTTGGATTATAACAATTTTAAGAAACACTATGGTTGGACCATAGCAATTGTAAAAAAGGCTACGATTTGACCCTAACAATTGTATGAGAGAATTTGGTTGGACAATAGCTTATGTATGTTAGGCCATATTTAGTCTATTATGTTTATGTGAGTGATAGGATGTGTACGTAGATCAATGTTGGCTTATTAAGAAGTAAAAATCGAGCAAAAGAAGCATTTATGGGCATTTTTCTAGAATGTAGATCCATTTGAGTTCTTACAGATGGATTAGCTAGAGAAATTTGCTTCTTAGTGATTCAAAAGTGTTTCTCATAGGAGTAACAATTAACTTTTACATCGTAAAGATGAGTGTCAGTCTTGAATTGCTAATTTTAAAGGTTTAAAACTGATAAGTTCCTAGTTTTGAGAGGTTCCATAAGGGTTTAGTTTATGTTGTTGTGCTTAGATTTTGGCTATTTTAGGCTATTAAGCAAGTTGATAAGATGAAAAAGGAGTGTTGTTGAAAATTTGGAGAATTAAAAAAGGAAATTTGTGGGCATTACCTAGAGTTGTGGGACATTTTAGGGATAAAATCTATATAAGTGGGGAAGAGTTGTAACACTTGGGTTATGATTGTTTTCATTGTGAATTAGTTATTTTAAGGTTTAAGGAAAGTTGGATCTGAGAAGAATGTTGGATTTAAAATAGGAGAATGAATTGGTGAAGAGGACATTATGGGGTGACATGCCCAAGTCGTGATGAAATAGTTATTAACTAGCATGCTCAGACCCTAATCTTCTAGACTTGAGCCCTATATAAGAGCTCTGATTGCTAAGATTTCCCCATTTTACAATCCCCATTCTCCATAAAACATAACCTCGAAACCCTAAAATCCATTCATTATTCTTAAGGTATTTGGTGCCTTGGAAGAGAAAATTGAAGAAGAAGATTGTTGTTTTGTTGCAAGTAAAGAAACAACCACATAATATCCTACCCTGTAATCACTTTTTGGACCATTGTGAGTATTGAAGTTCCAATCCTTTTATATGCCATGAAGATATAATATGTAGATGTGTTTTGGAACATTTTAGTCATGTTTGGTTCCTTTTTCTTCGAGTTTTGAACATTTTATGCTTTTTAGAGATTTTATGGTCTTTTCTATACATCTTGAGATGAAAAGAGAGTAAGATTGAACTCTCCTTGAACTATACGAGTGAATCTAGCCAACTTTGGAATTGTTTTGCATATAGGGTTAGAGTTGCGCTTGTTGGAGGCATAATTCGTGATAAAGTTGGAAACTTTATCCATTAAGAGCCTTAGTGGGTGGTTTTTGGAAAGTTTAAGCCCATTTTCTTAAACTTAACTGGAAGTCTACTAAGCCATAGGACGTAATGCGCCTATCAAGGATCATGAAACATGACTCGAGGTCATTTACACATGTGTTGGCTCTTGGTTGATTTGGTGTGCCTGGTCATTTTCGCGACATCCCTAGTGTTGACTTGGCCGTTGATGTTGACTTATTGATTAGTTTAACTCTTGGTCAAACGTTGATGGGTTTTAGTATTTGACTAAGGATTGGTCTTGAATTAGTATTAGGTGGTTTATGCTAGTTGTTTTGTTACAAATGTTGCTCTTGACATTTTGCTGCTAGATTCAGGTGAGTTTTCGCATTATATTATGTGTGAGATTAAATGTCCTTTCTTGATAAGTTGTATTTATGACTTATGTATAAACAAAGAAAGTTGGATTACAACATTAAAGACTCTAGTTTAACTTTAGCAAGAAATACTATATTTGGACTATAGAAATCAACACTATAGACGGACTATAGCTGGAAATACTATAGTTGGGATGTGGGAACACATACTATAGTTGGGCTATAACATTCATTTTTATGTATGGTATCTTGGGCATTTCACTAATATTTGTGCTTACTCGTTAAATTTAATTGTTTTCAGCTTGTTCTGGTAAAAAGGTGAAGGGTGTAGTCTAACTATATCTCACCGCGAGATTTATTTTTAGAGACTTCCGATTACATGATTTGAATATTTTTATTATCACTTTGATTTTAAAACTATGTGAAATGTTTTGAAACAAATGGTTGTTTTATTATACTTTGGGAAATAGATTGGGGTTGATTGTTTTAAAAAAAAATGGTTTTTTTTATAATTTTGAAAATTTGGGACGTTACAAAATAGATATATAGGCTAAAATAGGCTTTGTAGCATTGGTATCTAAAGTTCTACAAATTCATGAAGACTGAAGAATTCATTATGGACCAAGTAGATCAATGTATATACCTCTAGATGAGTGGGAGGAGCTTTATCATACTTGTATAATACACAAATGACCTTCTCTTAGTGAGTAATAACATTGATATGTTTCATGAATCAAAACACTGACAATTACATCACCTTGAGGTGAAAGATCTTGGTGTAGTCTTGTATGTAATAGATATATAAGTACACTAAAAATGAAAAGGATTTTTTTTTTCCAAAATGCATATGTCGATCATGTACAATTTTGGTATAACATGCAACAATCCTCCTTTTCAATTGTCCATAATTAAGGGAGACATTTTTGGTTTGTTGTAACGCTTTAAAAAAAGAGGTGGAAAGATATCAAATACAGTTAACCAAACATGGTTTAGTAGTAGGAAGAAATATACGCACACTTTCATACTTCTCTTGGCATCAACGTTGTAAAACTTTCCGAATTGGCCGATTAGTCGGACGGGTACTCCCTACTCGAGCCTTACCGACACGTGTTACAAAATCCGAGTACTATCTGATCGGACCCTTACCGAAGTGAGTAGTGTTGTAAAACTCGGTCAACTCGATGATTAATATGTATAATATATTTAATGATTTATTATTACTATATATATATATATATATAGAGAGAGAGAGAGAGAGAGTGAGTGTGTGTGTGTATTAGGTTCATATATAAACATTATATACAGTGTGAACGTGTAACGCCCGTAGATCCGGGCTAATTAATTTAGAGATAATAGGGGTCAAAAACGACTTTTCAACAAAAGATTATTTAGAATATATAATCTTCACCAAGTTGTAGAATACGTCTCAAGGGTTCCGTACATATAAAGAACGCCGAAATCTAAGTTATAACAAAGAAGTTATGGTACGTCGAAGTTTTACGGCAAAACCAACACGACACCGGGAGACGTAAATAGTGAATTTACGATGGAGGACTTTTTAGCCTTAGAAATATAAACAAAATTTTTAGTATACGTTAAACCAAGAACATACAAAAAAAAGAACGCCCAAATCTGACTTTGTATGAAGAATTGAAGATCACATTAATAGGAACTCAACGGTAAAAACACAGACGAAAACAGAGTCTGTATGTAGATGTTATGAATTTTACGCGGACATTTAACAGTATAATCTTCTCGTACTGTTAAATTTAAGATCGGTCGCGAATTAGCTAACAGAGTTAAAATGAAAATTATAGATCTTATTTTTACCTACGTGTGGATATAAAAAACGTAAAAAACGGAGGTCGTATGTGAAAGTTACGGATTTTAGAAGTCGGAAGTGTGTTGTGCGAAAATGGATGATGTGGCACAATCTTGGCCATTGTTTTCTCCCCAAGTCTTGCCACTAGATGGAGACATGTGGCACAAAGTTCAGCCATATTTCACCATATAAATAGAACCTCTCCCACCCTCATTTTTTCACACCTTTCCCATTCTTTCTTCTCTTTACTCTCTCTTTAGAACTTCTCTCTAGCCCCGAAACCCCCCAAAAAGCCTAGGGAACCTCCCTAGCACGAGGTGGAAGCCCCGGAGTGCTCCATGACTCCGAGAAGTAGAGCATTTCGGCTCAGGAACGCTGCTCAAAGCAAAGCCCGATTTTCTATAAAACCCATTGTAAGTGAGCTATGCCTACGCTATTTTCAATATAGCTTTTATTTAATTATAGTAACGTTATTAGGAACTTATAGTAAGTACTTGGGCTATTATCATGGGTTATATAAGTATTGTTTAAAACTTATATAATAGTAATAATAGCTAAACTATTAATTAGTCTCGGCGAATAATAGACTAAACTCTAGTGGTAATAATACTAGGTTTCGTCGAAGGAAATTATTTTTAAGAAGCGAAGCACTGTCTGAGTTCGGAATCACCACCTTTGCAAGTGAGTGCATGGTCCCTTTCATCTTACACATAGATATGAAGTATTTTATATAAACTACGTGTTATGTGTGCATATTATCTGTATACTTGCTATCTATGCTGGATGAACGATTTTACAAGTTTTATATGATTTAAACTATATTTGTATTTATATCTACGTAATATGTTGGGTAAAAGATGGATAGATGAAATATGAGTTGGATGATGAGTTGAGAGGTGATATAGACCATGAGGTAAGGGTGAGAGGTGGACGATGTGAGAAGCCTTGTTCCCAAATGTTGGCCCCGTCATCTAGCAGAGTATGGATGACAACCACAGAGTATTCTAGACAGTCCAGTTGAAGACTAGCAGGCTCACAACCCGTAGGTGTTGTGAACGATGTGTTCACCGGTGTACTCTAAAAACCCATTGACATATATTGCGAGTGGACTCTCGAAAACGATACTGTCAATAAACGAGACAACCCTAGCAACTGTGCTCGAAGGACAATACTAGCAGCTGCGCCTCACATAGAATGTCGCAATTCTGGCTACTGCGCCTAAGTGATAGAACTAGAAGTTGTGCTTGATGGCTGTGTCATTGAAAACGATGGACTTCGTACCTATTCTTTAGGATAATCCTTAGGAATGAATGAATGAAAAATAGATGATTCTTAAGGTAGATCCTTAAGAGTAAAGAAGATAATGGGGATGGGTAATTGGGTTAACTGTTTGATGATTAAACATAATAATTATATTATTTTGGGTTGAAAACCCTATGTACTCACCAGGTTTCCCAAACTGACCCACTCAGTTTATTTATATCACAGGTGTTGATATGAAGCCACATTACACTGAGAGGTTAAGGAGATATAAATCACTAGTGATAATGAATGTACGTTCTGTTTTTGCTTATGTTTCTATATTGACGATGACATCCCAAATGTTTTAAAATGAATAAAAATACTTTTCTTCGGAAATGATCTGATAACGTATTTATCATGTTTCACTGGAAACAAATTTGGCACATTTTTATTAAAAAGATGTACTCTGATATTTATAAAGCATAAACAAAATCGGTATTTTCTGGCTGCGAAAATGGGGATGTCACAGTTAGTATTAGAGTATTAGTTTAAGCGAACTAGGAATACGGATTTCTTTCTAGACTTAAACTTAGAATGCTAAGACATGATTATTAGGAGTGTGTCTTAGATAATACACCTGAATATACATAAGCACTAGCTTATTTAGGGAAAATGTCTAACATGCTTTTATGTGCTTAATTATTTATGATGCTTTATGTTGCTAAATGTATAATCGGATCTATGGTCTGCTGCCGACTGGATCTGGAAACTTTATGGGTTCAGATTTCTAAACGTTTAATTATGGTATTAGAACTGGCATGTAACTTTTCAGAGTAATAGGGAGATTTACATGTCGATCGTAAATAAAATCTTTCATATCTTAATTCTCGTCACTACACACCGAACGTCCGACTTGGTGTATAGATTGACATGGTGAGCACCCGAAGCGAAATTGGAAGTGGAAACCCACAGCCCAAACCACAAGTGATTAAGCATGAACCAGAAGTAGCAGTTGCACCTGGGCTAATCACGATGGAAGGGGTACATGCGATGGTACGGATAATGTTGGATCAATAGATGGAAGAAACAAGGCCTTTACTTCAACAAAGTAAAAACGAACTTACTGTGCCAGTACGCCAGACACCTACTATTGAGGTAGCCATCTGGGTTGAGGTTGGAAAGAAGAGGAAATTTGAGGGAACTTCAAGGTCCAACAAGAACAACATGTTCTCACAGTCTGGAAGAGGAAGAGGTGAAGCAAAATGGTGTTACAAGTATGGAAGGAAACACAACGGGGGATGCCATAAGGAAGTGACCTACTTCAAATGCGGGAATACTGGTCACTATGCCCCCAAGTGCTCAACCAAGGAGGAAGTTTGCCTTAAGTGTAGCGGTAAGGGACACTTCAAGAGAGATTGTCCAATAAGGGCTACAACGCCAAATGTACCGCTGAAGCACTATAAGGGATGCGGCGAAGAAGTGACTTGTTACAGGTGTGGAAGAATTGGTCACTATTCCAAGGACTGTACACATAGGGATAAAGTATGTTACAAATGCAGAGACAAGAGGAACACGTCTAGGGACTGCCTGAAGAAAAATGAAGTAGCGAGACCGAATGTGGCGCTAAAGCCGAAGGAAAGAGAATTCCAGAGGATCCTTGGTGTAGCTACTGACAATGCAAGGTTTTAGGAGTGAAGGCTTGATATCCAAAGATCGAGTTATGAAGTAGCCATAGTATCGTAGGGGTAGCCTATTAGAGGCATAGTGTAGGGTGAACTTGAACACCTATGTAATCGTTTCATGAACTAATGTAAAACCTTCGTTTTGTTATCTGATGTGTTGAATGATTGTGTGATTTTCTTGCATGGTGACTTGGATAAAGTACAAGAGAATACTTGGGACGAGTATGAGTAGGTGTGAAAGGTATTAGAGGCCTATACTACCGGAAGCACAGGACTCACACTTGGATCAGGGAAAGTCACCAGGTTACCAAGAAGCTAGTAATTGATACCGTTTTATTCAAATATGTCGTTACAGTCGTTTCGTTAATGACTAAGAAGATGATTGTTATTCCGACCCAAGTGGTCATATCGAATTGAGTCCGACTATGATAAGTATGTTACGTGGTTCAGAGAACCAAGTTTGATGTAACATCTGACTTAATCCGGAAGATTGATATAAAAGATAATCAAAGCGATCGGTAGAGGTATCACGATAGTTGCTTGTAGCTAGAAATGCTACCTTTTAAGATGTGATTAGAACATGAAGAAATTTATAGTCTGTTCTGGAAGACTCTAAGAGACCTGAGTCTAAGCGTGTGAACATACGATGATAAGTCATTGGAATATGACACATCAGTCCATTGTAGTAATAAAATAACTTATCTTAAGTTTGTTAAGAAGAAGAAGTAGTCTCCAGTAAGGATCGACATTGTGACTTGAAGGTCATAATTTGGAGTCTAACGTGAGATAGGGAGCAAGTGCAAGATCGAGTATCGCCTACAATCATGAAGTCTTAGAGTTAGATACTCGTTCGAAAAAACATCAAAGTAATGGTTATTACTTATGATGAAGAGATAACATATGGATTCATCATGTGAGCCCTGTTTCGTTGATGATTCTAGGACATAATCATCCTAAGGGGGAGATAATTGTAACGCCCGTAGATCCGGACTAATCAATTTAGAGATAATAGGGGTCGAAAACGACTTTTCGACAAAATATTATTTAGAATAAATAATCTTAACCAAGTTGTAGAATAAGTCTCATGGGTTCCGTACATACAAAGAACGCCGAAATCCGGGTTATAACAAAGAAGTTTTGGTACGTCGAAGTTTTACGGCAAAACCGGCACGACACCGGGAGACGTAAATAGTGAATTTATGATGAAGGACTTTTTAGCCTTAGAAATATAAAAAAAAGTTTTAGTATACGTTAAACCAAGAACATACAAAAAAAGAACGCCGAAATATGACTTCGTATGAGGAAGTTATGAATTTTCTAAGATTTGGCTTAGCAGTGCACAGCCCGAAACTCGAATTTTAGATCGAGCGGTTTTTGGCCTACGCGACCTAAATGAGAATTGAAGATGACATTAACAGGAACTCAACGGTAAAAAGATAGACGAAAACAGAGTCTGTATGTAGAAGTTATGAATTTTACGCGGACATTTAACAATATAATCTTCTCATACTATTACATTTAAGATCGGTTGAGAATTAGCCGACAGAGTTAAAATGAAAGTTGTAGATCTTGTTTTACCTACGGGTGGATATAAATAATGTCAAAAACGGAGCTCGTATGTGAAAATTACGGATTTTAGAAGTCGGAAGTGTGTTGTGCGAAAATGGGTGATGTGGCACAATCTTGGCCATTGCTTTCTCCCTAAGTCTTGCCACTAGATGGAGACATGTGGCACAAAGTTCAGCCATATTTCACCCTATAAATAGAACCTCTCCCACCCTCATTTTTTCACACCTTTCCCATTCTTTCTTCTCTTTACTCTCTCTAGCCCTGAACCCCCCCCCCCCAAAAAAAAAGCCTAGGGAACCTCCCTACCACGAGGCGGAAGCCCCAGAGTGCTCCACGACTCCGAGAAGAAGAGCATTTCGGCTCAGGAACGCTGCTCCAAGGAAATCTCGATTTTCTATAAAACCCATTGTAAGTGAGCTATGCCTACGCTATTTTCAATATTGCTTTTATTTAATTATAGTAATGTTATTAGGAACTTATAATAAGTACTTGGGCTATTATTATGGGTTATATAAGTATTGTTTAAAACTTATATAATAGTAATAATAGCTAGACTATTAATTAGTCTCGACGAATAATAAACTAAACTCTAGTGGTAATAATACTAGGTTTCGTCGAAGGAAATTATTTTTAAGAAGCGAAGCACTGTCTGAGTTCGGAATCACCACCTTTGCAAGTGAGTGCATGGTCCCTTTCATCTTACACATAGATATGAATTATTTTATATAAACTACGTGTTATGTGTGCATATTATCTGTATACTTGCTATCTATGCTGGATGAACGATTTTACAAGTTTTATATCATTTAAACTGTATTTTTGTATTTATATCTACGTAATATGTTGGGTAAAAGATGGATAGATGAAATATGAGTTGGATGATGAGTTGAGTGGTGATATAGAGCATGAGGTAAGGGTGAGTGGTGGACGATGTGAGAAGCCTTGTTCCCAAATGCTGGCCCCGCCATCTAGCAGAGTATGGATGACAACCACGGACTATTCTAGACAATTCAGTCGAACACTAGCAAGCTCGCAACCTGTAGGTGTTGTGAACGATGTGTTCACTAGTGTACTCTAAAAACCCATTGACATGTATTGCGAGTGGACTCTCGAAAACGATACTGTCAATAAACGAGACAACCATAGCAGCTGTGCTCGAAGGACAATACTGGCAGCTGCGCCTCACATAGAATGTCACAATTCTAGCTGCTGCGCCTAAATGATAGAACTAGAAGTTGTGCTTGACAGCTGTGTCATTGACAATGATGGACTTCGTACCTATTCCTTAGGATAATCCTTAGGAATGAATGAATGAAAAATGGATGATTCTTAGGGTAGATCCTTAAGAGTAAAGAAGATAATGGTGATGGGTAATTGGGTTAACTGTTTGATGATTAAACATAATAATTATATTATTTTGGGTTGAAAACCCTATGTACTCACCAGGTTTCCCAAACTGACCCACTCAGTTTATTTATATCACAGGTGTTGATATGAAGTCACATTACACTGAGAGATTAAGGAGATATAAATCACTAGTTATAATGAATGTAAGTTCTGTTTATGCTTATGTTTCTATATTGACGATGACATCCCAAATGTTTTAAAATGAATAAAAATACTTTTCTTCGGAAATGCCCTGATAACGTATTTATCATGTGTCACTAGGAACAAATTCCGCAAATTTTTATTAAAAAGTGGTACTCCGATTTTTATAAAACATAAACAAAACCCGTATTTTATGGCCGCGAAAATGGGATGTCACAGAACATATAGCTAATTATGGAACAATCATCTTGTATGGGTAATTTTGGAATTTTTCAATAAATTAATTTATTATCCCAAAATAACAAATCATTAATTAAATAGATAACCAAAAACGAATCCTAAAATTGTGAAGAAATTGCATTCCTATGGGATTCATCTTCTTCCCCTATTCTCTCTCTTATTCATCCTTGCTATAGATGATGTTTTGGTTTGCCCATTTTGGAGTCTTTCATTCTTTCAGAGAGATTCAAGTTTAGAAATCAAATTCAATATAGCAACGAAAATTATATACATATGAATGTTAATTGTCCCGTATTGACGAATTGTAAGCGCCCTTTCTGGTGGCTTTCTCAAAAGTCGTTATGATGAATCTCAAATTTTGATTTTCCACCAGGTATTAGTTTTGATTTTGAACTTCTCCTCCCATTTCCTCATTCATTGCAATTCCACTCGGCTAGGAAGAAGAGAAGCCATTGTTGATTTATTGATATTTTATGTAAGTTATCAATTAATGTAATTTAGTAGTGAATTAAATGGAGATAGTCTTTGATTTACATAATACTTTGTCTTGATACCTAGCAAAATAACTTACATTTCAAGTTTTGTTCAAAACCAATTAGATTACCTACTAGGTGTTTGTTGAATTGCCTCAACGAAGTGATGAAAAAAAATTATTTGGGAACTTTTTTTATCAATATTTTGATTTGCAAATAGTTTCTTCTAGAACACAATGGTATATAATTCTTCAAAGAGAAAAGTACAATTAAAAATGTCAATCAGTAACCTTCTATGCAGTTTCATGTTTGTACTTGAATAAAAGTGTATAGGTTTTAAACAATTTTTAGTTAAAGGGTAGATATAGGAAATACATCATCTTTTTATAATCTAAACACACTATGAAGAAATACGACCAATCAAACAGTAAGGTTTCTATTTGTGAAATAACTTCTACGTGTCAGTTTAGTCATGATAATGTTTTATTCCTTTGATTTTCTAGAATTTTCAACTAGGACTATTGGTTCTTTCATGCCACAACATATTGAAAAAAAACAAGAGTATCTCAGAAGTAAAATGAAATCAAATTATATATTGACGTCTAAGGATTAGTTTTTTATTTTTTATTTTTTATTTTATTTTTTATAATAACTATGTTAGATAACCAATGCACTTTTAGTACTAAATAAATATTTTTATTTCAAATCATTTTCACTTCTTTAAGCTAGAATACAATACCATTGTCATAGAAAAGTCATAAATTTGGAATAAGATTGATCAACATAGAGGCCCTGTAATTCTATATGATTAATAAAAAAAAGTGTATCATTCTAGTTTTTTTATTACTTTTATTTCATGACAATTAAATGCTTATATCTATTTTTGTAGTTATTTGAAGTTGAATTAGAGAACCTTCAATTCGATAATCAAAGACAAAGGTTGTTATTGATATACTTTTAGAATGCGTACTACCATTTTATTTAAGAATATGTATTCCTTCAGAATGTTTCTTAATTTTTTTCTAGTCATGCTTAAGCAATTAAAAAAACGATAAACAAAGTTCTGATTTTGCGCTTCCTTTTTGTTGCCAAAATATAAATTATGCGGGGCCTAACATAACCTAACCTTACTTCTTACTTCTCACCAATGACCCAAACAACCCCTTACTCTCCTACCCTTCCAAAGGTTCACGTTGTTACACTTAAATATGAATTTGTTTTATTACTGGACATAAGTAAAGGAAACACAACTGACGAGAATTTATTTTGCTCAATGTAACTGGACATCAATATTTTAAATGTTCTTAAGCTATTTTGCGTCATATGATCTCCCATGTATGTTTTTCTGTTTTAATTGAATGATTTATGTGTTTAAGTTTAAACATAAAGATGTAAAGATAGAGGCATTGGAAAACCATCAAAAAGCAAAAGCATGTTCATTAAGATGATGAAAAATTATTACAGAATGATGACATATTTTTAAAGAATCTATTATATATCATAATTTGTTTGTATATTTTTAGCAAATGATGACATATTCTTGAAAAATATGGTATAGAAGGTTGTGTATATTCATTAAAATATTGTATATGTATTCCTAATTTTATGTTGCTTATTTTCATTCTTAATCACTCTTTCTCGCTCTTTTTTATTCTTACAAATATGATTTAAAGAATAAAAATAATTCTTCTATTCTCAGTATATATATATATATATATATATATATATATATATATATATATATATATATATATATATATATATATATATATATATATATATATATATTCTTATTTTATATATTAAGAGTACTTTGTGTTTTGTGATATTCTAATTTTTTAATAGTTTTCACATTATTCTCATGAGAATATATCAACTTTGTAGTAAGAAATACTATTATTTTTATGCAATTTGTTATTATTGAAAATTATATACATGCATATTTTTTAAGAATTTTAATTCTCAAATAATCACTAGATTCTAGTATGATTCTTTAAGAATGAAAGTACTATATGTGTTAACGGTTAAGGGTCCAGGAAAATAATAATTGTAACTCCTTGATTTGAAAAAAGTAGTAACTCCCCGGATAATAATAACTTTCTTATTTGGTATTGAATAAAATTGCCTATAATACCCTTATATACATGTTTTATTAAAAGGTTTCTTAACATGTGATTTATAACACAATAACTATGGTATACCATAACAATCTCAGTCATTAATAATTATAATCAAAGGCTCCAGATCTAGTTATACCATCACATAATATTTGTAATTCATATTTAATCCTAACTAACTAACTATATATATATATATATATATATATATATATATATATATATATATATATATATATGGCTCAGTCCAATTTCCCTATGTTCACACCGCCTGGCGTTTCTGCTACCGGCTAGGGTGTGATATTATATAAGGGACAACACAAGCTTCTCTAAGATGTGGTAGTTGATTTCTAGTCCTTACAAGGCTCTACTGACAAAGTAGATGGACAATTATCATGTGGTTCTTTCCACTATTAAGAGATTCACTGATTGCTTCAACTGACGCTGCTAGGTAGATTGTTGACGTTTCCATTGGTAGTCGGCATCCTAGGGTTGGAAGTTGCTGGAGGTGTTTTCGTAATTCTTGCAACGCTTTGTGTGCTTTGGTGTCCATCTAAAGTTGCTTTTGTCGATACATCCTTTTAACGTTTTGAAAAGCAGTATTACTTTCTTAGTGGATTTGCTATGAATCTTCCCAGGGCTACTAGTTTGCCATTAATATCTTGCATTTCCATCAGGTTTTCATCTATCTTGCTTTCTACCACATCCTTGATTTTTTCATGGAGAGGTTGGATGTCGTGCTTGATGACGTAGTATCCCAAAAATTATCCTTCTTTCACTATGAAGGTAAGCTTTACTGGTTTACTTTCATCCTTGTTTCTTCCTGTTTTGAATGTTTCTTCTAATTCTGATAGCAGTGTGAAGTTATCTGTGCTTTTGATCACCATGTCATCCACAAGACTTATACGTTCCTTCCTATCTCGTTTTTGAAGATGTTATGTATCTGACATTGATATGTGGCACTTGCATTCTTGAGCCTAAAATGCATTTTTTTTTCGTAAAACGTTCCATAGTCTACATATATGGCAGTTTTCTCTTCGTCTTCTTTTTTCATTATGATTTGATGGTACCATTTTTATGCGTCAAGGAAGCGCTAACACTTAAAGCCTAACAAGGATTCTATGTTTTGGTCTATATGTAGTAATAGGTAGCTCCTTTTGCCACACTATTTTCAGAACTTTGTAGTCGATGCACATCCACTAGGAGCCGTTGCATTTATTCATCATAACAGGGTTGGATATCTATGAAGGGAAAAGTACTTATAAGAGAATCCCGGCTTGAACATGTTTCCGGACATCATTGTTGATGGATTTATTATGTTCCTTTTCTTTTCCTAGTGTTATTTGTTTTGTTGTGATGCTGCCATGTGAGATGTTGATATCTTATTTGATTATATTTATGTCAATCCAACCATGTCTTTTGGTTTCCATGTGAAGATGTGTTTATATTCTTTCAACAATGCCACAAGGTTTATTCTAGCCGTTTCTTCCAAAGTTTTTCTAATGCAAAATGTTTGCTCAGGGAACTTCTTGTGGATTACTTCTTTGTTTTTCGGTTCGTCTTCTCTTAGGCGCTTCTACCCCTTGGTGAACTCTTTTGGCTTGAGCACCTAGTTTCATTATTTTCTTTGTGGTGCTTTTACAAGTATGGTGGGGATTCCTTCGTTTGTACAAAATTTTATTAGGTCATGGATCGTGGATAAGATTGCTTTGAATTGTAATGTAACTCCCTATCCGAGTATTATGTTGTGTTCTTTTGGTGTCTTGACAATCATGAATTCCAGAATGCTTGTGTTCTCCCTAACACTCCATTCATCCCCTATAATGCATGGTAAATGTAGAATACTGATTGGCTAGATGTTGTGCACTGAGAATTCTATCAACCTTACTGGTGCTAGTTTGAGTCCTTTTTTCCAGGTGTATGGTAGTTGTTGGAAACAGTGTTCGAACATGATTTTTTTCGTGTTTCCATTGTCGATGTATACCCTGTGTATTTTTGTATTGTCGATGTGGTCTTGGATTATCATCTAGTTGTCTCCTTCCCATTATGATAGTGTAGAGTCTTCTAGAGACAAATATAGTTTTTCGGTGGTTATTTTATAGGTGGTGGGTTGCTGCGAAATTGCTTTTGCTCGTTGGTCGTGTGACACTCGTATAGTTAGGATTTTTGCAGCTTTCCCTTTGTTATTCTTTCCTTCAATTTATACTTTCTAAAGTGGTGTGGTATTGGTATTCGATCGGATTCTTGTATAAAAATCGGTGAGTTTCCCTTTCGTTATTTGCTCTTTAAGTTCTTTTTCTGGATGGTGCAATCTGATGTGTAATGACCTTGCTCTATGTGGTACTCATAATATTTCATTTGTTTGGGAATTGATGTTTGTTGGGACGCTGGGTTTGTGGTTTGATAGACATTTCTAGGATGTGAAGTCTTTTGTATCACTTGTCGTCGTGTGTGTAGTGATCGAATTGCATGTTTTCACTATGCATATTGACATTGTTCCTCTAGAGCCTTAGAGGGAAAAGAGTGTGGTTCCTTCTGGCTATATGTTGACCTTGTTGTGTGGAGTAAAGCTTCTTTGGTTTTTTTCCTTCTTCTTTCGTTAGGTATCATTACACCTTTTCTTTGGTTTTTGGACCTTTCCCCTATATTTTCGGAGTTTCATGAGGTTTGTTAGGAATAGCTCCTTGAGCTAGCAAAAGTTATGAATGTTGTTAGGTGTAAGGCTATTTAACAATGCTCATGCATTCTCGTCTAGCGTTGTGGGGAAGTGTGTACATAATAATCTCTCATCTAGCTTGAGGGATTTCATGTGCCACTCATAAGTGTCTATATGGTTGTCAGGGTAGGTCATGCTATGGTATACTTTAAGACTGGGTAGTCTTGTTGTTCTTGGTATGTCTTAATTATGTAGCTCCGGTACGAAGGATAAGGTGTCGGTTTTTGTTAAGGGTTACTAGTATATATGTGTGAGAAGTTATATACAGGTTGTTGGAAGAGGGTTGTCTGATTTAGAAACATGTTATGCGTGTTTTCTGGAATATTACTTTGGAATAGAGGGAAGTAACTATATATGGTGGGAACCACTATCTTTAGTCCATGTGTGGTAGTGAACTACGATCGTTACTAATTTATGTTCATCTGCAAAGAACATGCTTCCAACTATCATTTGGGTCGGTGGTGGGCTCACCGACATATAGCCTCCTAATATCATTTCCAGGAGCGGGATTGGTCTTTTTTTTGAATTGTGACCACGATTGAATTGCTCGGAAAGAATGAAGGAAGTTGGTAAAAGTGTGTGCTCCAACTCGGCTGAATGTATGGAATGAATTTTGTGTTTGTGCTCCATTAACATATTGCCATTTCAGTTGGAATGGTTGGCAGTTCATCGATGTAAATGGTTGTATCCAAGGTTGGGTGATTGGTGTAATTGGGGATGATAACACCATTGGCTGCAATGTGTGTGGTGTATTGGCGGCGACGCTTGGTGTCACACTCCCAAAACAAGGATGGCGGAAACGTCCGGGGATGGCGGACTTCATGTATAGTATCACAACAACAAGCATAATAGTGCTCAAAGTGAATACAACCATCATAAATATAAATGAAAAAGTTACACCAAAGTATATGTTTACATGATTCAAATCAATAACATTATGATGACAAAATGAATTGTTTGACGATTTATCGTCCCATCCTCAAAACACTGTTGATTTCGTGTTTCACTGAATTCCTAAGAATACAAGTAGTTTTGAAAAAGAGTCAACAATTAAGTTGGTGAGTTCATAAGTTTTTGAGATAAAGATTTTGGAAACCGTTCTTTGTAATGTGTGGTGTGTCACCAAGAAAAATCCAATATTTTCCTTTTAAAAGTTATGTGGTCCTAAATCCCAGGACCAAGAATAAACAAGTATTTTCCATACTTAATGATATAACCGTGGTTTTAAATCGGCATAAAACCCTTTTTGATTTGAGGAAAAATCCAGTAATGAATGACGTATAGTCTTAAATACAAAGACCGAAAGTGTATAGTAATATCCATACATATTGACATAGAAAGTGATTTAAATTGGCATAAAACTCCTTTCGATTTATAAAAATTATCGTAAACTTTATGAGTTGTTAACTTCCTATGTGAGTCGCTATAACCATGCAATGACTGAATGAACCTGCCACGACGTTTCGCAGGCGTCGAAAAACTAATATGACACTTGTCACCACAGACTTGCCGGTCTAGCTGTTGCAAGCAGCTCACGTGTGGGGTGTCTAACCCAATATAGATCTATACACAACTATCGCGTTCTCCCTACAAGAGACTCTGGTTATAACTACCATGAATTTTAACCCGTACTCTAGGAGTACTTGAGAAGAATGTCTCACAATTTAAGTTAACAAGTTTACATGTGGTGTGCGTGAGTGTAAAACCTTTTTCTGTGGGAATAAAACCTTCCAAAATGTGTTTGTTGTGTTAATGGAAACATAAACCATATCTATTATAGTTTATCAAAACGTTTAAATGTAATAGTTATAACTTTGTTTATTATGGTTAACTACTGTATTTGTGAAGGTAAAAACCCTTTTGTTTACCGATATGTATATATGACTTTTACTGAAGTGAAGCAACATGCAATATAACAATTAATTAATTTTGTAGGTAAAAATCCATTTGTTTTCTGATGTATGACTATATACTAAGACAAAATGTCATCTATTTGCAAAAACATATCTTCACATAAAGATATTCACCTTGCTCAACATGTTACAAGGTGAAATGAAATTGATAGCATTTTTCTGTTGTTAACATTTTCATTTACTGTTCTTAGAAAATTTATAGAAAAATCATCAAAGGTCCAAATCAGAATCCGTAAATGCTGAGAGTTTGGGAAATGAGTCTAGTTTGTTCATTATTTTTATTATGAATTTTAATGACCTCCAGTTTGTGTGAAAAAGTCCATAATCACAGACTGGTCCGGATTTGCTCTTGAAATGATAGGCAGTTTTGTAAAAATAACCATAAATTGTAGAAACATCGGGTGGAGATGTGCAAGTAGTCATTTTAAAGATAAGAACTGGAACTACTTGCACCTAAAACAGTTTTGAAAACTAAAATGTTTAAGTTGCCCAAAACAGTCTGTGAATGGAGTTGAACTTTTCTGATGAAGGCTGTTAAATGAGTTTAGTTGTGTTCTTGGTGATTTAACTTGTATTCCCCCCCCCCCCCCTTAAAACTTAAGAAAACATGAAAAGATAGGGGTATGAACTCACCTTGAGTGGTTTCAGTAGATGAGTGTTGAAGATGAGAAGTGTTCAACTCAAGAACACTTGAAGGATCACTTGAAGATTAGAAGATCAAACATGAATGTGATGATGTTTGTGTAAGCAATCTATGATTTTGAGTAAGAGGGAATGTAATAACCATATGGAGCATGATGAAACATACCAAAAATGAGAGAAAGTTTGATGATCAGCCCTTAAATATCGAAATTGGAGTGATAGGATTTGAGAGAAAAGTGATGTTTGATACTTGGAGGAAATGAGGAAAATGAGTGAAGTGGAGAGTGAGAGAGAGTTTTCCAGCTCATTTGGACGTGGTTTTGCTGGGAAATGAGTGGGGTAGTACCATGAGGTGACTAGGAGTGCTAGGGAGTACAATAGCTTGTCAAAGGAATGAGCATCGGATGGTTGTTTGTGTCAAATATTATAGCAAGATCCACACTCCACCTCAAGATCTCACTTATAGATTTTATTCTTAAATAAATATTTCCATAAAAATATGTCTAAATTATGAATATTTAGGGTCTTATATGTTAAAATATGATTTTTGGAGAAAATCCCACGTTAAAATAGTTAAAAACGGGCTAAAAATGTTAAAAATGCTGAAAACCGGGTAGAAAGTGCTGAAATCCGAAGTTCAGGGTCGAAGGTGCTAAGGTTCGGTCATCAGCAACCTTGGAACCGGAGTGGCTCGGCTGCTGATGCGGATCCGAAGGATGGAAGCTGCGGTCCGGTCTCTAAGAGGCTTCGGCCCTAGGGGGAGGCTCCCGATCCTTTGGGGTATTTTACCCGTTTTAAGCGATTTTGGACCCAGTTAAGGGTCGGAATGACCCGAATGACTTCAAAAAGTCACGCGAACTTTTGAGATAGATTTGGGAGAGATTTCAAATAGAAAGAGGTATGGCGAAAACGATTGAGAGAGGTTTCGTTTGAGACCTTTTTGTGTGTCCGGCTTCGTAATGCGAGGTCCGTAAACCCCGTTAAGCCATGTTTTAAGGTCCTTACACACTCTCGATGAGTGTGCAATAGTGTTTTATCGCTTTGGTTCGATGTTTAGCATTTTCACGTCTATGGAAATTCAAACATATGAATTTTTCCAGTTGATGTTTTCTCATTAAAATAGCGAGCTGTTTAGTAATTACATAATGTAAACCCTAGTATACATGGGTTAACTGAGTTGACCGGTTTGACTTGTTGACTTTATTTGTCTTTGACTTGACCAGAATTTGATGGTTGTCACATCATCCCCCCGTTAGAGGGAATTTCGTCCCGAAATTAGCACTTTGACCTGGACTTCATGAATTTGGAGAAAAGATGGGGAATGCTTTTCGTAGTACAAGAAATTGGTATGGCGGGGACCAATCCGCCTGATGTTAAATGACGCCTTGGAATTTCTTATTGTAACTTGAGCTAAGTCAATTTAAAGGAGTTATTGTTTTGAAATGATAGTGTATTCTATGTGTGCCTTTATGCTCCTCGCTACAAAGTGGAGACTCTCGTTCATTTCGATTTCGCCAAGTGGTAAGTGGGCACACCCATGTTTTACCAAAGTTAATAACTCAAGCTATTAACATGTAGCCCAAGATTTGAACAGTCCCTTTTGTTATGCCCGTTGGTTTGCTGATGGTAGGCCATACCCAAATCTAACCTAGTTTGCTGTAAGGGTTGCCAGGGTCACGAAATGAATCTACTATCTCTGTTAGAGATGACATATATTAATAGACCCTGTGGTCGCATGATCTCTTTGATGTATGTTCTAGTCTATTCATCCCTCCTGTCGGTTTCTTTGATTAGTAGGGAGTGTGCGTTTTCGGCCAGTCTGTCGACGGTTACCCAAATGGTATCAAGACCATCCATTGCCTTGGGTAGCTTGGTTATGAAGCCTATGGTTAACCGCTCCCACTTCCTTTCAGGTATCACTAGTTGTTGTAGGAGACGCGAAGGCTTCCTTTATTCTCTCTTGACATTGGTACAAGTCCGATACTTGCCCACATGTGTAGTGATGTCTGCTTTCCTATTCTCCCACTGATGGTACTTTTTGAGGTCCGGACACATCTTGTCCGAGCCTGGATGAAGGGGAGTAGCGAGTTTTCATATGCTTCATTCGTGACATTATTTCTGAATCCATCAACCTCAGTGTCCAGATCCAGTTCATGGGATATCATGCCCCGCCGTCCGTGCCTTATATGTTCTTATGATCGGTGAAGATTGTATGCTTCATGTCGTAGAGATGGTGCCTCTTGACCTCTAGGGCGAACACTACCGCTCCTAGTTCAAGGTCATGTGTTACCTAGTCGACCTCGTACGTATTTAGCTGTCTTAAGTCATAAGTAATAACTTCTCCTCGGAGCGTTGCATAGGGCCTGCTGCAGTGTTCCTCGATTTCTTAGCTCGGTAGAAAGCATGTGGGTTTTGTTTACGCGACTAGACTTATTAGGATGGTAGGACGTTCACTCGTCCTCTTGGGCAACCTTGACCCGAAGTTCATGACAGGACTCGTACCTGGTCTATCTATCATTAACTTGTGCATATGGGTTGTATGTACTTAAGGTTGGCAAGACAGTTGGACGGGTGACTCTGCCCCAAGTCCACAACCAGACAAGGAACAGGAAATAGGGTGGAAGCACACACCCAATGCTCGTAGAATCTTAATTATACATTATTCTTGCGTATACACGTAGTAGTGGTAGACTAACCGTATCTGCCCCAAGCTTCTGTGCTTGAACCTTGTCTGCTGTATGCGTGACATTCTCGATGGGTCTCCTGGAAATACTTGTGATAAGGTTTCGGGAAGTATAACACTCCTCTAGTGCATGTTTTGGGGTTTCACAGCGAGAGATGACCCGGAGGTCCGTGCTAGATGTGTTTATGGGAGACAAAGGTTTCGATATTCGGTGGGTTAGGTGAAGGGTCCTTTCGTAGTCGTTAAACTGGGAAGATAAGGACTATACCAATTGAAATTGAATGGTGACAACAATATCTTTTTAGATAAAACATGTGTTAAGCTGTATTCATAAGAAATGCTCATTAGAGTGATAGAGTATCTTGTGTTTCTTTTCAGTGTGTTCCGTTTTGTTCGATGTTATTATTACTACAGATGGTTTATACCACATTATCTAGCACTGGTAGTGGGTGTGTTCTGATAGTTAGTAATGATACTCTATATCATGATTTCTGACAGGTCAGTCTATGATCGAGCGGTATATGTGCGTCGTATGTACTTTGATATTGGTGAAATCGTCGAGTGGGTGGGTCCACTCAAATCCCACTACTAGACATGGAACAGGAGTCAGGATGGAATTATTTGTTTCAAGTCTTTAGTATTTTGATTATAATTAACCCTGATGTATGCACAAAGTCATCACAGCTTACAGGTAATGATCCTAAGGTCATATATGAGTGTCTTTGGTTTGATTTGAACAAGAGAGTATTGTAACTACTTTTAGAAAGACGGTGATTTTAGCAAGCATACCAAATTCGTTACAAACATATGGTACTTAAACGCTTTGTCGTTGGGAACATTACAAAAGTCCTAATATGGTTGTCTTGCTGCTCCTACTGGTGTGTTCATCACACTCCTCCTGCTCCTCCGTCATTCTTCTCAATTGGACATTCTCTCTTGAAGTGTCCCGTTTCACCGCATATGTAGCATACTAGGCCTACCTTGGTGCTGGCGGTTGAAGGGAGGTGCTGGGTTTGGTTTCTGCAGAAGCGGGCAGTATGTCCCTTCTTGTTGCAGTTTTTACAGTGCATCACCCGACAAACCGCATTATGATGGAAGCCACACTTGTTACACTTTGGGAGTGCTCCCATATATTGCCTGTCTGATGCTTGGGTGATAGATGTTGTGGCTGATGTCGAGGCATGTGTTATGACTGTTGTCGTAATTGTAGGGGTGGCCATGGGTCGTTGTCTTTTAGCGGATTTCTGAGATTGGTTGCGTTCCTTTTTGTTCCAAAACTTTCGCTTCTTGTTCGTAGGTTTGTGGTCTAAAGCATTTTCGTTGGTAGACGCCCACTGGTGTTCTTGATTGTTATTGTAGTTAGTATTTCTGACATCATCTCCGCGCCTGCTGGCGTGGGTAGCATTTAGTTGCGACATGACGGCTGCCACGGGTGCCGTGACTGCAGCTTGAAAAGTAGCAGAGTCTATCTGCAGGGTTGCTGCCTTGCTTGTTGGCTGGTTACCTTCTTGTGAATACATAATCCTGTTACATGAGGAGAAACGATGTCGTGAGTAGGGATGATTATCTCTAGTTATATCCTTACCATTTATATACACATATATAAATTTCTCACTTTACTGAACTATTCTTGGTGTTTCTGCTAACGTTCCTGAGATGAAGTTATGGCAGTGGGTAGGAGTAGGTTTCATATGGGTGTTAAGTTTTACTCATCTTAGGATCATGTTTGTCCAAACACACTTAGCTGAGGAGTTTTGATGGAATCTGGTGTATTAGCACTGGTATGATCGCACCCTATAGGTCTACGAAGAAGGAACCTCTCAACCAAGGTGTTTAAAGGTGAGGCGGAAATGAGTTTTTAGAATGGCTATACGTCGCGAGTTTTCTAACTAAGTTTATCTTAGTTCATTTTGTAACGTAATTCGGTTGTTAAGGGCGTTCCGTAAACAGTTCATAACGAGAGTCTTTATATGATAAACTCATGTGTTTTAGTAGCTCTATATCCAAGTGAAACCTTGTAATTTGACCCAAGCTAGGTCCTAAGCCCATCTTGTTAATATGATTCTAGTAATTATGGTTTCAGCGAACATTTTTGACCTCGATGCAGGTCTGTCTCACCTCCATGCAAGGAAAAATTTTGATAACAACTAAATCTCTCGATTAGCATGACCACTTAAATTGCAGTGTCGTGCTTTCACCTATAATAGAGTAGCACCAACGCATACTCATGAACCTAATTTACAAGGTCTTGTGAGCGGTATGAACTCTACTCACGACGATCCGTCCCTTGCGATGCCTGAGGCAAAGTCGATGCACCTTGCAGTTCTGCCAATCGATGCTTGGCTGCAATCATCCTTTCTTCGAATGCCGTGTGTCTACTCTGTTACTCTCTTGCCTCTGCCCGAGCGGCGATAAGGTCCTAAAAATAGAGTTGGTCTCTGAAATAGTAGTCTCTTTCTGAGTCTCGGGTACGTGAGATAGTAGGGTCTGTAGTAGCGTGCAGTTTCTGAACTCGGGTTGTAGTTTTCCTGTTTTAATCCCCGATGTTCGCGATTTTCCGGGTCTTCGTCGGGAGGGCTCTGTCAGTCGGTCCCCTGTGGTTGAGGTCATAGCACCCTCGTTGGTCTCCACATGGTGGTTGCTGTTATTGCTGTCGACTTCAACCCTCGATCACGGTTGCCCAACGGGGCACAAGTTCGATGTAGTCGAAACGGTTCGCGGGAACCCTGGCTATGCATGGAGGGTTGATTACCTCCGGTTCCGCTTATGATTTTTCTCATAACCATCCACTATTTCTCTGGTTGGGAAACTAGGGGTCGTCCGGTAAGTAGGATCTTGCTATGTTGTACGTGCGAGAATAGGAGTGGAAGAGATAATTACTAGGCGTCTAACTCTATAATTATTTACTTATAAACGGTGATCATTATTAGTTACTTCTATAACGACATAGTGCATACTAATTACATATAACAAGATATGATAGACCTTCGAATAAGTGATCCTACCCTAGGTCCACATCCACACAAGGAAAAGGAGGTAAGGTAATGACCACAAATTCTAAGTCTATGATCTCTAAGTTATATATAACTTTAGACTATCCACTGAGTGACTGTAGACCTATTATTAAGGATCTATTTAGTTTTCATATAAGTTATGATATTACAAAATACTCCTATAGTATTTTAAATTTTATGTTTGGTTCTTAGTAACTTTCTTGTATGGGAAGTTTTTAGGCTTGTTGCTCATTACGACCATGCCCTGGCATACCATAGTCACACGTCGGATAAATATAGTTGATCAAGCTATATTCATCCCAAGTCTGATTACATATCCCAAGGTCTACTCGTAGTGTCCAACTCCTCGTTTTACTTTTGTATTGTCCTAGATAATGATACTATACTAGTATGTATGTATGTACTCATACTTTTAACAAGAAACTATTTCATTTCTAAAAGTATAATTGTTTTGAAAACTTAAATCAGAGACTTTAGTCCCAATGTATTTATAGTTTGTATATCTTATGTTGTTCGATATACTTAGTTCACTATAAACAATACTCTGATACCAATCTGTCACACCCACAAACCAAGGATGGCGGAAACGTCCGGGGCTGGCGGACTTCATGTATAGTATCACAACAACAAGTATAATAGTGCTCAAAGTAAATACAACCATCATAAATATAATTGAAAAAGTTACACCAAAGTATATGTTTAGATGATTCAAATCAATTACATTATGATGACAAAATGAACTGTTTGACGATTTATCGTTCCCTCCTCAAAACGCTGTTGATTTCCTGTTTCACTGAATTGTTGAGAATACAAGTAGTTTTGAAAAAGTGTCAACAATTAAGTTGGTGAGTTCATAAGTTTTTGAGATAAAGAGTTTGGAAACCGTTCTTTGTAATGTGTGGTGTGTCACCAATAAAAATCCAATATTTTCCTTTTAAAAGTTATGTGGTCCTAAATCCCAGGACCATGAATAAACAAGTATTTTCCATACTTAATGATATAACAGTGGTTTTAAATCGGCATAAAACCCTTTTTGATTTGAGGAAAAATCCCGTAATGCATGACGTGTAGTCTTAAATACCAAGACCGAAAGTGTATAGTAATATCCGTACTTATTGATATAGAAAGTGATTTTAAATTGACATAAAACCCCTTTTGATTTATAAAAATTCCTATAAACTTCATGAGTTGTTAACTTCCTATGTGAGTCGCTATAACCATACAATGACTGAATGAACCTGCCACGACGTTTCTCAGGCGTCGAAAAACTGATATGACATTTGTCACCACAGACCTGCCGGTCTAGCTATTGCAAGCAGCTCAGGTGTGGGGTGTCTAACCCAATATAGATCTATACACAACTATCACGTTCTCCCTACAAGAGACTCTGGTTATAACTACCAGGAATTTTAACCCGTACTCTAGGAGTACTTGAGAAGAATGTCTCACAATTTAAGTTAACAAGTTTACGTGTGGTGTGCGTGAGTGTAAAACCATTTTCTGTGGGAATAAAACCTTCCGAAATGTGTTTGTTGTGTTAATGGAAACATAAACCATACCTATTATAGTTTATCAAACCGTTTAAATGTAGTAGTTATAACTTTATTTATTATGGTTAACTACTGTATTTGTGAAGGTAAAAACCCTTTTGTTTACCGATATGTATATACGCCTTTTACTAAAGTGAAGCAACATGCAATATAACAACTAATTAATTACCATACTTTTGTAGGTAAAAATCCATTTCTTTTCTGATGTATTACTATATACTAAGAAAAAATGTCATCTATTTGCAAAAACATATTTTCACATAAAGATATTCACCTTGCTCAACATGTTACAAGGTGAAATGAAATTGACAGCATTTTTCTGTTATTAACATTTTCATTTACTGTTCTTAGAAAATTTATATAAAAATCATCAAAGGTCCAAATCAGAATCCGTAACTTCTGAGAGTTTGGGAAATGAGTCTAGTTTGTTAATTATTTTTATTATGAATTTTAATGACCTCTAACTTGTGTGAAAAAGTCCATAATCACAGACTGGTCCGGATTTGCTCTTGAAATGATAGGCAGTTTTGTAAAAATCACCATAAATTGTAGAAACATCGTGTGGAGATGTGCAAGTAGTCATTTTAAAGATAAGAACTGGAACTACTTGTACCTAAAACAGTTTTGAAAACTAAAATGTTTAAGTTGCCCAAAACAGTCTGTGAATGGAGTTGAACTTTTCTGATGAAGGCTGTTAAATGAGTTTAGTTGTGTTCTTGGTGATTTAACTTGTATTCCCCCCCCCCCCCCCTTAAAATTTAAGAAAACATGAAAAGATAGGGGTATGAACTCACCTTGAGTGGTTTCAGTAGATGAGTGTTGAAGATGAGAAGTGTTCAACTCAAGAACACTTGAAGGATCACTTGAAGATTAGAAGATCAAACATGAATGTGATGATGTTTGTGTAAGCAATCTATGATTTTGAGTAAGAGGGAATGTAATAACCATATGTAGCATGATGAAACATACCAAAAATGAGAGAAAGTTTGATGATCAGCCCTTAAATATCGAAATTGGAGTGATAGGATTTGAGAGAAAAGTGATGTTTGATACTTGGAGGAAATGAGGAAAATGAGTGAAGTGGAGAGTGAGAGAGAGTTTTCCAGCTCATTTGGACGTGGTTTTGCTAGGAAATGAGTGGGGTAGTACCATGAGGCGACTAGGAGTGGTGGGGAGTACAATAGCTGGTCAAAGGAATGGGCATGGGGTGGTTGTTTGTGTCAAATATTATAGCAAGATCCACACTCCACCTCAAGATCTCACTTATAGATTTTATTCTTAAATAAATATTTCCATAAAAATATGTCTAACTTATGAATATTTAGGGTCTTATATGTTAAAATATGATTTTTGGAGAAAATCCCACGTTAAAATAGTTAAAAACGGGCTTAAAATGTTAAAAATGCTGAAATCCGGGTAGAAAGTGCTGAAATCCGAAGTTCAGGGTCGAAGGTGCTAAGGTTCGGTCATCAACAACCTTGGAAACGAAGTGGCTCGGCTACTGATGCGGATCCGAAGGAAGGAAGCTGCGGTCCGAGGGGAGTTCTGATCCGGTGCGTGGCTGCGGCTCGCTTGCTGCGGTCGGGGCTGCGGCTCGCTGGCTGCTGCTCACATGCTGCGGGTCCAAGAGGGTCCCGTCTCTAAGAGGCTTCGGCGCTAGGGGGAGGCTCCGGATCCTTTGGGGTATTTTACACGTTCTAACGCCATTTTAAGCGATTTTAGACCCAGTTAAGGGTCGGAATGACCCGAATGACTTCAAAAAGTCACGGGAACTTTTGAGAGAGATTTGGGAGAGATTTCAAATAGAAAGAGGTATGGCGAAAACGATTGAGAGAGGTTTCGTTTGAGACCTTTTTGTGTGTCCGGCTTCACAATGCGAGGTTCGTAAACCCCGTTAAGCCATGTTTTAAGGTCCTTACACACTCCCGATGAGTGTGCAATCGTGTTTTATTGCTTTGGTTCGATGTTTAGCATTTTCACGGCTATGGAAATTCAAACATACGAATTTTTCCAATTGATGTTTTCTCATCAAAATAGCGAGTTTTTTTAGTAATTACATAATGTAAACCCTAGTATACAAGGGTCAACTGAGTTGACCTGTTTGACTTGTTGACTTTATTTGACTTTGACTTGACCATAATTTGACGGTTGTCACACTTGGTACCAGCGATGCCACAAGGCGTATCAGACTTTGGGGTTCATATGACCCTGTTGTTTCTTTTGTCGCTATTGTTTCCGATGATTGTTTGGTAGAGTTCAGTTTTGGTTGTCATAATGACGGATGGCGCACATGATGCGAAGTGGTAGCATAAGGCTTAGGCTTATCTGATGTGGTTACCACTTGCGATCGATCCCTAGAACATAAGAAGAAACACTCGTCAGCTGTACTCTGGGAGGAGATCCTGGTAGGATGCTCCAACGGTCAAGTCAATATGTGTTTAAATGGAGTGTTGAGAGTAAGAGACAAAAAGGGAACTAATCATTGAGAGCATGGTTTTTAGCCTTATATTGTAAGGTCAGTGTAGTGACTCCGCTTTTGGGGGACAAGAGTGCCAGTCTAGATACAAGACTTTAGCATTCACTGGAGGAGATGCCTTCTACTCTTTGTGCACCACTAAGGTTGTCAGGTCACACTGTTTTGTTGCTAGGAGGCTTTCCCGCCAGTTGTTGGGTTGGAATGGGAGATGGAATGCTTCATGTGTGGTATTTGGCTTCCGAGATGGAAGGTGAGCTTGAAAGCTCCTTCTCCGGTCGTTGGCCTTTGGGATGGGATGAGATCGCTCCCGCCTAGTCTCCAGCATAGGTTCCGAGGCATCGTCTTCTTATGTTGCCCTATGAGCCGCTATCAGTTATCGAGTGACGTTAAACTCGTCAAAGAAAAGAGTTTTTTAATGCACTTTACATATTAAATTTTTTGTGATCTCCAAGTTGGTTTTACTTTACTTTTCATGTCTTTTATTTCGCCTTTTAATAGGGTTATCTGCTTTTAATTTTTTTTTTATTGGTTTTGATCCCAAATGACCAATTTAATTTATTTCTTTTGTAGAAATGTGGTAATTTAATAATAGTAATTTGATTTTTTATTTACCACATATAAACATTTAATTCTTAATATTTTGTACATAATTCATATTTATTTTTTATTTTAGGGAAATGTGCAAACAAAAGTGTCTGAAGTTTGGCTCTATTAACACAAATTAAACAATGATTTATTTATTTATTTGGAATTAAGTCCAACAAATCAATAAACACTAACAAAATTACCATTGTATCCGGCTAATATGAGTTTCTAGGGCGAAATTGTAAATAAAGAATCAGGATGCCTTTTCCACTATTAATGTTAAAGTTTATGGATTTTCTAATGATTTTTTATATATACTAAATTAATTTAACGAAAACTCATAGTTATTTATTAAAAAACTCAAATAAAGATACAATTTGCATTCTTTTAAGTAAAAAATTCATTTTTATTTGTTAAAAAACTAGATAACGAAAATTTATAGATATCTAATTTTGGGATTTTTTTTGTTATTTTCTTCAAAACTTCTTTGCAACTAAAATCGTTACTATATATTATATTTATGATGTGTTTTTATAGCTATTGTAATTCTCTTATAACGTTTTTTACAACTATTAAACCATATTGATATTTAAGTTATATGTTGTAAAACAACTTGAACTAAATTTGATCACATAAAAAAATAAAAAAAAGTAAAAATTCCCTTTATTGTCATTTTTTTATCTCTAATTCATTTCATTTTTACACCTAATAAGAATGAAGGTAGCATCTTGCTTAGAAACAAGCTACACGTGGTAAACCATACAAGTTACCTTAAATTATATATGATAAATGATAAATGCAAATATAAAAATATAACTTATATCTAATGTAATTTAATATAAGTTTACTGATTTGTCGTATGCCACCTCTTTCTATGTCAAATGCTACATTTATTTTTGACTATTCAGACCTTCGGTGTAAAAAATAAATGTCTTAGGTGCAATGAATTTCAATAAAAGGATTTTCTACTTTTTTAGAAGTTATCAAAATAATTCAAAATTTTCTACAACATAAAGCTTAAATGTCAATATAGTTGATTATAGTCAAAGAATATTATAAAAGTTAAAATAGTTACAAAAAACGCAAGAAAAATTATATAGTCATGATTTTAGTTGCAAAGAAACTCTAACGAGAATCACAAATACAATTATATATATATATATATATATATATATATATATATATATATATATATATATATATATATATATATATATATATATATATATATATATATATATATATATATATATAGTGTTTGTTGTGTTTTTCGATAAATATAAATGAGCTCAATTTTTTTTAGTGAAAATGATGTTTATCTTTATTTTTAATTTTTTCAATAAAAATGTGTGTGTTTTCTTCGAGCTAATTTAGTATATATATATAAAAAAACAAATTTGAGGAAGAGTTTTTAAATTTTAACTTTATTAACCAGAAAATCATCTCTGATTATTTATTTACAATTTGGCTCTGAAAACCGTTATTAATTGGGTATAACAATTATTTTATAAGAATTTTTGGTCTTTTTGACTTAATTGAAAAAAAACAATGTGTTTTGCTTTAAATAAGCCAAACTTTTGAGGATTTTTTTTTTTTTATTTTTAATTTTTGCAAATTTCCATTTATTATAATAACGATTTAATATTAATTTACAGTTCTAATCATGTAATTAAATCTTAAATAAAACATATAGTACATTAAAGAAATGTTATATGAAATATAAAATATAGTGTTTGTAACATTAAAAAAAATGTTACCCATAATGAATCTACTTTTCTATGTAGGTATTCCGTAAAAACCACTACACACATTATTCAATAAAAACCACTAAATGCATTATTGAATCTAACCTTCGGATGGTGAGTTCAATTGGAGAGTTGAATGAGGTGGTATGTCCATGTGTCATTCAATGCATGAGCGGAACCACATGAGAGCGGAACCACATGAGAGCCAGGGTGGCCCGAGGCCCACCCTCAACTTTTTTATTTTATTTTGAATTACTTATTATATATCATTATTTGTAATTGCTAACATAAAGGTCATTTAGCTCAACTAGCAGAGGCGTTTGTCTATTCCCAATATTCCTAGGTTCAAGCCTATGTGATGACAAATTTTTGATCATCCGAATCCTTTAATTACATTTCATTTAAATGTTTTAACCACATACTTATATTATCAATTTCACAATTTAACATATCTTCTAACTTCTTTAACAAATCAGTTTTAGAAGTTTATATATTCTGCCCCTCAATTTTTATAAAATTTTACTTTTTTTTTTATTTTAATTACTTTTTGAGTTTTATAATGTTAAAACTCACATAAAATTATTTTTCCATATATATATATATATATATATATATATATATATATATATATATATGTGTGTGTGTGTGTGTGTGTGTGTGTGTGTGTGTGTGTGTTCTAACAAATTTACGAGGAACACCCTAAAAAAAATTCTGGCTCCGCCCCTGATTCAATGGGTTAAACTCTATCATTATGAGATGTCACTTTGACATTCAATGGATTTGGAGTTCAATGACCATTGAACTCTTTAATGAGAAAAAGAAAAGTTTTTAATGCTTAAATATTTACTATAAATTACATTTTGTAAATTCTATTAAACTTTGTAGAGTTCAATGCATTATAGAGAAAAAAAAATAATAAAATTATATGGATTGTAGAAATAAGATGTGACAATCTATTGAACTTTATGAGTTCAATGCATTATCGATGCCCTAATAATATTCAGAATTATACCATAAAAGGTGAATGACACCAATAGGTAAATGAACTCACCCCACCAAAATCCAATCTAACTTCCTTTTGTTATTTAACTATTTATTAGCTTTTATTTGATTTCATGACTTTTTTTTATATATATCGGTTTTTATCGTATATATTCATTACATTCTAAGATTTGATCACTAACTTTATTTATTTTATTTATTTATTATTTTTTTTAAATGGCAAATCTAACTTACTCCTAAACTACTTCTTAAATTCATCTATGTCCACGATGGAACTAAAACCCTCAACCTCAATGAGAGAGAGTAACACCGGATACTGCTTTTGTGTTTCATTTTAAGGTTATAAATTTGTTAGGAAATTAAAAAAAAAATGTAGTATGTACTTTTTTCCCCAAATATATAAAAACTCTTAAAACCAATTAAAAATATTATCATATATATTCAACTATATATTTTGTAATCATTTTACTATTACTATCATTTTTAATTATATAGAGATTTGTCAAACTGTTAAAATTTGTTGCCCGCGTTCGGCCATTGGTGAACATGCATGTTAAAATACGCATGGAAGTTTATCTATATTAAAATGGTTGATCCAAATACACCAACGTAGTTTCCCTTTAAAAATAAAAACCAAGAAGGATCAGATCATAAAAACTAGAAAGGACTCCAACTATTTAAATCTTCTGTACAAGCAAATTGGAAGGGCAATAAAAGAATGGAACCCACAGTTTAACAAAAATTCAAGATTAATAAACACAAAAGTCCAAAGAAATTAAACCCCGTTATATATTCTAGCAATGTCCGAAGATAAGATTGACTTTAACCTACATAAACTTGGAGAGATGTCCTGGTATATTTGACTGTTTCATTCCACCAGAAGGATTGGTAGTAACACTATCTGCCGCACCTTGCTGACTGTTTTGGACTTCCTTACTCGTCTGTTGGCTTTGTTGTTTAGCGTCGTGTTGGGCAGCCTTTTCAACTGCCTTGTTAACATGCGCCTCCATTGAAGCTTCTGCTTCTTTTGCTAGCCTTATCTCATGAGCTACCTCAGCCCTGGATTTTGCCAATTCTTTCTCAGCCTGAAAGAAAACTCAATACGCATTGAGGATATTGTCAAGCAAATCTTTCAACTACAATCATAATTAATTAATCATCCTAATGTTTGTACGTAATGTAATTCATATAATGTTTACATATATGAAATGTTTGTACGTAATGTAATTCATATAATGTTTACATATATGGATGAATCCAAAAAAAACATGTATAAATTAAGAGCATGTAGATAATTCATAACGAATCATCCTAAGATATAGATGAATCCAAGGGAAATATTTACATATATGAAATGTTTGTACGTAATGTAATTCATTACTTTGGGTTTATACCTTTTCCTCGTTTTTAGCTTCAGACCTGGCTTTACGGGTTGCGTTTAGATCAGTTATTTTATCCTTGATGGTCTGCATATTTGTCTGACTTTTTTTATAGACACAATTCAAATAGGTTGACTATGAAAAGTCGTTCATGCGATAAGAAATATGGTTGTGCATTTATACAAATCATTCCGAGATAATGGAATTCCGTTTTCAACCTAATGGCTAAGAATGTTGACAATTGTTAAGAATACACACGTACCCCAGAAAATATAGGAGTTTTTCGAGGTTGACTTGGTATTTCTATGAATCTAGAGGCCAAACGGATAACCTGCTTACAATAAATTGATCACATAGTTTACAAAGCCGTCACTAAACAATACTCATTTAATTTAAAAAAATGTTTAAATTAACATTTTGTCAAGATCAATATCCTATGATTTTTGGGTTTGTAAGGTCGAGATGGGGATTCTAAGATCACATAAAATAAAATATAATTTTTATTTATAATTTTAAAATATGAAAAATATTTCAAATGTTTAATTTTTCATTCAAAAATTATAAAAACTTTAAAATATTAGTTATAAGTCACAACACAAAATGATAAACTGTAAATTGGTAATGATAAAGACATAAAGTGGTAACAATATTTACTTGCAAAAAAAGATAGGATCGGATCGGATCTTGATCCTACGATCGTATATGCGATCCTACCTCAATTATGATGTATTTATGATCCAAATAATTTCTCATAGCTAGGATCATCGGGTCATACGATCCTACGATAAAGATCGTGATTTTGATAACTATGTTCTTAATGGTTTCATTAACAAAAATATTTCAATTCATAATTACAATGAAGGATTTTTTTAAATTAATTTTTTTTTTTAAATTTCAAGTCCGGAATAAGCCACATGGGTGTAAGAGATTTGTTTAAACTAAGGGCATCTTCAACATATGTAGCTAGTGGTAGCTGGAAGTTGGAAACTGTAACTAATAATTCTAAAAAAATGTTCTACACAAACAGCTGAAATTTTTTAAAATATTTAACATCACATAAAAGGGCATATGGATATAAACTAAAATTAGAATATAATGATAATTAAATTAATTTTTGTAACACATAATTATCAAAATTTAAAAATAATCCAACTTTTAATACCAAAGTGTGTCGATTAAGCTATAAAAACTTTATTTATGCATATTAGTCATGATAATTTTTTACAAATAAAGTATGTAAGACGTTTTAATGGTGTGTGAATCCAATTCAAACATTTTTTACATATCGTAAGTGTTTTGACTATCTAAAAAAAGCAGTATTATTGTGTGATACTAAGGTTCTGTTTGACACGCCATAAATAGTTAGTTTTTTTTTTATTTTTTTTTATATGTCAAAAAATATCTTATAAGTTAGCTTTTTAAAAATCTACATAGACAATTTTAGAATCTTTTTTGAGATATTGCAAATATACCCCTAATTACTAGAGAAAACTCATTATACTAAATTACATTTTATGTTATTTTATATCTTTTATGTAGCTTATGTGTTAGTTTTTACCAAGCGCTTTTTTCTTTATAAGCAAACATTGGGTATGTTTGATGTTCTAGCTAAAACGATATATTATAGCATCACATCTCCAAGATTAGGCTTCGGAGGGTCAGGCTTCGCGTTCCCAAGTACCAAGATTTTCATACATCATATGATTCAAATCACATGATTCCAAGTTTCTATCCAATTGAAACTTGAACGATGAGAATCTTTCCTTATTTAGAAAATTACGACACTACCACAATCGATATAACTAAGAATCAATTCCATTGCTAACAACATATAAAACACCAATTTCACAAATGACATTGCAAGGAAATATAAAACAAGACAAAATCAAAATTTTCTTTTATTTATAAAATGCAGAAAACTTGTCCTTACAACGCAAATACATATGAAAATTATGATTGTAAATATTCCTAGGCAATCTATCATAACTCTTAAACAGCTCAAAAATCTGATCATCCAACCACACGATTGAAATCCATCTCTTCGCGACCAGACTCAACTCACTCTTCCTTAAGCTTCCTTTCCTTTTTTTGATCCTACAAAAAATCAAAATGCAATCTTATCACATCACGTATTAAGAATCTACAAATAGGAACTTAATAGAGTTAAATAGAGAACTTAACTGAAGCAGAGTCATACATTTTGACTTTACCATCCTTGCGATCCTTTAGGTAGATACGGCAGCTTCGCATCTAATGCCCCTTCTCTTGGCAATAGATACAAACAGACTCTTTTAGAATGGTACACAGAACAATCTCAGGCTTAGCCTTTCTCTTTACCATTTGGTCAAACGGTTTGACCTTGGCCGATCCCTTTCCATTGGGAAGAGAAAGTTTTTCTGGACTTTCAATGTTGCCATTGTCAATGTCCATGGAAGTTTGAGAGATTGATCTTCTAATCAAATTTGCTTGACCAGTGCACCAAATCATTGTTGATTCAGCAACAATTAGCAAATATGTAAGATCAATAAGGGTCACGTCATGATCTGTCATATTGTAATCTTTAATAAACTGACCATACGACTCGCGAAGTGTCTGAAGAACCATGTCAACAACTAACTTCCACGGGAATGCGACACCCAACATTCCCATTTTGTCAATATGCAATTTCATCTCCAAGACGTGAGCACATACAAACTTTCCATCTTCGTGTTTACTGGCCAATAGAGCTTAAGTGACCTTGAACTTTTCAAGTCGACGAACACGTGGGATAGGGAGAACTATTAGAGGAGGTGAAGGAAGTGAAGTATGATTTCTAGATCCTCGATAAAAACGTGGAACATCATCTTCATGATGAAAGCTTTTTCCAAAAGGGTAAGGTAGACCATAGTTGTCAAAACTAAACATCTACAAGGGGAGAAATTCAAGTTAGTTAATTCAATCCTTAATATAACACCCAAATAAAATAATAAGGCTAGGACCCAACACAATAATTTACAATTCGGAAGAGGGATGTCGTAATCTAATTGCAAACTATTTGTCGGTAGGTAAATGACGATTTACCAATTCCACCATGAAAACGAAAATTTTAAACGAATTAGGTTTTAAATGAAATTCCTAGATCTTTTGAGATTCATTGAATTTTTCAATGGCATGTTGAATCTCGATTATGCCCTTCAATTTTATGACTGGGATACCGAGGATCACAAACAAGGTGTGAATAACCATGCGAATTAGCTCGGTAATCTCGATGCCAATAATCACCTAATCAATATGTCGGTTAACCACACACGCTCCATTGATCAATGATAATTCACGAACTACCCATTGCCATCCTTCATTAGTCCCATATTAGTGTGCCGGTTAACCACACATGCTCCACTAATGACTAATAAGGTGCAATGTGCAATTTCATGGATTAGCACCAAATTCACATTTTTCCAAAGTAAATAAGATTGAGAATTTATAAATCATTTAGTTACGTGTATTTCATTATACTTATTAATGAGAGTTTGTGTCCTACACTACCCGTTCGGCTAACGACCCCCCAGTGGTCAAGGGTGCGGTGGGTAAGAGTGTATACCCAATGACGGTCATTTTACAGGACGCTTCCTTAAACACCCCTTATAGACCAGCTTCGTGAATTAGGCCTACTAACGGTAAGACTGGCTTTTAACTTATACATATATAATATATTAGACTTTTAATTTTATATAGTATAAGGATGTATTTTAAACATTATCTATTAATAAATTAGACTTTTAATTTATTTAAATTTAAACCATATGATTATGAATTTATTAATTTTTTTTATTAAATATTTCATTAATTTAATAAAATCCATAAAGGTGTAATTTGAACTATTTAAAAACATCAAGGTCTTAAACTTAAGATTTCAAAATTAAGGCCATTTAATTAAATTTTAAGTTGCAAAACCAAGAGGTGTAATTTTTTTGAACTTTTTCAAATTACTAGCGTTTTTGGAATCTAATGTTTCATAAATGAGACTTTTTCAAGTTCCAAAACTTGAGGGCAAGTTTTGAAACTCTTCAAAACCTTTTGAATTCTATAACTTAGAATTTAAAGTTCCATAAATGAGACTTATCAAATTCCAAAACTTGAGGGCATGTTTTGAAACACTTTAAAACCTCTTAGTTTAATTTTACAACAATTAAATTAATTATATAATTAACTATATCACAAAATTGACCTAAACTAATTTCATATAGCAAGATGATTCAAATCAAATTCTACCAATATTTAGTTTTTTCACAAAATCAAGTAATTATCTTAAAATTTGACAATCATCATTCAATTGGATGAGTATAGTCATTACTTTATAAGAAAAATCGAATTGTAACAATCAAAACAGTTTGTGGTAATGATCCTAATCCAAAACAGGCCAATAAAACTCGAAAATCTGCAAACGGAGGATCCCACTTGTCGAGTTCACGACATGGACTCGATGAGTTCATCACATTTGATCCAACTCGTCGAGGGACTCGACGAGTCCAGAAGTCAGTGGCCAAAAGTGATAGTTTTTTAGCTTTGAAAATCAAACAATTGGATCAATATAACAGAAAACACCTTAGGCTCTGATACCGCTGATGGGTTTTGAGCATTATAACATCGGTATGGTGCATATACAACCCTAATGCTTTGGATCTAAGTTTTCTCTAGTTATACGTGCAATTTTCATTTTCCAAAGCATGAAGCCTAACTATCATACAACATTGATTATTGAAACATAAAAACAAGTAAGATGATTGATTACCTCTTTGTTGTAGCTCGTAGAACTTGACATTTCAAGAGCTTAGCACGTCAAATGTGATGCTTCTGATGGAGTCACAAAACACCAAAAGCAAATGGAGGATAATGAAAGATAGGCTAGGAGGCACACAAAATGGCTAGGGTTCTTCTTGAAACTCTTAGGGGCCTTTTTGGTGATGCTAGGGGTTACATTTATAGTGTGGAATTCCTAGGGTTTCAGTTGTAAACCCTAATTCACTTCTTCGGGCCTTTAGTGCAATAATCCATATGATAAGCCCGTTGGACCAACTCTTCATGGACTCCCACATAAAATTAGTCCATCCTCATCAACATAGATCATTAGTCCAAACTATATGTATTGTTGATTTAGTTAATCAGTCCGCGTTAATTTAATCAGTCTCTTTTGATCACTAAATTAATTCCAAATTAATTTTTGACCAATACCAATTAAATAATATGATTTTTCAATTAATATATTATTCTTATAACATATTAATAAATCACAAATAACCTCTTTCTCAAATGTCCATCCTAACAAATTGCTCTGGTAAATGAAACCCAAAAGGACCATGCTACTGATGGGTTTTGAGCAAAACAACATTCCTATGGTGTTCATGCAAACCCAAATGCTCGGATCTAGTTTTCCTATTTTTACATGCAACAATTGTCCAAGACTTGCGAACCCTAATCTAGCATACAATAAAACGAAAATAACATCTAACAAACAAGTTAGAAGGTTACATTGATTATTGCTTGAAGATCTTGAGCTTTTGAGAACCTTAGCACCTCAAATGTTGTGCCTCTAATAGATCACAAACACCAAGGAAATTTGGAGAATAATAGGGAAAGAGGGGAAGGCTAAAATCGGCTCTTGAAATCTTCTTAGGGTTGTAGAAGTCGAACTCTTGTGCCCAAGGGTCCTTTATACAGGTGAGCTGCTAGGGTTTCAGTCAAAACCCTAATTGGATTGCTTAGGCCTTAAGCAGTCCAAAGGAATCTTCTAGAATAAGGCCTTGGACAAATTCAAGGTGAGCTTCCCTCCTTGATTTCGTCCACCCCTTTCTTATGGATCCTCAACCCAAAATCCAATTATCTTATAATTGCAATTCCAGTCCCTAGGTTCAATTAATATCTTTTGATCATTAACTAATATGATTTCCCTTTTAATATATTATCCATATAATATATTAATAAACCATAACCTCTTTCTCCATTATTCATCCAGTCAAGTTGCTTCGGTAAAAGCAACCCCAAAGGACCATGCTACAACCAGGTCAAGTACATACCAAATATAGTCATAGGTTTAGACACCAATTCCAATAGTCTCCCACTTGGATAAGTCTAATAACTATAAATGCGAGTATGACTTCAAAATCCGGTTAGCAATCGTAGCTCTCAAAAGCCGCTGTCGAACTCTGACACATCCTTTAGATAAGGGATCGTATAGTCCTCTTTTCTCAAGATATCTTGTGGACAATCAAATGGAACATAGTCATACTTATTGTCTAGCAGTTTGTTTCTCGATCTCTGATTCGTCTGACATAGAACTTAACTGAAAACATCAATTCAGTCCTGACTAGGCCTGAAACATAAGTCAAACCAAATCATCGAGGGGCCCAAGATATCGCTTTTACCCTCGTAGGATAAAAGGAACATATGAACTTCAACTTATATGCATTTACTATCTACTCATCGAAATATACACAACAATGCATTTTGTAACGTCAAGTTACTGATGCGTTTATGCATTATCAATGCACAAGCAACCCGCAAACAATAAACCATATATCTAGGTTTAAAGACTATAGGATATTATCATGTCACAATCACTCGTGATAAATTCCATGAAGTGACTCAAGTGAGCGCGAGTTTCACCCAATACTCAAATCATATTTCAAGAGTAATCATGAATGTTGCAAAAAACCTTTGCTATGTCTAAACACTCAAACAATCTACAAACCAATTCATGACAATATTCGTTCATACCTACTTCCGAAGTATGATCGACTGTGAATAGTTTAAATAATCTTATTATTTAGGAAGTCAAAACACTTAAAGTGAAACAATAGTAAATAATTGACATAAGACAATAACATTACTTATAAATAATACTCCTTTATTTAATCATCAAAATGTCAATTACAATTTATCTATTACAAGTTTCTATGGCTATCTAATTACTGAAACTAATATCGTCCTTCAGCCCAATGATCATAGCATGCTGCAAGTGCTTAACCCTACTCAGTCCCTTCGTAAGGGGATCTGTTGGGTTATCCTCTAACGATACCCTCTTCACTACGAGGAGTACCTCTTCTACCCGGTGTCTAATGAAATGATATTTCTTGTCGATATGCCAGGATCTACCATGATCCTTCGGTTCCTTGGTTAAGGAAACTACACCTTCGTTATCGCATAAAATCTCCATAGGCTCCTTTATCGCTGGCACAACTCCAAGGTCTCCGATGAAGTTCTTCAACCATATTGCCTCCTTTGATGCTTCGATCGCTGCTATGTATTCTGATTTACATGTTGAATCAACTATGGTCTCCTGCTTGGAACTTTTCCAAGTTACTGCTCATCCATTCAGGGTAAAGACCCAACCTGACTGAGAGCCGAAGGTGTCTCGGTCGGTCTAAAAGTTGGCATCACTATACCCTCGAACTCTCAAGTCATCACTCCTACCGAGGATAAGAAAGAATTCCTTAGTCCTCTAAATGTACTTGAGAATATTCTTCACTACGGCCCAATGTGCTCTACCAGGGTTCTCTTGATATCTGCTGACCATGCTCAAAGCGAAGGCCACATCAGGGCGAGTACATGTCATAACATACATGATCGAGCCAATTGCAAAAGCATAAGGTACTCGACTCATCTTTGCTATCTCGGCTTTGGTACTCGGGCTTTGAGTCTTACTCAACTTGGTATTTCTTTGGATTGGTAACTCCCCTTTCATTGAATTTTCCATACTAAAACGTTTTAGTACCTTATCAAAGAAAGTACATTGGCTAAGTCCTATTAATCTTTTACTCATGTTTCTCACTATCCTTATCCCTAGAATATAAGCAGCTTCTCCGATGTCCTTCGTAGCGAAGCACTTCCCAAGCCAGGACTTAACTTCCTGTAGGGTTAGGACGTCGTTTACTATGAGCAGTATGTCATTGACATACAAAACGAGAAAGCTAACTATGCTCCCACTGGCTTCGACATATACATAGGACTCATCCTCGCTTCGCAAGAAACAAACTCTTTGAATTTCTCACCGAAACAAAGATTCCATTTGCAAGACGCTTGTTTTAATCCATAAATGGATTTCTCAAGCTTACACACTCTATTAGGGTGCTTCACATTGACAAAATCTTCTGGTTGACTCATGTAAACATCTTCAGCCAGCTTCCCATTAAGGAAAGCGATTTTGACATCCATTTTCCATATTTCATAATCATGAAACGCAGCTATGGCTAGCATAACCCTTATAGATTTAATGTAGCACCTGGTTCCTGGTACGTAAAATTTATCTAAATATTTTACATTTTCAGCCTTGGACTCGGTGAGTTGTAGGCCCGACTCGCCGAGTGGAGACGGGTTTGGGAGCACGTTTAAGTTGGCGATTTGGCGAGTCCATATTCTGGACTCAACGAGTCCCCGCTGTCTGATGAAACCCTAAATTTCAAGGGTTTGCACCCTATTTAAACCAACCTTTTGCGCCCAACCTCGCCTCCTTCACCCTCAGAGCTCCCAACATTGTTCAAACCCTTATTCCTTGTGAGATTGAAGTGCTTTGGTCTGTTTCTTGAAGATTTTGAGAAGAAAGAAGAGTAGATCAAGAAGAGAAGAAGGAGGCCAGGCATCTTTGTGTTATCTCAGTGATTTCCTTGAGGTATAACTCAGTTTCTATCTGTTTTCATGCTTATAGTCCCTTATAGCTCCATTAAAGTCCTCCTTGAGCCATTTCCAAGCTTGTTCATGAATTAGGTTTTGTAATAAGATGATTAACCCTTAGATCTAGGCATGATTGAGTTCCAGGAGCTCAGATCTACTGCCTTTATGGAGCCATATTGCATGAAAGCCCTAGATCTACTCTTTTAGTGCATTTTGAGCCCTAAAACATTCATTGGTGTTTATTTACATGTAAAGTTGGAAACTTTACGTGTTAATCAGGCCCTAGAAACCCAGATCTATGTATGACATGAGCTGGATTCGAGCAAAATTGAGTGTATAGTGTTTGCATGCGAAAGACTCGGTGAGTCGTTCATCGGACTCGGCGAGTCGAGTCGCGAGTCCCCGAGTTTTCCCGTTTTCGTGGTTGCGGAGTGGAGTAGTGAGTCGTGGGGTGTGACTCAGTGTGTCGGAAGCCAGACTCACCCATGAAGGAAGTCGGCGAGTCCAAGGCAATCTTCTTTCCTCAAGAACAGACTCGGCGAGTTGTTCATACAACTCGGCGAGTCACAGCATGGTTCTTCGGATGAAGATGAACTCGACGAGTTGTTCATACAACTCAGCGAGTAGGATGAAGGAATATTGGACCTTGGTTTAGAAGGAAAACTTGTCGAGTCAATGCCTAACTCGACGAGTAGAGACGAGTTTATGGTCAGACAAAGGGATAGGAGCTCGGCGAGTTGGCAAGCCAACTCGGCAAGCCGGGTCAACTGGCAGTTGACTTTGACTTTGACTTTGACTTTGACTCTTGGTTTGGCTAGGGGTGAATGGTCATTTTACCCTAAGGTCGGTTAGCAGTATTTGACTGAGTATTTTGTGGGAATTATAGCCGGAGGATTTCCGGAGCAGCAGCAACAGAAGACAGTCAGTTCCCACAACGATCAGCAGCTACTTTGAGGTGAGTTACCTTCCAGTAGCGGTAGGTCTACGACCACAATGCCGGCCCACCAGTAGGAGTTGTATGTTAGATGATTGTCTTTGTGATATCATCTAGGTTGCTACTACCTGATATATTATATGCTAGCATGATATGTATATGTGATAGTAGTAGAGTTCGGTTGTTAGGACCGAAGGGTAGGTCAGACACCCCAGATATGTCTAACAGTATGTGATGATATGTTTATATGCTGGCATGATATGTTATATTCGATAGTGGTAGTAGGAGGGGAATAGTCCCCAAGTTCGGTCGTTAGGACCGAAGGGTAGATCGGACACCCCATATATGTCTGATAATATACTATGTTATGATATATGTGATAGTAGCAGTAGGGGGTGAAATAGTCCCCGGGTATCGATTGTTAGGACCGATGGGTAGTCAGCACCCCAGAATGGCTTGACATGGGTAGTCAGCACCCCAAAACGGCTTGACACGGGTAGGTCGGCACCCCAGAATGGTCGTACCGGGTAGGTTGGGCACCCCAGAATTGCCTGGTAGTATGTATGATATGTGATTGTTTGGTATGTGGTATGATGGGGGAACTCACTAAGCTTCGTGCTTACAGTTTTCTGTTTTGGTTTCAGGTACCTCTTCTTCGAAGGGGAAGGAGCTGGAGCGGTAGCGGCCCATCACACACATGCCTTATATTCCACACTATGAGATCATACTGGGGATTTGTACTCTGACATTATTATGTTCTATAAAATGTTTCTCAAGACATGCGATAACTTTTATGAAATGATATGATCGGTGAACATTTTATCTCTAATGTTTGCTAAGTATATGTTTTAAAAATGAAATTTTTGGCTCGTATTTTTGGGATGTTACATTTAATTTTCTCAACTAGTTAGAAGGTCTCATCATAGTCAACTCCAGGAGTTTGAGTAAGCCCATCACAACAAATCGCGCCTTATAAGTGTGTACCTTCCCATCCATGTCGGTCTTATTATTGAAGATCCATTTGCACCCCACTGTCTTACGACCCAGTAATTTTTCAACCAAGTTCCAAACTTGATTGTCATACATGGATTGAATCTCGCTGTCCATAGCCTCTCTCCACTTTGCAGACTCTGGGCCTACCATGGCTTCCTTGTAGCTGTTAGGTTCATCCAAATTTACTAGTGTACTATCACTAATAAATATATCACCCTTACTTGTTATATGAAAACCATATAACACAGGTGGAACACTAACTCTATTGGAACGTCTAAGAGGTAAGGACTCATCAATCGGTTCAACATGCTTTTCCTCTTCGGGTTGAATGCCAACGTTAGAGGTTCCTTCATCTCTTGATTCTTGAAGCTCTTCAAGATCAACTTGCCTCCCACTGTCCTCTTGGCTTATGATTTCTCACTCTCAGAAAACCCCTCTCCTCGTAAAGAAGACAACGTTTGAACTAGGTCTATAAAAGAGATATCCAAAGGACTTCTGCGGGTAGCCGATGAAAATACACCGCTCACTACAAAGTTCAAGCTTGTCGTGAGTCTCGCGTCTTACGAAAGCCTCGCTACCCGAAACCTTGATATGTGCCAATGAGGGAACTTTCCCTATCCACATCTCGTGAGGTGTTTTGGTAACCTTCTTTTTTGGGACTAGATTAAGTATATGGGCAGCTGTCTCTAAGGCATACCCCCAAAATGAGATTGGTAACGAAGCACGACTCATCATGGAATGAATTATATCCAATAGGGTTCGATTGAACCTCTCATCCACACCATTCAACTGAGGTATCCTAGGTGGCGTCAATTGTGAAACAATTCCACATTCCTTGAGGTAATTGTGGAACTCAAGACTAAGGTACCCACCACCTTGATTGGATCGGAGCATCTTAATTTTCGTACTCAGCTGATTCTCCACTTCTTGCTTAAACTCTTTGAACTTTTCAAAGGTTTCTGACTTGTGCTTGATTAAGTAGATATACCCATATCTACAATAATCATTGGTGAAAGTCACATAGAAGCGGCTTGCATCCCTTTTGGTAGATCTAAAGGTCCCACATACATTGGTATGTATGAGATCCAATAAACCCTCACCCCTTTCACAAGTGCCAGTGAAGGGTGACTTAGTCATCTTTCCAAGTAAACACGACTCACGCAAGTCATCGTCCCTAAGGTCGAATGACTCCAACACTCCATCCTTTTGGAGTTAGACTATGTGCTTCTTGTTGACATGTCCAAGACGACAATGTAACAAGCATGTTTTGTCCAAACCATTGGAAGAGTCGATATGCAACACATCATTTCCTAAGTTGTCTACAACCATCACATTTTCAAATTTTCCATAAAAAGGCAATGCTTTAAAATAGAAAGAACCATTAAAAAAAGCATTAATAGAACATTTTTCATTATCAAACGAAACTCTAAAACCTTTTTTATACAAACCATGAAAATAAATAATGTTTCATGTCATTTCTGACTAGTAACAACAATTATTCAAATCTAAACCTAACCCACTACTACACACTAAAGAGTAAACTCCGATCTTGGTAACCGGCGACACTTTCCTATACCCCATGATCAAGTTTATCTTCCCACGCTCCACATCCCTACTTCTATTTAGGCCCTGGAAATCAGAACAAATGTGAAAACCACATCCTGTATTAAGGACCCATGTGACAACCCGAAGTTCATTCCGCCATTTGTAACCCTTTCCGTTAATAAATTCGTCGTTTTCAAATTCGTTTCCGTTTACGTTATTAAATTAATTCATTAACTTTGAGCTTACTTTTATGACTTAATGGGTGTCCAAACGCGTTTAGAACTCATAATAACACCCCATTTTAGTAATCGGAAAAAATTTTAGAATCGACCATATCGGGTTACGACAACTTTATCGGGTGCGACCAAAAGCATCGTATAACGTCAGTATCGGGTAGAATTCCACCGTGTCCCGAACTTAGAACATATTTAAAGCTCAAAAGACTTCATTTTGAAGCTTTTGCACTCTGTCACTACTCTCTCTCTAACTTCTCTCCTCAAATCCAAGCTTTAGGTCCAAAATCATCAAATTAAAGCTCCAAATCATCAAGGTAACCTTCCTAACTTGTTGTACAACCTTTCTAGCTTCCAAATCCATGTTCAATCTATGATTTAAGACTATAAAAATGTGTTTACGGCCCTGGAATGCTCTTGGGCCGTGAACAAATATAAGTTGGCTTTTAGAGCCTAAAAAACCTCCCAAATCACTTATGGAGCTTGGATTCGACTTAAGGACTTAATGGATTTGACTTAGGACACCTTGAACTTAATTTTTGGGGAGTAAACATGAGTTTACTGCCCAAGAACATGCTTGGGCCGTAAACTCATTATCATGGGTAGTAAACTCAATTTCAAGTGTTTAAATGCCACTTAAACACACCAATAGCCTTGGATTAAAGTCTAGAACCAACCACAATCGATTTAGGGGCCTTAAACATGATGAAAACCTTCCCTTTAGGAGTTCATGGCCGTAAACCCCCCATGAATGGGTTCCTAGGCCATAAACTCATATACACAAGTCAAATGCTTCCCTAAATCCATTCTAAGGCTTGTAAAATTAGTTTAAATCACATGTGATTGATCTAAGGCCACCAAATCATTAATATAAGGAAGGTATAGGAGCTTACGGCCGTAAAATCCTAGTTTAGGGCCGTAAACTCCCTTTGATGGTTTCTTTGGTGGTTTAATTCATTCCTATACCTTAGATTAAATCCTAGCAACTTCCCCCAAGTGATATTTGACCATTTAGCACCTTAAAACCCATCAACCATGAGTTCACGGCCGTGAACTCATGTGGTCATGGTCTTAGGGCCATAAAATCCCTAAGGAGTTTACTCTAGAAGAGCAAACTCATTATCTAAACCCTATTCGTCCATAGATGTCACCTGGGTCACTCCAAACACTTGATTTGAAGTGTTTTCGCTTCTTGGAGTGTATAATCATATCTAATTAGTGATTCAAAGTCTAATTAGATACATTTGTATATCATTTCATATTACATAGGAACCTCACGCGTTATCAAGCCCCGAACCGACACTTAGCATCCAATCCGTCACGTTTTCTCGCCTGGTGAGTTCATACCCCTACCCTTTTTCAATGTTTTTCAATGTTTTCAAGGGGGGGGGGATACAAGCAAAAGTACAAGAATATCTTGTACTTAAATTCTTTATTTCATTTGAATGGTTTCATAATCCGTATACTTTTAATTATCGAAAACGTATTAACAAACTGTTTAACTTGCAGAGTTAGTTTTCAAACCGATTTCAGTTCTTATTACTTAGTGTTATACTTTATATTTCGGAGTTGATTGTTCACACCGTTATTGTTGAAATCATAGAACTTTTGTATTGTCCTTGATAAAACAACCCCTAGATACGAGTGTAAAGGACAGGTATCATTAGAACTTTTGTCAAGTCCTTGATAATACTACCCTTAGATTCGAGCATAAGGAACTAACAAATTAGAAAGTTTTGTATTAATATTATAATTAATTTCATTAAATCTAAGATTTGAGTTATGTCCTTGATAATACTCCCCCTAGATACGAGAGTAAAGGACCAATAACATTAATCTTAGAACTTTTGATTTGTCCTTGGTACGCTCCCCCTAGTTACGAGAGCGAAGAACTAATAGATTAGAATGTTATGTTTTATTATTTTAATTTCATTAATCTTAAGATTGGAGTTACGTCCTTGGTAACACTCCCCCTAGTTACGAGAGTGTAGGATTACCCCTATAACCAGAATCTCCTGGAGGGAGAACGTGACTTGAGTGTATAGATCTATACGGGACTGACTATCCCGCACCTGGCTGCTAGCTACAGCCGAACCGAAAGGTTCAAGGGCGACAAAAGTCATAAAAAGATATTGGCCCCGTTCCGAGCCTTATCAAGTCTGTAGTATGGTTATGGAACTCACAATCAAGATTATGAAAACTATATACTTATTTATTAGTTTTATATACGTGTTAAAACCAATGTACTTTTTCAAGAATAACCAACTTTCAGGAAACTTCACGCACACACATTAAGTAGGGTAGATACTTGTACATGACTTTCAGATTCGATAACCAATCACAAAATTTCTAAGGAAAATAAGGGTTTTTCCTGGGATAACTGAACTTGTTCTTAACCAGGTTGTGTAATAATCAGATAAAAACTGTTCTTAACCAAACTGTGTAACAAACGGATAACTAAACTTTACTTTTAAGAAAATATGAGATTTTATTGGATTCATAACTTTTTCAGAAAACCGAAAGGAAACTTGTTCATTTTCAGAAAACAAAAACCGCTTATGAACTCACCAGCTTTATGCTGATTTTCAAACTGCTTGTATTCTCAGGTCCACATTAGACAGGTACCCGGTGATCCTTTTGGCGAAGACGGAGTGCGTAGAAGACACGTCTTACTTTTGTTCATATATATATATATATATATATATATATATATATATATATATATATATGGATTGATCTTATAAATGCAGGAGCTAATATGTAATGTAATGTAATGGTTGTTTACTTTGCTTACTATGTACATTGGTTGCGATATTCTTGATGTCCTCCGCCCTGGAACGTTTCCGCCTTCGGTTTCGGGGTGTGACAGATTGGTATCAGAACCCATGTTTATAGTGAACTAAGTATACTAAACCTTACATGGTATAAGACTATAAACACTAAGGGGCCTAAGTACTCTGAACTAAAAGTATACTCTACATATAAGTATTTTCAAAAAGTATATAAGTATACCCAACCGTCGAAATCCGTAACTACAAGTAGAACAAAACATAAGTAAATGGGTGTTGTATGCTACGGTTAAACCTGAGCAATTATGTAGTCGCGTCTAGGATCAATATAGCCTGGCCAACTATATTCATTCGAGACACAGCCAACATGTGCTTGGGAGTGACTGTAGTGTTCAGCATGCCTAAGACTTACTCAATACCCAAACAATGAGCCGTTGTCGCAGCGAATCACAAAATACTATGGGAGTATTTCTAGTGCCAGCTTCGTTAGAGAAATCCTCGTTCCAACGTTGCTCCTCGACCATTCTTTTAACGATAATTTATCTGCTTTGATAACTCACTCCTGCTTCATCGCTTAATAGAATTCAATATCTATCATATCTCTTGATTTAATTCAGAGGAATTACCATCCTCTCTTTCCTGATCTTTATAGATCAAGATGCCTCCAAGAAAAAAACCCAATTCAAAGAACAACAATCCTCCTCCACCACCACCTCCTCCCTAATTTGATCCTGTAATGTTCCAGGCAACTGTTACTGCCGCGGTGGCAGCTGCCATGTCTCAAAGGAACCCCGGTGGTTCAGGAGGTGGTCCCCAACCCCAAAACCAAGAAGGCAGTCAGGGACACGGAAAAGAGGGTTCATATAAAGATTTCATGAACGCAAAACCCACGTCCTTTGATGGCACTGGAGGTGTCATTTCTCTCACCCGATGGTTCGAGAAAATCGAATCTATCTTTGAAATTTGTGCCTGTTTAGAATCTGATAAGGTGAAGTTCGCCGCCTGCACCTTCATCAACAAAGCCCTGACTTGGTGGAACGGTCGAGTCAAATCCCTAACTCTACCTGTAGCCAACACCATGGGTTGGGAAGCCATGAAGGAACTTCTGTTGGGTGAGTACTTCCCTCGGGGTGAAATGCAGAAATTAGAGCACGAACTCTGGACCCTGAAGATGAAGGGTTCCGATATTGCCGCTTACACTTCCAGGTTCGATGACTTGGCGTTACTCTGCCCGGGAATGGTTACCCCGGAGATTAAGAAGATAAAGAGGTTCATATGGGGGCTGACTCAGCCAACAAAAGGAAACGTCTTAGCTGCGAGGCCAGATACATACGACAGCACCAAATGCTTAGCACAAACCTTAATCGACCATAGTGATGACCTTGAGGAAGCAGCTACCACTCCTGAGCCGACAGAGAGGAGTGGCGAGAAAAGAAAATTTGGGACGAAAAAGAAAAGTCAAACATTGCAGGAGTCTTCGAAGAGGCAGCAAACTGTGGCAGTTCATGCTGCTACTACCCCTGCAGCTGTTTCTATTGTTGGATCCTCAGCTCGAACACCTACCAGTAGGTATGCTGGAACCCTCCCTAGTTGTGACAAGTGCAACTATCATCACCTCACTTCCATCCCATGTATAGAGGTGTTTTGTAACAGTTCGTAGAAGACTACATTCAGAGCAGTTAGGTCTTGGTAGAAGACTACATTGAGAACAGTTATGTCTTGGTAGAAGACTCCTTTTGTTACTAATAGGAATCATAGGGATTTCTAGGGCTTTTCAAACATTTACAGTTGTTTTACAAACATTTTCATACATATAGTTCATTTACATTTTCAATACTTATAATTCGTATACATACAAATACTTACATTTCAAATACATACAAGTATTTACATACAAATTAAGACACTAAAATACTTATGATCTCACCAGCTTCAAAGCTGATAATCTCTTTCAAAAGTACTTGTATCCTCAGGTCATCATAGACAGGTACCGATGCAAGGATTAAGGAAGATGGAGCTCGTTCAAGACTCATCTTTCATTTTGATTTATGCTTTAGTGTTTATCAAAATTTAACAGAACACACTTGTATAATAATTATATTATTAATGCAATGGATGATGTTGTTGCTTGTTTACTACTTTTCATTGTTGTGATACTATACATGACGTCCTCCGCCCCAGAACGTTTCCGCTTTCTTGGTTTTGGGGTGTGACAACAACCATCTCAGCATCCGAAGTCATCAAGTCTTCAGCATCTGCAGTCTTAGTTATTTCTTTTACTTATCCTATGTAATGTACTCTATTGTCCAGCATGCATTGCACGGCTGCTTATAGAGTCTTAACTTATTTCAGAGTCTCTATAAATAGACTCGTTCTCTTGTAACACTACTTACTTCTTACTATGCTTCTTAACTTCTTAATACACAAGTTTTCTCCTTCAATCATCTCTCTTATCTTCTTCATTTCTCTATCTTAATACTCTTCACACTCAAACTACTACTGGAACATAACCTCTCTTCGGAGCAAGTCTTCTAGATTTAATCACTAAACTTGATCTCGCTTACTAACTCGGAGTGAATGCATTCCTTGTTATGAATCAGTTTAAGTGTATCAAGAATACACTTAAATTGAGAAGAGAGAAAACTTGTGTATTAAGAAGTTAAGAAGCGTAGTAAGAAGTAAGTAGTGTTACAAGAGAATGAGTCTATTTATAGAGACTCTGAAATAAGCTAAGACTCTATAAGCAGCCGTGCAAGGTATGCTGGACAATAGAGTACATTACATAGGATAAGTAAAAGAAATAACTAAGATTGCGGATGCTGAAGACTTGATTACTCTGGATGCTGAGATGGTTGCTGATGGAGAATGGTTGTGGTTACAGTTGCAGATTTGACTTCGGATGCTGAATTGGTTGCGGGAGTTGAACCGTTGCGGTAATAAAGTGAAGGTTGCGGTAGTTGAGTTCAAGAGGGTCACTTTTATGATTCAACAAATTCCTCCTAAGTGACCTCTTTAACTCCAGTTCAGTTATCAAGTTTGAGGAACTTGATCAAAATCCACCAAAATTTTCTAACATTTTCCAGCCAAGTGATTCTTCTTGTGATCTCAAACTTGACTTCAGCAGTAGTGTGCTTTGATCTTTCTACTGCGGTCTTGCAGATGTCAAGTTGCTTCTTGGGAAGGTGGTGCATGGCATTCATCGGAATGAAGTATTTGACATTGTCTGTCTTCTGTTTGAATATGATGCCAAGTTCTGGGAGGTTGGTTGCGCCTAGAGATCTTTCTTCATAGTCTTCTTTAAGCATTGACACTGGTTCAAGTGGTGGAAGGTCAAATTTCTTGATGATGGTGGGGTGGATGTCCGCATCAATCTTCGCAAAGTCACAAACAGTGTCCTTAAGAAAGGATTTGGCTTTGTCAAGAGCAATCTGCGTCTTCGGATGTTTCTCTGCTTTGTTCTGAAAGACTCTGGCAATGAGAAAAATTTCTTCAGGGTTCATGCAGGGGAAGTTTGCCTGGGTGCGGATGTAGTCATGCTCTCGTCTGGTAAGAGTGAATTGAGCAAAGTCTGCTTTCATAAACTTCCGAATCTTGTAGTTTTTCATTGCGGATGTTCTATTTTTAGACCATATGTTTTCCACTGAAGAGCCATGCTTCGCATAGAAGCGAGTGAGTCTTTCAAATTCCATCGGCAGTCGCTTGTGATCAGGAAGACTGCGGTCGAAGGGTTCAAAAACAGCAAAATACTTGGCATTGGGAGAGATTGGAATATCCCAATAACCATCAGATGGTGGTTCAGCATAAGTGAGATGGGGAGTGTAGTCTTCATCTAGCAGCCTGCGGTGCAGATTGACCCATGAGTTGATCAGCGACTCATCGATCATAGTATCGAATTTGCACTCTCTCTAGATAAGTTCAGCTAACTTGGCTGCTTTCCAATCTTGTTTTCTTTGAGCTGTAGCAGGGGAGTCTGTGGAGCTTTCTGAAGACATATGTTCCTCAAGGTTGTTGAAGTGAGGATGAGTCTCAGGTCTGTTGAGGTTGTTTTTGGGTGATGAGTGGGGAGATGGAATATTTTGAGATGGTGGAGGTGAAGGCTGCGGTGTGGGAATTTTTGTTGTGGTGATTGGAGGGCTTTGACGGATGGATGTGTTTGAGCGATGACCTTCTTCATCACTTCCCCCTCTTGAGGTATGCATCGTAGGTGCTTCCCCAAGCCATTGTTTGAGGCCATCCACTTTGGCACAGACTTCTGCAAAGTGAATTTTCATCGTTTCGGCCAGTTGTGAGTTGTCTAGACTGGAAGAGTTGAAGAGTAGCTTGTGTATGTCTTTGGTAAGTTGAAGTATCTCAGGGCCATGGAAATTGGAGGTAAGGGATTTCTGCATCCGGTTGATCGTTGCATGAAGAACAGAGATAGTGGACTCATAGGCAGCGTGAGTCTCATCTATCACCCTTTGAGATAATGCAGCTTGATCCGCAATGGTTGTTTGTAAGCCTTGTTTGATTGCGGTCACCTCAGTAATGAGACGTTCCGGTGCGGCCATAAAGTCTTTATGATCGGCCTTGCGGTTGTTATCAAGCGATCTAATCCCCATTTCGACCTTGAGAGAGATGCGCTCAGTAGCCATACGCTCTCTTGTCTCAAGTCGTTCGATGCGTTCAATTAGCGACTGCGGACTCGGAATATCTTCAGGTGGAGGTTGGGTAGGCTTAACCACAGCTAAAATCTGATTGACTTTAGCTTGGAGATTGAGGAACTCTTTTCTTGTGACAACAACTTTCTTCTTTTTCTTTTTCTTTTCCTCGGGATTAGAAGTTGAGTGCTGAGAACCGCTGGATTCTTCTTCTTCTTTGAACATCATTAGGTCGTTATCGGAAGGGTTTGGTTTGTTGACCTCTTGGATGTCTTCATCATCAAAATCGAAGGTTGGGGCCGAGCTGAGTTCAATAGCTGGCTCTTCGTCTTGAGATGGGTTGACTGTGGTAGGTGGAACAGGAGTTGAAGTAGGAGGAACATTGGATGTACCTGCAGATGCGGTTGAGGCTTGAGCTTTCAATACGGTTTCCGCCATTTGATCTATCCAGGTTTGAACTTTTGGATTGTGGCAGCAGTATGGGCATTGCTGATGGCGTTTGCCCAGTACTTAGCCAAGGACAAGATTTCTTGTTCCTTTTGTTGTTGTTGTTTGACCTGTTGCTCCTTGCGGGCTTGGAATGCTCTTTTGAAAGCAGCATATTTCTAGATTTCAGCATCAGTAGTTGGCTGATACTGACTCCAAGAGTCACTAGAATCGTCACCATCAATTCCTTGAGTTCGCACCAAGGTGTCCCTTGGGTTCACGGATCCTGGCACCTTAGTGCTCACCGTGCCTAAACCACCTGATAATGATGTAAGCAGAGTAGGATTTCCTGGGCTTCCTCGGTCTCCTTGACCCGTGGACAAGTCTGGCCTCGGCCCAGTTCTGGCATGGGCGAAAGAAATGCCCTGCGGATAGAGTGGTGTTTGAAGTGTTTGGGATACTTGCAAGAGGATGGAGTCTAACTCCTCAGAAGAAAAGATATGCAATCTGGAAGCCCTGGAGACCTTAGGGCGTTTTCCAGATTTATCTACTTGAGATAAAACTGGGGGGCTGTCTCCACGTTCGGATGAAGATGATGATGAAACAATCTCACATGATGAGGTTGAGTGGTATTCGATAGAGGTATTGAATGGGTGTGCGGCCACCCCAAGGACTACCGGAGCCTATTGAGAGGCTGCAGTATCAGTCCAGTCACGCATTTGGCCAGTAGGTTCGGTTGTCTTTCTTTTCCTGAGGATTGCTATCGGTTGTCTATCTTCATCAGAATCACTGCTCGAAACAGTGGTGGTTTTGGCTTTGCGTTTCTGGGAAGGTGCGGTTTTTTTGGGGCTTTCTTCTTGGGTGTGGTAGCTTTCTTTTTAGAAGCCACAGATTTTCTCCATTGAGAAATGTTAGAAAGTGTAGTGGCAGAGGGGGCTGTAGTACCCTCAGGAAGAATGGTAGTAGAAGGAAGAGGTGGGGTAGAAGGGTATGGGATAATACCCTCTGTAGCCTCAATATGATCTGAGACATCAGCAGTCTCGAGACCAAGCAAGGTAAGTGTTGGGTTAGTGTCTAAGTCCATAACTATTTTGGTATGTACTTGACCCGATGGTGCATGGTCCTTTTGGGTTGCCTTCACCAAAGCAACTTGATAGGATGAATTATGGAGAGAAAGGATTAAATATGATTTATTAATATATTATGAGAATAATATATTAAAGGAGAAATCATATTGTTTAATTAATATTAGTCAATAATTAATTGGTAATTAGTTTTGTGACTAAAAGAGATTAATTAAACTTAAAGGACTGGAATTGTAATTATAAGATAATTGCAATTTGGGCCATGGATTGCCTTTTATTATAAGATGGACGAATTCTATGGGGGAAGCCCATATGAAATCGTCCAAGGCCTTAATTAAATGACTCCATGGGTTGCTTAGGGCTTAAGCATCCAAATTAGGGTTTCCTTGTTAGATAACCCTAATAGCCTCACTATATATAGAACCCTTAAGGCTCAAAAACGTGGGGAACTTCTCTTCTAGGGTTAGAACACGTTTTGGGCAGCCTCCATCCTCTCTCCTCTTCATCCTCTTGCTTATGGTGTTTGTGAACCATTAGAGGAGTGACACATGTGACTCTAAGCCTTCCAAAGTCAATACAAGGAGATTTGGGATTGTTATTGCTACATAACAATCAAGGTAATATTATAAACCTATTCTCATGATCAATATGATTACTTGAATGATAGAATTAGGGTTTATAGTCTTGGATAACTTGCATGTATAATAGAGAAACCTAGATCCAAACATTAGGGTTTGTATGAGCACATAGGATGTTCTTAGGATCAAAACCCATCAGTGGTATCAGAGACTAGATTGGTTTCTATTGTATTGATGCTTGACATGTTTGAAAAAAATCGATTTTTTGGTTTCTGGAGGCTGAACTCACCGAGTCCATGCAGACTCGACGAGTCCAAGCTTGACTCGACGAGTCAACTCGTCAGATGGAGCATATCTCGGGATTTCTTGCTGTTTTTGCTTTGGGATAGTTACCTTATCATATTAGATCAATATAAATCCGATTTTATGATATATTTGACTATATTCTTGACCTAATTGAAGATATTTATCAATTAATAAGATAATTGTTTCCTTATATGATAATTGATTAATTATTTTGATTAAATTGGTAAATGGTTTTGCAAGAAATCATTAAATAAATCAAAGATGGATAATTATGTGATTAAATGTTAATTTAGATTATTTGTTATTTGATCCTTGTGTTATAAAAAGTTTCATATTTTCCCCTTTAGGTTTTATAGTTTAAATAGTTGAAACCCTAATGTTTTGAAAAAGGTTTCAAAACTTGCCCTCAAGTTTTGGAATTTAAATTTTGATTAATAGTTTAATTTTGATGTATATTTAAATTCTAAACCCTAATGTTTTGAAATGTTTCAAAACTTGCCCTCAAGTTTTGGAATTTAAAAGTTGATTAAAAGTTTAATTAGGAATGTTGAATTCTGAAACCCTAGTATTGTTTTGAAAAAGTTCAAATCACACCCTTATGGTTTTATTAATTAATTAAGGTTTATAATTAAAAGAGATTTAGTAAATCCATAAAGTCTTGGTGTACAATTTAATTAAATTAAAAGTATAATTAGACCACCTAGTATTTTAAAAGCATAAAATACACCCTATACTATATATATAACATTAAAAGTCTAACATTATATATATGTATGAGTAAAAGGCATTCTTACCGTTAGTAGGCCTCATTCACGAAGCTGGTCTATAAGGGATGTTTAAGGAAATTGCCTATAAAATGGAGATTGAATGGGTATCCACTCTTACCCACCGCACTCTTGACTAGTGGAGGGTCATTAGCCGAATGGGTAGGATAGGACAAAACCTTCCATTACAAGTATAATGAATTATTAAAGTAACTAAATGTTTTCATAAAATTCCCAATCTTAGTTACTTAGGCAAAAGTGAATTGATGCAATTCCATGAAATTACACTTTGTGCCCTTGCGAAGACGTTAGTGGAGTGTGTGTTTTACCGGCACACTAAATGGTTCTAAGCAAAGGTAGCAAAGGGTGACTTAATGTTTGTCATAGTTCGGTGGAGCGTGTGTGGTTTACCGGCACATCGAATAGGTGACTGTAACATGTGAGGGCACCATTTAGTTTGCATGGTTATTCACACCCGCTTTGTGATCCTCGGCATCCCAGTCACAAACAAGAGGGGCATATTGAGATTTATACATGCCATTGATATGTTCAATGAATCTCAAAGGATCTAGGAGTTTTCATAGATTTAAAACATAAATTTCTTTTTCGTTTTTCATGGTGGAAATTAGTGAATCATCATTCACTTACCTTCAAATGTTCTGCAATTTGGGTTATGGCATCCCTTTCCCGAGTTGTAGAATATGTGTTGGGTCCTAGCCTTAGTATCTCATTTGGGTGATTTGCTAAGGACTCATTCAATCAACTAACTTGAATTCGTTTTCTCCCGTATTGTAGATGTCAAAGTTTGACAACTATGGTTTTCCCAAATCCTGTGGAACAAGCATTCCACATGAAGATGATATTCCAAGATTCGATCGAGGAACAAGAGATGACACTTCACTTCCTCCTCCTCCTCAAATTATTCTCCCTAACCCAAAAGTTCAAAGGCTTGAAGAGTTCAAGATCACTCAAGCCCTTTTGGCAAGTAAACATAAAGAAGGAAAGTCGGTGTGTGCACACGTCCTAGGGATGAAGTCACACATTGATAGGTTAAGAAAGTTGGGATCCGTTGTCTGTGAGGAAATGGCTGTTGATTGGGTTCTTCAGTCACTTCCTAACTTATATAGTGAGTTCGTAAGAGAGTACTATATGATGAACCGCGGCGTGACCCTTATAGATCTCACCTATATGCTTATTGCTGCTGAATCAGCAATGGTTTGGCGCACTAGAAAAGCAAAGTTGATTGTTGAATCTGTCTTCAACACCTCTATGGATATAGACAATGGCAACGAAAGACATGCTATGATCGAAAGGTTTGATCATAAGAGAAAGGCAATGTCTGAAGTAGTTCCATGTCCTGTTCCAAGAGAGTCAATCTGCTTTTATTGCCAAGAGAAAAGGCATTGGAGATGAAGCTGCCCTATTTACCTAAGAGATCTAAGAGATGGGAGAGTCGAAACGTATGACTCTAATATAGGTAAAATCCATTAACTAACTCTTTTAAGCTTCTATTCTAGATTCTTAATACATAATGTGATAAGATTACAATTGATGTTTTGTAAGATCGAAGAAAAGAAAGGAAGCTTAAGGGAAGAAGTGAGCAAAATCTAACCGTGAAGGAATGGATTTCGATCGCATTTCTCGAAGATTAGATTCTTGAGCTACTACTTAGAGTTAGAATTAGATTGCTAAGAAAGATGTATTAGCATAGTTTTTCAATGAATTTCATTGTAAGGACAAAATTTTTCCGCAATAAAATAAATTTTGATTTTATATTACTTATTTATCCTTGCAATGGCGTATATGAAAAATTGATGTTTGGATGTTTCTATTATTAGCAATAATGGATTTGGTTCTTATTATGTTATTTATGGAAAGTCGAGAATTTACCAAATAGGGAGAGTTTCTCATCGCCCAAGTTTCAATTGGACAGAAACTTGGAATCATGCAACTTGGTTGCACGATGAATGAGAAATTTCATATTTGGAAATTAGACAAATTCATTGACAAAGTGTCAAGTGAAGGACTTGGAGAACGAATACACAAAGTTGCGTGTTGATCAAGTCCACCATAAGAGTAACAAAGATATTTGTCATGATTTACTAAAGGCTTAGTAAATATGATTATACTTACAAGATTAAGTGTAATTCTGAATTGATTGAAAAAGTTTAAATCAATAGCAGAACGAATAAGAAGAATCAAGTAGGCAGAAAGATAAAAGTTTCTCCATTCTAAGAAGAAGGGAGAGTACCTTTTATGCTTTATGATAGGTCTTAATGATTAAGAACCATATCTCAATTGATCCTCTAAGTAAATCTTAGCACAATTGTATGTTTAAGAAGAGGAATCAAGGATTGAAGAAATGGTTAAATCAAGAAGTCTATCATACTTCGTTCCAATGACAAGTTTTAAAGTTAAGATTGTGACAATGAGTGAAAAGTATTAAAGGTTTATAAAATTCATCAAATGTGGAAAGTTGTGATGCCTTGGATAAGACAAAGACCAACTAGAACCAATTTATGAAGAGTCTTGATAAAAGCTACACTAACTCTTGAATATTTGTTTGTCAAGAAATGTTTATTGACAAAAGGATCTTATATGTCAAGGAGTCAGTGGGAGTCTTAATGGTCTTGAAAAGTTTCAAGAACAAATCAAATAGACCTTATAAATCATCACTAGCACACGAGTTGAGGTTTACAACCTATCGTGTTGACATCATTTGGTTTCTGTGCTGTTCCAATTGAGTTAATTATGCATGTGAGTTCTATGAATTCTCATTTTGAACGCATAAAAGGCAAGGCACCTTAATAAATGAAAGATACATTGATAGGAAAAGGTGAGCTGCTTAACTACTTGGAAGACGTGATGGGCAGCTGTGCTACCATAAGGCAAGAAATCGAGATTAAGAAAGTTCGATCCATATGAGGTTGAATTTGTCGTGAACTTTGGTTTTGACAAATTCACATGGATAGGAACACATACACCGTTTAAATATAAGTGTCATAAGATTTCCTCCTTCATGAAAATGATTGTGAGGAAATGCTTTCACTAAGATAGATTTTAGGAAGATAGTGATTGTAAAATTGCATTCTCGAATTCGATTATGGTTACAGTATCCCTTTCCATAATTTGAATTATGATGTTTGGCAATTGTTTACACACACATATGAACTATCTAAGGCAAAGGTGTATAAGTTCAAGAAGCCTTGATAAAAGATTATCAAAGCACTAAGTATTAGAAACATGAACTTAAGAAATTCAATAAGCATTGTTTTTTTTTCTGAAAGTTAAGATGTTTATGAATACATGTCGAAGCTAGTGGGAGCATAAGTGTTATGTTTTATAGTAATCATCATGATAGTGGGAGCATAAAAGTTATTATGGAAAGTATTGCAAGTTGGAAATATTAATAATAGAAAACAAGAGTTATACCTTGCAAAGTCATAAGGTTTGTAAAGTTGTTTTGCTATAATTAAGGGAGAGAATATTATGCTTCATTTCAAATCTAAAGGATTAGGTTGAGAAATGTTAAAAAATTTAGTCAAGGGTACATAGTGTGTTCTTAAAATTTCGATTATGATTACGGCATTCCTCTTCACAATTCGAATTTTGAGAACATAGCAAATAAAACATTATGCGTTGTGTCCTATACGCTTCGGGTATAGGATCGATTGCAAATGCTTTATTGTTTGACCATTCTAAAATTTTCCAAATGTCTAGCGCATTTAGAGGGAAAAAGGACAAGAATCGGTTTTGACTAAAATAATTAAACAACTATCAAAGGACCATCCAAAGTTCGACGAGGATTGGTCGCTTGTGAGTAGTTGGAAGCATGGTATTGGATGGACCATATCGACATTATTATGAATAGAAAAGATTCTATTAAGAATGAGTTGTCATATGGAAATGTTTCCATATTGGACGGACCATATCGACATTATTATGAATAGATAAGATTCTATTAAGAATGAGTTGTCATATGGAAAATATGGAAACGTGTCCATATTGGGAATTGAATATTGAAAATCTATGTCTAGATTAGAAACTTTTATGAAAAAGGACGTTCAAAGGAATGTACTTTGAGTGAGAGACATCATATCTAAGGAATTGTCTTGTAACAATCTCTGATAGAGGACTTTGTAATTGGCAATAGTCTTTATGACTTTGGTGCAGTGAATTTACGAAAGGACAATTGCATAAAATGTTAGAATCTAGCATATTCTATAAGTAGCAAGAATTTGATATTCTTTCACTTATGAAAAAGGATTTGGAGTTGTGAAATGAGAATGATTGGAAATGTGCTCAATTTGGTCTATTTCACAAAGTAAGAACCGTAGGTAAACATTGTGTGCATGCTAGGAGCATGGGACAAGTGTAATAATTCAAGTAAGAAGTTGATTACCCGAAACGACAAATAATGAGTAATCGATATGGTGATAAATAAAAGGAGTTTTATTTATACTCAAAGGTTTGAGGCCATATGGGATTAGTATTATTCTTGTGTTTCACATTTGCATGTTTTGACTTCCAGAATAATTGAATTTATTAAGAATAATCGAATTGTTCGAACGGGCCACAGTCGTTCATATGTTGGAAGTAGATATGAATAAAGACTGTCGTGAATTGGTGTGTGGAATGTCTAAAAGAGTATTAGACATAAGCAAATGTTTGCTGCAACGTTCATGAGTGCTTATGAATATGATTTGAGCATTGGATTAAACCCACGCTCACTTGGATCACTCCATGAATTATATCACGAGTGATTGGTGAGACGATAACATCTTATATTCTTGAAACCGAGATGTGTGAGTTGTATCTTGCAAATCGGTTGCACATTGATAATATGTAAACGCACTAGTAACTTGGTGTTATAAAACATATTATTGTGTGTGATTCGGTGAGTGAGTGCAAGCGAGCATTGTATCAAAGTTTATCCGTTCCTTTTATCCAAAGTAGGATAAGAGCGATATCTTTGGGCCCCTCGATGATTTAGTGATGACAAACGTAAATGCTCGGCCGGGCTAAGGCTAATTTGATTTGTTCAATTAGTCAGTCGTCATAAATCGGGAATCGAGATATAGTACAAAGAGAATGATTTGAAATCATATCTCATATGATATCTAGAATGGAGGAATATATGATCCCTTATCTTAAGGACACGCGTATCTGATAGGATCAGAGTTGACAGCGGCTTTAGAAAGCTACGATTGCAGATCAGGATCTGAAGTTATATGCAGAATAGTTATTAGACTTATCCAAGTGGGACACTGTTGGATTAGTGTCTAAGTCCATAACTATTTTGGTATGTACTTGACCCGATGGTGCATGGTCCTTTTGGGTTGCCTTCACCAAAGCAACTTGATAGGATGAATTATGGAGAGAAAGGATTAAATATGATTTATTAACATATTATGACAATGATATATTAAAGGAGAAATCATATTGTTTAATTAATATTAGTCAATAATTAATTGGTAATTAGTTTTGTGACTAAAAGAGATTAATTAAACTTAAGGGACTGGAATTGTAATTATAAGATAATTGCAATTTGGGCCATGGATTGCCTTTTATTATAAGGTGGACGTTCTATGGGGAAAGCCCATATAAAATCGTCCAAGGCCTTAATTAAATGAGTCCATGGGTTGCTTAGGGCTTAAGCATCCAAATTAGGGTTTCCTTGTTAGATAACCCTAATAGCCTCACTATATATAGAACCCTTAAGGCTCAAAAACGTGAGGAACTTCTCTTCTAGGGTTAGAACACATTTTAGGCAGCCTCCTTCCTCTCTCCTCTTCATCCTCTTGCTTATGGTGTTTGTGAACCATTAGAGGAGTGACACTTGTGACTCTAATCCTTCCAAAGTCAATACAAGGAGATTTGGGATTGTTATTGCTACATAACAATCAAGGTAATATTATAAACCTATTCTCATGATCAATATGATTACTTGAATGATAGAATTAGGGTTTATAGTCTTGGATAACTTGCATGTACAATAGAGAAACCTAGATCCAAGCATTAGGGTTTGTATGAGCACATAGGATGTTCTTAGGATCAAAACCCATCAGTAAGGATGTGAATAGGGAGCCTGCGGATAGGTCGAAAAAGAGTTTGATCAGAAGAGGGATTGTACCTTTTGAGGTCCTTGGTGACAAAAAGGTTGATGTCACTGCCCATGTCGAGACCAGCATCCGCATGTAGATAAGAGATACATAGAGACCAGAATCGAGCAAAGGTGAGCTCGGTTGGGTTCTCTCTGGGGTGCTCTTTGGGAATGTATTGGAGGAAATCATCCCAAAGAATCTGGCCGTAGTTGACATCGTGGCCTATGAAGATGCTCCATACTAATTCTAACAACTTTAAGCCCATGTTGTCAATGCCTCCGGTTCTGCCAGACAGACAGCGGATGACAAAGTAGCATACGAACTGCCAAATCGCAGGCAGTTGGTTCTTCTTGCACTCACCAATCCCATCGGATCGGTTTCTGGTAACCCATTTGGTAGAGTGCGGTGGTGATGTCAGATAATGATGGTGTGAAGATCTTGATGGAAGGATAAATCAAATGGTTTATGGCGGTCAAGAACTTCTCTTTGGTCAAGATAACCAGAGAATCATTGATGAGATTAAGATGCATTTCTTGTGGGTTTTCCAGTGGTCTGTATGCAGAAAAAGCACACTTGAAGAGTGTAGAAACTGGAACAACATCAGTGAATGCGTCGAATGGGCCAAATAGGATGTGATTCTTGAGATGCTTGATCATCAGTTTTGTTGGAGCATTATACGATTGATGATCTTCAAACACTGCACGGAAGTTGCTTGAGGCGATTGTTGGGGTTGTGGAACCATTTTGAGTCATGGAGCCTGAAGCCTTGGAATGCTTCTTTGATGCACCAGATTTCGCCATTGAGAGATTGAGATTGGAGTTCTTGAGAGCTTTTGGGAGTTTTGGAGAGTTTGAGAGAGAATAATCGATTATCAGAGAGCGTAAATGATTTTGGAGAAGAAGGTGGGCTTATATAGGGGGTAAAAGAATTTTAACCCTAGGTAAAAGATAGAAGGGGGTAAGAAGTTGAATGGGGTTTTTGGGTAATCAATTATTCCGGGATTGAATCTCAGTCACACGAATATGAAACGGTTTTTGAAGAGATTTTGAGAAATCTCTAAAGAGGTTTTGCATTTAATGGCGGATTTGACGCATGGTAAGAAACAGAAGTAAAAGACTGATAGGACTTAGTCAGGATACATACTTGGATAAGGTATTAAAGCGTTTTAGTATGGAAATTCCAAGAAAGGGGAGTTGCCAATCCAAAGCAATACCAAGTTGAGTAAGACTCAATGCCCGAGTGCAGAGGCAGAAATAGCTTATATGAGCCGAGTGCTTTACGCTTCCGCAGTTGGCTTTGTCATGTAGGCTATGACTTGTACTCGCCCTGATGTGGCCTTCGCTTTAAGCATGGTTAGTAGATATCAAGGGAACCCTGGTAGAGCGCATTGGATTGTTGTCAAGAATATTCTTAACTACCTTCGGAGGACCAAGGAATGGTTTCTAGTCCTTAGTGGGAGTAATGACTTTAGGGTACGAGGGTACAGTGATGCTAGTTTCCAGACGGACCGGGATAATTATCGTTCGCAATCAGGCTGGGTCTTTACCCTTAACGGAGGAGCAATGACCTGGAAAAGCTCCAAGCAGGAGATTGTGGCTGATTCAACGTGTGAATCAGAGTACATTGTAGCAAGTGAAGCGTCGAAAGAGGCAATATGGTTGAAGAACTTCATTGGAGACCTTGGAGTTATGCCATCCATAAAGGAGCCCATGGAGATTTTTTGTGATAATGAAGGAGCGGTTGCCTTAACCATGGAACCAATGGATCACGGCAGATCCAGACATATCGATAGAAAATACCATTTCATCAGACATCGAGTAGAAGAGGGACTCCTCGTAGTGAAGAGGGTATCGTCAGAAGATAACCCAACTGATCCCCTTACGAAAGGACTGAGCAGGTGTCACACCCCCAAACCAGAACGGCGGAAACGTTCGGGGGTGGAGGATGTCATATTCAGTATCATAACAGTTCATAGAAAGAAAAGTACACACCACCATACATATATAAAGGTTTTAAAAATGTTTACATCATTGTATTCATTACATGTTCAAAAGATAAATGCATAAACATCTTTCAAAAGAAATAATTAACGCCAGCGCGTTAATCTCCAAAAGTTGATTTCCAAACCTGCTTAACGGTTCCCTGAGAATACAAGTTATTTCAAAGAAAAAGTGTCAACAATTAAGTTGGTGAGTTCATAAGTGATTTAGAAACATTGAATGCCATTCCCAAATGAGTGTATATTTTCCAAGAAAATCCCTTATTTTCCTAATAGTTGTTTGTTTAATGTCCAAGACTAAAAATTGGAAGCAATCCACATGCTTTAGAAGATTTTAAACATAGATTTATATAATAAACCTATCAGAAGATTCCAGTTTGTTAGATAAGGAATAACTTTAGTAGCTACTCATTCATCAATCAGAAGTACTATAATAGTTGTGTATCCGATGAGTTTTATAACCATACTAAACATAATATGCCTGTAGCGACGTTCTTCAGGCGACGTAGCGTTATGACAAACTGTCACCCCAAAGGAAGGACTGTAGCTAACAGTCAGGGCGCGGGATCATGACTTCCCGTATAGATCTATACACATTTGACACGTTCTCCGAACGGGAGACTCTGGTTATAGACATGACTTGTAGCGATACCTTCTAATAAAAAGGAAGTAATTGAAGATGTACACGTCTCATGGATTCTCAACTAAGTCTGTATTAAAGTAATAGTTTTGTATGCAAAGTTTATCCTTTTTCACAATGTTTGACAAAGCATAAATCATAAGTTTTTAGAATGTATAAAACGGTTTAGCAACGAAGGATACTTTGGAATTACTAAATACTTTGTATAAATCTAGTGCATGCAAAGTTTGACAAGAGTTTTCACATAGTAGTACTAAATCACAAGTGATTCATTTGATAAAAACGAGTAAAGTGAAATTTTATGAAATACACGATAATAACCGTATGTTTACTTGTATTCCTCCCCTAAAAGAGTATAAAAGCATTTAAAATGTATTTAATGTGTGTTTGAAGGGGGTATGAACTCACTTGAAAGTTTGAAGATAGCGAGATGGAAAACTGGGCGGAGTTTCGTCTCGGGAAGCGGATTTTTCTCGGGATTCTCAGGAATCTCTGGAGTAAAATCGACCTTCGGGACTCGAGCAAAATGATCAGGGCTTCGGGGTAGTGCGGGCACGGAAATCGAGGCAATATCGTGAGAGAAATGAGAGAAATGGGGTGAAATTTCCGGAACCCTCGCATCTCTATTTATAGTGGTCTGGGAAGCCTTGGTACGCGGGGCGTACGCTCGTACGTGGGGCATACTCGTGCATCACCCGTGACCGAGTCCTCGACTGCTTCACTTCGGATGGGACTGATCGCGTAGACTCGCATAGGGGCGACGTGGACGGACCGAGACCAAGGCCTTCACGTATGCGGGGAGTACGAGGCTACGCAGCGCGTAACTCGGATGAGGACGCTGACTCCTCCTTCGGATATTACCAGATTTTTGAATTTAATTTATATATAATTTATTTAATAAACTTCAAAAAATCATATCTTCTTCATACGAACTCCGTTTTCGATGGTCTTTATATCCACGCGTAGGTGAGACTATGCTCTACAACTTTCGTTTAGACTCCGTTGGCAAATTATGAAATTATTTTTATTATTTATTTATAAAATATCGTGATTAAGGAATTTCTTTAAAAATTCATAACTTCTTTATCTGACGTCGGTTTTTGCCAGACTTTTTACCGCTGAAATACCATTGTCGAGACCTTCGATTCTCGTTTAGGTCATTCCGGCCAAAAGTCGCTCGATCTCCGATTCGAGTTTTTAGCTGTCTGCTGCTAAGCCGAACTTGGAAAAATCCTAAGTTCAATATACGAAGCCGGATTTGGGCATTCTTTTTACGTGCGAACCCGGTTTAATGATATTAAACATAGTAGGAATTTAAATAGATACTTTTTGGTCATTTTATTATCAAAGTTAATTTTATTAACTCCAAGGTGGTTACAATACTTGACTTTTTAGGTCATTACAAAGAGTTGAAATATTGAGTTGTTACATCATCCCCCCGTTAGAGGGAATTTCGTCCCGAAATTTTAATACAAAAGAGAAGTCTTAGGGGCTGAGGAAGAGGTGCAGATACTTCTGTTGCATTTGGCTTCCCGTTCCCATGTGAACTCAGGTCCTCTCTTAGCATTCCATCGAAACTTTACTATTGGAATGCGACTCTGTTTAGTTCGTTTAACTTCCCTATCCATGATCTCGACGGGTTCTTCCACAAAGTGAAGATTTTCATTTAGTTCGATTTCATCGAGTGGAATTACAAGTGTTTCGTCGGACAAGCACTTCTTCAGGTTCGATACATGGAATACTGGATGTACTTTGTTAAGCTCGATTGGAAGACGGAGTTTGTAGGCCACTGGACCAACTCTTGAAATGATTTTGAAGGGTCCAATGTACCTAGGATTTAGCTTCCCACGCTTTCCAAAGCGTATCATGCCCTTCCAGGGTGAGACCTTCAGTAGTACCCGGTCGCCAATCTGGACTTCCAGGGGTTTACGTCTTTTGTCGGCATAGCTCTTTTGCCTATCCCTTGAGGACTTCAGTCGTTCTTGTATTTACACGATCTTTTCAGTCGTTTCTCTGATGATTTCCAGACCAGTGAGGGTGCTATTAGAGACTAGACCTTTTGCCAATTGCGTGTCGCCCACTTCCGTCCAGCACAGAGGTGATCTGCACTTACGGCCGTAAAGGGCTTCAAATGGAGCAGTCTTGATACTAGTATGATAACTATTGTTATAAGAGAACTCGACCAAAGGTAAGTGAACATCCCATGCCTTACCAAAGTCGATTACACATGCTCGCAACATGTCTTCCAAGGTTTGGATCGTCCTCTCACTCTGTCCGTTAGTTTGTGGGTGGTATGCTGTACTCATATCCAACCTTGTTCCCATGGATTTTTGCAATGATTGCCAGAATCTGGAAGTGAATCAGCTGTCTCTATCTGAGATGATGGACATCGGTAAGAAATGAGCGGACTTGGTTAATCTGTTGACGATCACCCAAATAGTATCTTGGCCACCCTGAGTTTTGGGCAGTTTCGTTATAAAGTCCATAGAAATCTGCTCCCATTTCCACTCAGGTATTTCAGGTTGTTGGAGTAGACCTGAAGGTTTCTGGTGTTCTATTTTTATTTTGGCGCAAGTCAAACACTTGCTCACATAGGTAGCAATCTCCGCTTTCATGTTTGGCCACCAGTAGAGTTGCTTTAGATCTAGATACATCTTGTCTGACCCTGGGTGTACGGAGTATGGAGTCCTGTGTGCCTCACTCATAACTACCTCTCTGAATCCACCAAACTTGGGTGTCCAGATCCGGTTCATGAGGTAGCGTGCTCCGTCACTCTTGATTTCTAAGTTCTTGTCCATTCCCCTAAGGGCCTCACCTGTCACGTTTTCGGGTTTCAAGGACTCTATTTGAGCTTCCTTGACTTGCGCTGACAGGTGCGAATGGATCGACATGGCTAATGACTTCACTCTTCGGCCAGAGTACTCCTTTCGACTAAGGGCATCGGCCACGACGTTTGCCTTTCCCGGATGATAGCGAATCTCACATTCGTAGTCGTTGAGCAATTCGACCCAACGTCGCTGTCTCATGTTTAACTCCTTCTGGTCGAAGATGTGTTGGAGGCTCTTGTGGTCTGTAAAGATAGTGCACTTGGTACCGTATAGGTAGTGCCTCCAGATTTTAAGAGCGAAGACCACCGCTCCAAGTTCTAAGTCATGAGTGGTGTAATTGACCTCGTGCATTTTCAGTTGTCGTGAGGCATATGCAATAACCTTTCCCCTCTGCATTAGCACACAGCCCAGTCCTTGCTTCGAAGCGTCGCAATACACCACAAAATCTTCGGTCCCCTCTGGAAGAGAAAGGATGGGTGCACTGCAAAGGGCCTGTTTCAAAGTCTGAAATGTAGCATCTTTCTTTTCTCCCCAGTTGTAGGTCACACCTTTCTGGGTTAAAGTGGTAAGAGGCTTTGCGATGCTGGAGATATTCTGGATGAATCTTCGATAATAACCAGCAAGACCTAGAAACTGGCGAATTTCGGTTGGTGCGGACCAGTTTTCGATAGCCTTGATTTTTGCGGGGTCCACGTGGATTCCTTCCTTGCTGACCACGTGACCGAGGAAGTCCACCTTTCTAATCCAAAACTCACATTTTGAGAATTTTGCATAAAGTCTCTCAGTCCGTAACGTCTCTAAGACTTGTCTCAGGTGTTGACTATGTTCTTCTTTATTCTTTGAATAAATGAGTATGTCGTCTATGAATACTATCACAAATTTATCCAAGAATGGACGACATACCCGATTCATTAGATCCATGAATACGGCCGGGGCATTGGTTAGTCCGAACGGCATCACTACGAATTCGTAATGTCCGTACCTCGTTCAGAAGGCCGTCTTGGGAACATCACTCTCTAGGACTCGCAGCTGGTGATATCCCGACCTCAGATCGATCTTGGAGAAGTAGTTGGCTCCTTGGAGTTGATCGAATAAGTCGTCGATTCGGGGTAGGGGTATCGGTTCTTGATGGTAAGTTTGTTGAGTTCTCGGTAGTCGATGCACATCCTGAACTATCCATCCTTCTTTTTCACGAACAACACGGGTGCTCCCCATGGCGAGAAGCTCAGCCTGATGAATCCTTTTCCAAGTAGTTCATTCAGTTGGCCGGATAGCTCCTACATCTCTGCCGGGGCTAATTGATAGGGTGCTTTGGCTACTGGGGTAGCTCCGGGAACCAGATCGATTCTGAACCCGACTAGTCTTGCGGGTGGTATTCCCGGAAGATCCTCGGGAAAAACATTGGGAAAATCGCATACGTCGGGCACATTCTTGACGTCCGGGACTTCGCGCTTCACATCTACAACATGTGCCAAAAACGCGTGACACTCCTTGCGTAGGTACTTCTGAGCCTGGATACTTGAGATGATATGAAGAGTGGTACTAGGTTTGTCGCCCAAGACAAGGAAGGTTTCGCCGGTTGGCAGATTAAGGCGAACGGCCTTATCGTAACATAAAATGTCCGCACGATGTGAACTCAGCCAATCCATGCCAATGATGACATCGAAACTCTTAATCGAGACTGGCATGAGGTTGATTGGAAAGGGATTATCGTTTAGAGTTAGAGTGCAGTTTAAGTATATATCCTTAGTGCCTTCGGTTTTCCCGTTGGCCATTTCTACTATTAATGGTTCACTTAGTGATTGTGGTATTGGTTTGAGCATGCCTTTAAAGTCGCGACTCACAAAACTCCTTTCCGCTCCACTATCAAACAAAATGCATGCATACGAGTTATCGAGAAGAAACGTACCCGTAACAACAGTAGGGTCCGCAACGGCTTCATCTTGTCCCATTGCGAAAACTCGGCCCCTTCCGCCGGTATTCCTGTTGTTTGCCTTCGGGCAGTCCCTGCGGTAGTGTCCCGTGTCTCCGCACTCAAAGCAGGCGCGGCTTACTCCGGTATTAGCAGTGGGGGCGGATTGTTGGATTGGCTCTTTGCAGTAGCGGGCTGTATGTCCCTTCTTATTGCACCTGGTGCATTGAAGGTCACGGCAGAGACCGTGGTGGTGGAAGTTGCATTGGTTGCACTTTGGAAGTTTTCCATTGTATGAGCTTGTGGGGGCAGAGTTGGTAGGCACAGTAATCGCGTGGGTCGCTACTACTTGTTGTTTCTTGGGGTTCTCCTGGAGGGTTTGTCCCCTCCTCTTGTTCCAAGGCCTACTCTGGCCCTGAGCCTCCTTAGGTGGATTTGCGGTTGCTGCAATGGTAACATGTTTTACTCCGTGGTCGATGAGTCGTTGAGCCAGGCGTTTAGCGCTGTTGTAGGTGATAGGGTTGGAAGCTAGGACATGCCCTTGAATCTGGGGTGACAACCCCCAAATGTACCTTTCGATCTTCTTTGATTCTGGGTTGACCATGGTAGGGCACAAAGCAGCGAGGTCGTTGAACCTAGCTGTGTAGGCGACTAGATCAGACCCAACCATTTTCAGATTCCAGAGCTCCTGCTCAATCTTTTGCACTTCGCCCCTTGGGCAGTATTCTTCCAGTAGTAGAACCTTCAGCTCTTCCCAACTCATGGCGTTAGCGACAGTGAGCGTCATTGAATTCACATGGCTTTTCCACCAAGTGAGGGCTCGATCTATGAAGGTGCAAGCAGTGAACTTAACCTTGCTTGTTTCTTGGCACGAGCAGATCTCGAAGACTGTTTTGGTCTTTTCGAACCATTTCATTAGTGCAATGACTCCTCCAATGCCATTAAAAGTCTTTGGCTTTGAGTTGGAGAACTCCTTGTAAGTACATTCCCTTACATGACCCTGGCCGGTGCCACGATTGGGATGATTCGTGCTGCTTCCTGTACCTCCATTTGCATTAGAGTTTATTTGAGAGAGGGTTGCCGTTACTGCTGCTGTGATAGCAGCCTTGACCATGGCCAGATCATATGTCAGTGGTGGAGGTGGTGGTGGGGTTGTGTTGGTACGTGCTGATCTACGAGGAGGCATTGCGCTGCTAAAAGAAAAAAAATGAGAGATTATAAGTTTTGGTGGTTCCGAGTTGAATGACATTGAGTTAACTTCCTTTAATAGTTTAAGAATTTGGTTTGGCCAACACAGGGTTTTGAGCTTGATTCATAAATAACGTTTGAATAGATGTACTTATGAATTGATCGGACTACTCATAATTAAAACAAGAAAGAGATATGCCCTATATATATAACATATAGTTGTGCTACATCCGAGTTTAGACAAAACTTTTTGACCTTTCTAAAGGTCTCCGATTACAGAAAGTTTTAAAGAAAATTATATTCTTATCCGAAGTCCTAATTTATAACAAAATTTGAAATCCTGGCAAGCACTATTTGCGACGTAGGTTGCGCTTGGAGCTTGACTCCGCATCTGATTGCTTCGATTCCATTAGACGCCTATCAAAAGCGGTTTGTTGCTCCCTTAACTCGGCTAGGGCTGCAATCATTTGTGCCTGAAATGCCTCAGTTTGGAGTTGGGCATGGTCCTGAATCCCATCCAGCCTACGGATGTCAGAAGTGTGAACCTGTACTTCTACGTTGATCTCGCGGATCCGGTTGGCTTGAACTCCGGATTGATAGCATTGGTTGGCTAGTTTGCCAACCATGACCGGAAGTGCTCGGTCTGCCGATCCCCCGCCTCTGACATCATAAAAGTCTCGGCACATGCCGTAGGGAGGGCGTAGGCTTTGTTGTTGGCTCCAATGGTGGAGGTGACTTCCCCACACAGGAGTGGGTCCTTGGAAGTTCCTCACATGGACAGGAGGTTGTGGGGCCGGTGGATTGATAACCTCTAGCTCTGAATCCGTACCAGAGTCATCTCCCTCATCCAATTCTATCGGCTCTTCGTCTTCTTCGGGATCTTCTTCGACCCATCCTCCATTACCTTGGTTGGGGTAGTAGGGGTCATTGGGGTGGTGTAATCCAGCCATTGAGTCTGTACGAGAATAGGGTTAAGAATTGACTATAAGCTAGAGTACATGAAATTTACCCTTAAGTTTAATGGCTGACGACAACACAAAAACTCCCTTAGTATTATGTAATGATGTGCTTTTTGGTAAGTTTTAAAATTGTTGTCCACTGCAGACACTCCTTGGCACATGTTAGTCGACTCTCGGACAAATATAGTTGATCAGGCTATATTCTTCCCAGTTCCGATTACATGTCCCGAGGCGTACCTGTACTGAACAACTTATTTATAATACTTCTAAAATTATCCGATATGAAACTATTATTAGTATGAAATGAGTGCATGCCTACTTTAAAAACTAATTAAATTTAATTTCAAAAGTATGATTCTTCTCAGAGTGTTTTTGCCCAGTTGAGTTTATAGTTGTATACCAAAAAGAAATGGTTTTGATATACTTAATTCCCTATAAACATAGCTCTTATACCAATCTGTCACACCCCCAAACCAGAACGGCGGAAACGTTCGGGGGCGGAGGACGTCATATTCAGTATCATAACAGTTCATAGAAATGAAAGTACACACCACCATACATATATAAAGGTTTTAAAAATGTTTACATCATTGTATTCATTACATGTTCAAAAGATAAATGCGTAAACATCTTTCAAAAGAAATAATTAACGCCAGCGCGTTAATCTCCAAAAGTTGATTTCCAAACCTGCTTAATGGTTCCCTGAGAATACAAGTTATTTCAAAGAAAAAGTGTCAACAATTAAGTTGGTGAGTTCATAAGTGATTTAGAAACATTGAATGCCATTCCCAAATGAGTGTATATTTTCCAAGAAAATCCCTTATTTTCCTAATAGTTGTTTGTTGAATGTCCAAGACTAAAAATTGGAAGCAATCCACATGCTTTAGAAGATTTTAAACATAGATTTATATAATAAACCTATCAAAAGATTTCAGTTTGTTAGATAAGGAATAACTTTAGTAGCTACTCATTCATCAATCAGAAGTACTATAATAGTTGTGTATCCGATGAGTTTTATAACCATACTAAACATAATATGCCTGTAGCGACATTCTTCAGGCGTCGTAGAGTTATGACAAACTGTCACCCCAAAGGAAGGACTGTAGCTAACAGTCAGGGCGCGGGATCATGACTTACCGTATAGATCTATACACATTTGACACGTTCTCCGAACGGGAGACTCTGGTTATAGACATGACTTGTAGCGATACCTTCTAATAAAAAGGAAGTAATTGAAGATGTACACGTCTCATGGATTCTCAACTAAGTCTGTATTAAAGTAATAGTTTTGTATGCAAAGTTTATCCTTTTTCACAATGTTTGACAAAGCATAAATCATAAGTTTTTAGAATGTATAAAACGGTTTAGCAACGAAGGATACTTTGGAATTACTAAATACTTTGTATAAATCTAGTGCATGCAAAGTTTGACAAGAGTTTTCACATAGTAGTACTAAATCACAAGTGATTCATTTGATAAAAACGAGTAAAGTGAAATTTTATGAAATACACGATAATAACCGTATGTTTACTTGTATTCCTCCCCTAAAAGAGTATAAAAGCATTTAAAATGTATTTAATGTGTGTTTGAAGGGGGTATGAACTCACTTGAAAGTTTGAAGATAGCGAGATGGAAAACTGGGCGGAGTTTCGTCTCGGGAAGCGGATTTTTCTCGGGATTCTCAGGAATCTCTGGAGTAAAATCGACCTTCGGGACTCGAGCAAAATGATCAGGGCTTCGGGGTAGTGCGGGCACGGAAATCGAGGCAATATCGTGAGAGAAATGAGAGAAATGGGGTGAAATTTCCGGAACCCTCGCATCTCTTTTTATAGTGGCCTGGGAAGCCTCGGTACGCTGGGCGTACTCGTGCGTCACCCGTGACCGAGTCCTCGACTGCTTCGCTTCGGATGGGACTGATCGCGTAGACTCGCATAGGGGCGACGTGGACGGACCGAGACCAAGGCCTTCGCGTATGCGGGGCGTACGAGGCTACGCAGCGCGTAACTCGGATGAGGACGCTGACTCCTCCTTCGGATATTACCAGATTTTTGAATTTAATTTATATATAATTTATTTAATAAACTTCAAAAAAATCATATCTTCTTCATACGAACTCTGTTTTCGATGGTCTTTATATCCACGCGTAGGTGAGACTATGCTCTACAACTTTCGTTTAGACTCCGTTGGCAAATTATGAAATTATTTTTATTATTTATTTATAAAATATCGTGATTAAGGAATTTCTTTAAAAATTCATAACTTCTTTATCTGACGTCGGTTTTTGCCAGACTTTTTACCGTTGAAATACCATTGTCGAGACCTTCGATTCTCGTTTAGGTCATTCCGGTCAAAAGTCGCTCGATCTCCGATTCGAGTTTTTAGCTGTCTGCTGCTAAGCCGAACTTGGAAAAATCTTAACTTCAATATACGAAGCCGGATTTGGGCATTCTTTTTTACGTGCGAACCCGGTTTAATGATATTAAACATATTAGGAATTTAAATAGATACTTTTTGGTCATTTTATTATCAAAGTTAATTTTATTAACTCCAAGGTGGTTACAATACTTGACTTTTTAGGTCATTACAAAGAGTTGAAATATCGGGTTGTTACATCAGGGTTAAGCACTTACAGCACGCTAGGAGCATTGGGCTGAAGGACGATATAAGTTTAGATTAGATAGGAAACGTGTAATGGATAAATTTGTACTTGACATTTGATGAATAAATAAAGGTGTGTTATTTATAAGTAAAGATACTATCTTGTGCTGATTATTTATCTATTGTTTCAATTTTGCGTGTTTTGACTTCTTGGATAATAAGATTATTCAAACCGTCCACACATTTGCTCATATGTTGGAAGTAGATATGAAAGAAGACTGTCATGAATTTGTTTGTAGATTGTATAAAAGGGTTTAGACATGGCAAAGGTTTGCTGCAAAGTTCATGAGTGCTTATGAATTGTGACTTGAGTATTGGAATAAACCCACACTTGCTTATATCACTTCATGGAATTTATCACGAGTGATCGCAAGACGATAATACCATATAATCTTTAAACCTAGATATAAGGTTATGGTTTATTGGTTAGTTGTGCATTGACAATGTGTAAATGCATCAGTAACTTGATGTTATAAAACACATTGTTGTGTATGATTTAGCAGTGAATAATAAATGCATATAAGTGAAAGTTTATCTGTTCCTTTTATTCTAAAAGGATAAAAGAGATGTTTGGCCACTTGATGATTTGGTTTGACTTATGTGTCAGACCCGGTCAGGATAAAGTTGATGTGTTCATCTAAGTTCTATGTAAAACAAATCAGAGATCGAGGAACAATATGCTGAACAATAAGTATGACTATGTTCCATGTGATTGTCAGCATGATATCTAGAACAGAGGATTAAATGATCCCTTATCTAAAGGACAAGATTTTGGTTAGAGTTAACAACAACATATAAGAGCTACGATTGCTAAACCGGATTCTGAAGTCATATGTGAGATATAGCTAATAGACTTATCCAAGTGGGAGACTTTTAGATTAGTGTCTAAGCCCGTAACTATATTTGGTATGTACTTGACCCGGTTGTGCATGGTCCTTTTGGGTTGCCTTCACTGAAGCAACTTGACAGGGTAATTTGTTGAGAAAGAGAGGATAATATGATTTATTAATATATTATAAGAATAATATATTAAAGGAGAAATCATATTTATTTAGTTAGTATTAGTCATAAATTAATTAGGAATTAATTTAGTGACTAAAAGAGACTAATTGAATAAAGGGGCATAAACTGTCAAATGTGTGATAGTTGAGTTTTGGGTTGGGAAACCTAATGGACTAAGGGGAAACGAAATTATGATGAAGGATCATCATATTTTCGTCCAAGGCCTTATTCTAGAAGGTTCCTTGGGCTGCTTGGTGACTAAGTTGTCCATTAGGGTTTAGACTGAAACCCTAGCAGCCTACAGTATAAATAAGACCCTAAGCCTTCAATTTTTGGCCACTTTATTTCCAAGAGAAACCCTAGGCCGAAATTAAGCTTCCTCCCTCCTCTCTCAAAGTTTCCTTCTTGCTTCTGGTATTTGTAAGCCATTAGAGGAGTTATACTTGTGACTCTAAGCTCAAGAACAAGAAGATCCAAAGGATTTCAAGCCAACTGAAAGATGTAATCACTTAGATATGTTCTTATAGTGTTAATTTCGAATTATTTATGCTAGATTAGGGCTTGCAAGTCTTGGATTCATTGCATGTACAATATAGAAACCTAGATCCAAGCATTAGGGTGTGTATGAGCACATAGGATTGTTCTTATGCATAAAAAACATCAGTTATTTCTTCACTTCTTCTTTGGTTGGTGTTTAATCTTTGTATAACTTGCGAGAAGGGTATAAAATGTTTATGTTATTTCAAAATTAAAGTCTTCCATTACCATATTTTTCAAGTTTATGAAACTATTTTTGAACTAAAACCCAACAATAATAAATTATATTTTATGTCCACCAAAAGTCAAATACCATTGTCTATATGAAATGATTTTGTTATTGTCCCGCTAAGTTATTGCATGGCGAAAGAATTGTACAATCCCCACCCCCCTTAATTGATAAAGTAACCATGAACTACCAAAATACCCCCATATATATATCATTCCAATTCCGAACGAAAGCTTTGACATTATCATAAGTATGAATTCACTATCTCTCTATCATGTCGAGATCTTGTGCTACGAGAAATCTTCGTAACTAAAACTAACAATGGTCATTTATGTTGGTAAGTAGGAGAAAATTTTAAATATTATTTCTGTCACTAAAACTCAAAAATACCTACACAAGAAGCACTACACTTGCTTGACATGTGTGGTGGATAAAAGAAAAACATAAATAAAAGTCATGCTTCAGTAGGCTCCATCAGTGGTGCGAGAACTATCTAACAAACAACAGCATTTTCGTGACAATGACTTTATCAGAACAAGTATCTCACCTATGAGAGAATAAATTTTTCCTATAAATAAAAATTATGGATTTCAAGCCTCATGAATTATGGAATAACCTACTATGTTTTGTTGTTGGCAAATCATTGAGGCCTTTTGTTTATGTTAGTATATTTTACGTTTTCTTGAACTTGTTTTGTAAACTTGTGTGTCCAAAATTTTAGTCTATGAAACCTTTGTAATTCGAGATTTGAATGTATGTAATATCATATAAGTTTTTGTACTATTCATTGTATGTTTGCTAATTGTTATCCAACTTCGACATCGTAACCTCGACACTTCCGCCACGAGCCAAGGTGTGACAAGTACCCAACTTCAAGGATTCATGATCTCTTTGATTAGTTTCATCGAGCTAGTCACTTATATTTATGTTTTGGGTATCATAAAGTGCAGATCTATGAGTGGGATGTTCCCGAAACCACTTTTAGGAATGGTATGGGCACGATGAGTTTTTTGTGATGTCATTTTGATTGAAAACTGACTTTGTAGTCTTTATAGACCTAATGAATCGGGTATGCCACCAATTTTTGGACAAATCTGTCATATTTTTCATCAATGGCACAACGTGAGGGTTTCATTGATATAAAATATCTAAATAGAGTTTGTAATCTTGAAAGGTTACTATATGGACTAAGACGAGTGTCTTGTAGCTAGATTCTTTGTTTTCATTTAAAGGTCAAAGAGTTTGGGTTTTCGAGAAGTGAAGATGTTTCATGTCTGTATATCAAAGTTAATTGGAGTATTTTAGTCTTCCTAGTGTTGTATGTTGATAACATACTCCTTATACAAATCGACATCCTAATGTTGCAAAGTGTTCAGACTTGTCTTGGGAGTTATTTCACTATTAAGGATCTGGGAGAGGCTACATACATACTTGGTATAAGGATATATACAGATACATCAAAATGTATAATAAGACTTAGCCAGACTACATAATTGGATATGATCTTGAAGAGGTTTAATATGCAAGATTCTAAGAAAGGATTTCTACTTGTGCAACATGGCATAAAATTTAGTAAAACTCAATGTCCTAGTTCTAGTGATGAATATGATAGAATGAGTCAAGCCTCATATGCTTCTCCTATAGGATCGATCATATATGCCGTGACATGTACTTGAATTGATGTCTCATATGCTCTGAGCATGGTAAGTCATTTTTATGACAATCCTGGAGATAGTCATTAAAAAAAATAAAGAACATTTTGAAATAACTAAGGAGAGAACAAAGGATATATTCATGGTATATGGTGGCAAATATGTGTTGAGAGTTATAGGTTATAGTGATGCAAACTTCCAGACTGATAGAGATTATTAAAGTTCACAGTCAAGATGGGTATTCTTTTTCAATGAGGGAGTGGTCACTTGGAATACTTCCAAGAAATAGAGGATGACAGATTCTACTTGTAAGTCAGAGTATATAGAAACTAGTGAAGCTACAAAAAAGGCTACATGGTTGAAGAATTTCATTAATGATCTTGGTGTCATTCCCAACATCAAGGAGCCTATGGAAATCTTTTGTGATAGTGTGGGTGTCGTCGCATTTACTAAAGAACCCAAGGACCATGGTAAGTCGAGACATATACTCAGTAATTATCACTATGTAAGGAAGTGAGTCAAGGATGGGAATATTTTCATAAATAGAGTGTCATCAGAGGAGAATACACTTGATCCATTCACGAAGCTATTTTCAAGGATCTACCATTATTGTCATAATAGATCTATAGGTATTAGAATAGCTGATGATATGGTGTAGTTGTTTAATTGTTAGTTTGACAAAATCTTGAAACATTTAGCAGTATGAATTGAAACTAAATTAATGTTTATTTTGTGGAGACTTAATAAAGTTCTAGTTTTGCTATTGTTTATGTTAATTTAATAATGTATTTCACTTTTTATGTTTAGAACCGACTTCACGATTATTAATTACACAAACGTCTACACTTGGTCATACTCTTGGAAGTAAGTAGTGATTTAAGGTTACTGTGAGTATTGATGGATTGACTGTAGTGATTGGGAATAACATAGAGATTGCGCTAAAACTAATGAGTACTTAATAGAGAATTAAGTATTGGAATAACCCACACTTAGAGATTACTTCATGAATAGATTCATGAGTAATCTTAAGATGATAGAATCCTCTATTCTACAAACCTAGATACATGTGGGGTTTTGCTCTATGACTTTGTTATGTATAACTAGAAGTCATAAAAGGTATGCCAATGTATGATATTATCAAATTGACAAAAACTAAGTAGTCAAAGTCTATGTGTTCCTTTTTCCTTAACTGGAGAAGCAATGTATTTGGACCCCTTGATGATTTGGTGTTGACATCTTGAATACCTAGTCGGATCCGGACTGAAATTGATGCGCTTAATTTAGTAGTCATAAGTAGTCGTCACAAATCTTTATCGAAAAACATAATCTTGAATCCTAAGATTGGCCATAATCCATGCCTTGAATTTATAAAGATATCTTGTAGAACGAAGGAATATTTGATCACCTATGTAAGAACTGAAGCTAATTAGATTAGAGTTCGGCAGATGATTGGATGACATTCTCACTTGTAACATCCAGAGTTCCAAGTATAATATTTTATTCTTTTGTTTTTGGAAATTGTGAGGAGACTCGGCGAGTTGGTGTTTAAACTCACCGACTATGGTCGCGGATCCATATCCGAGTTCACAGCTGGACTCGGCGAGTTCATGAGTGGACTCGGCGAGTCCATGTTGTTTAGTGAAACCCTAATTTTCAGGGTTTGAGACCTATTTAAAGGCTCTTAGGGCCGTCATTTGCAGCCACCAAACCCAGAGAGAAACCCTAAGAGATCTAGAGCATTTGTGAGGAAAGAGAGGGTATTCTTGATCCTTTTGTTGGCATTTTTGCAAGAAGGAGGTGACCAAGGCAAGAGGAGGCTGAAGGAGGTGCGATTTTGGTGATTTATGGGCTCATAGAGATCATATTGAGGTATTTGTTCGGACCTTCTTCAGTTTTTGGTGTTGATTCTTAGAGTTAGTGTTTTCTAACCCTTTTAGACGTTGGATAAGTGGAGCATTTGCTCCCTTCACAAGTCTATTTTTGGATCTGGACCCAAAGAGGTCCAGAGACCTTAACCCTTGGAGCTTTATGAGTCATTTTGGGAGCCATGAGCTTGGGATGTCATTTTTGGGGCTAAGTGTCAAGGTCTGAACTTTACGTGATTATCATGCTTGGGAGGGCAAGATCTATGAATGTATGGAATAGATCTGACCTCAGGAGGCCTATGGAGTTTGTGCATGGCATGAACTCGCCGATTCCGAAGAACAGACTCGGCGAGTAGGATGAGGGTTTCCCGTGAATCACTCAGTGAGTGGACTTGCCGAGTTGGGGAATAACTCGGTGAGTCAGGGAGAGTTTGGGGGATTGGAGTTCAAGGCGGAACTTACCGAGTTGTTCCTGAGACTCGGCGAGTTGAGTCGGGGTGGCCCCGCGATTCATGCCAGGTAGAACTCGTCGAGTCAGGGGAAGTACTCGAGGTGCCAAGAGTGGGGCTAAGAGAGTTAGTGGACACGTGTAGACTCGCCGAGTCGCCCAAGTGCACTCGATCAATCGGGTCAAAGTTTGACTGTTGACTTTTGTTGACTTTTAGGGTTGAGTATAGTGGTATTTATGAGAGTATTTAATTTGTGTGATTAGGCGGAGGCTAGATCACATTTCTACCGAGTCAGAGACTTACCGAGACACCGGAGGTGAGTCTTCTCACTATACATTACCTAGAGTGGTATTATGTGTGGACCAGAGGGTCTTATGTGTTATGTGTTATGTATGAGATTATGTGCTATGTGTTATATGTATGTTGTATGATGTTATAGACCGGACCGAAGGTTCCAACGATACAAACCGGGCCGAAGGGCCCAACGAGCTATGACCGGACCAGAGGGTCCAACGAGCTACGAGACTGGAGGGTCCCGCTGAGACACATTGACCGGAGGGTCGTATTATAGCCTCGAGTGGCATATGTGTGGTATGCGGTATTTTGGGGAACTCACTACGCATTTATGCTTACAGTTGTTGTGTTATGTGTTTCAGGTACCAGTGATGAGTGTGGGAACACGCCGACATGATTCGTACACACAGACACATTGGAGTTTATATATTCTGATCTTGGGGTTTTGTGCTGATACAGTGTTGATACAATGTTTTTAAAATGAATGTTAATGATATTTTATGGTTTTCAAAAATTGAAAAATTGTTTCAAATTTTACGGTGTTACAAGTTGTTATTAGAGCCTTGGTTTCAGGGATTCGGATGCATCTTCAGGCATATATGAACTGAAACTGAGGATTTGAGGAAAATTTTGATAATGAAGTAAAATTTACGAAAAGAGGAAAAAGAGTTTTGAGACAAACAGAGCAGAGCCGTGTGTACGATCAGCCAGCGCCCGAACGGTGAATCCCCAAAAGTACCCTTACATTATGTGTTATGAGATATGTTATGTTACATTATGCATGCTAGAGTAGGCTAGGTATACATATTTGGACTAGAGCGGCCTGATTTGTGATGCCATAGCCTAGGAGATTTCTGCTGCTGAGATGCTTTGAGAACGAGTAGATAGCAGTTAGGAGCTCATGAGAATAGAGTACTTGTAATCCAAGATCCAAGGAGGAGGACTTGGAGTGAATGTTGATGCGGTGTGGTCGGTAGTACTGGGCCCGTACTACTGAAGACACCGGATAAGTGGGAATTTCAAGTAGGAATCTTTTGGAAAACGGAGGACAAGTAGGGTTGCGTCATCGAGTATGAGTATGCTCGATCGAGTCTCTGATAATTTTTGTTGTATTTCAGAGGCATCATGGTTGGGACTCGACACACACCTGAGAGCAGTGGTGTCAGCGACGAGGAGATCCGTCGATTGATTCAAGAGGAGGTGGCTGCTGCCATCCGGGATGAGATTCCTAAGATGTTTGGGGACATCAAGACCACATTGATTGAGACTTTTGATGAGCGGTATCCAGTGCTGACTGAGGCTGCTGCAGCTGCAGCTACTGCTGCTGTTGCTGCTGCCATACCTTAGGGAGGTGACTCGTTGTTGTTTCGGGAGTTCAGCAACACGAAGCCACCAGAGTTCGACGGGACGCAGGACCCGATTGCCACTATAAGATGGATCTATGATATCGAGGGATGTTTCTATACGTGTTCTTGTCCAGAGCACTTGAGGGTTCGGTTTGCCCTGAACCAGCTCCGCTTGGGAGTGAAGGATTGGTGGAAGTTCGTGACGGCGAACTTCACTTTGGCTGAGATTTCCGAGGTGACCTGGAAGAGGTTCACCGCTATGTTCACAGAGGAGTATGTTCCCCCGGTAGAGAGGGAACGGTTAATCCAGGAGTTCTTGAGCCTCAAGCAGGGTACTAATTCTGTGGCAGTGATCACCAGGAAGTTTTATGAGAGGGCGATGTTTTACCCTGAGCAGGTGTCTTCTGAGCAGGCTCGTATGAATCGATATCTGAGTGTTCTGAGGAGAGAGATTCGGGAGTTCGTGGTGAACTCGACTTACCGTAAATTTGCTAAGCTCCAAGCAAATGCCCGGAAGTGGGAGATTGAGTTGGAGACTCAGGCGAGGGAGGAGGCCGAGTCACAGAGGGCGGATCGGCGATCGGGTCAGTCTCAGCCGGCAGCCAAGCGGGATAGACCCGCTGATTCGAGATCTAGGGGCGCGAAGGGCCGCACTTGTGGGAAGTGTGGTAAGAGTCACGAGGGGTCGTGATGGGCTTGAGTATGCTACAAGTGTGGGAAGGAGGGGCATATCACGAGGGATTGCCCCAAGGGATTTTTGGTTTGCTTTCATTGCAACCAGACCGGCCATCGGAAGGCCGAGTGCCCTCAGCTTCTTCAGGGGTCAGCGCATGGATCTGCGCCTGTTGATAGGGCTACCAAGGTTCGGCCGGTGAAGGTCGAGGCCCCGAAGGCTCGTGGGAGAGCATTTCAGTTGACTGTGGAGGAGGTCCGCGCGGTGCCCGATGTTGTGGCTGGTATGTATTCTCTTTTCATCTTTTATTTGAGTTGAGTTTTTATGCTTATATGATGATGTGCGTAGGTACTTTTCTTGTGAGTTTTGTGCCTGCTTTGGTATTATTTGACTCGGGTGCGAGTTGGTCGTTCGTTTCCGTAGCTTTTAGTCAGCACATTAGTATCCGTCGAGAGGCATTGGATCGACCTCTGCGAGATTCTATAGCTGATGAGTGAGCAGTGTATGCTTCAGAAGTGATTCGAGGATGTGTCCTTGAGATCTTCGGTGTGGAATTTCCGATAGATCTGGTTCTGATCGCGATGGGGGACGTGTGTGTTATAGTGGGTATGGATTGGTTGAGCCGATTTGGAGCTATGATAGACTGCGAGCATCAATTGGTAACGATTCGAGACCCTAGTGGGGGAGTTCTTAGGGTTTACGACGAGGGTACACGTACGGGGTTGGCATTTTGTGTGGCCGCCAGAGCAAGACAGAGTCTACAGCAGGGCTGTAGGGGATTTGTGGCATATGTGATGGATGCGAGGGTTGATTCAGAGAGACCGAAGTCGGTTGATGAGGTCCCGATAGTGCGTGAGTTTCCGATTGTGTTTCTAGAGGAGTTGTCGGGTGTGCCTCTGGAGAGGCAGGTAGAGTTCGGTATTGAATTGGTTCCGGGAGCTGCGCCAATCGCCAAGGCGCCTTATCGCCTTGCGCCTCCGGAGATGCAGGAGTTATCCTCGCAGCTCCAGGAGCTGCTGGGGAAGGGGTTTATCAGGCCGAGCAGTTCGCCATGGGGGGCGCCTATTCTTTTTGTCAAGAAGAAGGATGGTTCGCACCGGATGTGCATTGGTTATCGTGAGTTGAACAAGCTAACGGTCAAGAACCGTTACCCGTTGCCGAGGATCGATGATTTGTACGATCAGTTGCAGGGAGCATCTTGGTTCTCTAAGATCGATTTGAGGTCTGGGTATCATCAGGTGAAGGTGCGGGAGGAGAACGTCCAGAAGACAACATTTCAGACTCGTTATGGGCATTACGAGTTCATGGTGATGCCTTTCGTACACACCAACACACCGGTGGTGTTCATGGATCTCATGAACAGAGTGTGCAGACCGATGTTGGATCGCTCAGTGATCGAGAGAGCAGCATGAGGAGCATTTGAGGGAGATCCTCGGAGATCTGAGATCGGAGAGGCTTTATGCCAGGTTCTCCAAATGTGAGTTCTGGCTGCGAGAGGTTCAATTTTTGGGGCATCTCGTGAACCAGAATGGGATATTGGTTGATCCAGCCAAGATTGAGGCGGTCATGAGGTGGGAGGTGTCGAGATCACCCACCGAGATCAGGAGCTTTCCAGGTTTGGCCGACTATTATCGGAGATTTATTAAGGATTTCTCCAAGATCGCCGTGCCACTCACCAAGTTGACCCGGAAGGGTGCTGCGTTTTCTTGGGCTCCGGAGCAGCAGACCTCGTTCAAGACACTTCGCCAAAAATTATGCGAAGCCCCAGTGTTAGCCCTTCCGGAAGGGATGAAGGATTTTGTGGTATATTGTGATGCATCGATATCCGGATTGGGAGCGGTGCTTACGCAGAGGGGGCATGTGATAGCATATGCATCGAGGCAACTTAAGCCTCATGAGTCGAGGTATCCCACTCATGATTTGGAACTGGGAGCGGTAGTGTTTGCCCTCAAGATCTGGCGACATTATCTGTATGGGGTTCGGTGTACGATATACACGGACCACAAGAGCTTGAAGTATTTGATGGACCAGCCCAACCTGAATATGCGCCAGAGGAGGTGGTTGGATGTGGTCAAGGATTATGATTGTGAGATCATGTACCACCCGGGCAAGGCTAATGTTGTAGCTGATGCACTGCGTTGTAGGGCGGAGGGCGCCCCAATGCGAGATGTTTGTTTGAGATTGACAGTGATGACCCCAGTGTTGGATGCTATTCGTGGGGCCTAGGTTGAGGCTGTGAGTCCGGAAAGCCAAAAAAGAGAGCGAGTTGTCGGGCTGGTATCAGAATACATTACTGATAGCCGGGGGCTTATGACATTTCCGGGTCGGATATGGGTACTGTTCGTGGGCGGAACGCGTACCATTTTGATGGAAGAGGCTCATCGATTGAAATTATCGATCCATCCCGAGGCCACTAAGATGTATTTGGACCTGAAAAAGGAATATTGGTGGCCCTGTATGAAGAGGGATGTCGTATGGTTTGTAGAGAGGTGCTTCACCTGTCGTAGGGTTAAGGCCGAGCACCAGCGTCCACATGGTAAACTGCAGCCATTAGAGATTCCCGAGTGGAAATGGGAATAGATTACCATGGATTTCATCACTAAATTGCCAAGGACCGCGAGGGGTGTCGATGCAATTTGGGTGATTATGGACAGGTTGACGAAGAGTGCTCACTTCCTGGCCATCAGTGAGAGCTCTTCCGCGGAGAGGTTGGCAGAGATGTACGTAAGAGAGGTGGTATCGCGGCATGGAGTGCCGATCTCGGTTTTCTCAAATCGAGATGTACGTTTCACTTCCATATTCTGGAAGAAGTTTCATGAGGAATTGGGTACGAAACTGCATTTTAGTTCTGCATACCACCCACAGACTGATGGGCAGAGTGAGCGGATGATTCAGACGCTCGAGGACATGCTCCGAGCATGTGTGTTGGATTTCGGCGGGAGTTGGGACACATATTTTCCCTTGGCAAAGTTTTCTTACAACAACAGCCATCATTCGGGCATTGGCATGCCGCCCTTTGAGCTGTTGTATGGTAGGAGGTGTCGAACCCCCATTTGCTGGGGAGAAGTGGGGCAGCGTGTGATGGGTAGCACCGAGATTGTGCTTCAGACGACAGAGCAGATTCAGCAGGTCAGATAGAGATTGTTTACCGCTCAAAGTCGTCAGAAGATCTATGCGGACAGACGCCGGTCCGAGCTTGAGTTTCAGGTCGGTGACTTCGTGCTCCTGAAGGTCTCTCCTTGGAAAGGAGTGATCCGATTCAGGAAGAGGGGCAAGTTGGGGCCCCGATATATTGGTCCTTTTCAGGGTGATCGCGAGGGTAGGCAGGGTAGCCTATCGTTTGGAGTTGCCAGCAGAGTTGGGTCAGATTCATGACACTTTCCACGTGTCGCAGCTGCGAAAGTGTATAGCTGACGAGTCGGCAGTGGTGCCATTAGAAGATATTCAGGTGGATGCGAGCCTGAACTATGTTGAGAGACCGGTGGCGATTAGGGATCGGATGTGACAACCTGAAATTTATTCCGTCATTTTTTTTAACCCCTTTTTCGTTAATAAGCCTCGTTTTATTTAACTGTCCGTTAGCTTTTGGACTGGTTAATTAATTTGGGACTTTTTAAATGACTTAGTAAGGGTTGAAGCAAATTAGAAACACCCTTATTAATCCCTTGGAAAATTTTAGTTTCAACCAAGTCAAAATACGACCACTAAATCGGGTGCGACAAAAAGCCCCGTTTAACGGCAGTATCGGGTAGATTTCCACTGAGCCTCAACTCAAGCCCCTATACAAGGGAGAATAAACTTCATTTCCACCCTTTTCACTCTCTCTCTCTACACTCTCTCTCTACAACTTGTTTCCGAGCCAAAAACCGCCCGTTTCGAGCCCCAAATGAGTAAGCAATCTACCCTAACTTGTTGTATAGCTTAGTTAGCATGCAAATTCGTGTTTAAAACATCAATTAGGGGCCAATACATGTGTTTACAGCCCAAGAACTCTCTTGGACCGTGAACACCCCTAAGTGGGGTTTTTAAGCCCCAAAACCCCTCAAAACTACCCCTAAGGCTTAGATATGGTTAGATGACTAATGGAAACGGAATTAGAACACCTTGAACTTAACTTTTGGGGAGAAAACTTGAGTTTACTGCCCAAGAACATGCTTGGGCCGTAAACTCCTCTTCATGGGGAGTAAACTCGAATTCAAGTGTTAGAAATGCCCATAAACACCTCCTATGGCCTTGGAAAATGTCTAGAAGCAAACCCCATTGAAGCAAAGGCTTTAAACATTTAAGAAACCAAGGAAATAGGAGTTTATGGCCGTAAACCCCCATAGAATTGGTCTATGGGCCGTAAACTCCCATTAAGTGCCCAAATGATGCCCTAAACTCTTCTTTTGACTTGGAAAAATACATAGGATTTTATTCTCTACCATTTAAGACCCTAAAACATAAAAAGAACATGCATATAGGAGCTTACGACCGTAAACTCCTTGTTTAGGGCCGTAAACTCCTCAAATGTTTCATTTGATGCCTTAAATCCATTCATACACTTTGTATTTGGACCTAGCTTAATTCTTTGAGTGATATAAGACCTTTTGGCATCCTAGAACACCCTCACCATGAGTTTACGGCCGTAAACTCATGGAGAGTTAGTCTCAAGGCCGTGAAATCTATAAAGAGTTTACTCTTGAAGAGTATACTCCCTATCTAAGCCATACACAACCTTAAATGTTACCCGGGACACCCCTAGCACTTAATCAAAGTGTTTTCCACACTTTAGGATGCGTATACTTGTTTAATTAGTATTATATGTACTAATTGTATGAAAACATATGTTATCATATGTTAATAGGTCACTAAGTGTGTTCAAGTCTTTACTTGACACCGAGCACCCAACCGGCACCTTTGTTCGGTCCACTTACAACAGGTGAGTTCATACCCCTTAATGAACCTTTTAAATGTTTTTACATGTTTTAGTGGGGGGAATACAAGTTAAACATGCCAGTTATCATATCAATCACATGTGATTGATAACCTGCATGCACAAGGATTTATTACACTGTCAACTGTTTTGCCAAGTATGATACTGTAAATGGTTTTTCCAAAACGACTTTACTTGTTCAAATCTTTACTTATATTGTTTTATCAAAATGTGTTTATGAAAGGTTTCCAAAGGAATTCTTAAGGTTTTCAAACTTATTTTACAAAAGAATACCAAGTCGTGATTTTCTTAAGTATAAAGGTTTTCCAAAGTTTTTATCAAGGTTTTCTTCCATGTTTTTATATTCCTACTTTGTTAGATACTACTGCTTCGTTATACTTATACTTAGTTAATACTCCTACTTAGTTAAATGCTACTACTTTGTTAACGCTTTTACTTCGTGATACGCTTATACTTGTTAAATGCTTCTACTTCGAGAAATACTACTACTTCGTAAACGCTTCTACTTTGTTAATACTACTACTTTGTAAACTCTCCTACATTATTACTGCTTCTACTTCACGAACCGCTCCTACTTTATTAATACTACTACCTCGTAAACGCTCCTACTTTATTACTGCTTCTACTTCACGAACCGCTCCTACTTTATTAATGCTACTACTTCGTAAACGCTTATACTTTATTAACACTTTTACTTCGAGAAACGCTTCTACTTCGTGAAACACTCCTACTTTGTTAACGCTTCTACTTAGTTAAATGCTTCCACATCGTTAAATGTATGCCTGTACTTGTATAGTTATATAAATAATGATTAAAGGACTTAGGAAGGCGAGTTCGCCCTATTTCCTTTTCTTCGTTGAGATGTGGTCTGGTGGGATCGGATATCCATCCGAAGGTCGTTTACTCATTAATTATATGTCATGTATACATGTATAGACATATGCGTTTACATCGATCGGTTCAGTTATGAGTCTCTACTGCTAGTCCAACACTTACATCAGAATTCACTGTTCGAGATACATCTTCAGGACACGGCCTTCTCTTTTGTCTAGTTGGTAACCAGAGTCTCTTGTAGGGAGAGCGGACATTGTGTGTATAGATCTATATGGGATTGACACCCCCGCACCCTGACTGCTAGCTACAGTCCAAAGGCCTACCAAGCCAAGGGGTGACAAATGTCATAATCACACCGACGCTTGCAGGGCATCAAGTACTCTAGTGTCGATTAGTACGGTTACGAGTATCTCCATGTTACCATATAATTCATGGCCTTAAGGTAACGACGTTTAACACTGTATGCTAGAAATACACACCTAGAATTACACTGTTTTAGACCTTGCTAGTTGTATCTTTCATTTGATACTGTCTAGCGTCTGTATTCACTGTTTTAGACCTTGTCAGCTGTATCTTTCATTTGATACTGTCTGGGGTTTGTATTCAATGTTTTAGACCTTGTCAGTTGTATCTTTCATTTGATACCGTCTAGGGTCTGTATTCATTGTTTTAGACCTTGTCAGCTGTATCTTTCATTTGATACTGTCTAGGGTCTGTATTCACTATTTTAGACCTTGCTAGTTGTATCCTTCATTTGATACTGTCTAGGGTCTGTGTCTCCTTTCGTTAGCCTGAGCCAGGCGTACCGTTCATTCGATACTCTCTTGGAGTCTATGATTTCTTTTGCCTTAGTCAGCAGCCTTCACTGCTGATGCATATGTTATTTTCCCTGATATTCTCCTAATTTCTCTAAAATCAATACCTTTTTTTGATAATGATAGTGTTAAGGAAAAATTACTTTTTACAACATAACTTTGTCTAGTCTTGGTAGAAGACTGCTTTTAATTAGAAAATATAGGATTTTCTGGAAAGGACTCTAATTCACTCTATACTCTAAAAACTACTACTTATGCAAAGTTATTTGGATAAAATGACACTAAATACTTATGAACTCACCAGCATTTGTAAAAATGCCGATACTCGCTTTCAAATAACTTATATTCTCAGGTCAGCAATAGACAGGTATATCCCCGGAGCTTTTGATGAAGACAGTTTAGTACCAAGCTGCACATATATTATTACTTGTATTACTTTGATGATTCTATGACATGTAACTTATGTAAAACTATTACTATTAATGCAATGGTTGTTGTACTTTGATTACTATACTACATATGTTGTGATACTTGACATGACGTCATCCACCCTAGAACGTTTCCACCGTTCCGGTTTTGGGGTGTGATATCGGAAGATCAAGGTTTTGAGGAACAACGAGTTGCCTCTGGTACAGGTCCAGTGACAACATCGGAAACGGTCAGAGTTGACTTGGGAGCCGAAGAGTGAGATACGGGAGCAGCATCCAGAGTTGTTTGCAGAATTAGACTTCGAGGGTGAAGTCTGATTCTAGTGGGGGAGAATTGTAACATCTGGAGTTCCAGGTATAATATTTTATTCTTTTATTTTTGGAAGTTGTGAGGAGACTCAGCGAGTTGGTGTTTAAACTCGCCGAGTATAGTCGCGGATCCGTATTAGAGTTCATAGCTGGACTCGGCGAGTTCATAGTGGACTCGGCGAGTCCACGTTGTTTAATGAAACCCTAATTTTCAGGGTTTGAGACCTATTTAAAGGCTCTTAGGGCCGTCATTTGCGGCTACCAAACCCCAGAGAGAAACCCTAAGAGATCTAGAGCGTTTGTGAGGAAGGAGAGGCTATTCTTGATCCTTTTGTTGGTGTTTTTGCAAGAAGGAGGTGAACAAGGCAAGAGGAGGCTGAAGGAGGTGCGATTTTGGTGATTTCTGAGCTCATAGAGATCATATTGAGGTATTTTTTTGGACCTTCTTCAGTTTTTGGTGTTGATTCTTAGAGTTAGGGTTTTCTAACCCTTTTAGAGGTTGGTTAAGTGGAGCATTTGGTCCCTTCACGAGTCTATGTTTTGGATCTGGACCCAAACAGGTCCAGAGACCTTAACCCTTGGAGCTTTATGAGTCATTTTGGGAGCCATGAGCTTGGGATGTCATTTTTTGGGCTAAATCACCAAGTTAGACCATCTAGATGTTATATAAGTGTCAAGGTCTGAACTTTACGTGATTATCATGCTTGGGAGGGCGAGATCTATGAATGTATGGAACAGATCTGACCTCAGGAGGCCTATAGAGTTTGTGCATGGCATCAACTCGCCGAGTCCGAAGAATAGACTCGGCGAGTAGGATGAGGGTTTCCCGTAAATCACTCAGTGAGTGGACTTGCCGAGTTGGGGAATAACTCGGTGAGTCAGGGAGAGTTTGGGGGACTGGAGTTCAAGGCCAAACTCGCCGAGTTTTTTCTTGAGACTCGGCGAGTTGAGTCGGGGTGGCCCCGCGATTCATGCCAGGTGGAACTCGTCGAGTCAGGGGAAGTACTCGACTTGCCAAGAGAGGGGCTAAGAGAGTCAATGGACACGTGTAGACTCACCGAGTCGCCCAAGTGCACTCGACGAGTCGGGTCAAAGTTTGACCGTTGACTTTTGTTGACTTTTAGGGTTGAGTATAGTGGTATTTATGAGAGTATTTACTTTGTGTGATTAGGCGGAGGCTAGATCACATTTCTACCGAGTTAGAGACTTACCGAGACACCGGAGGTGAGTCTTCTTACTATACGTTACCTAGAGTGGTATTATGTGTAGACCAGAGGGTCTTATGTGTTATGTGTTATGTATTAGATTATGTGCTATGTGTTATATGTATGTCGTATGATGTTATAGACCGGACCGAAGGGTCCAACGATACAGACCGGGCTGAAGGGCGCAACGAGCTATGACCGGACTAGAGGGTCCAACGAGCTATAGGACTGGAGGGTCCCGCTGAGACACATCGACCGGAGGGTCGTATTATAGCCTCGAGTGGCGTATGTGTGGTATGTGGTATTTTGGGGAACTCACTAAGCATTTATGCTTACAGTTGTTGTGTTATGTGTTTCAGGTACCAGTGATGAGCGCGGGAAGGCGCCGACATGATTCGTACACACACACATTGGAATTTATATATTTTGATCTTGGGGTTTTGTACTGATACAATGTTGATACAATGTTTTTAAAATGAATGTGAATGATATTTTATGGTTTTCAAAAATTGAAAAATTGTTTCAAATTTTACGGTGTTACATCACTATTGATAATTATAGAGGTATTGGACCTCATATAATTGATGACTTTTCCACGTGGGAAACTATTGGAAAGAGTGTCCAATGTCATTAGCTATTGGTGATATTTCTAATAATAGTAGGGTCCGCTTGTGTTATGCTTAAGGCTCAGATTGGGTAGAATAAATAAAGGATGAATTGGTTTATTGATTATTACGGTTTGTTAATTAATTAGAAACTAATTGGAAAATAACTTAGGAATTTGTTAACAGTTTAATTAAATAAATGGTTGAATATTAATTAATTAATAGCTGATTAATTAGGAATATTCTAGAACCCTTATGGGAGTAAGGGTGGATGAAATCTTCTTAGAGATAAGGATGATTTCAATTTTTTCTATCCTGTCCTACATGGGTGGAGGATAAAACCGGGGAAGGGATTCAAGGCTATAGTAGGGACTTATGGATTTCATTCTCCCATGCTCGTTGACTTTATATTTTCACTATCTTCTCCCAACCTTCTATAGTCGATAAACTCCATTAAGTGTGAACCTTCCCTAGTTATTTTTTATTCTGTTCTTTTGAGTTCATTGGGTGTAAACCAGGAGAGAGCTTCTAGTTTAGTTCCTTTCATCCAAACAAGGTGGCACACACAAGAGCACAAGCACGAAGGTCGTTAGCTACAAGATAGGTATGTGGTTCTTCCTTTGTTTTAGGTTTTGATACGATGTTAGTAATTAGTATGAAACTTAGATCCTTAGGTTGCACCAACACATAGGATATCAATATGTTTCCGCTAAGATGATAATGTGTTTAAATATATAGAAAACCTAACATTAATAACAATTATTTATGAGCATTTTTATAGACAGATTTTAGATATAATCCATTTTTCCATTTTTTCGGTAGACCACATACATAATTAGCTTTTAATACATTTTCCTTAAAAATGTATATAAATCCAATACAATAATCAACTTTTTTTCCATGTTCAACCACAAATAATTTATAAACATAAAAATTACCCACTATAACACATGTTTTAACATTTTGTTTAAATACAAAATAGAATAAAACATATGGTGTATTTGAAATATAAAACTAAGATGCATTTAGTAGATAGCTAAAAGGGATACCTAGTGGCAGAGCCAATGTCAAAGTAAATGTGTATCCCAGACCGATGAGTTTTGTTTCTCGGTTTTGTGTTGAAACCCAAACCCATTCGGAAGTTTAACTGGTTGATAACTGAGAAACTTGTGTTGCATAAATAATAGAGCTATAGGAGCTATGTTTCACATTATGGTCAGCATGGGACAATTTTAGAATTTTAAGAAACAAGTAAGGGGATATAGGATATAAACTAATAAAAAAAAACTTGACTCGTGAAACATCATAATATGGACATCCAAGTTAAAAGTTTAATGCTTTATCACTTAAACAGTTCAATACCTGTGTTTAATTTTCACAATATCATAATATAATATGTATACAATTTGTATAATGCTATATAAATTCCTTTTGTATAGCTATGAAAATAAATGATTAAACGAAGATTCAAACTTACAACCTCCAAAAAACGCCCTAACACGATAACCACATGAACCAACTACATCTTTTGCTATTATTTCACTAAACATATTTATATTATGTATATATACACTACAACAACAACAACAACAACAACAACAAAAGTCTTAAATTATATTTCATAAGCAACCACCAACACTACTTTCAATCAAAAAGACAATGCAAAATAAAACTATTTAAGTTTGATAAACCAAAACACTGATAGTGACCAGCATGAAAAGTTCAAGTGTTATCCATTAAGTAAAAATAGCATACTACCCAATAAGATCCCAACCTCACATAACCACATACCTAAGCAACATGTACCTATGCAAGACAAACATGGAAAATAACAACACACAAATGTCATCAACTTCTTAGTAAGCCAATGAGTTGTACAATGTCAAAGTGAAAATATATAAATTCTCCTAACGGATCAATCATTCGAATTATCAACATATATCAAGTTTTCAAGTTCACAAAGTGCATAACATTACAATCATTATATATCATTATAATATTGTACTACATATTTTTCTTTCTTTAATTCATCATTGTAATTACTTATTATCTTTCCTTGTTGTAATTATCAATAATAATAATTTAGCATACACTTGGGTTTCTACATCAATAACACCATGGGAATAAACTAGTTCAGTACTCTGTTGGTAGGCTGGGCTGATGCTCTAGGCCAGGCGTGACTCCCACCCAAAACATGGCCCCCTAGCTCACGGCGTTCACTGTAATGATGTTGTGAAATATAAGTATTTGACAGTGTCGTTAATAACAATGTGAAAATATGTTAATTGCTTAAAGAGGTACAATATCTGTCTTTTCATTAGATTAGAAGTTTGATCAAATATGCAAAAACTTTAAATTAGGACATGTTGTGTTAATGCCCCATATTGTAGTAATTCCTTTGTTAAATTTATTAAAATTCAAAGTACCAAGAGAAAAAAAAAAAAAAAAAAAAAGAAGATGAAGCTTACCATATTTTCATATATGTTAAAAAATTTCGTTCTTCAAGAAGACTAAGAATCTCTCAAGAACTTCTCATGAGATCTAAACCCAACCTTTGTATTTTTATCACATTGTCATTGCATGTTTCTTGAGATTCTTTCTTAATCAATTCAGTTTATCATTTCCATTCCTACCCAACTCCTTTTTTTATGAAACATCTTTCATGTTTTCAAACATTATTTTTCCAAATTGATCATTTCTGATATCATTTTAGCAACCAAGATTTGGTCATAATATAGTTACATGATTTAAGTTCTTTTGGTCATGCACATATTTAAGTCTTTAATATTTCTATATTCTATCACTTATTTTCTGTTACAAGTCATCTTTTGACGTCCCATGTCTATACTTTACCAATATCTCGTTAATAGATCTACACCACTACACTATGGCATGTTGCAACACACTAAGGCGACACCACCTGATCGCTGGTTTAAATTTCTATACGTACGTTGTTTACTTACTTTCCATGCAATTTTATTATACAAGGCATAGTTGACTGCAGATTTCTGACCCTAACTTACTTTCGGAGAGTATTATCTTCATAAAATAGTTACAGAAAATGCATATAAATCAATGTTGCTGCATAACCTTTAATTATTATGTATGATCTTTTTTTTAGTTAACAAGTTTGGGTATATATTAGACCTAGGTGATCTGATCTCTTAGCCCCAAGAAAAATATAAAATAAACACAAAGCCATACGTGTAAATATACAGAACGTCAGAAATCTATCTAGTGATATAAAGTAACTACTAGGCAAAGAAATCTTCAAGTATACACAATGTCAAATCAAGAAATGGCATATTGATAATCAAATGAACCGTTTGTCACTACACCAACCCATCTAGTGATATAATTTAACTGAATTTGCAGAGAGTAGATAAAGAAAACTAATGAAACCCAGTTTATATAATCTGTGCCCTTAATAGATATTTTTATAGTACAATAAAATGATTTTAATTCATTGAATCTTTGTTTCAAAGGTTAAAAGAATATTACAATTAAATCATAATTCAATCTAGAAACATATCTTGTCCACAAAAAAAGACGTCAACTTCCTATATGGTTTCATATCATATATAATATTTGCAATATAAAAAGAAAGATAAATCATACTGAATGTTTAGAATATATTATAAAGGACACACTTAAACTTGGCTTCATTTAGTATTCTTTTGGCTTTTATTTGTCAATTGAATTTCTTGTGCTCATAGATCTTCGTAATCTACTACTAGCTTCTAGTTCGCTTCAATGAAATCTTCCGACCATTAAAAGGTAATAAAAATAATAATAAATTAATAATATCTTATGTAAATGTACTTATTCTTTCTTTATTTTTTTAAATTAGTTTTTACTTAAACCTACTTAAACCTTAATTTAGTTAAGTATATATCTAGTGCATCCTATTAGAATTACAGTAAGTAGGAATATAGTTCAATAATGTCATTTGATGGTTAGAAACTTATCTGAAGTACCAGTTCAGTGAAAATAAAATATATAATGGTCAACATTGTGAACAAAAAAAATCATTATTAAGAAAGAACATACACGCGCTTTTGCACCAATGACAACAATTTATTTGGCTTGAAATTTTAACAATTAAAAAGCACAAAACTGCTAAGACAAAAACTAAGGGGAAAAAAAAGATAACAATTATTTTAAATAATTGTATGTGTATATTCAAATAAAGCAAAACCCTATTGCCGTTAAACAGAAGTATCATAGTTCTTATTAATACCAATTTCCATTGATTTTAAACAACTATGGACCATGTACAAGACCATGAGTTTCCTTACAAACTCCATTTCTTCATGATCCTAGTTACTTATGGGGTAACTTAAATCTTGTGTTTTAAAAAATGAAGATGAAAATTGTAGCCAGTTCTTATCACGCATGCAATCGCAGCTAAATTATCTTGTAAAACAGTGTATACAACATAGGAGTTAAAATTATGTACATCCTAATCCGATTAAAACAGAAAAAGAAAAAGCTATCTTCTGTTTTCTTACATGTGGGCGAATAATAACCAAATCAACGATATATGGGAAGAAATTGTAGTTATTTACAGGAAGAACTTGCTAATCAAACTTAAGAAAAAGTGATACAAAAGCATTCAAATAAACAGAGATGTGTGTGTGTGTGTGTGTGAGAGAGAGAGAGAGAGAGAGAGAGAGAGAGAGAGAGAGAGAGAGAGAGAGAGAGAGAGAGAGAGAGAGAGAGAGAAATTAGGTAAGATAAGAACATAATTGAGTTTAACAACTAGGAGACCCTGAATAGTGAATAGGAAAAACAAGATATCTAGCTGTATCAAATTAATTTAGCGAGGTAATGGTAATGATTAAATAAATATAATAATCATATATGGTCCTACACTCATTTGAATAATCAAAGTTAGCTCATCCACTAGATGTTTTAATTAGCGTCTAATAGCGTACAAAAGACATTTCTTCATCTATGTTAGTCTTGTCATTTAGATACACGTTTGGTAAAAACTATAATATCATAAAGAACTAAAGTAGTCTGTATTTGGCAATTACATGGTTTATTATTGATAAGCACACACGTTCCATGATTAGGAATTTTCCATAAAAATTTAAGGTGTTTACCATAAAGAATTTTCCTTAATTAACTTACCTTCATTTAATATCTACAAGATTTTGGCCAACTTCATACGCTTCTTTAGTCTCCATCCCTTGTGCATTTCTTAAAGTATCTCTTTCTATCTTGTTAATTGATTATAGAAAAGTGTATCTACCATGTTATGTTGATTAAGTAACCCTATATATTCCAATTAGAGGTGTTATAAACTACTTATCTAATTCATTGCATTAGCATACTTAAACCCCATATATATGGAAGGTTGAAGTAATCATAAATAAGCATTGTACTAGACTAAATTACAATTCTTGTACACGCATACTATGCAGTGCACACATGTGCAATGTAAGCCTTGTAAAATTATTATTCACTACTTATCCATGAAAAGAAAAGACATACTAATCTATGCGTATGGGAAAGTATTAGTAAAAGTCAGTGTAAACCTTTATATTTAATAATTTTATGGTAAAATAATACATGATATGGTTCTGTTATATATAATAATCGGATGAGAAGATTGTAAGAAAATGAAGATAAAAAACTTAACTTTTCCTTATAAGATCCTCCGGGAGATTAAATTACCTGCAGAAAGTAGCTCATTGATTCTAGCATTAAAAACATGGAAATTGGCAACCGTTATGTAGCTAATGATTATTTTAATTTGACAATTTGATTGCTAATCTAATAATTACATAGCTCCAGCTTGCACTGTCCTAGCTATATTTTCGATTCCCATAGTATTTTGGTCAATAACTAAAGAATAATGTGTTTTGAAAGGAAAACATGAGGGATAAAGTTGCATGGATTTGTGTTCATATAGAATCTTTTACGGACTTTGAGATTATATATTAAGTTAAAGGAGGTAATATTAAAACTTCAAGGTGGTAAATAAAGATCTTATGTAATTAACTTATTTCTTGTTTTTGTTTCAAGAATTAATTAAATGGTGTACTTCAACTAAACATATGTACATAAATCTTTAATTATGAATATACTCACTTCATGCTATGAGAATAGCACTATATATCTTAGTGAGTACATGGATCAATACATTATAGTCAATCTTTTGGACCAATGCAAATAGAGTAGATAGTAGGAAAGCATTAGTAGAGAAAGTTAGTGTAAAACTTTAGGTTTAAAAGTTGATTGTAAAACACATGATATGATTCTCTAAGCAAATCTAGTCAACTGTAAACAAAACAATTCAATTTTCATTAAGTAGATAGCTAATGATACTTTTAATTGGACAACTTGATTGTTAATCTAGCAAATACCAAGGTCCAAGTTCCGGCCATACAAGCTCTAATTTCTATTTATAATGATATTAATTATTGTAAATAACAAAAGAATAATTTGTTTCGGAAAGAGAAAAAGAACATCTATTGGGCATCGGCCAATAGAGAACAAGGTGCAAGAGAGTATTCAATTTAAATAGAACCTAAGACTTATAAATAAATAACAATATATACAGAGAGAGAGAATGAGAAAAGCTTATCCATTGAATATAAATAATACCCAAGTTGAACATTATTATATTTGTTAAAGCAGTAATATATTCAAGTCTAATAGATCATATAAGATTTACTTAGGGGAAAGATCAGAGGAGAGTAGGATATATATATACTCGATCTAATGAAAAGATAAAGCATTTACTTAATAATGCTTTATATAACCTAAAAGCAAATGAAGAAGACTAATTTATTGAGGAACTTTTTAGCACATATGAACTTTTGAATTTAATCGATATTCTTGCATGAATTTTGCTTCTGAAAATAAACAAAGATTGATCTTTTTAATGAAATCAAATATCAAAAGGCTATTAACATGATCATAACAATAATGATAATCAAGAAACTCCGTTTTTCCGTTACATAAAACGAGCAAGGTACAACAATTAACATCAAGATGAAGAACTAACAGTAAACATGGAATCAAAAAGAGAAGAAGAAATCCCTAGGTTGAAGAAAAAAAATCAGAAAATGAGGAGATTAATTATTGTACAAGATGGAGAATCATGATTGATGATCCAAGGAATTTATCTGACCTTTTTCCTTGAAGAATATTAAGCTTCGACTTGGTCAAACGTAGTCAGAAGGGTGGCCGGCTAGCCATGTTGCCAGACCAAACACCACCGTCCACCGGTAGCTGAACGTTAGGCATGTTAAGTGGTAAGTTAAAAAACGGCAAACCCATTGATGAGGGGTCCGGAAAAGGATGATTGACGCCACCATTCCCGTCTCCGCCGCCTCCATTCCCTCCTCCACTACTGGCAGCCGCTTCCTCTTCATCCAGTGGCAACCTTTCATACGCCACGTTTGTGAAAGATGCTGCTATCACAATCACCGGCCCAGAAGCGATCAGAGCTCCGACGACATTCCCACCAACAACCTGTCCTTGTCCACCCGCCAAGTATATAGTTAAGCTGGTCGCCCCCGGTGGTGCCGGAGGTGGCAAGAAGGAACCAGACAGCGAGAGTATCTCAAACCTGCCGTGGAGGGTGAGTACAGATCCGGCCGCTGCAGGTTGCCGAAGACTGACGTTGTTGACGGTGCCGCTGCCGCTTACTATACAAATACCACGTTGACGCTTCCTGGCATAATTCGCGATGGATTCAAAGACATCACATCCACTGTTTATCTCAAGGATGTGTGCACGGAGGGTATTTGCGCTCTCCCTAGTGATGATCACAGGTGGTTTGGGCTTGTTTTTTGAACCAGGGGGGCGACCCCGTGGCCGGCGCCCTACTATATCACCACTACCGCTGCCGGAGCCAGGAGTGTGTTGGTTGTTGTCATCTTCGGAATCAGGAGGGATTTGGAGGTGGAGGTCAGGGCGATGTTGCAGGTTTTGGAGGGAGAAAGGGGAAGTGGAGCTCAAGTCTAAATTGTTTGACATATTATAGGTATAGATCAGGAGGAGGAAACTAAAGGGGTGGGGGGAGAAACAAGAAGAAAGAGATGAAGAATAATAAAGTATGATGGTAATGGAGGAAATTTATGTTTAAAAAACAGAAAGATGGGGTATTTTTATGTGTGTGTGTGTGTGTGTGTGTGTGTGTGTGTGTGTGTGTGTGTGTGTGTGTGTGTGTGTGTGTGTGTGTGTGTGTGTGTGTGTGTGTGTGTGTGTGTGTGTGTGTGTGTGTGTGTGTGTGTGTGTGTGTGTGTGAGAGAGAGAGAGAGAGAGAGAGAGAGAGAGAGAGAGAGAGAGAGAGAGAGAGAGAGAGAGAGAGAGAGAGAGAGAGAGAGAGAGAGAGAGAGAGAGAGAGAGAGAGAGAGAGAGAGAGAGAGAGAGAGAGAGCAAATAGAAAACTAAGGGGTAAGGAAATGAGTGGAGAAAAACAAAGAAAAAAAGGTTGAATGGTACTTTTGGTTTGAACAGTATGGAATAGTTACACTGACCTATCTTTTGTTTTTAGGGTTTAAACTATTTTTTATTAGAATATTAAACTAATCTTTCAATTTGGTATTATTTGACTAATAATCCTTTGATTTTAATTCTTTTTAACGGGGAAGGATCTTTCTTAGATGGTGGAAACTACCAAGTTGCTAGAAACCACCCAACGCAATAAGTAACTCTAAATGTTTTGAAAATACTTGTTTAATGATGGTGATTCGAATATTTTTCGTTGACAAATTTTCAAAAATTGTGCCTATTGTTTCTAAAAATATCAAGTTTGATCATTCTAAATTTTTAATATGCATGATGACTTGTTTGGTTTGAAAAGATTTAGGGCATGTTCGGTATGGAGCGTTTGGAAACGTTTGAGAGTTTCTAGCTTCTAGCGTTTAACAAAACGTTCAACAGAAAGTCTCGTTTGACACTATAGGCTTTTAGTGTTTAGTTTAAAAAGAACGCTCCAAATCCAAATGCTACTTTACGTAACATTTAGCAAAACTCTACCCGCTATAAGCTACCCGCTACCCGTTAGAAGTTACCCGCTACCAACTACTTTTACCGAACACACCCTTAATAGATTGTCCATATTACAAAGAACTGTATTTTTTTCTGTTAATTATGAATATGTGTGATACATGGAAAAATCATATTTGAAATTTCACAAGAACCATTTATGAAGCTATCAACAAATAAACTCTATCCCAATCCCACCCACTCATAAAACCCAACATATTTTTCTTCGGTTGTTATTAGTACAAAAATGACCTATGGTAACCGTTTTTTTTTTTTTTAAATTGTGGCAATTTTGATTGTTAGCTTCATTAAAAGTCATTAATCAAATTTCAATAATATTTTAGTCACATGTTAATTAAAACTCATCACATAATGTGTAACATATACTTTACTAACCTTGTTTAATTATCTTATTACATATGATTGTTAGTTTAAAAAAATGAATATCATTAGATATTATGTTGTTTTAAACGTTTAAAGTAGATAGTTATAGTAAAATAGAATTGTAAGCGTTTAAAATTATTATTTTTCGGTATGGTTTTAAGCGTTGAGTTCTAACGAAATAGTTTTATAATATTTGAAGTTAAACTAAGTTTAGAATCATTTGGAAGGTATTGGAAGTGATAGAAAAGTCTTATGTAATTCCGATCAAAAAGTCAACAATCAGAATTAACGAAAGTATAACGTCTAAGTTGGAAATAAGTGAAACTGATTTTATTGGAAGATCTTTTCTATGATATTTTTATTGGAAGTTGTAAATTATCTCGTTAGAAACATATAGGCGAAAACCTCATCGACAACGGAGTTCTGAGTGAAAAGTTATGCATTTTAGTGTTTAGGGGTAAAACGGGTAGCCAAACCGGGTCAAACCTGACCCAACTCGGGTTTTCACCCATTGAAACACGATTTTGGGTCATTTTTCTGCCATTTCAGTTCCTCACATCCATATGGGAGATTTTCACCTACATGATCAATCTTGAACAAGTTTTGAAGATTAAATCAAGATTTTGAATGTTCTTGAAGTATCAAGTCCAGTAATCAAGGTATGAACTCTTAATTTTTGGATTAACCCTTGTAATTAGTGAGTCATTAAGAGATTAGGGTTTGATCAAAGTGGGTTTACCACTGATTTAATGAAATTAGGCATGAGTTTATGTTATTAACCTAGAAACTTAAACATAAATCAAGTAACTACATGTAAACTTGAGAATTAATCATATGGTTTAAGAGTAATTAGCGAAAATTAGTAATGAAACCCAATACTTGAATTAGAATAGATTACTAAAATATTCAGTGTTATCATTGTAAAATAAGAATTTGGTGATATTGATCGTGAGGTTTGATCATGTAAAGGGTAAAATGAAATCATAAAGGGTATAATTGTCCTGTTTTTGTAAAAATCACCAAAATTTGTAGAAAAATCGTATGGAGATGTGTTATATATCCCTGGAAACCTGAGAATGTATACTTTGATTTTTGTTTTAAAACCAAAATCTAATTCTTGACTTAAGATGGGTGAAAACAGCTATATGTTCAGTGCAGTAAGGTTGAATTTTGACAACTTTGGGACATTTTGACAGCTTTGGGATGCTGTTTTGTAAAATTCATAGTAAATTATAAAAAAATTATAAAAATGTGAGGTGAGTGGCATTAGAAAGATATAAGAGTCTATTTTGTTAATATTTAGAATTTATTAGTTATTTTGATATTTAAGAAGGGTAAAACAGATCTGCAAGTGACAGCTATGCAAAGAAGAAAAAAACTAAAATTTCTAAATTGAAAACAACATAACTTGAGAGTAGTTGAGTAATTGCTTATGGAATTTGAAATATAAACTCCAGGGGTATAATTGAAGGTTTTAGAGGCCCGAGGATGGTGTAATTTCATCAGAAAAAGTGGAATTTTATCGCAACATTCGGTTACAACACAGTGAGTTCACTATAGGGACAACTGTATGTTATGTGTTATATGTGCAATGTGCTTTGTTGTGTTAGTGATCCAAGTGGTCATTACTTGCTATTGGATTTTGATGCCTTTGGCCATGTAGAGCATGAATCGTATCACTTTGGTATTGGCTTTGTGTCTTTGGCCATGTAGAGCATGACTTGTATCACTTTGGTATTGGCTTCGGGCTAGGTATGGCTGAAAGCCTGTATATTCTAGCAACATGATAAAAAGAAATTTTGTTTTATGTGCCTTTTGGGCTGAAATTTATGATTTTTATGATCCTAAATTATTGTGTCTCATTGATTGTAATCCCTTGAATCTAACCGGTTATTGATTTGGAAAACCCTTCATTTGATACACATATAAGTCTTTGTTGTCCTTTGTTTCTTTTTGTTCCTTTCATATTGTTGCGTATATGGAATACCATTATATTGTATCTATTTTTGAACTCACAAAGCAATGCCCACTTATCCCTCTCAGTGTTTAACTATTTCAGGTGATAAGCATCCAGAGTAGACAGGCTTTGTTGGAGGACTTAAAGTAGTTGACACGACTACGTTTCTACTTTGTATACATATATGTGGATTGAATTCATGTGGTAAGTGTTTTCCGGTGATAATGTTAAAAGTGAAACCAATATTTGGATTGAATTCAATTTTTTTGGTCTCTAAATAGTTTCAATTTCCATATTTACTAAAATTTTCACTTTTTTTGCTCATACACAATTTCATCCATCGCTACCACCTACCAGAACTGCTACACATTCAACGTCGGCGCCGACACCACCATCTTACCCCAACACCACCTTCCTACCCTAAAGCGACATACCTTGAAGCTAGCATCTATTACGAGCTCTATTACCATTTGGCGTTGTTGCTCCTTCAAAACAACAACCAGAGCTTATTTGTGTGAATGTTTATGCCTCCATCCTTTTTCTTGAAGAGAATGGTCACTTTTTTGATTGTATTATTAGTTACTAAATCGATTGATTCCACCCTAACAACTTCTTCACTCCCTCCTTTTAACATCCTAAAATTTAAGACTAGGTTCTTAAATTTATAAAGTAAATAAATGAAAATGATTTATCAAGTCAAATTTTTAAGGAATAATCAAATTGTTAGTTGATATGAAGTTTAGAAAGTTAGAATTAAAAATAATAACATTTAAAGGGTTAAAGGGCCAAAAGTGTCAAGTTGGCAAAGTAAGTTGATTAAAGGGTTGACTCAATTAATGGAAGGGACCAGAAAAGTTATATAAAGGATGGGGAAGGACTTATTATGTTAAAACATAAGTAAAAGTTACAAATATTAAAGATTGGTGAGTTTTAAACAAAACAAGCGAACTTGGGGGACCAAATTGTAAATCTGGAGAAATAAGATGCATCCATTCCCTCATATGGAGAAAAACATATTTGAGCCTGTTACCACCTCCTCTAATGGCGATTTTGATCTCAAGGGCTTCTAGGGTTTCTTCCAAGTGAGTAATTAAACAACTGATCCAAAAAGAGAAGGAATCAATGCTTGAACGGTATAATTTCTCTTCATTTCAACCTAGAAATCGATTTTCTGAAGTGGGTAAACCTAATGTCGAAATTAGTATGATTCCTTGATTATGGTTTGGTTTTCTAACCTCCCTTGAGTTTTTTTGATGTTCCAAACTTCAATCCATTCAATGGGATGATTGGATTGAGGTTACGATCATCAAAAAAACTCAAAGTGAGGTTAGAAAACCAAACACTAATCAAGGAATCATACTAATTTTGACATTGGGGTTTACCCACATAACAAAATCGATTTCTAGGTTGAAATAAAGAGAAATTATACCTTTCAAGCCTTGATTCCTTCTCTTCTTTTCTTTGGTTGCTTAATTCCTCACTTGGAAGAAACCCTAGAATCCCTTGAGATCAAAATCACCATTAGAGGAGGTGGTAAGAGGCTCAAATATGTTTTTCTCCATATGAGGGAATGGATGAATCTTATTTCTCCATATTTACAATTTGGTCCCCCAAGTTTGCTTGTTTTGGTCAAAATTCACCAATCTTCAATATTTTTGATTTTAACTTATGTTTTGACATAATAAGTCCTTTCCCATTCTTTATATAAATTTTCTAGTCCCTTCCATTAAGTCAACCCTTTGATCAACTCACTTTCCCAAGTTGACACTTTTGGCTCTTTAACCTTTTAAAATGCTATTATTTTTACTTCTAACTTTCTAAGCTTCATATAAATTAATAATATGATTATTCCTTAACGATTTAACTTTATAAATCATTTTCATTTGCATCTGGGGACAACATGACGAAATCAATGGAGTCCATTGTAGTTGAAGTATTTGATGAATAAAGGAAGTTCATAGTCATGAATGGATACTTTTGAATGATTTGGATTCAAAAACATGATGGCTTGAATAATCTTTAGATGAATGTATGGAATATTGGCCATAAGGGCATTTTGGGAAATGTATTGATAATTGCATAATGAATCTCATATAATAAGTGAATGACATTCATGAGCATGAATTGACACTCTACCTATGATAATGAAACATAAACATGAAGGAATGTTAGAAAATATCTAGCTCCGGTGATTGTTATGACCCCAAGGCAATTTTGGAACATGGAATGGAATTAAGGATTCCATAGTAAGATTGGGCATTTCCAATAAGATTAATGGTGGTTTTACATGCTTGGCAACTTTCATATGAGTGTTCAATAAATTAGGAACAACCCTTGTGAGTTTTGAATGCTCAATTGAACAATTGGTTAAACCCTTCTTAAGGAATATAAGAACCAATATGTTCTTAAAACGAGTTTAATGAGCACTTAATGGATTAAGTGGGATGTTTTAGGGAGATAAAACACCTTCTAATCATGTGTGAGAACCTAAACAAATGGTACAAAGTGATCTGGTAAAGGGTATTTAAGAACTATGCAAAGTAAGGTGTTATTTTGAGAAAAATCGAGTTTTTTATGTGTGTAGACACGAAAAGACTGCATGTGGAAAAGAGGTTTAAGAACTATACAAAATCCAATATCGATTCAACGGTTTAGATTAAAACTCAGGTTTTTTTACCTTGTCTAGCCTAGGCGAAAAACTCTCGAGAAATTTTGAGTGGTGATGTTTTCGTTAATAAAATCAAATATTATATGACTTTATAAGAAAAGAGGTTTTCATTCTAACCATTAAAAAATAGCGTAACTATCCTAATGAAGCGTTTCAAAGTGATTTTCAGACATTATCCATTTACAGTTACAAACTTTTGCTTTGTAAAAGAGTCTATGTCACACCCCAAAACCAAGAACGACGGAAACGTTCTGGGGCGGAGGACGTCATGTAAAGTATCACAACATAGTAAATGTAAATAAGCAAACAACATCATCCATTGCATTAAATATATAATTTTAATACAAGCGTGTTCTGTACAGTTTTAGACACCAAAAATATAAGGTAAATCAAAATAATAATATGATGAGTCTTGAATGCGCTCCATCTCTTGAAAAGCTGGCATCGGTACCTGTCTACTGATGACCTGAGAATACAAGTTATTTTGAAAGATTTTATCAGCATTAAGCTGGTGAGTTCATAAGTATTTTAGTGTCGGTGTTTGTTATCAAAAACGTTTGAACGTGTCTCAAGTATAAGTTCGTGAAATGTATGTAAGTGTTTGTAAAAGTTTGAATCTCTCAGAAAAACCTATATTTTCTAATAAAGTAGACTTGTACCAAGGCTTAACTGTTTTGTATGTTCGTTTGTTGTAAAAGTGTGTAATTTCCCAAGTGCAAATATCTTTTAACAAAATATAGTTTGTACATTAAAGTTCAAGTGAGGTTATCACTAAAAATATGTAATGGGTAAATCATTGTAGTACTGTAGCTTAGTTTTATAGTAACTACTGCTGTACTAACTACCTTAAACCGGATTTATATTAAGGTAAAATGTGATAATTGCACCATGCTATCGACTGGTAACAACGACATACGAATGGTCGTAATAATGGAATGACGTTTGGCACCCGCAGACCTGCAGGTCCGGCTGTAGCTAGCAGCAAGGTGTAGGATAGTCAATCCAGTATAGATCTATACGCAAACTCACGCTCTCCCTCCAAGAGAATTCTGGCTACAACTCGGGCCATGACATTTAAGGCATGCTCCGATACAGTGGATCACAATTGTTAACGTATTCATGTAAGGGTAATGTTTCTCGTTCTAGTATAGTTGTATATGTTCTCTTCCTAGTATAGTTGTATATGTTCTCATAGTATAGTTGTATATGGACTCATGAATGAACTGACTCATTGATCTAGCAGTTGTAATAGTATGATCCTGTGTTACCCCGATGGTAACTTACTAATGGTGTGCCTAGTACGTATGAATATGGAAGTACTTTTATGTCTATATATGTATATTTGATATATAATTAATATTGAAACGACCTTCGGATGGTCACCCGAAGTCCCACCAGACCACATCCAAATCGAGAAAAAGGAAATAGGGCGGATGGCCTTCCTAAGCCCTTTAAACATTATTTATACATCTATACATATATGGGCATGCAATTTATAATATAAAAGCATAAATAAGTTTTTATAAGACATTTGAAACATAAGTATTATTTTAAGAAAAGATCGACTTGATGTCAATCTATAAAACAATTTGAAGGCATAGGTTTGATAAAACAGTTTAAGTATAAGGAACATTTGTTTGAATCACAGTTGTAAATAAGTTTGAAAAGTAAAAGGGTTTGTAAAACATTTTGAAGTAAAACAGTTTGATAGACAGTTTGAACAGTGATAAAATCACTGTTTTCCCTAGTTATTAATCACATGTGTTTAATGCAATCACATGTGATTGAAGCAATAACTATAAGTATTTAACTTGTATTCCCCCCCCATAAGTATTTAAAACATTTAAAATCATTTCAAAGGTTGATTAAAGGGGTATGAACTGACTTGAAAGTTTGAAGATAGCGAGATGGAAAACCGGGCAGAGTTTCGTCTTGGGAAACGGATTTTTCTCGGGATTCTCGGGAATCTCGGGAGTAAAATCGACCATCGGGACTTGAGCAAAAAGACCAGAGCTTCGGGTTTGAATGGGCACGGAAATCGAGGCAAGATCGTGAGAGAAAGGAGAGAAATGAGCAATTTTTCCGGAAACCCTCGCATTCTATTTATAGGGGGTTTGAGAAGCCTCGGTACGCGGGGCGTACGCTTGTACGCAGCGCGTACGCGTACGTCATGCATGAGCGAGTCCTCGACTGCCTGGGCTTCGGATGGGACGGATCGGATGGGACGGGTCGGACGGGGCAGGTCGGATGGGGCGGGTCGGTAGCTTCGCATAGGGGCGACGTGGACGATCCGAGGCCCTTGATTCGAGTACGCGGGGCGTACGAGGGTACACAGGGTGTACTCCAGTCCTATCTGCTGACTCCCCTTCGGATATTACCAAGAATTTATATTTAAATTTATATTTATTTTAAATAAACTTCTAAAATTCATATATCCTTCATACGAACTCCGTTTTCGACGTTCTTTATATCCACGCGTAGGTGAGACTAAGATCTACAACTTTCGTTTAGATTCCGTTGGCAAATTATGAAATATTTTTATTATTTATTTATTAAAATGACGTGATTAAGGAATTTCTTCAAAAATTCATAACTTCTTTATCCGACGTCCGTTTTGGACGTTCTTTTTATGTACGCTCACGGTTTGAGGTTATCTATAACTTTCATTTAGATACTTAAGGCTAAAAACTATTGTATTGAAACTTCGCGTTTTTCGTTTAATCGTTGTTGCCGGTTTTGCCGAGAATCTTCGGTTGGTCATAACTTCTTCGTTATAACTCGGATTTTAGGGTTCTTTATATGTACGAAAACCTTGATACGATTCCTACTACTTTATTTAAACCAAATAAGATTTTAGGAAAGTTATATTTTGACCTAGATTTGATTGGTTTTACATTACATTGTCTCGAAATATCGGGTTGTCACAGTCTATAAGATGTAAGACAAAAAACTTAGCTCCTGAATCAAATACTACATTAAAACCTAATTCATAATAAATAATTAGCTTTTGAATACAAAACCCGAAAATAACCCTACAAATCATATGAAGTTTACATGGTGAAAAAGGTGAACCATAACTGTTTAATCTTATTTGACTCATAGGAAAATTGACCGGTGATAAACATTCATCTCCTAAGATGTATGTTAATTCAGTTGAAGTTCAAGTTTTCACACCTATCAGGTGGTGTGTTGTTACATTCTTAAAATGGTGAGTTGTTACCTGGTTGTTTACATTCTTAAAATGGTCGTATCTTTTGCATCTGAACATTTTTTTATGTTCTTTATGTCCAATTTTTTATATTTTCAAGGACTAGGTGATGAATCTATTGATAATCCATAATACTTTCTAATACATATCTCTTTTAATCATATGTACTAACCCATTCCCTGTGTATACTAAAACTATTTGTTTATCAGTGATTCATATCAATCTAAGACTTAATTTATATTTTGGATGTATTTCAAAGTATAATATCCTATAAACAACAAAATGATATTTTATTATACATTAGGTCTATTACAACAGTGATTAGACTAATAATGTTTGATTATTGATGACATAATTTATACACTTGTCATATTCTCCCCCTGTTAAGAGAATTTCATCTCGAAATTTTAACTTGCACTCCTCTTTATTGCAGCATTAGTTAAAAGTTGAGGGTACTTGATCTTCACTTGATCTTCCCTTTCGCAGGTAAACTCAGGTCCTCTCCTTAAGTTCCATCCTACCTTTACTATGGGAATACGACACTATTTGAATCTATTGAATTCTTGATCTGTGATTTCCAAAGGTTCTTCCACAAAAAGGAAGGTATCATACACATTATTAAGCGCCTAAGGCAACTTTAGTTGGTAAGCAACATGACTAATTCGCGCTAGAATTTCGAATAGGCCTATGTATCGTGGTTTTTTCTTGCCTTTCTTTCCAAATCGTGTCACTCCTTTCCAGGGAGATACTTTTAACATAACATGATCCTCGACATGGAATTCATGTGGTTTATATCTACGTTCGACATAAATTTTCTGACAGTTACTTGCGACCTTTATTATGTCCTGAATTGGGACGATATTTTCCATTGTCTCATGTATGATCTCAAGGCCACTAAGTAGTGTCTCTCCAGCATAATTCTTTGCTAGCTTAGTATCTCCAACTTCTTCCCAACATATTTGCGATTGACATTTGCATCCATAAAGCACTTCAAATGGTTCAGCTTTGATACTAGTGTGATAATTATTATTGTAGGAAAACTAAACTAAGGGAAGATGAATATCTCATCCATCTCCAAAGTCTATGAAACAAGCTCATAGCATGTCTTCTAAAGTCTATATGGTCCTCTTACACTGACCATCAATTTGTGGATGATATGGCGTGCTCATATCCAAACGTGTTACTATGGATTTTTGCAATGATTTCTAGAATCGTGAGGTGCATCTACCATCTCTAACGGAGATAATAGATATGGGTACACCATGAAATTTGAAAATCTCCTTAAGATAATTTTTGGTCAACTTCTCCATTTTATCTCTCTCTTTGATCAGAAAGAAGTGAGTAGACTTGGTCAATCTATCGACCATTGCACAAATGGTGTCATAACCACTTGAAGTTTTAGGTAACTTCGTTATCAAATCCACAGATATATGTTCCCACTTCCACTTGGGTATTTTTGCATGTTGCAACAATCCTAAGGGTTTCTGGTATTTATTCTTGACTTTAGCACAAGTCAAACATTTCCTTACATAGGCGGAAATTTCTGTTTTCATATTGGCCAACCAATATTATCTTTTTAGATCTAAATACATTTTATGCTACCTAGGGTGGATAGAGTATGTCATTCTGTGTGCTCCATCCATAACTAACTTCCTTAGATCACCAAAATTCGGTGTTGAAATTCAATTCACGAAGTATCATGTTCAATAATCTCTAAGCTTGAGTTGCTTATCTATAGATTGTAAGAATTCATTTGCAACATTCTACTCTTTTAGAACATGAAGTTCTGCATCTCGAATTTCTATTGTAAGGTTTGAATGTTTCGTCATTTTTAAAGTTCGAACCCTTTTGGGTTTGGTTAACTCTTTCCAACTCAAAGTATCTGCTAGTACGTTTGCTTTGTTGGGATGATAATTGATGAGTTTATAAAACTCTTTGATCGATTAGATCTTATAACAGGCGAATCAAGAAAGTAATAACAGTTAGACAAAAACACAAGAATGGATTTGAATGAGTCGAATGATTTGATTAACTCAATCCTCAGCAAAGCTCGATGAAGAACTTCCGTTGTAGAGGATTCTAGGGTTACAAAAGATAAGAACGTAAATGCTTATGAAAATCTCTATCAAATCTTCTCTAATCTTACGTTAAAGAATTCATGCAAGCATCTATATATAATAAACCCTACAAAGAACTCACGGATGGACAGGCCCATACCGGAGACAAAACTGCACTTAGCTAACGAGCCCAAAGACGCAACACTTAACTGGACCTAACAATCTCCCCCTTTGCGTGAATTGGAGCGAGACTATCACTTCTTCTTGCTGGGGCCAGCTGTCGGAACCTTCTTGGTGGTATCAAACAGATGAGGGATAAGAGCGAGGATTGTCTGTCTGAAGCAAATGTACCACTGGATCATATCATCAAAGTACTTCTTGTCGTCAGCTAAGTTTTGCTTGCAACGATGAATAATCCCTAAGACATGTTCCAGGCATGCAGTGGTGTAGAGATGTTTGTCTGCCAAAGCGAACAAGCATTTTTGGCCTTCGTTTCTGGTAAACATAATGGAATTTCTCTTTGGGTCTATCTTCCCCATCTGCATCATGTTGAGATCACTTGCTGAGCCAACAGGAGAAATAGTAGGCTTTTTCTTGAAGACACTAGCTATCTCCTGATCCATCTTGGCGACTTCCATGATGTAGCAGACAAGCATCCTCTTGAAGTAGTCAATGATCGGACCATATTCTGCTTCATTTGTAAGAAGGATGTTGTGCAAAATTATCCAATCATGTGGATTTAAATTGGGATGATCAGCAAGCGAAATGGCATGTTCGGTCTTGGCAGAACCTCTCAGCACCTTAAACCGAACGTTAGTGAAGTTTCCTTCTGATGGGTTTTAGCCATAAGAACTTTCCTATGTGCGCATGCAAAACCCTAATGCTCGGATCTAGGCTTTCTAATTAAACATGCTTTGAATCCAAGACTTCTAATAACTATTTAGGCTAAATAACAACATTGAAACATATCTAGAATCATACCTTTGAATTCCTTGTTGACCTTGTTGTCTTGGAGCTTCTAGAGTCACAAATGTCACTCCTCTAATGGCTTACAAACACCAATAGCAAGAAGGATGATTTAAGAGAGAGGAGAGGGAAGGAATTTCGACCAGAGGTTCCTTACTTTAGGTTAGGTATCGAATTCCCCATGCCATAGGGTCTATTTATACTTGTAGACTCCTTAAGGATTACAGATAAGTCCCTATCAGATAATCTTCTCTTAAGGCTATCCAAATCCACTCCCAAGATAAGCCTTTGGACGATTTTAGCTATCCTATATCTTATAGAATTCGTCCATAGCATATCCAAATGGATTTACAGTCTAAAGTTTAACTATCAAACAATTGACAGTTTATACCCCTTTATTTAATTAATCTCTTTAAGTCACCAAATTAATTCTAATTAATTCTATGACTTATATATTAATCAAATAACAAATATATTATTCATTATATTATTCTCATAATATATTAATAATATTTACTCTCTCTTAATAAATCATCCTATCAAGTTGCTATGGTGAAGGCAACCCAAAAGGACCATGCACAACCGGGTTAAATACTTGTCTAATATAGTTGCAGCCTTAGACACTATTCCAACAGTCTCCCACTTGGATAAGTCTAGTAACTATATGCACAAGTACAATTTGGTTTGCAATCGTAGCTCTCAAAGACGCTGTCAACTCTGATCTAATCAATCTTGTCCTTTAGATAAGGGATCGTACAGTCCTCTGTTAGATATCATGCTGACAATCCCATGGAATGGTTAGTCAAGCATTTAGGTTTCTCGATCTCTGATTTATTTGACATAGAACTTAATCGAACACATCAATTTAGTTCTGACCGGGCCCGGCACATAAGTCAAATCAAATCATCGAGCGGCCGAGATATTGCTTTTACCTTCTTAGATAAAAGTTACAGATAAACTTCGACTTATATGCATTTACTTATTCATTAACCAACTATACACAACAATGCGTTTTATAACACCGAGTTACTGATGCGTTTTCGCATTATCAATGTACAACCAATTAACAAATAACAAACCATATATCTAGGTTTTAAGACTATATGATATTATCGTCTTGCGATCAGCCTTTTATATCTTATTCCATAAGGTGATTCCAGCAAGCGCGGGTTTGTTCCAATGCTCAAAACTAGTTCATAAGCACTCATGAACGTTGCAGCAACCCTTTGCTATGTCTAACACCATTTAGACAATCTACACACCTATTCATGACAATCTTCATTCATATCTACTTCCAACATATGAACGATTGTGGACAATTTGAACAATTCTATTATTCCTAATAATTTCAATTATTCTGGAAGTCAAAACATGCAAAGTGAAACAATAGTTAAACAATTAACATAAGACAGTAACATTACTCATAAATAAAACTCCTTTATTTAATCATCAAATGTTAATTACATTTATCTATTACACGTTTCTAATACTATCTAATCTATACTAATATCATCCTTTAGCCCAATACTCCTAGCATGCTGTAAGTGCTTAACCCTACTCAGTCCCTTCGTAAGCGGATCTGCTGGGTTATCTTCTGATGATATCCTCTTCACTACGAGTTGTCCTTCTTCTACACGATGTCTAATGAAGTGATATTTTCTGTCGATATGTCTTGATCTACCATGATCCCTCGGTTCCTTGGTTAAGGCAACCGCACCTTCGTTATCACAAAAAATCTCCATGGGCTCCTTTATGGCAGGTACGACTCCAAGATCACCGATGAAGTTCTTTAGCCATATTGCCTCCTTCGATGCTTCGCTCACGACAATGTACTCTGATTCGCACGTTGAATCAGCTACGGTTTCCTGCTTGGAACTCTTCCATGTCACTGCTCCTCCATTTAGGGTAAAGACCCAGCCTGACTGCGAACGGTAATTGTCCCTGTCGGTCTGAAAACTGGCGTCACTATACCCTCGCACCTTCAAGTCATCACTCCCTCCGAGTACTAAGAACCATTCCTTCGTCCTCCGAAGGTACTTAAAGATATTCTTCACCGCAATCCAATGTGCTTTGCCAGGATTCCCTTGATATCTGCTAACCATGCTCAAAGCGAAGGCTACATCAGGGCGAGTACAAGTCATAGCGTACATGATTGAGCCAACTGCAGAAGCGTATGGTACTCGGCTCATTTCTGCTATCTCAGCTTCGGTACTCGGACTTTGAGTTTTACTCAATTTGGCATTACTTTGTATCGGTAGTTCTCCCTTCTTTGAGTTTTCCATACTAAAACGTTTTAGTACCTTCTCTAAGTAAGTGTTTTGACTAAGTCCAATTAGTCTCTTACTTCTTTCTCTCACTATCCTTATTCCCAAAATGTAAGAAGCCTCTCCGAGGTCCTTCATAGCGAAGCACTTCCCGAGCCAGGACTTAACCTCCTGCAGAGTCGGGATGTCGTTTCCTATGAGTAATATGTCATCGACATATAGAACGAGAAAGCTTACTATACTCCCACTGGCTTTGACATATACACAAGATTCATCTTCGCTTCGTACAAATCCAAACTCTTTGACTTTCTCATCGAAGCAAAGATTCCATCTGCGAGATGCTTGCTTAAGTCCATAAATGGACTTCTCAAGCTTACACACTCTATTCGGATGCTTCGGATCCACAAACCCCTCGGGCTGAGCCATGTAAACATCCTCAGTCAACTTCCCGTTAAGGAAAGCGGTCTTGACATCCATTTGCCAAATCTCATAATCATGAAATGCGGCAATAGCTAGCATCACTCTAATAGATTTAATCTTCGCAACTGGTGAGAAGGTCTCATCATAGTCGACTCCAGGAGTTTGAGTAAAGCCCTTCACAACCAATTGCGCTTTATATGTGTGTACGTTTCCATCCACGTCGGTCTTCTTCTAGAAGATCCATTTGCACCCAACGGTCTTACGTCCGGGCACATAATCAACCAAATTCCAAACTTGGTTATCATACATGGATTGGATCTCGCTATCCATTGCCTCTTTCCATTTCGCAGACTCCGGGCCTGCCATGGCTTCCTTATAGCTATTAGGTTCATCAAGATTTATTAGTGTACCATCACTAATATACGTGTCCCCTTCGGTAGTAATATGAAAACCATAAAACTGGGGTAGAACTCTAACTCTATCGGAACGTCTAAGAGGTAAGGACTCGTCAATCGGTTCAACCGGAGTTTCCTCCTCGGGTTGAGTGCCAGCGGTAGAGGTTCCTTCATCTATCGACTCTTGAATCTCTTCAAGCTCGATTTTCCTCCCACTGTCTCCTTGGCTTATGAGTTCTCGCTCTCAGAAAACTCCTCTCCTCGCAACGAAGACCACATTGTCCTTCGGTCTATAGAAGAGATATCCAAAGGATGTCTGCGGGTAGCCGATGAAAATACATCGCTCACTTCGAGGTTCAAGCTTGTCGTGAGTATCTCGTCTTACGAAAGCCTCGCAACCCCAAACCTTGATATGTGCCAACGAGGGAGCTTTCCCTGTCCACATCTCATGAGGTGTTTTGGCAACCTTCTTGGTAGGGACTCGGTTAAGGATATGGGCGGCAGTCCCTAAGGCATACCCGCAAAAAGAGATACGTAGTGAAGCACGACTCATCATAGAGCGAACCATATCCAATAAGGTTCGATTACGCCTTTCTGCCACACCATTCAACTGCGGTGTCCTAGGAGGCGTCAATTGCAAAACTATTCCACACTCCTTGAGATAATCGTGGAATTCAAGACTTAGGTACTCTCCTCCTCGATCGGATCGAAGCATCTTGATTTTCCTGCCCAATTGATTCTCCACTTCATTCTTGAACTCTTTGAACTTTTCAAAGGTTTCTGACTTTTGCTTGATTAAGTAGATATACCCATATCTACTATAGTCATCGGTAAAAGTCACATAGAAGCGGTTCCCATCCTTCGTGGTTGATCTAAACGGTCCACATACATCGGTATGTATTAGGTCCAATAGACCTTCGCCCATATCACATGTACTCGTGAAGGGTGACTTAGTCATCTTCCCAAGTAAACAAGACTCGCATGTGTCATCTTCCCTAAGGTCGAATGATTCCAACACTCCATCCTTTTGGAGTTGGGCTATGCATTTCTTGTTGACATGTCCAAGACGACAATGCCACAAGGATGCTTTATCCATACTAGTGGAAGAATCAATATTCAAAACATCATTTCCTAAGTTATCAACAATCATAACAGTTTCATATATTCCATTACATGGTATAGCTTCAAAGTAAAAGACACCATTTAGATAAGCCAAAATAGAACCATTCTCATTATTAAAAGAAAATCTAAATCCTTGTCTATATAAACCATGAAATGAAATGATGTTTCTTGCCATTTCTGGCGAATAGCAACAATTGTTCAAATCTAAAACCAAACTATTCCTAAGCACTAAAGAATACACTCCAATCTTGGTTACAGGCGACGAGTGAAGCACCATGTCGATCGCCAAGTCTTCCCCGAAGTCAACATTTAACTTGCGAAGGCGGTCGACATACCTTTGCATCTTTTGCAAGTGCACGGTAAGAGATTCTCCATGACCCATCTTCGCGGAAATCATGTTAGTGAAAATCTCATACCGCTCTTGTCTCGCGTTTTGGTGGTACCTCTCCAATAAGTCTTGGTGCATCTCGTACGGGTACATGTCCTCGTAGGACTTTTGGAATTCGGAGTTCATGGTAGCAATCATGATGCAATGTACCTTCGTTGCATCTCGCTCATGAGTTTCAAAGGCGGTGATTTCGGCTGGAGTAGCGATTTCGGTGTTGATTTTCTCAAGCTTCTCATCAAGGACATACTCCTTGTCCTCATAGCGAGCAATGGTGCGAATGTATCTTATCCATTCGCTAAAGTTCGTTCCATCGAAGGTGACCTTTTGGCAAAGGCTCATCAACGTGAAAGAACTAGCAGCAGCATTGTTTGCGTTTGACATCTATAATTAGAAAAGAACAAAGATAGATTAGAATATGAATCCCTAATTATCACCCAATAAGAAAAATTAGGGCTAGGATCCAACAATGACATTTACATATTAGAAAAGGGATGCCGTAATCTAACATGAAAATAAATTGAAGGTAAGTGAATGACGATTCACTAATTCTCCATCACAAAAACCTAAACTATTAGCCCTAAGTGTTTTTGAGAATTCCTAGGTTCGGATGAGATTCATTGAAACTATTCAATGGCATGTTTAAATCTCGATATGCCCCTCTTGTTTGTGACTGGGATACCGAGGATCACAAAGCGGGTGTGAATAACCATGCAAATTCACATGGTGCCTTCATTGTAACGATCACCTATTCGATGTGCCGGTAAACCACACACGCTCCATCGAACTATGATATACAATGAATCACCCTTTGCCACCTTCGCTTAGAACCAATTAGTGTGCCGGTAAACCACACACGCTCCACTAACTTCTTAGCAAGGTGCAAAGTGTAATTTCATGGGATTGCATCAATTCACTTTTCCTAAAGTAACTAAGATTGGGAATTTTAAAATATGTGTAATTACTTTATATTTCTTATTATACTTTTAATGAGAGGATGAGGTTGCCCTATCCTACCCGTTCGGCTAACGACCCTCCACCAATCAAGCAAGCGGTGGGTGTGAGTGTACACCCATTAAGCGCCATTTTATAGGCCGCAACCTTATACCCACCTTATAGATCGGCTTCGTGAATGAGGCCTACTAACGGTAAGACTAGCATTTAGTTATACATATATATATATATATATATATATATATATATATTATACTAGTAATATCATATTAGTATAGGGTTGTATTTTAAACCTTTTAAAATCTAGGGTTTTGAAATTTAAGTTGTCTAAATTAAAACTTTTAATCATAAATATAAATTTCAAAACTTGAGGGCAAGTTTTAAACATTTAAAACATGGAGGATCAAATAACAAATAATTCCAATTAACAATTAATATCCTAATTATCTATATTTGATTTATTCAAGATTTCTTTTAAGATAATTATCAAAATAATCAAAATAATTAAATAATTATCATATAAGGAAATCAAATATTTTATTATATGATAAATATCTTTAATTAGATCAAGATTGCAGTTATATTTATCAGAAAAACGAATTAACATTGATCTAATTAGTTTATGGAAAGTTTAGATAAGATAATTACAAACAAATCCCGAATCTGGCCATTCCTGACGCCTGGACTCGCCGAGTGCACAAGGGGACTCGCCGAGTCCACCTTGGAACTCGCCGAGTACATGACTCAGAAACCCAAAATCGAATTTTGCAGGTTTGTTTCAGTTAATCAAGCAACAATTTAAAGAAAACCAAGCTAGGCTCTGATACCACTAATCGGTTTTAGCCATAAGAACTTTCCTATGTGCGCATGCAAAACCCTAATGCTCGGATCTAGGCTTTCTAATTAACATGCTTTGAATCCAAGACATCTAATAACTATTTAGGCTAAATAACAACATTGAAACAGATCTAGAATCATACCTTTGAATTCCTTGTTGACCTTGTTGTCTTGGAGCTTCTAGAGTCACAAATGTCACTCCTCTAATGGCTTACAAACACCAATAGCAAGAAGGATGATTTAAGAGAGAGGAGAGGGAAGGAATTTCGACCAGAGGTTCCTTACTTTAGGTTAGGTGTCGAATTCCCCATGCCATAGGGTCTATTTATACTTGTAGACTCCTTAAGGATTACAGATAAGTCCCTATCAGATAATCTTCTCTTAAGGCTATCCAAATCCACTCCTAAGATAAGCCTTTGGACGATTTTAGCTATCCTATATCTTATAGAATTCGTCCATAGCATATCCAAATGGATTTACAGTCTAAAGTTTAACTATCAAACAATTGACAGTTTATACCCCTTTATTTAATTAATCTCTTTAAGTCACCAAATTAATTCTAATTAATTCTATGACTTATATATTAATCAAATAACAAATATATTATTCATTATATTATTCTCATAATATATTAATAATATTTACTCTCTCTTAATAAATCATCCTATCAAGTTGCTATGGTGAAGGCAACCCAAAAGGACCATGCACAACCGGGTCAAATACTTGTCTAATATAGTTGCAGCCTTAGACACTATTCCAACACCTTCCCGATATGGCTTGAGGACCCGAACATTGACTATCTTCTCAGTGCTCCATGTTTGATACTGTGGTTGAGTAGCCCTCAGATAGAATTCGACCAAATCCCTGTCAACCTTTGGATGAGGATGAGGGAACTCGGCAATGTTGTCAAAGGCATGGAAGACAAACGCCTTTCGGGTCAATGGCATGTCGAACTGTGAATCGACAGAATTAACGCGATCTAGAGAGATCACTGGTTCGAGCCACAAGATGCTTGGTGTTTCAATTGCTTCTTTCAACAACTTCTCAAGAGTCCAAGGAGGAAAAAGAGTATTCCTACTCTCGAGAAGGTCGTGAGCTTCTTTCTGTTTTCTTTCAGCTTCTTCAGCCTCTCTAGCAACCCGAGCGTTGATGTCAGCATCCTTGTCTCGACCTTGCTTTTTCAAGAGATCAGCAATCGTCTCTTTGTCGTCGTCACTATCTTTAGCAATTTGTTTCCCTTTGTCTTTTACACCCGAACCTGAGGCTTGGCCTGTTGGTGGAGGTTCAGTTGTTTTGGTTGTTGTAGAAGTGGGAGGCGGTTGAGATACATTCTCTCCCCCTTGTTTTGGAATGGACATGAAGTCAAGGAGCCCTTCAATCTTGCTCAGGAGAGAAAGGGCAGGAGCAAGCTTTTCTGCAAGATCACGCCTCACAGAGTAGTTTAGGATCGGATCATGTGCTTCCAGGATGTTTGAAATGGCTGCGTGGACATCCGAAACACACGATGAAATCACCTCTCTTTTAGATCAAAGAGACTCAATCTCCTTTTGAGAAGTGGAGAGTTGAAGACTCTTGACCTTAAGAGCAGTTGTCTTTCTAGCAAGAGCGTCCATGAGAGAGTTTTCAGCAGCTAGATCTTCTTGAAGCTTGGTGAGGCGCTCCTCAATGGTCGCCTTAAACGCGGAGTTGTCGTCGGTGAGAGCTTGACGAAGAGTGGCAAAGGACGTCAGTTTAGATGCAACTGAGGTAGCCAACTTGTTGACAATGGGATCAAGCTTCGTTTTGGTGTCTTCGGTAGTTTCCTGTAAAGACTGCAAAAGAGAGGAGGCATCAGTAAATAGTTTTTCGACATTTTCGGTTGCAGCCGCACAGGCTTTGGTGGATGCATCAATGGCGGCAGTAGCTGAGCTTAGAGAAACTTCATGAGCCTTGGAAAAAGCATCAACAATCTTCTGAATGGCAGCTTCAGAAATGGAGGATTGGGATGAAGAAGAGGAGGCAATGAGCGAATCAATCTTCTCGTGAAGCTCCTTGAGATGCTTTTTGGTAACGGGAGCATCATCATCGTCAGCAATCTGCACCTGATACGGACTATAGTAGACCGAATCAAATGTCATGTCCTCCCCACCGAGAAATGGTTCTTCGTCCTCTGCTGCCTGAGCAGGAGATGAGGGTGGAGGAGAGGGTGGAGGCTCGGTAGTGGAAGTAGGTTCGGGTTGTGAAGTAGGTTCGGTAGTGGGAGTGGGTTCAGGTGCTTTAGTAGGAGCCCGCATATCAGATACGTTGGTTCTTACTTCAGCGGTTGTGGTGGCAGCGTCTGTAAAAATGGGAGGGGGTACTGGGATAGAGGTAGGTGGTATTTGAGTGGTGGAGGTTATGGGGGGAATGGAAATAGGAATAGTGACTGGTGGAGAAGAGATAGGTGAACTGGAAAAATGAACTTCTGGGGTAGGCGATCGTGGAGGAGTGTTACCACGAGGGGACTCGTCAGAGTCTGAATTATCTTCCTCAGATTCACTTGAGGAGGAAGCGAGTATCAGCTTTCGCCTGGGTTGGGTTTTTCTCTTCTTCAACGGAGGGGATTGAGCAGCCTTGGTGGTTTTACGTTTCTTGGGAGAAGGGCCTTTCGCTCCCTTGCCAATCTGCTTGTCTTTGCCTTTTTCATTCTTCTTTCCCCTTGGGGCAGGCTTGTCAGCTTCGTGAATGGACTTGATCATCTCAGGAGTGAGCTCTCTTGGACCAGAGCGATGAAACTCCTTGTAGGTTCGGATGATACGGCTGTCAGCAGGAACATCTCCAAACATTGAATTAGGGATGGAGCCAATAAACTGATATTTTGAGGCATCGGAGACGATGATCTTCGTGGTATGGAAAGTACCAATCGAAGAGAGTGGAGAACCAGCAACAATGGGGACGTGATACTTGTCCATCACCCATTTTGTGACCAACGTCCAGAATCGAGCGTAGGAGATCTCGGAGAGTCGAGACGTGGATGCAAGGCTCTGGATCAGTTGCTGCCATAACACCGACCCATAATCCAGGTTGATACCGTTGTAAACCCCACACAGAATCGTGATGAACAGACGACTCGCTCCGTCCGACCCAGCACTGCGTTCAGATAACCCCTTGAATAGCACAGTAAATAACCCGTTCCACTGAGGAGACAGGCACGATTTCTTGAACTTAGTGACCGTTGTCAGCACCTCAGTATACCCCATATTGTAGAACATAGAGAACCTGTGACCCACTGGAATGGATTCAGGGTTAACCCTAGATGAATCGGGTTCGAACCCTAAAAGTGAGCAGAACCGCTGCTTGGAGATTGACGCCTTGTGATCAAGAATGTCGAAGAAGATCCTATCGACAGACTTGTCGTAATGAGCAGTGGCAAAGATTTGGGATAAAAATTCCATTGGAACAGCTTCAGCTTTGGTGAGAGCTGGAGCAAGCGGCGAGTATTTGAGGCATTCGATGATCGGGAACATGAAGGCATCGTAAAACTGAGGAGTAAGATCGATGATCAAACTCTGTTGAGGACAGATCGGCAGGATGTGGGAAGTGGCATGAACTGATGATGAATCTGCCATTGAAGTGAAGAAGTTGGGATAGATGATGAACAGTAGAATACTTGAAGCTTTTCTTGCTCTCTGAATTTTGGATGCAGTAAAGAGGTAAATAATGGTGAAGATTACCTTTTATATTGTGGTTAAAGGAGAGAGAAGAATTCATTCCCAAATCTTCGAAGGAAATACGAAGGGTTTTTCGGAGTTGATTGATAGGTGACAGTTGGTATCCCCGATGATTACCAGGAGAGAGAAAACCGTCCCAATTCACACGCCTTCCCATCAGGCGCCGTTTTTAAACGAAACGGTTCCACTTCGCACGTCTGTCCTTTTAAGCACCGTTTGAAAATAAAATCGACTGAACTCCCGCCTGATTCAGCATCTTATCCTTTTAGAATGAACGTCAACTTAAAGCAAAATTACCACGTGGATCAATATTAGCCACAACTCCCTTATAACTTCAAATCCCATTAAAAAAAACTTGTAACTAATGAAACCAGAATTTTGGAAAATCAAAAAGATTTTTGTGCTTAGTGTGTAAAAGAAAAGGAAATAAAGCAACACTTATGAGGGAATTTGTGATGTCAGTAAAGACACGAAACAATGGATTATGGGCACGAATCTCTTCCTTCAAAGTCAAGAGAGACTTTAAAGTGTTTGTGTGGTTTCCCGTTGAATAATGATCAGACACTTATTGAGAAGTGTTGAAAGGCTTCTTTTAATCAGGTTAATTTGGGTGGCTTTCGCTTCAGTTCAGGATCCCTGATCTTGATATAAGACAGAAATCTACTGAAGTACTTGTGAGACCAATGTAGTCTGTTGAACAAGTAGGTTTGAAATATTTTAAGTGGCAATGTAAAATAATTTATGTAAAATCTGAAAAAAAAAATAAAATAAAACTGGATTCCAAGGGAAGAAATGTTATGGGATTTAACAATTTCATAGGAATCACACAAAAGGAAATTAGAGATTTCACTTTCCATCCCCATGGATAAGTTCGTCAATTCGTTAGTGAAAGCTAGAGCAAAGTTGATTGTTCACTGTCAATGCATAGTAGGTATTGAATTGTGGGTTTCCCTTAGTACGTAGTGACATGAAGCTAAGATCATGAACACAGAAATTGTGTAACCATAAACCTCAGTGGTAATTTCTGAGAGTCTCAAGGGTTACGTTTATGAAGCGAATGAGATGGAGAAAAGTAGTGTAGATGGTGTAAAGAAACCAAAGTACCTCTGCTGTTTAAAATAAGGACCAAGCAGAAAACTCTTATCTCATGTGAGAAGAGAGTTAGGTAGCTCACGATTAGAATAAATATGAAAGCCTAATTGGGAAGACAAGGTTTATCTGTACCAAGTCAGTAAGGCTGTTATTCAGAATTAGGTGAGGCTTTGGACACATACAACAACATGCTTCTAGGGACACTTAACTAATGAAAGAATTTTCCCACAAATATCCACACAAAAATATGAGACACAAAACAAAACAAAAAATGATCGAACAAATAAAAATAAAAAAAAAAGTTTTTGGAGTTTTTGATTTCACAAAAAAAGTAAGAAAAAGATTTTGGAATTTTTGATTTAAAAGAAAAATGAGACACACAAAAAAAAATTTGGAATCGAACCCGAGCGTTCGGTCCATTTCGGCTAAAAAAATTTGGAACCGAACCCGAGCGTTCGGTCTATTTCGGTTGCAAAAAAAAAAAATGAAAAAGAAAAGAACTTTGAAAAAAATAAAAAAGATGAATTTGAGAAAATGATACAAAAGGTTTACAACCAAAGAAACTACCTTTGAGTGATAAGCGAAGATCAGATAATAGGACCGAACCCGAGCGTTCGGTTCATTTCGGCACACACGTGAACCGAACCCAAACGTTCGGTTCATTTCACCTCCAACTTTTAGTTTTGAGAAGTAGTTTTTGGTACTGACTCCGATTCCATCATTCCAAGCCCTTGTAGAATTTTATTGAAACTCACTTCAGGAAGAGCTTTGGTGAAGATGTCAGCCAATTGATCAGTAGTTCGAACAAAGTGAATTTCGACGTTCCTATCCTCCACATGATCCTTAATAAAGTGATACCTCAGTGCTATATGCTTTGTCTTGGAATGTTGCACTGGGTTATGACAGATCCTAATTGCACTTTCTGAATCGCAATATAGTGGGATCTTTTGCATATTGAGTCCATAGTCCCGGAGCTGGCTTTGGATCCAAATCACTTGAGATATACAGGAGGCAGCTGCGATGTACTCTGCTTCGGCTGTAGACAGAGAAACACATGCCTGTTTCTTTGATTGCCAGCTAACCAACTTCCCGTCTAGGAATTGGCAGCCTCCAGTGGTGCTTTTGCTGTCTAAACCACATCCTCCAAGGTCTGCATCTGAGTAGGCTTGAACGAAGAAACCTGAGTTTGATGGATACCATAGACCGAGGGAGGTGGTTTGTTTTAGATACCGGAGTATGTTTTTCACTGCAAGCATATGTGGTTCACGAGGATTCGCTTGAAAGCTATCACAATAACACACATAAAACATTATATCAGGCCTGCTAGCAGTAAGGTACATCAAGGAACCAATCATCTGACAGTATAACATGATATCGACTGCCGGTTTTTCCAAGGATGGTGTGAGCTTGGTGCCGAACGCCATTGGAACTTTGACCTTTGAGTCTCCCGTCATGCCGAATTTAGCAAGAAGAGTCTTGGTGTATGCTTCCTGGTTGATAAAGATGCCTTCGGGTCCCTGTCTAATATTTAAACCAAGGAAAAAGTTAATTGGACCCATTGAGCTCATTTCAAATTTGGTCTCCATCAGCTTTCTGAATTCAGCTGTTAAGCTAGGATTCATTGAGCCAAAGATGATATCATCGACGTAGATTTGAACTATCATAAGGTGGTTACCTTCCTTCTTATGAAAGAAGGTTGGGTCAACCGAACCTTGTTTGAATTTAGACATCTTTAAGAACTTAGTTAGCGTTTCATACCATGCCCTAGGTGCTTGTTTCAGACCATAAACTGCTTTGTCCAGAATATAACAGTGATTTGGGTACTTTTCATTGACAAAACCAGGAGGTTGCTCCACGTAAACCATTTCTTCAAGTTCTCCATTCAGAAAGGCGCATTTCACGTCTATTTGGTAGACCTCGAAGTTCTTGTGTGCAACATAGGCTAGAAATATTTGAACAGATTCCAGCCTCGCTACCAGAGCAAAAGTTTCCTCATAATCAATTCCTTCTTCCTGGCAGTATCCTTTCACCACGAGACGAGCTTTGTTTCGAATCACATTGCCTTCCTTGTCCATTTTATTTCTGAATACCCATTTGAGACCAACAACTGAGGCATCTTTAGGAGTTGGAATGAGGCGCCATACCTTGTTTCTTTCAAACTCGTTGAGTTCATCTTGCATAGCTTGAACCCAGTCAGAATGATCAAGAGCAGTATTTACTGTCTTCGGTTCAACTTTTGATACGAAAGAATTATACATGCAGAACTCTACTTTGGAGAATAGAGATGTTTGCTTTGCCTTAAGTTGAGATTGGGTGAGGACCTTTTCAGAGACATTATCCACTATCTTAGATACAGGATGATCTCTAGTCAATTTAACAAGAGGAGGGTAATTTGGATCATAGGATGGATCTAATTCAGCATTGACCATTTTTTCCAATTCAGATTGATTATCGTCATCGTAGAACATATCGGAGTTCTCCCCCTCGACTGATGAGCTTTCAGGCGTAGCTGGAATTTTTGGTGCTACAGGACTTTCGGGTGTTGTTGAGATTTCGTGTGCTACAAGTCTTTCGGGTGCTGTTGAGCTTTCGGGTGTTGTTGAGCTTTCGGGTGGAACTGGAATAGAATTCTCCCCCTCAAATTGTGAGCTCGGTTGTTTTGAAGAAAGTGGATTCTCCCCCTCAACTGAAGCACCTTGCTGAGGAGGTTCATTTGGAACTTGTTCTCCTTCACCCATTCGTTTGGGCGGCATCTTCGACAATTTGCTTCAGATGGTCGACTTTGTTGTCTGCTGCCTTGGCTTCCGAGAGAGTAGCTTTCTCAGGTTCATCGAATAGTTCCACAAACTGATTGAACAGATTAGCAATCGAGGCCGTGACTTGACCTGTTTGAGTGAAAATCTCTCCAATTGCTTCTTCAGTAGCCTTTAGCTTTTTGACGTAGTTATCATCGAAAGTCACATAATATGTTTCTTCGATCTTCCTAGAACGCTTATTTAAGACCCGGTACGGTTTTGAAGTAAGAGAATATCCCAGAAAAATTCCTTCATCAGCTTTAACGTCAAACTTGTTACGATGTTCTTTGGAGTTGAAGATGAAGCATCGTGAGCCGAACACATGGAAGAATTTTACGTTCGGCTTCCTGTTATTGATGATCTCATAAGGAGTAAGAGTGAAGCGCTTGTTGAGATAAGACCTGTTCTGCGTAAAACATGCTGCAGCAATAGCATCAGCCCAGAAATATAAAGGAAGAGAAGCGAAACTTAGCATCGTTCGGGCCGCCTCACACAAGGATCGGTTTCGTCTTTCGACAATTCCGTTCTGTTGAGGTGTGTGGGGGGCTGAGAAGTTGTGACTAGTTCCTTTTTCTGCCAAAAAGTCTTCAAATTCTTTGTTCTTGAACTCCAGTCCTTTGTCGCTCCTGATGTTGCGAACGACTTTTCTCAGTTGCACTTCAACCTGCTTAATAATATCTTTAGCTTAAGAGTAGCCTCAGATTTGTGCTTCAGAAAGAACACCCATGTAAAACGTGAGAAATCATCAACAATAACAAGAATATACTTGCTACCGCCAATGCTTTCGATTGATGATGGATCACACAAGTCAATGTGAAGCAACTCAAGTGGTTCAACAACTTTTGTGTTTATAATGGATGGGTGACTTTGACGACTTTGCTTCCCCATTTCACACGCAGCACACAAATGTTCTCGATCAAACTTGAGCAATGGGAGACCCCTAACATGACCTCCTGTGACAAGCTTGTTGATGTCTTTGAAGTTGAGATGTGAGAGCCTTCGGTGCCACAACCAGTTTTCGTCAGAATGAGCTTTGGATAAAAGAAATACAGATAGATTTCCTTTGATTGGTTTGAGATTGAGAGGAAACATTTCGCCTTTGCGTTCTGATTTGAGAATCACCCTTTTTGATTTCTTCTCTATGATTTCTGAACCTTTATTGTCAAATGAAACTTTAAGACCGGTACCTCCCACCAGTTGAGACACACTGATGAGATTATGCTGTAGCCCTTCAACGTACGCCACCTTTCTTATTGTAAAGTCTCCATTGGTTATCATCCCATAACCCTTTATCGTTCCATAGGAGTTATTGCCGAACTTGACATTCCCACCATTTTGAAGAGATCGAAACTCCCTTAGCTCTTCCTTCCTTCCTGTCATGTGACGTGAGCAGCCACTGTCAATATACCATTCTTCGTCGAACTGCTCGTCACTAATAACCTGCACAAATTAAGCAGATTTAGGAACCCAAAGTTTCTTGGGTCCACGTGAGCGTTTCACAGGAACAGGAATAGTAAGAGAAACATCAACAAGATATGTTCTTTTTATTAATGTTGTTTCATCTTTCCTCTTAATAATGAAAAGTTTGATTTTGTTAGGGTTAGTAACAGTTGGTTTGGTTTCAGGTTTTGGTGTTTGGGCCTTAGACTGCTTTTGGTCATTCTTGACAGAGGAAATCTTCGATTTTCCTTTCAAATTCATTGAAGATTTTGAGTTTCGTGTAGGAACAGAATAAGATTTAGAAAAGGATCGAGAATGAGAGGAATCAGAATGAGAGAATTTGGACTGGGAGTCTTTCCTGACTTGAGGTTCTAAGTGACCCTTTTGTTTATGGTAATCAGAAGGACCAAACCTGGATCTTCGGTAGCTGTTGCTTTCGGGACCGAACCTGTCCTTTCGGTGGTTGTTGCTCTCTGAACCGAAAGTCTTTTTCTCTGGCTTTGAATTTTTATCATGATAGGAGAAACGGGCGTTTTGAGATCGTTAAAACTGCTTTCGCTCTGAGAGATTCTTTTTGTATCTCAGATTCCTCTTCTGCTTTTGATCTTTCACTTGTTTCGGCCGTCTGTGGACATTAGCCTTTTGTTTCAGCTTCTTGTCAGCCAGTTCACTTTTCACAGATGATGTTTCCCTTGTGGAAGTGACTTCCTCTTGTCACACCCCCAAACCAGACGGCGGAAACGTCCGAGGGCTGTCGTGACTTAATTGAATACCATCACATTGAATATATATGAAACATAACATCATTCATCACCATGCATTGAGATAGTACAACTGATAGAGTTTACACTAAGTACATTGTTTTAAGATTACATTCCCAAAAATGAACTGTTCGATCATAGATAAACAAACTGCAGGCCATCACTGAATACATTTTCCCCTCGGTTTACTTGTTACCTGAGAATACAAGTATTTTGAAAAATGTCAACATATGAAATGTTGGTGAGTTCATAAGCGGTGTTTGAAAAGCAATGTTTTGCATTGTTTTGAAAACTACCAGAATATCCGATATTTTCTGAAAAGAGTTTATGAAAAAGTTTGTGAAGATCCATAAGTATGCTTGTTTGTTTCTATAATTGTAAAAAGTGTTCATCAAACTCGGTGTACATTTTGAAACTGTATGCATTGAAATACCCTAGGAAAACCCGATGTTTTCCTATCACTTTGAATTCCGTGTAGTTGTTGTACCATCGCGGTATGTGAAGTCATTGATTCCAGGCGACGTTGGATTATTGCGCATGGTGAATTGCTATAAACACGCGTTACACAAACGACTAGTTTACAACTATACTAACGATCCCGTAGGCGTCGTCCGTACTCTTCACGTAATCCAACCGCCCTGACTTCTTGTAGTCCCACTTCCGAAGAGAAAGAGGGCACGAAGACCTCAATAACTCCATTAATCGGTTGGGGATAAAGTGAGTGCGATGGGCCCTTGGCCCGACTCGCATTTAAATTCCCGACTTTACTAGCAGTACCAAAGGACCCTTGGGGACCAATAGTATAAAAGTCATTGAAAGTCCTTTTACGCTGTGTTGGATCATGTAAGACCCAAAAACTCGTAAGGTTGATGTCTTCGGGCCTAAAGATTAGGTCATTGGGCTAGCTAGGCCCAACAAACAAGATTTTACACTTTTGGGCCCAAAGATGGTGTATCGACGTCTGTGCACTCTCACGTGTGTATTGAATTCCCAAATTTTCCATGTATGAATCGGGTTGTCGTCGTGTTAGTAGTTTCGGATTTGTTATTGATTCGAGACCGAATCAATTTGTTTGATAACGATTTTTGGTGTTGTTGTGTATTGTAATTCGTCGGTAGTCGCAGTGTCAGTATTTGATCACAACGGATGTATTGAATTAACATTGAAATTTTTTTGTAACCCCTCTTTATTTTGTAAATTTACTTTTTCAACCCTTTGAATAAATTAATTTCCGGTTTAGTCCTTAAACCATTTTTCTTGGCATTTTAACATCAAAACTTACTGAAATTGATATTTTTCAGCACATTTTTAATTGAAAACAGTTTTAGTCCCTCAAAATACAATATTTTCGGCTATAACCTCTCTTTTTCGCAATTTTTACACCTTTGGCCCAAATTGGAAAATTTTTGCAACTTTGATCCTATTTAATTATGAAAAGCATTTTTAACCTTTGAAAAGGACTTAGAACACTAGTAGTCCACTGTTTTACAGAAAAACACAGTTTCAGCCCCTCAAATTGGAAAATTTCGAATATTGGGCCCTATTGGGCCGAAAATGTCACTTTTAGCCCATTAAGCTTGAAATTTATATTTTTAATCCTCCAAAAGAGTATATTTCCAGAAAATACATTATTGAAACTGTTCTGACTCATCTCACCCATCAGAATTAGGGTGTGGTTTCGGTTTTTGGAGAAAAGATGGAAGAAATGAAGTGATTTTTGGCCTTAGCACCCTTTTCTTGAAGATCTCGAGTTTGAGGGGTTCTTGGATGGTGATTTTTGTGGAAAATCTCCTTGAATGCCCTTGATTCTTCGAAATTTTGAGAAGAGAGGTGAAGGTGTTTTTGAGAGTGTTTGATATGTGAAAAGTGATGAAAGTGTGTGTGTGTGTGTGTGTTGGAATCGGCCGAGAATCAAGAAGGAGAGAAGAGAAAGGGTTGAGTTGACATTTCTAGATGCATGTTGGTCCATGCATGGAAGTATGGTGGACATAAATGAGGTGGCATGTATTAAGTCAACTCCTTTCTTCTTGGGTTTGGGCTTTGGGCCGAGAATTTGGAAGGAAGAAAGGATTTTTGGGCTTTATTGCCCCTAAGCCCATATAGGAGTTAAGTTGGATAATTTTTGGCCCCAAAAAATTATAATATGATTTTTACACTTTGTTGGGCTAGTTTAGGTTAATTATGGTTCATCATGTTTAATTTATTTCATTCTAGGCCCAATATGGCCCAAAATGTTGAAATAAATGAATGTGGGTCCAATTAGAGCCCATTAAAAGGTTCTAAACCCATGATAGTCAAATTGGAAGCTTATTGGCCCCTTTGGGTCCAATAAGGAAGTCGTAGTCCAAAATGGACCTAAACAAGAACTTCTAGGGTTTCCAATTGCTTGTTGACTATTTGTAGTACTTGTATGATGTATTTGATTGATGTTTTTGATGTCATATAATAGGCATCACACATGCTCTTAAGTTTTTGGTTCAACGTTTTACTTGAGTATAGTGATTACAAGACACAAAATTTCTAGTTGTGACATCATCCCCCCATTAGAGGGAATTTCGTTCTGAAATTCTGTTTGAAAGCTAGATTTGAGAATGCTAGAATAGGTGAGGGTACTTTTGCTTCATTTGGTCTTCGCGTTCCCACGTGAATTCTGGCCCACGCTTTGCGTTCCACCGTACTTTCACGATCGGGATGCGACTTTGCTTAGTACGCTTCACCTCCCTGTCCATGATTTCAATTGGTTCTTCAACGAACAGGAGATTCTCGTTGATTTCGATCTCGTCAAGGGGAATGATGAGCGTTTCATCTGATAGACACTTCTTTAGATTATAGACATGGAACACGGGGTGTACACTGTTTAGCTCTGTGGGTAGTTGCAGTCTGTATGCTACCGGACCTATTCGGGCGACGATTTCGAAAGGTCCAATGTATCGTGGGTTCAGTTTTCCCCGCTTCCCAAAACGAATAACTCCTTTCCAGGGCGAGACTTTTAACAGTACTCGATCTCCGACTTGAAATTCTAAGGGCTTTCACCGTTTATCGGCATAGCTCTTTTGTTGGTCGCGCGATGCTTGCAATCGAGCTCTGATTTGAATGTTCTTTTCCGTGGTTTCACGAATGATCTCCGGTCTCGTTAGCGCCTGATCCGACGTGAGTGCTTTTGCTAGCTGGGTGTCACCTACTTCAGCCCAACATAACGGTGTTCTACACTTACGCCCGTACAGTGCTTCGAAAGGAGCGACCTTAATGCTTGAATGATAACTGTTGTTATACGAGAATTCGACTAAAGGTAAATGGGTATCCCATGACTTCCCAAAGTCTATCACACATGCGCGAAGCATGTATTCAAGCGTTTGAATGGTTCGTTCACTTTGACCGTCCGTTTGTGGATGATACATGGTGCTCATGTCGAGATGAGTTCCTAGTGCCTTATGGAGAGATTGCCAAAAACGCGAAGTGAATCTACTGTCCCTATCCGAGATAATAGATGCTGGTACTCTGTGGAGTCTTACGATCTCTCGAATGTACAAACATGTCAATCTTTCCATCTTGTAGGATTCCTTTATAAGAAGGAAATGGGCAGATTTCGTCAGTCGGTCGACTATTACCCATATGGTGTCCAGTCCGTCCGACGTCTTCGATAGCTTGGTCACGAAATCCATAGAAATCCCCTCCCATTTCCACACAGGGATTACCGGTTGCTGTAATAATCCTGAGGGTTTCTGGTACTCCACCTTTACCTTGGCGCACGTAAGGCACTTACTAACATAGGTCGCAATTTCCGCCTTCATGTTAGGCCACCAATAGTGTTGTCTAATATCCAAATACATCTTGTCTGAACCGGGATGAATGGAGTATCGTGTCTTGTGGGCTTCCTTCATAACAACTTCTTTAAACCCTCCGAGTTTAGGGACCCAAATACGGTTCATGAAATAGTATACTCCATTCTCCTTTGCCTCTAGGTTCTTCTCCATTCCGCGCAGTGCTTCGCTTGCTCTATTTTCCGTCTTCATGGCCTCTGACTGGACTACTGCAATTTGAGTGGCCAGGTGAGATCGAATGGTTATTGAGAGAGTTTTCGTACGACGATTAGAGTACTCCTTCCGACTTAATGCGTCAGCTACCACGTTGGCCTTGCCTGGGTGGTACTTGATCTCACACTCATAATCGTTTAGCAATTCAACCCATCTTCGTTGCCTCATGTTTAGCTCCTTCTGGTTCAAAATGTGTTGGAGACTCTTGTGATCCGTGAAGACGGTGCACTTCGTACCGTAAAGATAATGCCTCCAAATCTTTAGGGCAAAGACTACAACTCCCAATTCTAGGTTATGAGTCGTATAGTTTACTTCGTGCGTCTTTAGTTGGCGGGATGCGTAGGCTATCACTCTCCCACGTTGCATGAGAACGCAACCTAAGCCCTGATTTGACGCGTCGCAGTAGACTACAAAATCTTCCGTTCCTTCAGGTAGAGATAGTACAGGGGCGCTACAGAGAGCTTGCTTTAAGGTTCGAAATGCAATCTCTTGTTTGTCTGTCCATTTGAATGGTACGCCCTTTTGCGTAAGCGAGGTAAGTGGCTTGGCGATCTTAGAGAAGTTTTGAATGAATCTCCTATAGTAGCCTGCTAGACCCAAGAACTGACGGATTTCCATGGGTGTTGTCGGGATTTCCCATCCTTCAACAGCTTTGACTTTTGAGGGATCCACATCAATTCCATCTTGGCAAACTACATGACCTAGGAAGTTCACACTCCGGAGCCAGAACTCACACTTGGAAAGTTTTGCGTATAGCTTTTCCGATCGCAAAGTTTCTAGGATTTGTCGGAGATGTTGGCCATGCTCTTCTTTGCTTCGAGAATAGACGAGGATGTCATCGATAAAAACAATGACAAAGTTGTCGAGGAATGGTCGACAGATTCGATTCATTAGGTCCATAAATGCGGCAGGAGCATTTGTTAGACCGAAGGGCATTACGACAAATTCATGATGTCCGTAGCGAGTTCGGAAAGCGGTTTTTGGAATATCCTCTTCCCGGACTTTGAGTTGGTGGTATTCAGACCGTAGATCTATCTTAGAAAAATAACTAGCTCCTTGGAGCTGGTCAAATAGATCATCGATTCGTGGGAGTGGGTAGCGATTTTTAACTGTGAGTTTATTTAACTCTCTGTAATCGATGCACATCCTAAAAGATCCGTCCTTCTTTTTGACAAAGAGGACTGGAGCTCCCCATGGCGAGTAACTAGGGCGGATGAATCCCTTGTCCAAGAGTTCGCTGAGTTGGCTGGCTAATTCCTGCATCTCAGCAGGAGCTAACCGATAGGGTGATTTAGCGAGAGGAGTTGCTCCTGGAACGAGGTCGATTCAAAATTCCACTTGTCTCTCCGGGGGTACTCCTAGAAGATTCTCAGGAAACACGTATGGAAATTCACATGCTATGGGAATGTCTTGAACATTAACCTCTTCCTTGGTTTTATCCACTATGTGAGCCAGGAACGCCAAATTGTCCTTTTGTAGATGTTTTTGTGCCTTGATGCACGAGATGAGGCGAAGGTTCATGCTAGGTTTGTCTCCGTAAATTACTAGGGTTTCGTGATTTGGGAGGCGAAGACGAACGGCCTTCTCGTGACACATAATTTCAGCATGGTGGGGGCTTAGCCAGTCCATGCCGATGATCACATCGAAACTCCTAATTGATACTAGCATTAGGTCTATTCGAAAGACGTGTTGATTAAGGGTTAGGGTGCATCCGATGTAGATTTCCCTAGTGGATTCGGTTTTCCCATTGGCCATTTCCACCGTAAAGGTTTCATTTAGCTTTTGGGGCTGTTGTTTTAATAAATGTTTAAACTTATCGCTTACGAAACTTCGCTCCGCTCCGGTGTCAAATAAGATGCATGCATAAGTGTGGTTTAGGGGAAACGTACCGGTAACAACAGAGGGGTCCTGAATCGCCTCTCCCTGACCCATGGTCAGCATCCTTCCGGTTCTTCCGTACCCTGAATTGTTGTTGTTAGGGCAGTCTCGGCGGAAATGCCCAGTCCTTCCACACCCATAGCAGGTGTGGCTAGGTCCTGCATTGCTACCGCCGGTGATGATGTTGTTGTTGCGATGACACTAGTCCGACAGCATAACGGCTCTATGAGTAGTGTAGTCACTTAAACATAGAGTCGGGGTACATAGCATAGTTCCTAATAACCTACTAAGATAAGTCTATCCCTAACCGCGATGAGCTGCGTCCGGAGGTGGTGCCGAGGATGTGGATGCTCCCTGAAGACGAGCCACCAATCGTTCTGTGTCCTGAAGTCGAGACTCCCACCTTACCTGCCTCATGTGAAACTCCCGAAGGACGTCACGCGTCTCCTGTTCCGCACACTCGACCCTAGTCCACAACTGGCGTACATGATCAGCAGTGTCCTGGGCAAGGTCGCCCGTGTTCCGTAACCGTCTCACCATGACTGGAAGGGCTCGATCAGCTGGTCCTCCGTCTCTCAGGTCAAAGAACTCGCGTGACATGCCGTACGGGGGTCGCTGTCCCTGCTGTCTGCTCCATCTCCAAAGATCAATACCCCAGGGAGGTGTAGGACCAGTGGGGCCCACACGATAAGCAGGCACCCTGATCGGGTAAGGGGGGTTGATGACTTCGGACTCCGCGTCCGAATCACCCCCTTCACTGTCATCAGTTTCCTCCCCGAAGCTTCCTTCATCTTCCTCTGATTCGGCAGGCTCACCCTCGACTCCTGCCTCCGGTTCCCCGTCAGGTTCCTCTTCGGGGTCTTCCTCAGGCTCTTCCTTAGGTTCTTCCTCAGGCTCCTCCTCACGCTCCTCCTCCTCTAGCCATCCATTGTTTCCCTAGTTAGGGAAGTAGGGATCTCCGGGATGATGAAAACCAGCCATGCTGTCTGCGAGAGTGTGTAAATGCGCTAACATTATTCCTAAGGTGCCACAACTATTGCTTAAGCTAAACAGGCGTTCTCTTTTTGATGATATAGGGGTATAGTTTTAGGTTCCCTAGATATCACGATTTCATCGGGACATGCATTAGTTATACCTTGGAGGGAATGTAGTTGATCAGGCTACATCCACCCCTTGATACTACTAAGAATAGTCCGGAATTAACCGGGATACTAGTATTATCATGTTTGGTTCGGCGTTATGTTCCTATTCCTAATGCAAGCAAGGGTGTTTTATTTACTTGTTTTGTTCAGAGTTATGTTAGTCCCTCTTTTTGGTTTATAGTTGCATATCAATGTGTGGCTAGATATGCTAGTTCATTATAAACAAAGCTTTGATACCAACCTGTCATACCCCCGAACCAGACGGCGGAAAAGTCCGAGGGCTGTCGTGACTTAATTGAATACCATAACATTGAATATATATGAAACATAACATCATTCATCACCATGCATTGAGATAGTACAACTAATAGAGTTTACACTGAGTACATTGTTTTAACATTACATTCCCAAAACTAAATTGTTCGATCATAGATAAACAAACTGCAGGCCATCACTGAATACATTTTCCCCTCGGTTTACTTGTTACCTGAGAATACAAGTATTTTGAAAAACATCAACATATGAAATGTTGGTGAGTACATAAGCGGTGTTTGAAAAGCAATGTTTTGCATTGTTTTGAAAACTACCAGAAAATCCGATATTTTCTGAAAAGAGTTTATGAAAAAGTTTGTGAAGATCCATAAGTATGCTTGTTTGTTTCTATAATTGTAAAAAGTGTTCATTAAACTTGGTGTACATTTCGAAACTGTATGCATTGAAATACCCTAGGAAAACCCGATGTTTTCCTATCACTTTGAATTCCGTGTAGTTGTTGTACCATCGCGGTATGTGAAGTCATTGATTCCAGGCGACGTTGGATTATTGCGCATGGTGAATTGCTATAAACACGCATTACACAAACGACCAGTTTACAACTATACTAACGATCCCGTAGGCGTCGTCCGTACTATTCACGTAATCCAACCGCCCTGACTTCTTGTAGTCCCACTTCCGAAGAGAAAGAGGGCACGAAGACCTCAATAACTCCATTAATCGGTTGGGGATAAAGTGAGTGCGATGGGCCCTTGGCCCGACTCGCATTTGAATTCCCGACTTTACTAGCAGTACCAAAGGACCCTTGGGGACCAATAGTATAAAAGCCATTGAAAGTCCTTTTACGCTGTGTTGGATCATGTAAGACCCAACAACTCGTAAGGTTGATGTCTTCGGGCCTAAAGATTAGGTCATTGGGCTAGCTAGGCCCAACAAACAAGATTTTACACTTTTGGGCCCAAAGATGGTGTATCGACGTCTGTGCACTCTCACGTGTGTATTGAACTCCAAAATTTTCCATGTATGAATCGGGTTGTCGTCGTGTTAGTAGTTTCGGATTTGTTATTGATTCGAGACCGAATCAATTTGTTTGATAACGATTTTTGGTGTTGTTGTGTATTGTAATTCGTCGGTAGTCGCAGTGTCAGTATTTGATCACAATGGATGTATTGAATTAACATTGAAATTTTTCTGTAACCCCTCTTTATTTTGTAAATTTACTTTTTCAACCCTTTGAATAAATTAATTTCCGGTTTAGTCCTTAAACCATTTTTCTTGGCATTTTAACATCAAAACTTACTGAAATTGATATTTTTCAGCACATTTTTAATTGAAAACAGTTTTTGTCCCTCAAAATACAATTTTCTCGGCTGTAACCTCTCTTTTTCGCAATTTTTACACCTTTGGCCCAAATTGGAAAATTTTTGCAACTTTGGTCCTATTTAATTATGAAAAGCATTTTTAACCTTTGAAAAGGACTTAGAACACTAGTAGTCCACTGTTTTACAGAAAAACACAGTTTCAGCCCCTCAAATTGGAAAATTTCGCATATTGGGCCCTATTGGGCCGAAAATGTCATTTTTAGCCCATTAAGCTTGAAATTTATATTTTTAATCCTCCAAAAGAGTATATTTCTAGAAAATACATTATTGAAACTGTTTTGACTCATCTCACCCATCAGAATTTGTAATATGTCATTTTGGCTCCTTAAACTTTATATTTTTAACATTTTGTGTCCAAAAATGAGTTTTTTTTAGCCCAAAGAAGATGTTAATAAGCCACTTAGCTATTTTTATTGGAATACTTTGTAGGTAGTAATATAATTTATGCTAGTATCATTTAACATAAAGTATATCTCGATTTTTAGGGGTTTATGGCTAGATCCAACATCATAATCACACAAAAACACACATATAAGCATAGAAATCATACAAGGCATACATATACATATAGATCTACACTTTCACTTGTATTCCCCCCCCCCACAAAACTTATAAAACAGAAAAATAGGGAGTATGAAGCTCACCTTAGGGTGTGGTTTCGGTTTTTGGAGAAAAGATGGAAGAAATGAAGTGATTTTTAGCCTTAGCACCCTTTTCTTGAAGATCTCGAGTTTGAGGGGTTCTTGGATGGTGATTTTTGTGGAAAATCTCCTTGAATGCCCTTGATTCTTCGAAATTTTGAGAAGAGAGGTGGAGGTGTTTTTGAGAGTGTTTGATATGTGAAAAGTGATGAAAGTGTGTGTGTGTGTGTGTGTGTCACACCCCCAAACCTGAACGGCGGAAACGTTCGGGGGCGGATGACTTCATGTGGTAACGTAACAAATGAATACATAGTAAAGAAAGCAATACAACCATCATATATATAATTGAAAGTTTACATTTGTCAAAAGTTACATGTTCAAAACCAATTACAATATGATGTCAAAATACGAGATTTAACTGGCGCCGCAGCATCCCTTCATCAAAAGCAAAATGAATACCTGAAATTTATTGATTTCCTGGGACATACAAGTAATTTTGAAAGAGTAGATCAGAATTTAAGCTGGTGAGTTTCATAAGTATTTAAATGACAATGTTTGAATGAAATGAAATGTTTTGTCCTTGTTTGTTTGTGTTTAGAAAATCCTATATTTTCTACTAGTATAAAAGTAGCCTTCACTCAAGACCAATGTTTGTTTCTAAAATGTATGTAAGTGTAAAATAACCAATGAGTTTGAAAACCTTGTAAATCAATGCATTTTTAATACCCCTTGTGAGTTTTATAACCCTACTATCGACTCGAAAGGCCTATACACAACGTTCTTCAGGCGTTGGAATGTTATGACGTTTGTCACCCCAAACGGTTGACTGCAGCTAACAGTCAGGGCGCGGGTTGTCAAGCCCGTATAGATCTATACACAAACACCACGCTCCCCCTCCAAGGGATTCGGGTATATAATACAGGACTTGAAATGTGTACTCGAACGTACATGAAGTTAGTGTCTCACAAAACCGTGGCATAAAAACAGATCTACTTGTTAAAATGTTACGTTTGTTCTTGTATACGAAAGTAAACTTCTTGAAATTCAGGTTTCTAGTACATAAGAGTTAGAAATTTGTTCGTAAAACTATACCTATTATAGTTTTCTAAAAGTGTGTCTTGTTTGTTTAGAAATACCTAGAAAAGGAATCACTTGTTTATGAAAGCATAGATTTTTGGTGTAGAGTCTAAGATAGACAAGAATAATCTAAGAAAAGTTTAGTTTATACATGCATTACAGCAAATTTATATTTCAAAAAAATAGAATACTATTTTAACATATATATGAAAGTTCCTTAAAGGTTTATAAATCGCATGTGATTTGGATATATAACAGCATATAAAAGAGTTTCTTTATGTAACACACGATAATACTCGTGTGTTTTACTTGTAATCCCCCCTTGAAAGCATATAAAAGAATTTATAAAATATTTAAAAGGTAAATTAAGGGGTATGAACTCACTTGAAAGTTTGAAGATAGCGAGATGGAAAACCGGGCAGAGTTTCGTCTCGGGAAACGGATTTTCCTCGGGATTCTCGGGAATCTCGAGAGTAAAATCGACCCTCGGGACTTGAGCAAAAAGACCAGAGCTTCGGGTTTGAACGGGCACGGAAAACGAGGCAAGATTGTGAGAGAGAGGAGAGAAATGAGCCCTTTTCTCGGAAGCCCTCGCATCCTATTTATAGGAAGGCTGAACTGCCTCGGTACGTGGGGCGTACGCTCGTACGCAGCGCGTACGCGTACGTCATGCATGACCGAAGCCTCGACTGCCTCGGCTTCGGATGGGACGGGTTGCTGGGGAGGCGGGTCGGATGGGACGGCGGGTCGGACGGGTCGGATGCTTCGGACGGGTCGGACGGGTCGGACGCCTCGGATAGGGCGATGTGGACAATCAGAGGCCAAATCTCTCGGGTACGCAGGGCGTACAGGGGTACGCAGCGCGTACCTCGGATGAGGACGCTGACCCCTCTTCGGATAAGGTCCGATTTTTGAATTAAATAAATATATAATTTATTTAATAAACTTCAAAATTTCATATCTTCTTCATACGAACTCCGTTTTCGATGGTATTTATATCCACGCGTAGGTGAGACTACGCTCTACAATTTTCGTTTAGACTCCGTCGGCAAATTCCGAATTTATTTTTTTATTATATATTTTAAACTCATCGTGTTTAAGGAATTTCTTTGAAAATTCATAACTTCTTTATCTGATGTCGGTTTTTGCCAGACTTTTTACCCCTGGAATACCATTGTCGAGACCTTCGATTCTCGTTTAGGTCATTCCGGCCAAAAGTCGCTCGATCTCCGATTCGAGTTTTTAGATGTCTGTTGCTAAGCCGAACTTGGAAAAATCATAACTTCGCTATATGAAGTCGGATTTGGGCGTTCTTTTCACGTACGATCATGGTTCAAAGACATTTAAACATAGAAGGAAATTAAATAAAACTATTTGTACATTTTATTATGAAAGTAAATTTTATTACACAAAAGTGGTTACAATACTTGACCCCTTTTGGTCATTACAAAGAGTTGAAATATCGGGTTGTCACATCATCCCCCCGTTAGAGAGAATTTCGTCCTGAAATTTAAAGTAGTAAAGATACTAGTGAACATGAAAGAGATGAGGGTACTTTTGTTTCATCTGATCTTTGCGTTCCCATGTGAATTCAGGTCCCCGCTTGGCGTTCCAGCGAACCTTCACGATGGGTATGCGACTTTGTTTTGTTTGTTTGACCTCTAGGTCCATGATTTCTACTGGTTCTTCCACAAAGTTGAGGCTCTCGTTGATTTCGATCTCGTCGAGTGGAATAACAAGAGTCTCGTCGGACAGACACTTTTTCAAGTTTGAGACGTGGAAGGTTGGATGGATGTTACTAAGTTCGCGCGGTAGGTTAAGCTTGTAAGCCACAGGGCCGATTCTGGCAAGGATCTCGAAAGGCCCTATGTATCTTGGATTTAGTTTCCCACGCTTTCCAAATCGTATTAAACCCTTCCACGGTGAGACCTTTAATAAGACGTGGTCTCCTACCTGGAATTCCAAAGGTTTCCTCCTTTGGTCAGCGTAACTTTTCTGTCGGTCTCTAGAGGCTTTCAATCGTTCACGAATCTGAACGATCTTCTCTGTCGTTTCTCGTATGATTTCCGGACCGGTGAGAGTGCTTTCAGGAACTCTTCCTCTAGCTAACTGGGTATCGCCAACTTCAGTCCAGCACAGAGGGGATCTGCACTTCCGACCATAGAGGGCTTCAAACGGAGCAGCCTTTATGCTTGTATGATAACTATTGTTGTATGAAAATTCGACAAGGGGTAAATGAATATCCCATGCCTTCCCAAAGTCAATCACACAGGCTCTCAACATATCTTCTAAAGTTTGTATTGTTCTCTCACTTTGTCAGTCTGTTTGTGGGTGGTAGGCTGTACTCATGTCTAGCCTAGTTCCCAGGGAACTTTGTAGTGACTGCCAGAATCTTGAAGTGAATCTACTATCTCGATCGGAGATAATGGATATCGGAACACCATGCAGTCGCACTACTTCCCTTAAGTAAGTTCTTGTAAGCTTCTCCATTTTGTCAGTCTCCTTGATGGGTAGGAAATGCGCGGATTTGGTCAATCTGTCGACAATGACCCATATGGTATCGAGTCCACTTGTCGTCTTGGGTAACTTGGTTATGAAGTCCATAGTAATCCGCTCCCATTTCCATTCTGGTATCTCTGGTTGTTGTAGTAATCCTGACGGTTTCTGATACTCGACCTTAACCTTAGCGCAAGTAAGACATTTACTCACGAAGGTAGCAATTTCTGCTTTCATGTTAGGCCACTAGTACAGCTTCTTAAGATCCAGATACATTTTATCTGAACCCGGGTGAACGGAATATCCTGAGTTGTGAGCCTCGGTCATGACTACGTTTCTGGAACCACCATGTTTCGGGGTGCAGATTCGGTCCATGAGATAGTAGGCTCCGCCACCCTTGACTTCTAGATTCTTCTCCATTCCTCGCAGGGATTCACCTGCCACATTTTCAGGTTGCAAAGCTTCCATTTGTGCCTCCTTAATTTGTGTGGATAAGTGGGAATGGATAGTCATGGTCAGAGATTTGACCCTCCGACCAGTGTATTCCTTTCGACTGAGGGCGTCAGCTACTACGTTGGCCTTGCCAGGATGATAACGAATTTCGCATTCGTAGTCATTCAGTAACTCAACCCATCGTCGTTGTCGCATGTTGAGTTCCTTTTGATCGAAAATGTGTTGAAGGCTCTTGTGATCGGTGAAGATAGTACTCTTTGTCCCGTATAAGTAGTTCCTCCAGATCTTTAGAGCAAATACCACTACTCCTAACTCGAGATCGTGTGTCGTATAGTTCACTTCGTGTGTCTTAAGCTGGCGGGAGGCACAAGCGATAACCTTCCCTCTCTGCATAAGAACACAACCAAGTCCTTGATTTGACGCATCGCAATACACTACGAAGTCTTCTATCCCATTGGGGAGGGATAGTATCGGTGCGGTGCACAAGGCCTGCTTTAGTGTCTGGAATGCCTTCTCTTGTTTTGCTTCCCAGTCAAAGGCCACACCTTTCTGGGTTAATGTAGTAAGAGGTTTCGCAATGCTCGAAAAGTTCTTTATGAATCTGCGATAGTAGCCAGCTAGACCTAGAAATTGACGAATTTCTGTAGGTGTCTTTGGTGCCGACCAGTTCTCAATCGCCTTAATTTTGGAGGGGTCCACGTGTATACCTTTCTCGCTAACAACGTGGCCTAAAAATTCGACTCTTCGAATCCAAAATTCGCATTTAGAGAACTTCGCATAGAGTTTCTCCGTTCGCAGTGTTTCTAGGACTTTTCGTAGGTGCTGACTATGCTCTTCCTCACTTCGAGAGTAGATAAGTATATCATCGATAAAGACGATGCCGAACTGATCCAAGTAAGGGCGGCATACCCTATTCATTAGGTCCATAATTACTGCTGGTGCATTGGTTAATCCGAACGGCATCACTACAAATTCGTAGTGTCCATAACGAGTTCGGAAAGCTGTCTTTGGAATGTCCCCCTCTAGAACTTGTAATTGGTGATATCCGGATCGTAGGTCTATCTTTGAGAAGTAGTTCGCTCCTTGAAGTTGATCGAATAGGTCGTCAATGCGGGGTAGAGGATAGCGGTTCTTGACAGTAAGTTTGTTCAGCTCTCTGTAGTCGATGCACATACGGAACGATCCGTCTTTCTTCTTTACAAACAAGACCGGTGCTCCCCAAGGTGAGAAACTTGGTCTTATGAATCCTTTTTGAAGGAGTTCATTAAGTTGACTGGAAAGTTCCTGCATCTCTGCTGGTGCGAGACGGTAAGGCGACTTCGCTACTAGGGTAGCTCCTGGAACTAAGTCTATTCTGAACTCGACTTGGCGTTGCGGTGGTAATCCTGGTAGTTCTTCTGGAAAGATATCGGGAAAGTCGCGTACTACCGAGATGCTCTTGATGTCCTTCAGTTCTTGACTTGTATCAACGATGTGCGCTAGGAATGCTCGACAATCCTTCCGCAAGCACTTTCGAGCTTGGATGCACGAAATGATGCGAAGGTTTGTACTAGATTTGTCGCTGTAGATAACTAAGGTTTCGTTGTTAGGGAGATTAAGACGGACTTCTTTCTCAAAGCACATGATGTCGGCGCGAAGAAGGCTCAACCAATCCATGCCGACTATGACGTCGAAACTTTTAACTTTGACCGGCATGAGATTGATTGGGAAAGAATGGCCGTCTAAAGTTAACGTACAGCCCATGTATATGCAATTAGTGTTTTCGGTTTTTCCATTGGCCATCTCTACAGTGAATGATTTTTCTAACTTGCTAGGTTTAGGTTTAAGTAAATGAATAAAGTTTTGACTCACGAAGCTTCTCTCCGCTCCACTATCGAATAATATGCATGCGTATGAATTATCGAGAAGGAACGTACCAGCAACTATAGTTGGGTCAGCTACAGCTTCGTCGTGGCCTATTGCCAAAACTCGTCCCACACCTCCGGTGCCTGCTGCCTTAGGACAGTTCCTCTTGTAGTGGCCCACCTCGCCACAACCGTAGCAAGTCTGCCCTACACCCGCACCAGGAACTTGAGTGATAGGTTTTGCAGGGTCCTTGCAGAAATGGGCTGTGTGTCCCTTCCTGTTGTAGTCGGCGCACTGCATTTCCCGACAAGGTCCATGGTGGTGGTAATTGCATTTGGTACACTTTGGGAGGTTACCTACATAAGGCTTTGTTGGGTAGGTATTTGTAGGAGCTGTAGTAGGTACAGTGGCAGCATTCACTGAAACCAGTTGTTTCTTTGCGGATTCTTGGGAAGACCCACCCTTCCCTTTATTCCACACTCTCTTTCTGCCATTGTTGTTGTTGTTGTAGTTGTTTCCTTTCTGTGGTGCTGGTGTAGAAGTGGTTGAGTTCTGATGACCTCCGTAGTCAATCAGAGATTGTGCCAGTTCCTTAGCACTTTCAAAGGTGTCAGGTTTAGAAGCTAACACGCTTGATCGCATTTGGGGCGTCAGTCCCCAGATGTACCTTTCTATTTTCTTGCTCTCGGGAGCAATCATATCTGGACAAAGGATTGCCAGCTCGCAGAATTTGTTGGTATAAGTAGCGATGTCGGTACCAACCATTCCGAGAGTCCATAGCTCGTGTTCAAGCTTTTGAATCTCTCCCCGTGGGCAGTATTCTCTCATCATCATGGCTTTCAGGCTCTCCCAGCTTATGGAGTTTGCCACGATTAGGGTAAGTACTTTAACGTGGCCATTCCACCAAGTTAAAGCTTTATCAAGAAGGGTGAAAGTTGCAAATTTAACTTTGCTGTGCTCGGGACAGGAGCAGATTTCAAAGACTGCCTCCGTCCTTTCAATCCACTGCCTCAGGGCCATTACACCACCAGTTCCATAAAACATCCGGGGCTTGGCATTAGTGAAGTCCTTATAGGTGCATTCTCGAGGTGGTCCATGACTCTCGCCATGGTTGGATAGGTGTGTGCCAGATCCCGAGCCATTAGTACTCGAGTTATTGATCTGTGACATGGCAGCTGCCACCGCTGCGGTGACTGCTGCTTGAAACATAACAGCATCAAATTGAGGTGGTGGAGGTGGTGGTACAGGTGCTTCCTCACCGTTGTTTCGCCTTGGATTCCTACGTGGAGGCATCCTTCAACTATAGGTTGAAAAGACAAGGATAAGAATTTTATAGAATAGAAAATGTATGTGTCTCATGAACTAAATCGCTATAGTTCAACAACAGATGATAGTATGAGTCTTAAAATAGAAGAATGAAAGTTATTTGTAAGACTGAAGGTATGAAACAAGTATCTGGCTCCCCAAAGACCATTCAAGGTTTGAACGAAATACTTAACATAGTAGTAATAGTGTCACTTATATTAATATAAAAGTTGTTACAACGATCATGAAAATTTGACCCTTATAAGGGTCTCTGGTTACAAAGTTCGAGAAATTTAAAGACTTTTAGCCGAGGTCCTAAACTATAACAAAATTTGAGTCCATGACAAGCACTACTTGCGTCGTAGGTTGTGCTTGGAGCTTGACTCCGCATCTGATTGCTTCGACTCCATTAGACGCCTATCGAAAGCGGCTTGTTGTTCCCTCAGTTCAGCGAGGGCTGCAATCATTTGCGCTTGAAATGCTTCGTTTTGGAGTTGAGCATTGTCTTGTATCTTGTCCAGCCTACGGATGTCAGAAGTGTGAATCTGCACTTCCACGATGACATCCCGGAGTCGACTAGCTTGAACTCCAGACTGATAGGACTGATTGGCTAACTTACCCACCATTACCGGGAGTGCTCGATCAGCTGAACCTCCGCCTCGGACATCATAGAAGTCCCGGCACATGCCGTAGGGAGGGCGTAGGTTTTGCTGCTGGCTCCAATGGTGGAGGTGACTTCCCCAGACGGGAGTCGGTCCTTGAAAGTTCCTTACGAAGACGGGAGGTTGAATGGGTGGTGGATCGATAACTTCCGGCTCTGAGTCGGTACCGGAGTCATCACCCACTTCTATGGGTTCCTCGTCCTCTTCGGGATCATCTTCGATCCATCCTCCGTTGCCTTGGTTGGGAAAGTAGGGGTCGCCAGGGTGGTGAAATCCAGTCATTTTGATTGTACGGGAAAATAGGGTTATAAGAATGGAATAAAGTTGAAACGTGCAAAACATGTAAGTTAAACTAGTTTTGGATAGCAAATACTCCTATAGTATTTAAATTCTTGTGTTTGATTCTAGTAGTGGTTTGGTAAGGTTTGACTTGTTGCTCACTACGATCATTCCTCGATATACGTTGGTCCAATCTCAGGCAAATATAGTTGATCACGCTATATTTGTCCAAAATATGATTACATATATCGAGTCTCAATCGTAGTGTCAACTTGTCTATATACTTGTATAGTTGTATAACATGAAAATAATTTGTGGTATGCATGTAATTGTACTTAAATGAACTATCAATTTAAGCTGAACGCAAAGCTGCTTGAGCGTAAAAAGAAAATTTGTTTTGTCAGAGAGTATTAGTCCCTTAAGCATTTATAGTTTGTATATCTTATGTGGTTCGATATACTTAGTTCACTATAAACATTGCTCTGATACCAATCTGTCACACCCCCAAACCTGAACGGCGGAAACGTTCGGGGGCGGATGACTTCATGTGGTAACGTAACAAATGAATACATAGTAAAGAAAGCAATACAACCATCATATATATAATTGAAAGTTTACATTTTTCAAAAGTTACATGTTCAAAACCAATTACAATATGATGTCAAAATACGAGATTTAACTGGCGCCGCAGCATCCCTTCATCAAAAGCAAAATGAATACCTGAAATTTACTGATTTCCTGGGACATACAAGTAATTTTGAAAGAGTAGATCAGAATTTAAGCTGGTGAGTTTCATAAGTATTTAAATGACAATGTTTGAATGAAATGAAATGTTTTGTCCTTGTTTGTTTGTGTTTAGAAAATCCTATATTTTCTACTAGTATAAAAGTAGCCTTCACTCAAGACCAATGTTTGTTTCTAAAATGTATGTAAGTGTAAAATAACCAATGAGTTTGAAAACCTTGTAAATCAATGCATTTTTAATACCCCTTGTGAGTTTTATAACCCTACTATCGACTCGAAAGGCCTATACACAACGTTCTTCAGGCGTTGGAATGTTATGACGTTTGTCACCCCAAACGGTGGACTGCAGCTAACAGTCAGGGCGCGGGTTGTCAAGCCCGTATAGATCTATACACAAACACCACGCTCCCCCTCCAAGGGATTCGGGTATATAATACAGGACTTGAAATGTGTACTCGAACATACATGAAGTTAGTGTCTCACAAAACCGTGGCATAAAAACAGATCTACTTGTTAAAATGTTACGTTTTTTCTTGTATACGAAAGTAAACTTCTTGAAATTCAGGTTTCTAGTACATAAGAGTTAGAAATTTGTTCGTAAAACTATACCTATTATAGTTTTCTAAAAGTGTGTCTTGTTTGTTTAGAAATACCTAGAAAAGGAATCACTTGTTTATGAAAGCATAGATTTTTGGTGTAGAGTCTAAGATAGACAAGAATAATCTAAGAAAAGTTTAGTTTATACATGCATTACAGCAAATTTATATTTCAAAAAAATAGAATACTATTCTAACATATATATGAAAGTTCCTTAAAGGTTTATAAATCGCATGTGATTTGGATATATAACAGCATATAAAAGAGTTTCTTTATGTAACACACGATAATACTCGTGTGTTTTACTTGTAATCCCCCCCTTGAAAGCATATAAAAGAATTTATAAAATATTTAAAAGGTAAATTAAGGGGTATGAACTCACTTGAAAGTTTGAAGATAGCGAGATGGAAAATCGGGCAGAGTTTCGTCTCGGGAAACGGATTTTCCTCGGGATTCTCGGGAATCTCGGGAGTAAAATCGACCCTCGGGACTTGAGCAAAAAGACCAGAGCTTCGGGTTTGAACGGGCACGGAAAACGAGGCAAGATTGTGAGAGAGAGGAGAGAAATGAGCCCTTTTCTCGGAAGCCCTCGCATCCAATTTATAGGAAGGCTGAACTGCCTCGGTACGCGGGGCGCACGCAGCGCGTACGCGTACGTCATGCATGACCGAAGCCTCGACTGCCTCGGCTTTGGATGGGACGGGTTGCTGGGGAGGCGGGTCGGATGGGACGGCGGGTCGGATGGGTCGGACGCTTCGGACGGGTCGGACGGGTCGGACGCCTCGGATAGGGCGACGTGGACGATCAGAGGCCAAGTCTCTCGGGTACGCAGGGCGTACAGGGGTACGCAGCGCGTACCTCGGATGAGGACGCTGACCCCTCTTCGGATAAGGTCCGATTTTTGAATTAAATAAATATATAATTTATTTAATAAACTTCAAAAATTCATATCTTCTTCATACGAACTCCGTTTTCGATGGTCTTTATATCCACGCGTAGGTGAGACTACGCTCTACAATTTTCGTTTAGACTCCGTCGGCAAATTCCGAATTTATTTTTTTATTATATATTTTAAACTCATCGTGTTTAAGGAATTTCTTTGAAAATTCATAACTTCTTTATCTGATGTCGGTTTTTGCCAGACTTTTTACCCCTGGAATACCATTGTCGAGACCTTCGATTCTCGTTTAGGTCATTCCGGCCAAAAGACGCTCGATCTCCGATTCGAGTTTTTAGATGTCTATTGCTAAGCCGAACTTGGAAAAATCATAACTTCGCTATATGAAGTCGGATTTGGGCGTTCTTTTCACGTACGATCATGGTTCAAAGACATTTAAACATAGAAGGAAATTAAATAGAACTATTTGTACATTTTATTATGAAATTAAATTTTATTACACAAAAGTGGTTACAATACTTGACCCTTTTTGGTCATTACAAAGAGTTGAAATATCGGGTTGTCATAGTGTGTGTGTGTGTGTTGGAATCGGCCGAGAATCAAGAAGGAGAGAAGAGAAAGGGTTGAGTTGACATTTCTAGATGCATGTTGGTCCATGCATGGAAGTATGGTGGACATAAATGAGGTGGCATGTATTAAGTCAACTCCTTTCTTCTTGGGTTTGGGCTTTGGGCCGAGAATTTGGAAGGAAGAAAGGATTTTTGGGCTTTATTTCCCCTAAGCCCATATAGGAGTTAAGTTGGATAATTTTTGGCCCCAAAAAATTATAATATGATTTTTACACTTTGTTGGGCTAGTTTAGGTTAATTATGGTTCATCATGTTTAATTTATTTCATTCTAGGCCCAATATGGCCCAAAATGTTGAAATAAATGAATGTGGGTCCAATTAGAGCCCATTAAAAGGTTCTAAACCCATGATAGTCAAATTGGAAGCTTATTGGCCCCTTTGGGTCCAATAAGGAAGTCCTAGTCCAAAATGGACCTAAACAAGAACTTCTAGGGTTTCCAATTGCTTGTTGACTATTTGTAGTACTTGTATGATGTATTTGATTGATGTTTTTGATGTCATATAATAGGCATCACACATGCTCTTAAGTTTTTGGTTCAACGTTTTACTTGAGTATAGTGATTACAAGACACAAAATTTCTAGTTGTGACACATCTATAGGTATTACTTTTGTGCCACTTGTGCTTGGCACGTCAAAGTTGTCGGGCTTATTCAGCGGCTCTGGTACATATCTTCCTTTTGTTTTCCAGGACGTTCGCTCTGACAAACCAACTGTTTCGTCGGCATTATCTATAGGAGCTGACCAGAAGAACTCATCACAGCCATCTGCGTTATCTTCGTTCACTATGGCAGTGAGTTTGGCTGTTTGATGCTCGGTTACTCCTGTTACCTTATACACATGATTTGGTGTTGTTCTCACCTTTTGGTACACAACAGCCTTTTCTTCAAGAATCGGGGACTTATTTTGGGACAAACGAGTGAACTCCACAGAATTTTCAGAAATCAGATTTTTGTGGTTTTCGGGTTCGCTCTTGACAAACTCAAAACAGTCGACTACATCCTCTACAGAAATTTCACTCATATCATCGTCCTCATTAAGTTCAGATGCGTTTTCAACATCAATTTTATTTTATGAACTTAAATTAGCACTCAATGAGTCAAACTTTTCTATGGTTTCGGTCCTTAGTTTCAGCTTATCGTTTTCATCCAAGAGATTTTTCAGCATGTCCTTATGGTCTTTGGACTTTATAAAAGATTCTGTTTTGTCCAGACCATACATATAAGTAGGATTTACATCATCAGACGAAACAACACTTTCACAATGGTATGCTTCAGCATCGATTTCATCCTCCTTAAAGTCAAGGAAGGGTAAAATCATGCGATGTATTTTCTGCCCTATTTCACAATTCAGATGCAGTTGAGTAATGTTAGCATAAAGTCTTTTAGCAATCAAACAAAAAACATTTCTTTGTTTTAAAAGTTTCAAATTGTCTCTTTGTAAATAAATGTTTTCATCTTTAGACTTAATCAGCTCCGACTCCTTCTGCTCAATCCACATCCTTCGCTCCTCATTCTTGGATGCCACCCTGCTTATTTGGTCAGTTAGGTTAGAATTGGTGACCCGTGTTTGAGTTAAACAACTATCCAGATTCGAGATTCTTGAATTTAAGTTATTTAATTCCTTTTCATATGATTTCTGTGGAACTTTGAACGAGATAAAAAGAGATTGTACCTTCTTGATCAATTCATCAAGCTCATTGATCTGCACACTGAGAGGTTTTGCTGCGAAACATAAGTCCTCTCGCTCCTTGGTGTCCTCATTTCCACCATCTGTATTGTATCCTCTCATATGAGATACGTCAGTCATCATCAGACACTTTCCACTACTTTCACCACCTCTTGCGACATACGCCTTTCCATGCGAAGGCTTTCTCACCTCATCATCTTCTGAGTCGGTTGACCACACCTGCACGCCACCGAACTTGTCATCCTCTGCCGAACCCTGTACAATAAGAGCATTCATAGAAGGATTAGTGGCAGCTTTCTTCCTCTTGATCTCTTCCGGCTTTTTCATCAAGACAGCCTCTTCATCTTTCTCCTCATCTTTCTCTGCCATTTTCTTCAAAACACAATCTTTGGCATAATGATTCTTTCCTCCACAGTTGTAGCAGTTGACACCAGAATCTCCTTCAACCTCCGCCTCTTTCTTTGGTTCCTCAGTCTTCGGCTCCTCCCTTACTTTTTCTGAGCTGTAGCTTCCCTGCCAATTTCGGTTGTTATTGGTAGGAAACCTCTTCTTGATGAACCTTTTTGGATTGGACACCATCATAGCATAATCTTCTGAAGTAAGATCGTAGTCCTCTAGGTTCAGATCTTCATCTTCTACTACATTCTTGCTTTTGGACAGGAGGGCCAAGGACCCCAAGTTTGAGACACACTCTTCTCTTGCATCACAATCTTTTCTTGGGATTTCAGAATTCCGACCAGTTTCGCCAACGAATATGACTTGAACTACTCGTGAGCTTTAACTGTAGACACAACAGCTCTCCATTCGGATCTTAAGCCATTCAGAAAGGTGACCTTTTGTTCAATCAGCTTCCTTTCGATATCATGTTTGATCATCTTGCTGAGAAGATGATTGAAGCGATCAAACGTCTGTGCAACAGACTCATCGGAGTTTTGCTTGAACTCACCAAACTCAGACAAAAGCAAAGTCTGAATAGAGTGCTCCAGATCTTCATTTGTGGAATACAGCTCTTGCAGCCGATCCAAGATTTCTTTAGCGGTACTGCAGGAACTCACCAACCTAAACGTGTCAGATTGAAGAGCGAATCGGATCAGTCTTAATGCTTTGATGTTGCACTGAAACTTCTCCTTTTCGTCTTGAGCAACGTCTTTTACATCTTGTAACAGATCATTATACTCTTTCTGAGTTTTAATGATTATGGATGTTCCTGAGTGAGCAAATGGTCCATACACAATAGCTTCCCGTATAAGATACCCATTATCTTCAAATCCGATGACATAGTCTTCAAAATGTTGCGCCCAAACTTCGTAATCCTGGGTGTAAAGAATAGGAATCTTTGTTGTTGATCCAATACTGTTTGAGATGTTGATAGGATTAGATTGAGAATCGTCCAAGCTTGATTGTTTAACCTGTTTGAAAGATCAGACTTGTAATATGCAATATTAGGGAAAACGAATAAATAATGAGATACGTCAATTATGGAGTGACGGCTCAATAAATATCAGTTAATGCGGAATAACCCTAATCACTTCTTTCACAGAAGAGATGTGTATGGATTACACAGCCTCCTGCTCTGATACCAATTGATGAGTTTATAAAACTCTTTGATCGATTAGATCTTATAACAGGCGAATCAAGAAAGTAATAACAGTTAGACAAAAACATAAGAATGGATCTGAATGAGTCGAATGATTTGATTAACTCAATCCTCAGCAAAGCTCGATGAAGAACTTCTGCTATAGAGGATTCTAGGGTTACAAAAGATAAGAACGTAAACGCTTATGAAAATCTCTATCAAATCTTCTCTAATCTTACGTTAAAGAATGCATGCAAGCATCTATATATAATAAACCCTACAAAGAACTCACGGATGGACAGGCCCATACCGGAGACAAAACTCGACTTAGCTAACGAGCCCAAAGACGCAACACTTAATTGGACCTAACAATAATGAATTTCACATTCATAGTCGTTGAATAGTTCTATTTATCTTCGTTGTCTTATATTGAGTTCTTTATGGCCAAAGATGTCCTGAATACATTTATGATCTATGAATATTTTTCAGTTTGTATCATAAAAATAACGTTTCCATATCTTTAGTGCAAAACTACAAATCCCAGCTCAAGATCATGGGTGGTATAATGAAGAGTGAAGAAATCAATCAATTAACCAATGCAATCAGAAATACGCACAAGAATGTAAATAACATCTGGTTTCAACTCATATTATCTGGAAGTTGCAAAAATAGAAGTGTATGAGATGTGCGTGTGAAAGTTACAAATGAATTAGGTAACACTGTTTATATTCCTCTCATAGATGAAAAATATATAATAGGACTTCAACTTTTTAAATATTATTGAAATAACTGTGCGTACTAAAATACATAAATATATTGAAGGTGCTTATCCTTAGATATAGACAACTATATTATAGTTTGACTCTACAATGAAGAATTCGACTTCTTGATATCGTCAAATCATTCGACTCTACAATAACCCCATTTTTTTTATTGATATTAAGTCTTCATATGCCAAGCAGAGTCTTCACAACATCCAACAAAAATCTTCTAATCTCCATGTACCAGCAAATGATCTTCCTCATATCCATTCGATCTTCTTTGGAATCCTTCTTGCACTTGTTGATTTTGAGAAGAATCCTTCTAAGATTCGCATTTGAGTACATATTGTATGGAAGAAATATTTCTTCTTTCCTCCATCCTTCATATTCTTCCCTTGAAATACCATTCTCTTGTGTTTCATCAGAATCTCACCATCTACATAACCATTGATGTGGAAAAACGTCGCTTAGTTCTGATTTTGGATCCTTTGGCTTCTTCTTGTATGCAGTAGCAAACTCGAAGTTTGTGAAACCCAAGTAACCAAAATAACATTCAGTTCTACCATGATCTTTGCTAATGTGATAAGATCATTCAAGTTTATTAGAGGAAAATCAGCAATGGTGAACTCAAAAGAACTATTGTTTGAACTGATAACCTTGTACTGATAGTTTGGAATTACGCCTTTGAAAATCACGTCCTTTGATATTTGAACTAACTTGATTATCTTGTACAAAAGCCAAACATATTGTTCTAGTTTTTGAAAGACAACATGAAATGTAATCTTCAAGCTTTTGTACTCTTCATTATCTTGGTAATTGTCAAGAAGCTTGAACTCAACAAATGTGAGATTAGAAGGATTGAAGGGAAAGCCTGGCTGATTGAAATCTAAATCTTCAGTCAAGTAGATGTGCTTTGGTTGTTTTTCAAAAGCATTGACATCACCATAAGCTACATTCGAAATGGTATCATAACACCAAACTTTATTAATATCATATATTTCAAGACCAGGTGGGTTATTTGCTCTTTGCCTAGTAATGCTATTTAGCTGCTTAAGCTTCTTTATCTCTATAGTTTGTAGTCTTTTATGTTTTTTCCTCAGAAGGATTAAAATCTATACCTTTTCCTTTAATCTTTAAATCGACTTATGTAACTGGATTTCATGTCGAAGAATTAGAACCACCTTCACTGATACTTAAACCCTTCTTTGACAATAACTTTGACATATGAACATTGACATTAAGAGTCGAAGTTTTTGTTAGTGTCATTGTTTGAACATTTTTTATTAGGATAAAAGTAGGAACTTAAGTAGAAAAGACCTTCCTACCCACAACTGGTTTCTCATCACCTCCAACCTTTATTTATCTACCCTTATCTCCACATTGTGACACGAGTACCATTTGGGGAGCATTTGTAGGTAATTGAAGCACTAGGTTGAACTTTAATCTTTAATAGTTGTTTTCTGAAAGCAGTGAGAGAAGTCTCAATACTTAAGAACTTTAACTTGTTATATTCATTCTTCTTACCCAAATTATCTTCACACTCTTTGTTGAAGGCACAAATATCTTGAATTAGAGTTCTAGTAGCACCAAGTACCACATGAACATTCATTTGAAGATTAGTGCAAAAACCACCAATATTTTTCACTTCTTTGAGAAACATATCATGTATGTCCTTAACCTTCAACTCAATATAAACCTTAGAGGTTTGCATTGCTTTTTCTAAAAATTCATGGTGTTCTCGAGCAACACTTTAAGCTTTTGTAAGATGAAACATGTAGGAGTCCAAGTTATTTTCAAGCTTATTCTTGAGATTAGTCACAACACTATTAACTAAACATTTCATCATCAATTCTTGAGACTTCAATAGAGATTCAAAATTTTCTCTAGTAACTGATCAAGAAGAATCAACAATATCATTCAGAAACTATTAAATTGTATTAAGCTTCAAATTGAGAATAAGATCAACAAATTCAACTCCCTCTTCCTCTTTAATATTCATTGTATGATCTGTAGACTGAGAAAAGAATAAAGTAGTAATAGGTCGTTGTAAAATACCTTCAAAAGTTTGTGAATTTATAGGCATAATTGTTTCTTGAATAGTCTAAGTTGGTAGTGGGGATGATGGTGGAATTCTCGAAGTATCCTTCAATGATTTCTATGGTGGTGAACCTGTCGAAGTATCCTTCAATGAAGTTTCACCCATGTTGACATTTGAGTTCTTATTAGATATGTTCTTAGTGATGTCTAAATATCTATCCTCCTCAATATTGGACTTGGTAGTAGGACTTTCGAGTGGTATTACTATGTCCAACTTAGCAGCAGAAGTCGAAGGTGTTTCACTGTTCATGATGTGTTTGTCCACCATAGATGTATTCACAGTGAGATCCAGGTTACTTGTCTCCTCAATATTCGACTTCACAGAGGCATCCCTTCGTGGTGAAACAGAAGGAGTATCATGTATCCTCTGATCAACATCATCGACATTCCCTTCGCGTTCATTTTTGACGATCTAGTTGGATCTAGAACTAGTTCTTGAATAGGTTTTTAAATAGGTCCTTGAACCTCCATGTTCGTTTTTGCATCTTCGGTCTCCACAAGAACTTCTCATTCATTAATAACAGACTTAACTCTTCTTAATCTTTTTCTATTTTAGCTTCAATGTTTTCTTTTCCCTTTTAACTTTCAATACCCTAAAAGTTTTGCGCTTCTTAGGTTGTTCTGCAGCATATGGTTCATGAATTGTAACTCATTTAGGTTTCAAATTTCCTTTCATTTGAGTTTAAACATGAGGAGTATCACACAATATTTTCTTGTAGGCAACCGAAGTAGGATTTTTATCAGCAACCAAATAAAGCATTGCTTCTAGAATACTTCTAACTTATGGAAATGCATTAGGATAACCAACCATAGTCTTAGAAATTTGATGATGAGAAAAGTGAGCAATTTCGACTCCCATAGAAACTGGAATTCACTACAAGAAAAAGACCCTTTAACGACGCGCAAACCACGACACTCAGTGATTTATGTTACGCAAAAGGGAGTGATATTAAAAAAGTGTCGTCTCTTCAAAAAATTTAAGGATTTATGTCACGCATGATTGCGTGCCCTTAGATTAGTGTCTCATGTAAAAAAAATAAAAACACGGAGGGCACTTTATCTAAAATGTGCGCGCTCTGTGAATGTCGCTTTATGTTTTACTCAAAACGCGGGTTCTTGAAAGGGGGAAATGAAATCCCCCAAAATTAAAACTCCGCCTATTCCATGTGAAAAATTAAAACCCGCTCCTCTTCGTCTTCCTTTCTCTCTCTCTCTCTCTCTCTCTCTCTCTCTCCCTCTAACCTAAAAAGCCAACCTGCGATTTCATAGAGATTGTTATTAAGATTTAAAAAGAAAAGAAGAAGATAAGCAAGGATAATACTACTAAATTCCACAAAATCGCAAGGACTAGGGCTTTTTTTTCAAGAACGGAAACACTTGGTGCTCTCTGGCCTCTGCAACAATCGATCGATAATCTCGCCTCACCTCGTCGGCAACATCTTTGCTCACTTCTCCTTCAACGACCTTAGGGGTATATTCCTCCAGCGACCTCGGGCTCATGTGACCTCGTCAGAGACTGCTCAAATTTCCACACCCCAGCCCGACTAAGATATGCTATGTTTATTCTCTCTTCCTAATGTTTTTGTTTTTCTATTTCTTTAATCTCTCCTCTATTCATAACTTTGATTTCGATTTTGGATCTTCTCATCTTCTCCTGTGAAAACCCTAACTCAAAAACTATGCAGGTTTCAATGGGATCTTCTCATCTTCTCCCATGAGGCGTTTGCTTCAATGTCTGACTCAGGCTCCGATTGCTCCCCAGAAGACTGTATTGGCCCGTGATGAACATGAAGTTCAGCAGGTTATTATATCTGAATTAAATGATGGGGGTATGATTATAATCCTGAATCTGAGTGTGTTTGTTGCAAGCTTCACATTTAATGATTAGTTAAAACCATGTTGAAATTTGACTATTTGAGCAACATTTGGAGTAAATCATAGGTTTAAACTCTAGCGTATTGAGTGTAAATTAGGAGAAATTCAGAGGTAAATTTGGGTTTCTATGTTTGATAGCTGATAACACATGTTACTTCAAAACTAGGTCCACTAATTCAATGTTTCAGGTTTCATTTTCAACTTCTAGAAACATGACTTTTAGACATTTTCTATTACATTGCTAACATGTTCCAAACTTCATAATATTAATTAGTGTTCATGATTGTTTGTAATAGTTTGATGTTGATTATTGATAGTCTTTCTTCTCCATCTTCTTTCATATACTGCGATTCTTAGGAATTAAACTTTTATTTGGTTTCATGTAGGTCTACAAGAGAGGAACAGTTGGAAGATCCAATTATATTGATGCATACGTAGGAACGTTTGGAGTTCCACATATGGCTTTCAACTCCATTAATTCAACCATAAACAATGGTGGTTTATTGAACAGTGGTGTTTGGGCTCCACCACAACCAATTCAGCGAATGCGGACGTATACAAGGGTCAGATTAGATATTAACTATGCTAGCATTATCTGTATATTTGTATAGTCATAATTTGAATTAATTTTATGTTATATTAACCCTAAATAAAATAAAATAAAATAAAGCACTATATAACTAAGCTAAGAAAGGGAAAATAACATAAGAAACCTTGTCATTGAAAATAGGTTTAGAAAGTTTGTCAAGTCCAATTTTGTAGTGTTCATGTGTCTTTTAGCCTCGTATGTTTTAAGTCTTAGGAGTTAAACTATAATTTTGGTTCATGTAGGTCTACAAAAGAGGAGCTATTGGAAGATCAATTGATATTACTTAGACTTGTTGCCCATGAGTTGTAGTTATTTTCAATTATAGAAGCTTTACACATCTGTCGTTTTCTTAAAAATATTGTCAAGTGTCAGTAGCTTGTACCTCCTACTTTGTGTTTTCTTTGTTTTCAATAGTTTTGTTAGCTTCACTTTCTTATTCCGTTACACCTTTAATGTTGGTAGTTAGTAAACAAGGGTGTTTTAGTAATTTGGTATGTATTATGTTAGTTGGTTAGTTGGTTCCCACTTAATGTTATTTAATGTATATATTACATAGTTCTTGTGGGGTTGTGCACTACAGTGGGTTCAATTTGACATGTGTGAAGCCTGGCAGCATCAAATATGTGCGCTATTTAATGGTCGAAGAAATGATGGGGGGCAAGCAGATTATACTTGTAAAAATTGTTATATGGAAGAAGTTAGAAGAAGAGAGCGGATGCCTCTACTACAGAGTTTTGTACTTGGAGCAAAAGATTTACCTTGAACCATACTCAGTGATTACATAGAGAGCAGGTTGTTTTGAAAGCTAAAGTAGGAGAGACTAGAGCGTGCAAGGTTCTATGGGAAAACTTATGATGAGGTGATGTTATAACCCCCCAAAAAAAAGAAAAGACAACTCCATACCATACATTGTGAATGAACAATAAAGTATGCATCTTATATTTTCTTTATTATCAGGTTCCTGGAGTAGAAGCACTTGTTGTCAGAGTGGTCTCTTCTGTAGACAAGAAGTTGGAAGTCAAGCAACGATTTCTTGAGATCTTTCAAGAGGAAAATTACCCTGTGGAGTTTGGGTATAAGTCTAAGGTATTTCAAACGTAATACTTTTGTTGATTTGTTTATTATATCATCTTTCCCTACATTTCTTCCTATTACAATATTATACTTTTTTTTATTTTTATTTTTGTCCCCAAAAACAAACCTGAGTTGAAATTTATCGTTTAAGATGATCTTAGGGCCTGTTTGGTTCATGGATTCCAATGGAATCTAAAGGAATTGGATCTTGAATTCCATTACTGGAAATGGGTGCTAAGAATTGAATTCCATACTTTTTTTTCATTAAATGACTAAATTGTCCTCACAAACACATCTTTTTCTACTTTCTGGTTTCTTGAATAAGTTTACAAACCACTCTGAATTCCATTCTGCGACATGTTTGGTTTATGGATTCCATCTGAATCCAAAGGAATTGGAATCTTGGATTCCATCATGGGATGTGTTCAGTTGTGGTTGCTCATATAGCTTTTTATTTCATTTATTACCCAAACATGGGAACACTTCTTGGTGTATGTACTAATATTGTTATATTATTAATTTATTACTACAAAATGTTTTGTAAAAAAAATTTAATTGATTCAAAAAAATTGTCAATTTTCAGGTTATAACAACCGATGCTCGTGTAGATACTGACATCTGGCGAAAGATGGTACAGGTTGTTGTGAAGCGGCAACTACAGGCTTATTATAATTGGGCTATTGCCATATCTGATAGAGCCAAACTCCATGGATGCACAAAGGAAGCTGACAAACTATGGAAACAAGCAACAAATAATTATGAAATAGTTGTCAAACTAAACTAGAACAGTCGACAGGTAACTTTTTAAAAAAAAAGAGAGAAGTAGCTCTATTTCATTTGTAAATTTCCTTTCTTCTTGTTTATGACTTTGTGATGAAATTAAATTCAGGCTCTTAACAACTGGGGACTTGCTTTACAGGTGCTTCATTTAAAACTTTCGAATATACTCCTAAACATTTTATATGTTTTATTTATGTACATTGATTAACATCAATAATGGGTGTCACAGGAATTAAGTGCAATTGTTCCTGCCTGAGAAAAACAGACTATAGTAAGAAGTGCAATCAGTAAGGTAAACAAATATTATAAAAACTTCACCGTTTTTCTTATAATTTTTCACCATGAGTGGATTGTTATTAACCACATTTATAACCACCTATGAAGTTTCGTGCAACAATACAGTTGCAATTTGACTTCCACAAAGCAGTTTACAACCTTGGCACTGTTCTGATCAGTTAGTTTATGTAATCTTTTTCCCAATATAATAAAATCATTGTATGCTATTTATGAAATTTGATATTTTTGTCATGAATAATCTTGTTTTGTTGCACTATGGATTAGCAGAAGACACATCAAGAACTTGGAGATATTCTACATATGTAAGGAGGCCAACCACTTCCATTTGATAGGTAACTGTAACACCATACATGATACATGATACATGATACATGATAATTGAAATACAGAAAATGAGGGAGTGTTCCAGGTCAGCAGCTAGTAATTACCTGAAAGAGGCTGGTGATGCTCATGGCACTGTCAAAATTCAAATATCCATAGGTATCTTTATTATTAAGTCATTATTTCTGCATTAAATCAAAAATAAACTTGTGTTATTTATTTGTTTATTTTGGGTGGAACGTGAACATGGTAACTTTTTGTTTTACGACACGAATTGTTATTTGCAGTTGAACAATTCGGACGAAAGGGAACAGAGGAAGAATATGAGGACGAGGGGGATTATGAACAAAAGCTGCATTGAACTATAAATAAAAACTTGGTATAATTTATACTTTTGTGTGGTATATGTTTTTTTTAACATCAGTCATGGATATGTTACCTGAAGTAAGAACTCTTAATCCTAAAATTTATCTGTATGAGACAAGTCTTCAGCAATTAAGAGCTGAAAGTTGTAATAAACTCAAAGTAAAATCTTACTATTATGAAACTCTTTTGGTTAAACCTACCTTATTGACTTGTAGTTGATTACACATTAATTTAATTATGCAGGTTTTGAAGTTTTTGATGGAAAGTTAATGCTCTTCATAGAAAAGTATGTTGGTATTTTAGGAAATTTTCCTAATAATTTAGTTAATTATATAAAAACTATTGAAATGTTACATTTGTCTACTATTGGAATGATTATTTGATGTATTAGATTTGTCTACTATTAGAATGATTATTTGTATGATATTAATTTTTGTGCAATGTATTGTATTTTTTGTATATGATATTTTATTTTCTATTATGAGACATGAAATGCAAATTTAATTTGAAAATCAGTAAATCTATAAATAATTTTTTTTTAAAAAAGAAAATTAAAATTACGATAGGCAAAAATGTGTGTCGTCTTCATTTATGACATGACATTTCTTGACAGGGGCTTTCTTGATACGCATTGCGTGTCATAAACACGCGCGTCGTAAGGTTACGACATGCAAATGCGTGTCGTCTTCCTTTATGACAGGGCCTTCCTTGATACGCATTGGGTGTCATAACCGCACGTCGTAAATGCGTGTCATAAATGCGCGTCGTAAATGCGCGTCGTCTATAGACGACGGGCAAAAGCGCGTCGTCTCTTTTTATGACATGGCCTTCCTTGACGCGCATTTGCGCGTCATCTGAGCGTTTTACGACGCGCAATGAGCATCGTAAAAGGCTGTTTTTCTAGTAGTGATTCCTTCTTGGTTATAGGCTTCTTGTAAGATCAAATTCCTAAATCGAGCACTAGCAATCTCTGACAAGTTCTTTGATTGCTTAGCATATGTAGTGAGCTCCTCCCATAACAATGATGCATAATCACCTTTCAATCCATAATACAATCCAACCATAACTGCATAGAATTGAAGTTTCGCTTTACCAAGACAAAAACTTCTCCCCGTCAAGCATCGAAGAGTAATACAAAAAAACTCCACATGATTGGTAAAATTGACTTCTTAAAACTACTAAATATAGAGATAGGAGGATTGTACCCCTTTTTGTTCATCATTTAAAGCACCTGATCAGAAGATTGAACATCTAATGGACCTTCATACGACAATTAAAGAATCTCTGTGAACTTCTTCTTCATCAATTTCTTTGGTCACTTCGATTCTATCTGAAACATACCAATATTTACATCCTTGTTGTAAATCATCGCTGAACACACAAGAGATAACCATTGCGTTGGTATCACAAATGAAGAGGATAATACGGTAGCAAGAACATATTCGTCCAAACATTGCACCAACCTCTTTAGTTCTTCTAGAATAGGAAGATAACATTGGACTCAACCAAACATTATTGAACTGGATCTTCATTTGAGGAATGGAAGTTGCTTCATCAGTTGTGTTACACTGATCGACGGTTGCTAGAACACTAGACATGATGATCAACGTTAAGCGAGAATTTTGCAGAGATAATTTTTGGGTTAGGGTTCTTGAGAGAATTCATGAGTCCAAAAAAAACTAAATTGAACTGTCAAAATCCCTTTCATAAATGAAATGAATTAGGGGTGCCAACGGGGAAAAAAGGGACGGGGAGTGCATCCCTTGCCACCTCCCCCGAAATTTCCCCATTCTCCCACTCCCGCCCCTACCCTTGACATGTCCCCGCCCCCGAATCCCCGTTACACACCCACCCCCGCCCCTATTACCTTGCCCCCGATTTATTTTAGGGTGCCTTTCTTGTGCTAAAAAAATTGTTGTTTCGACTAAAAAGAAGCCATTTTTTAGATAAAAAATATTTATTTATAGCAAAATTTTACATTTTAAAAATAAAAAAAAGTTATGGCATCTTAAAAACATTATACTATCAACATAAAAAGATGTTTTTTTGTTGAATTTTGGAAACTCAAAATTATGTTATTGTCTATTATGTTTAGATAATTAATATATATGAATATATGTATAATTTTTTAACGAGGGCCCCATTGGTTTTAGGACGGGACTGCCCACCCCTGCACCCAAATTTAAAATAGGGGTTAATCTTGCCCCCGCCCCCATCCGTGCCCTGATTTTTTGTAACAAATACCTCCAAATGGGATGGGGCTTTTCACATCCCTAACATGAATTTGAATGTGAATCCGTAGCCAACCGGAACTCGTCATGTGTAAAGTGAGTTATTAAATCAACGTCATGTCTATCCACAACATGTAGAGATAATAAGTGAATACTTTGACCAAAGACAAAGCAACAATAACTAGACGTCATCACAAAATGGTTACTTTGTCATACAGTCAGTATTTAATATTAAAAAGGTGCAATATCAAACATTTGAGAAGCTTTTATAGATCCCATGAACTAATCTTCGGTAGTTAAGGCTAGATCTCATTCACTTATGGGACATGCCGATGATGAGGTATTTGGTCCAAACACCATGCGTTCGCATGGGGACGCCCAACGTTCAGAAGCGAGGAATTTGGCATAGAACTCTATGTTGGATTAGTGTCTAAGCCTGTAACTATATTTGGTATGTACTTGACCCGGTTGTGCATGGTCCTTTTAGGTTGCCTTCACCAAAGCAACTTGATAGGATGATATATGGAGAAAGAGGATTAATTATCATTTATTAATATATTATATGAAAAATATATTAAAGGAGAAATCATATTGTTTAATTAATATTAGTCAAGAATTAATTAAGAATTGGTTTTGTGTCTAAAAGACATTAATTAAACTTAGGGGACTGGAATTGTAATTATAAGATAATTGCAAGTGGGCTATGGATCACCTTGTAACATAGGTTGGATGAATTCTATGGGAAGCCCATAAGGAATTCATCCAAGGGGTGTTCTAAAGGGAGTCCATGGGTTGCTTGGAGCCTAAGCAGTCAAATTAGGGTTTCCTTGTTTGATAACCCTAATGGCCTCACTATATAAAGACCCTATGGCCCCAAAAACGTAGTGAACTCTTTTGGAAGAACCCTAGGACGTTTTTGGTGTTCCTCCTCCTTCTCATTAGTCATTCTCTCGCTCTTGGTATTTGTAAACCATTAGAGGAGTGACATTTGTGACTCTAAGCTCCAAGGAAAGAAGATTGAAGAGATTCAATCCATTCTACAAGAGCAAATAATCTAGATCTATTCTTACATGTCAATTTCGAAATTAGTATGCTAGATCTAGGGTTTATAAGTCTTGGATGAATCGCATGTTCAATAGAGAAACCTAGATCCAAGCTTTAGGGTTTGCATGAGCACATAGGATGTTCTTTTGTATAAAACTCATCATTGGTATTAGAGCATTGATCGGTTTCTATTGTATTTGATGTTTACAGGTTCATCCATTACTTGAAAAATCGATTTCTGCCCTCTGCCCGACTGAACTCGGCGAGTCATTTGCTGGACTCGGTGAGTCAGCCCAACTCCGCGAGTCTAGACAGTGACTCGGTGAGTTCAGGAGTCAGACAGAGGGAAAATCGGGAATTTTGTTATTTTTGCTGAAGGATAATTACCAAAAAAGTTTTTCATCAATAAAATCCAAATTTTATCAATATTTGGTGATTATCCTTACCAAAATAGAAGATAATTGTCAAAATTAAGATAATTACTTGTTTTATAAGATAAAGATTAATTATTTGTAATTTTGCTTTGAATTATCTAGTAAGAAATTGAATTAGTTCAAATTTAGATAATAACCAATTATTTGCTTAATTTTAATTATTTGTAATTTGATCTTGATAGTTTTGAAAAGTTTCAAAACTTCCCCTCATGTTTTGGAATTTAAATTTTTGATTAAAAGTTTAATTTTGAAATATTAAAATTCTAAACCCTAATGATTTGAAATGTTTCAAAACATTCCCTCAAGTTTTGGAATTTAAATTTTTAATTAAAAGCTTAATTTTAAAATGTTAAATTCTAAAACCCTAATTTTTGAAAAGTTCAAATTGCACCCTTAAGTGTAACATCCCGAGTTCAAGAGTGAAAGTTCAGGGTTCAAAGTGAAAATGTGAATGGGCAACTCGGCAAGTCCATGGGTGGACTCGACGAGTAGGGTCGTGATAGCTTATTTTAATTACTTATATTTTATAGTTTATTTTAGTTTATTTCATCCATAATTTAGTTAATTTCCATGCATATTTTCCTTTTTGTTATTTTATGACCATTTCGGGTATTTTCTAGTTTCGTGAACTTTATTGCAGATTTCATGGAAATTAGTGGAGCGGGAATGTTCGGGACGTGGGGAAAGCGATTGGAATAAGAGGGCGTCAAGGATTTTGGGTTTGATGGGTAGTGGAGATGATGCATGGAGCGGGCTTGATGGTTATTTGAAGGCTTAGAGAAAATGAAGTTTGAATTTGCAAGATGCGGGAGAATATTCAAGCGCGCGTAGATCATAAATCGGGCGAGTTCACGAGCTTTGGAGGATTTGGAGAAATCAAATTGGGCTTAAAATGAAGAAAACTTGAAGAAAAATGGGCTAGGAGCTGATTGGACTCGAACTGGACCAAGTGGGCTAAGCTATGGAGGCCCAAACCTCAAAGATGCTACATCCAGGGACCACCCGCGCAACCCACCCGCGCAGCAGCACGCGGGTCGCGCAACCTCCTGCAGGGGCAATTTCGGAAATCCATTTGGAAGGCTATTTGAGGAAGGTTGGTGCCCATCTTTTGGAGACTCTTGGACATCCGATTTTTGGAGATTCTCTCTGGAGTTTTGAAGACTTTGGAAGGCCAAGAACACTTGAAGAACATCATATTTTTACCTCTTGATTCTTGCTTAATGTTTGGTACAAATTTCTCTAACTTTGTTTCTTTGTGTTTAGCCATGCTTGGCTAAACTAATCTTGGTTGACTTTTGGTTAATCCTTTGAACTTTTGTTGAATGTTGAAGAATCCATGAACATGTTCTTAAATCTTTATGGGAATCTTTTGTGTTTTAACATCTTATCACTACTTGTATGTTTTAGTTCATGAGTTTAAATGTGTTTGTGGTGATTAGTTGGCTAATTTCTTGATTAAGTAAAGGATCCTCAAATTAACAAGCAACAAATGATTTTTGTGTTGTTTTTGCTTCACACAATCATAAAAACATTTCCTCCAACATGGTGGTGAAAGCATTTGACCCCTCTTGGATTTGGTGACTTTTTGGTTCTTAATGCTAGTTGACTTTCACTAATTACATGCTATTTGGAATTAGTGACTTTGACTAAGGAAATTGTTGTGAGCTTCTCTAGCCATTTCAACAATTAAGAAAAGTCTAGGTAATCTCAAGCTCCTTGGATTACTATAGCCAAATTAAGGATTTAAATCAAAGTATTGCACCATTGGATTCTAATGATATGTTCATCAAAAGTCAAAGTGAGGAAACTTTAAGTCAACCATCTCTCCCTTATTGATTTTACATCAAACTCTTATTTTTGTTGCATTTGTCTATTTAAATCATAGTTAATTCTAGTTTGTTTCAAGTATTTCAAACACCAAAACCCCCCATTTTATTTTTATTGTCATTTTACAAGTATTTTTACAAAGAGATATTTCATAGAGTTATAAATTGAACCAATCTCCGTGGATTCGATCCCTTTACCACTATACACTATTTTAGTGTGTAATATTCAGGGTTATTATTTGTGTTGGCCTCGACAACCACCAAATTTTTGGCGTCGTTGCCGGGGATTGGTTTTGATTTAATCAGTTTGTTTCTCTATGCCTACATCTCATTGTGCAGGTACTCTAATCTCACTCAAGCCCTTTTGGCAAGTAAACATGAAGAAGGAAAGTTAGTGTGTGCACACGTCTTAGAGATGAAGTCACACATTGATAGGTTAAGAATGTTGGGAGTCGTTGTCTGTGAGAAGCTGGCTGTTGACTAGGTTCTTCAATCGCTTCCTGACTCATATAGTGAGTTCATAAGAGATTACTATATGATAGATCACGACGTGACCCTCATTGATCTCACCTATTTGCTTGTTGCTGCTGAATCAGCATTGATTTGGTGCACTGGAGAAGCAAAGTTGATTAGTAGAGCTGCCTTCCAAACCTCCATAGACATAGGCAATGGCAACGAAAGGCATGCCATGGTCGAAAAGTTTGATCATAAGAGAAAGGCAAAGTCTAAAGTAGTTCCATGTGCTGTTCCAAAAAGGTCAATTTGCTTTTATTGCCAAGAGAAGGGGCATTGGAGACGAAGCTGCCCTATGTACCTGACAGAGCTAAGAGATGGGAGAGTCAAGACGTATGGCTCTACTTCAGATAAAATCCATTAAATAACTCTATAATTCCTATTTTTGATTCTTGATATATTATGTCATAAGATTACATTTTTGATGTTTTGTAGAATTGAAGAAAAGAAAGGAAGCTTAAAGGCAGAAGTGAGTTGAGTCTGATCGCGAAGAAATGGATTTCAATCACATGGATTTGAAGATCGGAATTTTGAGCCGCTACTTTAGAGTTAGGATAGATTTCTAAGAAATGTAATAGCATTGGTTTTTCAATTGAGTTGCATTGTAAGGAAAAAATTTTCCGCAATAAAATAAATCTTGATTTTGTCTTATTTATTTATCCTTGCAATGACATGTATGAAAAATTGATGTTTGTGTATTTCTATTATTAGCACTGTTGAAATGGATGTGATTCTTAGTTATGTTATTTATGGTAGTGTCATAATTTTCTAAGTAAGGAAAGTTTCCTATCGCCCAAGTTTCAATTGGACAATAACTTGGAATCATAAAACTTGTATTGTATGATGTAAGGAAATCTTGTTACTTAAGTAATTAAGACTAATTCCTTGTTCACATAAGTATGTGAGTCAAGTGAAGGACTAAAGGAACTAGTACACAATGTTGTGCACTAGTAAAGTACACCATAAATAATAATAACATCATTTGTCATGATTTACTAAAGGTCTAGTAAATGTGGTTATACTTACAAGATTAAGTGTAATTCTGAATCATTGAAAAATGTTTCAATGAATGGCAGAACGAATAAGAAAAATCAATATGGCAGAAAGATAAAAGTATCTCTAATCTGAAAAGGATGGGAGAGTACTTTTGTATCGATTTTATGATCGTCTTAATGATTAGGAAACATATCACAATTATCTTTGTGCACTAGTATAGCTAAGAAGAGGAATTGGAAATTGTTGAAATGGTTAAATCAAAAAGTATGAGTCATATTTCGTTCGAAAATCAAGTCTTAGAGTCATACTCCAAGATTATGAATTGAGTGACACATCTTAAGAAGGTCTAACACACTCATCAAATGTGAAGTAGAAAATTGCTTTTCTTACTCTTGCGCGTTTGAAATTGGTAAATTGTGATGTCTTGGATAAGACAAAGACCAACTAAGCTCAATTGTGTGAAATGGTTTGTCTTGATAAGAATCCACACTAACTCATGAATATTTGTTTATCAAGAAATACTTCTTGATAAGAGAATCTAATATGTCAAGAGGTCAATGGGTGTCTAAAAGATCTTGAAAAGTTTCAAGAACTAATCAAGAGTAAATCCATTAAACACTAGCACACGACTTGAGGTTTGTAACCTATCGTGTTGACAAAATTTTATTTCTATGCCATTCCAGTAAAGGTACTTATGCATATGAGTTCTATGAGTTCTCAATTGACTGCATAATGGAAAACATGTTGTTCAATGAAAGTACATTCACTGGCATAAGTGAGCTGCTATATAACTTGGAAGCAATGGTGGGACCCATGATGGCAAGAAATTAAGTATGAACAAGTTCTGTCAATAAAAGTTTGGATTTGTCACGAACATTATCTTATGATTATGGTTATGACAAATTTGCATGGATAGGAACACATGCACCATAAGATCTAAGCGTTGTAAGATTTCTCTCCTTCATGAAAATGATTGTGAGGAAACACTTTCACTAAGAGAGATTTTACGGAGATAGCGATTATGTAAATTGCATTCTCAAATTCTATTATGATTACGTCATCCCTCTTCATAGTTCGAATTGTGAGATTTGGCAATTAGTCTGAACATTTGGGACTTAGTAATATAAGTTTTGAATTAGTTTAGATACACATGTAAGCTGTCTAAGGAAAGGTGTGTGAGTTTGAGGAGCTTAGATAAAGGCTTATCGAAGCACATCGTATTGGAAATATGAACTCTGGAAGTTCATAAGTATTGTCTTCTAGAAGTCTAACTATTTTATGATACGTATCAAAGCTAGTGGGAGCATAAATGTTATGATGTAATGGATATAATCATCATGTTAGTGGGAGCATGATTATTATTTTAAGTATTGCAAGTTGGCAATATTAATTATAGAAAAACAAAAGTTTCACTTTGCAAAGTTGCAAGGGCTGAAAATTTGTTTTTGCTATAATTACGGGAGAGAATGTTATACTTCGTTTCCAATCTAAAAGCTTAGATCGAGAAATTTTAATTGAATTTAGTCAAGGATATATTTATTCTCAAAGTTCGATTATGATTACGGCATCCTTCTTCATAGTTCGAACTTTGGGAACGTGGCGAATAGAAATATTATGGCAAATGGCTTATAAAGTATCATGCTTTTATGTAAGACATTATGAATCGTGTCCCATACGCTTCTGGTATAGGATCAATTTCATATCCTGTAATATTTGACCGTTCTAAAATTTTCCAAATGCCTAGGGCATTTAGAGGGAAAAATGGATTAGAACCAGATTTGAAAAAAATAATTAAACAACTTTCAAGGATAATTTAAGGTACGCTAAGGATTGGTCGCTTGTGGACAGTTGTAAGTATGGTAACGAATGGACTATAATGGCATTATTATGATTAGATATGTGTCACCACTAGGAAATTCGATGCCTTGTAAACATGGAACAATGATAACAAATGTGAACCAACAATGTGAAAGCATGTATGATGCTTATTCAATAACAACAAAACTTCCAACAAACACTTTATAAAAGCACATAAAATAGTCAACAAAGGATTGGAAACCCTAGAAATCCCGGTTTAAGTCCATTTAGGACTAGGATTTCCTTATTGGACCTAATGGACCAATAAGCTTCCAATTTGACTACTTTGGGCTTAGAACTCTTAAATGGGCTCTAATTGGACCCACTTCTATTTATTTTAATATTTTGGGCCGTAATGGGCCTAGAATAAAATAAAATACTTTAATGGACCTTATTGGGCCATAACTCACCTAATTAGCCCGAATGGGCCATAAAAATCATTTCTTGAATTATTTGGGCCAAGAATCATATAATTGAGCCATAATATGGATTAAACACCAAAGGCCCAAAAATTTCCTTCTCTTTCTCTAACTCTCGGCCCAACCTCAAAGCATGAAGATAGAAGAGTTGACTTTTGTGCCACCTCATTTTTATTTGGTGGGTCTCCATGCATGCAACTCATACTTCCAAGCAAACATCTCATCAAGGTCTATCTCTTCCCATCCCTTCTTCTCTCGGCCGAACACAACACACACAAACTCACAAAATTCATCTTCATTCTCTCAAACTCTCACTAGAACATCCTTACACTCTCCCTCAAAAATTTCGAGAATCACAAGGGCTATAAGGAAATCTCTTCTTAATATCACAAATCTAAGGTAAGTTGTTATTTGATCCATGCTTTAACTCACTTCCTTTCACCAAAAATCATCTCTTAATCCATTCAAATTCATGATCTTGCATCTTAGAACTCACTAAGTTCGAGATCCATCGAAGGAACTAGCTAGGGACGAAAATAGCACCAGACTTCTCCCAATCTTCTTCGAAACCGATACCACAACTCAAGGTGAGCTTCATACCCCTTTCTTTTCGGTTTTTATGAGTTTTATGTGGGAGAATACAAGAAAATGTGTAGATCTATGTGTATGTGTATGCCATGTGTGATATTATGCATGTATGTGTGTGATTTCATGTGTTTTTGTGATGAATATGTTACCAACAAGGGTGTAAACCCGAGATCTATGACATGAGAAAGGAAACAAACATAATCTAAGCTATTTTACACTAAACATGTCAAGAATAATAGATTATAAGGTTATGATGAACATATTCTAACATAAAACCCATTTTTGGTCTTAAATAGTCAAAATTACAAAACTTGGGATACAAATCGACAAGTCACAATTTCTTGAAGGTCAAAAGGGTCAAAACAGTTGCTATAATCATTTTTCTGAATATTAGAATTTTCAAGGGACTTAAAATGTAAATTTTTAGATTAATGGGCTAATTTTGGGCTTTTCGGCCCAATAAGCCTCAAAATGCGAAAAATGATAAATTTAAGGGGCTGAAATGAAACTTTCTGTAAAACAAGGATTAATTAGCATGAAAAAATCATTTTAACAGTCAAAAATTCTTTTCACTATCTAAAAGGAGAAAAATGTAAAGTTTTTAGATTTTGGGCCAAAACTATAAAAGTTGTGAAAAATGGGGTTCTAACCGAGAAACACCATTCTGGAAGGGCTGAAGCTGTCAACAAAATAATTTTTGGGTTAAAATTGTGTTTTCATCAAATAAATGATACAAAAGTGTCAAGAAAATGTTTTAAGGACTAAAAATGAAATTCTTTTATAGAAAAGGACCAAAAGTGTTATTTTATAAAAAGGAGGGTAGTGAAAAGGTCAAATTCCACTTTTAAACAAATTAATTCATTAATAAAAAATATAAGATCCACGACTACCGACGAAACGGAAAACAAATACACTTTCAACAACAATTATCGTTACAAACGAAGTGATTCAGTCTCGAATAAATACAAAACATCTAGCATTAAACCAAACCATCTAAATAAATACGCGATAACTACGATGAGCAAACTTACAAACTTTGGGCTTGGAAGTTTCAAATCTTGCTTGTTGGGCCTTGCTAGCCCATTAACATGATCTTTGGGCCCAAAGGGAATATGCTTATGTGCTATTGGGCCTCTTATGACCCGATTTCATGTAAAAGGACTTTCAATGGCTCTAATGTGCTATTGGACCCTAATGGCCCGTTAGTATTGCTAGTGAGGTCAAGAAATCAAATGCAAGTTGGCCCAACGTGCCTTTCGCATTCCCAACAGCCTAAATAACTCACGGAAATAACGGGACTTCGTACTCCCCTCTTTCTCGTTTGTTAGGCTTACGAGTAATCAAGGTAAACAGATTCAGGACATTAATCGAAAGTAATCATGGTTGTTGGTTTAAGTGAGTAGTAACGGGCGACGCCTTTAAGGATCGTTCGAAACCTGTAGTTATAAACTAGTCATTTTCTAATGCATGATTATAACGACTCACAAACCCTAATTAATCCAACGCCACCCGAGTAATCATAATCATTCGTCGTGACGATATAACAAATTGAGAATTCACTTTATTTTATGTAATGGACAAACATCAGGTTTTCCTGGGAAGTTCAACATTTTCACTTGCACGATCATTACAAAGTTCAACAATTATACATGTTTTGAAAATCAACAAGCATATATTTACAGATCTTCACACTTATTTTTAAACATTGATCTTTTAAAAAAATATCAGATTTTCTAGGTTCTACAAACTACACCAAATCATTTTATCACAACATTGCTTATGAACTCACCAACATTTCATATGTTGATGTTTTCCAAAATTAACTTGTATTCTCAAGTAACAGGTAAACTGAAGAATAAGTACCAACTAATGTCAGGGCGTTTTGCTTATGATATCTATCAGACAGTTTATGTTATGAAATTGTAATGTCTAAAACAATGTACTGGATGTAAACAATATCAGTTGTATTATTTCAATTCATGGTGATGATTTATGTTATGACTCATGTATATTCATTGTGATGATATTCAATTTAAGTCACAAGAGCCCTCAGACGTTTCCGCCGTCTGGTTCGTGGGTGTGACAGGTTGGTATCAGAGCTCTGTTTATAGTGAACTAGCATATCTAACCACACATTGATATGCAACTATAAACCAAAAAGACGGACTAACACAACTCTAAACAAAACAAGTAAAAACACAACAATAAAACATCTTTGCTTGCGTGAATTAGGAAAAAGAACATAATACCGAACCAAACAAGATAATGCTAGCATCTCAGTTAAGCCAGGACTGTTCATAGTCGTAGCAAGGAGTGGATGTAGTCTGATCAACTACATTTCCTCCAAGGTACAACTATCACATGTCCCGAGGAAATCGTGATGGCTAGGGAACCTAAAAACATACCCCCTTTACCACCAAGAAGAGAACATCCGCTCAATCTATACAATAATTGTAGAGTCATAGGAGTAATGATAGTTTATTCATATACCTCCTCTCAGTCTCTATGGAAGGGGAGCAGCGAGGAATTCAGTTTCATCAGGTCTTAGTGGCTCACGAGATGATTGAGGATGAGCCTGAAGAAGATCAAGGGGAAGCACACGACGTTGGGCCTGACGAGTACACAGACATTGACTATGAGTTTGATGAGGCCGATGATGACATGGAGGAAGGACAAGACTCAGGTGAGGACTCCGCCACATCACCTGACAGCGAGGCACAACAAGACCACCCCAACCCACTAGTGAATCCCGCAAGGGAGAATCGCTCCCCTGAAGCTGAGATTGCCGCCCTGTGGCAACAACTATTCACCATGGAAGCGCGTGCAGTGCGAGCTAAGCATGAGAGGGATGAGGTCATTGGAGAAATGACTGAGATGGCTCAGTTGTTGGCTCAACACTTCGGCATATGATCTCGCTACTGTCATAGGGCGCTCCATAGAGTGTTAGGAATAGACTTATCATACTAGTACTATGATCTATGCTATGTACCATCAACTGCATGTTTAAGTGATTACACTACTCATAAAGCCGTTATGCTGCCGAACTTGTACCGCTTATGTATGCTCTTTCGAGCAAAATTTTCATGTATCAACGTGCGGATAATATTAATGAAAAATTTTATATGTTTACGGTGATGTTTAAACCTACTATGTGTTACATATCCATGATTGTGTGCTAATTTGTGAAATTACTTAAGTTTGTGCCACACACTTAGTTTATAGGATCACAATATCACAAGAAGCACAGACACTCAACATCTTTCCATTCCATGGTAGAAAGATGCTTGGACGACCAACCCGCGGAAACCCTAAGCCAAACCCGCCCGAGTTCAACTCTATTGCTTTTCAGGCAGCGGTATCGGTTGTAGTCACCATGGCTATGGCACAAATTCATCAAGGGAACAATGGAGGAGCCAGTGGACAAGGGGCTGGAAGTTCAAACAACGGGATAAATCAAAGACCTACCAAGACATGCTCCTATAAAGACTTCACCAAAACCAAACCACGAACCTTTAACGACACTGGAGGAATGATTACCCTGAAACGATAGATCAAGAAGGTGGAATTGGTGTTCGAGATATGTGAATGCCCTGAGGAGATGGAGGTGAAGTTTTCCGCATGCACTTTCATTGACCAAGCACTCACTTGGTGGAACGGACACGTGGAAGCCATGACACTCCCCGTAGCCAATTCCATGCCATGGGCATAGATGAAAGAAATGATGGGTTTTGAGCATTCCAACACTTCCTAAATGTACATGCAACCCTAATAACCTTGGATCTATGTTTGTCTAATTATCATGCAAAGTTGAATTCCAAGGTTATATTCCTATCTAGCATACATGGGGAACAATTTCTAACTTGAATGAAAGATAGAATAACTTACCTTGTTGTTGCTTATGTTCCTTGAAACCTTGTGAGCCTAGCACCCTAAGTGTGATGCCTCAAATGCTTCACACAACATCAAATGCTCTTGGAAAGAGTTTTGAGAGAACACAAACTTCTTGAAATCGGCCTAGCCATCTAGTTTCTTATGTGTAGCCGATTTTGGTGCAGAATGGGATCCTTATATAGTGTTGACACATCTAGGGTTACACCATGTAAACCCTAATGTGTCTTGACTCTTCATTTCCATGACCCATGGGTTTGTAACTCCCATGGAGCATCCATGGAGCATCCTATGGGTAGAACCCAACTTGATAATCCATGGAGCCTCTTAGCCCACTATACAAGATATGAATGATTTACATAATCAACCCATATATTTAATTAGTTATCTTTTGATCACTTAATTAATTCCAAATTAAGTCTTTGATCAAACTAATCAAATAATATTATTATCAATATATTAGAACTTATAATATATTAATAATCTCGAAGTGTTATTCCTCTCATTTAGTCTATCCAATTTCATGGTGCCATGCAACCCAAATGGACCATGCCGGGTCGGGTCAAGTACTGACCAGAAATAGTTATGGACTTAGACACCTTATCCAACAGTCTCCCAGTTGGATAAGTCTAATAACTATAACTCCAGTACTTCAGGAACCGACTGGCAATCGTAGCTCTTTCAAGGTCTCTCGGAACTGAGAAGATGTTGATACGCCATTTAAAATAAGTGATCTTATAATCCTCTGTTCTAGATATCAACCGGACAAATACATGGAACAATGTCTTACTTATTGTCCAGCAGTTTGTTTCCCGATTTCCGATTTGTTTGACAAAAAACTTAATTTAACACATCAACTTAGTTCTGACCGGGCCCGGTACATAGGTCAAAACAAAATCATTGAGGGGCCCAGATATCAGCTTCTAATCCAAGAAGGAACAGATAAACTTCGACTCATATATTTGTTCTACAACTCATTGAATTATACACAAAAGCCATCGAGTTACCAATGCGTTTTCGTATAATCAATGCATAACCAACTTGTAAGTAACAAATAATATCTCTAGGTTTGAAGACTTATATGATATTACCGTCTCACGATCACTCGAGATAGAATTCCATGAAGTGATTCCAATGAGCGTGGGTTGAGTCCAATGCTTAGAACTTATGAGCACTCATGATTGTTGTAGCCTTGTCCAACACCTTAGACCTCTGCAACCAATCATGACAGTCTTGATTCATACCTACTTCCGACATATGACTGACTGTGGAGGTTTGAATAATATGTTATACCAAACAAAATTATTCTGGAAGTCAAAACATGCAAAAGAAATATAGTGAACGATCGACAAGTGATAGCAACACTTTACTCATAAATAAAACACCTTTTATTCATCATCTAATGTCAATTACACTTTACAAATTTCGAGGTTATCTAACTACTAAATCTAATATCATCCTTCAACCCTATGCTCCGAGCATGCTGGAGATGCTTAACCTGATCCAGTCCCTTCGTGAGGGGATCTGCTGGGTTCTCATCTGATGATACCCTCTTTGCCACGAGGAGTCCTTCTTCTATTCAATGTCTGACAAAATGGTATTTTCTGTCGATGTGTCTGGATCTCCCGTGATCCCTTGGTTCCTTGGCTAAGGCAACATCACTTTCACTATCACAGAAAATTTCCATTGGCTCTTTAATATCTGGTACAACTCCAAGGTCTCCAATGAAGTTCTTCAGCCGTATCGCCTCCTTTGCCGCCTCGCTAGCTGCAATATACTCTGATTCACAAGTTGAATCAGCCACTGTCTCTTGCTTGGAACTCTTCCAAGATATTGCTCCTCCATTTAGGGTAAAGACCCAACCCGACTGAGAGCGGAAAATATCCCTATCAGTCTGAAAGCTAGCATCACTATACCCTACAACTCTCAAGTCATCACTCCCACCGAGGGTAAGGACCCAGTCCTTAGTCCTTCGTAGGTACTTGAGGATAATCTTTAACGCAGTCTAGTGTGCCTTGCCAGGGTTCGCCTGATACCTGCTAACCATGCTCAGGGCAAAAGCTACATCAGGTTGAGTACACGTCATAGCATACATGATCGATCCTACAGCTGAAGCATAAGGTATTCGACTCATTTCTGCTATCTCAGCCTCAGTGTTAGGGCTTTGTGTCTTACTTAATCTGGCGTTACTCTGGATGGGTAACTCTCCTTTCTTGGAGTCCTGCATGCTGAATCTCTTCAGCACCTTATCCAAGTAGGTACTCTGACAAAGTCCAATTAGAGAAACACTTCCCAAGCTAGGACTTAACTTCCTACAGAGTTGGGATGTCATTTCCTATGAGTAGTATGTCATCCACATACAACAACAAAAAGCTAACTATACTCCCACTAGCCTTGACATACACACAAGACTCATCTTCACTCCTAGAAAAGCCAAATTCCTTGACCTTTTCATCAAAGCAAAGATTCCATCTGCGAGGTGCTTGCTTCAATCCATAAATGGATTTCTCAAGCTTACACACTCTATTAGGGTACTCGTTGCTGACAAAACCCTCTGGCTGACTCATGTAAACATCTTTAGCCAACTTTCCATTAAGGAAAGTGGTTTTGACATCCATTTGCCATATTTCATATTCATGAAATGCAGCTATGGCCAACAGAACCCGAATAGACTTAATCTTGGCTACTGGAGAAAAGGTCTCATCATAGTCCACTCCAGGAATTTGAGAGAATCCCTTTCCAACCAGTCTAGCCTTATAAGTGTGTACTTTACCAACCATGTCGGTCTTCGTTTTGAAGACCCATTTGCACCCCACTGTCTTACGACCTGGTACATTCTCAACCAAGTTCCAAACTTGATTGTTATACATGGACTGTATTTTGTTGTCCATTGCCTCTTTCCATTTGGCTGACTCAGGGCCTGCCATGGCTTCCGCATAACTGTTAGGTTCATCCAGACCTGTCAGTGTCTCATCATTGATAAGTGTATCTCCTTCTGTAGTAATATGGAATCCATAGTAATGCTTAGGAACATTACTAACCCTTGTGGAACGCCTTAGAGGTACAGACTTGTCCATTGGCTCAACAGGAGTTTCCTCCTCAAGTTAAGTGCTAGGGTTTGAAGTTCCTTCACCGCTTGACTCATGAATTTCCTCAAGATCAACTTGCATCCCACTGTTTCCTTGGCTTATGAACTCTCTCTCTCTCTCTAACGAAAGCCCTCCTAGCTACAAAGACCACATTTTCACTAGGTCTGTAGAAGAGGTAACCAAAGGATTGCTGTGGGTAGCCGATGAAAATACACCTCTCGCTTCGGGGTTCGAGCTTATCATGAGTCTCGCGTCTCACGAAAGACTCGCAACCCCAAATCTTGATGTGGTCTAGTTTGGGTACTTTACCAGTCCACGTATCGTGAGGAGTTTTGGCAACTTTCTTTGTAGGGACTAGATTAAGGATATGGGCGGCAGTCTCTAAGGCATACCCCCAGAATGAGATCGGTAGTGAAGCTCGACTCATCATGGAACGAACCATATCCAACAAGGTTCGATTACGCCTCTTAGCCACACCATTCAACTGTGGTGTCCTGGGAGGTGTCAATTGTGAGACTATCCCACATTCCCTTAGATAGTCAAGGAACTCTGAAGTAAGATACTCACCACCACGATCGGATCGAAGCATCTTAATGTTCCTGCCCAATTGATTCTCGACTTCCTGTTTAAATTCCTTAAACCTTTTGAAAGTCTCTGACTTACGCTTGATGAAGTAGACATATCCATATCTACTGTAATCATCAGTAAAAGTCAAATAATAACGATTAGCATCCCTCGTGGCATGTTTGAATGGTCCACACGTATCCGTGTGTACAAGGTCCAACAAACCTTCACCCCTCTCACACGAGCCTGTGAAGGGTGACTTTGTCATTTTTCCAAGTAAGCATGATTCACAACTATCATCTGACTTTAGGTCAAATGACTCCAAGACTCCATCCTTTTGGAGTTGGCCTATGCGTTTCTTGCTTATATGTCCAAGACGACAATGCCATAATGACGCTTTATCCAAGTTATTATTATTAACAAAATCAATACACAATACATTATTTCCTAAGTTATCAACCACAGATACTGTTTCATACACGCCATCACAAGGTAATGCTTTAAAATAAAGAACATTATTAAAGAAAGCATTAATCGAACCAACTTCATTATCAAACGAAAAGGTGAAACCTTGTTTATACAATGCATGAAAGGAAATAATATTTCTTGCCATTTCTGGCGAATAACAACACTTATTCAAATCTAAACTAAACCCACTACTTAGCGATAAAGTATAAACTCCAATGTTGGTGACAGGTAAAGCTTTCCTATTCCCCATGATTAAGTTTATTCTTCCTTGCTCCACATTCTCACTTCTTCCTAGTCCCTGCAAGTCACAACAAATATGAATACCACAACCGGTATCAAGGACCCAAGATTTAGAATGGGGTGAGTTATTAGAAATGATAGTGTAAATACCTGCATGGTTGGGTTTAACTTTCCCATCCTTCACATCTTGCTGGTATTTTGGGCAGTTCCGCTTCCAATGTGATTTTTCATGGCAATAGAAGCATTCAGCCTCTTTTGGGTCAGAAGAAGGAGTGACGAAACCTTTCTTGGTTCCACTTGAAGAAGAGCCATCAAGGGTCCGAGCCTTGGTACCCTTAGAAGAGCTCTTTCTCTTCTTCCCTCGACTTTTCCCGATTGCCAAAACCGGAGTAGAATTTGGAGTAGGAGTGTTAACAACCGAGTTCCCCTTAAGACCTGTTTCTGCGGTCTTGAGAGGTCCCTGAAGTTTGATGAGTGTGCCCTCTTTCTTATTCATGTGATATGTCATGCGGAATTGATCATAGCACGATGGTAAGGAGTGTAAAATGATATTTATTGCAAGCTCCTTAGGGAAGTTCACATTAAGCTTCAGCAATCGATCCACATACCTTTGCATTATCTGCATGTGGCTCGTGATGGATTCCCCGTCCTTCATCATGGTTGTTATCATGGAGCAGATGATTTCATACCTCTCTTGTCGTGCACTTTGATGGTATCTTTCCATCAGATCTTGGTGCATTTCATAAGGGTAGAAATCCTCATAAGACTTTTGGAGTTCCACTGTCATCGTGGCCATCATGATGCATGCCACTTTCGTAGCATCCCTTTCATGTGCCTGAAAGTCAGCGATCTCCTGCGAAGTTGCAGTGGTCTCATCAATCTCCTTAAGCTCTTTGTCAAGGACATATTCTTTGTCCTCGTAGCGGGTAGTCATCCTGATGTTTCTGATACACTTATTGAAGTTGGATCCATCAAAGGTGACTTTCCCACACAAGTTCATAAGGGTAAAGGAGCCATTAGGGTTAGAGCCAGAAGCAGCATTGTTTGAAGACATCTAAAGGAAAAGGACAAGATTAGTTTAGATATTTAGAGAGTCCTTAATAAAACACCCAAATGTAATATTGAGGCTAGGATCCAATCACAATATATTATAACTTAGAAGAGGTATGTCGTAATCCAAGCTATAACATATTTGAAAGGTAGGTGAATGACGATTCACCAATTTCTACCATGAAAACCGAAATATTAAATATTAGGTTTTTGATTGGTTCTTAGAAATTCCTAGATTCTTTGAGATTCAATGAACTTTTCAAAGGCATGTTTCAATCTTGAGTGTGCCCTCCAAGTTTTGTGACTGGGATACCGAGGATCACAAAACGAGGTGTGAAGTAACCATGCAAATCACTTGGTACCCTTAAAGTTTATCACTCAATCGATGTGCCGGTAAACCACACACGCTCCACCAACGACTTAAACAAAGTGTAAAGTGTAATTTCATGGATTAGCACCTTATTCACATTTTTCCTAAAGTAACCAAGATTGGGAATTTAATAAAACATTTAGTTACTTTATAATATTCATCATACTTTTAATGAGAATTTATAAGTCCTTGTCTTACCCGTTCGGCTAACGACCCTCCACCGGTCAAGCAAGCGGTGGGTGAGAGTGGACACCCATTAAGTTGCCATTTTATAGGCAACAACCTTATACCCACCTTATAGACCGGCTTCGTGAATGAGGCGTACTAGCGGTAAGATGACTTTGTTCTTATACATATATATATATATATATATATATATATATAATATTATTAAATCATAATATTATAAGTATAAGGGTTGAATTTTAACTTTTTAAAATTCTAAGGGTTGGAACTAAAGTTTTTAACATGACTTTACTTGTTCCAAAACTTGAGAGCAAGTTTTGTAAGCTTTCAAAACTTTTCATTTCTTGTAACTTATGAGTTTATTAGAGTAATAAAATGAAGACTCTTCATTTTTCTAACTCCTGTGTTCTTTTAATGTTTTTTAACTTAAGTGACTTTTGGTTTTCCATAACTTGAGGACAAGTTATGGAATCCATTAAAACACATTATGATCAAGAATTAAACTACCACATAGGTTACAAATAATTCCTATGATCATCTAAACATCATAAGATCAAGAACATGAACATGAACACTTTCATGAATCAAAACTACACTTAAAACTTTGTAATTTTGATAACTAGTTGTTGTAAATGGAATAGCAAAGACATTACACCATCTAAAACAAGTTTTCAAGTACCAAAACAGTTTAGGATAATGTTTCTAGTCCATTTCCAGCAACTAAAGTCGAAAATCTACACTCTGTGGCTCCTACTCGCCGAGTGCATGAACCGACTCGGCGAGTAGGTTGAAGATACAAGTGAACTCGGCGAGTCTCCCCATGAACTCGGCGAGTTCATCAGGCAGACAGCAAGTTCTTCGACTTTTTTCAACTTTTAAGCACAAATAACAAACAAACAAGCCTAGGCTCTGATACCACTGATGGGTTTTGAGCATTCTAACACTTCCTAAGTGTACATGCAACCCTAATAACCTTGGATCTATGTTTGTCTAATTATCATGCAAAGTTGAATTCCAAGGTTATATTCCTATCTAGCATACATGGGGAACAATTTCTAACTTGAATGAAAGATAGAATAACTTACCTTGTTGTTGCTTATGTTCCTTGAAACCTTGTGAGCCTAGCACCCCAAGTGTGATGCCTCAAATGCTTCACACAACACCAAATGCTCTTGGAAAGAGTTTTGAGAGAACACACACTTCTTGAAATCGGCCTAGCCCTCTATTTTCTTATGTGTAGCCGATTTTGGTGTAGAGTAGGATCCTTATATAGTGTTGGCACATCTAGGGTTACACCATGTAAACCCTAATGTGTCATGACTCTTCATTTCCATGATCCATGGGTTTGTAACTCCCATGGAGCATCCATGGAGCATCCTATGGGTAGAACCCAACTTGATAATCCGTGGAGCCTCGTAGCCCACTATACAAGATATGAATGATTTACATAATCAACCCATATATTTAATTAGTTATCTTTTGATCACTTAATTAATTCCAAATTAATTCTTTGATCAAACTAATCAAATAATATTATTATTAATATATTAGAACTTATAATATATTAATAATCTCCAAGTGTTATTCCTCTCATTTAGTCTATCCAATTGCATGGTGCCATGCAACCCAAATGGACCATGCCGGGTCGGGTCAAGTACTGACCAGAAATAGTTATGGACTTAGACACCTTATCCAACAAGAAATGCTGATGGCCGAGTACTACCGTTTTGGCAAAATTCAGAAAATGGAACAAGAGCTGTGGAATCTCATCGTCCGAAATGCTGATATTGAGGCATACATATCAAGGTTTAGCGAACTGTCTCTACTATTCCCTGGCATGATCACCTCAGAAGGAAAGAAGATCGAGCAATTCATCTGGGGACTAACCTTCCCAATCCAAGGAAACGTGATAGCTGCAAATCCCGAAACTTTCGACAGTGCCAAGAGATTGGCCAAGAAGCTGTATGACCACAACAACAAGAAGGCTGACAAGACAGTGGAGGCTGAAGGTAAGAAGGAAAATGACAACAAAAAGGGAAAGAACAATAAGAGGAAGGGACGTCAAGGCTCTGAATCATCTAAGAAGCAGCAAACAGTGGTAGTTAATGCTGCAAGCACTCAATTCCACCCACACCACATGCTACAGCCTCAGCTGCTCCAAATGCTCCTAGGCCTTATTCCGGTAATCTTCCTAAGTGCAGTAAGTATGGTATCCATCATAATGGAGAATGCAGGGAGATGCAGTGCACCAGTTGCAATAGGAAGGGGCACACAACAAAGTATTGCAGGACCTACCCTCCTCAGAACCAATAAAAGGGAAACAACGACAATAACCGCAACAACAACAATAACAACACTGACAATGGCGACAACAATGTAGGACCCAGCCACACCTGTTATGGATGTGGAAGGACTGGGCATTTCCGTTGAAACTGCCCCAACAACAACAATCCCGGAAATGGAAGAACAGGAAGGGTTCTGACCATGGGTCAGGGAGAAGTGGTTCAGGACCCCACTGTCGTTACCGGTACGTTCCTCCTAAACCACACTTATGCATGCATCCTATTTGATACCGGAGCAGAACGAAGTTTTGTGAGCAATAAGTTTAGGCACTTGTTAAAACAACAACCCCAGAAGCTCAATGAAACCTTTACGGTGGAGATAGCCAATGGGAAAACAAAATCCACTGGGCAAATCTATATCGGATGTACCCTAGCCCTAAATCAACATGTCTTTCGAATAAACTTAATGCCTATTTCCATTAGGAGTTTTGATGTGATTATTGGCATGGATTGGTTAAGCTCCCACCATGCTGAAATTATGTGTCACGAGAAGGTCGTTCGCCTTCACCTTCCAAATCATGAAACCCTAATTATTTACAGAGACAAACCCAACACGAACCTTCGTCTCATCTCGTGCGTCCAGGCACAAAAGCATCAGCGAAAGAAAGATTTGACGTTCCTGGCGCATATAGTGGATAAATCGAAGGAAGAGATTAATGTTCAAGACATTCCTGTAGCTTGTGAATTCCCAGACATCTTTCCTGAAGATCTTCCTGGAGTACCCCCAGAAAGACAAATTGAATTTCGAATTGATCTTGTGCGAGGAGCTACTCCCATCGCTAAATCGCCTTACCGAGTGGCTCCTGTTGAGATGCAGGAATTGTCCAGCGAACTCAGTGAACTCCTGGACAAGGGATTCATCCGACCCAACTTCTCGCCATGGTGAGCTCCAGTTCTCTTTGTCAAGAAGAAGGACGGATCTTTTAGGATGTGCATCGATTACAGAGAACAAAATAAGCTCAGTGTAAAAAATCGCTATCCACTGCCACGAATCGACGATCTATTTGACCAGCTCCAAGGAGCTAGTTACTTCTCTAAGATATATATGCGATCCGGGTACCATCAACTCAAGGTCCGGGAAGAGGATATTCCCAAAACTACTTTCCGAACTCGTTACGGACATTATGAATTTGTCTTAATGCCCTTCAGTCTAACGAATGCCCCTGCTGTATTCATGGACCTAATGAATCGAATCTGCCAACCATTCCTCGAAAACTTTGTTATTGTTTTCATTGATGACATTCTAGTTTATTCTCGAAGTGAAGAAGAGCATGGCCAACATCTCCGACAAAATCCTGGAAACCCTGCGAACTAAGAAGTTATACGCAAAACTCTCCAAGTGTGAGTTCTGGCTCCGTAGGGTGAAATTTTTGGTCCATATTGTTAGTCAGGAACGAATACATGTGGATCCTTCTAAGGTCAGAGCCATCTAAGGATGGGCAGTCCCAACAACACCCATAGAAATTCACCAATTCTTAGGTCTAGTAAGTTACTACAGGAGGTTCATTCAAAACTTCTCTAAGACCACCAAGCCACTTACCTCACTTACACAAAAGGGCATACCATTCAAATAGACGGACAAGCATGAAGCAGCATTCCGAACTTTGAAGCAAGCACTCTGTAGTGCCTCGGTACTATCACTACCAGAGGGAACGAAAGATTTCATAGTCTACTGTGATGCGTCAAATCAGGGTTTAGGTTGTGTTCTCATGCAGCGTGGAAAAGTGATAGCTTACGCGTCCTGGCAACTAAAGACACACGAAGTGAATTATACAACCCACGATCTAGAATTGGGGGCAGTGGTATTCGCCCTGAAGATTTGGAGGCACTACCTTTATGGTACGAAGTGCACCATCTTCACGGACCACAAGAGTCTCCAGTACATCTTGAATCAAAAAGAGCTGGATATGAGGCAACGAAGATGGGTTGAACTATTAAGCGATTATGAGTGTGAAATCAAGTACCACCCATGCAAGGCTAACGTGGCAGCTAATGCCTTGAGTCGGAAAGAGTAATCTAATCGTCGTGTGAAAACTCTCTCAATAACCATCCAATATCACCTAACTACTCAGATCAGGGAAGCCCAGTCAAATGCCATTAAGGCGGAAAACAAAACAAGCGAAGCGTTGCGCGGAATGGAGAAGAATCTCGAGGTGAAAGAGGGTGGAGTATATTATTTCATGAATCATATTTGGGTCCCTAAACTTGGAGGATTTAGGGAGGTAGTCATGAATGAAGCTCACAAGACGCGATACTCCATCCATCCGGGTTCGGACATAATGTACTTGGATATTAAACAACATTATTGGTGGCCTAACATGAAGGCAGAGATTGCCACCTATGTTAGCAAATGCCATACTTGCGCCAAAGTAAAGGTGGAATACCAGAAGCCCTCGTGGTTATTACAACAAACAGTAATTCCCGAGGGGAAATGGGAAAGGATTACTATGGATTTGTGACCAAGCTACCCAAGTCGTCAAATGGATTGGACACTATATGGGTAATAGTCGATAGATTGACGAAATCCGTTCATTTCCTGCTAATAAAAGAATCTTACAAGATGGAGAGATTGACAAGAATATACATTCGAGAAATCGTGAGACTTCACGGAGTGCCAGTGTCTATCATCTCGGATAGAGATAGTAGATTCACTTCACGTTTTTGGCAATCACTTCAGAAAGCAATGGGAACCCATCTCAACATGAGCACTGCGTATCACCCACAAACGGATGGTCAAAGCGAACAAGCAATTCAGACGCTTGAAGACATGCTTCGCGCATGCGTGATAGACTTTGGGAAGTTCTGGGATACCCACTTACCCTTAGTTGAATTCTCATACAACAACAGTTACCATTCAAGCATCAAAGTTGCTCCTTTCGAGGCACTGTATGGACGTAAGTATAGATCACCGCTATGTTGGGTTGAGGTAGGCGACACCCAGCTAGCGAGATAACTGACATCAGACAAGACGTTAACGGGATCGGAGATCATACATGAAACCACGAAAAAGATAGTTCAAATCAAAGCCCGAATACAAGCATCACGCGACCGACAGAAGAGCTACGCTGTTAAACGAGAAAAGCCCTTGGAGTTTCAGGTCGGGGATCGAGTGCTGTTAAAAGTTTCTCCGTGGAAAGGAGTTATTTGTTATGGAAAGCGGGGAAACGGCGAAGACCTTTCAATATTCTTGGCCGAATTGGTCCAGTAGCGTACAGACAACAGCTACCCGCTGAGCTCAGCAGCGTACACCCCGTGTTCCATGTTTCCAACCTAAAGAAGGGTTTATCCGATGAAACTCTCGTCATTCCCCTTGATGAAATTGAAATCAACGAGAATCTCCTGTTCGTGGAGGAACCAGTCGAAATCATGGACAGGGAGGTGAAGTGTACTAGGCAAAGTCGCATTCCGATTGTGAAGCTACGGTGGAGCGCGAAGCGTGGGCCAGAATTCACATGGGAACGCGAAGACCAGATGAAGCAGAAGTACCCTCACCTATTCTTGCATTCTAAGATCTGGCTTTCAAAAGAATTTCGGGACGAAATTCCCTCTATCAGGGTGATGATGTCACAACTAGGAAATTTGATGCCTTGTAAACATGGAACAATGATAACAAATGTGAACCAACAATGTGAAAGCATGTATGATGCTTATTCAATAACAACAAAACTTCCATCAAACACTTTATAAAAGCACATCAAATAGTCAACAAAGGATTGGAAACCCTAGAAATCCCGGTTTAAGTCCATTTTGGACTAGGATTTCCTTATTGGGCCTAATGGACCAATAAGCTTCCAATTTGACTACTTTGGGCTTAGAACTCTTAAATGGGCTCTAATAGGACCCACTTCTATTTATTTTAATATTTTGGGCCGTATTGGGCCTAGAATGAAATAAAATACATTAATGGACCTTATTGGGCCATAACTAACCTAATTAGCCCTAATGGGCCATAAAATCATTTCTTGAAATATTTGGGCCAAGAATCATCTAATTGTGCCATAATATGGATTAAACACAAAAGGCCCAAAAATTTCATTCTCTTTTTCCAATTCTCGGCCCAACCTCAAAGCATGAAGATAGAAGAGTTGACTTTTGTGCCACCTCATTTTTATTTGTTGGTTCTCCATGCATGCAACTCATACTTCCAAGCAAACATCTCATCAAGGTCTTTCTCTTCCCCTCCCTTATTCTCTCGGCCGAACACAAAACACACACACACTCACAAAATTCATCTTCACTCTCTCAAACTCTCACTAGAACATCCTTACACTCTCCCTCAAAAATTTCGAGAATCACAAGGGCTATAAGGAAATCTCTTCTTAATATCACAAATCTAAGGTAAGTTGTTGTTTGATCCATGCTTTAACTCACTTCTTTTCACCAAAAATCATCTCTTAATCCATTCAAATTCATGATATTGCATCTTAGAACCCACTAAGTTTGAGATCCATCCAAGGAACTTGCTAGGGCCGAAAATAGCACCAAACTTCTCCCAATCTTCTTCAAAACCGAAACCACAACTCAAGGTGAGCTTCATACCCCTTTCTTTTCGGTTTTTATGCGTTTTATGGGGGAGAATACAAGAAAACGTGTAGATCTATGTGTATGTGTATGCTATGTGTGATTTTATTCATGTATGTGTCTGATTTCATGTGTTTTTGTGATGAATATGTTACCAAAAAGGGTGTAAACCCGAGATCTATAACATGAGAAAGAAATCAAACATAATCTAAGCTATTTTACACTAAACAAGTCAAGAATGATAGCTGATAAGGTTATGATGAACATATTCTAACATAAAACCCATTTTTGGGCTTAAATTGTAAAAAATACAAAACTTGGGATACAAATCGACAAGTCACAGTTTCATCAAGGTCAATAGGGTCAAAATAGTTTCTATAATCATTTATCTTAATATTAGAATTTTCAAGGGACTTAAAATGTAAATTTTTAGCTTAATGGGCTAATTTTGGGCTTTTCAGCCCAATAAGCCCCATAATGCGAAAAATTATAAATTTAAGGGGCTGAAATGAAACTTTTGGTAAAATAGGGGGTAATTAGCATGAAAAAATCATTTTAAGAGTCAAAGATGCTTTCACTATTAAAGAGGACCAAAAATGTAAAGTTTTTAGATTTTGGGCCAAAACTGTAAAAGTTGTGAAAAATGGGGTTCTATCCGAGAAACACCATTCTGGAAGGGCTGAATCTGCCAACAAAATAAATTTTGGGTTAAAATTGTCATTTTATCAAATAAATGTAGTTAAAAGGTTAAATTCCACTTTTAAACAAATTAATTCATTAATACAAAATACAACATCCATGACTACCGACGAAACGGAAAACAAATACACTTTCAACAACAATTATCGTTACAAACGAAGTGATTCGGTCTCGAATCAATACAAAACATCAAACATTAAACCAAACCATCTAAATAAATACATGATAACTACGATGAGCAAACATAAAAACTTTGGGCTTGGAAGTTTCAAATCATGCTTGTTGGGCCTTGCTAGCCCATTAACATGATCTTTGGGCCCAAAGGGAATATGCTTATGTGCTATTGGGCCTCTTATGGCCCGATTTCATGTAAAAGGACTTTCAATGTCTCTAATGTGCTATTGGGCCCTAGTGGCCAACGTGCCTTTCGCATTCCCGACAACCTAAATAACTCACGGAAATAACGGAACTTCGTACTCCCCTCTTACTCGTTGTTGGGTCAAAATATGGTTTATACTTTGCTTTTCTGGGCAATTATATTTGTATGTAATATTTTATGAGCTTTCAGTCTAGTTTACGGTCAGGTGGTGTTTACGGTTGAGTTTACGGCCCATGTCCACCAAGCCCATGTTACCCTTGTATAAATATTGGTGTTAGGGTGTGAGGAAAAGATTGATAAACGAGAGAAGAGAGAAACTAGAGAGTATTTTGTGTGTGTGAACCTTTTGTATCTGGAACTTTAATTCTAATCAATTCATACAGAGATTCATATTATTCTTCTTCGCCTTCTCTTCTATTTGATCTGACATCATCCGTTTGATTGGGATTCTGCATCATCAAACGGATCTGATTGATACACAGGCAAATTAAGGACTTACAATTAGTATCAGAGCAAGGTTGTATCAGTCAATTTTGTCAGATTTGGAGCATTATTTGATCTTATTTTCGAAATATTCTTGCGTTTTTGGAGAGATCTCTGAAAAATAAGGTGGGTTTGTTCTTCGTGTTTTTCATAAAAAAAAGTTTTTGATCGAGTTTTGGAGCAAAAAAGGGCAAAAATCACTGTTTTTGGTCGTAACCTGCGAGGGGGTGGCGGCCAGCAGCTAGGGTTTCCGAGGAGTTGACGGCCCGAGGTTTGTGGCTCGGAGTATACGGCTTACAGTTTGCGGCTTGGTCTCGCACGTTTCAGGCTTCTGAGTTCTCGGCCTCGCAAGCAGCAGCCTCGCAAGAACCAGCCTCGCTTCGCACATATAAAAAAATCAGAAGCGCATTTGGAGGTGTCGGGTGTCGAACCCGCGACCTCCTACTCAACAATTCAGCGCCTTATCCAACTCGGCTACCTAATCACTTGTTCCTTTCTTTCGAAATTTAAACTATAACCCGTCTTTCTCGCAACAAGTTTTCCTATTTTGACACTTTTAACCCAAAATTCAATTCATTTTTAATTTTAAATTCCTTTTTCATCCAAAATTAAAAAAATAAATAAAAATTATATAAAAAAATTAAAATAATAATAATAATAAATAAATTAAATTAAAATTAATAAATAAAATTATATTTGAATTTTTGACTTTTATTTTTTAACTTTTGACCTTAAATTTTGACTTTGACTTCCAAGTTTGATCTTTGACTTTAAAATTTGACTTTTTCGTTTAACTTTAAAATTTTCAAATTTAGCTTTTCGGTTTGACTTTCAAGTTTGACTTTTTCAAGTTTGACCTTTTCAAGTTTGACTTTTGAGTTTAACTTTTTAAATTTGACTTTTAAGTTTGACTTTTAAGTTTAACTTTTTAAATTTGACTTTTAAGGTTGACTTTTATAATCAAAGGGTTTGACTTTTAAGTTTGATTTTGGCTTCTAGTTGTGCTTTTTAATTGATTTTAAGGTCTACGAGGGAGTTGAAACATGAAAGAGAGTCGTCAGGATATATGTTAAGACAAAATTTCAACATTTTTGATTATATCCCTGGAGAAACCCTTGAAACTCAATTGCAGCGATTTACTACACTTACTATTGAGATGAATATAGTTGGGATCTTCTTGTCTAAGTTTGAGATAAACAAAAAGCTACTGAATTCACTTCCGAAATCGTGGGATATGAACGTGGCTATCATCAAGAAGACAAAAGAGCTCAATCATCTTAGTCTTGCTGATGTAATTGTAGAACTTGATGCTATGAAGTGTAGAAAAACAATGAGTTCTGAAAAGAGAAGTTGAGGACCTGAGATATGAAGGATATCAACTCAGGAAAGGACAGAAACCCCTGAAGGCTGAATTAGAAGCAAAAATCAAAGATTTTAGGAAGCTTCAGGAAGACTATATTAAGAGACAACTTGCTGCAGTAACTGAAGAACTTGACACTTTGAAAATTAAGTGTGGAAAAACAGATGTTAGTTTTAAAAATTATAATGCGTTAAGTCAGACAGTCGAGTCCTTGTTTGAAACCCAATTAAAATTCAAAGATAATCAAAACAAGGGTCTAGGGTATGATAGTGTTCCTCCACCTTTCAATCATAACTACACATCCATCCCTATGACACAGGATGAAATTGACAGGGAGGCACATCATAAATATGGAAACCAGCTGGATTTGTGTCAGGAGGTATTCAGGTTGAAAATACTGATGTTTCTGTTACATGTGCAGGTAAAGTAGCAGAAGATGCGAACAAGGAGAACACTACTGAACAAACCAATGATGCCTTGAACTCGGAATCGGTTGCATCGAATTCTGTTACTCCTAACAAACCTGCCATTGAGAAATACAGGCCTCCAATTCCAGCGCAACAGAGTGCCTGTTGCAATTGTGCATGTGGGAACAACAAGAGACAAGGCAAGGATACGCCACCAGGGGTAGGAAGAAATAACCTCATAGTGAAGAAAAAGACTTGTTTTCATTGTGGAACACCTGGACACATTGCCAAAAATTTTCCTAATCGTGCATATGTTCCCTACTGCACACAAGGATGGCAGAACGCACCAAGAGGGAGATACTTCAAAAGAAACCCCTCCAGGTTATGTTCAGACAATGGTGACTGGAACGCGCAGAAGGCCAAGACTCAAACCCACAAGGCAAAGAATCCGAATCCCAATGGCAAGAAGGAAATGCCTGCCAAGAAGCCAAATCCAAGAGATACTCCTGTGAAGCCTAGACCGGTTAGGTCAAAGTCATCTCGGCAGCTGGCTTCAAGTTCCAAATCAAGTGCCAGGGCACCCATCGGATCGAACAAGAAATCGGTTAACCCCGAATATAGATGGGTACCAAAGGTGAAAACTCCCAAATCTTCTAATGACTCTAATATTTCATCATTTGTGTTTGTAATAAACATGATTTGTCATGGAGAGAGTATCGTGCATTGATGACAAAGGTCAACCCAATTTTAAAATGGATTGGGTTCCAAAGACTAACTAATCCCGCTCTGTGTCGGAGCAGCTATGGAGGAATATCATTAGACTTAGGTTTGGTGGTAGTGGCTGTTCTAGGCACATGATAGGTGGTATCTCTCAACTATACAACATTTAGAACTTTGTTCGAGAGTATGTGTCCTTTGCGGGAAAGAAAAGAAAGGAAGAAAATAAGGGATCACATGGGGTTTGTGCTTAATGACATTAAATTTTTTTGGATCTGTTCTGAGATTACGCGTGCTGTTCTCAGACCTTCTGGATGCAAATTCAATCGGTGAATTACGGTTTGCGTTTTCTTCTCTATACTCCTGAGTTTTTCTTAAGCTGATTCACTTTAAAGACTAATTTTTGTTTTAGGATAGTTTAAATTTACGCATTTACTTTCGTTTCTCTCCTATACACAAATTTAGGAGGAGAAATAAAAACAAAACAAAAATTTTAAAATTTTAAAAAATTCAAAAACATTAGAAAATCAGGAAATCAAAAATGTGGTGTTAATGGAATGTGCTTGCAAGAGATATTTTGGGAAATGAAATTAGCAAGTGATAACGGGCAATTTGAATCGGCGTAACGTACCTAAGTTGAATCGTCTACGCTCTTTGTTCGATGCGCTGGTAGGCACGAAAGATTTTAAATGGAATTGACTAGGGAGAGTTGAACCTAATTAATTGAAGGACTTGACAAACTTTGACCTAGTTAGATCCGTTTAACCTGATGTCACGACGCTTGGATAGGTTGAGTAGGGAAAAATACATGGGAATCTACCGGTCACATTTAATAACCCGTATCTAGAACTGTGGATTCACTTTTCCTCGATGTGCGGTTTCTGTCCTTAATTCCGGTTGTATGGGGCGACTAGTAAATTTCGATAAATTAGGTCTGTAGAATATCATTTTCTTTCTTTCTGTCTGTTAATCATTTGTTGTCTCCTTTGCGGGACTTCTAATCTCGACCTGGCACACAACATATGCAACTCTATTTCTCTGCATGTTATATATATGAAATTCCTCTTATCTGTTAGCCATATGCTGTCTCCTTTGCGTCACTTCCAATCCGACCTGGTACACAGCATATGCAACCTTTTACTTCTCAACCCCTCTGAAACAATAAGTAATAGAATTCTGAATCTATCCTCTCTCTGAATGGTTGTCTGCTCACCCGGCGTAAGGAGTACTCCGGAAGTTCTTGATGGCTGCGGCATATCGGGAAGCGGGTAACATGTTCTAGTACACTTCAAATTGAACACATACATATTGTTTGTAGATCTCGCTGTTCGATTTAGGTGGACAACAATATCCCTGGTTGTAGTCAGTTAAATGGTCTTAAGAAAAATGTATTTAAGAATTAGGGCCAATCATGATAATAAAGTTATAATTAGATATATGCATGTATCATGTCATTGGTAAATTGTCCAAATCTTGTCACAAATTTTTTGTGTTTAAGTGAACCGCAATACTGGCGATCGATCAGACGAAGATGTGACGATAAGGGTACCGACAAGTGGAATAAGGTTGTCCAACAACTTTGATCCCAAATCACTCTTAAAGTTAGCTATTATTTTTGTTTTTGTTAAGTTTGTTCATAGTGTTCTTCTAATTTAAATATAAGGGGGAGAATTAAAAATAAAAAAAGCAAACAAAAATTAGAAAATTCAAAATAAAAAATAGTGTTATTTATGTTTTATTTTTGTTCAGAAAATATGAAAAACCCAAAAATATTGTGTGCTAAATTTTCTTTTGGTTTTGTTTTGTCTTGAAAAATGATTTCAGGTGAAGATGAAACTCATGGAGTTTGTGTTGAAGATTTCTGAGCCAAGGCTTCGTCCGTGAGCATCGAAGAATTCTCATTCGAAGGAGAGAGAAATGAAGATTATTCTTTCAACATTCAATCCTTCAACCCTAGAAGCAAGGTGAAGCAGAAATTGATGATTATGTGACGGATTGCATTGAAGCCTCCTCAATCAGTCTGTTGCTATCTATGAACCTGCTGAGGTGATCCAGAAGATTTGTTCTCTCTGATGTTCTCTCTGAAGATTCTCAAGCTGAAAGCGCCATATTTCAAGAATCAATACGTCAAGCCTCCTCACCCAATGTGCGTTTAATGCCAAATTCCGAAGAAAACCTCAAGTGCTCAAGATGAAGTCATTCATTGAAGATTCATATGTTCATCCTAATGCTATGAAGAAATCGAAGGATAAAGCTGAAGCCCAGCTCCCATTGAAGATTGACAAGAAGAGCCAGCTACTTTTTAGAGGGAGCTTGTTGGGTCATTAAGAAAAGAAAGCTATAAACCAAGGGGAGATTGTTGGGTCAAAATATGGTTTATACTTTGCTTTTCTTGGAAATTCTATTTGTATGTAATATTTTATGACCTTTCAGTCTAGTTTATGGTTAGGTGGTGTTTACGGTTGAGTTTACGGCCGTAAACCCATTTACGGCCCATGTCCACCAAGCCCATGTTCCCCTTGTATAAATATAGGTGTTAGGGTGTGAGGAATAGATTGATAAACGAGAGAAGAGAGAAACTAGAGAGCATTTTGTGTGTGTGAATCTTTTGTATCTAGAACTTTAATTCTAATCAATTCATACAGAGATTCATATTATTCCGCACCATCAAACGGATCTGATTGATACATAGGCAAATTAGGGACTTACACTCGTTTGTTAGGCTTACGAGTAATCAAGGTAAACAAATTCAGGACGTTAATCAAAATTCAAAAGTAATCATGGTTGTTGGATTAAGTGAGTAGCAACGGGCGACGCCTTTAAGGATCGTTCGAAACATGTAGTTATAAACTAGCCATTTTCTAATGCATGATTATAACGACTCACAAAACCTAATTAATCCAACGCCACCCGAGTAATCAGAATCATTCATCGTGACGGTATAACAAATTGAAAATTCATTGTATTTTATGTAATGGGAAAACATCGGGTTTTCCTGGGAAGTTCAACATTTTCACTTGCGCGATCATTACAAAAGTGCAACAATTATACATGTTTTGAAAATCAACAAGAATATATTTACAGATCTTCACACTTTTTTTTAAACATTGATCCTTTCAGAAAATATCGGATTTTCTGGGTTCTACAAACTACACCAAATCATTTTATCACAACATTGCTTATGAACTCACCAACATTTCGTATGTTGATGTTTTTCAAAATTAACTTGTATTCTCATGTAACAGGTAAACCGAAGAATAAGTACCAAGTAATGTCAGGGTGTTTTTCTTATGATATCTATCAGACAGTTTATGTTATGAAATTGTATTGTTTAAAACAATGTACTGGATGTAAACAATATCAGATGTTTTATTTCAATGCATGGTGATGATTTATGTTATGATTCATGTATATTCATTGTGATGGTATTCAATTTAAGTCACAAGATCCCTCGGACGTTTACGCCGTTTGGTTCGGGGGTGTGACAATATGATTCTATTAATAATGAGTTGTCATATGAAAAATATGGAAATGTTTACATATTGGGAGTTAGATATCGAGAATCTATGTCTAGATTATAAACTTTTATGCTACAAGAATGTTCAAAGGAATGTTCTTTGAATGTGAGACTTCACATCTATGGAATTGTCTTGTAACAATCTCCAATAGAGCGCTTTGTAATTTCATTGGCAAAGTCTTGCTGACTTTGGCGCTGTGATATTACGAAAGGACCGTTGCATAAAATGTTAGAATCTAACATATTCTATAAGTGGCAAGAATTTAGTATTCTCACACTTGTGGTAAGGATTGCGAATTATGAAATGAGTGTGATTGAAAATGTTATTCAATTATACTATTTCACAAGGTAAGGACCATAGGTAAACATAGTGTGCATGCTAAGAGCATGGGACAATTGTTGTTATAATTCAAGTAATAAGTTGATTAGCCGAAACATTATACAATGAATAATGTGTAATCAATAAAGTGATTAAATAAAAGGATTTTTATTTGTACTCAAAAGTTTGGGGCCATATTGGGTTCAATTATTCATGTGTTTCACTTTTCATGTTTTGACTTCCTGAATAATAAGATTATTCAAACATTTCATAGTCGCTCATACTTTGGGAGTAGGTATGAAAGAAGATTGTCATGAATTGGTTTGTAGATTGCCTAAAGTGTATTAGACATAGCAAATGCTTGATGCAACGTTCATGAGTGCTTATGAATATGATTTGAGCATTGGATTAAACCTAGGCTCACTTGGATCGCTTCATGGATTTTATCACGAGTGATTGGTGAGATGATAACATCTTGTATTCTTGAAACTAAGATGTGTGAGTTGTATTATGCATGTTGGTTGCACATTGATAATATGTAAACACACCAGTAACTTGGTGTTATAAAATGTATTGTTGTGTGTAATTCGGTGAGTGAGTACAAGCGAGCATTAAGTCGAAGTTTATCCGTTCCTTTTACCCAAAATGGGATAAAAGCGATATCTGTGGGCCCCACGATGATTTAGTGATGACACCCTAAGTGCTTGGCCAAGCCGAAACTAAGTTTATTTGTTCAATTGTAGTCTGTTGTTAGTCCACATAAATCAGAAATCAGGAGATAACAAGTGAACAAAGAGTATGATTAAAATTCATGTCTCAGTTCATAAGATATCTAGAATGGAGGAATATATGATCCCTTATTTAAAGGTCAAGTTGCTGATAAGATCAGAGTTCAACAACATCTTTGAGAGCTACGATTGCTAATCGGATTGTACATACATTATAGTTACTAGACTTATCCAAGTGGGAGACTGTTGGATTAGTGTCTAAGCCCGTAACTATATTTGGTATGTACTTGACCCGGTTGTGCATGGTCCTTTTGGGTTGCCTTCACCAAAGCAACTTGATACGATGATTTATGGAGAAAGAGGATTAATTATGATTTATTAATATATTATATGAATAATATATTAAATGAGAAATCATATTGTTTAATTAATATTAGTCAAGAATTAATTGAGAATTAGTTTTGTGTCTAAAAGACATAATTAAACTTAGGGGACTAGAATTGTAATTATAAGATAATTGCAAGTGGGCTATGGATCACCTTGGAACACTGGTTGGACGAATTCTATGGGAAGCCCATAAGGAATTTGTCCAAAGGGTGTTCTAAAGGGAGTCCATGGGCTACTTGGAGCCTAAGAAGTCAAATTAGGGTTTCCTTGTTTGATAACCTAATGGCCTCTCTATATGAAGACCCCTATGGCCCCAAAAACGTGGTGAATTCTTTTTGAAGAACCCTAGGACGTTTTTGGTGTTCCTCCTCCTTCTCATTAGTCATTCTCTTGATCTTGGTGATTGTAAACCATTAGAGGAGTGACATTTGTGACTCTAAGCTCCAAGGAAAGAAGATTGAAGAGATTCAAGCCACTCTACATTAGGTAATTATCTAGATATATTCTTACATGTAAATTTCGAAATTAGTATGCTAGATCTAGGGTTTATAAGTCTTGGATGAATCGCATGTTCAATAGAGAAACCTAGATCCAAGCTTTAGGGTTTGCATGAGCACATAGGATATTCTTTTGTATAAAACCGATCACTCTAGGCGTACTATGATGGACACGAGGCGTTTGCATGCAAACACTAAACACTAATTTTTAGGGTTTGCACCCTATTTAAAGAACATTATGGCCTCAAAACCCTTCACCACTCTAACCTTCATCCTCATTTTGAAAACCGTAAGTGTGTATGAGAGTTTGAAGCCTTGGTTCATATTTTTTGTGTCATTTTGGTGTTCTTGATTAGAGAAGGAAGATGTTTGGAGTATTGTGGTTGCACTCTAGCTTGTGGATCTGGATTCTTGACATCTTGGAGTATCATTTTGAGGTATAAAGTTCAAATCTCGATGTATCGTTTGTTAGATCGTTATTTAGGGCTTGTTTATGCTCTTTTTGGTCCCAAAGACTTGATCTTTGTGAGTTTGGAATTCTCCTGAGGTTTGGACTGTCCTTTCAAGCATAATAGTGAGTCTAGAATCATAAAAATGCAATATTGGGTCTTCATAATCTTCCATGCAAAGCTGTGGAGCCTTATAGTTGATTTTGACTTAGGATCTTGGTGCTGGGCTCATTGTAGCTATGCATGGCCATAAGGTTTGCAACTTTACGGATTTAAATGTTCCATTATGATTGGACTTGAAGTTTTGACATGAGATACTAAGCCATTAAGATATTGGTTTGGAAGTTAGTAATCAACGATCAAAGGCTACGTGTTTGCATGGGGACGCCCAATGTTCAGAGGCTAGGCATTTAGCATAGAACGCTAGGCGTTCTATGATGGACACTGGGCATTATCAGCAGAAGCCTAATGGATTGATTTTGGGCCTTATGGGCCTTTAGGGGTTTTGGTCTTATTTTAGTTGGTGTTGAATATAATGGTAAAAATGGTCTTTTGTAGTCATCATGATGTGGAATGGACTAGACCATGGGTTTGAGTTAAACCATAATTACTGATTGGGTTTGTTTCTAGTTTTGGTATAGCGTGAGGAGCAACGTTCTCCATGGATCAAGTGTTGTTTCAGTTATAATTAGTAGAGGTGAGTTTCGCCTCATTGTACCGTGGGTCGAATGCACCAATGCGGGCCCACTAGTTTTCAGTTATATGTTAGTAGAGGTATGCCTTAGTAACTATATATAATCTCATGGGATAGATTGAGGGCTCTTTATTTAGGCTCTCTTACCTTTTCCTTGTTTGGTTGTGGTTCTAGGGTAGGATCACCTGTCCGGGTGTCTATCTAACCTCTGATTATATACGACCATGCATTTCTTAGATTATTACTATTTAATATGTTGCTATGCTGTAGTGATATGCTAGATTTGTATCTTGGTATCGAGTATGTTGTTATACTGTAGTGATCTATTAGATCGGTATCCTGGTATATAGGATGTTTCTTTGCTATAGTGTACTATTGGATCTATATGTTATTTGTACTTACTGGTTATCATCTGATGGAGTGCCCTAGGGACTGTCTATGGTTATGTAGGATAGCCGAAGAACTCTTGGTGTAAACTTTCTTTCCTGTTCCTTGTTTGGTTGTGGCTCTAGAGTAGAATCATCTGTTCGGGTGGCTATCTAACCTATGGCTACTTATGGTTGCACACTTCATGGAGGTTAGCTGGTAGTGGGACTATGTGATGTGAGAGGACTAGTAGGCGGTAGTGAGCTGTATAATTGTTGTTTGCTTGTATTATGTGCCAGCTTGATCCTTGTTTGTTTATATGTCAACACATGGTGGTGGTGGATTGTGGCGGTCATGCTTTGTGTTGTAGGCCAAGATACCCGGTGTAGGCTAGATGTAAGCCGAATGCATGGAGGCGTTGGTAGAGAGGTTGGGTTGAGGCGGTAGGCCAACAAACCTTGGATATTCCAGCCCGATGGCTGAGTAGACCCAATGCATGCTTGTATGCTTAGCGTACAAGGTATTTTGGGGGGAAACTCGCTAACCCATATGCTTAACCAGTTGTTTATGGTTTCAGGTATCATCGATGATTGTAGGAAGGCGAAGGTGGGACTGTACACTCAACAGCAACATTGAGGATTACATGCTATTTATGATACACTGATTTTTTTAATAAATGTAATTTGGAATAAATGGTTTTCTTAATAATGGATTTATAAATAGGAATTTTTTCCTTAATAAAAATGAAAAATTTTGGTTATGAAAAACGGGAAGTTACAAGTTAGTATCAGAGCCCTGGTTTGAGTGAATTGGAGGAACACCTTTGTGAATCCAGTCTAAAACTTGGATCCTAGAGTTTTTTCAAAATTCTTTTGGAAAAAGAATTCATAATAAAAGGGTTGAGTTAAGGACATGCGATCAGATTCTTGTCATGTTCTTGTTTGAGTGTTAGCTTGGGATCGGGAATGTGGGCCTTGACTTAACCTTGACTTTTTCAAGAGAAGCGGTGTGTACAGTCAGCCAGAGCCCGAACTGGAGAGTGGTATCCAAAATATCCATACTTGTTATGTTTACTGAGTTTTGATTTTATTGATATCTGAATTGTTAGAACGACATGCTAGTCATAGGCTAGGGTTCTTCAGGAATTGCATGATAGAATTGCCTGATAGCCTAAGGTTTTCCTTAGATGGAATTGACATCATTAATGTAGTTTCTTAGTGTATGCATCTAAATTATACATAACTAAGATTCTATATCCTGAAGATGTTTGGTTTAGCCTTATTTCTTGTTCTTGTCTGATGAAGGGCTTAGGGTAGAATCAGGTATCCGACTGTCAATAGGGTCCAAATTTATGTATAATTAGCATTGTTAGGGTGGCTGTGATGATCCTCTAAGACAAATACGAGGGGGTGTGGAAGGTAGTATGGGCCCATACTACTAGAAGTACAAGACCCGTACGTATAGCAGGGAAGTCAGAACCACTAGGGTTTTGTTGGGAATTGGTCCCCATGATGTTATATGCATGTTATCTGATATTACCCAGGTTTATTTTTAGTATGGCAATTACGAGACGATTTGAGGCAGGATCCGGATCAGGATTAGGAGCTGGTGTCCAGGATAGGCCAACATTTATTGAGGACCGGGTTAGGTAGATCATTCGGGAGAAGGTTTGTTCCCTCTTCCGATAGTAGTTACCAGAGATGTTTGGGTCTATTAAGACCGTTATGATAGAGTACATTGATGAGCGATATGCTGCCCTTTACGAGACTGTTGCTGCTACATCCATTGCTACAACTGGGTTTGGCGTCGGGAGAGCTTTACAGTATCGGGACTCCGACAATACTAATCTGCCGATGTTTGCTGGGGTTTAGGAACTGATCATCGCCATGAGGTGGCTGTAAGATGTTGAGGGATGTTTCTTTACTTGCTCTTGCCCAGCTAACCAGAAGGTCAAGTAGACTCTAAACCTTCCTCGGTCTGGAGTGAAGGATTGGTGGAGGCTGCTTGCTAGTTTATACACCCCAGAGCAAGGGGGTGCAGTATCATGGGAGTGGTTCTCTGAGATGTTCCATTCGAGATATGTCCATTCGGTGGAGAGGGATAGAGTAATCTAGGAATATTTGGATCTGAGGCAGGAGACTGATTCATTGACGGTGATCACCAAGATTTTACAAAGAGAGCTACGTTTTGCCCTAATTTTGTTGCTTTTGAGCAAGCTCAGATGAATCGGTATTTGGGCATGCTTAAAATGGATATTCGGTAGTTCGTGTCAATCCAGAGCTATGACTCTCTCGTTGAGCTTCAGGATTCCACAATGAGGTGAGAGATTGAGATAGTGACCTAGACAAGGGAGCAACGTCAGGCCCTAGATCAGTCCCTACCTACAACGAAGCAGTTTAAGTCCGCTGGTCAAAGTTTGGGATCGATTGGAGGGAGGTGCCAATCTTATGTATGTTGCTGGTGTGGTAAGGAGGGTCATTTTGGAAGAGACTACATGTAGAGTGATCGAGTTTGTTTTCTTTGCGGCCAAGAAGGCTACATCAAAGCTTGTTTTCTTTTTCTCATTTTCGGTGAGGTGCTTTATCTTACACCCTTAGCTTGGTAGTTTCCCGACGGTCGTCATGGGATGAACGAAGTCCCAGATACCGAGAATTGAGCTGGTAGTTTTCTTGTTAGCAATTCTGGTAGTATTGGTGATTATTTGTAATTTTCTGTTGATTTTCAAAATTTAATTGTAACTCATATGATCAATTAAATGGAAGTAACCTGGTTGGCCTTGTTTAATTTAATTTTTTATATAAATAGACTAATTATCCCTGTCATCAGGTTGGATATGTACATTGGGATTTATGAATATTGTGTGGATACAGATTCTCCTATGTAATTTGATATCCATGGTTGGAATCAAGTAGTGGGGTTCAGGATAGTTTGAGTATCTAAGAATTCTAAGGTCATTAGACTCTAGTATATCTCAAGTGAGGGAGGGTGGTACATCATAGCAGGAAAACCTTGTGCCAAGGTTCAGTTTTTAGTTGAAATTGGTCAGGTTCAAGAATTTGGTGTAATTGCTAGATCATTAGGTTTCATGTTAAAGCCATTTCCACCTGTTGGACACCCGCCTAGCCGTATTAGTTTTAGTTCGGGCATCTTAAGTAGTGTGTGTGCTTATGCTTAAAAATACTAGGGTGTTAAGGACCTATATTGAGGGATGCGATGAGGTTTTCCTTGCCTTTTCTTGTCCGATTGGGGATTGGGGGTCCGAGTCATGGCCCGAAGACATGGTAGGATCAATTAATTTTGAAGGCCTGAGTGTTGTTGTTTCTTAGTAGATCAAGGGTAGGCTCGAGTGCTATTGTTGGATAGTAGATTGGGGGTAGGACCTAGTGCCGTTGTTGGTTAGTGGATCATGGTTAAATAATATTAGTGGCAGTAGATAGTTAAGCATGGTTGTTAGAACCAAAGAGGAGCGTGTCCTATTTTGGTATATGATCGGCTGGTTCTCGTCGTGACGATGCACCTATATGCGGGGTTGGCATAACGACGTTGGCAATACATCAAAAGTAATCTCAAGGCTGAGAGATTAATTTTTTAGTCATAGGGTCTTGGGAAGGGCTGAAGTAGTCCTTTAGACATAACTTATTCAACATATCAGGCATGGACTACAGATCGCTCATGGGTCGGTAAGAGAGCCATGCCGAACGGCATCGATCGGAGTTGTAGTTTTAGGTCGGCGATATGGTATTACTGAAGGTCTCACTGTAGGGTTTCAAAGTACTCCATGAATTATGGCAACGGGCCCCCTTGATGAAGTGTAGGTTAAAAGCCCAAGATTTGTCTTTTCCCTATAAATAGTCATGTATTATTCGTAATTAGGGTTAAGAGTGAGCCAAAATGTAGCTGCCACGTTGTGAGGTTTCTTGTAGAGTTGCATTCTTATTCTTGACATTGTCTAATCCCATCACCTTTTGTCCCAAAAACCCACCTGCATACTCCTCATCTTTGCCTTCCCAAGACCCTGTTTGACTTAAAATGCTTTAAAAAATATTCCCCTTAATAAAATATAAATAAATGGCCTTTGTAGTACCATTTTTCATGAAAAAATAGCATTTTTCGTCATATATTCAGCCCTTCTCGAAGCCTAGAACCGCAGCCAAAAACTACCTACCGGAGCCTCCTAAAAAGCTTCCCTGCAGCCCCTCTCAAGCCTTGATCTGAAGCCCATACCTGTAGCCTCTTGGTCCGTAGCTTGGAGACTGCAACTTACCCTTTTTAGCTTTTTGACTAAAGTTTCAGACCGCAACCTACTACTTCGCCCCGCAGCGACACTAGTCGTCGCATCCGCAACTTGCTTACCTTGCCTCATCCACATGCTCTCGCACCGCAGTCAGCACCTTCGCCTCCTTTCTCATCCGTACCCACCTACCGTTGCACCAACTTCCATCTGAAGCGAACTCCTAGACCCACCTTCTCCTTCACTTCCAATCCTCTCCATCCTCCCCTCACTCCTTCCCTCCTTCTTCCTCTTTCGACCAGCCTTCCCTCCTCCCTTTTCCTTCCTTCTTCCTTCTTCCTCCTCCCCCCACTCCTTCCCTCCTTCTTCCTTAACCTTTTATCCTCCTTCCTTATTCCTCCCAGCCCCCCCCCCCCTTTTTTAACGACATTTTTTTTTCCAGTTTTTTTTATTATGCCAATTATTTTTATTTCAGCCATTTTATGTTAACGCCAATTATTTTATTTAGCACTCATTTTTTTTTACACCATTTTTTTTATTTAGCCATTTTTTTATTATAGCTAATTTTTTTATTAAAGCCAATTATTTTAATTCAACACCAATTTTTGCCACAAACCAAACCTTGAATTGTCACATTGGTTTACTTCATGCCGGTTATTTTTGGAAGAATACTTCTACCGTAGTCAGACTTCATATCATTCTTTGTGATGCTTGCACCGCAACGGTTATTGATCAACAAAGTTGTTTCGCATTCTTCACTTTATGGGATTTTATGACTTGTCGCTCATGACTTTTGGTTGACGAATCATGTATGTTGAGCATGTCGACTTTATTCTCTATTGAAGACCACTTCGAGAGTTCCGACACCGCAGTTTGGGTATTTTGGTATATTTTTGGCACAACAGAGATATTTTTGATGCAGTGATTCTTCGTACTTTGGTATATGTTCGAGCAGTCTTCAGCAACTATGTCAGCCACCTTCTTATGATTGCAAGAGTATCTCTTTTACTCTTTCTCGTTTCTTATCGTGACCTTTCATACATCTAGGGAGAGCTTCCCTTAGCTCTTGGTATCCGACACTCTCCATCCGATTATTTGTTGATTTTTGATATCCGGTCATTGGTTATCAAAAATAGGAGAGAATATCATCCGGATTTGGTTATTATTATTGTTTGAGTTTGGATTTTTGAAGACTTCTAAAGACGATTATTTACTTGGTAATGCGATGTGGCACTTAGTTTTTGTCTTCACGGATCAAATTTTTGGCATTACTCGATATTTTCCGATTCAGGTTATTTATTATTCGGATTCTACCACAGGATGATTATGTGTTTGCATCCGGTTCAAATCTTATGATTTTTCGAGTTTGGATTTGTGATATGTTGAAGACGAAGATTATTTTGGCGATGTGACGTGGCACTTACTTTTGATCCTCGAATCAAATTTTTGGCATTGCTGGACCATTTCTTTGGACTCACATTATTTTTATCCGGACTTCATTTTATGGATGCTTCACATTTTTAGCAAGTTATTCTTTGAAGAATTTTGGTGTTTATGATTTGCGAACTCGAGATGTTTTTCAGACTTTTTGAAGCCTCTTCTTCATGGTGACCCTCTTCTTCTGGTGATTATGAATGGTTTAAAAATTTGCATCTTATCTTTTCTGCTTCATTGGTTGTGCTTTGAAGCCGAAGACCTTCATTGATTAGAGATTCAAAGCCAGTTTCAGACTTCACAGACACTTCAAATTTTTTGAGACATTTCAACATTTTGTTCTCATTATGTTTGATTTTATTACCACACTTGCTATTCGGATTACTGTATTATAGCCTTGTATCACTTATTGGATCTCTCATAATTTGTAAGAATTTAGGGAGAGAATGTTAGAGCATGAAAATGCTCTACAAATAATGAGTGATAGTTAGGTTGTATTTTCCCTTTATTGTATTTATGGTGTAAATACTTTCCCTCCTATATAAAGGGGGAGTTGGTCATTTCTTAAAAAGCTAGCTCACTTTTCTTAGTTAGATATTACTTTTCACTTCTCATAATGTAATCTAGAGAGAGAGAAAAGTAATGTGTTCTCCCACCCAGGGAGAGCTTCTCTCCCACCATATTCTTTATTCATTAATATTATTATCTCTCTTTGCTCTTAGCCTTCTATCTTCCATGATATCATAATATCTTCTTCGTGTTCATACTTACAAAAACACGATTAATCTCGAGATATCTTACTTCCGCATCCACCGTTCGTATAAAAAATGGGTTCCTACACATAAGGATGTTCAATCTAATATTTCACGAGTTGCATTGAAATCTCTCATCAGTTCAGGTTTTACTCCACCTGAAAAATCACTCGATACATCTATAACGAATTTTGTTACTCGAGATTTTAGGACCAACTCCTCATACAAGAAAGCAAACTCCTAATATACAGCCCATAAGAAGACTGGTCCAATATACCAACCATTCATTAAGTGACTTCTGGCGCACAAATAATATATCATTCTAAATAACTTTTTCTGACCGCATGATCCAAACCAGCTGCTCACCGAGACTCCCGACTCCCAAAGACAACACACTATCATCCAACCATGACAATAAGACTACTATCTGAGACCGAAGTGTCTCAACCAGATGACTATCAGTTCCCATCCACAAGAATCATATAGCCACTAGTTGACAATACATCGTGACACTTTCTAACCACTGAAATGACAAGCTCACGGTACGACGTCTTTTTTCCATCATTCCATTACTAGAATGAAGACTTACGAGCAGTGCCGCTGGATCTAAAGATTCTCAATCATCAACCCACTTTCTTAGAGAAAACACATTCAGCATTCTTTTCGATGCGAACCGGACACATCCTAGACCATACCCTTCTATCACGCGTAATTCCCTCCACAACTCAGGTTGTCACTAATGCAAAAATTTAAGCGAAAACACGGCCGCACACTCCCAGAAAACGAGATAGGCGCTTTCATTCTTATGCCAATTCAAACGCTATAACCAAAATAAGAACCATGCATATAATTCAAACCAAGTGCTCCATTGCTATCTTTTCCAGCCCATATTCACCCCTCACGACAATATCTAATGAACTTACTACAAAAAAAACCCTTAAGGGAACCCATAACCTTACCCAAAGGATAAAGTACCAAAGATCTAATGAATGAAAAACCTCAGCCATTTACCGATAACATCATCATGAATGATCGAAACAAGGTCCCATAACTTGATTGAGACGGAACAGACCCTATCAATACATAACTATTTCGATAAAACTGTTAACGTTATCCAAAAATGATGCTAAAACTATGGTCGGATCCATCCAAATACCAACCCCGCAGCATGAGATGCCAATAATTAGATTCTATGCATATCTAATGTCCTGTCTAGACTCCTAATAACCAAGGACATTTTCTAAACATGAGCTGAACTCGATGATAGGTTGATGAGTCCTTTGAACTTCAACTAATACAGCTCAAAACTTTCGAAGAATCTTCTCTTTGATGACGACCGAAATAACCAATGATCGAGAATACATTGACACCTAATTTAGTGAACCAAAACCCACGTGGAGCTAAACATAAGCATCTCTGAAACTGATTTAGATATTAACAACTACCCAATCTAGACTATAAATAGCAATCCATACAATGAGCTGACAAATCCTTCAACAACTGATACTCAACTTACGCGATCTTAGTGGCTCCCTATCTATTCATTGGCATCCAAAAAGGACCCAATGGCTACAACGAGCTCCTTGACCAACTACTTCCTGCTGCAAGACATATCGTGTATTTATTAAACAAATACATCTAATAGCCACTTGCTCTACACCTCTATTTTGACAAAAACTTGAAGTCCCGCATACTAGTACCGCAAATCCCTATGAACTATTCTTCTGACACCACAAATCCAAATAGATCGTTCATCCTTTAAGCAGAATACCTAGTTCACCCTACTTATGGTTCAAACTAACAACCACTGGTGTTGCACCCAAATCATATCTCAAACCAGCTCGACCAGGTACAAACTGTCCTTGACTCTTGGGATGTATCACACATGCAAGATGATCTTCAAGATAAGGACCAAGAAAACCCTAACAGATTATGTATCTCAGATGAAGACCTCAGAAATTTCCAATCATTACCAACTTTAACATTAAGGATTTCATGCCAATGAATAAGCAAAACACCAACTTACTATCCAAAAACATACACTCCTCGCCTGTAATCCGAACCGTTACTTCATCGCAAGAATGGTTCATAATTACGAAAAGGCATCATTCTCATAGTCAGTCTCCACCAGAGATAACAAATTGTCACTCCCGATTCACTTCCCTAATCACATTCCACCATTAGCTAGCACCTTCCTTTCCCATACCCCAAGAAACAGACCCTTGGTCTCATCTCTAGGAATCCATACCACACTAATCCTCATGTGCACTCCGATACTACCACCAAAAACTACAGCCAACTAGTCTGATGTTGGGTTTACCTCTCAACTATGAAAGTCATATATCTGCTCACTTCTTCCTCTAATCTCAAAAAACTGGGAGGACAAAATCCTCACCATAGATGATGGCATTCCAATCCATCTGCCAAAATCCTTGATCCGATCACGATAACGCTTCCTTCATGAGTCTAGCGACTCAACTGGAACTACTTTGAGAAACTCTCTTGGGACCTCAAAGTCAAATAACTCAGCTAGGTTCACACCATTCAAACCCAAACTGACATGGCAACTAAAGCCCAAACAATCACCAGACTTTTCCTCACCCTTAACAAACACATCTAAAAGATTGACATATAGAGAAACACTTCCACAAGTCAAGGTTATCCAACCATGCTATCTACCCTCAACTAGCTCCTTAGAATCCTTGTGACTTCCTTGATTCGATTATGGAGCATGTGCTTCCAGTAATATATGCACAATACTACCATCCACACCTATCTATAATTTCCTCAGGAATCATCCTCAGTCCTATAACTCACCTACTCATAATAATACTTCCAACACCTGCTAAACAACGTAGCAACCGCACTGAAGTAATTCCTACGCTCTCCTAGGATTCCACACCTCCCCTACCATCACTTGTTGAAGAACCCCTATTATTTTCAGCTAACCATATCATGAATACAGTTACATGCAACGAAACTTAAATAATATTTCGACTAAAATACTCAACCCTACAACGCTTAGACTCAGATGAGAGTTGCGCAATACGACCAAATCCTTCACTCTAATATTATTTAACCTTCATGGTATACTATTTATCATATTCATTTGATAGTTAACTCATATCATTATAAGTACCACATAGGACAAAGCGAGAAGTAGTTGAGCAATGGAGTTGACTGGCACTAAGACACAATAAAATCTGGCAGATCCTGAAATGAAATTCTCGACCTCTAGGCCCAAGCATCTAGGATACACATTTATCCTGTTCTCAATCTCTTAAGAGTGGCTAATCATACTTTGTGCTGACCTGCTATGAACTGCACCCACTCATGAAACTTCCACCAAACCTACAGCCACTCGTGCATGCTAATCATACATAGCATTGGATCTTATAGACAGTCAAATACTTGACTCTAACCTAAGCCCATTATCAGACAAGAGCAGGAAATAAGGCTATGTCAAACATTCTCAGGATATAGATTCATTTTCATGTAAAACTATGATGCACACTAAGCAACTACAGTAATGATGTCAATTTCATATAACATATAAAAAGTGCTCATAGGCTATATGGGATCATAGATTTGGTAATTCTATCATGCAATTCCTGAAGATCCCTAGCCTATCACTAGCATGCAGTTCTTGATAGGTTTTGAGCATTCTAACACTTCCTAAGTGCACATACAACCCTAATAACCTTGGATCTATGTTTGTCTAATTATCATGCAAAGTTGAATTCTGAGGTTATATTCCTATCAAGCATACATGGGGAACAATTTCTAACTTGAATGAAAGATAAAATAACTTACCTTGTTGTTGCTTATGTTCCTTGAAACCTTGTGAGCCTAGCACCCCAAGTGTGATGCCTCAAATGCTTCACACAACACCAAATGCTCTTGGAAAGACTTTTGAGAGAACACACACTTCTTGAAATCGGCCTAGCCCTCTAGTTTCTTATGTGTAGCCGATTTTGGTGGAGAATGGGATCCTTATATAGTGTTGACACATCTAGGCTTACACCATGTAAACCCTAATGTGTCATGACTCTTCATTTCCATGACCCATGGGTTTGTAACTCCCATGGAGCATCCATGGAGCATCCTATGGGTAGAATCCAACTTGATAATCCATGGAGCCTCTTAGCCCACTATACAAGATATGAATAATTTACATCATCAACCCATATATTTAATTAGTTATCTTTTGATCACTTAATTAATTCCAAATTAATTCTTTGATCAAACTAATCAAATAATATTATTAATATATTAGAACTTATAATATATTAATAATCTCCAAGTGTTATTCCTCTCATTTAGTCTATCCAATTGCATGGTGCCATGCAACCCAAATGGACCATGCCGGGTCGGGTCAAGTACTGACAAGAAATAGTTATGGACTTAGACACCTTATCCAACAGTCTCCCACTTGGATAAGTCTAATAACTATAACTCCAATACTTCAGGAAACGACCGGCAATCGTAGCTCTTTTAAGGTCTCTCGGAACTGAGAAGATGTTGATATGCCATTTAAGATAAGTGATCATATAATCCTCTGTTCTAGATATCAGCCGGACAAATACATGGAACAATGTCTTACATATTGTCCAGCAGTTTGTTTCCCGATTTCTGATTTGTTTGACTAAGAACTTAATTGAACACATCAACTTAGTTCTGACCGGGCCTGGTACATAGGTCAAAACAAAATCATCAAGGGGCCCATATATCAGCTTCTAATCCAAGAAGGAACAGATAAACTTCTACTCATATGTTTGTTCTATCACTCATTGAATTATACACAAAAGCACGTTTTATAACATCGAGTTACCAATGCGTTTTCGTACAATCAATGCATAACCAACTTGTAAGTAACAAATCATATCTCTAGGTTTGAAGACTTATATGATATTACCGTCTCACGATCACTCGAGATAGAATTCCATGAAGTGATTCCAGTGAGCGTGGGTTGAGTCCAATGCTCAGAACTTATGAGCACTCATGATTGTTGTAGCCTTGTCCAATACCTTAGACCTCTGCAACCAATCATGACAGTCTTGATTCATACCTACGTCCGACATATGACCGACTGTGGAGGTTTGAATAATATGTTATACCAAACAAAATTATTCTGGAAGTCAAAACATGCAAAAGAAATATAGTAAACGATCGACAAGAGATAGCAACACTTTAATCATAAATAAAACACCTTTTATTCATCATCTAATGTGAAGTACACTTTACAAATTTCGAGGTTATCTAACTACTAAATCTAATATCATCCTTCAGCTCTGTGCTCCGAACATGCTGGAGATGCTTAACCCGAGTCAGTCCCTTCGTGAGGGGATCTGCTAGGTTCTCATCCGATGATACCCTCTTTGCCACGAGGAGTCCTTCTTCTATTCGATGTCTGATAAAATGGTATTTTCTGTCGATGTGTCTGGATCTCCCGTGATCCCTTGGTTCCTTGGCTAAGGCAACAGCACTTTCACTATTACAGAAAATTTCCATTGGCTCTTTAATAGCTGGTACAACTCCAAGGTCTCCAATGAAGTTCTTCAGCCATATCGCCTCCTTTGCCACCTCGCTAGCTGCAATATACTCTGATTCACAAGTTGAATCAACCACTGTCTCTTGCTTGGAGCTCTTCCAAGATATTGCTCCTCCATTTAGGGTAAAGACCCAGCCCGACTGAGAGCGGAAATTATCCCTATCAGTCTGAAAGCTAGCATAACTATACCCTACAACTCTCAAGTCATCACTCCCACCGAGGGTAAGGACCCAGTCCTTAGTCTTCCATAGGTACTTGAGGATATTGTTTACCGCAGTCCAGTGTGCCTTGCCAGGTTTCGCCTGACACCTGCTAACCATGCTCAGGGAAAAGGCTACATCAGGTCGAGTACACGTCATAGCATACATGATCGATCCTACAGCTGAAGCATAAGGTATTCGACTCAATTCTGCTATCTCAGCCTCAGTGCTAGGGCTTTGTGTCTTACTCAATCTGGCGTTACTCTGGATGGGTAACTCTCCTCTCTTGGAGTCATGCATGCTGAATCTCTTCAGCACCTTATCCAAGTAGGTACTTTGACTAAGTCCAATTAGTCTTTTACTCTGATCTCTCAAGATCCTTATCCCTAGAATATAGGCAGCTTCTCCTAGGTCCTTCATAGAGAAACACTTCCCAAGCCAGGACTTAACTTCCTGCAGAGTTGAGATGTCATTTCCTATGAGTAGTATGTCATCCACATACAACACCAAAAAGCTAACTATACTCCCACTAGCCTTGACATACACGCAAGACTCATCTTCACTCCTAGAAAAGCCAAATTCCTTGATCTTTTCATCAAAGCAAAGATTCCATCTACGAGGTGCTTCCTTCTATCCGTAAATGGATTTATCAAGCTTACACACTCTATTAGGGTACTCGTTGCTGACAAAACCCTCTGGCTGACTCATGTAAACATCTTCAGCCAACATTCCACTAAGGAAAGCGGTTTTGACATCCATTTGCCATATTTCATAGTCATGAAATGCTGCTATGGCCAACAGAACCCGAATAGACTTAATCTTGGCTACTGGAGAAAAGGTCTCATCATAATCCACTCCAGGAATTTGAGAGAAGCCCATTGCAATTAATCTAGCCTTATAAGTGTGTACTTTACCATCCATGTCGGTCTTCTTCTTGAAGACCCATTTGCACCCCACTGTCTTATGACCTGGTACATTCTCAACCAAGTTCCAAACTTGATTGTCATACATGGACTGTATTTCGCTGTCCATTGCCTCTTTCCATTTGGCTGACTCAAGGCCTGCCATGGCTTCCGCGTAACTGTTAGGTTCATCCAGACCTATCAGTGTCTCATCACTGACAAGTGTATCTCCTTCTGCAGTAATATGGAATCCATAGTAATGCTCAGGAGCATTCCTAACCCTTGTGGAACGCCTCAGAGGTACGGACTTGTCAATTGGCTCAACAGGAGTTTCCTCCTCAAGTTGAGTGCTAGAGTTTGAAGTTCCTTCACCGCTTGACTCTTGAATTTCCTCAAGATCAACTTGCCTCCAACTGTTTCCTTGCTTATGAAATGTCTCTCTCTCTAAAGAAAGCCCTCCTAGCTACAAAGACCACATTTTCACTAGGTCTGTAGAAGAGGTAACCAAAGGATTGATGTGGGTAGCCGATGAAAATACACCTCTCACTTCGGGGTTCGAGCTTATCATGAGTCTCGCATCTCACGAAAGCCTTGCAACCCCAAATCTTGATGTGGTCAAGTTTGGGTACTTTACCAGTCCACATCTCCTGAGGAGTTTTGGCAACTTTCTTTGTAGGGACTAGATTAAGGATATGGGCGGCAGTCTCTAAGGCATACCCCCAGAATAAGATTGGTAGCGAAGCTCGACTCATCATGGAACGAACCATATCCAACAAGGTTCGATTACGCCTCTCAGCCACACCATTCAATTGTGGTGTCCTGGGAGGTGTCAATTGTGAGACTATCCCACATCCCCTTAGATAGTCAATGAACTTTGAACTAAGATACTCACCACCACAATCGGATCGAAGCATCTTAATGTTCCTGCCCAATTGATTCTCGACTTCCTGTTTAAATTCCTTAAACCTTTCGAAAGTCTCTGACTTATGCTTGATCAAGTAGACATATCCATATCTACTGTAATCATCAGTAAAAGTCAAATAATAATGATTAGCATCCCTTGTGGCATGTTTGAACGGTCCACACACATCCGTGTGTACAAGGTCCAACAAACCTTTACCCCTCTCACACGAGCCTGTGAAGGGTGACTTTGTCATTTTTCCAAGTAAGCATGATTCGCAATTATCATCTGACTTTAGGTCAAATGACTCCAAGAATCCATACTTTTGGAGTTGGCCTATGCGTTTCTAGCTTATATGTCCAAGACGACAATGCCATAATGACGCTTTATCCAAGTTATTATTATTAACAGAATCAATACACAATACATTATTTCCTAAGTTATCAACCACAAATACTGTTTCATACACGCCATCACAAAGTAATGCTTTAAAATAAAGAACATTGTTAAAGAAAGCATTAATCGAACCCACTTCATTATCAAACGAAAAGGTGAAACCTTGTTTATACAATGCATGAAAGGAAATAATATTTCTTGCCATTTCTGGCAAATAACAACACTTATTCAAATCTAAACTAAATCCACTACTTAGCGATAAAGTATAAACTCCAATCTTGGTTACAGGTAAAGCTTTCCTATTCCCCATGATTAAGTTTATTCTTCCTTGCTCCACATTCTCGCTTCTTCTTAGTCCCTGGAAGTCACAACAAATATGAATACCACAACCGGTATCAAGGACCCAAGATTTAGAATGGGGTGAGTTATTAGAAATGATAGTGTAAATACCTGCATGGCTGGGTTTAACTTGCCCGTCCTTCACATCATGTTGGTATTTTGGGCAGTTCCGCTTCCAATGGGATTTTTCATGGCAATAGAAGCATTCAGCCTCTTTTGGGTCAGAAGAAGGAGTGACGAAACCTTTTGTTGGTTCCACTTGAAGAAGAGCCATCAAGGGTCCGAGCCTTGGTACCCTTAGAAGAGCTCTTTCTCTTCTTCCCTCGACTTTTCCCGATTGCCAAAACCGGAGTAGAATTTGGAGTAGGAGTGTTAACAACCGAGTTCCCCTTAAGACCTGTTTCTGCGGTCTTGAGAGGTCCCTGAAGTTTGCTGAGTGTGACCTCTTCCTTATTCATGTGATATGTCATGCAGAATTGATCATAGCACGATGGTAAGGAGTGCAAAATGATATTTATTGCAAGCTCCTCAGGGAAGTTCACATTAAGCTTCAGCAATCGATCCACATACCTTTGCATTTTCTGCATGTGGCTCGTGACAGATTCCTCGTCCTTCATCATGGTTGTTATCATTGAGCAGATGATTTCATACCTCTCTTGTCATGCACTTTGATGGTATCTTTCCATCAGATCTTGGTGCATATCATAAGGGTAGAAATCCTCATAAGACTTTTGGAGTTCCACTGTCATCGTGGCCATCATGATGCATGCCACTTTCATAGCATCCCTTTCATGTGCCTGAAAGTCAGCGATCTCCTGAGGAGTTGCAGTGGTCTCATCAATATCCTTAAGCTCCTTTTCAAGGATATATTCTTTGTCCTCGTAGCGTGTAATCATCCTGATGTTTCTGATCCACTCATTGAAGTTGGATCCATCAAAGGTGACTTTCCCACACAAGTTCATAAGGGTAAAGGAGCCATTAGGGTTAGAGCCAGAAGCAACATTTTTTGAAGACATCTGAAGGAAAAGGACAAGATTAGTTTAGATATTTAGAGAGTCCTTAATAAAACACCCAAATGTAATATTAAGGCTAGGATCCAATCACAATATATTATAACTTAGAAGAGGTATGCCGTAATCCAAGCTATAACATATTTGAAAGGTAGGTGAATGATGATTCACCAATTTCCACCATGAAAACCGAAATATTAAATATTAGGTTTTTGATTGGTTCTTAGAAATTCCTAGATTCTTTGAGATTCAATGAAATTTTCAAAGGTATGTTTCAATCTCGAGTGTGCCCTCCAAGTTTTGTGACTGGGATACCGAGGATCACAAAACGAGGTGTGAAGTAACCATGCAAATCACTTGGTACCCTTAAAGTTTATCACTCAATCGATGTGCTGGTAAACCACACACGCTCCGCCGATACTATAATAAACCTCAAGTCACCCTTTACCTACCTTGTTAAGTCCAAGTTAGTGTGCCGGTTAACCACACACGCTCCACCAACGACTTAAACAAAATGTAAAGTGTAATTTCATGGATTAGCACCTTATTCACATTTTTCCTAAAGTAACTAAGATTGGGAATTTAATAAAACATTTAGTTACTTTATAATATTCATCATACATTTAATGCGAATTTATAAGTCTTTGTCTTACCCGTTCGACTAACGACCCTCCACCGGTCAAGCAAGCGGTGGGTGAGAGTGGACACCCATTAAGTTGCCATTTTATAGGCAACAACCTTATACCCCCCTTATAGATCGGCTTCGTGAATGAGGCGTACTAGCGGTAAGATGACTTTGTTCTTATACATATATATATATATATATATATATATATATATATATATATATATATATAATTATTAAATCATAATAATATAAGTATGAGGGTTGAATTTTAACTTTTTAAAATTCTAAGGGTTGGAACTAAAGTTTTTAACATGACTTTACTTGTTCCAAAACTTGAGAGCCAGTTTTGTAAGCTTTCAAAACTTTTCATTTCTTGTAACTTACGAGTTTATTAGAGTAATAAAATGAAGACTCTTTATTTTTCTAACTCCTATGTTCTTTTAATGGTTTTTTAACTCAAGTGACTTTTGGTTTTCCATAACTTGAGGACAAGTTATGGACTCCATTAAAACACATTATGATCAAGAATTAAACTACCACATAGGTTACAAATAATTCCTATGATCATCTAAACATAATAAGATCAAGAACATGAACATGAACACTTTCATGAATCAAAACTACACTTAAAACTTTGTAATTTTGATAACTAGTTGTTGTAAATGGAATAGCAAAGACATTACACCATCTAAAACAAGTTTTCAAGTACCAAAACAGTCTAGGGTAATGTTTCTAGTCCATTTCCAGCAACTAAAGTTGAAAATCCGCACTCTGTGGCTCCTACTCGCCGAGTGCATGAACCTACTCGGCGAGTAGGTTGAAGATACAAGTGAACTCGGCGAGTCTCCCCATGGACTCGGCGAGTTCATCAGGCAGACGGCAAGTTTTTCGACTTTTTTCAACTTTTAAGCACAAATAACAAACAAACAAACCTAGGCTCTGATACCACTAATGGGTTTTGAGCATTCTAACACTTCCTAAGTGTACATGCAACCCTAATAACCTTGGATCTATGTTTGTCTAATTATCATGCAAAGTTGAATTCCAAGGTTATATTCCTATCTAGCATACATGGGGAACAATTTCTAACTTGAATGAAAGATAAAATAACTTACCTTGTTGTTGCTTATGTTCCTTGAAACCTTGTGAGCCTAGCACCCCAAGTGTGATGCCTCAAATGCTTCACACAACACCAAATGCTCTTGGAAAGAGTTTTGAGAGAACACACACTTCTTGAAATCGGCCTAACCCTCTAGTTTCTTATGTGTAGCCGATTTTGGTGGAGAATGGGATCCTTATATAGTGTTGACACATCTAGGGTTACACCATGTAAACGCTAATGTGTCATGACTCTTCATTTGCATGACCCATGGGTTTGTAACTCCCATGGAGCATCCATGGAGCATCATATGGTTAGAACCCAACTTGATAATCCATGGAGCCTCTTAGCCCACTATACAAGATATGAATGATTTACATAATCAACCCATATATTTAATTAGTTATCTTTTCATCACTTAATTAATTCCAAATTAATTCTTTGATCAAACTAATCAAATAATATTATTAATATATTAGAACTTATAATCTATTAATAATCTCCAAGTGTTATTCCTCTCATTTAGTCTATCCAATTGCATGGTGCCATGCAACCCAAATGGACCATGCCGGGTCGGGTCAAGTACTGAGCAAAAATAGTTATGGACTTAGACACCTTATCCAACAGTTCTATCACAAGTAAAAATGTGGAAACTTGGGGAACACATTCTTGTTCTGGCTAATCATACACATCTCATCGTTCTTCGGTTACCGTTGAAAATAATTTGGAAACATTTCTAAAAAAACTTTGAAATAATTTTGAAAAAAAATATAAAAACAATTTTATAAACTTTTATAGGTCCTTAGCTTAAGAATGGATTCACACAAATGCTCATCCAATTCACTTTTTCTAGGGCTTGGATACCAACTTGTAACATCCGAAAAATTATGGTAAAATTTTCAGTTTTCAAAAACCACCAAATGACTATAATTGTTTACAAAACATTGTTTGCAAAAGTTATAATTAGAAATTAGATTATCCTAAGATCGAATATTTTAAAACCTAAAGGATGTGCAAGATCAAGGCTTCGCCTTTCCTCAATCATCTGAAGTACCTTGAACAATAAAGTGAAACTTTAAGCACAAAGCTTAGTGGGTACCCCCAAAATACCACCATACAAACATATAACAGTATGCATACTGGGTCAGCAACCAACAAACTGGATTACCCTCGAGCCTACGACACGAGTATGGATTCTCTTCAACGCCACAACTCATGCCTGATTCGCTTCTAAGCCCACGACATAAGCCTGGCTTGCCTTACTGGCCCACATCTTATGTATGTCATGCTCCCGAGTCCACATCATAAGTATGGATTGCCTTACTGGCCCACAACTTCTCTCTGGTTTTCTCCTAGGTTTTTTGTCTTCTACACAAAGCAGGATTTCCTTAACCCAACCATACCATGTCAAAAAATACATAACAAATAACATGTGTCAAGCAAATATATAATCATATAACTTATCAGAAATGCAACTAGATCTACAGATCACTACCACATAACAACATTATATATCGAAGAATACATACCTAACAGATCACTACTGCATAACAACAGCCAAACTTCAAGAATACATAATCCAATGGGCTAACATTTTTGCCTTCGACCCACAAGTACAATGAGTAAAACTCACCTCTCAGTCTGAACATATATCTGAATCGGTTAATGCTCCGAATATCAGCTCTATTAGTCACATATACATCAAATAGTGACAAATTTCAACTTCAACTCAAAGTACCCAAAATACCTTTAGGTTAAAATTGTTGAAAATCTTGGTAAAGGTGAAAAATCAACGAAGTCAACCAAGTTGACTCAGGCTGAGTACAGCCAACTTACTCAGCATATACGCTTAGCCTTTTAAAGGTCCAAATCAAGCTTCCAAGGGAGGACACCCAACGTACTCGGCCGACAGTCACTTCCCGATTAGGTGTTTATTTCATGAATCCCTTTCATCCAATTGTAGATCTAGCCCCTAAATATCATCCGAAAGAATAAAGTTTCCATATTTATGAGTTTGCATGCATCGAAAATGTCTAAAACCAAAACCCCAACTTGTCTTAAGGTCTTAAGCTCACAAACATTTGAATTGAAGGGAATAATGGACCAAGATTACATTTTTATGCTTCCTAATAACTCCATAATGGATATGGTTTCCAACTTTATCCATTTGAATGGTCCAACAACCAAGATTTAGTCTTTAGGCCTCAAATGGACCCAAAAGTGCATCATTATCAACTTAATCCATTAAGTCCAAGTCTCTAACCTTCAAATCTGAATCAAAATAATGTTTATATGGATAAAGTTTCCAACTTTATCCGCAACAAGCTCACAAACTTTCAAAATCTAAACTTTATGCACTAAAATTACCAAAAGCTCATAACATCCTAAAACTAGTTAGATCTAACTAATGCATCATCAAGATTCAACATTTTTACCTCTAGAAGAAAGATGAAGGTGACCAAAGTTTGGATCTACAAGCTCCAATGCGACCAACACTTCTCCAATGAGCTCATTATTCTCCAAGATGCACCAAGAACTCTCCAAATCACTTAACAAAACTTCTTTTTTCTTACAAGGCTCAAACTAGGGTTAGGGTTTCAATGGAGGGTGTTGGAGAGGTGGATGTTGAAAAAAGAATGGGTTTGGGGAAGTTAAGGAGCTTAAATAGGGCTGAAACCACGAAAATAAGGTTTTGGTTTTGATCATGTATTCCTAGTGTACTCCAGGTATGCCTAGTATACCCAACATACATCCTATATGTCCAGTGTACTAAACTAAGCCCAAAACCTTAATAACTTCAAACGGTCAAAACTTCTTCATTCCAATTCCTTTTTCGACGATCTTGATATTCACAGAAAGATATTGAAAGCCCCCACAATATTATCTCGATATCTAGGACTAAAAGCATCCCGAACAAAAATCCATATTTCAAGCAAGAAGTCAGAAACATCACTTTTTCCCGTTTTACCCTTTGAATACAACACAATCCAAGCGCTTGGATCGAATAATCAATTTTATCAACATCCTATAAGGTCTAAACCCTATTCCCTTGAAGCCCAAGGCTTTTACATTATCCATTTATTGTCAACAATTCCAAAATATGAAATTTCTTGAAACAGGATGTTACAAATCTCCCCCACTTAAACTTGATTTCGTCATTGAAATCCGTCTCGATTCTAATTTCTGAAACACCACGAAAATATTCCATAACCTCCTTGTAACCATTTCAAAATCAAGGCATATTATGAAGAAAACTCAAGAGATGACTCGAAAACCCACAGCTTCCAACAAAATTTCTTTCTCTTTCTAAATGAATAACCCAAATTCCAAGGAAAATCACACAAACCAGGAACTCTCAACACTACAACCACAAACCACAAACCATCATTATCGCTATACTTCATAAACCTTACCTAAGACTGATAATAGTCCTTTTGTTGAACATACCCCTAGTCCTCAACTAGGAGAACCACCAAAACAAGTCATCACCAACCTGTTGTCCCCACAAGTATAAGGATGGTCAATCGAATAATTTTCAGGTTGCATTAAAATCGCTCATCGGCTCAGGTCTTCCTCCACCTAAAAAGTCACTCAAGACATCTACAACGAACTTTGTGATTTGAAGATTTCAGGACTAACCCCTCTTAATGGAAACCAAACTCCTAATAGACATGCCATAAGAAGATACGTCTACCATAGCAACCATTCATTAAGAGACTTCCGATGCACATATAATATATCTTTCTAATTCACTTTTTCTGACCCATCACCCAAACCGGATGGTCACCGAGACTCTCGCTCCCAAAAACATCGGAATGTCATCCAATCATGTCAATAAGACTAACAATCTGAGACCTAAGAGTCTCAACCAGCTAACTACCGTGTATCACCCACAACAATAATATTGCCACTGGTTCATGATACATCATGGCACTTTCTAATCACTAAAACAATAAGATCATGGTACTACGCCGTTCATGACATCGTTCCGTTACTAGCCTGAAGACTCACGACCAGCGCCACCGGGTCTAAAGATTCTCAACCATCAACCCAATGTCTTGCTAAAAACACATTCAACATTCTATTTGTTTCTAACCGAACACAACCCAATCCATACCCTTTTATCAATCATAATTCTATCCATAACGCAGGCTGTTACGAATGCAAAAATTTAGGCCAAAACATGGTCGCACACATCCAATGAATGAGATAGGCGATTGCATTCTTGTTCCAATTGAAATGTTATAACCCAAATAAGAACCATACATATAATTCGAACAAAGTGCTACACTTTTATCTAGTCCATCCCACATTCACCCCTCATGACAATATCTAATGAACATACTACAATATACACCCTTAAGGTAACCCATAACCTTACCAAATGGGTGAACCGGAGATCTAACGAAATGTCGAACCATAATCAAAACATCATCATGACAGATCAAAACAAGATCCCATACAACGATTGAGACTGAATAGACCCCATTAATATGTAACTATCAAGATACAAGTTTAACGTTATCCGAAAATGTTGTTAAAACTCTAGTCGGATCCATCGAAATAGAAACCCTGCCAGCACGACATGCAAAAAATTAGATTCTACATAGATCTAATGTCTTATCTGGAAAATTGAACAACACTGTCCCGAACTCTAGACTCCCAATAACCTAGTACATCTTCTAAACACGAGTCGAAGTTGACAATAGGTTGATGAATCCATTGAACTTCAACTGATATAGGTCATAACTTCTGAAGAATCTCTGCTTTGATGATGATCAAAATGATCAATGATCGAGAATACATTAACACCTAATCCAATGAACCAAAAGCCACATTGAGCTGAGCATACCCATCTCTTTTAACTTATTTACTGATCAAAAACTACCAAATATATACTATAAATAGCAATCCATACCTTAAGCTGAGAAATCATACACCAACCAATACACAACCTGAGCGATACTAGCGTCTCCTTATCCATTTATTTTCATTCCAAAATGATCCATTGGCTACAACAAGATCCTTGACCAACTACTTCCTGCTTCGAGACAAATTTTGTATTTCCTGAACAAATACATCTGATAGCCACATACTCTACACATCTAACTTGGCTAAATTTTAAACCAGATTACTGCATACCCGCACTATAGATCCCTAAGAATCATTATTACAACACCACAAATTCGAAGAGATTGATGATCCTCCAGGCAGGAATACCTAATTCTACCATACTTAGGGATCGAATTGCCACCCACTGGTGTTGCAACGAAACCTTGTCTGAAACTGCCTCAACAAGGTACAAACTATCCCTGACTCTTGGAATGTATAACACACGCAAGATGATCTTATAGATATGGACTAAGCAAACCCTAGGAGATTCTGAATCTCAGATGAAGACCTCAGAAATTTACAATCATAATCTCCTTTAAAATTAAGGATTTCATGCCAATGGATAAGCAAAACACCAAATTACTATCCAAAAACATACAATCCTTGATTGTAATCCCAACCATCAATTCATCACAAGAATGGTTCATAAATACTAAAAGGCATCATTCTCATGGCCTGGATCCATCAGATACAACAAATTGTCACTCCTGATTCACTTTCCTAATCACATGCAACCATCAGCTAGCACATTCCTTGCCCATACCCTAAGAAACATACCCTTGGTCTCATCTCAAGGCATCCATACCAAAAAAATCCTCATGTGTACTCCCATACTACCATACTACCACCAAAAACCACAGCCAACTAGTCTCATTTTCGGTTTACATCCCAACTCTGAAGGTCACATGCACGCTCACTCCTTCCTCTAAACTTGAAAAGAATGGGAGGAAACCTCATCATAGATAGTGACATTCCAATCCATCTGCCAAAATCCTCACCGATCACGACTACCACTTCCTTCATGAAACCCGAGACTTAACTAGCACTACTTCGAGCAAGGCTCTCGGGAGCTCAAAATCAGCTAACTCACATATGTGTACACCATTCAAAACCAAACTAATGTGGCCAATAAAGCCTATACAATCACCATACTTATCCTCAGCCTGAACAAACATAACCAAAAGATTGACAGATACATAAACACTTCCACGAGTCATTGTTATCCAACCATGCTATCTAACCTTAACCAGCTCTTTAGAATCCTTGTCACTTCCTTGATTCGAGTATGGATCATGTGCTTCCACTAATATGGGCCCAATACTACATTCCACTCCTATCCATAATTTCGTCAAGAATCATCCTGAGTCTTATAAGTCACCTACTCATAACAGTACTTCCAACTCCCAATAAACAACGTAGCAACCGCACTGAAGTACTTCCTAGGCTCTCTTAGGACTCCTCACCTCCCACGCCATCACCTGCTAAAGAAGCCCTATTAATATCTGCTACCCACTTCATGATACAATTACATGCACCAAAACTAAAATTTTCTTTCGACTAAAACACTCAACCCTAAAACAGTTACAATCAAACGAGAGTTGCGTAATACGACCAAATCCTTCACTCTAATATTATTTAACCTTCATATCATGTAATTTATCATATTCATTTGATAGTAAATTCACATGAATATGACTACCACATAGCACAAGGCAAGAATCATTCAAGTAATGGAGTTGACTGACACTATGAAACAATAAAACCAAGAAGATCCTTGAATGAATTTTGCGACCTCTAGGCCCAAGCATCTAGGATACACATGTATCCTATACTCACACTTTCAAGAGTGGCTAATCAGTCCTCAAGCTGACCTACTATGAACTTCACCTACTCATGAAACTTCCACCAACGCTGCTACCACTTGTGCATGCTAATCATACATAAAGTTGGATCCTATAGTCAGTCGAATACTTGACTCTACCCTAAGCCCTTTATCATACAAGAACATGAAATAAAGTGAAATAAAACATTTTCAAGCTATAGAATCTTTTTCATGTACAACTATGGTGCACACTAAGCAACTACAGTAATGATGTCGATTTCATCTACCATATAAGAAGTCCTCCTAGGCTATCCCGCATCATACATCAGACAATTCTATTATGCAATTCAAAAAGATGCCTAGCCTATCACTACCATGTAGGTCTATCATAATAATCGTAAACAAGTAACAGTGTGGAAACTTGGGGTACACTTTCTTTTTTTGGTTGATCATACACATCTCATCATTCTTTAGTTACCTTTGAAAACAATTTGGAAAACATTTATACAAACAACTCTGAAACAATTTTGAAAATGGTTTTGTAAACTCTTAGAGATCCTTAGCTTGAGACTAGATTCACACGAGTTCTCATCCAATTCACTCAAAACAGGGCCTGGATACCTACTTGTAACATCTCAAAAATCACGGTAAAATATTCATTTTTAAAAAACCACCCTATTACTATAATTGTTTACAAAACATTGTTTCCAAAAGTTATAATTACAAATCAGAGTATCCCAAGATCAAATATTATAAAACCTAAAGGATGTGCATGATCAAGCCTTCACCTTTCCCCGATCATCTGAAGTACCACAAACAATAAACTAAAACTTTAAGCATGAAGTTTAGTGAGTACCCCCAAAATACCACCATAAAACATATAATAACATGTATATTGGGTCCAAAACTAACAGACCAGACTACCCACGAGCCCACAACATGATTCTGGCTTGCTTCCAGCCCACAACTCATGTCTGGCTTGCTCCCAAACCCACAACATAAGTTTGGCTATCCTTACTAGCCTACATTTTAAGTATGTCATGCTCCTAAGACCACAACATAAGTCTGGCTTGCCTTTCTAGCCAACAGTTTATATCTCGTTTTCTCCCAGGTTTTTTTGCTTCTACATAAAGCAGGATTACCTCAACCGAAGCATACCACGTTGATATATACATAACAGATAACATGTATACAACAAATAGATAATCATATAACCAGTCAGGCAAACAATTAGATCTACATATCACTTCCGCATAGTAGCATCATATATCCTATAACATAAATCTTACAGATCACTAGTGCATAACAACACTCGAAACTCCAGGATATATAATCCAGTGGGCTGACATTGATGCCTTCGACCCACAAGTACAGTGAAGAAAGCTCACCACTCTGTCTGAACATATAGATGAATAGGTTACTACTCTGAATATCAGCTCTACCAGTGACCTATACATAAGATAGTGACAAATTTCAATTTCAACTCAAAATACCCAAAATACCCTTAGGTCAAACATGTTCAAAATCCTGGTCAAGGTTAAAAATTAATGAAGTCAACCGAGTTGACTTAGGTTTAGTACACCTAGTGTACTCAACATGTACGCTTAGTGTACAAAAGGTCCAAATCAAGCTTCCAAAGGAGTACGCCCATCATACTCGGCCAAAAGTCACTACCTCATTAGGTGCTTATTTCATGAAGTCCTTTCTTCCAATTGCAAATCTAGTCCCCAAATATCATTCCAAACCATAAAGATTCCATCTTTATGAGTTTGCATGCATAGAAAATGCCCAACACCAACACCCTAACATTTCTTAAGCTCTTAAGCTCTCTAACATTTGCATGGAAGGGAATAAGGGAGCAAGATTACATTTTTATGCTTCCTAATAACTCCATGATGGATAAGGTTTCCAACTTAATCCATTTGAATGGTTCGACAACCAAGATTTACCAACTTAATCCATTATGTCCAAGTCTCTAACCTTCAGATCTGAATCAAAATGATCTTTAGACGGATAAGGTTTCCAACTTTATCCGCAACAAGGTCACAAAATTTTAATATATAAAATTTATTCATTAAAATGACCAAAAGCCCATAACATCCAAAACTAGCTAAATCTAACAAATGTATCATCAAGATTCAAGCATTATACATCTATAAGCTCTAATGCAACCAACACTTCCCTACCGGGCTTATTCGTCTCCTAGATGCACTAAGAACACTCTAACGTACTTAAAAAAAACCTTTTTTTGCTCACATGGCTCGAAATAGGGTTAGGGTTTCAATGGAGGGTGTTGGAGCTGTGGAGGCTATGAATAGAATGGATTTGGGGAAGTTAAGGAGCTTAAATAGGGCTCAAACCATGAAAATAAGGTTTGGGTTATGATCGTGTATGCCCAGCGTAGTCCAGGTATGCTTAGTACACCCAACGTAATAGACCAAGCCTAAAACTTGAGCGATCGTAGAGCCTCCTCATCTATTCACTAGCATCCCAAAAGGAACCAATGGCTATGACGAGCTCCTTGACTAACTACTTCCTGCTACGAGACAACTCATGTATTTCCTGAACACAAGCATCTGATAACCACTTACTCTACACCTTTGACTTGACCAAATCTTGAACTGAAATCTAGCAAACCCGCACTTCAGATCCCTATGAACCATAATTCCGATACCACAAACTCGAACAGATTGATGATCCTACAAGCAGAATACCTAGTTCTCCCCGACTCAGGGTTCTAACTACCACCCACTAGTGTTGCAACCAAAACATATCTCAAACCAGCTCAACTAGGTACAAACCGTCTCTCACTTTTGGAACATATCTGTTGGATAAGGTGTCTAAGTCCATAACTTATTTGGTACATACTTGACCCGACCCGGCATGATCCATTTGGGTTGCATTTCATCCAAACTATTTATGGATAATTTTATGAGAGTTATACACATATGTTTATTGATATATTGTAATTTATAATATATTAATATGAAGTTATTTAATTAGTATTAGTGTTAAATTAATTATGAATTAATTTAGAGATTAAAAGGAAGACTAATTAGATTATGGGCTACTGGTTTTATATGGTGTGGGCTAACACTCATTTGTTAATGGGCTAGGCTTATATGGAAGTCCATGGATGATCCATGGAGCTTTTAACCCATGGATCCTTGAAAAGGAAAGGTCATGGGTTGTTAGGGTTTCACCCTAACCATGCACACTATATAAGCATGCTTATGTTGCATGAAATGGCCCCTAAGGGTAATCTAGGGTGACTAGTGTGGTTTTTGTGTGTGGCCGAAAAATTACAAGTGTGTGTACTCTCTCAAAGTTTTCCAAGAGTTTGTGGTGATTTGTGATTCCATTTAAGGCATTCACACTATTGGTGCTTGGCCCTCAAACTCCTTAGGAATTGAACTCATCATCAAAAGGTATGTAATCTCATCTAATTCTTTTATGTTTAAAAGTACCCCATGCCATGTTAGATAGGTTATGAACCTTAGAAAATTATTATTTTGCATGTATTTAGACAAACATAGATCCAAGGTTTATTAGGGTTGCATGCACACTTAGGAAGTGTTAGATTGCTCAAAACCCAACAGTGGTATCAGAGCCTAGGCTTGCTTGTTTGATACTTGATGCAAAATATTGAAAAAGTTTGAAATTGTTGCTGTCTGGCTGGTGGACTCGCCGAGACCATGGGGGGACTCGCCGAGTTCAAGGCAAAATTCATCCTACTCGGCGAGTAGGTTCGTGCACTCGGCGAGTAGAATGATCAGAATGCAGAATTTCGACTTTTGCTGCTGGAAATGGACTAGAAACATTACCCTAAACGGTTTTGGTGTTTTTTAAAACTTGTTTTAGTTGGTGTAATGGTTGTTCTAATCCATTTACAATAGCATATATCAAAATTCCATGATTTTTATGTGTTCATATAATTCTTGAAATTTTGATGATCATGTTCATGTTCTTATGAATTTAGAAGATGATAGGAATTATTTGCTGAATCGTTTAGAATTAATTCTTGATCATTTATGTGTTTTAATGGAGTCCATAATTTGTCCTCAAGTTATGGAAATCCAAAGGTCACTTTTTCTTTAACACACACATTAAAAACACATAAGTTACATGAAAATGAAGAGTCTTCATTTTTGTGAACCTTTAATTCATAAGTTATGAATTGAAAAGTCTTGGATGGTTACAAAAGATGAAGAGTCTTGTCCTTAAGTTATTGAGGTTCAAGAGTCACTTCATTAATAAATATATAAATAAAGTGTAACCTTAATTAATTCCATAAGTTATAAAATAAAGAAAAGTAATTCTTTTATTAGTTTAAAGTCTTCCATAACTTGTCCTCAAGTTATGGAACTTGAAGAGTTTTTGGATTAAAACTACTTTAAACACATAAATCATGGAATTAATTAGTTTTGAATAGTTTCAAAACTTGCCCTCAAGTTTTGGAATTTGTAAAGTTTCACACACTTTAATAAACTTTAATTCCAACCCTTAGAAGTTTTAAAAGTTAAAATTCTACCCTTATACTATTATAAGATTAATGGTTAATTATTATATATATGTATAAGAACAAGTCGTTTTACTGTTAGTAGGCCTCCTTCACGAAGCTGGTCTATAAGGTGGGTATAAGGTTGTTGCCTATAAAATGGCGACTTAATGGGTGTCCACTCTCACCCACCGCTTGCTTGATCGGTGGAGGGTCGTTAGCCGAACGGGTAGGACAATGACTTTAAATCCTCATTAAAAGTATAATGAATATTATAAAGTAACTAAATATTTTTTATTTAATTCCCAATCTTAGTTACCTTAGGAAAAATGTGAATTTGGTGCTAGCCCATGGAATTCACGCTTTGTACCTTACCAAGTCGTTGGTGGAGCGTGTGTGGTTAATCGGCACACTAACGTGGACTAGTAAGGATCACGAAGGGTGACTTAATGTTTGTCATAGATCAATGGAGCGTGTGTGGTTAACCGGCACATTGATTAGGTGATAATATTAAGGGTACCAAGTGAATTGGTATGGTTGTTCACACCTTGTTTTGTGATCCTCGGCATCCCAGTCACAAAATTTGAGAGGGCACACTCAAGATTGAAACGTGCCATTGAAAAGTTCAATGAATCTCAAAAGATCTAGGAATTTCAAATCCAATTAAAACTTAATAAATTATTTCGTTTTTCATGGTGGAAATTGGTGAATCGTCATTCGCCTACCTTCAAATATTTTATAGCTTGGATTACGGCATCCCTCTTCCAAATTATAAAATATTGTGTTGGGTCCTAGCCTTAATATTTCATATTGGGTGTTATATTAAGGACTTTGAATCAACTAACTTGATTTTCTCCCATTATAGATGTCTGGTTCAGACAACTATGATCTTCCCAAATCTCTTGAAGATGGTGTCCCTCAACATCATGCTTCACTTCCTCCACCTCCTCCAATTATTCTCCCTCACCCACAAGTTCTTGAAAAGTTTAAAGTCACTCAATCCCTATTGGCAAGCATAGTTTATGTGTGCTCACATCTTGGAGATAAAGTCACATATTGACAAGCCGGGAGAGTTGGGTGTCAAAGTCCCGTGAAAGTTGGATGTTCAATCACTTTCTTAGTAACATAGTGAGTCTCTTTGGGACTACTATGAGACGGACTATGACATGACCCTTAATGATGTTATCTATTTGCTTTGTGTTGTGGAATCAGCAATGATTTGGAACACTAGTAAAGCAAATTTGATTAAAAGAACAACTTCCGAAGTCTACATGGACATTGACAATGGTAGCATTGGATATCTAGAAAAGGATTTCTCTTCCCAATGGAAAGGGATCGGCTATAGTCAACTCGGTTGACCAAATAGTAAAGAGAAAGGCAAATTCTGAGATAGTCTCATGTGCCATTAGCAAAGGGTCCATGTGTTTTGTTGCCAAAGGAAGGGGCATTGGTTGCGAAGCTGCCCTATTCACCTGAAAGGTCATAACGTTGATCAAGTCAAGAGGTTTGACTCTACTTCGGGTAAAGTCCACTATCTAACTCTATTAAGTTCCTATTTGGAGATTCTTATTACATAATGTGAATGGGTCACATGCTGATGTTTTTAAGAATCAAAGAAAAGATAGGAAGCTTAAAGTAAGTATATGTTGATTCTGATTGCGAAGGTGGGTTTCGATCGCATGGTTTGGTAATCAGAATTTTGAGCTGTTGCTTAAGAGTTATAATATATTGCTTATGAATAGATAACAACAAGGTTTTCATGTGGATTGTAAGGATAAGTTTTTCCGCAAAGTTTTAAAATAAAAGAAAAAAAAGGGTTTTAATTTTATTTATTTTAAAAATATCCTTACAATGGCATATGTGGAAAATTGTTGCTTATATGTTTCCAGTAAAAGCAATATTGGAAAGTGGATTTGATTCTTTCATTTGTGGTAGTGTCTGAATTTACCAAATGAAGAAAGTTTTTCATCACCCAAGTTTCAATTGGACAGAAACTTGGAATCATACAAGTTGTATTGTATGATGAATGAGAATTTTCATCTTTGAAAATTAAGACTAATTATTTGATCATATGTATATGTGAGTCAATTGAAGGACTAAGGAATTAGGTACACTGGGTGTGCGCTGGTCAAGGTCCACCACAAAGATGAGTTGTCATGATTTACTAAAGATTAGTAAATATGATTATACTAATGAGGTTAAGTATAATTCTGTAACATTGGAAAGGTTACAATGTATGACAAAACAAATGAGAAGAATCAAATTAAGCAGAAAGATAAAAGTTTCTCAAATCTGAAAGGATGGGAGAGTACTTTAGTATCGTATTTCATGATCATCTTAACGATTATGAAACCATATCACAAATTCATACTCTAAGGACGTCTTAGTGCATTGTTATGGCTAAGAAGAGAGGTCATGAATTGTTGGATTGGTTAAGATCGAGAAGATGAGTCATACTTCGTTCCAAAACAATTCTTAGAGTCATACTCCAAGATTGTAACATTAAGTGACATAAAGTAAAGTTTAAAACACTTATCAAATGTAGTGTAGAATGTTTCTACTCTTGTACATTTGAGATTGGTAAGTTGTGATGTCTTGGATGAGACAAAGACCAAAATAAGACCAATTGTGTGTAGTGTTAGTCTTGATAAGAATCCACATTGTCCCTTGAATATTTGTTTTGTCAATGAATGGTTCTTGACTGGGGAAACTTATATGTCAAGGGGACAGTGGGAGCCTTAAAGATCCTGAAAGAGTTTCGAGATGTAATCAAGAGTAAAACCTGTAATTTATCACAAGCACATGACTTAAGGTTTGCAACCTATCGTGTTGACATAATTCTTATTTCTGTACCTACTTCAAATAAGTTGAATTTGCATGTGAGTTATCAGAGTTCAACTTGGAAGCATTGGTGGGCCTTGTGCTACCAAGGTGACAAGAAACTAAGATTGAACAAGTTTAATCCATGTAAGGCTGAATTTGTCACTAACCTGATCTTGTGATTATGGTTTTGAAAAATTCACATGGATAGGAACTCATACACTATAAAATCTAAGTATCATAAGGTTTCTCTCCGATTCATGAAAATGATGGTGAGGAAACGCTTTCACTAAGTAGATTTTACGTAGATATCAATTCTGTTATTTGCATTTTCAAAAGTCGTTAGTGGAGAGCGTGTGGTTCACCGGCACACTAACATGGACTTGTGAGAAATGGCAACGGTTGAAAATTTTTTAGACACACATGTGAGCTATCTAAGAAAGGGTGTATGAATCTAAATTTCAGAAGTCCAGCAAATTTCTGGAAATATGTCAGAGCTAGTGGGAGCATAAGTGTTATGCTGATAATCATCATGTTAGTGGGAGCATGATTATTACGTTTAGTGTTGCAAGTTAGCAGTGTTAATTATAGAAAACAAAGTTTCAATTCGTGAAGTTGCAGGGGTTGAAAAGTTGTTTTGCTATAATTAATGGAGAGGAAATTATACTTCAATTCTAGAAGCTTAGATTGAGATTTTAATCATATTTAGTCAAGGACATATATATGAATTTTATGTTGGAATGGTTCAACTTGAAGAAATTCTATATATATTGCGTTTTCAAAATTCGATTATGATTACGGCATCCCTCTTCATAGTTAAATTTTGAAAACATGGCAAATAAAAAATATTGTAGCAAAAGACTGGTCTAGTATCATGTCTTTATGTCAAACATCATGAATCGTGTCCCATATGCTTCGGATATAGGATCGATTGCATGTGCTATAATATTCATCTTTTCTAAATTTTCCAAATGCTTAAGGCATTGAGAAGGGAAAAGTCTAGAACTGGATATGACTAAAGTGATTAAGCAATTGTCGAGGACAAATCTGAGGTTCGCCAAAGATTGGTTGCTTAGGGACAGTTGGAAGTATGATGTAAGTTGTCGGAAAGGACCATATTGACATATTCTGAAAAGAAGTAGCTCTTGTTTGGAATTGATAGTCAAAATGGGACTATGGAAATGTCTCCATAGGTGGAAATTATTCAATCTATGTAAGATTAGAAAACCTTAATGCAAGAAGGATGTTCAAAGAAATGTACTTTGAATATGAGACTTCCGTTCCATAGAAGTTGACCTTCTTTGGAATACTCTGTAATGACTGGTGACAAGGTTTTGGTGACTTTGTGCATAATCATTACAAGAGGAACATTGCATAAAAGTTTAAAATCTAACAGATTTTTTGGTAAATGACAGGAATCGGGGATTCTCACATTTACAATAAGGATTTGGGATTGTGAAATGAGTATCAATGGAATCATGTTCAATTGATCTACATCACAATGTAAGGATCATAGACAAACGTAGTGTGCACACTTGGAGTATGGCATAACTGTTGTTTAGAATAACAAAGTGTACATGCTAGGAGCATGGGACGACTGTTGTTTTTTATTCAAATCTTAAGTTGATTTTTTGAAACATTATACAATGAATAATGTGTAATCAATATGGTGATAAATAAAAGGTGGTTCTATTTATATTCAAAAGGGTTCTGAGACCATAATGGATTCGATTATTATTGTGTTTCACTTTGCATGATTTGGCTTCCAAAATAGCTAGGTTATTCTTTCCAAATGACTAAGTTATTTAAACACTCCACAGTCATTCATATGTTGGAAGTAGGTATGAATCAAGACTGTCATGAATCGATTTTGTAGATGGCTAAATGGGTTTAGTCATAGCAATGGTTGCTACAACATTCATGAGTGCTCATAAGTTATGAGTATTGGAATAAACCCACGCTTAGTTGTATCACTTCATGGAATTTATCTCGAGTGATCGTGAGACGGTAATATCGTATAAATCTTCAAACCTAGAGATATGAGTTGTTACCTATGAGTTGGTTGTGCATTGATTGCACGTAAACGTATCAGTAACTTGATGTTATAAAACGTGCCTTTGTGTACAATTCAACAAGTAGTAGAACAAGCATATGAGTCGAAGTTTATCTGTTCCTTCTAGAAATAGAAGCGATATCCGGGCCCCTCGATGATTTTGTTGTGACCTATGTACCGGCCGGTCAGAACTAAATTGATGTGTTCGATTAAGTTCTTTGTCAAACAAATCGAAAATCGGGAAACAAACTGCTGGACAATAAGTACGACGTTGTTCCATGTATTTGTCCGGCTGATATCATGAGAACAGAGGAGTATATGATCACTTATCTTAAAATGGCGCTTCATAGTTCAACGGAGTTTTCGAGAGCTACGATTGCTGGTTGGTTCCTGAAGTAACATACGCAAATATAGTTATTAGACTTATCCAAGTGGGAGTCTGTTGGATAAGGTGTCTAAGTCCATAACTTATTTGGTACATACTTGACCCAACCCGGCATGGTCCATTTGGGTTGCATTTCATCCAAACTATTTATGGATAATTTTATGAGAGTTATACACATATGTTTATTAATATATTGTAAGTTATAATATATTAATATGAAGTTATTTAATTAGTATTAGTCTTAAGTTAATTATGAATTAATTTAGAGATTAAAAGGAAGACTAATTAGATTATGGGCTACTGGTTTTATATGGTGTGGGCTAACACTCATTTATTAATGGGCTAGGCTTATATGGAAGTCCATGGATGATCCATGGAGCTTTTAATCCATGGATCCTTGGAAAGGAAAGGTCATGGGTTATTAGGGTTTCACCCTAACCATGCACACTATATAAGCATGCTTATGTTGCATGAAATGGCCCCTAAGGGTAAACTAGGGTGACTACTGTGGTTTTTGTGTGTGGCCGAAAAATTACAAGTGTGTGTACTCTCTCAAAGTTTTCCAAGAGTTTGTGGTGATTTGTGATTCCATTTGAGGCATTCACACTATTGGTGCTTGGCCCTCAAACTCCTTAGGAATTGAACTCATCATCAAAAGCTATGTAATCTCATCTAATTCTTTTATGTTTAAAAGTACCCCATGCCATTTTAGATAGGTTATGAACCTTGGAAAATTATTATTTTGCATATATTTAGACAAACATTGATCCAAGGTTTATTAGGGTTGCATGCACACTTAGGAAGTGTTAGATTGCTCAAAACCCAACATAGCACACACAAGATTGTAAGTCCTTTAATTTGCTTGATGTATCAATCCGATCCACTTGATCGTGCGGAATCCCAATCAAGTGGATGATGCAAGATGAAATGGAGTATAAGAAGAAGAAGAACTTGATGAATCTATGATGTATTGAATAATATTGAATGATGCTCCATATATATGATATTCACACACACACACACACTTATTCTATCTACTTTCTCTCTCTACAATATAATTATGAGTGAATGCTCCTCTAACTGAAAACTCCCCTCCTTAGTATAATCTCTTATAAAAAAAATCCTCCTCCACCCTATTTATACCTATGGACTAAACCCAGAGCCCAAACCCAAATGCTACACCGAAAACACATGGGTTTTCTGTCCAAGCTACAAATACACCCAAGGAGTTTTCAGCCTTAGACCGAAAACTACAATATCTAAGAAAAGCAAAGTATAAACCATATTTTTGACCCAACAATATCCCCTTTGCTTTATAGCTTTCTTTTCCTTTGACCCAACAAACTACCCCTAGGATTGTAGCCTGCATTTCTTCTCAGTCTTCACTCTATGAGCTTGGTTTTAGCGTTTATCTTTGATTTCTTCAAAACTTCAAGATGAACAAATGAATCTTCTACATGAGTGACTTCATCTTGAACATTTGGGATTCTCTTCAAAATTTGACATTGAACGCACATTGGGTGTGGAGGCTTCATGTAGAGATTCTTGAATATTTGCACTTTCAACTTGAGAATCTTCAAAGAGAATATTAGAGAGAACAAATCTTTTGAATCACTTCAGCAGGTTCACAGATACAAGCAAATTGATTGAGGAGGATTCAATGTAATCTGTCACATATTCTTTAAATACATCTTTACCATTTGTCTGGGGTTGAAAGAATAATCTTCATTTCTTGTTCCTTTGAATGAAAATTTCTTCAATGATCACGGATGAAGCCTTGGCTTGAAAGTCTCGATACAGTCTACATGAGTCTCATCTACATCTAAATTCGCTTTTCAAGACAAATAAAATTTGAGTCAAAAGCAAAACTACAAGAAAAACTTAGCAGACAAATTTTTTTTGGATTTTTCATTTTTTTTGAAAAAAAAATAAAACAGAAACAAAAAATATTTATGGATTTTTGGTTTTTCTGGCAAAGAAATAAAACATAAATAACACTATTTTTGGATTTTAATTTTCAGATTTTTTGTTTGATTTTAAAAAAAAAAATTTAATTTTCCCCTAAATTTGTGCATAGAGGAAAACTATGAATAAATTTAACCAAAACAAAAACAGTAACTAAATTTATGACTTTTGGGATCAAAGTTGTCAGTCAATATCATTTATCAACACACGCTTGCATGTCTAGATCTGGTCAATCGCCGATATTATGGTCCACTTAAACACAAAGGATATTTGACAAATTTTACAGATTATAAGTGACAAATCATTGTGATATATATTCCTAGATGTACCATTTAGCTGACGACGACCAAAGATATTGTTGTCCACTTAAATTAAGCAGCAACATCTACATAGAATCTATTAAATGATTCAATTTTAGATGCTCTAGAACGTGTATCCCACTTCCCGATATACCCCCGTAATCAAGAACTTCCAAAGAACTCCTTACATTAGGTGACTATTCAATTGTTTAGAGAGAAGTCAGATATAGAACAGTGTATGTTGTATCCCAGGTTGGATGTCTTCCAATCATGTAGAGACAACAACATATCACTAACATATATAGAGGATTAGAGAGATAGTAGGGTGCATTTGTTGTGTCCCAGGTCGGATCTTCCGATCACATAGACGGGACAACATATGGCTAACAGATAAAAATAATTGCATAGATAAGGTGATGCATAGAGATAGAGTTTCATATGTTGCATTCCAGGTCAGATATGTTCCAATCACGCAGAGGATGCAACATATGACTGACAGATACAAAGAAAGAAAATAATTTCCTAGATACCTACTTTATCAGGACCCCCTATTCGCCCTATCAGTATTGGAATTAAGGACATAAGTCTATACATCGAGGAAATGTTGAGCTACAGTTCTAGATACATATGACTTTTAGTGTATCTTGTAAGTTCTCATCTTTATCAAGCAATCCTATTGAAACTATCTAAGTCCATACTGTCAAGTCCTTTAATTTGTCAATTTAAGTCTATTCCTTTTTAATCCTTCGTGCCTACCAGCACATTGAGCACATAGTCTAAAAAATTTGGTTGTAGTGCATAACATGAATTTCAGATTTCCCTTTAGCACTAGACTTCATATCACTTCCCAAACAATACCTAAAAAAAAAAAAACTATAAGAAAATAAAAGTTTTTCTTCATAACAAATTAGTTTAAGATAAACTCAGGAGTATCGAGAAGAAAACTCAAACCTTAAGTCACCAATTGAATTTGCATACAGAAGATCTGAAAATAGCATGCATATTTCAATCTCAGAACAGATCCGCAAATTCTTCACATCATTAAGCACAAAGCCCACGTGTGATCCTTTCCTTTCTTCCTTTCCCGCGAATGACACATACTCTCAAACTATGTTATGAGTGTTGTAAAGTTGAGAGATATCTCATATCATCTGCTTGGAACAACCACTACCAACAATCCGAGGTATGATGATATGCCTCCATAGCTGCTCCAACATAGAGTACGGGATTAATTGGTCTTTGGAACCCAATCCATTTTGAAATTGGGTTAACCTTTGTCATTTGTGCAAGGTACTCTCTCCCATGACATATCCTGCTTATCACAAACAGAAGATGAAGAAAGCTTAGAATCATTAAGTGATTTGGGAGAATGAACCTTTGGATCCCATTTGTAGTTGATTTTAACCCATTTCTTGTTTAATCGGATGGATGCCTCAGCACTTGCTTCTGAACTTGAAGCTGATCTTCGAGATGACTTTAACCTAACCGGTATTGGTTTCACTGGAGCAAATTTTGAATTTGACTTCATGGTTTTTTGCGCGTTCCAATCACCATTGCGCGATTTTGACCTTGAAGGGCTTCTTTTGGGGTATCTCCCTGTTGGCGTGTTCCGCTATCCTTGTGCGTAATAGGGAACGTATGCGCGATTAGGACAATTTATGGCAATGTGTCCATGTGTTCCACAGTGAAAACATGTCTTTTTCTTCACGTAGAATTATTTATACTTGCCCCTGGTAGCACGCCCTTGCCTTGTCTCTGATTGTTCGCACATGCACACTTACAACAAGCACTCTGTTTAACTTGAATTGCTGGCCTGTATTTACCAACATGTTTATTAGAAGCAACATATTCAGAGTTCAAGGATTCATTTGTTTGTTCAATAGTGTTCTCCTTGTTCTAATCTTTCACTAATTTACTCGCACAAGAAGAAGAATCAATAGAATCTTTCATCTTAACACCCTTAGTTGGCCCTGATGGTTCAGTCTTAACTGAAGTTGGTACAGTGGTTTGGCCAAACTGAGCAGGTACTTCTTCCCCATTAGTCTCAAGGGATGGATTATAGTTGTCATTGAAAGTATATGGCACACTATGATACCCTAAACCCTTTTGTTGGTTATCTTTAAATTTCAAACTATTTTCAATCATGGACTCAACTGTTTTACTTGGCACATCAAAAATTTTGAAATTAAAATCTACATTTACAAATTCGTTTTTCAATGTGTCAATTGCAGAATTTAAACTGGCAAGTTTTCCCTTAACATAATCATAATTCACACATTTATTGTTGTACTATTCCTGAAGTTTCCTTAAGTCCTTAGTTTTGGCCTCTAGTTGTGCTTTTAAGGGTTTTTTGACATTTCCTAAGTGTATAGCCTTCATACTTAAGGACCTCATTTTCTCTTTTTAATAAATCGATTTGATCTCGGAGAAATTTAGTAGTAGTTTCACAAGATTGAGAGCGTGAAACTTCATTAACCGGGATGTTAGAGGAACTCATAGTTTACCAAAAATGCCCTTTGACTTAAAACCTCAAAAGTCAATCTTAAAAGTCAAGTTTAAAAAGTCAAACTTAATAGTAAAATACTAGACCGAATGAATGCTCCTCTACTTTCTCTCCTCTACGATATGATTATGAATGAATGCTCCTCTAACCGAAAACTCCCCTCCTTAGTCTAATATCTTATAAAACACTCCTCCTCCACCCTATTTATACCTATGGACTAAACCCAAATGCTAGACCGAAAACACATGGGTTTTGGTCCAAGCTACAAATAAACCCAAGGAGTTTTCGGCCTTAGACCAGAAACTATAATATCTAAGAAAAGCAAACTATAAACCATATTTTTGACCCTACAAAGATGATCTTCCAGATAAGGACCAAGCAAACCCTAAGAGATTCTCTAACTCAGATGAAGACCTCGCAAATTTTCCAATCATAACTACCTTTAACATTAAGGATTTCTTGCAAATGCATAAGCAAAACACCAACTTACTATAAAAAAACATACACTCATCGCCTGCAACCCCAACCATCAATGTATTGCTAGAATCGTTCATAATTACCAAAAGGCATCATTCTTATAGTCAGGATAGATCACATACAACAAGTTTATCACTTCCTATTCAACTCCTTGATCACTTGCAATCAACAAGTAACACTTTCCTTTCCTATACAACAATAATCAGACCATTGGTCTCATCTCCAGGGATCCATACCACAACAATTCTCCTATATAGTCCCACACTACCATACTACCGCTAAGATCCACAACCAACTAGTATAATGTTCTATTCACATCCCAACTCTAAAAGTCGCATGCCTGCTCACTCCATCCTCTGAACTTGGAAAACTGGGAGGACATAACCCTCGCCATATATAGTGACATTCAAATCCATTTGCCAAGGTCTTAGGACCTAAAAATAAACTAACTTACCTACGTCCACACCATTAAACCCAAACTGACGTGGCTACTAAATCCCAAACAATCACCAAAATTATTCTCAGTCTGAACAACTATAACCAAAAGATTGACAGATACATAAAAATTTCCACAAGTCATGCTTATCCAAACATGCTATCTACCCTCAACCAGCTCCTTAGAGTCCTCGTGACTTCCTTGATTCGAGTATGGATCATGTGCTTCCATTAGTATGGGCGCAATACTACCTTCCATACATATTCATACTTACCTTAAGGATCATCTCGAGTCCTCTAAGTCACCTACTCATAATAGTACTTCCTACATCCACTAAAAATCATAGCAACCACAATAGAAACTTCCTAGGCTCTCCTAGGATTCCCCACCTCCTCATTTATCAGCTGCTGAAGAACCCTATTAATGTCAGTGTTGGGTCAAGATGAGTTGTGTCTTTGGGCTCAGTCCTTAGCCCAGTTTGTTATCCAGTTTGGGCCTGTCCAACTCTGATTATTTCTTTAGGGTTTAGTATTTAAGGTGCATGCATGCATCCTTAGTAAGGAGCGCTATTCATAATTATTCTCATTGATTGTACTACAAAACCTAGCTCACATCTATAATGTAAGTTCTTCATCGAGCTTTGCTGAGGCGTGACTACTTTTGAATCATTAAGCATCATTTGATTCCATCTTGTGTTTTCTATGTTTGTTTGTTTGTTTTAGTCATTAACCTGTAGAAGATCTAATCGATCTAAGAGTTTCTTAACTCATGAATTGGTATCAGAGCAGGAGACTGTGTAATCCATACACATTTCTTCTCTTGATGAAGATCTAACAGTTTTTCCGCTTTGATTGATATTGTTAGAGACCTCATTCTCTATTGATGTAGTTCTTTAATAATCAATCTTACCCTAACGTTATTTACAAGTATGATCATGAGTAGGTTTTTAAACAAACATTGTCATGTCCATGGATGATTCTCAGTCAAACCGAGTCAATATCTCCAACAACATAGGATCGACGATGAGAATTCCCATACTGTACACTCAAGATTATGAGGTCTGGACGCATCACTTTGAAGACTACGCGATTGGTTCATAAGACAATGGATACTTGATCTGGGAGGCGATAACAGTTGGTCCATTCGCTCATTCAAGCACTTCAAGAATTGTCAAAAATCAAAAGGAGTATAATCAACTCGTTAATGATGTGAAAGACATACCCCAAGATGAGAAAGAGAAGTTGCAGTGCAACATCAAAGCTTTAAGGATGATTAGGCTTGCTTTACAATCGGAAACGTTTCGATTAGTTAGTTCATGCACAACAGCGAAGGAGATATGGGACAGGTTGAAGCAACTATATTCTACAGATGAAGATCTTGAGAATTCCATCCAAACTTTATTAATCTCGAGATTTGGTGACTTCAAGCAGAAGCCTAAAGAGAAGCTTATTCAAGCTTTCAATCGCTTTAATCATCTTTTTAGTAAGACGATAAAGCATGGGATAGGAAGGAAAGTCTTTGAACAAAAGGTCACATTTATGAATGGCCTTAGACCCGAATGGATGGATGTGGTGTCCACTGTGAAGGCACACGAACAATTTAAGGCTTATTCTCTGGCAAAGCTAGTGGGAATACTAAAGTCACATGAGAGTGCAATTACTAAGGAAATGAACGTGGTTTTCCACATGGGATCATCATCTCAAATCTCCAAAGGAAGGAATGTTTCTGAAAAAGAAGAAGAAGATTTAGATCTTTCTGAATATGATCTAAATAGAGAAGATTTTGCTTTAATGGTGTCAAATCCCAAGAATTTTATCAAAAGAAGGTTCTCGGTCAATAAGAACCGAAACTGGCAGGGAAGCTACAACGCTGAGAAGGTGAAGGAGGAACCGAAGAGCATTCCTTAGTCTGAAGAACCAAAGAAGGAAGCAAAAATTGGTGGTGACTGTCACTATTGTGGAGGAAAAAATCACTTTGCCAAAGATTGCATGTTGAGAAAGAAGTCTGAAAAGAATGACGATGATGACGAAGAAGTGAACCTCTTACGATGATTAGAGGAAATCAAGAAGAAGAAAGTTGAATCTTATAACACTATGAATGCTTTAATTGTGCAGGTAAATACTGTTGACGATGAATTTGGCGGTGTTGATGTTTGGTCGACTTATTCTGAAGATGATGAAGTGAGGAAGCCCACTCATGGCATGCCTTTGTTGGTGAAAGAAGAAAACGTTGCTGGAAAGTGTCTGATGGTGATTTCCGAGGTGTCACAAATGAGAGGTTATACCACCGATGAGGGACGAGACGAAGCGAAAGAGCGAGAAGACAGGTGTTTTGCAGGGAAACATGTCGGTGTGCAGATCAATGAATGCGATGAGTTGATCAAGAAGTTACAATCTATTGTTGTTTCGTTAAATATCCCCATCACAAACAATGAAAAAGAACTAATTGGATTAAAATCTAAATTTTCTAGCATAAGTGGTAGTTTAACTCAAACACGCGTAACAAACTCTAACCTAAATGATCGAATCAGCAGGGTATCATCGAAAAGTGAGGAGAGGCGTATGTGGATAAAGCAAAAGGAGAAGGAGTTGATTAGGTCTAGGGATGAAACAATTTATTTGAAAAGAGATAATTTAAAGCTATGGAAACAACGAAATTTTTTTTTGTTTGATTGCTAAAAGATTATATTCCAACATTACTCAATTGCATCTTAATTGTGATACTGGAAAGAAGATACATCGTATGATTTTACCCTTCCTTGAGATCAAGGAGGATGAAATCAATGTTGATGCATACAACTGTGAAAACGTTATTTCTTCTGATGATATCTCTCCCTCTTAAAAAATTGGTCTTGATAAAATAGAGTCCTTCATAAAGTCAAAAGACCATAAGGACATGCTCAAAAATTTGTTGGATGAAAATGAAAAATTAAAAATCAAAACCGAAACTGTACATAAATTTGACTCTTTGAATGCCAAGTTGAATTTAGAAAACAAAACTGATATTGAAAACACTTCTGAATTCAATGTGGATGATGATATGAGTGTGATATCTGTAGAAGATGGGGTGGACTGTTCTGAATTTGTCATGAGCAAACCCGAAAGCAATAAAAATCTTATTTCTGAAAACTCTGTTGAGTTCCCTCGCTCATCAAAAGAAAAGAATAAAGTTCTCAAGGCAAAGGTTATTGTATATCAGAAGGTCCAAACAACTCCAAATCAAGTTTACATAGTTCAAGGAGGTACACAACAACAGACAGTCGAACTAATGACATTAGTAGAAGAAGATAATGCCGATGAAACAGAAGGTCTATCTCATAAAACATCATGGAGAGTGAAAGGTAGGTATTTGGCAGAACCACTTAATGATCCTACACGATTTGATGTGACAAGTACAAGTTGTACTAAAATTGACTTAGGAGAACCAGTCAGGATGTCAAGTGAAACCTCTTCTCTACAGAGTGAAAGTCATGCTCAAATACCAAAGCGAAAGGACCACATCCATAAAACTCCAAAACAAGTGTTAGAGAGAAATCATCAACGAAATTTGAGACACAAGAAAAATCTCATAGAAAGGAAGCCATTTTGGCGATCTCAAAATCCTAGTTACATTCACTATGAAAAGGCTTCTAAGTCAAAAGAAGAAACAAAAGCAAACTCAGCTTCTCATATTCCTTAGAGTCAATACAACCGAAAGAAGAGTTTCAGCCCTCAGAGTCAAGACAACCGAAAGAGGAGTTCCGGTCCTCAAAACCAAGATAACCGAAAACAGAGTTTTGGCCCACAAAGGCATAGCAACCAAAAGAGAAGTTTCAGTCATCAGATGGACGATAACCGAAAAAGAAGTTTCGGACCTCATGTTGTTAGAAACCGAAAGGATAGTTTCGATCTTAAATCAACTATTGAGAGAAACTGATGGGAAGGTAGTTTTGGCCCTCAACCAAATAAGGGCATTGATCGAAAGCTTAATACTGCTCCCAAGTCTCAACTTTCTCACTCTCACTCACAGAATGATCGAAAGGGAAAAGAAAAGCTCTTTCCAGAAGATGAAAAGAAGATGGCGTCAGCACCTAAATTGGAGAACCGAAAGATTGCTAATGTTTAATCAAAAATTGATACTAAAATACTCAAATATGATAAAATCAATGTTTTCACCATAAAAAGAAAAGATTAAACAACACTAATAAAAAAAACCTTTCTAGTTAATGTTTCTCTTATAATTCCCTGTTATGTAAAAGACTCAAAGGACCCAAGAACCTTTGGGTTCGTAAATCAGCTTAATTCTTGTAGGTTATGCGTGGCGAGTAGTTTGATGATGAATGGTACATAGACAGTGGCTGCTCACGTCACATGACAGGAAGAAACGAGGAGCTGAGGGAATATCGTTCTCTACAAGATTGTGGATGTGTCAACTATGGTAATAATTCTTTTGGCATAATCGAAGGCTATGGCATGATTACCAATGGTGATTTCTCAATAAAAAAAGTGGTGTACGTTGAAGGTCGACAACACAACCTCATCAGTGATTCTTAACTGGTGGTCGATACTGGGTTAAAGGTTTTGTTCGATGACAATGGCTCAGATATTATTGAAAAGAAGACAAACAATATATTGCTGAAATCGAAGCGAAAATGAGATATGTGCCCTTTGAATCTCAATCTTATATGCAGAAAACCAGCAGTTTGTTTCCTAACAAAGGCTCACACAGACGAAAGCTGGCTTTGGCACCGAAGACTCTCCCATATCAACTTCAAAAACATCAACAAGCTAGTGCTTGGGGATCATGTTCGAGGTCTTCCAGTTCTGAAGTTTGATAAAGAACACTTGTGTGACGATAAAAAACATCAACAACTAGAATTACTTCACGTTGATCTATGTGGTCCATCTTCAATCAAGAGTATTGGTGGTAATAGGAATATACTCATTATAATGGATGATTTCTCTCGATTTACCTGGGTGTTCTTTTTGAGGCAGAAATCAGAGGCCACTCTGAAGCTACGACTCTTTATCAAGCAGATAGAAGTTCAACTGCAAAAGGTAGTTCGAAACATCAGAAGTGACAACGGGTTGGAGTTCAAGAACAATGAACTTGAAGATTTTCTTGCAGAAAAGGGGACAACTCACAACTTCTCGGCTCCATATACTCGACAATAGAATGGAATTCTCGAAAGGCGAAACCGATCTCTAGGTGAAGCAACCCGAACTATGCTTAGGTTTGCTTCTCTACTTTTGTATTTCTAGGCAGATGATTGCAGCTGCTTGCTACACACAGAACAGATCCTATCTCAAAAAAAGTTTTTCCATCACTCCATATGAGATCTTGAACAACCGAAAGCCTAATTTAAAGTTTTTTCATGTGTTCGGTTCCAGATGATTCATCTTTAATTCAAAAGAGCACCGTAATAAGTTTGACGTCAAAGCAGATGATGGAATCTTTCTGGGTTGCTCATTAAACTCTAAAGCATACCGAGTCTTAAACAAGCATTCGAAGAAAATCGAAGAGACTTACTATGTCACCTTCCATGATAACTACGTTAAGAAACTGAAGACAACAGAAGGTTCTGCGGAGGAGATTTTTCCTAAATCTAGTCAAGCTACGATACCAATCTCAAACCTCTTTGAGCAATACATGCAGCTGTTCGATGAACCAGAAAAGGCTATTCACTCTGAATCAAAAGCTGCAGATAACAAGGTCGACAACCTGAAGAAGATAATCGATGACGCTGCAAAGAAAATGGAAGATGAACAACCACAAGCAACTGAGCAGTCTAACTCAATAAAAACTCTCAGAGATAGGTCTTATGTTTAGGGGGAGGGTTCGTCTCCTCCAAATAACCTAGATTCGTCATTCCAGGGGGAGTCTATCATCATGAACACCAACCGAAAGCCAAGTCCATGGAAATAATTCTAAGCCTGAACCGGAAGAAGTATCATCGTTCGAGGGGGAGAATGCAAATTCAAACGATGATGATACTCAATCAGAACTCGAAGAAGAAGTGGATGCTGAACTGGATCCCTCTTATGATCCTAATTACCCACCACTCACTAAATGGACAAAAGATCATCCTCAAACACAAATTATTGGAAAACCATCAGAAAAAGTTCTCACACGTTCTCAACTGAAAGCGAAACAAACTTCACTATTCTCTAAAGTGGAATTTTTCATGTTTAGTTCGTTCGTCTCAAAGGTTGAATCGAACACGATCAACACTGCACTCGATCATTCTGATTGGGTACAGGCTACGTAAGATGAACTCAATGAGTTCGAGTGAAACAAAGTGTGGAGACTGATTCCAACACCTAAGGGTGCTTCTGTAGTTGGACTTAAGTGGGTTTTCATGAATAAGATGGACAAGGAAGGAAATGTATTTCGCAACAAGGCAAGATTGGTTGTGAAAGGTTATTGTCAAGAAGAAGGCATTGATTACGAAGAGACATTCGCTCCCATAGCAAGGCTGGAGTCAGTTCACATTTTTCTTGCCTATGCTGCACACAAGAACTTTGAAGTATACTAAATGGATGTGAAGTGTGCCTTCTTAAATGGAGAACTGGAAGAGACAGTGTATGTAGAGCAACCATCGGGTTTCGTGAACAAGAAGTATCCAGGTCACTGCTACATTCTTGACAAGGCAGTCTATGGTCTCAAGCAAACAACGAGGGCATGGTATGAAACTCTAACTAGATTTCTTAAAATGTCTAAGTTTAAACAAGGTTCGGTTCACCCAAACTTCTTTCGAGAGAAAGAGGGTGACCACCTTATGATAGTTCAAATTTACATCGATGATATCATCTTCGCCTCCACAAATCCTAGCATAACTGTTGAATTTAGGAAGTTAATGAAGATTAAATTGGACATGAGCTCAATAGGTCCGATTAACTTTTTCCTTGGCTTTAATATTAGATAGGGACCTAAAGGTATTTTTATTAATCAAGAGGCTTACACGAAGACCTTGATGGACAAGTTTGGAATGTTAGGAGATTCAAAAGTGAAGGTTCCTATGGCGTTTGGCACAAAGTTAACACCTTCTCTGGACAAACCGACTGCTAACATGACCCTCTATCGTCAACTGATAGGGTCGCTAATGTATCTAACAACAAGTCGACCATACATAATATTTTATGTTTGCTATTGTGCTAGGTTTCAAGCTAATTCACGCTAACCTCACCTAATAGCTTTGAAAAATATCTTTCGATACCTGAAGCGAACCTCTTCGTTCGGCCTATGGTACCCAGCCAAGTCAGGGTTCTTTGTCCAAGCATTCTCAGATGGTGATCTTGGAGGATGTGGACAAGACTGAAATAGTACGACTGGAGGATGCCAAACTGGTTAGATGGCAATCAAAGAAACAAACCTTGTGTCTCACCTTCCACTACCTAAGGAGAATACATAGTTGCAGCATCGTGCACATCTCAAGTTATATGGATACAAAGTCAACTTCGAGACTATGGCCTGAACATGAAGAAAATCTCACTATATTGTGACTCAAAGAGTGCAATTAGGATTTTTCATAACCAAGTGCAACACTCAAAGACGAATCATATAGCGCTGAGGTATCACTTCATCAAAGATCATGTGGAATACGACAATGTAGAAATTCATTTTGTAAGAACTACTAATCAATTGGTTGATATCTTTACTAAAGCATTGCCTGAAACCACTTTTAATAAAATCCTACAAGGCTTAGGAATGATGGGAGCTGAATCTGTACCAAAGTCACTTTCGCCTCAATAAAAGTTGGAAGCGAAATACAGCGAACGCTCGGTAGATTTCGTGTTCGGTTCTTTTGGGAACCGAAATGAACCGAACGCTCGGTCCATTTCGGGATTGGTCTTATTGGAGTCGGTTCGCTTCTCATTTTTCAAGTGATGGTTTTAGTTGTATAGTATGTACACACTCTTTTCTTATAATTTATTTTATGTTTTTCCTTTTATTTTCATAAAATCTAAAAAAAAATTATTTCCGTTTTAATTTCTTTTTTCAGAAAATCTTATAAAATCCAAAAATATTTTTCATTTCTGTTTTTATTCAAAAATATTAGAAAATCTTATAAAATCCAAAAATCTTATAATTCAAAAATATTTTTATTTATTTTAAATTATTTAGTCATTATCTAATCAATGTATAAGGTACTTTCTTAATGATGGTGCTGGGACAGGTATAATTCTTTATCTTTATATTAACTAAGTGTCCCTAGAAGCATGCTGATGTATGTTGACCCAAGCCTCTAACGATTTTGAGTGAAGCATAAATGACTTGATAAATACCAATCATGTCTTCTAAATTAGGCTGAGAAATTCACTCTGATCATGAGCCACCTAACTCTACTCTAACATGAGTTAAGAGTTTTCCTGCTTGGTCCTATTTTATAGTAGACGTACATTCTGTAACGACCCAAATTTTATGTCCAAAAATTTCTTTTTAAATTAACTGATTCATAAAAACGTTCATGAGAAAATACTGTGAAATTACATCGTCTCATAAAAAAATGTATCATATCTGAAAACCCAAGTAACAAAATAATAACATGTCATAGTACAATCCCAGAATATCCATAGTGCGGAAAACAAACAGTGTGTGTATGATGTGCCGCTACCGCGCCAGATCCTTCCCCATTGCTGAAGAGGTACCTGAAACCAAAACTGTAAACTATAAGCACGAGGCTTAGTGAGTTCCCCCATCGTACCACATACCACACAATCACATCGCATACATACTGTCGGGCAATTCTGGGGTGCCCGACCTACCCGGTACGGCCATTTTGGGGTGCCAACCTACCCCTACGGCCATTATGGGGTGTCGAACTACCCATTTGGCCATTCTGGGGTGCCGTCCTACCCATGCGGCCATTCTGGGGTGCCGTCCTACCCATGCGGCCATTCTGGGGTGCCGTCCTACCCATGTCAAGCCATTCTGGGGTGCTGACCTACACGTCGGTCCTAATAACCGACCGTCGGGGACTATTCCACCCCTTACTGCTACTATCACATATATCATAACATAAACATACTATCAGACATATTTGGGGTGTCCGAACTACCCTTCGGTCCTAACAACCGCACTTGGGGACTATTCCCCTCCTACTACCGCTATCACGTACAACATATCATGCCAGCATATAAACATATCAGTGCATATTATCAGACATATCTGGGGTGTCTGACCTACCCTTCGATCCTAACAACTGAACTCTACCACTATGACATATAACATATCATGCGAGCATATAACATATCAGGTAGTAGCAAACCTAGATGATATCACAAAGACAATCATCTAATCATACAACTCCTACTGGTGGGCCAGCATTGTGGCCATAGACCCACCGCTATTGGAAGGTAACTCACATCGAGCAACTAGCTGCTGATAATCCGTGTGGGAAGTCTCTGCCTGCTGCTGCTTCGGAAATCCTCCGGCTACAATCCCCATGAAACACTTAGTCAGAAACTGACATCAAATTTTAGGGTAAAATGACCATTTTACCCCCAATCTAGTCCAAGTCAAAGTCAACTTCAAGTTGACCCGATTTGCCGAGTTGGGCCATCAATTCTTCGAGTCCCTAAACAATTACACGTCCTCATCCCCGACTCGACTCGTCGAGTTCGGAGATGACTCGATGAGTTCCTATCCTATAAGAACATCGAATGATCCTTCATCCGACTCGCCGAGTTGTATGAACAAATCGTCGAGTCTACCTTCATCTGATGAACAAGTATGACCTCGACTCGCCGAGTTGTATGAACAACTCGTCGAGTTCCTCTTCAATCTATAGGAGATTGCCTTGGACTCCCCAAGTCCCAAGAACGGACTCGCCGAGTCGGTCACGTCCACACTCTAAATCCTCGATTTTTGATGTACAACCTTTGATCAAAAGGTAGATCCAAGCCCCTAGACTCGATCTAGCACGTAAAGTTACAAACTTTACGTGTGTGCATGGAAGAATGAGCCTAAATGGCTCAAAAAAGAACTCCCAACATGAATGAGGCTTTCCATGGGTTCTAAAATAGTTGCTTTCTGCCTTAAGGTACCTTAAGAACCCTAGATCCGAGGCCCTAGCCCTCAACCATGATTGCAATCATGGTTGGTAGCCAAAATGGCTCTTAGAAGCCCTAACTTCCGTCAAGAATAGATCTATAATAATAATGAGCAAGGTATAAGCTGTATACCTCAAATACACTGAGGAAGATGCTCAAACTCGGATCCCTCTAACCTCTTCTTGTTTCTTCAAGCTTTTCCTTCCTTTCATAGATCACAAAAGCACCAAAATCACTCAGAAGGCCTTAGATCTTCACTCACACGATTAGGGTTCGCTATGGGGGTCTTCTGGGAGCAAATGGGGCGATGGGTGACTGAATGAGATGTTTAAATAGGGTGCAAACCCTCATATTAGGGTTCTTTCCCAGTCAGGACCTACTTGTCGAGTCCGGGACCCAACTCGCTGAGTACATCACTTAAATCCCGCGCTCCGTCCCGCTTCTACTTGGCGAGTTGGTCCTTCAACTCGCCGAGTCCAAGGCCAAAAAATGTAAAACACTTAGATAAAAAAAAGAAATACGTACCAAGAGCCGGATGCTACAAATCTCCCCCACTTATTTTAGACTTCGTCCTCGAAGTCTGCTGCTTATTCCTGAAACAGCTCTGGCTAATGCTCCATCATCTTGTCCACTGGCTCCTAAGTCCATTCCGAGCCTTTCTGGTGCTGCCATTGCACCTTCACGAGCTCCACCCTCTTGCTCTTCAGATCCTTCGACTTCCGGTCGAGGATTGCTACTGGCCGCTCAATCTAATTCAGGTTTTCATCGACCTGAATGTCCTCAAAGGGTACCACTGCTGAGTCGTCCACCAGGCACTTCTGCAACTGGGAGACGTGGAAAGTGTCGTGGATCTGGCTGAGTTCGGCTGGCAGATCCAGCCTATACGCCACCTTGCCCACCCGAGCTATAACCCTGAACGGTCCAATGTACCTGGGGCCCAGCTTGCCCCTTTTCCTGAATCGGATAACGCCCTTCCATGGAGACACCTTCAAGAGAACCATAACCCCGACCTGGAACTCCAAGTCTGATCGGCGCTTATCAGCAAAACTTTTCTGCCGACTCTGAGCAATCTGAAGCCTGCTCTGGACCTGCATAATCCTCTCTGTCATCTTGAGCACTACTTCAATGCTTCCCATTACCCTCTGTCCAACCTCACCCCAACATATCGGGGTCCTGCACCTCCTCCCATACAACATCTCAAAGGGAGGGCGGTCAATGCTCGCATGATAACTATTGTTGTAGGAGAACTCTGCCAATGGAAGGTAGGTATCCCAACTACCTCCGAACTCCAACATGCATGCTTGCAGCATATCCTCCAGAGTCTGGATGGTTCGCTCACTCTGACCATCCGTCTACGGGTGAAAGGTTGTGCTAAAATGCAGACGAGTACCCAACTCGTCATGAAACTTCTTCCAAAACCTAGAAGTGAAACACACATCCCTGCCTGAAATCACCGATACTGGGACCCCGTGCTGTGCCACCACCTCCCTGATATAGATGTCAGCCAACTTTTTGGCCGAAATGCTCTCCTGAATCGAAATAAAATGGGTGCTCTTGGTCAATCGATCGACGATGACCCAAATCGAATCCACTCCCCGTGCGGTCCTGGTAAGCTTTGTAATAAAATCCATCGTGATGTCTTCCCATTTCCACAGAGGAATATCCAACGGCTGCATCTTGCCGTGAGGTCTCTGATGCTCGACCTTGATCTTCCTACAGGTCAAGTACCGCTCCACGTACCATGCCACATCCCGCTTCATGCAGGGCCACCAATAGTCCATACGAAGAGCCCTATACATGTCCGTCGCCTCGGGATGAATGAAGAATTGAGATTTTTGCGCCTCCTCCATCAGAACCTTACGCACACCCCCGTGGTACGGCACCCACACCGTACGTTGTAGATTCAGTAATCCTCGGTAGTCATAGTCGAAGGAGGAAACCTGCCCCACTATCCGCTGTTATTTCGATGTTCCTCCTTCATGGCCTCCTGCTGAGCCTCCCGAATCCGCTCCAACAGCGGAGTCACCACTATCATCCTCCGACAGATATCCCTAATCGATGCTGCCTTGCAGCTAAGCACGTCGGCCACCACAGTGGCCTTCCCCGGCTAGTAAAGGATCTTGCAATCATAATTCTTCACCACGTCCAACCACCGATGCTGCCTCATGTTTAGATTCAGCTGATCCATTGGTACCTCAAACTCTTGTGGTCCGTGAAGATGGTACAACGAACCCCATAGAGGTAATGACGCCAAATCTTGAGGGCAAAAACCACAAACCCTAGCTCCAAATCATGCGTCGGGTAATTCGCCTCGTGAGGCTTCAACTGCCTCGACGCGTAGGCAATGACATGCCCTCTCTACATCAGTACTGCGTCCAAACCCAAGATGGATGCATCGCAGTACACCACAAAATCCTCCATGCCCTCCGGCAGGGCTAAGATTGGCGCCTCACACAATCGACATCTCAATGTCTCGAATGCGGCCCGCAGCACAGGCCCCCAACGAAAGACCACGACCTTCCTTGTTAGCCTGGTCAGGGGTACGACTATCTTGGAGAAATCCTAGATGAATCTTCGATAGTAGCCGGCTAATCCTAGGAAACTCCGAATCTCAGATGGAGACTGCGGAACCTCCCATCTCATCACGGCCTCCACCTTGGTCGGGTCCACCAAAATCCCATTTGGGTTGACGAGGTGCCCAAGGAACTGCACCTCGCTCAACCAAAACTCACACTTGGAGAACTTAGCATACAAGTTCTCCCTCCTCAAAGCCTCCAGCACCTCCCACTGGTGCTCCTCGTGCTCCTCCTGCGTCTTGGAATAAACCAAGATATCATCAATAAACACTATCACCAACCTGTCTAACATCAGTCTACACACGCGATTCATGAGGTCTATGAATACGGCAGGAGCATTGGTGAGCCCGAAGGGCGTCACCACAAACTCGTAATAGCCATAGCGCGTCCGAAACGCAATCTTCTGTACATCCTCCTCTCTGACCCTCATCTGATGATATCTTGAACGCAGGTCAATCTTAGAGAACCAAGATGCTCCCTGTAGCTGCTCAAAAAGGTCATCAATCCTCGGGAGTGGGTAACGGTTCTTCACCATTACCTTATTCAGCTCCCGATAATCTATACACATCCGATGCGACCCGTCCTTCTTCTTCACAAACAGAATCGAGGCTCCCCAGGGTGAACTACTCGGTCTAATAAATCCCTTGTCTAACAGCTCCTGCAGCTGTGTAGACAACTCCTGCAGCTCAGGATGAGCCAACTGATATAATGCCTTGGCTATCGGAGCCACACTAGGGACTAGGTCGATTCTGAACTCCACTTGTCGCTCTAGAGGTATCCCAGGCAACTCCTCAGGGAATATGTCCGCAAAATCTCGTACCATGGGCACATCTCCCACTGTCGCCTTACCCGCCTCCCGAGTGTCCATGACATAAGCGACATATCATGCGCAACCATGCTGAAGGTAACGCCTTGCTCTCGCTGCTGAACATATAGTTGGTTCTCGTTGTGGCCTCTCGCCCAGAACTACCAACTCTCGGGTCCTGATCCCGCACCAGCTGCTGTGCGCAATCTATCACTACCCCAATGGGGCTCAACCAATCCATGCCTCTAATTACCTTGTTCACCCTCAGCGGAATAGGAACTAGGTCTACCAGGTAACACTCCTCGAATAATCTCAGCACGCAATCTCAGAAGACCTCAGATGCTCACACTGACCGGTCGTCCGCAATCTCGACCTCTAGAGGGCAATCCAACATGCCCGAAGACTCAGGAAACGTCTTGCTAAGCGCAAGTGAGACAAATGATCGGGTAGCACCCGAATCAAACAATACATGAATTGGGATATCGTTCACATGGAACGATCCTAAACAGAGCAAATACAGAACATATTAAAATCACAGTAGCGTATCATAAAATCATATATGAGAAATCATACCCGTCACCACATCGGGTGCAGCGCGTGCCTCCTCGGTAGTCAACTGGAAGCCCGGACTCCTCACCACTGGAGCCTTAGCCTTGGCCTGATGACCGTCAGTAATCCGCAGGGTCGCTGGAGCTGGCGCCTTCACTGGCGCTGCTGTCAACTGGAGGCAGCTGACCTTCTTGTGGCTCCTCTAGTTATAGTGAAAACACAACAACTCAGACATCCGTATAACCGGTGAAGGGGCGGTACAATCCTTGCTGAAGTGCCCTGTCTTGCCGCACTTGTAGCAGCCGATGATCCCAATCTACACGCCCCCTCATGTGGCCTGCCGCATTTCCTGCAGCGGCCCTATCCTGACTGGCCTTTCGGCTTGCCGTCTGACACCTTGGGCTTCTTCCCCGAAGCCGCAGTCGTATGCCCCTCCTCTATCGTCCTCTCCCGGACATGATCCAGATCAATCTCCCTCTCCCTTGCCCTGGCAATCATGGAATCCAGTGTAGGGAAATCTGAAAAGCTAACATGCTCCCGAATATCGGCTCGGAGCATGTCATGATATCGGGTCCTCCTCATATCCTCATCCCTCGCATACTGGGGCACTAACACTGCCCTCTCCTGGAACTTGGCGGTGATCTCCGCCACAGTCTCCGTAGTCTGCCTCATGTCCAGAAACCCCATGGCTAACTACTGAAGCTCTACAGCTGGCGCAAACTCTGCCCTGAATTTGTTCACAAAGTCTGACCAGGTCATAGCCTCAACAGCCGAGGCTCCCAATGAGTCACCAACAGACTCCCACCAGTCTCTAGCTCTGTCTCTCAAATACCCTGCCGCATATCTCACCTTCGAACCCTCGGGGCAGAAGCTGGCCAGCTGCACGGACTCGATGTCCGCAATCCATCGTCTGGCAGCGATGGGATCCTTCGCCCCATGGAAATCTGGTGGACCACTGCCCCTGATGTCCTTAAAGGACAGTTCGCGGGAACCTGACTGGCTGGTTGCCATGTCACTCCTGAACGCCCTAAGGCGATCCTCCATTAGCTCGACAATCCCTACCTTAATCGACCCGAATATGACCGGGTTCACATCAAGGATGCCTTTGGTGATCTCAGATGCGATGAACTCGCGTAGCCTCTCATCCAGTAGTTCAGAGCCTGAACCCGAACCCGATCCCTCTCCTGAGCAACCAACTACCGGCTTCTGACATAGTACCACCATTCTGCAATACATAATGACAACCGTTAGTGATACTGATGCATGAAGAGGGATCACATCCACTACAAGTTCCTCGGTCTTGCCTCATCCTTCCTGAATTTGGGTACGGGCCCATACTACCTTCCACATCTATCCGTACCTTCCTCGAGGACTGCCTTGACTCCACCAAGTCCCTTTTTCCCTGCTGATCTCTGCTATCCTCATCCTAGGCTCACCCTAGAAGAAATCTCTGACTCCACCCAATCCAGTCCTCAGCTGCTGAAGGCCTCCTCGTAATGCCAATTAGCCATTACCTGAATACCAACACATGTAATGAGGCTTGGATAATCCTTCGAGTAAAAGACTCGTCCCTACAGCGGTTAGACTCAAACAAGAGCTGCATAATAGGGCCAAATCCAGCACTCTGAGATTATTCAACCCTGATCACATGTGACATGACATATTCATCTAATGACTAACTCCCATTGTTCAGAGTCCAACCAAGCACAAAGCAAGCAGCATTCTGTCACACCCCAAAACCAGGAACGGCGGAAACGTTCTGGGGTGGAGGACATCATGTACAATATCACAACAATGCAAAGTAGTAAACAAGCAACACCATCATCCACTGCATTAATAGTATAATTTTAATTAAAAGTGTGTTCTTTCATAGTGTAAGACAACATAATAAATAATCAAAATAAAAGAGGAGTCTTGATTTCTCCGTCTTCAAAAAACCTGGTCGTCGTACCTGTCTATTTGTGACCTGAGAATACAAGTTATATTGAAAGCGAGTATCAGCCAAAAAGCTGGTGAATTCATAAGTATTAACGTGTCTTTGATTTGTAAAACCGGAAAGTAAGACTTGTCAACATTTGGAGAAAAGTTTGTATAGGTAAGAAAATGTTTGTAAGTAGTTGAAAACGTTTGAAAACCCTAGAAAATCCCTATGATTTCTACTAGTATAAAAAGTAGTCTTCTACCAAGACCTAACTGTTTTGCAAGTAGCCTCCTACTAAGACCCGATTGTTTTAAAAGTAGCCTTCTACCAAGACCTGACTGTTTTGAAAGTAGCTATCTACCAAGACCCGATTGTTTTGAAAGTAGCCTTCTAACAAGACCCGATTGTAGGCCTATTAATATTATTTTCTACCTCATCGATTATGTGAATGTGGCACATGGTAAAGGTATTAATAATATATTAACTGGATTTCTAATCCATTTTCAATTGTCGTATGCAACGTGTAAGTGCTGTAGTATTTGTAATAAGTGACTACTTTGTACTAATTTTGCCTTAATCTCTGTCAAGAGATTCTGGGAACCAAACACGAACGTGCATTTCTGCAAGCCGTGAACATCCACATTACTATGATCATGTATACTTAATATAACTATCACAAAGTATTAGTGATTCATTGGTATAGTTAGATCTTAAACTTGTTCCATGCTCTAGCACCTTTTCATGTTAGTTATGTCATCATATATTGTAAGCGTATTCTTGTAAGCGTATCTATGTAAGTGTATTCATGTAAGCGTATCTATGTAAGCGTATCATTGTAAGCGTATCTATGTAAACGTATTCATGTAAGCGTATCTATGTAAACATATTCGTGTAAGCGTATCTATGTAAACGTATTCATACAACATGTAATGTATTAGTATAGAATCATGAATGAACTGACTCTTCTGTGCTTCCTTGTACTTGGAATGGTAAGTAGTATCTCCTAACTATACCTATTATAGTTACTAGTAACATACGGGTATAACCGGAAGTATACCTTTGGTACCCAAAGGTACCGAACTGACTAACGAAACCTTTATACCTATATATGTATACATGATATATAACTAATATTTAGAAGACATTCGGACGAGGAACCGAGGCCCTAAGGCCACATCCCAACGAGGAAAAGGAAATAAAGCGAGCTAGCCGTCCTAAGTCCTTTAAACATTATTTATATAACTATACATATCTAGGCATGCATTTTACAATATAAAATCATAACAGAAGTTTTGTAAAACCTTTGAAAAGTTTAATACTAAGAACGATGACTTGATGTCAGTTTATAAAGCGATTTGAAAGTATTTTGTTTGATAAAACAGTTTAAGTATAAGGAAAACCTTTGTTTGAAAACACATTTGTAACATAGTTTGAAAGGAAACTTACAGAATGTAAGACAATTTGATAAAGAGTTTTAAACATGTAAAAACTTTTAAGAAAGTCATTTAAGGAAATTTGTTTGGTAAACCAGTTACCATATAGTAAATCCATTTGCATGCTAGTTATTAATCACATGTGATTGATATAATAACTAAACATGTTTCAAATTGTATTCCTCCCCCCATAAAGCATTTATAAACATTTAACAAAAACAATTAAAAGGTTAATTAAGGGGTATGAACTCACCTGCAGTGAGCGGATCAGATGGAAGTGTCGGACAAGTGCTTGGTGTCAAGTGAAGACTTAGACACACATAAAGATCCTAATAACATATGAAGACATGTGTATATATATAATTAGTGATTATAACACTAATTAAACATGTATAAACATCCTATTGCGAGGAAAACACTTTGGTGAAAGTGTTAGGAGGCTATCGGGTTGCAACAAAGGAGTGTAAGGCTTTATATGGGAGTTTATGGTCAATGGACCATACCTTAGGGAGTTTACGGCCTAGGGGAGTTTATTCCTGGCCGTAAACTCTCAATTTGGTCACCAAATGAGGCTCAAAGTTATAAACACTTAAGTGGTTAAGTGTACCAAGGCTTAAACAAGAGGTTGGTTGGGTTTAAGGTCCAAGAATGGCCTTATATGGTATTTACGGCCCTAGGACCACTTCCCCACGAGTTTATGGCCGTAAATTCATGGTATGAAGTACCAATTCATGCATTGAAGTCCCTAGTTCAATGGTGTAAGGCTCTATGCTAATATCCAAGGCTTACTAAGGGGTTAAGGGCATCAAAACACCCTTAAAAGGGGTTTACGGCCCAAGAACATATCTTGGCCATAAACTCCTTGAATCCTATGATTCCTTATGTTTTCTAAGCTCTAAACATGATAAACCTGGTGTACAATGAGTTAGAACAAGAGTACTTACGATCTAGGAGCTTGAATGGTCGCTTTTGGCCAAGAACACTAGTGTGTGTTATTGGTGTTCTTGGTGGAACTTGAAGATCTACAAAATGGAATGATTTCACGGATGAAATCATGTAATATTACTCGTTCATGATAGATATCAACTAGTTAAGACAATAACCTTATGAGATTTGAAGATCGGGGACGAATATCGGGATGATACTTGAGAGGATTTCAGCCAAAGGGAAGGAAGGAATGAACAAATGACCAACATATCATCTTATAAGCAAGAGTTTATGGCCCACATGGAGTTTACGGCCGTAAACTCCCATGTGTTGTCCGTGAACTCCTTGTAGTGGTGTTTAAGGTCATTTCTTTGAGCTATAACTTCAGCCGATAAACCCCGACACTTATCCCTTAAGTGTACAAGGCTCAGAACGCTCAAATAAACTCCTAATTGTGCTAAAAGATAACAACACTGAGTTTGACTTTTAATGAAGTGTTAGACTAAACTGGATGGAAAATTTCAGGTTGTTACATCATCCCCGCGTTAGAGGGAATTTCGTCCCGAAATTAGAATTTAGGTAAGGAGTAGGTATGAATAATCGAGCAAAGAGGTGGGGATACTTCCTAATCGATTGGTTCTAGTGCTCACAAGTGAATTCAGGTCCTCGGTTGGCATTCCACCGAACCCTCACTAGTGGGAGGTTGCGTTGCATCGTCTGCTTGACTTCTCGATCGTTGGTCACTACGGTTCTTCCTTGAAGGCGAGGCTCTCGTTGATCTTGATGTCATCGAGTGGGATTATGAGAGTCCTAACGGAAAGATATGTTTTCATGTTCGAGACATGAAGGGTGAAATGTACGCTACTGAGTTCGTGGTGTAGGTTGGGTTTGCGAGTTACAGGGCCGATTCGGGCAAGAATCTTGGAGGTCCTAACTCTCTTGGATTTAGCTCTCCACGCTTTCCGAAGCGTATCAAGCCTTCCCAAAGTGAGACTCCCAAAAGGATTTGGTCTCTCACTTGGAATTCCAAGGTTTCTTTTTCTTGCTTCTCTTCCCAGTCAAGGTCCAGTCCCTTCTGGGTCAAAGCCGTAAGAGGTTTAGTAATTCGCAAGGAGTTCCGAATGAACTTACAACGGTAGGTCAGTGAGACCTAGAATTTGGCGAATTCCGTAAGCGTCTTTAGTGCTGGAAAATTCTCAATGGTTTTGATCTTTGGAAGGGTCCTCAAGAATTCCCACATCACTAATACTGTGTCTTAGGAATTCAACTCTTCAATTCTAAAACTCGTATTTAGAGAACTTCGTGTAAAGCTTCTCTAATTATAATGTTTCCATCGTTCGTTGTAGATGCTCTTTATGATTTCCTTCTTACTATGAGAGTAGATAAGTAAGTCCTTTACAAGGACAATGCCGAACTGATCCAAGTAAGAATGGAGTACCCTATTCATTAATTTCATGAATACTACGGGCATATTGGTCCTATCCGAGGGGTATCGCTACGGACTCGTAGTGTCCGTATCGAGTTTGGAAGATTGTCCTCGGGACATCCTTCACTAACACTCATATCTGGTTATATTCGGATGTCAGGCCTAATTCTGAAAACTAAATAGTTCCTTGCGGTTGGTCAACCAATTCATCTATGCAAGGCAGAAGGTAATGATTTCAGGGGTCGTATTGGGTTCTAAGTTTGTTCACATGACGATGTGATCACTCGTAGTCTTGGGTAGTCTACGTCCTGAATTTCATATTAAATGTCATACAGGGTTCATCAATCACAGTTTTGTGTATACGAGTCATATATAATTAAGATTGAAATGATAGTCGAATAAATGATTCTTCTTTAAGCCCACATCCCAACGAGGAAAAGAAGTTAAAGTGGAATCATTAATTCTAATCCTATAGAACCTTCATTATATACCACCCTTATGTATACGTTCTTCAGCGATTGATCAACCTTATGGGTCTTTGGATTGAACTTGACGTACTGTACGAGTGGTACTTCGGGGAGGTTTGCTGAGATTTCTTCGGAAAGGATAAGAAATATGAGGTACTCCATGCATGAGTACTTCAGTGTTCTGGAATGACGACTTCGCTAGAAAGTCGATTTCGGAGAAACAGATGTGCGCACGAAACCGGTATTGCGAGGATTGAATTGACTCAAATTGTATGATAATGTCGGAATCATATAGGAACTAAAGACATTAGATTTAAACATAAGGCGTTACATACAAAACACAACAGTGCAACCTTGAACAGAGTTATAGTACTTGAGAGTACTACAGGAATGCTGTTGCGAATAAGGTATACTACAAAAGGCAAGTATACGCAGCATGAGGGCCCCTTTACTGACGGGATCTCCCAAAAGATAAGACTCTATTTGAACTAGTTTTAAATAGTTTATAAGTTTGTTACAACGAAAAGCTTTAATTACATTAACGTGGGTCTGGAGTAGTCTCTCCTGCGGCAGTGATCCTTAGTATTGTGTCGTCTGCGCCGGAGTTCTTTGTTATTGGACAATCCTTCTTGAAGTGCCCTATCTCACCGCATTGGTGGCATGCCTGGCTGGTACTAGCATTGGTGGTGGGAGTGATGTGTCGAGTCAGAGTTATGTGGACACGAGTGTTTTCCTTGTTCATCCACTTTGAACTTTTCCTTTCATAGGGTCCAGTTTTACCACCACCATCGCAAGCCTGGTTGACTCCGATGTCAAAGGTTTCAGTGATGGGTCGTGCTGGTGCTCCACAGCTACGAGTGCCCTATTTTTAGGCAATTGCAACATTGAAGTTCATGGCAAGCCCCATTATGATGAGATCTACACTTATCACACTTTGGTAGCTTTCCCTCGTAGGGTCTGATCGGTATTGGGAATGCAGGGGTTGCCACTTGTTCCCGTTTCATGGCAAGTCTTTAGGATCACTTGCGTTCCTTCTGGGCTCAACGCTTTCATTTCCTATTCTCTGTTTTTCGGCTTGGCGAGCCTGCAACTGTTATCTTTTGATGACTTCCTGGGTTGATACTACTATCGGGGTGGTCAACTCCTTTGTCAGCATAGCTTATGTTGATAGCGCTGTGGTTTGCAAGGATAGCTGCCACGACAGCCGTCACGGCAGTCGTAACTACGACTTGGAAAGTAGCGGCATCCATAGGAACGGAAGGGGTTTCATTGTTCGGCTGACTATTTTCGGATGACGACATGATTCTGTAATGCGAAAGAAAAGGAGTTCGTGAGCTAATATGGTTGAACCTGTATCATTTTGATTCTGGCTAAGAGATGAGTTATTATACCTGAAAACTTAACTTATACACGTTATGATTTAATCAAGAATGGGTAGATAATAAAATGTGCGATTCTACTCTAGTTTCACATCCCAACGAGGAAAAGAAACTAACTTAGAAACGTCACATTCTATTGTCTACCAGGTCTTCGTTATATATAACTCGGGAATGTATAAGCGAGGAAAACCATAATAATAACCTTCTTACGAATCCGTTTTAATGAGCTAGAATTCCTTGTAAGGCTACCATTGACACTAGATGTATTTCGATCGTTCAGTTAAAGAGTAAGAGTATGTTCTCGAAGGTTTGACCTACATCCCTATGATGCAGTCCTAGTACGGGAGAGAAGTATGTCCACGAAGGTCCAACCTACATCCCTATGATGCAGTCCTTAGTAAGGAGTAGAAGTAAGTTCGTAGAATGGTCTCAAGACGTTTGACGTTCAAACTGGGGGTACCCTTGGTTGGTGAGTAACATGATCCAACCTTTGAAAGAAACTTGGAAATGTTTCCGGAGTTAAATTACTATAGTCTAATGACTTGACTAAAGCAAGTTTCAGATAAAATCCAACGATAGTATGATGAAAGAAAATTGCACAAAGAGTGACACGAAAGTTAGCCGACTGTCAATATCATCGATGTATAAGATGTAACAAGTTCAGGGAAATTTGACCTTGTAGTAGCTCTTACATCACTTCCGGAGTAGAAAAGTCCTTGACAGCATAAGGGTCTAACTATAAGTATTTACAATACAAGGTAGTCACATAGAAAAGTGCTACACAAAACATAGACAGGAACATGATTCTTTAAAACAAAGAAGGAAAGTAAAGCATCTCCTACTGGCGACGGTCACGCCTATGGTGAACCCTTAGTTCAGCTAGTTGATGTTCCATATCAAGTATGTATCTTTCGTACACCCTCTGGCGTACTCGGAGCTCTATGATTTCGGCTCGGGTTTCAACTAGTGCTTGCAACATGGTCTGATTGTTTCTCTCATATCTCTCACCTGTGTGTTCAAGGGGATTAGTGCGGATGGTATAAATTCTTGCATTAGCATCAACCTCTGCGATATGATGGAGAGCCATCCTGCCCTGAATTTCGTTTCGGGCAACTCTACGGATCAGGATTGGTAGAACTCTGTCTGCTGAGCTCCCTTCGTTTACGTTGTTGAAGCTTCGGTCTCCATTAAACGACATAGGTTGATCTTGATCTTCGCTCCATGTTTCCAAGCATTCTACCCAAGGAGGTGTCGGGCCATGAAAAGTCGGACGGGGGTTAGGATTTGGAATGGGAGCTACCAGGGGAAGGTTCTCAACCTCGGGTTCGGAGTTATCATCATCTAAAATGTCTTCAACATGGTGATCATTCAAATGGATTGGATAATCATTCTCGTGTTCTTCTCCAAACCACCCAGCATTGCCTTCATTCGGAAGGTACGGGTTGCCGTGGGGATGGAGTCCAGCCATGTTATCTACGCGAGAATTAGGGTCAAGAAGTAGTTATTAGACGAACTAACTAGATAATTATAAGAAAATATTTATTAGTTACATCACTATTTGTAAAGTGCATACCGATTATATGTAATCAAAGAGGATAGGCCTTCGAATAAGTGACCTTAACTCCAAAATTTCACAGATTCTGAGTCTATATCATCCTACTTACATATAACCTTAATGTATCCAGTTAGCAACTATTGACCTAGTAATGAAGATCCTCCTTTTCTTTAGTTCTCAAGTAAGTAATTATAGTAACACAAAATACTCCTATAGTATCTTAAACTTAGGTTCTGTTATAATGTTCTCATTGTGGTAGTGTTGGTAAATTTTTAGACTTGTTGACACATCAAAACCATTCTTGGGCATGTGCTAATCACTCCTCGGACCAGCATAGTTGATCAGGCTATGCCACTCCCAAGACTGACCATACATCCCCGAGCTTACATGTGATATTCAACAATCGTAATACTTTTGTTCTTGTCATTGTGACACGGATTTTAGTATGAATGCAGACACGTATAGTTTGTTAAATATTTTATTATTTAAAAGTATAAACTCTTGGCCAAAGTATTTTTAATCCCATTGTATTTATAGTTAGTATATCTTTTATGGGTTGATATACTTAATTCACTATAAACAATGCTCTGATACCAATCTGTCACACCCCAAAACCAGGAACGATGGAAACGTTCTGGGGCGGAGGACGTCATGTACAGTATCACAACAATGCAAAGTAGTAAACAAGAAACAACATCATCCATTCCATTAATAGTATATTTTTAATTACAAGTGTGTTCTTTCATAGTATAAGACAACATAATAAATAATAAAAATAAAAGAGGAGTCTTGATTTCTCCGTCTTCAAAAAACTTGGTCATCATACCTGTCTATTTGTGACCTGAGAATACAAGTTATATTGAAAGCGAGTATCAGCCAAAAAGCTGGTGAATTCATAAGTATTAACGTGTCTTTGATTTGTAAAACCGGAAAGTAAGACTTGTCAACATTTGGAGAAAAGTTTGTATAGGTAAGAAAATGTTTGTAAGTAGTTGAAAACGTTTGAAAACCCTAGAAAATCCCTATGATTTCTACTAGTATAAAAAGTAGTCTTCTACCAAGACCTAACTGTTTTGCAAGTAGCCTCCTACTAAGACCCGATTGTTTTAAAAGTAGCCTTCTACCAAGACCTGACTGTTTTGAAAGTAGCTATCTACCAAGACCCGATTGTTTTGAAAGTAGCCTTCTAACAAGACCCGATTGTAGGCCTATTAATATTATTTTCTACCTCATTGATTATGTGAATGCGGCACATGGAAAAGGTATTAATAATATATTAACCGGATTTCTAATCCATTTGCAATTGTCGTATGTAATGTGTAAGTACTGTAGTATTTGTAATAAGTGACTACTTTGTACTAATTTTGCCTTAATTGAGGGTTAAGACATAATGTGATGGCTAGAACCCATACTATACGCTCTCTATCAAGAGATTTAGGGAACCAAACACGAACCTATATTTCTGCAAGCCGTGAACATCCACATTACTATGATCAGGTATACCCAATATAACTATCACAAAGTATTAGTGATTCACTGGTATAGTTAGATCCTGAACTTGTTCCATGCTATAGCACCTTTTCATGTTAGTTTTGTTATCATATATTGTAAGTGTATTCGTTTAAGCATATCTATGTTAGCGTATTCATGTAAGCGTATCTATGTAAGTGTATGTATGTAAACGTATTCATGTAAACGTATTCGTGTAAGTGTATCTATGTAAACATATTCATACAACATGTAATGTATTAGTATACACTCATGAATGAACTGACTCTTGTGTGACTCCTTGTACTTGGAATGGTAAGTAGTATCTCCTAACTATACCTATTATAGTTACTAGTAACATATGAGTATAACCGGAAGTATACCTTTGCTTCCCAAAGGTACCGAACTGACTAACGGAACCTTTATACCTATATATGTATACATGATATATAACTAATATTTAGACGATATTCGGACGAGTAATCGATGCCCTAAGGCCACATCCCAACGAGGAATAGGAAATAAAGCGAGCTAACCGTCCTAAGTCCTTTAAACATTATTTATATAACTATACATATCTACGCATGCATTTTACAATATAAAAGCATAAAAGAAGTTTTTTAAAACCTTTGAAAAGTTTAATACTAAGAACGATGCCTTGATGTCAGTTTATAAAGCGATTTGAAAGTATTTTGTTTGATAAAACAGTTTAAGTATAAGGAAAACCTTTGTTTGAAAACTATTCAAAACTCTTGGATTTTCATAACTTATGAGTTTTAATTAAAGCTTTAAAACTTTTAATGAAGAGACTGTTGGAAATCCATAACTTGAGGACAAGTTATGGAGCCATAAAAACTATTTATAAGAAAAGACTCTTCATAATTTTTTATGTAACCTGTGGCAGTTTTATGAGTTTTAAGATTCATAAATGTGACCTTTTATGTATCTTGAGGACAAGTTACAAAAACACATTTTATGAACAACCTCTAGATTAATTAGGATTGAAAACAACTAAAACACAAATTTTTTTCATTAATCTAAACTAACTCATAAATCGAGGAAACATAAAACTTTTGGTAATCCATAACTTATGGAGTTAAATGCTTGTTTTATGATGAAACTTTTCATAGTTCCATAACTTAAGAATAAGTTATGGAATTCTTTAAAACATTAACACCAAATTTTGTAACTCCATAAAAACTTTGAATCAAACCTTTTCATATCCATAACTTATGGAGGTTTCAAAAACACTTAAGATCAAAACATAAAAAAAAAACTATTGAGCGCCAAAATATTTAGATCAAACTTTTAAAACTAATAAAATAATCATATCATTTTATCTTTTACTAAATTTGACCTAATTCAACTCATATAGCAAATGACTCAAATTTTACAAATAATTAGTTTTTCATAAAAACAAGTAATTATCTTAAAATTTGACAAACGTCATGTTTTTTTTCCTTTTTTTTCAACTTTGAAAAAAAAACATTTGCATCAAGATAACAGAAAACAACCCATGGCTCTGATACCACTGTTGGGTTTTAGTATACTACAACATCCTATGGTGCACATACAACCCTAAATACCTTGGATCTATGTTTTCTCTATTATACATGCAAATATGAAGTTTCCAAGATATTACCCTATACTAGCATACAAATATTATATACTTAGGTGATAAAATAAATAGAATATATACCTTTTTGCTGTAACTTGTCTTCATGAAGCTTTTGTGCCAATTTCCCCAAGTGTGTCACCTCAAATGGTTCAAACAACACCATGAACACTTGGAATAACCTTGAGAATAAGGATACTTCGGTTTTCTCTGTTGAAATCGGCCTTGCCCTTTCGTGTACACACACTAGTGCCAATTTCACCAACCAAGGACTTCTTTATATAGTGTAAAGGTTAGGGTTAAACCCTAATACCCATGACCTTTCATTTCATATGATCCATGGGTTAAACACTCCATGGACTACCATGAAAGCTTAGCCCAACCTAAATGAACTTGGCCCGTCACACACACACACACACATATATATATATATATATATATATATATATATATAAGAGTCCATATTTAATTAGTCCCTTTTTGATCACTTAATTAATTATAAATTAATTATTGATCAATACTAATTAAATAATATGATTATATATTAATATATTAGAACTTATAATATATTAATATAAATCACTAGTATCCTTTTTCCTCATCTTCTCAATCCAAATGTCCCGATGCCATGCAACCCAAATGGACCATGTCGGGTCGGTTCAAGTATTACCAATTATAGTTATGGACTTTGACATTAATCCAACAATTGGAACATATCCGACTTGGAATACAACATATGCAACTCTATCTCTATGCATCTCCTTATCTATGAAATTATTTCTATCTGTTAGCCATATGGTGTCCCCTCTGCGTGGTCGGAAGAACCGACCTAGGACACAACATATGCACCCTACTATCTCTCTAACCCTCTATCTATGTTAGTCATATGTTGTTCCCTCTGCATGATTGGAAGACATCCGACATAGGATACAACATATGCATTTCTATTTCTATCTTCTATCTTAATTATTGAATACTCACCTAAAGTAAGGAGCTCTCTGGAATTCCTTGATTTTTAGGGTATGTCGTGAAATGGGGAACATATTCTAGTGAACTTAAAATTGAATTAACTAAAGGTTGTTTGTAGATCTCGCTGCTGAATTTAATTGGATAATAATATCTTTGGTTGTTGTCAGCAAAATGGTCTATTTAGGAATAAAATCACAATGAATTGTCACTTATGATCTTTCCAACTTGTCAATATCCTTTGTGTTTAAGTGGATCACAATATTGTTGATTTACTAGAGCTAAACATGCAGGTGTGTTTATAAACGATATTGAATTGTTTGATAATTTTGATCCCAAAAGGTTTACATTTTGTATCTTATTTTGTTTTTGTTAAATTTGTTCATATTTTTCCTCTATGCACAAATTTAGGGGGAGAATTAAAAAAATCAAACAAAAATCATAAAACTGTCATACTTTTGAGTGTATTTTAATTTTAATTTTGTTTCTTAGTCATTTCTATTGCGTGCTAAGTTTATTTTTACTTTTATTTTTATCTCAAAGTTTCGTTTGTCTTAAAAGCAAATTCAAAAAGAAGAAGAGACTCATGGAGACTGTATCGGAATTTTCAGAGCAAGGATAAGAAACTAGGAAAGGAGTTGATGGTCATTACACTTCACTCCATGTTCTCAAGGAATTGAAGGATTGAAACTGTACAAATTGTCAGTTGGGCATTATCTTTCAAAAAACTGTGATATTTAAGGAATTAAAAGTCTGAAACTGTATAGATGGAATGGCACCAATGCGATACAGCTTGCAATGCACGATTATCACTGAACATCTCGCCAAGGGCCAAGTTAACTTGTATAACTTGAAAAAATGTATTGAGATCTTTGATCTAGGATATACACAAGCTAACGTCAAAAAGGCCAATAGTAGTTCTCCAATACTCAACAAATCGTAGTGCGTTCCTCCGTCTTCACATAGATATTGCGAGTAGTCTCCTTTTAAGCCAACGATGGTTCCTTCATTTGTGGTGAGAAGGGTCTTTATGATTGTGTGAACCATATGGACTTTTTAATCATTATTACTTTTCAAGGTGCAATGGTGATTGTTAAAGAATACTCATTCGAAGGAACAAGAAGTGAAGATTATTTTTCAAGATTCAAATTTTCAACCCTAGAAGCAAGGTGAAGCTGTATTTGAAGTTATGTGAAAAACTCCATTAAACCCTCTCAATCAATTTGTTGCTATCTATGAACTTGCTGAAGTGATCCAGAAGAATCGGTCTATCTGTTTTTATCTCTAAAGATTCTCAAAGCTAAAAGTGCTGATTTTTAAGAATACTTAAAAGAAGCCTCTACACCCAATGTGTGTTCAAAGTTAAATTCATAGAAGGAAGTCCAACTACTAAAGATGAAGTTATTCATGAAGAAAATTCATATGTTCATCTTGAAATTGTGAAGAAATCGAAGATTAGAGCTGAAAGCCAAATATCATGGAAGACTGAAAAGAAAAGAAAGCAATAAACCAATGGGGATTGTTAGGACTAAATTATGGTTTATTCTAAGTGAAAAGAAAGTTATAAAGCAAGGGGGAGATTGTTAGGTCATAAATTGTGGTTTATACTTTTCTTTTCATAAGCTATTAGAGTTTTAGGTCTAGGACCGAAAACACCATGTTTTAGGGTTGTTTGGACCAAAATCACATTTGATTTTGGTTAGGAATAATATTGTTTTGTTTGGGTTTTGCGCTTGGCCTTTGATATTAGGTCTTGGTATAAATACTATTATTTAGGCCTAAAAGAGAGGGTTGGACGTTCTTGGGGGCTGTATATGCAGAGAACACGTTTTAGAGAAAACGAGAGAGAGAACGAATTGTAATTAAGGGTCGTATGTACCCGACTATTTAATAAATCATGTGTATTGAAGATTAATTATCTTGTTCTTATTCATCTTATATCTTCCATTTGTAACACACATAAAATTCAAGCCAATTTAAAACCTTTTCAAACGTTTAAAACCAGTAGTTATTACAAATTTGTTTTCAAAATAGTCTAATATCAAAGTTTTTCCAGAGCATAAATAAACCATGTGGAGTTGTATGATTACGCCTTCGCATTGTCGCGATCCCCTGATGTACCCGAAACAATAAACTGAAACTGTAAGCCCGAAAGCTTAGTTAGTTCCCCTTAAAATACCCATACCCACAACAAGACAAATATAATCATAAACAACATACTATGGGTCCAGTCAACCATCGGGTTGGAATACCCCAGGCCCTCAATCAATCGGTTGCAATGCAAACATAGTATGGGTCCAATCATCCTCGAGATGGAATACCCCCATGCCCACAACCAACAGGTTGGAATGTCCACATACTATGAGTCCAATCATCCCCAGGATGGAATACTCACGACCTACAACCAACAGTTTGGAATGCCCAGGTCTATTGGCTTTCGCTCAAACCAGATAAGCCTCAACCACCAAACAAACATGTGCACATATAACAGATAATCACAAAATAGTCTGTAGACAATGAAATATAACAGACATAACATATAATACCATCCTACCTATTAGGATACCAATTTAACAAATCATACTAGCATATCACATAATATCATCCTATAACCAGGACACCAACCTAACCAGGTCACTAAGCATAAACATAACCTCATCCTAAATGCCAGGATGGAAAACAATAAGAATATCATGCCATAACCGGATATAATCCATAAAGGGCCGGAGTTGGTGCCTTATACCCTGTTGATATAGTGAGGATAACTCACCTCGCAAGTAGTGCAGAAGTACTGTAAATCTCTGACTACTCTCTCGCCGGGAATCCGAAACTATTACACAATAAATACTAAGTTAATACCCAAAATAACCTTCTTGACTAAACATACACATCATTCATTAAGTCCATTATCTTTATTAGTCAACGCCCAAATACCCAGTCCTTGACTTGAAAGTGTATATATAAAGACCATTATCGGCCCAATTTATTAAATTGGGCCCAACTTCCTAATTGCGCCTAACCCCATGATCCAATATCACTACTCGGCCCAAAATAACTTGTTTACAAAGTCCACCAATGGCCCAATTCCATTTAGTCAATATCCAGCCAAAAATTCGAAGCCCATTTGACAAAGGCCCAACAGAGGACGTACGCGGGGCGTACTCCTATGGTACGCGAGGCATACTCGACCTGATGTTGACCACCATCGGGGTGGTTGACCCAGTATGCTGGGTCTACTAGATTTATGTCGGGTGTACTCAGTAGTTTTCCAAAAACTTATTAAGTGCTAAATGGCTTAATCACTTAAGCCCAAACTTTAGATCCAGAGACCTAACATGCCTAGGATCCATAAAGTCATGAAATTTATCACTTTGGATGTCCATAAAGTTCTTAATTCTTGGTCTTCATCCATTAAGACCTTATTTCTCCATGCTTGGGACACATACAACTAATGGGACCTCATTTTTATCACTCCAGGTCCCCTCAAGAGTCTAGAAGGACAACCTTTTCGTCCAAAAGACATCATGCACCACCTTATGGCTTTTCGGAAAGAAATGCTTCAATTAAAGAAAAATGGTGAGATCTATGTATATATACATAAAGTTTGGAACTTTATACCTTCTGGATCTTCTTGAACACATGCTAACTTCAGATCTACAAGCTTAATCTTCTTCTCCAACTCTTTGATGAAATACCTTCCTCATAAAGCACTCAAGAACACACCAAATAAGCTTAAACACACAAATGAAAGGCTAGGATTTGGGGAGGATGAATGTAATCTGTGGAGGCTGGGGTAAGGGAGGTTTTGATGCTCATAATGTTGCTTATATAGGCGCCAAACCCTAAATATTAGGGTTTCACCCTAACATTAGTACGCCCAGTGTACCCAAGTATACGCCCAGCGTGCTAAGGTGGAACTTAGTACGCTTAGCGTGCTCTTATGTACGCGTAGCATACTCACTCTTGGACCAAGTTTGAAAACATGGCCCTTAAACTTATCTTGGTTATTCACTTCCAACACCAAGGACTATCTATAAATGACAAGGTAATGATAGAAGAGGGTTCAGGAATACCTACCAAATCTCGAGATGTTACACCATTATTCACTTGACTGGGATTCCGCAACATCCACTACTAGAAAAACAGCCTTTTACGACGCTCATTGCGCGTCGTAAGAGGCTCAGACGACGCGCAAATGCGTCGTCTATAGACCCTGTCATAAAGAGAGACGATGCGCTTTTGCGCGTCGTCTATAGACGACGCGCATTTACGACACTCATTTACGACGCGCAATTACGACACGCATTTACGACACGCAATGCGTATCAAGGAAGGCCCTGTCATAAAGGAAGACGACACGCATTCGCGTGTCGTAACCTTACGACGCGCGTGTTAATAACACGCAATGCGTATCAAAAAAGCCCTGTCAAGAAAGGCCATGTCATAAATGAAGATGACACACATTTTTGCGTATCGTAAATTTATATATTTATTGATTTTTAAATTTAAATTGCATTTAATTTCTCATAATAGAAAATAAAATACCATATACAAAAAATACAATCCATTGCACAAAAGTTAATGTCATACAAAATACAAAATAAAATACAACAAATAAGAAAGATAATTCATTGCACTAACATGTCAAATACAAATAATCATCCCTAACTATATAACCTAATACTACATTGCTATTAAGAGACATCATCATAACTCACTGAAGGTCTTGGAATAATGTTCTCGTCATCAACTCTTACACCAACCTTGCTTTAGTAGATGGTCTTGTAGCTACTATCTTTTTCAGCGTTAAATCCCCACATATAGCATACCTGCTCTTTGACTATATCCATAGATGGTCTTGGAATTTGGATTAATTAATAAACTATTATAAGTATGATAAATATTTAGACAATTTTGCTAACCTTTCTAAAAAGAGCAGGACAATATCTTTCGTTTTGGCTCCTTAGTACTAAGCTCTTTGGCAATATCCATAAAATGTTTACAATAAAATAAATGTGCTACATGAAAAATAGCATGGTACTGTAGTATATAAAATGATGAATCACTGGAAATTGCTAACATATCACCACTGTCTGCCTAGTAAAGGTTCTGGAAACATATACAAAAATATTAGAATATCACTCATATGTTCATGTTGTTGACATCTAATTAAAGAGGTACAAGTTGGTTACCTTGACATGGACATCAATCCTTTGAATCAACCTGCACTCAGCCCAATACAAAAATTAGCATTAATTGCTTATTATAGAATCTTTACTTTTGTTTCAGGGCATTTTGACATGATTTCATTAGTTTTTTTATTCAACAAATGTTTCTATTTTAGACTAAAGATTTTCGCATATATAAAAATGGTAAACTTTTTTGTATACATCACAGTGCATAAAAGAAAATAATCTCTTCTTCTTTTCCAGTCTAAAACAAATAGCAATTAACAATAATACAATGCTAAAAACTCCAGTTACTTCTTTGGTGAACCGCCAATAACATCCTCTTCAATAAAGGCCAGCTCCTAAAATTGAAATATGAATGCAGTAGTAGTGAGTTGAAAAATCAACCCAGTTACACTTATAGCAGTAAGTATTGCTTAATTTATACTGGGATGACATTACTTAGAATTTTAGTAGTAATATAAGTATAAGAACACAACACTGCTATAAAAAAGTCAAAGAATGTACATTTAATCCTTTTTAAAAGAAAAAGAAAAAAACAAGTTGATGGTAAATTTAAGCAAAGAAATAGAAACTTACTCTATCATCAACATCAGCATCATCAACTTCTAGAATATCAGATAAAGCTCCACTGTTGTCAATGCCAAAGCCATGACGATCTTGAAAGAATGTGGCAGGTGTTTCCGTTTCCACATCATATACAAAAGATCTAGTAGATGATGTGGGGTCCGGTGAGGACCCTATTGTTGTCTGAACAGGATATGATCTGGACCCTCCTACATCAATGGTCATGAAAGGGGTAATTCGTCCATTTGAGCGAGGTGGAGGTGGAGAAGAGAATGATAAATTATTATGACGATGAATCTGAATCTAATGAGCTCTTGATGACATGTGAGCATCATCGAAAACATTACAAAGATTATCAGACATACCTGCACCATGCATAGTTTAATTTTAATGTGGTTAAGTTTCTGTTACTGTAAAATAAAAATAAAAAAGCTAAAAATTATCACTAACCATTAATTCTTACTCTTACAGGTGGAGTATGAAGAACATGACTGTAATAAAAAAAAAGGCAAAAATTATCACTAACCATCAAAAACTTTACAAAGATTATCATAAATTTCTGTTACGTACTGTATTGTTCTCACTACTTTCTCCTTGATGACTAGGACCTGGATCTTGAAAACCACCAGTTCTTACTCTTATAGGTGGAGTATGAGAAACATGACTGTAATCAAAACACAAAAATGATAGTGAAAATCTTCATTTATCAGGAGAGAAGTGTCGATTCTCTACAAAGCATATAAATCAACAATTTACAGAGTTTCTATATAAACAAAAATAAAATTCAACTTTTACATTTATGAACCGACATCCATTGTTTTATAGACTGTGAATGGAATGGGAGAGACGGTTAATTAGGTAAAACAAGTTGAATAGCAACATCTGGTATATGCAAATGCTAAAAGCTAGAATCACTTGAATGACTTACGTTTTACCATTTCATGGTGTTAGCAAAAGCACTTGAATAAAACAACTCTTTCTTAAATTCATACACATATTTAACCTATAAATTATTTTCAAATCCAAGTTTTTTTTTATTGTAGATTAATAAAAAAAAAGTTAGAAATAACATATCAGTTAAGCTTCCAATGTTAGAAAACATTGTCCATACAGTCCCCAAAACAACACATTTTATTGATCCATATGTAATTTCTCAATTTTTTTGGGTCATAGTACCTCAACATTTTTGATATCTGGAAGAACAAGGCGCTTGACTAACATATACAACAAAGATTCCTCAACACATGGAAGAACAAACAATCCAAGTTATCATTTTCTTCCTTTCTTCTCCCAAAGCACTGATAATGTAGCTAATCCACCTGCAAATCAGTACAACAACTCCAATCACTGCATGCCAGCTAGTCTTAAATGGCACATCCATAAACTTTTGAAGACAAAGGACAACAAAGGTTACAAAAGTCAAAGAGAAATAAAGTGGGAATGTTTTCCTAAATGTTACTGATGTGGAGTATGCGTTATGAGCCAAACATGATTTTGTGGATGGTTGGATTTTTAAACAGGGTATTGGTAGAAGGGTATTCTTGTAAATCATTAAATTCAGAGTCGTTTATAGTTGATGGGTAAGAAGAGAGTGATGCAATATCTACTAGGGAACCTCTACAACATTTCCTTATAGTTTTGTATACGGGTTTAGTAACATGGCCAATTTTTTGATAAAAATCTTAGTATGATTTTGTTAAGATTTTGGGTCGCATTACAAAAGCATACATGACTTAAAATTGTTGAACAAAATGTAAGATTATTAAAAGGAAAAGATGTAAAATTTAAGAATCAATATGTACCTGAGCACATCATAAAGCAAGAGTAATGAATCCCCGTGTCTCCATGAGCTTCCCCAAAGGGTGAACTTTTTCTTTGATTTTGCAGAATTATAAGCACACTGTTGAGCAGGAAAAAAACTAAAATTTGAAAACTTGCTTCTTACACGATACAAAACATATATTACATGACAATTTAATTATCTACATGAGCAAGCATTGCAAGAATATATAAAGCAAGTTTACGCCTTTGATTGGAATCATCTAATGCTAAAAAAGAAAGACAGACCCGCAATTGAACCAGCTAAAATTTTGATCTGCTTCGTTCGATGAAAAAGCAGAGTTAAGGATTTTGATCTCACCGTGAATTTCAGATACTAGATCTCGTTGAGCTGCGTCATCAGATGAGGTGATCCTCCGATCCATGATGAATTCGTCCTCTGGCTTCCTCTTTAAAAAGCCCTAGTCTGGATGGATTTTATGAAAAAAGATTACATACTTGACTTCACGAGAAACTAAAGGTATGACAGGCATCCTTGTTAGACAACGATAATGGTGTAGAAACAGAGGTCGATGTCTTACTAGGATTAATCGAACCTGAAAGGGAAAAAATAATACTTGTGGTTCTTGGAGGTTCGATTGATTTTGAGAAAGGAAAAAGATAATCGGTGATTTTTGGTGGCCTGATTTGTCGATCGAAGTTTGAAGAGGGAAGAAGACATCTGATCGATTGAAGGGAGAAGGAAGGAATGAATTTTGGAGGAGTTCCTCCATCTGTATGCAATAATTCATCAAGGTATAGCAGGAGAGAGAGAGAGAGAGAGAGCGAGAGAGAGAGAGAAAGAGAGAATTTGTAAAGTGTAAGATTGAAACAAGGTAGGAACATGGCGGGCCTTTCAAACTTTTTGGAATTTCGTTTTCCCCAAAAAAAAGTGACCTGCGTTTCATTTAAAAAATATAAAGCGACATACTTAGTGGACGCGCATTTTATGTTATGTGCCCTCCGTGTTTTTTTTTAATGTAACACTTAATTTAGGGCGCGCAAAAATGCGTGCCCTAAATCCTTCTAATTTTTGGAGACATTATTTTTAGGGCACACACTATTGCGTATCATAAAATAGCACGTTTCGTTGTTCGCGCGTCGTAAAAGGCTATATTTCTAGTAGTGATCAAAGTGAATCTGATTGATTCGTAAGAGAATTTGGGACTTATATATATATATATATATATATATATATATATATATATATCTATATATATATATATATATATATATATATATATATATATATATATAGAGAGAGAGAGAGAGAGAGACAGAGAAAGAGCGACAGCGAGAAAGAGAGAGAAAGAGAGAGAGAGAGAGAGAGAGAGAGAGAGAGAGAGAGTGAGTGAGAGAGAAAGAGAGAGAAAATTATGAACATATGTAACCGATAAGTACTTTGTTGATATGTAACTCAATTAACACCAATCATTTCTAAAATCTAAATAATAGTAGTAAATTATCAATTAAATCAATTAAATAGATTTTAATTAACCAAATTTAAAACCTTATATTTGTTGAACGTGTTGAAATCATGCAAATTTTTTTACTCCATTTTCCAAACTTCGTCTGCAACATCGTCTTCATCATGTCACTATCACCATTGGACCACCACAATCAACACTCCCCAACCCAACTTCTTTCTAGAAAATAAACAAGACTCCCTCAATTTCATTGGAGAGTATCAGGAACTTTAATCAGCAACAACCTTAATTCATCAATGAAACATACCAATTCAAAGTAAAAGCAGTACATTCACCCTTAAATCTAAAAGAGGAATTGAAGAAATTCATAGTACTTGTTGGTTACATATAATCCTAATATCTCTCTCTCTCTCTCTATATATATATATATATATATATAGAGAGAGAGAGAGAGGGAGGTAGGTTCATTTATTCTAACTAACTATTTTGTGGATGTAGTAATGCTTGTGGGCCAATCATTTCAAAAGGATAATTATGTAATCTTACATTTAATTAATATTTTTTATTTAATTAATTTGATATTTCTCCCCAAGAAAATCCTTTATATTAGGCAACTACTTATGAAAATGTAATTCAGTTTTTCTAACCTTAAATTTCTCCCAATATATCTATCAGTTGAACACCTGGTGACCATCGACCGACCATACCACCTCCATCTCTTTAATTCGTCGAGGCGTAACCAAGAAATTTTCTTATTAATCCCAAATGGAGTCGGACTTGGGTTATCAGTGGTCTTGGATAGATGAAAACCAAGGAAGAGATGAGGGTTCATATGAATTTGGGGTTCAAATTTCTTCATGGGTTTAGCAATTTTGCCCTAAATTATGATTTTTTTTGTTGTTGGGCTGTTAAGAGGGACCAAAGTTGATTGCAACTTTAATCTAATGATGGAAGGAGGTGGTGTGCTGTATTGGATTTAAACAAAAAATATGAACTTTTTTCCAGGTATCGGGTCGTAATCTTTTTTCTACCTCATTGCCATATCTTCAATGAAATGCATTTGGAAACGTAAATAATATGTTCTTCACTTTCGCTTTTAGAGATTCTTAAATTTAGGGTTTCACATGAATTGAAATTTTACGTAAGTTTCAGTCGGCACCCTAACTTTTTACAATTTGTTTATGGAGTTTTATTGTTGAATTCGTTCTCTATAATAACATATTCATGTATCATAGGGCGTAATCTAGGGCATTGTTGGGAAAAGGTTATTTTGATATCCCAATTAGGTGGCATATTCAAGAATCTTGATGATGGTTCATTCTGGTATGAAGGTGAGGATGCTCATGCCATATATATAAATGAGAATTCAAAGTATAGTGATTTCGAGATGGAGGTAGCAAAGATGTTTAACTGCTCACGAAATTTCGTGACTATCAAATATTTCCTTCCTGGAATTAAAAAGACACTTATCACAATTTCCAATGATAAATACCTTCACCGTATGATGAAATTTCAAGCTGATTCTAGCAGCATTGATGTGTAATCATGGAAGAAGTTGTTTCAAATGTTTCGAATATGACTTCTAGTAGGTAATTTTCATCACCCAAGGTATAATTATTTTAGAAAAAACATCTTGAATTACTTATCAAATTACATATTTCTTAAAGAACAAAAGTTTATGATAATTATTAGGGAAAGTGTATATGCTTGCATTTGTTATTCTTTAAATTGGCTTGAAGAAAGAATCAAAGATTGATCGTACAAGAGAAAGACTTGAAATCAAGTTCAATAACAAGTTACATTCTTATGATAATCCATCACATTTTCATAATAATAGTTGTAAACAAGTCGATTATTTGCACCATTGAAGAAGATTTAGAGTATTTCTTCTATAATTGTATATTTCAGAATGTTATTCATAAGAATTTTATTCATTTTGATGAAGTTCAAAATCTATTAGAGTATTAGTTTGTAAGAATGTTTATGAATTTGTATTTAAGTTCGGATGTACATGAATATTTAAGAATGTTTTTATTATTCAACTTCAGGTTCAAGAATTTTATTATTCTTCAATAATATTCGAACATAATAACATTCTGACAAAGCAATCTAATATAACAACATTCTAACAAAATAACATTCTAACCGAATTAAAATTGAATTAATTAAAAAAAATCATAATTCAAAATTAAAATTGTAACATCCGGATTTTCAGGTACATTATTTTTGTGTTTCAATTTTGAGGTTTAAGGACAGACTCGCCGAGTCATGTCGAGTTGCCCATGTGGATTTAATGAGTGAACTCGACGAGTCAGAGGACTGACTCGCCGAGTAGGTCCTGGGAGAGAAAACCCTGAGTTTCGGGGTTGGGGCCTATTTAAGGGAACTTATAACCTAAGAGGCGCCTCACTAGCTTCAAATACCCCTGTGAGAAAACCTAGATCGCCATTGGAGAATGAGAGAGTTCTTATGATGATATCAAGTATTTGGTGGGTCTTTTGGAAGGAGAAGAGTATCATTCAAGCAAGAAATGAGATTGGGGTTGTAGATCTAGCACTTCTTCACATGGGTTGTTGTAGAAGCTATAATCTTGCTTCCTTTTCATCTATTCTGTTTAGATCTCATGATTTTTCGAGTTTTAGGGTTTTACTCCCCTTCTTTTGTACCTATGAGCTATTTGAGACATGATCTGAGGTGGGAAACCTTAGATCTCGACCTTGTTAGGTCCTTGAAGACTAGATACCCCAACATTAGTTGTTCAAATGAGGGTTGATGAGCTAAATCCTTCATGAAGGGCATATAATGGCGTTTTGGAGCAATAGCATCATGCATTAACGTAAAGATCGAAGGTTTACGTGATTATTGAGCCTTGAAATGATAGATCTATAGTTTAGAGTGGTAGATATGGTTAAAATTTTCTGATTGAGAATGAGTCTGGATACACTCGCCGAGTCAATGAGCCGACTCGACGAGTCGGTTAGGGTTTTCCCGATCGAGTTGAATCACATGCTTACTCGACGAGTTGTGAGGTTAACTCGACGAGTTGAACTGAATCTTCGCGAAACTTCGGAGAAAGTGGGTGGATTCGATGAGTCACAAGGGTGCACTCGCCGAGTCGGGTCAAATCTGGAATGTGGACTCGAGTTGACTTCGATTGATATTAGGGTTGGGTCAACCATGTGTAATGGAGACCATGGAGGGGTAAAATGGTCTTTTATCAACTTCAAGTGTTAAGCAGGGAGAGAGAGTGGCCCTTGGTTTATATTGGCCAGTTTGAGATGTCCGGGTACGAGATTTATATTGGCCAGCTTATGAGGTGAGTCTTCTCATTATACTTTACCTGGAATAGTAACTATGTGTGACCGAAATGTGGTATGTATTTTTATAAGTTGTGTGACTTATGTGATGTTTATTGTGATATGTATATGTTGTATGAATGGGGTCGAAAGGCAAACAGAGTTCGGGCCAGAAGGCAGGTCATGGTAGGGCCGGAAGGTCTACCAGAGTTGTGTGATCGGAAGGTCCTACTGAGACACATTGACCGGAAGGTCATATAGTGCTATAGCCTCGAGACGCTAATATGTGTATGTGGTATTTTGAGGAACTCACTCAGCTTCGTGCTTACCGTATTATGTGTTATGTATTTCAGGTTTTCTCAGGATCACGGGAAGGCATCGACTTGATTGTATACACCAATGAAAGAGTTATGTTTGAGGATCCTGGATTTGAATCAAATAATTTTGGATTTGCGATTTATAAATAAAATAAATGAGATTTTCGTGAAATGTGTTATGAGAATGGTGCTATTTTAAATGAAAATTTTATTTGAAAATTTACGGGGTTACAAATTGGTATCAAAGCCTTGGTTTGAGGGATTCGGATACACCTTCGGGTATGTCTAGACTAAAACTGGGGATTTGAGAAAAAAATTCAAAAGAAATGAGTTTTTTTTCTAAAAGAGAAAGAGTTTAAGAGAAATTAAGATGGAGCAGTGTGTACAATCAACCAGAGCCCGAACGGTGATTTCCCAAATTACACGTACTTATTTTTGAATACCCTTACTTAATTGTGTTAAGCGTTATTATGGAGATATTAGAGATTCATGCTAGATGATAGGCTATGTATTTCATATATTAGGGCTAGAATTGCCTGATTTGTGATGCCTTAGTGTTGAGAGAAAAACTTTGAGACACACTTGAACAAACGTTATAACAAGTATATTGCAGAATTGTTAATCTCTAAGGATCTAAAAGCTCAACAAAAATATTTAGAGTTAGATGGTTAGACAATTAGTTGCGGAAAAGCAAAGAAATGGAAATGAAAACAATTATTATATTAAGTATACACATAACCTGATTCATAACGAGGAATGCATTCAAGCCAAGTTAATAAGTGAGATCAAACTTAGTAATTAAGTCTTAAAAGACTTGCTTCAAGGAGAGATTGTAATTGGTTCTATGAGAGTAAGAAGTATGAGTAAGAGAGATAGAAAAGATAACTTTATAGATATGTATTCAGAATAATAGATGCATTAGCTGTTTTGAATACAAGAGAATGAGCTCTATTTATAGAGACTCACTAAGTACACTAGATTACATCTCTAAGAGTAGCCATGCAATACATACTGGACAATAGAGAGTATTACAATAAAAGACAAGTAAGTAATCTAGTGAAGAGACTTCGGTAGGTAGAGACTCCGGATGCGGTTGCTGATGAAGAGGCTTGACTGCGGGTGCTTCTTGGTTGCGGTAGCTGAAGTTCAAGAGGGTCACTTTTTATGCTTCAACACTTAGCCTAGGGGTTGTTGCTATCTATGATGTGCTTTGAGTAAGTGCGAAGTAAGAGTATTCCGCAGGAATCTTTTAGAGAGAGAGCTTGGAGTAAAGGAGTAACCTAGGTGAGATACCTAGATGAGAATTTGAGGAGCCAACTAAGGAAGTAGTTAGATACCCGTGTGGGGTAGAATCTTTGAGTGTGTCTAGAGTAAGTGGATTTGTAACCTAGAGTGGTTTTACGTGCTGGTGGAGATGATTCGATACCCGAATGTTGCTTGCTTCGTGCTTTGTGGAACTCTTGATGATGGGAGTCAGCTACTAAGCAAATATGACAATATTCAGGAGGTAGACGACTGGCATCATAAGGAGTTCTGCAGCAGCTGATGGTAGAGAGGTGTGAGAACCTAGGAAGAGCCTGGGGAGTGACCTTTGTCAAATGAGTAGGCTGATAGAGGAGAGTATTCGCAGGAGAACGACCATATGACGAGATTAGTGGTTGAGGAGGTTTACCAGCTACTTAGGAAATCTGGGATGATCCGTGTGGAAAGTATGGGTAGATGTGGCAGGTATTATGAGCCCGTAATACTGAAAGCAGAGGACCCCTACTCGAAACAAGGAAAATTCCAGAGGTTCTAGGTAGCAAACTAAGAGTTAATTGTGCGGTTCGGGTACCATGATTCGTGGCGGTTAGTGCTTCCGGTTTTACCAGCTTTCCATTGTGATTAATTAGACTGAGATCAGATGTGATAGAGTGTTGGGCTATAGGGCCATCTTGAATGAGTTTCAGTGGGATCTACCTTGAGAAGGAAATTGAGTTAGTTTCAAGAGATTTTACTGGTGAGGCGCCAGTTGGAGTCGCAAAACTCAAGGACGAGTAGGGATGAGGCTTTATGAGGGATTCCGGTCTGAGTTGAGCAATCGGCCGATAGTGGAGATGTCACTTTCTGCGACCAAGAGTTGTGCTATTTCGGTTTCCGGTAAGGGGCAGAAGAGATATTGAGCTTCCGGTTTCAGGGTTGGAGGTAAACCCTATGCGGTAGCATATGGTTGTGATCTTTTCACCAGAGTATTTGAGTAGCATGTCTACTGCGAAGTATGCCCATTCCATGAGAGAGTTGTTAGTGGAGACTGAGATATAAGAGAACCAGAAAGTACCTTCCTGGGAGAGGCATACTTTTTAACAGCAGTTCCAGGAGATTTCGAGGAATATATCAGGGCGGCGGCCCTTGTTGTTAGGATTGCGCATCGGTTATGACAGTGAACCCTTGTGCCTTGATGATGATTCTCGTGTTGGGAGGCGGTTCGATGAGTCAGAGACGAGGTTTGCGATAGTGCATTATTCCCTGACTGAGGGTCGGGGTTAATTTGGAACAATCCGGCGGTGTGTTAGCCTGACATTTTGAGACGACCAGTGAGACATCCCCATTTTTATGGCCAGAAAAGACCAATTTTTGTTTATGCTTTATAAAAATCAGAGTACCACTTTTAATAAAAATGTTGCGTAATTTATTCCCAGTAAAACATGATAAATATGTTATCAAAGCATTTCCGAAGAAAAGTATTTTAATCGTTTTAAAACATTTGGGATGTCATCGTCAATACAAAAACATAAGCATAAACAAAACTTACATTCATTATCACTAGTGATTTATATCTCCTTAATCTCTCAATGTAATGTGACTTCATATCAACACCTGTGATATAAATAAACTGAGTGGGTCAGGATGGGAAACCTGGTGAGTACATAGGGATTTCAATCCCACAATGTTATATCATATATATAATTTACAACTCACAAAATATACAATTTCACCATATATATATATATATATATATATATATATATATATATATATATATATATATAAGCAACTCTTACCCTACCCCATTAACCCTTACAACAAGACTATCCGTACTCTCGGACCTTAAACTTTACCCCATAATCTCGGATCTAATTCAAGCTCTCGGATAAATAATTGTGCCCATTCCATATTCTCAGATTAGGGACAAGTGTCTATGTGTAAATCCATACTCCCGGATAAACGACGAATAACTATGTCCTATCCATACAACCGGATTGAGGACGACTGACTATGTCTTAATCCATACTCTCGGATTAATGATAGTTGACTGTGTCCAATCCATACTCTCAGACTAGGGACAATGATTGTGTCTAATACATGCTCCCGGATCAATGACATATATTAAAGTTCTATTCTCTGAGTATAACTCACTTGTAATCGTAAGAAAATACTACCCAATATTCCTCATAATTAATTTAGTTTTACTCTTTATCCTAAATCATCATATATAATCAGGTATGTTCTTTAACACGTATTTCGGGCAGCATCAATTAAGTCTCACATAAACATATAATTAATACTTCAATCAATACTTGTATTTAAATCATGTTTATGAAAGGGACTATGCACTTACTTGAGAAGGTGGTGACTCGACACTTGAACAACACTTCGTTACTATGATTAAATAATAGCTATATTAAAAATAGCGTAAGCGTAGCTCACTGACAGCGTGTTTTCTCGAAAATCGGGTTTCACTGGAGCAGCGTTCCCGAGCCGATAGGCTCTTTTCTCAGGGCTTCGGGAGCCTCGGGGCTTCCTTCGATTCACTGACTCTCCGAGTCGGTGCCACGTGTCATCACCTGATGGCTTTTCTTTGGGAGAAAGCCTTGGCCCATATTCAGCCACGTCACCCCTTTTGCAGCAACACCTTGCCGACTTCTAAACCACGTAACTTTCGCATACGAGATCTTTTTTCGACGTTCTTTTTTTCCACGCATAGGTAAAAACAAGATCTACAACTTTCATTTAGACTCCGTTTGCTATTTCTCGGCCGATCTTAAATTTAATAGTAGGAAGAGATTAGACTGTTAAATGACCACGAAGAATACGTAACTCCTTGATATCGACTTCGTTTACGTATGTCTTTTTACTGTTGAGTTCCTATTAATAAGATATCCAACTCTCATTAAGGTTACGTAAGCCAAAAACCACTCGAACTAAAATTCGAGTTTCGGGTCGTGCACTGCTATGCCAAATCTTAGAAAAATCATAACATTCTCATACGAAGTCAGATTTGGGCGTTCTTTTTTTGTATGTTCTCAGTTTAACGTATACAAAAACTCTTTTTCAGATCACTAAGGCTAAAAAATCCTTTATCATAAATTCACTATTTACGTCTCCCGGTGCCGTGTCGTTTTTGCCATAAAACTTTGACGAGCGATAACTTCTTCGTTATAACTCGGATTTCGGCGTTCTTTATATGTACGAAACCCTTGAGACATATTCTATAGCTTGGTTAAGATTATTTATTCTAAATAATCTTTTTTCAAAAAGTCATTTTCGACCCCTATTATCTCTAAATTGACTAGCTCGGATCTACGGGTGTTACAACCAGAGGCAGTCAAGATGGGATGATTCTAAGATTCTTGTATGAGCTATGGGATATTTGGATATGCTTATTTTCCACCAGGAAGATCATGAAATGATTATGTGGTACGTTCCAAGAGTCAAGGGTGACGTACCGAGAGAAAACAGTTTGTGGAATAGACTGTTGGTATGCCAATTGGTGATAGTTCGAACCCTGGGTAGGGGAGGACTGGGTGTTCTAGTGAGAGGATCAGTGATCTGTTCAAGTGCGTTTAGAGAGTTGGTTATGGGGATATGTGGTACGGATAAATGAGACCTAGGTTATCGGTAGATGAGGCGGGGTGCGACACGGGAAGATTTATGAGTATGTGTTTAAGGAAGGATGTGTGTATCCGCGGCAGGTGGCCGTTGCTTAGAGAATTTATTGTGGCTAGGGATTTTTAGGTTTGCAAATTTTGAATTTGATGCGGTTGGGTCACTGAGTTCAGAGAGCAATAACCGAGTTTTGGGGGTATATGTATAAAATGTGATCTATACTCCAAGAGAGGCGACAGTTGATTTGTCGATCAATTTCGGAGTCGGTATGAGTAATTTCATATGAGTGGTGATTAGTAGAGGATGGAGCTTTGGGTTTTCGTAGACGAGTTCTGAGTCATTAACAATGCCTCTGTGTTCAATTGGGAAAGGGAATACTCCGAGGTTACAAGTGGTGCAAGAGGAATATTGGTTGCGAAGTTTTGATGAAGCGATGCAATATCTGAGTATGATGTTGGGAGTATGAGATCAGTGATAGAGACAAGGCGTCGTGAAGTTTTGTGATGGTGTTCTGAGATATCCGAGTGTGATGGCCTAGATTCAGATTATTTTGAATTTTGAGTTAAGAGATGTCAAGTGGTGTAGCGAGTATCTATGGTTTCGGTGGGAGCCCTTTGGCTAATTGACATCAAGCTAGATTAGTTAATAATGGGAATTGCAACAAGAAAAAGGGGTTTTGTTTTGGTAGGTTGCCGTCAGGAGCAGTGATGCTTATTTTTGGATGGATGACTGATCACCTATCTATGTTGAGCTGCGGAGCATGAGTTGGTGAACTTAGTATGGTGATGCTTGATGATAAGGTTGTGAGGTGATAAGAGAGCAAGCGAATCCGGGTGGGAGTGTTCGCTTGGGATTATCAGGATGAACCGTGGAATGAGCTGATGGTGAGTCAATGAGTGGGAGAAGCGTTGTAAGGATACAGGGAGCCATAGCATCCATGAGACAGCGAAACAGAGTGTCGTGATACTACGGTGAGCCGTAGTATTCACTGGTTAAAGAGAGAGAGAGAGACAGTGTGTTTGTTTGTGTGTGATACTGTGGGGAGCCGTAGCATTAACAAGTCACAGAGAGTATTGCAAGACTACGGAGGAGGTCGTAGCACTCAAGATAAGAGTAACTATTGTTCTGCAGGGAATTATAGTACTCACTAGTCAGAATATGAGGCAGAAGAATTCCTAGGCTTGAGTAGCCTTATCTCTGAGTTTATGGGAATTTCTTGGTCAGGTTATGAAGAGACTGGGGTCTCCCTAATGGTTGGGAGTCGTCATAGACCAAGCGAAGGTGTGGTTATCGTAATCGGAAGAAATTGGTGGGATGATGTGTGCATAATCCACGAATTGTGGGACATGAATGAGTACCAAATTGGAATGAGTAGTTCTAATTTTGCTGTTGAATCAGACTCTCGAGCTCGAGTCTGGATCCATTAGTGTAATTGAATAGGCGAGATGAGGCTCCAGATGTGTAGGTGGTTTTCATTTTGAGGAATATTGATCTCCATCTAATATCCTAAACCAGAGTGGATCCGTTTCATTGATATGACAAGTACTGCGAGATGCATGGAATCAGGGGATGATGGATGACAGAGGTCGAAGGTGAGACGATTTCAGATGAGTTGTAGCATTCGCTTGGGGTAAAGCAAATTTCGAGACTTGTGTGTCGCAATTAGTCTAGAAAGTGATCATGAGAAGGAAATCGGTGAGACGTTTTGGTTTGCAGTGAATAACCTTTGGAGGTTCATCTTTTAGGTCGGGAGTTGACCTGATGCTCGGTGTTGGAAGGGAAATTTGGGAGGAAGCCGTGTCTTTGGATGTTAGAGGATACTTCCAAGTGAGCATGACCTTTAAGGTCATAGTTTCAAGGATCATTACTTCAGAAAGGTTTTGACAATTGTTCAGGCAGTGGGTCCTTAGTGGGTTGTGACCTTTCCGTCCCTCTTGAGTTCGATCGGGACCGATTAGAGAATCAGAGGGGCAGTAAGTTTTGGGGTTGTTATTCGAGGAGCGAATAACATGGGTATATATTGAAAGGGGCAGTTTGGTAGTGTGACAGACCACCAGAGTCTCCAGATTCAGGAAGCCAAAAGAAGTATTGTAGCGGCAGTCGAGTTTGTCCTTTTCGGGGTTTGAGAGCTTGGGAGCAGGTACCATTGTAGGATGATATTTGTGTGATATGAAATCATATTGGGTAGTGCTTCTCAGACTTTTGGGTTTTGAGTTGTGTAATGTCTAGAGCTATTTTGATGGAGAAATCAAATAATGTGGGGGAGATTTGTAACATCCGGATTTTCAGGTACATTATTTGTGAGTTTCAAGTTTGAGGTTTAAGGAGAGACTCGCCAAGTCAAAGGTCTGACTCGCCGAGTCTTGTCGATTTGCGCACATGGATTTAATGAGTAAACTCGACGAGTAAGAGGACTAACTAGCCAAGTAGGTCCTGGGCAGAGAAAACCCTAAGTTCCGGTGTTGGGGCCTATTTAAGGGAACTTATTGATGGTTTTTGAGCATTCTAACACTTCCTAAGTGGACATGCAACCCTAATAACCTTGAATCTATGTTTTCTCTATATACATGCAAATTTCTTTTTCAAGGTTATTTCCTAACTAGCATGGCATGGGGAATATATGAAACATAAAAACTAGTAGAAATACATACCTTGTTGTTGCTTGGATTCCTTCAAGACTTTGTGAGCCTAGCACCCCAAATGTTGTGCCTCAAATGCTTCACACAACACCACAAAACTTGGAATAACTTGAGAGAATACTTCTAGCACTCAAAAATCGGTTATGCCCTCTCTAGTAACCTTACTAGGTCACATTTCACTAGCCAAAGGGTTCCTTTTATAGTGGTGTCACAATTAGGGTTTCATTAAGAAGACCCATAATTGCCATGACTCTTCATTTCTCATGATCCATGGGTTTGTAACTCCCATGGACTATCCATGGAGCTCCAAATGGTTACATCCATAACCCGTAAACCATGGATCATTAATCCACCATAAAAGATTTGATGATTGTCATAATCAACCCTATATATTTAATTAGTCTCACTTTGATCACCAAATTAATACTTGATCAAATACTAATTAAATAATACTGTTGTTAATATATTAGAACTTATAATATACTAATAATCATAAGTGCCATATTCTCTCATTTAGTCTATCCAAGTATTGCAATGCCATGCAACCCAAATGGACCATGCCGGGTCGGATCAAGTACATACCAAATAAAGTTATGGACTTAGACACTATATCCAACAGTCTCCCACTTGGATAAATCGAATAACTATATTTTCGAATATGACATCAAAATCCGACTAGCAATTGTAGCTCTTTCAAAGTCTCTCGGAACTGAGATGATGATGATACGCCATTTAAGATAAGTGATCATATAATCGTCTGCTCTCATGAGATCAGCCGGACAAACACATGGAACATGGTCTTACTTATTGTCCAACATTTGTTTCTCGATCTCCGATTTGTTTCGATATTGAACTAAATTGAACACATCAATTAGGTTCTGACCGGGCCCGGTACATAGGTCAAAACCAAATCATCGAGGGGCCCAGATATCGCTTCTATTTCTAGAAGGAACAGATAAACTTCGACTGATATGCTTGTACTAACTACTTGTTGAATTACTCACAAAGGCACGTTTTATAACATCGAGTTACCAATGTGTTTTCGTACAATCAATGAATAACCAACTCATAGTCAACAACTCATATCTCTAGGTTTGAAGATTTATATGATATTACCGTCTCACGATCACTCGAAGTAAATTCCATGAAGTGATGCAAGTGAGTGTGGGTTGAATCCAATACTCAACCCTTATGAGTACTCATGAATGTTGTAGCAACAATTGCATTGTCCGAAGCACTTTAGACAAATCATACAAGCCAAATTCATGACACTCTTAAATCAGTACTTACTTCCAAAGTTTGACTAACTGTGGATGGTTTGAATAATATGATATATATACCATAACATAATTATTCTGGAAGTAAAAACATGCAAAATTGAAACATAGTAAACAATCAACACAAGATAGTAACACCTTACTCATAAATAAATAACAACTTTTATTTATCATCAAATGTCAATTACATTTTACAAGTTTCAGGAATCTAATTATTGAAACAAATATCATCCTTCAGCCCAATGCACCTTGCATGATGTAAATCCTTAACCCTGCTCAGTCCCTTCGTGAGTGGATCTGTCGGGTTCTCATCTGATGATACCCTCTTTGCCACGAGGAATCCTTCTTCTATTCTATGTCTGATGAAATGGGATTTTCTGTCAATGTGCCTAGATCTCCCGTGATCTCTTGGTTCTTTCGCCAAAGCAACCACACTTTCACTATCACAAAAAATTTCCATTGGCTCCTTTATAGCTGGTACAACTCCAAGGTCTCCGATGAAGTTCTTTAGCCATATCGCCTCTTTTGCTGCCTCGCTTGCTGCTATGTACTCTGATTCACAAGTCGAATCAGCTACTGTCTCCTGCTTGGAACTTTTCCAAGTAATTGCTCCTCCATTTAGGATAAAGACCCAGCCTGACTGAGAGCGGAAATTATCCCTATCAGTTTGAAAGCTAGCATCACTATATCCTTCCACTCTCAAGTCATCACTGCCTCCGAGGGTAAGGACCCAGTCCTTAGTCCTCCGCAAATACTTGAGAATGTTCTTTACCGCTGTCCAGTGTGCCTTGCCAGGGTTCCCTTGATATCTACTGACCATGCTCAAAGCAAAGGCCACATCAGGGCGAGTACAAGTTATAGCATACATGATCGAGCCCACAGCGGAAGCATATGGTATCTGACTCATTTCAGCTATCTCAGCCTCTGTACTCGGACTTTGAGTCTTACTTAGCTTGGCATTACTCTGGATTGGTAATTCTCCTTTCTTGGAATCTTGCATACTGAACCTCTTCAGTACCTTATCCACATAAGTACTAAGTCCAATTAGTCTCTTACTCCTATATCTCAATATGCTTATCCTTAGGATATAGGTAGCTTCCCCACGGTCTTTCATAGCAAAACACTTCCCAAGCCAGGCCTTAACCTCCTACAAAGTTGGGATGTCATTTCCTATGAGAAGTATGTCATCCACATACAACACGAAGAAGCTAACTATGCTCCCACTAGCCCTGACATATACACAAGACTCATCTTCACTCCTAGTAAAGCCAAACTCTTTGACTTTCTCATCAAAGCAAAGATTCCACCTGCGAGATGCTTGTTTCAATCCATAAATGGAATTTTCAAGCTTACACACTCTATTAGGGTATTTTGGATCGACAAAACCCTCTGGCTGAGCCATTTAAACATCCTCATCCAACTTCCCATTAAGGAAAGCAGTTTTGACATCCATTTGCCATATTTCATAGTCAGAAAGTGTAGCTATGGCTAACAACACTCTAATAGACTTAATCTTAGCTACTAGTGAGAAGGTCTCATCATAGTCAACTCCCGGAGTTTGAGTAAAGCCCTTCGCAACCAGTCGCGCTTTATAAGTGTGTACTTTCCCATCCATGTCGGTCTTCTTCTTGAAGATCCATTTGCACCCAACTGTCTTACGACCTGATACATTGTCAACCAAGTTCCAAACTTGATTGTCATACATGGACTGAATCTCGTTGTCCATAGCCTCCTTCCATTTTGCAGACTCAGGGCCTGCCATGGCTTCCTTATAATTATTAGGTTCATCCAAATCTATCAGTGTACTATCACTGATAAATGTATCACCTTCAGTGGTGTTGTGATAACCATAATAAAATTCAGGTGTGTTCCTCACCCTAGTGGAACGTCTTGGAGGTACAGATTCGTCTATCAGCTCAACATGAGTTTCCTCCTCAAGTTGGCTGACAGCATTTGAGGTTCCTTCACTACTTGACTCTTGAAGCTCTTCAAGGTCAATTTGCCTCCCACTGTCCCCTTGGCTTATAAATTCTCTCTCACGAAAGACTCCTCTTCTTGCTACAAAGACCACATTGTCACTGGGTCTGTAGAAGAGGTAACCAAAGGATCTCTGTGGGTAGCCGATGAAAATACACCTCTCGCTTCGGGGTTCAAGCTTGTCATGAGTCTCACGCCTCACAAAAGCTTCACAACCTCAAATCTTTATGTGGTCCAAATTGGGCACTTTCCCAGTCCACATCTCGTGAGGTGTTTTGGCAACCTTTTTAGTAGGGACTAGATTAAGGATACGGGCGACAATCTCTAAGGCATACCCCCAGAAAGAGATTGGTAACGAAGCTCGACTCATGATGGAACGAACCATATCCAACAAGGTTCGATTGCTCCTCTCAGCCACACCATTCAACTGTGGTGTCCTAGGAGGTGTCAATTGTGAGGCAATCCCACATTCCTTAAGATAGTCAAGGAACTCAATGCTAAGATACTCTCCTCCCCGATCGGATCGGAGCATCTTGATGTTCCTGCCCAATTGATTCTCAACTTCCTGCTTAAACTCTTTGAACTTTTCAAAGGATTCTGACTTATGCTTGATTAAGTAAATATATCCATATCTACTGTAATCATCAGTAAAAGTGACATAATAACGATTAGCATCCCTTGTAGCAACTCTGAAGGGCCCACACACATCAATGTGTACAAGGTCCAATAAATCTTCACCCCTATCACAAGTACCTGTGAAGGGTGACTTTGTCCTTTTTCCAAGTAAACAAGACTCGCAACTATCATCTGACTTGAGGTCAAATGATTCCAAAACTCCAGTCTTTTGGAGTTGGCCTATGCGCTTCTTGCTAACATGTCCAAGACGACAATGCCACAAGGATGCTTTATCCAAGCTAATAGCAGAATCAATATACAATACATTATTTCCGAAATTGTCTACAACATTCATGGCTTCATATACACCATCACAAGGTATTTCTTTAAAGTAAAATACATCATTGTAATAAAAATTAATAGCACCATTTTTATTATCAAATGAAAATGTAAAACCATGTTTGTACAAGCCATGAAAAGAAATAATATTTCTCGCCATTACGGGCAAGTCACAACACTTATTCAAATCTAACATTAACCCATTATTAAGCAATAAAGAATAAACTCCTATCTTGGTAACAGGCGATGCTTTCCTGTTGCCCATGACTAAGTTTATCTTCCCGTGCTCCACTTGCTCACTTCTTCTTAGTGCCTGCAAACCAGTACAAATGTGAATACCACACCCTGTATCAAGCACCCAAGAATTAGCATTAGATGAGTTGTTAGACAATATTGTGTAAATACCTGCATGGGTGGGTTTAACCTTCCCATCCTTTACATCTTGCAGATATTTGGCGCAGCTTCGCTTGAAGTGTCCCTTATCTTGGCAATAGAAGCATTGTGCTTCCTTTGGGTTCGAAGAAGGAGTAATGGGACCTTTCTTTGTCCCACTTGAAGAGGAACCATCAAGAGTCTTACCCTTGGTACCCTTTGAAGGGTTTTTCCTCTTCTTACCCTTCCCTTGCCCAATTGCAAGAACAGGGGCTCTTAAATGAGTAGAAGTAGCAATCGCTTTACCCTTAAGGCCATTTTCAGTTGTCCTTAAGAGTCCTTGAAGTTTGCTAAGTGTGACTTCCTCCTTATTCATATGATAATTCATACGAAACTGATCATAACTTGAAGGTAAGGAATGGAGAATGATGTCAATCGCCAATTCCTCAGGGAAGTCAACATTGAGCTTTAGCAACCGGTCAACGAACCTCTGCATCTTCTGCAAGTGACCGGTGATGGGTTCACCATCCTTCATCCTTGCGGTTATCATGGAGGAAAAGATTTCATACCTCTCTTGACGCGCGCTCTGATAGTACCTTTCCATCAGATCTAGGTGCATCTCATAGGGGTAGAAATCTTCATAAGATTTTTGGAGTTCCGGAGTCATTGTGGCCATCATGATGCAGGACACCTTGGTGGCATCCTTCTCATGCGCAATGAGCTCCGCAAGCTCTTATGGAGTAGCAGTGGCTTCATTAACAACCATAAGCTCCCTATCAAGGACATATTCTTTGTCCTCATAGCGGGTAATCATCCTGATGTTTCTGATCCACTCATTAAAGTTGGATCCATCAAAAATGACCTTACCACACAAGTTTATTAGGGAAAAGGAGCCTGTAGGGTTTGAGCGAGCAGCATCACTGGAAGACATCTGGAATAAAAGGAAGATAAGTTTCATTAGATTAAGAATCCTTAATAAGTCACCCAAATGAAATATTAAGGCTAGGATCCAACAAACTATTTATAGGTGGAAGAGGGATGCCGTAATCAACACTATAAAATATTTGAAGGTAGGTAAATGACGATTTACCAATTTCCACCATAAGACGAAATATTTTATTATTAGGTTTTATTGGTTTTGAAACTCCTAGATCTTTTGAGATACATTGAACTTTTCAATGGCATGTTTGAATCTCGAATGGGCCCTCTCAAGTTTGAGACTGGGATGCCGAGGATCACAAACAAGGTGTGAATAACCATACAAATTGACTTGGTACCCTTAACAATATTACCTAATTGATGTGCCGGTTAACCACACACGCTCCACCGATCTATAATAAAGTCAAGTTACCCTTTGCCACTCTTATTAGTCCATGTTAGTGTGCCGGTTAACCACACACGCTCCACTAACAACTTGGTAAGGTACAAAGTGTAATTTTATGGGTTAGCACCAATTAAGTCACCATTTTATAGGCAACAACCTTACACCCCCTTATAGACCGGCTTCATGAATGAGGCCTACTAACGGTAAGAATGACATATTCTTATACATATCTATATAATAAAATTATAATAATAGTATAAGTGTTGATTTTTAAACTTTTTAAAAATCTAAGGTTTAATTTGGAATTAAAGTATTAGAGTGTAAGACTTTTCAAATTCCAAAACTTGAGGGCAAGAATTGAAACTATTCCAAGTCTCTTCAATTTGTAACTTATGAGTTTTAATGGTTCATAAAAATGAAGACTCTTCATTTTATGAAACCTCTTTAGTTCTTTAATCACAATTAAAATAAGTGACTTTTGGTTACCCATAACTTGAGGACAAGTTATCGACACCATCAATACAATTAAGATCAAGAATTAAACACACATTATGGTTACACATAATTCCTATGATCTTCTAAAAACTCATAAGAACACAAATTCATGTCAAGCAATTTCAAGAAATCATATAAGCATATATAATACTTTGAAATTGTTAAAAGTCATGTGAAAATGGGTTAACATAATTATTATCATTTTGAAAAACAGATTTTACAAGACCAAAACAGATTGGGATAATGATTCTAATCCATTTCCAGCAACAAAACACGAAAAGACTGCCCAACACGCACCTACTCGTCGAATGCATGATCCTACTCGACGAGTAGGATGAATTTGTTCATGGACTCGGCGAGTCCTCCCCATGAACTCGGCGAGTCCAGTCGACAGTGAGCAGTTTTTCGATTTTCAAGCAGTTTTGCATCAAGTATACAGAAAACAATCCTAGGCTCTGATACCACTGATGGTTTTTGAGCAATCTAACACTTCCTAAGTGTATATGCAACCCTAATAACCTTGAATCTATGTTTTCTCTATATACATGCAAATTTCTTTTTCAAGGTTATTTCCTAACTAGCATGGCATAGGGAATATATGAAACATAAAAACTAGTAGAAATACATACCTTGTTGTTGCTTGGATTCCTTCAAGACTTTGTGAGCCTAGCACCCCAAATGTTGTGCCTCAAATGCTTCACACAACACCACAAAACTTGGAATAACTTGAGAGAATACTTCTAGCACTCAAAATCGGTTATGCCCTCGCTATTAACCTTACTAGGTCACATTTCACTAGCCAAAGGGTTCCTTTTATAGTGGTGTCACAATTAGGGTTTCATTAAGAAGACCCATAATTGTCATGACTCTTCATTTCTCATGACCCATGGGTTTGTAACTCCCATGGACTATCCATGGAGCTCCAAATGGTTACATCCATAACCCATAAACCATGGATCATTAATCCACCATAAAAGATTTGATGATTGTCATAATCAACCCTATATATTTAATTAGTCTCACTTTGATCACCAAATTAATACTAGATTAATACTTGATCAAATACTAATTAAATAATACTATTATTAATATATTAGAACTTATAATATATTAATAATCATAAGTGCCATATTCTCTCATTTAGTGTATCCAAGTAACGCAATGCCATGCAACCCAAATGGACCATGTCGGGTCAGATCAAGTACATACCAAATAAAGTTATGGACTTAGACACTATATCCAACACTTATAACCTAAGAGGCGCCTCTCCAGCTGACCATATCCCCTGTAAGAAACCCTAGATCGCCATTGGAGCAATGAGAGAGTTCTTATGATGAAATCAAGTATTTGGTGGGTCTTTTGGAAGGAGAATAGTATGATTCAAGTAAAAAATGAGATGGGGCTGTGGATCTAGCACTACTTCATGTGGGTTGCTGTAGAAGGTATAAGCTTGCATCCTTTTCATCTATTTTGTTTAAAACTCATAATTTTGGGAGTTTTAGGGTTTTACTCCCCTTCTTTTGTACCTATGAGCTATACGAGACATGATCTGAGATGGGAAACCCCAGATCTAGACCTTGTGAGGTCCTTGAAGACTAGATACCCCAGCTTTAGTTGTCCAAATTAGGGTTGATGGGCTAAATCCTTCATGAAGGGCATGTAATGGCGTTTGGAAGCAATAATATCATGCATGAACGTAAAGATCGAGGCTTTACGTGATTATTGAGCCTTGAGATGATAGATCTATAGTTTAGAGTGGTAGATCTGGTTGAAATCATCTGAATGAGAATGAGTCTCGATAGACTCGCCAAGTCAATGAGCCGACTCGAGGTGTCGGTTAGGGTTTTCCCGATCGAGCTGAATAGCGTGCTTACTCGGTGAGTTGTGGGGTCAACCCGACGAGTTAAGCTAAATCTTCGCGAAACTTCGGAGAAAATGGGTGGACTCGACGAGTCACAAGGGTGCACGCGCCGAGTCGGGTCAAATCTGGACTGTGGACTCGAGTTGACTTCGCTTGACTTTAAGGTTGGGTCAACCATGTGTAATGGAGACCACGGAGGGGTAAAATGGTGTTTTATCCACTTCAAGAGTTAAGCAGGGAGAGAGAGGGGACCTTGGTGTATTTGAGTATGATTAAAGTATTATTTAGAGATGTGTAACCTATGTGTTTGGAGGACGCTAGTTCGAGATGTCCGGGTACGAAATTTATATTGCCCAACTTATGAGGTGAGTCTTCTCACTATACTTTACCTGGAATGGTAACTATGTGTGACCGGAAGGTCTTATGTATTTGAATGAGTTATGTAACTTATGTGATATGTATATGTTGTATGAATTGCACCGGAAGGCAATGAGAGTTGGGGCCGGAAGGCAAGTCATGGTAGGGCCGGAAGGTCTACCAGTGCTATGGGACCGGAAGGTCCTACTAAGACACATTGACCGGAAGGTCATACAGTGATATAGCCTCGAGAGGCTAATATGTGTGTGTGATATTGTCACACCCCAAAACCACGAACGGTAGAAACGTTTAGGGGTCGAGGACGTCATGCACAGTATCTCAACAGTGTAAAATAGTAAACAAGCAACAACATCATCCATTGCATTATAAGTAAAGTTTTAATACATGTGTTCTTTCATTGTAATAAGAAACCAATAATATATAATCAAAATAAAAGACAAGACTTGTCTGCTCTGTCTTCTCAAAACCTGGCCACCGTACCTGTCTACTGATAACCTAAGAATACAAGTTATTTTGAAAAAGAGTATCAGCTTTAAAGCTGGTGAATTCATAAGTATTTAAGTGTCATTGACTTGCTTTGAAAAGCTGTTTTAAAAGTCATGTAAACCTTTAAATAAAAATGTTGATGTAAGTTTGAAAAGCCCTAGAAAATCCCTTATTTTCTATTAGTTTGAGATGTAGTCTTCTACCAAGACCCAAATGTTTTGTTATGACAATGTAGTCTTCTACCAAGACCCGAATGTTTTGTTATGACAATGTAGTCTTCTACCAAGACCCGAATGTTTTGTTATGACAATGTAGTCTTCTACCAAGACCCGAATGTTTTGTTATGATAATGTAGTCTTCTACCAAGACCCGAATGTTTTCTTATGACAATGTAGTCTTCTACCAAGACCCGAATGTTTTGTTATGATAATGTAGTCTTCTACCAAGACCCGAATGTTTTTTATGATAATGTAGTCTTCTACCAAGACCCGAATGTTTTGTAAGTAAAATGATAGTTTTTCCTTTCTATTGACTAGTACTAAAAGTACTTAGTCTAACTCTTTGTTTAGGTGAATGTATCACCAAATAAAGTAAATAGGAAAATGATATGATAGTCTTCTACCAAGACTTAAATGTTCTGTAAGTAAAATGATAGCTTTTCCTTTCTATTGACTAGTACTAAAAGTTCTTAGTCTAACTCATTGTTTATGCGAATATATTACAAAATAAAGTAAATAGGAAAATGATATGATAGTCTTCTACCAAGACTTAAATGTTCTGTAAGTAAAATGATAGCTTTTCCTTTCTATTAACTAGTACTAAAAGTGCTTAGTCTAACTCATCATTTATGCGAATATATCACAAAATAAAGTAAATAGGAAAAGTATAATCTTGTAAGTATTACCCTTGGATTACCAAGGTTAACACGACATCGCTGAAGCGAAAGGTATAACCTAATGAACATCCGAAAAATGTTCAATTAACCTCTATGGCGAACAGTAGGTTCCAAGAATGGTTAGTCCCGTAACTGACTTTACATCGATGTAGTCGAAGTAAATAACCTAATGAACCTCCGAAGATTGTCCAATTAACCTCTGTAGCGAACATTAGGTTCCAGGAATTGTTAGTCCCGTAACCGTCTCCTTATATAAGTAATAACAACCTAATGAACATATGAAGATTGTCCAATTAACCTCTGTAGCGAATAGTAGGTTCTAGGAATGGTTAGTCCCGTAACTGACTCTACATCGCGATAAGCGAACTAGATAACCTAATGAACATTCGAAGATTGTCCAATTAACCTCTGTAGCGAACAGTAGGTTCCAGGAATGGTTAATCCTGTAACTGACTCCCGTTGAACTAGGATAGGCTGGATGATTTACTGAAGGTACTAATAAATCATCTCCACGAATCGAGTTTCAAGTATTCCTATATGTATACACAGGTAATTGTATCTACGTAAAGGTATTCATGTAATATGTTCATGTAAGCGTATTCATGTATCATGTAAGCATATGTAAAGGTACTCATGTATCAGGTAATGTACTAGTCAAGACTCATGAATGAACTGAACCTTGTGTGATTCTTTGTAATAGGAATAATGTTTGATATCTTCTAACTATCCCTATGATAGTTAACTGAAAGGTAATTGGTTGTTCAAGTAGGTTTATACACTCTTAATACTTAAGGGTGTGAGAAACTAAATGACAGATGTAAACTATAACATCAATACATATATAAGAATATAAGTCTGTATGCATAGTTTAGTTCAAGAATGTAAAATGGTTTTGTAATACATTTAAGGGTTTTGAACAAATATAAAAGTGACTTGATGTCATTTTGATAAACATTTCAAAAGTAATACATTTGATAACAAAGCATTTTTAAGGATAGAAAACCATTTCAATGCATCACATTTTGTAGTATGTGAAATCTGTTGAATCAAAACACAGTTATAAAATACATATAGATGATTTAATAACATGTTGTTTTCTACTTGTATTCCCCCCCCCCTCTATTAAAGCATTTAAAATCATTTAAAACATTGATTAGAGGTATGAACTCACCTGTAGATGGTGATTCGGATGAACTGAACGGTGTAGGATTGTTAGGTGTCAAGTGAGGACTTATACACACACTACGATCCTAATGAACATATAATCACACATATATACACTCAATTAGTCTTAAATTGCTAATTGATAATGTTAAGACATCCTAGAACATAATAAACACTTTATATAAGTGTTTTAAGCCCTAAGGATTGCATCTAAGCTATTGTGGGACAAGGTACTTGGGTTTAGGGTTCCAAAGGACCCCATATATGAGTTTACTCTCCATATATCCTCACACATGGAGTTTATGGTTGTAAACTCTTGAGTTTACGGCCGTAAACTCCAAGACTTAATGTCTTTGGTTGTTTTAAGGTGTTAAATAATCCCTAGAAGCATTCCAACTTTGTGGGTTAATTCCTGGAAGGGTTTAAGGCATAGAAACACTCCATTGAGGATTTTACGGCCCTAAGGCCATTTCCTTTAGAGTTTGTGGCCGTAAACTCTTAAGGATGGGTTTTTTTGATGCTTTCAAGTCTCATACACATGTGATATAGGTTTTAGACTTTTAGTCCAAGCATATCAAGGCCTTTGGCACACTTTGGTGCCTTTGTTTGATGTTCACGGCCCAAGAACCTTATTAGGGCCGTGAACTCACTTTGAGGGGTGTTCTTGATGTGTTTAAGGCCCTTGATTAAATGGGAACAAGTCTATGTAAATGTCCAAGGCTTTAGGTGTCTTAAAAACACACTTTGGTCCAAGATTTTGGAGTTCACGGTCCAAGATCCTCTTGGGCCATGAACACCCAAACATTTGTGTTTCTTTGATGTTTTCGTGTCCTAAATACACTTATAAACAAGCCTAAGGCAGTAGTATATCTCGGGGGAAAGGCTAGGCATTGTTTCGGGAGTTTACCGCCCAAGAACACCTTGGACAGTAAACTCCTAAATCTAGTGATTTAGCCATGTAATCTATGTTATGAACACATTTTAAGCTATATAACACTACTAGAGAGAGGTACTCACGATTTGGGATAAAAACCCGAAGATCCGTGAGAGAGAAAATGGCTTTTCTCTAGTTGGACATGTGAATAATGAATGAATTTTGGTTCAGAATTCTATTTATAGTCCTGAGATATTTTCGGAAGAAAATATTTTTATTCCTGAAATGATTTATCATATAACAGAGTGTTGGAATAACAGAGTTGCACAAAACCCTAGTGCATCCACTCTCCTGATATTTCCTGAAGTGTAAACCCTGAATTACTCAAACTTATCCGAAAAGTCTGAAAATTTACTGTGATTGTTATAACTTCTATTGAAGTGATATTGTTTGTTCAGAATGGAAATTTCGGGTTGTCACATCATCCCCCTATTAAAGGGAATTTCATCCCGAAATTACAATTTAGGCAAGGAAGTAGGTACGAATGATCGAGTCATTATGTGAACTTCTTAATCGATTGGTTCTCGTGCTCCTAAGTGAAATTGGGTTCTCGGTTGGTATCCCGACGAACCTTCACTAATGGCGATGGCGCTGCTTTGTCCACTTGACCACTCGGTCGAGGGTCACTATGGTTCTAATACGAAGGCAAGGATCTCGTAAATATCGATCTCGTCGAGAAGGATTACGAAAGTCCTAACGGAAAGATATTGTTTCAAGTTCGAGACGTGAAGGGGAAAATGTACGTTACTGAGTTCGCGGAGTAGATCTAGTCGGTGAGATGCAGGACCGATTCCGGTAAGAATCTGGGAGGTCCTAACTATATTGGATTTAGCTTTCCACGCCTTACGAAGCGTATTTAAGCCATTCCCAGAATGAGGTTTCTTAAAGAATTTGGTCTCTCACTTGGAATTCCAAAGGTTGTTTCTTTCGCCTACTTCCCAGTCAAGGGCCATCCCTTGTTGGGTCAAAGTCGAAAGGGTTTCTGAAATTTGTGGGGAGTTCCGAATGGACTATGATAGTAGGTCTATAAGACCTAGAATTTGGCGAATTTTCCGTCGGTGACTACGGTGCCGACAAATTCCGAACAGTTTTGGATAATTTGACAGAGTACTCAGGAGTTTCCACAACACTAAAAGTGTGTCTGAGAAAATTTGATTCTAAATTCCAAAACTCTTGGTTAGAGAACTTTGCAAAAACTATCTCCGAGGGTAATGTTTCTATGGGTTCTTTCTTACTACGAGGTTAGATAATTAAGTCATTACATGGAGAAATGTCGAACTGGTCCCAGTAAGAAAGGCGTACTCCACTGATTTAGCTCATGAATACTATGGGCGTATTGGTCCTATCCGAGGGGTATCACTACGGACTCAAAGTCTCCGTATCGAGTTCGAAGGGTAGTCTTTAGGATATCCTTCCCTAACACTCGAACTGGTGATATTAGTATCTCAGGTCCATTTCTGAAAGTAATACTTTCCCTGTGGTTGCTCAATCAGTTCGTCTATGCGAGGTAGAGACAGCGATTTCTAAAGAAAATCTTAATGAAGTCTCCGGTCATCGAGGTACATAAGATGCACTCCGTCGACTTCTGGTAATAATAAGACCGGAGCTCTCAAGGGTGAGAAGCCTGGTCTTCTAATTCTATTGTTGAGTAGTTCGTTGTGTTGTCTGGGCTGTTCTTGTATCTTCCGTAGGTGTTTAGACTGAAGGCGATCTGGTTATAAGAGTCATACCGGGTTCTAAGTTTGTTCCTATGCCAATGCAATTACTCGTACTCCTGGACAATCTCCGTTCTGAAGTTCATATTAGAATTCATACGTGATTCAATGATCGCAATTTCGTGTATACGAGTCGTATATAATTAAGACTGAAAAGGTAGTCGAATAACTGATTCTTCCTTAATCTCACATGCCATCGAGGGAAAAGAAGTTAAAGTGGAATCATGAATTCTAAACCTGTAGAACATTGATTATATAACACTCTCATGTATACATTCTTCAGTGATAGATCAACTGTATGAATCCTGGAATTGAACTTGACGTACTGCACGAGTAATATTGTGGGGATTCCTTTGGAAATGAAAGGAACTATAAGGTACTTCATGCACGAGTACCCCGGTGTTCCGATATGATGGCTTCGCTAAAAGACGTTTACTGAGAAAGAGATGTACTTATGAAACTGGCATTGCGAGGATCGAATGGAATCGAGTCGTATGATAATGTCGGAATCATACAGAAACTTAAAGACATTAGATTTGAACATAAAACGTTTACAGAAAAAAACAACTGTGCAACCATGAACACCGTTATAATACTTTTTAGATTTGCTACAAGACTATTGTTGCGAATAAGATATACTACAAAAGACAAGTATACGCAGCACGAGCATCCCTAAACGGACGGGATCCCGCAAAAGATAAGACTCTGGTTGCACTAGTCTTGGGGATGGTTCATAAGTCTGTTACAACGAAATGCCTAAATTACATTAACGTGGGTCCGGAGTAGACTCTCCTGCGGCGGTGGTCGGTAGCATACTGCCGTGTGTGCCAGCATTTGCTGCCTCTGGGCAGTTCCTTTTGTAATGACCTACCTTGCCACAACCATAGCAAGTTTGGTTCACACTGGTGTTTGGCACTTGGGTAGGCTGAGCTGTTGGAGTTTTGCAGTAACGGGTTGTATGCCCCTTCCTGTTGCAGTGTGAGAACTGCATCTCCCTACAAGGTCCATGGTGGTGAAAACTGCATTTAATGCATTTTGGGAGATTTCCAGCATAAAGCTTGGCTGGTTTAGGGGCAATTGGGATGCCCGAAGGGATGGTAGTTGGAGGTGCTGATGTCGTGGTAGTGAAGGTTGTTACTGGTGATTGCTTCTTGTTCGCCCTTCGAAGCGACTTGTCCTTAGCTGACACGTTAGCCGAGACTACAGCTTGAAAGGTAGCTGCATCAATCTGAAGAGTTGGTGTTTGGTTGATGGGCTGATCATTTTTCCTGGGTGACATGATTCTGTTACACCGAAAGAAAATGAATTTGTGAGCGAGAATGGTTGAACCTAGACGTAGTTCGATCGCTCATGAAAAGAATAGAAGTATGTTTTCTAAGGTTCGACCTACATCCCTATGATGCAGTCCTAGCACGGAATGGAAGTATGCTCACGACGGTTTGACCTACATCCCTATGATGTAGTCCTAGTAAAGTTCGGAAGTAAGTTCTTACAATGGTATCAAGATGTTTGTTGTTCGAGCCGAGGTATTGTTGGTTGGTGAATAACATGATCCAACCATTACCAGAGGCTTGGAGATGTCTCCGGAGTTAACTTGCTATAGTCCAATGATTCGACTAAAGCATGTTACAGATAGACTCTAATGAAAGTATGATAAGAGTATTTGAATTTAAAGAATGATACAGAAGTTAGTCGACTGTCAATATCTTTGGTATTCATGACGTACAGGTTCGGGAGAATGACCTTGTAACAAGGTCTTACATCATATCTAGAGAAGTTAGTTCTTGACAGCATAAAGACCTAACCAAAAGTACTTACAGTACAGGATGGTTTCATAGAAAATGCCACATTGGGCATAGACAGGAACATGATTCCTTTCTAACAAGGAATATAAAGTAAAGTATCTACTACCAGCAACGGTCATCCTTCTGGTGAACTCTCGGTTCAGCCAGTTGGTGTCACACCCCCAAACCTGAACGGCGGAAACGTTCGGGGGCGGATGACTTCATGTGGTAACGTAACAAATGAATACATAGTAAAGAAAGCAATACAAACATCATATATATAATTGAAAGTTTACATTTGTCAAAAGTTACATGTTCAAAACCAATTACAATATGATGTCAAAATACGAGATTTAACTGGCGCCGCAGCATCCCTTCATCAAAAGCAAAATGAATACCTAAAATTTACTGATTTCCTGGGACATACAAGTAATTTTGAAAGAGTAGATCAGCATTTAAGCTGGTGAGTTTCATAAGTATTTAAATGACAATGTTTGAATGAAATGAAATGTTTTGTCCTTGTTTGTTTGTGTTTAGGAAATCCTATATTTTCTACTAGTATAAAAGTAGCCTTCACTCAAGACCAATGTTTGTTTCTAAAATGTATGTAAGTGTAAAATAACCAATGAGTTTGAAAACCTTGTAAATCAATGCATTTTTAATACCCCTTGTGAGTTTTATAACCCTACTATCGACTCGAAATGCCTATACACAACGTTATTCAGGCGTTGGAATGTTATGACGTTTGTCACCCCAAACGGTGGACTGCAGCTAACAGTCAGGGCGCGGGTTGTCAAGCCCGTATAGATCTATACACAAACACCACGCTCCCCCTCCAAGGGATTCGGGTATATAATACAGGACTTGAAATGTGTACTCGAACGTACATGAAGTTAGTGTCTCACAAAACTGTGGCATAAAAACAGATCTACTTGTTAAAATGTTACGTTTGTTCTTGTATACGAAAGTAAACTTCTTGAAATTCAGGTTTCTAGTACATAAGAGTTAGAAATTTGTTCGTAAAACTATACCAATTATAGTTTTCTAAAAGTGTGTCTTGTTTGTTTAGAAATACCTAGAAAAGGAATCACTTGTTTATGAAAGCATAGATTTTTGGTGTAGAGTCTAAGATAGACAAGAATAATCTAAGAAAAGTTTAGTTTATACATGCATTACAGCAAATTTATATTTCAAAAAAATAGAATACTATTTTAACATATATATGAAAGTTCCTTAAAGGTTTATAAATCGCATGTGATTTGGATATATAACAGCATATAAAAGAGTTTCTTTATGTAACACACGATAATACTCGTGTGTTTTACTTGTAATCCCCCCCTTGAAAGCATATAAAAGAATTTATAAAATATTTAAAAGGTAAATTAAGGGGTATGAACTCACTTGAAAGTTTGAAGATAGCGAGATGGAAAACCGGGCAGAGTTTCGTCTCGGGAAACGGATTTTCGTCGGGATTCTCGGGAATCTCGGGAGTAAAATCGACCCTCGGGACTTGAGCAAAAAGACCAGAGCTTCGGGTTTGAACGGGCATGGAAAACGAGGCAAGATTCTGAGAGAGAGGAGAGAAATGAGCCCTTTTCTCGGAAGCCCTCGCATCCTATTTATAGGAAGGCTGAACTGCCTCGGTACGCGGGGCATACGCAGCGCGTACGCGTACGTCATGCATGACCGAAGCCTCGACTGCCTCGGCTTCGGATGGGACGGGTTGTTGGGGAGGCGGGTCGAATGGGACGGCGGGTTGGACGGGTCGGACGCTTCGGACGGGTCGGACGGGTCGGACGCCTCGGATAGGGCGACGTGGACGATCAGAGGCCAAGTCTCTCGGGTACGCAGCGCGTACCTCGGATGAGGACGCTGACCCCTCTTCGGATAAGGTCCGATTTTTTGAATTAAATAAATATATAATTTATTTAATAAACTTCAAAAATTCATATCTTCTTCATACGAACTCCGTTTTCGATGGTCTTTATATCCACGCGTAGGTGAGACTACGCTCTACAATTTCGAATTTATTTTTTTATTATATATTTTAAACTCATCGTGTTTAAGGAATTTCTTTGAAAATTCATAACTTCTTTATCTGATGTCGGTTTTTGCCAGACTTTTTACCCCTGGAATACCGTTGTCGAGACCTTCGATTCTCGTTTAGGTCATTCCGGCCAAAAGTCGCTCGATCTCCGATAAGAGTTTTTAGATGTCTGTTGCTAAGCCGAACTTGGAAAAATCATAACTTCGCTATATGAAGTCGGATTTGGGCGTTCTTTTCACGTACGATCATGGTTCAAAGACATTTAAACATAGAAGGAAATTAAATAGAACTATTTGTACATTTTATTATGAACGTAAATTTTATTACACAAAAGTGGTTACAATACTTGACCCTTTTTGGTCATTACAAAGAGTTGAAATATCGGGTTGTCACATCATCCCCCGGTTAGAGAGAATTTCGTCCCGAAATTTAAAGTAGTAAAGATACTAGTGAACATGAAAGAGATGAGGGTACTTTTGTTTCATCTGATCTTCGCGTTCCCATGTGAATTCAGGTCCCCGCTTGGCGTTCCAGCGAACCTTCACGATGGGTATGCGACTTTGTTTTGTTTGTTTGACCTCTCGGTCCATGATTTCTACTGGTTCTTCCACAAAGTTGAGGCTCTCGTTGATTTCGATCTCGTCGAGTGGAATAACAAGAGTCTCGTCGGACAGACACTTTTTCAAGTTTGAGACGTGGAAGGTTGGATGGATGTTACTAAGTTCGCGCGGTAGGTTAAGCTTGTAAGCCACAGGGCCGATTCTGGCAAGGATCTCGAAAGGCCCTATGTATCTTGGATTTAGTTTCCCACGCTTTCCAAATCGTATTAAACCCTTCCACGGTGAGACCTTTAATAAGACGTGGTCTCCTACCTGGAATTCCAAAGGTTTCCTCCTTTGGTCAGCGTAGCTTTTCTGTCGGTCTCTAGAGGCTTTCAATCGTTCACGAATCTGAACGATCTTCTCTGTCGTTTCTCGTATGATTTCCGGACCGGTGAGAGTGCTTTCAGGAACTCTTCCTCTAGCTAACTGGGTATCGCCAACTTCAGTCCAGCACAGAAGGGATCTGCACTTCCGACCATAGAGGGCTTCAAACGGAGCAGCCTTTATGCTTGTATGATAACTATTGTTGTATGAAAATTCGACAAGGGGTAAATGAATATCCCATGCCTTCCCAAAGTCAATCACACAGGCTCTCAGCATATCTTCTAAAGTTTGTATTGTTCTCTCACTTTGTCCGTCTGTTTGTGGGTGGTAGGCTGTACTCATGTCTAGCCTAGTTCCCAGGGAACTTTGTAGTGACTGCCAGAATCTTGAAGTGAATCTACTATCTCGATCGGAGATAATGGATATCGGAACACCATGCAGTCGCACTACTTCCCTTAAGTAAGTTCTTGTAAGCTTCTCCATTTTGTTAGTCTCCTTGATGGGTAGGAAATGCGCGGATTTGGTCAATCTGTCGACAATGACCCATATGGTATCGAGTCCACTTGTCGTCTTGGGTAACTTGGTTATGAAGTCCATAGTAATCCGCTCCCATTTCCATTCTGGTATCTCTGGTTGTTGTAGTAATCCTGACGGTTTCTGATACTCGACCTTAACCTTAGCGCAAGTAAGACATTTACTCACGAAGGTAGCAATTTCTGCTTTCATGTTAGGCCACCAGTACAGCTTCTTAAGATCCAGATACATTTTATCTGAACCCGGGTGAACGGAATATCCTGAGTTGTGAGCCTCGGTCATGACTATGTTTCTGAAACCACCATGTTTCGGGGTCCAGATTCGGTCCATGAGATAGTAGGCTCCGCCACCCTTGACTTCTAGATTCTTCTCCATTCCTCGCAGGGATTCACCTGCCACATTTTCAGGTTGCAAAGCTTCCATTTGTGCCTCCTTAATTTGTGTGGATAAGTGGGAATGGATAGTCATGATCAGAGATTTGACCCTCCGACCAGTGTATTCCTTTCGACTGAGGGCGTCAGCTACTACGTTGGCCTTGCCAGGATGATAACGAATTTCGCATTCGTAGTCATTCAGTAACTCAACCCATCATCGTTGTCGCATGTTGAGTTCCTTTTGATCGAAAATGTGTTGAAGGCTCTTGTGATCGGTGAAGATAGTACTCTTTGTCCCGTATAAGTAGTGCCTCCAGATCTTCAGAGCAAATACCACTGCTCCTAACTCGAGATCGTGTGTCGTATAGTTCACTTCGTGTGTCTTAAGCTGGCAGGAGGCATAAGCGATAACCTTCCCTCTCTGCATAAGAACACAACCAAGTCCTTGATTTGACGCATCGCAATACACTACGAAGTCTTCTATCCCATTGGGGAGGGATAGTATCGGTGCGGTGCACAAGGCCTGCTTTAGTGTCTGGAATGCCTTCTCTTGTTTCGCTTCCCAATCAAAGGCCACACCTTTCTGGGTTAATGTAGTAAGAGGTTTCGCAATGCTCGAAAAGTTCTTTATGAATCTGCGATAGTAGCCAGCTAGACCTAGAAATTGACGAATTTCTGTAGGTGTCTTTGGTGCCGACCAGTTCTCAATCGCCTTAATTTTGGAGGGGTCCACGTGTATACCTTTCTCGCTAACAACGTGGCCTAAAAATTCGACTCTTCGAATCCAAAATTCGCATTTAGAGAACTTCGCATAGAGTTTCTCCGTTCGCAGTGTTTCTAGGACTTTTCGTAGGTGCTGACTATGCTCTTCCTCACTTCGAGAGTAGATAAGTATATCATCGATAAAGACGATGACGAACTGATCCAAGTAAGGGCGGCATACCCTATTCATTAGGTCCATAAATACTGCTGGTGCATTGGTTAATCCGAATGGCATCACTACAAATTCGTAGTGTCCATAATGAGTTCGGAAAGCTGTCTTTGGAATGTCCCCCTCTAGAACTCGTAATTGGTGATATCCGGATCGTAGGTCTATCTTTGAGAAGTAGTTCGCTCCTTGAAGTTGATCGAATAGGTCGTCAATGCGGGGTAGAGGATAGCGGTTCTTGACAGTAAGTTTGTTCAGCTCTCTGTAGTCGATGCACATACGGAACGATCCGTCTTTCTTCTTTACAAACAAGACCAGTGCTCCCCAAGATGAGAAACTTGGTCTTATGAATCCTTTTTGAAGGAGTTCATTAAGTTGACTGAAAAGTTCTTGCATCTCTGCTGGTGCGAGACGGTAAGGCGACTTCGCTACTGGGGTAGCTCCTGGAACTAAGTCGATTCTGAACTCGACTTGGCGTTGCGGTGGCAATCCTGGTAGTTCCTCTGGAAAGATATCGGGAAAGTCGCGTACTACCGAGATGCTCTTCATATCCTTCAGTTCTTGACTTGTATCAACGATGTGCGCTAGGAATGCTCGACAATCCTTCCGCAAGCACTTTCGAGCTTGGATGCACGAAATGATGCGAAGGTTTGTACTAGATTTGTCGCCGTAGATAACTAAGGTTTCATTGTTAGGGAGATTAAGACGGACTGCTTTCTCAAAGCACATGATTTCGGCGCGAAGAAGGCTCAACCAATCCATGCCGACTATGACGTCGAAACTTTTAACTTTGACCGGCATGAGATTGATTGGGAAAGAATGGCCGTCTAAAGTTAACGTACAGCCCATGTATATGCAATTAGTGTTTTCGGTTTTTCCATTGGCCATCTCTACAGTGAATGATTTTTCTAACTTGCTAGGTTTAGGTTTAAGTAAATGAATAAAGTTTTGACTCACGAAGCTTCTCTCCGCTTCACTATCGAATAATATGCATGCGTATGAATTATCGAGAAGGAACGTACCAGCAACTATAGTTGGGTCAGCTACAGCTTCGTCGTGGCCTATTGCCAAAACTCGTCCCACACCTCCGGTGCCTACTACCTTAGGACAGTTCCTCTTGTAGTGGCCCACCTCGCCACAACCGTAGCAAGTCTGCCCTACACCCGCACCGGGAACTTGAGTGATAGGTTTCGCAGGGTCCTTGCAGAAACGGGTTGTGTGTCCCTTCCTGTTGCAGTTGGCCCACTGCATTTCCCGACAAGGTCCATGGTGGTGGTAATTGCATTTGGTACACTTTGGGAGGTTACCTACATAAGGCTTTGTTGGGTAGGTATTTGTAGGAGCTGTAGTAGGTACAGTGGCAGCATTCACTGAAACCAGTTGTTTCTTTGCGGATTCTTGGGAAGACCCACCCTTCCCTTTATTCCACACTCTCTTTCTGCCATTGTTGTTGTTGTTGTTGTTGTTGTTGTTGTAGTTGTTTCCTTTATGTGGTGCTGGTGCAGAAGTGGTTGAGTTCTGATGACCTCTGTAGTCAATCAGAGATTGTGCCAGTTCCTTAGCACTTTCAAAGGTGTCAGGTTTAGAAGCTAACACGCTTGATCGCATTTGGGGCGTCAGTCCCCAGATGTACCTTTCTATTTTCTTGCTCTCAGGAGCAATCATATCTGGACAAAGGATTGCCAGCTCCCAGAATCTGTTGGTATAAGTAGCGATGTCGGTACCAACCATTCCGAGAGTCCATAGCTCGTGTTCAAGCTTTTGAATCTCTCCCCGTGGGTAGTATTCTCTCATCATCATGGCTTTCAGGCTCTCCCAGCTTATGGAGTTTGCCACGATTAGGGTAAGTACTTTAACGTGGCCATTCCACCAAGTTAAAGCTTTATCAAGAAGGGTGAAAGTTGCAAATTTGACTTTGTTGTGCTCGGGACAGGAGCAGATTTCAAAGACTGCCTCCGTCCTTTCAATCCACTGCCTCAGGGCCATTACACCACCAGTTCCATAAAACATCCGGGGCTTGGCATTAGTGAAATTCTTATAGGTGCATTCTCGAGGTGGTCCATGACTCTCGCCATGGTTGGATAGGTGTGTGCCAGATCCCGAGCCATTAGTACTCGAGTTATTGATCTGTGACATGGCAGCTGCCACCGCTGCGGTGACTGCTGCTTGAAACATAACAGCATCAAATTGAGGTGGTGGAGGTGGTGGTACAGGTGCTTCCTCACCGTTGTTTCGCCTTGGATTCCTACGTGGAGGCATCCTTCAAGTATAGGTTGAAAAGACAAGGATAAGAATTTTATAGAATAGAAAATGTATGTGTCTCATGAACTAAATCGCTATAGTTCAACAACAGATGATAGTATGAGTCTTAAAATAGAAGAATGAAAGTTATTTGTAAGACTGAAGGTATGAAACAAGTATCTGGCTCCCCAAAGACCATTCAAGGTTTGAACGAAATACTTAACATAGTAGTAATAGCGTCACTTATATTAATATAAAAGTTGTTACAACGATCATGAAAATTTGACCCTTATAAGGGTCTCTGGTTACAAAGTTCAAGAAATTTAAAGACTTTTAGCCGAGGTCCTAAACTATAACAAAATTTGAGTCCTTGACAAGCACTACTTGCATCGTAGGTTGCGCTTGGAGCTTGACTCCGCATCTGATTGCTTCGACTCCATTAGACGCCTATCGAAAGCGGCTTGTTGTTCCCTCAGTTCAGCAAGGGCTGCAATCATTTGCGCTTGAAATGCTTCGGTTTGGAGTTGAGCATTGTCTTGTATCTTGTCCAGCCTACAGATGTCAGAAGTGTGAATCTGCACTTCCATGATGACATCCCGGAGTCGACTAGCTTGAACTCCAGACTGATAGGACTGATTGGCTAACTTACCCACCATTACCGGGAGTGCTCGATCAGCTGAACCTCCGCCTCGGACATCGTAGAAGTCCCGGCACATGCCGTAGGGAGGGCGTAGGTTTTGCTGCTGGCTCTAATGGTGGAGGTGACTTCCCCAGATGGGAGTCGGTCCTTGAAAGTTCCTTACGAAGATGGGAGGTTGAATGGGTGGTGGATCGATAACTTCCGGCTCTGAGTCGGTACCGGAGTCATCACCCACTTCTATGGGTTCCTTGTCCTCTTCGGGATCATCTTCGATCCATCCTCCGTTGCCTTGGTTGGGAAAGTAGGGGTCGCCAGGGTGGTGAAATCCAGTCATTTTGACTGTACGGGAAAATAGGGTTATAAGAATGGAATAAAGTTGAAACGTGCAAAACATGTAAGTTAAACTAGTTTTAGATAGCAAATACTTCTATAGTATTTAAATTCTTGTGTTTGATTCTAGTAATGGTTTGGTAAGGTTTGACTTGTTGCTTACTACGATCATTCCTCGATATACATTGGTCCAATCTCGGGCAAATATAGTTGATCACGCTATATTTTTCCAAAATCTGATTACATATATCGAGTCTTAATCGTAGTTTCAACTTGTCTATATACTTGTATAGTTGTATAACATGAAAATAATTTGTGGTATGCATGTAATTGTACTTAAATGAACTATCAATTTAAGCTGAACGCAAAGCTGCTTGAGCGTAAAAAGAAAATTTGTTTTGTCAGAGAGTATTAGTCCCTTAAGCATTTATAGTTTGTATATCTTATGTGGTTCGATATACTTAGTTCACTATAAACATTGCTCTGATACCAATCTGTCACACCCCCAAACCTGAACGGCGGAAACGTTCGGGGGCGGATGACTTCATGTGGTAACGTAACAAATGAATACATAGTAAAGAAAGCAATACAACCATCATATATATAATTGAAAGTTTACATTTTTCAAAAGTTACATGTTCAAAACCAATTACAATATGATGTCAAAATACGAGATTTAACTGGCGCCGCAGCATCCCTTCATCAAAAGCAAAATGAATACCTGAAATTTACTAATTTCCTGGGACATACAAGTAATTTTGAAAGAGTAGATCAGCATTTAAGCTGGTGAGTTTCATAAGTATTTAAATGACAATGTTTGAATGAAATGAAATGTTTTGTCCTTGTTTGTTTGTGTTTAGAAAATCCTATATTTTCTACTAGTATAAAAGTAGCCTTCACTCAAGACCAATGTTTGTTTCTAAAATGTATGTAAGTGTAAAATAACCAATGAGTTTGAAAACCTTGTAGATCAATGCATTTTTAATACCCCTTGTGAGTTTTATAACCCTACTATCGACTCGAAATGCCTATACACAACGTTCTTCAGGCGTTGGAATGTTATGACGTTTGTCACCCTAAACGGTGGACTGCAGCTAACAGTCAGGGCGCGGGTTGTCAAGCCCGTATAGATCTATACACAAACACCACGCTCCCCCTCCAAGGGATTCGGGTATATAATACAGGACTTGAAATGTGTACTCGAACGTACATGAAGTTAGTGTCTCACAAAACCGTGGCATAAAAACAGATCTACTTGTTAAAATGTTACGTTTGTTCTTGTATACGAAAGTAAACTTCTTGAAATTCAGGTTTCTAGTACATAAGAGTTAGAAATTTGTTCGTAAAACTATACCTATTATAGTTTTCTAAAAGTGTGTCTTGTTTGTTTAGAAATACCTAGAAAAGGAATCACTTGTTTATGAAAGCATAGATTTTTGGTGTAGAGTCTAAGATAGACAAGAATAATCTAAGAAAAGTTTAGTTTATACATGCATTACAGCAAATTTATATTTCAAAAAAATAGAATACTATTTTAACATATATATGAAAGTTCCTTAAAGGTTTATAAATCGCATGTGATTTGGATATATAACAGCATATAAAAGAGTTTCTTTATGTAACACACGATAATACTCGTGTGTTTTACTTGTAATACCCCCCTTGAAAGCATATAAAAGAATTTATAGAATATTTAAAAGGTAAAATAAGGGGTATGAACTCACTTGAAAGTTTGAAGATAGCGAGATGGAAAACCGGGCAGAGTTTCATCTTGGGAAACGGATTTTCCTCGGGATCTTAGGAATCTCGGGAGTAAAATCGACCCTCGGGACTTGACCAAAAAGACCAGAGCTTCGGGTTTGAACGGGCACGGAAAACGAGGCAAGATTGTGAGAGAGAGGAGAGAAATGAGCCCTTTTCTCGGAAGCCCTCGCATCCTATTTATAGGAAGGCTGAACTGCCTCGGTACACGGGGCGTACGCTCGTACGCAGCGCGTACGCGTACGTCATGCATGAACGAAGCCTCGACTGCCTCGGCTTCGGATGGGACGGGTTGCTGGGGAGGCGGGTCGGATGGGACGGCGGGTCGGACGGGTCGGACGCTTCGGACGGGTCGGACGCTTCGGACGGGTCGGACGCCTCGGATAGGGCGACGTCGACGATCAGAGGCCAAGTCTCCCGGGTACGCAGGGCGTACAGGGGTACGCAACGCGTACCTCGGATGAGGACGCTGACCCCTCTTCAGATAAGGTCCGATTTTTGAATTAAATAAATATATAATTTATTTAATAAACTTCAAAAATTCATATCTTCTTCATACGAACTCCGTTTTCGATGGTCTTTATATCCACGCGTAGGTGAGACTACGCTCTACAATTTTCGTTTAGACTCCGTCGGCAAATTCCGTATTTATTTTTTTATTATATATTTTAAACTCATCGTGTTTAAGGAATTTCTTTGAAAATTCATAACTTCTTTATCTGATGTCGGTTTTTGCCAGACTTTTTACCCCTGGAATACCATTGTCGAGACCTTCGATTCTCGTTTAGGTCATTCCGGCCAAAAGTCGCTCGATCTCCGATTCAAGTTTTTAGATGTCTGTTGCTAAGCCGAACTTGGAAAAATCATAACTTCGCTATATGAAGTCGGATTTGGGCGTTCTTTTCACGTACAATCATGGTTCAAAGACATTTAAACATAGAAGGAAATTAAATAGAACTATTTGTACATTTTATTATGAACGTAAATTTTATTACACAAAAGTGGTTACAATACTTGACCCTTTTTGGTCATTACAAAGAGTTGAAATATCGGGTTGTCACAGTTGGCGTTCCACATCAAGTAGGTGTCTTTCGTACACTCTCTGGCATATTCGAAGTTCTATGACTTTGGCTCGTGTTTCAGCCAGTGCTTGCAGTAGGGTTTCATGGTCTCTCTTAGACCTATCACGAGCATGTTCAAGGCGACTGGTGCGAAGATATGCATTCCTCCATTTGTATCAACTTCTGTGATACGTTGTATAGCTGTCATGACTTGAATTTCGTTTCAGGCAACTCCACAGATCAGAATTGGTAGAACTCTGTCTGCTGAGCTCCCTTCACTTACGGTGTAGAAACTTTGGTCTCCATTGAACGGCATAGGTTCATCTGGATCTTCGCTCTATGTTTCCAGACATTCCACCCATGGAGGCGTCTGGCCATGAAAAGCCGGACGAGGGTTAGGAATTTGAAAGGGAGCTGTCTGAGGTAGGTTCTCAACCTCGGGTTCGGAGATAGCACCGTCTAAAAGGTCTTCAGCATGGTGATCATTCAGAGGGATCGGATGATCATTAAGTGGTTCTTCTCAAAACCATCCAGCAATAACCGCATTCGGAAGGAATAGGTTGTCGTGGGGATGGAGTCCAGCCATGTTATCTACACGAGAATTTGGGGTAAGAAAATAATCATTAGACGGACTATCTAGATAATTATTTAGGAAATCTTCATTAGTTACGTCGCTATTTGTAAAGTGCATACCAGTTACATGTAATCAACACAGGATAGACCTTCGAATAAGTGACCCCAACTCCAAATTCACAAGGAATAGGGGTAAAGCAAAATTTCACCGATTCTAAGTCTATAACATCCTAGTTACATATAACTTTAGTGTATCCACTTAGCAACTATCAATTTGGTAATGAAGATTCCATTTTACTTCTCAAGTATAAAGTACTTATAGTAACACAAAACACCCCTATGGTATTTTAGACTTAGGTTCTGTTATAATGTTCTCATTGTGGTAATGTTGGTAAGTTTTTAGACTTGTTTCCATATCACAACCATTCTTGGGCATGTGCTAATCACTCCTTGGAACAACATAGTTGATCAGGCTATGCCACTCCTAAGACTGACCAAACATCCACAGGCTTACTTGTGATATTCCATAATCGTAATACTTTTGTTCTTGTCATTGTGACACTGATTTTAGTATGAAAGCAGGCACGTATACTTTGTTAAATATCTTATTATTTAAAAGTATAAATTCTTAGACAGAGTGTTTTAATCCCAATGTGTTTATAATTACTATATCTTTTATGGGTTGATATACTTAATTCACTATAAACAATGCTCTGATACCAATCTGTCACACCCCAAAACCACGAACGGCAGAAACGTTCAGGGGTGGAGGACATCATGTACAGTATCACAACAGTGTAAAATAGTAAACAAGCAACAACATCATCCATTGCATTATAAGTAAAGTTTTAATACATGTGTTCTTTCGTTGTAATAAGACACCAAAAATATATAATCAAAATAAAAGACGAGACTTGTCTGCTCCGTCTTCTCAAAACCTGGCCACTGTACCTGTCTACTGATGACCTGAGAATATAAGTTATTTTGAAAGAGAGTATCAGCTTTAAAGCTAGTGAATTCATAAGTATTTAAGTGTCATTAAATTTCTTTGAAAAGTTGTTTTAAAAGTCATGTAAACCTTTAAATGAAAATTTTGATGTAAGTATGAAAAGCCCTAGAAAATCCCTTATTTTCTATTAGTTTGAGATGTAGTCTTCTACCAAGACCCGAATGTTTTGTTATGACAATGTAGTCTTCTACCAAGACCCGAATGTTTTGTTATGATAATGTAGTCTTCTACCAAGACCCGAATGTTTTGTTTTGATAATGTAGTCTTCTACCAAGACCTGAATGTTTTGTTATGATAATGTAGTCTTCTACCAAGACCCGAATGTTTTGTTATGATAATGTAGTCTTCTACCAAGACCCGAATGTTTTGTAAGTAAAATGATAGTTTTTCCTCTCTATTGACTAGTACTAAAAGTACTTAGTCTAACTCTTTGTCTAGGTGAATGTATCACCAAATAAAGTAAATAGGAAAATAATATGATATGCTTCAACCAAGACTTAAATGTTCTGTAAGTAAAATGATAGCTTTTCCTTTCTATTGACTAGTACTAAAATTTCTTAGTCTAACTCATCGTTTATGCGAATATATCACAAAATAAAGTAAATAGGAAAATGATGTGATAGTCTTCTACCAAGACTTAAATGTTCTGTAAGTAAAATGATAGCTTTTCCTTTCTATTGACTAGTACTAAAAGTGCTTAGTCTAACTCATCGTTTATGCGAATATATCACAAAATAAAGTAAATAGGAAAAGTATAATCATGTAAGTATTACCCTTGGATTACCAGGGTTAACACGACATCGCTGAAGCGAAAGGTATAACCTAATGAACATCTGAAGAATGTTCAATTAACCTCTGTGGCGAACAGTAGGTTCGAGGAATGGTTAGTCCCGTAACTGACTTTACATCGCTGTAGTCGAAGTAAATAACCTAATGAACCTCCAAAGATTGTCCAATTAACCTCTGTAGCGAATAGTATGTTCCAGAAATGGTTAGTCCCGTAACCGTTTCCTAATATAAGTAATAACAACCTAATGAACATCCGAAGATTGTCCAATTAACCTTAGTAGCGAACAGTAGGTTCCAGGAATGGTTAGTCCCGTAACTGACTCTACATCGCGATAAGCGAACTAGATAACTTAATGAACATCCGAAGATTGTCCAATTAACCTCTGTAGCGAACAGTAGGTTCCAGGAATGGTTAATCCCGTAACTAACTCCCGTTAAACTAGGATGGGCTGGATGATTTACTGAAGGTACTAATAAATCATCTCCACGAATCGAGTTTCAAGTATTCCTATATGTATACACAGGTAATTGTATCTACGTAAAGGTATTCATGTAATATGTTCATGTAAGCGTATTCATGTATCATGTAAGCATATGTAAAGGTACTCATGTATCAGGTAATGTACTAGTCAAGACTCATGAATGAACTGAATCTTGTGTGATTCTTTGTAATAGGAATAATGTTTGATATCTTCTAACTATCCCTATGATAGTTAACTGAAAGGTAACTGGTTGTTCAAGTAGGTTTCTACACTCTTACTACTTAAGGGTGTGAGAAACTAAATGACAGATGTAAACTATAACATCAATACATATATAAGAATATAAGTGTATATGCATAGTTTAGTTCAAGAATGTAAAATGGTTTTGTAAGACATTTAAGGGTTTTGAACAAATATAAAAGTGACTTGATGTCATTTTGATAAACATTTCAAAAGTAATACATTTGATAACAAAGTATTTTTAAGGATAGAAAACCATTTCAATGCATCACATTTTGTAGTATGTGAAATCTGTTGAATGAAAACATAGTTATAAAATACATATAGATGATTTAATAACATGTTGTTTTCTACTTGTATCCCCCCCCCATTAAAGCATTTAAAATCATTTAAAACATTGATTAGAGGTATGAACTCACCTGTAGATGGTGATTCGGATGAACTGAACGGTGTAGGATTGTTAGGTGTCAAGTGAGGACATGTACACACACTACGATCCTAATGAACATATAATCACACATATATGCACTTAATTAGTCTTAAATTGCTAATTGATAATGTTAAGACATCCTAGAACATAATAAACACTTTATATAAGTGTTTTAATCCCTAAGGATTGCATCTAAGCTATTGTGGGACAAGGTACTTGGGTTTAGGGTTCCAAAGTACCCCATATATGAGTTTACTCTCCATATATCCTCACACATGGAGTTTACGGTTGTAAACTCTTGAGTTTACGGCTGTAAACTCCAAGACTTAATGTCTTTGGTTGTTTTAAGGTGTTAAATAATCCCTAGAAGCATTCCAACTTTGTGGGTTAATTCTTGGAAGGGTTTAAGGCATAGAAACACTCCATTGAGGAGTTTACGGCCCTAAGGCCATTTCCTTTAGAGTTTGTGGCCGTAAACTCTTAAGGATGGGTGTTTTTGATGCTTTCAAGTCTCATACACATGTGGTATAGGTTTTAGACTTTTATTCCAAGCATATCAAGGCCTTTGGCACACTTTGGTGCCTTTGTTTAGTGTTCACGGCCCCAGAACCTTATTAGGGCCGTGAACTCACTTTAAGGGGTGTTATTGATGTGTTTAAGGCCCTTGATTAAATGGGAACAAGTCTATGCAAATGCCCCAGGCTTTTGGTGTCGTAAAAACACACTTTGGTCCAAGATTTTGGAGTTCACGGTCCAAGATCCTCTTGGGCGGTGAACACCCAAACATTTGTGTTTCTTTTATGTTTTCGTGTCCCAAATACACTTATAAACAAGCCTAAGGCAGTAGTATATCTCGGGGGAAAGGCTAGGCATTGTTTCGGGAGTTTACCGCCCAAGAACACCTTGGACAGTAAACTCCTAAATCTAGTGATTTAGCTATGTAATCTATGTTATGAACACATTTTAAGCTATATAACACTACTAGAGAGAGGTACTCACAATTTGGGATAAAAACCCGAAGATCCGTGAGAGAGAAAATGGCTTTTCTCTAGTTGGAAACGCGAATAATGAATGAATTTGGTTTAGAATTCTATTTATAGTCCTGAGATATTTTTGGCAGAAAATATTTTTATTCCTGAAATGATTTATCATATAACAGAGTGTTGGAATAACAGAGTTTCACAAAACCCTAGTGCATCCACTCTCCTAATATTTCCTGAAGTGTAAACCCTGAATTACTCAAACTTATCCGAAAAGTCTGAAAATTTACTGTGACTGTTATAACTTCTATTGAAGTGATATTGTTTGTTCAGAATGGAAATTTCAGGTTGTCACAGATATTTTGGGGAACTAACTAAACTTTGTGCTTACCGCGTTATGTGTTATATGTTTCAGGTTTTCTCAGGATCGTGGGAAGGCATCGGCTTGATTGTGCACACCAGTGAAAGAGTTTTGTTTAAGGATCCTAGATTTGAATCAAATAATTTCGGAGTTGTGATTTATAAAATAAATAAATGAGATTTTCGTGAAATTTGTTATAAGAATTTTGCGATTTTAAATGAAAATTTTATTTGAAAATTAACAGTGTTATAAAGATAATAAACAATCTCTTAAAATCCGAAAACTCCATTTTTAAATTTTTGTTTCCTAATTTGAAAATAACGGAAATATACAATTCTACCCTTCTTTTAATTAAATGGTATTATTTTTTTTTAACATTGAATAATATGGATAAATGACTTTTTTAAATAACTAAAATGATTGATTCACAATCATTTCTACATCCAACCAATAATTAGTTAGAACACACTAACCTAAGCATATATATATATATATATATATATATATATATATATATATATATTATACTACCTAAATGGTATTGGGGATATTTGAAGGAGAACGAAGTGTTATGGCATGATATCATAAAAAGCATCCACGGAACGAAAATATTTGGTGTGATGGGAAGTTGTTAAAATTTGGGAGCAGATGGAAGAGAATTGTTAACCAATGGGAGCAATTGGAGGAATGGGGAATTGGTCCTAAAAAAGTCATAAAAAGAAAAATTGGGAATGGGAGAAAGACAAAATTTTGGTTTGATTGGTGGATTGGGGAAAAAAACTTATGGAAAACTTTTCCCATATTATTTAAGATGGAAAGAAATAACCTAGTACGGTTTCGTGTGAGTGGTAGGGTGTGATTCGCGACGGTGGATGCAAGGAGGAACTTGACTACCTTGTTGCTCTCATGCAGTCAGTTTCTCTGTCCAACGGAGAGGATCGATGGTATTGTATTGATGGCCCTAAAGAAGAATTCTTGGTAAGCTGGTGGAGAAAATCCTTTATCAAAAACTCTCAAGTGGTGCAAATGGATACCCGAAAAACACAATATCCTTGACTGGAAACTTTGTCAGAACATGATGGAAGTCAAAATGATCCTGGAGAAGTTGGGGGTCAGGCTTCACTCAACCATCTGCACATTGTGCAAGACTTCTCAAGAATTGGATTTTCACGCTTTTATGGGTGTACCGTTGCAAAGGAGGTTTGGGACAGAGTTAGGAGGTGGTGGATGGTGGATAATCGAAACTTGCAATCTTTAGAGGACTTTTTCTTGGTTAGATGGAGTTGTGATTGAAAAAAGGATGTTGAAGTCATGGAGCTCTATCGGGGTTGCAACTTTGGTCCGTCTTTGGTATAACATGAACGAGGAAACTTTCAAAGATCGATTATAGAAGGCGGAAAATATCTTCTCCGATATTCAAAGGGATTCCATCTTCTGGATCGATAGTAGGGCCTCAAAAGAGGCTGTTGGTAGGAGTGTGTGGTTAATTAATCTTAAAATAACTATAAGACCTATGTAATTTTTATTGAGCCCCAAGTTCCTTGCTGGGGTTTGCTCTTTAAATCTGAAGTTGCAATTTAATACATATATATATATATATATATATATATATATATATATATATATATATATATATATATAGAGAGAGAGAGAGAGAGAGAGAGAGAGAGGTTCTTTTGAGAACATGCTAATTTTATGAGACGTGGGGACGCGGTCATTCGCACTCATCTTAGAGATCAAAACCGTTTTTTTTTTAAATATGAATGAAATATTCTAATAAAATATTACACTTTAATAATCAAATCAAATTTTTAGTATATTATAATATTGTAATATTCTACTATAATTGATGGATATGCTAAAATATTATATTATTCTACTTGAATTTTTAGATTTCTTATAATATTCTAATATTATATTAGAATTTTTTAAGTATTTATAGTTTAATATTTTAGTTGAATATTCTAACATTATAAAAGTTTCATTTGAATGTTTATATTATAATATTCTATTAGAATATTTCACGTAGTTCTTTTAAAAAAATTGTAATTTTTTATTTTATTATTATAATTATCTTTTTGATAAAAAATGACGAAGATAATATTTAAAAAAAAAATTTCAAAAAATTTCGTTTATTTTGCATTTTAAGAATATATATTTTTTACCTCTAAAATAAATGACTAGGATTACGTTCTCACGTGTCACAAAATATGATGGTCTCAAATTAACCTAACCCTATATATATATATATATATATATATATATATATATATATATATATATATATATATATATATATATATAATACCTTATAAAGCATCTTTAGTCAAACATTTAATTTTAAGTCGTACAAATATTATTGCAATATGTACAAACCTTTTACGCGTTAAAATCTTATTTAGTAAAAATAAAAAGTCAAATAGTGAAAGTCTAATAGCTATTTTATCTCTTATTAGTTTGAAGCTATTATTTTGACCGATTCCTCATATCATTCTCCGCTTATTAAGCCGCCTATATCTATATATTCGGCCGTCCCCCTAAAATCGTACTGGATTCTCCGTCGTATCCTTATTTTTTCAAGAATTTGAATGTTTTCCCCATTTTGTATTGTTGTTAAGTTGAGATTTATAATTATCCACCGATCTCGTTCACTCCCTTTGCCTCCTTTTTCCCATGTTCCCTCACAACCTAAGAATTCACCCTCTCTCTTTATCCTAGAAATTGACTGGATGCTGAAAGAATACTCACAACCTCTTTCGCTATCCAAACATTAAGCATCACGAAACCCTACCTAAGGCTACAAATCCATCACCGTGTGTATTTTTCTTCACTGCCGGGTATACCCTCGCAAACATGAGTTGCCATAGCTACTTCAAAATCATTGCAACTTGCCCAACATACACTTCACCATTTTCCCTCTCTCTATTCCTCCATTTGTGTATCACTATATGTATACACAGGCACAAAGGACACCCACACACCATTTCCTTTTTCCTACAACCACCACTCATGCGTTGCTTCTATAATGACCGCCTTCATCCACCCATCGTCAGGTAAACCCGCTACCACCAGTCACCCTTTCTTTCAATGTTTATGCCCACTTTTGGTTTTTCCGCTTCTATTTAGTGCATTGGGTCGATGGCCAAGTTGACCACTACAAAACGAAGGAATGCTCTTTGATTGTAACTATCCATTAAACTACACACAAACATGTGTTGGATTAATGTCTAAGTCCATAACTATAATCGGTGAGACTTGACCCGACCCGACATGGTCCATTTGGGTTGCATGGCATCATGAATTTAGATAGACTATAATGAGAGAAATAACACTTAAGGTTGGTTAATATATTATAAGTTCTAATGTATTAGTAAGATTATTTAATTTGTATTGGTCAAGAATTAATCTAGGATTAATTAAGTGATCAAAAGAAGACTAATTAGATATATGGGTTGATTCTGTAAATCATCCATACTTATATAGTGGGCTAATTCTCCATGGATTATCTAGTTGGGCTAAAACCCATATGATGCTTCATGGATGCTACATGGTGTATTTGTACATGTGGATCATGGAAATAAAAGGCCATGACAATTAGGGTTTACATGGTGTAACCCTAACTAGATAATGATCTTATTCTTTGAGAAAATCGGCCACTATGGAAATAGGAAGGGCTAGCCGATTTCAAGTGTTCTACATTTCTCTCAAGGTTAGTCCAAAAGTAATTGATGTTGTGTGAACTATTTGAGGTGTCACACTTGGGGCACTAGGCACTTAAGCTTCATGAAGACTTTCTACATCAAAGAGGTATGTATTCTATCTTGTTATATTCATTGTTTTGTATGCTAGATTAGGATAATACCTTGGAAAGTTCATATTTGCATGTATAATAGACAAAACATAGATCCAAGGTATTTAGGGTTGCATGTACACTTAGGAGTGTTAGAATGCTCAAAACCCAAAAGTGGTATCAGAGCCTAGGCTTGTTTTCAATTATACTTTACGCAAATTGCTGAAGAATGCTGAAAAAATTGATTTTCTGGCTTTCTGGGCACTGGACTCGCTAAGTCCACTGATGAACTCACCGTGTCCATGAGGAAAATCATCCTACTTGTTGAGTAGGTTAATGCACTCGACGAGTAGGAGCCCCAGCCATCATATTTTCGAGGTTTTTGGCTAGAAATGGACTAGGAACATTACCCTAAGTTGTTTTTGAACTTATAAACTTGTTTTTGATGTGGTAATGTTCATGCTAATCCAATTTCAAAGATAATTGTCAATAGATTCATGTTTTGAATTAGTTTAGTGATTAGGCTAATTACATGAAAAAGTTTGATTTGAATTATCTTGTTCTGATGAGTTCCTTAGATTAATAGAAAGTTATTTGAAATTGTTGTTTTCAATCCAAATTAATCTAAGAGTTGATTCTAAAATGTGTTTTTGTAACTTGTCCTCATGTTATATGAAAAGTCACATTTTAGATTCATAAAACTCATAAAAGTTGGCAATGGTTACAAAAAAATGAAGAGTCTTGTCCTTAAGTTATGGAGGTTCAAGAGTCACTTCATTAAGTAATAAAATGTGTAACTTTAATTAATTCCATAAGTTATAAAATAAAGATAAGTTAAATTCTTTTATTACTTTAAAGTCTTCCACAACTTGTCCTCAAGTTATGGAACTTGAAGAATTTTTTTGGATTAAAACTACTTTAAACACATAGGTTATGGAATTAATTAGTTTTGAATAGTTTCAAAACTTTCCCTCAAGTTTTGGAATTTGAAAAGTTTCACTTATGAATACTTTAATTCCAAGTTAGCCCTTAGAATTTTAAAAGTTAAAATTCAACCCTTATACTTTATAATATTATAAGTTAATAATATTTATATATATATATATATATATATATATATATATATATATATATAAGAGCTAGTCTGTCTTACTGTTAGTAGGTCTCATTCACGAAGCCAGTCTATAAGGGGGGGGGGGGGGGGGGTAGAAGGTTACTTCCTATAAAATGGCAGTTTAATGGGTGTCCACTCTCACCCACCGCTTCCTTGATCGGTGGAGGGTCATTAGCCGAACAGGTAGGATAAGGACTAGAATTCTCCCTTCATTAAAAGTATTAATGATAAATACTAAGTAACTAAACTCTTATTAATACCCAATCTTTGTTACTTAGGAAAAAGTGAATAAGGTGCTAATCCATGAAATTACACTTTGCACTTTGTTTAAGTCAGTTAGTGGAGCGTGTGTGGTTAACCGGCACACTTACTCGTATTTAACAAGGTAGGCAAAGGGTAACTTAATGTTTATCATAGTATCAATGGAGCGTGTGTGGTTAACCGGCACATCGATTGAGGGGTAAACACTTAAGGGTACCAAGTATATTTGCATGGTTACTTCACACCTTGTTTTATGAACCTCGGCATCCCAGTCACAAAACCTGAAGGGCAAACTCGAGATTGAAACATGCCATTGAAAAGTTCAATGAATCTCAAAGATCTCGGAGTTTCATAACCAATTAAAACCTAATAATACATTTCGTTTATCTTGGTGGAAATTGGTGAATCGTCATTCACCTACCTTCAAATATTTTATAGCTTGGATTACGACATCCCTCTTCTAAGTTATAAAATAGTTTGTTGGGTCCTAGTCTTAATATTTCATATTGGGTGTCATATTAAGGACTTTAAATCAACTATCTTGAATATCTCCCAAAAAGATGTATAGTTTAGACATGTATGATCTTCCCAAACCTCTTGAAACAAGCTTTCCTAAATGAAGATGATGTCCCATGGAAATCATACTTCTTTCACCTCCTCCAATTATTCTCCTTAACCCACAAGTTCATGAAAAGTTTATGGTCACTCAAGCCCTATTGGCAAGAAAAGGTCTATGTGTAGTCACATATTGACAAGTCGGGAGAGTTGGGTGTCAAAGTCTTGAGAAAGTTGGTGGTTCAATCACTTTCTAAGTCACATAGTGAGTTCCTTTGGGACTCCTATGAAACAGACTAAGACAAGACCCTTAATGATCCTATCCATTTGCTAAGATCAACTTCCTAAAACTTTTTGGACATTGACAATGAAGACACTGGAAATCCAGAAAAAGCATTCTCTTCCCAATGGAAAGGGATCGGCCATGGTCAACTCGGTTGACCAAATGGTAAAGACAAAAGCTAAGTCTATGATAGTCCCGTGTACCTTTACCAAAGGGTCCATATGCTTTTATTTCCAAAGGAAGGGGCATTGGTTGCAAAGCTTCCAATTTACCTAAGGGTGTTAAAGTCAATAAGTTTGACTCTACTTCAGGTAAAGTCCACTATCTAACTCTGCTAAGTTTCTACTCTGAGATTCTTGATACATGATGTGACTGGGTCATATGTTGATATTTTAAGAATCAAAGAAAAGTGAAGAAACTTAAAGAAAGAAAATGTTGAATCTGATCGCGTAGATGGATTTCTATCGCATAGTTTGAAGATCGGATTCTTGAGCTACATCTTAGGAGTTATGAGATATTGCTTAGGAATAGATAACAACAAGTTTTCATATGGATTGTAAGGATAAGTTTTCTGCAAAGTTTTAAAATAAAAGAAAAATTTTGATTTTATTTATTTTATGTGTCCTTACAATGGCGTTTGTGGAAAATTGTTTATGATATGATTCCATCAATAGCACGAATGGAAATATGAAATTGATTCTTTCATTTGTGGTAATGTTTAAATTTACCAAATAAGGAAAGATCCTCATCACCCAAGTTTCAGTTGGACCAAAACTTGGAATTAGAGATGCACAAAACCCGAATCCGATCCGATCTAATCCGGATCCGGATCCGAATCCGATCCAGTTTTGCTTACGTCATCAAAAATCCGATCCGGTCAAAATCCGATCCAGATCCGGTCAAAATCCAATCTGGTTCAAACCAAAATCTGAATCTGATTCTAATCCGATTTGAAACTGGTTTAAACCGATTTTAATGGGTTTTAAGAGGATTTTGGGGCGGATTTGGATCCGGTTTTTAGTGAATCCGGTTTACGATCCGGTATCAAATCCGATTTGAAATGTAGGATTAGGATCCGATTGAAAATCCGGTTTTGAATCCGATCCGATCCAGTTTGGTCAAAACTGGTTTTGACCCAATCCGGTTTTGGATTGGATCCGGTTTTGAATAGTGAAACCGGTTTTTGTCTGCATCTCTACTTGGAATCATGCAGGTTGTACAACATGATGAAAGAGAACTTTTAAGCATTGGAAAATTAATACTAACTACTTGTTCACATGGATGTGTGAGTCAAGTAACGGACTAAGGGATCGAGTACACATTCTTGTGCACTGATTAAGTCCATCACAAAAGATCGATAAGATTACTCGTCATAATTTACTAAAGATTAGTAAATATGGTTATACTTACAAGCTTAAGTGTAATTCTGAGATATTGGAAAAAGGTTCCAATGTATGACAGCGCGAATAAGAAGAATCAACTTAGGCAGAAGGATAAAAGTTTCTCAAATCTGAAAAGATGGGAGAGTACTTTAGTATCAGTTTTGGTGATCATCTTAATGATTAAGGAACCATAGCACAATTAGTTCTCTAAGGAAATCTTAGTGGATTCTTATGACTAAGAAGAGGAATCTTGAATTGTTGAAATGGTTAAATCAAGAAGATGAGTCGTACTTCGTTCCAATACAAGTCTTAGAGTCATACTCCAAGATTGTAACTTGAGTGACATGTCTTAGAGAAGGTTTAAAACACATGTCAAATGTAAGAGTAAAAGTTTTCTACTCTTGTACATTTGAAATTGGTAAGTTGTGATGTTTTGAATAAAACAAAGACCAACTAAGGCCAGTTGTGTGAAGTGTTTGTCTTGATTTAAATCCAAACTGTCTCTTGAATATCTGACAAGAAAGTCTTATATGTCAAGAGGACAGTGGGAGTCTTAAAGGTCTTGAAAGTCTCAAGAACTAATCAAGAATAAAACCTGAAGTTCTTCATTAGCACACGACTAGAGGTGTATAACCTATCGTGTTGACATATTTTGTGCCCATTCCAATTAAAGTTGGCTTTGCATATGAGTTCTTAGAGTTCTCAATTGGTTGCATAAGAACTTGGAAGCAATGGCAGACCCTTGAGCTGCCAGGTGGCAAGAAATTAAGATTGAGTTCAGTCCATATGAGTTTGGATTTTTCATTATCCTTGTCTTGTGACTATGGTTTTGACAATTCACATGAATAAGAACACATACACCATTAAATCTAAGGGTCATAAGGTTTCTCTCCGATTCATGAAAATGATGGTGAGGAAACACTTCCACCAAGTAGATTTGAAGTTGATAGCAATTGTGATATTTGCATTCTCAAAGTCGTTAGTGGAGCTGAGTGGTTAACCGGCACACTAACATGGACTTGTGAGAAGTGGAAAAAAAAGTCTAAACAATTGAGACTATGATTACATCATCCCTTTCATAGTTCTAAACTTGTTTAGACACACTTGTGAGCTATCTAAAAGAGGTGTATGATTTTGATAAAGTTTTATCAAAACAATCTAGTATCAGAAATCTGAACTTTGGTAAGAAAGTCAACTAATTTCTGAATACATGTCAACGCTAGTGGGAGCATGATAATTATGATAAAGGTTGCAAGTTAGCAATGTTAATTATAGAAAACGAAAAAGTTTCAATTGGGAAAGAGTTGTTTTGCTATAATTAAGGGAGAGCAAATTATACTTCATCTCAAATCTATAAGCTTAAATCGTGAGGTTTTAATCATTTAGTCAAGGATACATATATATATATATATATATATATATATATATATATGAATTTCACGTTGGAATGGATCAACATAAGGAAATTATGTATATGGGTCCATTATTTGCGTTCTAAAAATCGATTATGATTACGACATCCCTTTTCATACACTGAATTATGAGAACTTGGCAAATAGAAATGGAAATGTTATAGCAAAAGACTGGTTATTTTTTATGTGAGACATCATGAATCGTGTCCCATATGCTTCGGATATAGGATCGATTACATGTGCTATATCCATCCTTTCTAAAATTTTCCAAATGCCTAGGGCATTAAGAAGGGAAACGGTTTAGAACTGGATATGACTAAAAGGATTAAACAATTATCAAGGAAAATCTATGGTTTACCAAAGATTGATTCCTCAAGGACAATCGGAAGTATAGTGATAATTCTAGAAGGACCATATTGACATAATCTGTAAGGAGGTGACTCTTGTTCAGAAGTGATAGTCAAAATGGAATCTGGAAATGTTTCAAAGTTAGAAATTATTCAATCTGTGTAAGATTAGGAAACTTAATGCAAGAAGGATGTTTCCAAGGAGCTGATCTCATTTGGAATGCTCTGTAATGGTTGTTGTCAAGTCTTTCTGACTTTGTGCATAATCATTACAAGAAGATCAATGCATATAAGTTTTGAATCTAACATATTTCAGTAAATGGCATGAATTTGGAATTCTTGCATTTGCAGTAAGGAATATGGGACTGTGAAAAGAGGATCATTGGAGTTATGTTCAATTGATCTATTTCACAAAGTAAAGATCATAGACAAACATAGCATGCATACTTGCTGTATGGAATGACTAGTGTTTAGAAAACATAGTGTACATGCTTAGAGCATGGGATAACTATTGTTTTACATTCAAGAATAAAGTTGATAGCTGAAACACTATACAATGAATAATGTGTAATCATATGGTGATAAATATAAGGTGTTTTATTTATATTTATAGGTTTTGATACCATATTAGATTCTATTATTATTGTGTTTCATTTTGCATGTTTTGACTTCCAGAATAACTAGGTTGTTCTTCCTGATTGACTAAGTTATTCAAACTATCCACAGTCAGTCATATGTTGGAAGTAGATATGAATCAAGACTGTCATGGGTTGGCTTGTAGAGGTCTAAGATGATGTACAAAGGGCTACAACACTCATGAGTGCTCATAAGTTCTGAGTATTGGATTCAACCCGCGGTCATTGGAATCACTTTATGGATTTTATCACGAGTGATCATGAGACGATAATATCTTATAATCTTCAAACCTAGAGATATGAGTTGTTACTATGAGTTGGTTGTACATTGATTGCACGAAAACGCATTCGGTAACTCGGTGTTATAAAACGTGCCTTTGTGTATGATTCAACAAGTAGTAGAACAATCCATATGAGTCAAAGTTTATCCATTCCTTTTACCTTCGGGATAAAAGCAATATCTATGGGCCCCTCGATGATTTGATGATGACAAATGGAAGTGCTCAGCCTCGATGATTTGATGATGACAAATGGAAGTGCTCGGCCGGGCCAGGACTGATTTGATTTGTTCAATTAGTCATTCATCATAAATCGAAAATCGGGAAACAACAAATGGACAGCGAGAATGATTATAATCCACGTCTCAGTCCATATGATATCTAGAATGGAGGAATATATGATCCCTTATCTAATGGACAAGTTCGTTGACAAAGATCAGAGTTCGACAACGGCTTTAAGAGCTACGATTTCCAGTTAGGTTTTGAAGTCATACTCAATAATAGTTTTAGACTTATCCAAGTGGGAGACTGTTGGATTAATGTCTAAGTCCATTCGGTTCTTGAAGTCATACGCAATAATAGTTTTAGACTTATCCAAGTAGGAGACTCTTGGATTAATGTCTATGTCCATAACTATAATTGGTGAGACTTAACCCGACCCGGCATGGTCCATTTGGGTTGCATGGCATCATGCATTTGGATACACTATAATGAGAGAAATAACACTTAAGGTTGGTTAATATATTATAAGTTCTAATATATTAATACGATTATTTAATTAGTATTGATTAAGAATTAATCTTGGATTAATTAAGTGATCAAAAGAAGACTAATTAAATATATGGTTTGATTGTGTAAATCATCCATACTTATATAGTGGCCTAATGCTCCACGGATTATCTAGTTGGGCTGAAACCCATATGATGCTTCATGGATTCTACATGGTGTATTTGTACCCATGGATCATGGAAATGAAAGGCCATGACAATTAGGGTTTACATGATGTAACCCTAACTATATAATGATCTTATTCTTGGAGAAAATCGGCCACTATGGATATAGGAAGGGCTAGCCGATTTCAAGTGTTCTACATTTCTCTCAATGTTAGTCCAAAAGCAATTGATGTTGTGTGAACCATTTGAGGTGTCACACTTGGGGCACTAGGCACTCAAGCTTCATGAAGACTTTCTACATCAAAGAGGTATGTATTCTATCATGTTATATTCATTGTTTTGTATGCTAGATTAGGATAATACCTTGGAAAGTTCATATTTGCATGTATAATAGAGAAAACATAGATCCAGGGTATTTAGGGTTGCATGTACACTTAGGAGTGTTAGAATACTCAAAACCCAACAACATGTTTATGTTTCCTTATCGTAGAATGACCAGGTAAGAAAGCTAATCTATTCCCCAAAATATTTCCGGTTTTATTGATTTTATATGTTTTTGGATGTTTTGATTAATATTTTTTCTAGGCATATTTTCCAGCATTAACCCTTCTTAGACCGAAACTGAAGTTTCAACTTAACATACATCTCTTCATCTCATTTCGTCCAGTGATAGTAATGAAGAAATTTATGTTGACTATTGCCTTCATCTTCTACAATACCATGTTATATTTGGCTAGGGTTCCAATAAAGATACACTGCTATATTTGTTAGGAATATCCATGTTTATTGATGACTACACCTAACAAGGAATTCTATTTTACAATATATAGACTAGACATTGAAGCTAACTTAGGAAAATTGCTAATTGCAAGACACATACATGGAAAGTAAATACAATATGAATACGTGCAAAAAAAAAATTTGTCTACATGTACTTGAAATGAAGGTTTTTTATTTTTTTAATCCCTTTGTTCCTTTTGTTGTAAGTTTAGGATAGTTAAAACATTTTATAGTTATTATATTTTTACAAAATTACTAAAATAATGATTTTAAGAGTTATTTATTTGGTTATAAACACAGTGAATCATGTGCAGGTTGGGATACTGCAGAAACCAGTTGATAACAAGATGAAATCATATCATATCCCTGTTCATGTTGGTTTGGAAACTGTGACAACCCAAAAATTTCCGTTAGTTTTAACGTCGAAGTTAACGTCGAAGTTAACGTCAAAATTAATGTCGAAATTAGTTACGTCAAAAATTAGCCAACTTTATCCCAAAAATATTTTTGACCGGAATTAAACCCGTTGGAATATTTTAAATAATATTCATCAAGCGAACAAAAACAAGGCGGTATAATTTTAAAATTTGTTGTGATTAAGGAAGTGGTGAAAAACCCGTTCGCGGTTGGTGTCAGGAGAACCCCAGCAAGGCCATAAGCTCCACCCTATATAAGGGATGAGTGGGTTTCACTCCCACCTTTTTACCACCTTAGACACACTCTCTCTCTCTCTCTCTCTCTACTTTCTCTCTCTACAAACGGGTTTTGGTCAAAAATGGCTCATTCAAGCTCCAAATCGGTAAGTTAACCTTCCTAGCTTGTTATCTAACTTACCTAGTTTGCAAATTCGTGTCTTAATCATCCGGAAACCCCAAGAACATGAGTTTACAGCCCATGAACACCTTCATGGACCGTGAACACTCATAAGGGGGTTTTTATGCTCAAAAACCCTTCCAAAACACTTCTCATGCTTAGCAATGGCTTAGAGGCTTACCCGAAAGGACTTAGAACACAAAAATCGGACCAAATGGGGAGTAAACATGATTTTACGGTCCAGGAGCATCCTTAGACCGTAAACCCATGTGCATGGACCATAAACACTTGTCTAAGTGGTAAACTACCCCTCAAACACCTCCAAGAGCTTCCATGAACTTCCTTGAGTGCATAGAACCTCATTCTCCTTCATTATATGCACCAAAACATACAAAATTGTGTCAAACTTGAGTTTACGGCCCAAGAAGGTTCTTGGACCATAAACACCCATTCTTAGACCATAAACACCCCTAAAGGGTGTTAAAGTGCCCTTAACACTTTGTATGGCTTGGAATTGGACCTAGAACTTCGTATGCTTAACCTACAACCACAAAAACGCATGATTCATGGGCTAACATGAGTTTACTGTCGTAAACTCATGTGTTTAAGGTAGTAAACTCCCCAAGTGCATCTCCTTAGACCGTAAACACCTTTCCAAGGTGTTTAAGTGCCCTAAACACCTTCCTAAGCCTCTAAAAGCCACTAGAACCTTACATACATGAGTTAGAACCACCAAACAACAAAAGGAATGGGCTAACATGAGTTTATGACCGTAAACTCATGTGTTTACGGCTATAAACTCCTCAAGGAGTAAACAATGGACCGTAAACTCCATTTTGCGCCCATTTTGAGCCCCAATCACTTCCTTAGCCCTTGATTCAACTCTAGCATGACTCCATGAGTGAGTTAAGACCTTTAAACATCCCATGACACTACTACCATGAGTTTACGGTCATAAACTCATGGGGGAAAGGGTCTGGAAACCGTAAACACTCATGAGGGCTATCATTTGAAGAGTAAACTCCAATGTGAGTCCATACACACCTTGTATGCAACCTGGGACACTTCTAGCACTTGTAGCAAAGTGTTTTTATGAAGTAAGACATCCTTACTTGCTTAATTAGTTGTTAAATGACTAATTAGATACTTAAATGTATCATTACATGTTAAATAGGATTCGCGTGTGTGGTCAAGTCCTCACTTGACACTTAGCATCCTATACCGGCACCTCCGTCGGATCCACTTACAACAGGTGAGTTCATACCCCTTTGTGAACCTTTTCAACTGCTTTTACATATTTTAGTGGGGAATACAAGTTAATGATGCCAGTTATCATATCAATCACATGTGATTGATAACCCGCATGCACGAGGATTTATTACACTGTTAACTGTTTTACCAAGTATGACACTGTAAATGGTTTTCTAAAACACTTTTACTTGTTCAAAGCTTTCCTCAAATTGACTTTCGCGCTGAATGTTTTATCAAAGTTTCATTTAAAACTTGTTTGTGTAAGGTTTTCAAAGGATTTCTAAAGGTTTTCAAACTTATTTTACAAAAGAGTACCAAGTCGTGATTTTCTTAAGTATAAAGGTTTTCCAAAGTTTTCATCAAAGATTTCGTCCATCTTTTTATGCTCCTACCTTGTTAGAAACTACTGCTTCATTATACTTCCACTTAGTTAAATGCTACTTATTTGTTAACGCTTTTACTTTGTGATGCGCTCCTACTTCGTGATACGCTTCCACTTCGTGATACGCTTATGATTGATAACGCTTCCACTTCGTGATACACTTGTACTTGTTAACGCTTCCACTTCGTGATACACTTATACTTGTTAACGCTTCCACTTCATGATACACTTATACTTGTTAACGCTTCCACTTCGTGATACGCTTATACTTGATAACGCTTCTACTTAGTTAAATGTATGCTTGTACTTGTATAGTCATATAAATAATGATTAAAGGACTAAGGAAGGCTAGTTCGCCCTATTTCCTTTTCTTCGTTGAGATGTGGTCTAGTGGGATCGGATATCCATCCGAAGGTAGTTTGATCATTAATTATATATCATGTATACATGTATAGACATATGGGTTTACATCGATCGGTTCAGTTATGAGTCTCTACTGCTAGTCCAGCACTTACATCAGAATTCACTGTTAGGGATACATCTTCAGGACACGGCCTTCTCCGTTATCTAGTTGGTAACCATAATCTCTTGTAGGGAGAGCGGACATTGTGTGTATAGATCGATATGGGATTGACACCCTCGCACCCTCACTGCTAGCTACACTCCACGGCCTACCAAGCCAAGGGGTGACAAATGTCATATTCACATCGACACTTGCAAGGCGTCAAGTACTCAAGTGTCGATTAGTATGGTTACGAGTATCTCCATGTTACCTTATAATTCATGGCATTAAGGTAACGACGTTTAACACTGTATGCTGGAAATACACACCTACAATTACACTGTTTTTAGACCTTGCTAGACGTATCATTCAATTGATATTTTCCTGGGTCTATATCCACTGTTTTAGACCTTGCTAGTTGTATCTTTCATTTGATACTGTCTGGGGTCTATCTTCACTATTTTAGACCTTGCTAGCTGTATTTTTCATTTGATACTGTCTGGGGTCTGTATCCACTATTTTTAGATCCTGCTAGACGTATCATTCAATTGATACTGTCTGGGGTCTGTGTCTCTCTGTTTTAGACCTTGATAGACGTATAATTCATTCAATGCCGTCTGGGGTCTGTATCTCCTTTTGTTAGACTGAGTCAGGCGTGTCGTTCATTCGATACTCTCCTGGAGTCTATGATCCCTTTTGCCTTAGTCAGCAGTCTTCACTGCTGAGGCATATGTTATTTCCCCTGATATTCTCCTACTTTCTTTAAAAATCAAACACCGTATTTGGTATTGATAGTGTGAAAGGGAAAATTACTTTTACAACATAACTCTGACAAGTCTTGGTAGAAGACTGCTTTTATTTAGGAAAATATAGGATTTTCTGGAAAGGACTCTAATACACCGTTGATTCTAAACTACTACTGTTATAAGGTTATTTGAATAAAATTACACTACATACTTATGAACTCACCAGCATTTGTAAAAATGCTGATACTCGCTTTCAAATAACTTGTATTCTCAGGTCAACAATAGACAGGTACATCTCAGGCGCTTTTGGTTAAGATAGTTTTGTATCAAGATGCACCTATATTATTACTTGTATTACTATGATGATTCTATACAATGTAAACCATGTAAAACTATTACTAGTAATGCAATGGTTGTTGTACTTTGATTACTATACTGCATATGTTGTGATCTTTAACATGACGTCATCCACCCCAAACGTTTCCGCCGTTCCAGTTTTGGGGTGTAACAGATTGGTATCAGAGCATTGTTTATAGTGATCTAAGTATATCAATTCATAAAAGATATACAGCCTATAAATACATAGGGATAAAACACTCTGACCAAGAATTATACTTTAAAATATTACCATATTTTACCAAAGTGTAAGAACATCCAGAATCTAAACATTTGAACACAAGTATCACAAGAAGAACAAGAATAAAAGTCTTCAGATGTTGAGCATTACCGTCAAACCTGGGCAGTTATGTAATCGTAAGCTGGAATAAATGTAACCTGATCAACTACATTTAGTCACACCCCAAAACCGGAACGACGGAAACGTTCTGGGGTGGATGACGTCATGTCAAGTATCACAACACATGCATTATAGTAATCAAAGTACAACAAAACATTGCATTAATAGTAATAATTTTACATGGTTACATTACAGAGTATCAAAGTAATACAAGTAATAGAATAAATACATTGTGGTACTAAACTATCTTCATCAACGGCTCCGGGGATGTACCTGTCTAATGTTAACCTGAGAATACAAGTTATTTGAAAAGCGAGTATCAGCATTTTTACAAATGCTGGTGAGTTCATAAGCATTTAGTGACGTTTTTATTCAAATAACTTTAATAAAAGTAGTAGTTTAAGTGTTTATTGTGTATTAGAGTTCTTTCTAGAAAATCCTATATTTTCTTTAATAAAGCAGCCTTCTACCAAGACTGGTCAGTGTTATGTGGTAAAAAGTCATTTTCCCTAAATTGCTATCATTTTCAAAATACTCAAATTGATTATTGAAGAAAGCAAACGACATCATGGAAAAACATATGCCTCAGCAGTGAGGACTGTTGACTAAGGCAAGGAATCATAGACTCCAAGAGAGTATTGAATAAACGACACGCATGGTTCAGTCTAACAAATAGAGACTCAGACCCCAGAAGGTACCGAATGAAAGGTACAGCTGGTAAGGTCTAAAACAGTGAATAACAGAGCCCAGACAATATCAAATGAAACATACGTCTTGTAAGGTCAAAACAGTGTGACTCTGAAAGTGAATTACCAGCGTACAGTGTAAATTGTCGGCGAAATACTGTTAACTTAAAGCCAATGAATTATAAGGTAACCCGGGATACTCGTAACCATACTGACTAGAGTACCAGAAGCCCTACAAAGCGTCTAAGATATGACATTTGTCACCCGTTGGCTTGGTAGGCCGGGACTGTACCCAACAGTCTGGGTGCGGGGTTGTCAATCCCGTATAGATCTATACACACAATGTCCGCTCTCCGTATAGGAGATTCTGGTTACCAACTAGACGACGGAGAAGGCCGTGTCCTAAAGATGCATCCCAAATAGTGGGTAGAGACTTCCAAATAGTGGGTAGTGTGAAAGTGCTGAACTAGAGGTAGAGACTTCCCAATAGTGGGTTTCTAATGAAAGTGTAGACTAGAGGTAGAGACTCTTAACTGAGATGACTAGAGAATTCCTATATGTCCATACTCATATACATAATATATAACTAATGAATCAAACAACCTTCGGACGGCCGTCCGATCCCATCAGACCACATCTCAGCGAAGAAAAGGAAATAGGGTGGACGAGCCTTCCTAAGTCTTTCAATCCTTACTTATATGTACCTATATAAGCATAGACATACATCTAACTACGACTGAGTGTGTATCAAGTAGAAGTGATCCTTGTGAAGTAGGAGTGTCTAACAAGTGAAGTAGGGGCGGTCGCAAGTGAAGTAGGACTGTCGAACAAGTGTAAGCGTTTCACGAAGTAGAGACGACAATAAGTGAAGTAAGAGCATATCGAGTATAAGTGAAGTAGAGGCGATATCAAGTATAAGCGAAGTAGAGTCGTATCACTATGTAAGAGTGTGAATAAGTATAAGAGTCCATCAGGTATAAGTGTATCACGAAAGAATTGCGTTATCAAGTAGGAGTTTTAAATAAGTAAAAGCGAAGCAGCAGTAACAAATAAGTAAAAGTATACATCGTGAAAGGAACTTTAATGAAAACCTTGGAAACCTTTATATTTAGGAAAATCGCATTTGGTGTTCTTGGTAAAATAAGTTTGAAAGCCTTTAAAATCTTTGGAACCTTTATAAACTAGTTTAAAATGAATTTAGATAAATAAAGTATAAGTAAGAGTTTTGAAACAAATGAAAACCTTTTAGAAAACCATTATAGTGTCCTACTCGGCAAAACAGTGTACAGTGTCGTAAAATCTTGTGCATGCGGGTTATCAATCACATGTGATTGATATGATAACTGGCATGTTTAGCTTGCATCCCCCCCTATAAAACATGTAAAAACATTTAAAAGGTTCATTCAGGGGTATGAACTTACCTGGCGTAAGTAGGTCCGACGAAGGTGCCGTTTGGGCGTTCGGTGTCACGTAAGGACTCGAATGCACTCAATGACCTATTTAACATATGACAACATATGTTCACATACAATTAGTATATTTAATACTAATTAAACAAATATACGCGCTCAAAGGAGCGGAAAACACTTTGGATAAGTGTTTGGGTGTCCCGGGTAGCGTCTAAAGGTGTGTATGGCTTAGGAATGGAGTTTACTCTCCAAGAGTAACCCCTTAATACCATGTTTACGGCCCAGGGACTATTCACCATGAGTTTACGGCCGTAAAGTCATGGTGAGGGTTTATAGTGTGCTAAAGTGTCTTATATCAATTGTAGATTTATGCTAGGCTCAAATATCAAATGTGTGAATGGGTTTAGAGCATTAAATGGCCCCTTTGAGGAGTTTACGGCCCTAGCAAGGGAGCTTACAGCCGTAAACTCTTATACACACTTTCTTTTGGTGTTTTAAGGCTCTTTCTTGTTAGTGGAATTTTTCTAAGTCCAAATCCAAAAGGAATGAGTGAGTTTAAGGTCTTTAAGGGCTTCATTGGGGAGTTTACGGCCCAGGGACAACTCCTAAGGGAGTTTACAGCCGTAAACTCTCATTCTTTGAGTTTTGTGAAGTTTCAAGCCCCTAATACCTTGCTAGTAATTTATAATGAAGTGTGAGGCCATTTGGGGGAATTAAAACTATCATTTTGGCACATTTAGGGGTGTTTACGGCTTTCTACATACCTGGGCCGTAAACTCCTTTTTCCCCTTTATTTTGATGTGTTTAAATGGTATAAACCCAAAATACTAAGTCCCTAAATTATGTGGGAAGCCTAAGGGTGGTTTGGAACTGTTTTTGAGGCATTTATACAAGTTTTAGAGGTGTTTACGGCCTAAGCTTGTGCTTGGGCCGTAAACTCTCTTTTATGCCCTAAATCATTGTGTTTTCATGCTCAAATACTACTAGGCTAATCCCTTAATTTATTTCCAAGCCTTTAGGGACATTTTGGGGTCATTTTGGCCTCATTTTAGGGGTTTACGGCCTAAGGAGGAGCTTAGGCCGTAAACTCATCTTTCACAGCTTCTATGTTCGATTTCTAAGCTATAAACATGAATCAATATGTTTAGAGTAAGCTAGGGTAAGTGGACTTACGATTTGGAAGCGTTTGGTTGCGGATTTGGGGCAAAAACAGGTCTAGAGAGAGTATAGAGAGAGAGTGTAAAAAGTCTCCAATGGAATCCACTCACCTTTATATAGGGTTTCAAGTCGGGGCTCAGTGGAATTTTACCCGATACTGCCGTTAAACCGGGCTTTTGGTCGCACCCGATTTAGTAGTCGTAATAATAAAACTTAACATTTTCCAAATAAATGGAAATGTGTGTTATGTGTTTTTATTTCATTTTATCATGACTTAACGGCATATTTAATGTCAGCAAATGGAATGTTTATTAAATTGACGACCTTTAATTAATGGAACTTTTATAAACTAGAATATTCCGTTAACGGTAACGGGGAAATGTAACGGGACAACTTGAGTTGTCACATCATCCCCCTGTTAGAGGGAATTTCGTCCCGAAATTCAGGTCTAGGCAAGGAAGTAGGTATGAATGCCCAAGTAGAGGTAAGAGAGTACTTCCTATACGGTTGTCCTCGCATTCCCAAGTGAACTCTAGTCTGTGTTTTTCATTCCGACAGACCTTCACGTACGGGATGCGGATTCCGTCTAGCGTAGCTAGTGGGTTCCAACGGGTGTATATAGGAGGTTTGTCACACCCCCGAACCAGACGGCGGAAATGTACGAGGGCTATTGTGACTCAATTGAATATCATCACAATGAATATACATGAAACATAACATCATACATTACTAAGCATTGAAATGTTACAACTGGTAGCGTTTACATTCAGTACATTGATCCAGAATATTACATGCCCAAAAGTAAATTGTTCGATACTATTTAAAACAACAGCAAGACGTTACTGAGTACATTTTTCCTTTTCGATTTACCTGTTACCTGAGAATACAAGTATTTTGAAAAACGTCAACATATGAAATGTTGGTGAGTTCATAAGTAATGTTTGAAATATAGTGGTTTGTATTGTTTTGAAAATCACAAGAAAATCCGATATTTTCTGAAAAGAGCATAGTATAAAAAGTGTGAAGATCCGTAAGTATGCTTGTTTGTTTCTATAAATGTAAAAGTACAATTTGTAAAACTCGGTATGTAACTCGTAGGTGTATTAATTGAAAACCCTAGGAAAACCCGATGTTTTCCTAATACTTTGCATCAAATGATTTATATCTTGTTATTTCGTTACGACGGGTGTATTCGTTGAGTCCCGGTGACGTTGGATTAATTATGGATTGTGAATTGTTATAAACACACATTAATGAAAATGACTAGTTTACAACTATACAAACGATCCCTTAGGCGTCGCTCTCACTATTCACTTAATCCAATCACCCGGACTTCTCATAGCCCCACAACCGAGGAGGAAAAGAGGGTGCGAAGCCCCGATATTTTCCGTAAGTCGTACAAGGCTATCGTGAATGCGAAGGGCCCTTAGCCCGACTCGCATTTGGTGAATTATAGACTTTACTAGCAGCACCAGAGGGCCCTTGGGGTCCAACAGCACAAAGTCTGTAAAAGTCCTTTTACACGAAATTAGGTCATATAAGACCCAACTACATGTAAGCGAGTTTCCTTCGGGCCTAATGATCATGTCATTGGGCTAGCTATGCCCAACAAACACGATTTGAAACTTTCGAGCCCAAAGACGGTGTATCGACGTCTAGTGTATTCCCACGTGTGTATTGAAGTATCATCGTGTTAGTAATTTCGGATTCATTATCGATTCGAGACCGAATCAATTCGTTTGATAACGATTTTTGGTGTTGAAGGTGTATTATAATTCGCCGATAGTCGAGGTGCTAGTATTTCATCATGTCGGATTTATTGTTTAAAACATTTGAGTTTTACATTTTTGCAGCCCCTTTCTTTTGGATAAATTTACACTTTTGACCTTTTGTATAAAAAAATTTCTATTTTAGTCCTTAAACCATTTTTCTTGATACTTTAGTATCAAAACTTGTAGAAAAGGTATTTTTCAGCTCAAAGTTATTTGAAAAACAGTTTTAGTCCCTCAAATGAATTTTTTCTCGGCTGAAACCCTTATTTTCGCAATTTTTACACTTTTGGCCCAAAGTTGAATTTTTTTGCATCTTTGGTCCCTTTTAAATATGAAAAGCATTTTTAACCCTTGAAATGGACTTGGAGCACTAGTAGTCCCCTGTTTTACAGAAAAATACAGTTTCAGCCCCTCTAATTTGAAAATCTCGCAAATTGGGCTTTATTGGGCCGAAAAATTCATTTTCGGCCCATTATGCTTAAAAATTTCACATTTAATCCTTCAAAGAGAATATTTCCAGAAAAATACATTGTTGAAACTGTTTTGACTCATTTCATCCATCAGAATTTGTATTTTGTCATTTTGGGCCCTTTAACCTTATATTTTTAACATTTTGAGTCCAAAAATGGGATTTTTAGCCCAAGGAGTTCATATTAACCAACTTGGTTATTTTTCTAGAAATGATTTGTGTGTAATAATATGTTTAATACTTGATTCATACATCCTAATGCAAATCTCGATTTTTAAGGACTTTTTGACTAGTTTCAACACCATAATCACATAAGAACATGTAAATAAACATAGAAATCATACAAAGCATACATATACTCATAGATCTACACATTTGCTTGTATTCCCCCCCCACCCACAAAACTTATAAAAACCGAAAAATAGGGGGTATGAAGCTCACCTTTGGGTGTGGTTTCGATTTGAAGAAGAAAAGAGAAGAGTTTGTTGCTATTTCGGCCCTAGCAACCTTTTCTTGGAAGATCTCGAGTTTAAGGAGTTCTAAGATACAAGATTATGATTTCATATGAGTTAAGAAGAGATTTTTGGATATAAGAAGGAGTCTAAAGTGTGGATCCAAGCTTCAACTTACCTAGATGATGATTTTTGTGAAGGATCCTCCTTGCAAGGCTCTTAAATCTCGAAATTTTGAAGGGAAAGTGAAGGGATATGTGGTGTGTTCTTGAGAGTGTTTAGGTGAATAAGTGTGTGTGTGTGTGTGTGATACTCTCGGCCGAGAACAAGGAGAAGAAGAGAGAGGGAGTGGAAGTGACACTTCTAGATACATGTTGGTCCATGCATGGAGGCATGTGAGATATAAGTGAGGTGGCACTCCATAAGTCAACTCTTCACCCTTGGATTTGGGCTTTGGGCCGAGATTTTGAAAGAAAAAGGAGAGTATTGGGCTTTAATGCCCCTAAGCCCTTATTAGAGCTAGGTTTGATGATTGTTGGCCCTATAAAATATAAGTGTGATTTTTATACTTTGTTGGGCTAGTTTAGGTTAATTATGGTTCATAATATTTAATTTATTTCATTCTAGGCCCAATATGGCCCAAAATGTTGAAATAAATGAATGTGGGTCCAATTAGAGCCCATTTAAGGATTCTAAGCCCAAGATAGTCAAATTGGAAGCTTATTGGTCCATTGGGCCCAATAAGGAAGTCCTAGTCCAAAGTGGACCTACATAAGAACTTCTAGGGTTTCCAATTACTTGTTGACTATTTGTAATACTTGTATGGTGTATTTGATTGAAAATTTTGATGTCATAGAGTAAGCATCATACATGCTCTTAAGTTTTTGATTCTACATTTTACTTGAGTGTAGTGATTACAAGACACAAAATTTCTAGTTGTGACAAGGTTAGGGTTCTCAATGGTTTCTATTAAGAAGAGTGAGGTAGGAAGAGTGATGTCGGGCAATTGCATATCAAGTCTAAGAAGTGGATCGATTGGGTATGAAACTTGTGGTATATCCGAAGGTAGTAGCGGCCTGAAAAGGGTTGGACGAAGCCTCCATGACAATTCTCATATGGTGCTAAGCTCTCGGAATCATAGAGCTTTTCAGTACTCAGAACATAGTGTACTTCTATGGCAAGATCATCACTGGCGTGATCGCCATTCCGAAGTTCCTAACGTTCTCACTCGTACTGTGTGTAGTCCTTCAGGGTGGTTCTTAGGAATCTCGAGTGGTCTTTGGTTTCGCGTTTCCTGTCAACTGGCCGATAGAGACTTTTTAGAACGTCGAGTGGGTTACATGACTATGGTTATCGATTTTCTGTAGAGTGTCTATCTCAAGCGTGTGCAAAATGGTTCTACACTATCGAAGCTTGAGATGCGGTAACCCTGGAGGTCGGGGAGATAGGGTTTCACTAGACGTGTGTTGGACTATCTCGGGAGGTGGTTCTACTATCTCTGCGTGAGGTAGTATCCTTGGAACACCTAATAGTCCAATGGATCTCTAAGACTTTGGTTCATTCTAGTGCGGAAAGCGCATGTTCCTGCATAACCCTTCGACTAACACCCCAAGCCCACAACCCAACGAGGAACAGGGAATAGGGAGGAAACACACACCTTAAATCTTTTTTATCTCAATTATAGGCCACCTTTATGCATATACCTAGTTATAGTGGTCATTCCTTATGAGTTCTGTTCACTGGGTTCACGAACCTGATGTGCAAGGTGCGAAGGGTCTCCCGGGGGAATCTACGGAGTATGCTTCGGATGGTTGTCGTCTTCTGGAGTATCTGCAGTGCCTTTCGCTTCGGTGTCCATCTGACTACGAGGGGTTGGTCAACAGCGTACGGTACCCTTTCTTGGGTACTCCGGAAGGTTTGAGATAAGAGGGACGATTGACGGATCGCAGTAGGTTTGATTATTTGTGTTAGGTTTAGGTTCGGGAGAACCTCTATGCGCCGACATGGCTACGGAGAAAGTTCTTTTACACAGCAGTAAGGATGAACACATGGCTGAAGAAAGTTAAACCATGATCGATAGGGTCGTCGAAGTTGGCACACTTCGACATGATATATAATGAAGATCGATAGAGTCATGTGCCGAACAGGCACACAAGTTCTAGGCGTCACGGGTTTTGTCCTATGTATCGCTACCGCGGATACTTGGACCGATAGAGTCGACGTGGAACTATAGAGGGTCCTAAGTGTTTCCGAATAGAGTACCTTTTCATGAGTGGATTCCCACAAGGAATTTCTATAACCGCCTAGCATATACTAGTCATGTATATTTAAGGTGGGGAGGACTGTTAACTGAGCGACCCCGCCCTTAATCCACAACCAAACGAGGAACAGGAAATGAGGCGGCATTCGCTCACTCTAGGTCTGTCCATCTTAAATATACATGGTCGTAACGTGTATGTTTATCCATTATAGTTTTACCTGATGAATTTTAAATTTTAAAAACAGTGCTACGACTTTCACCATTTTGGGGAAATATCTACATTTGAATTAGCCTTTTATTGTTTTTAGTTTAGTTACCCGAGATCGAGAGACGTACCAAAATCTAACGAGTTCCTTGATGCTTCTTCCTAAGCAGTAGAGTCAGACTCCTCCTGTGTCTTTGTCTTTCCCTTCGGTTGGGCAGTTCTTCTTGAAGTGTCCCATTTCACCACATAGGTGGCAAACTGTACGGTTTGCCACATTGGTGGTTGATGTAATGAACTCAACCGGGGTTCTGCAGACGCGAGCAGTATGTCCCTTCATGTTGCACCTAGCACAATAGAGCTCTCGGCAGAAACCATGATGATGGTAGCTGCACTTGCTGCAGTGGGGAAGGTCTCCTAAGTATGGTCTCCTAGGTGTAGAGATGGAAGGGTTGGTAGGGAATTTAACCGTCTCAGCTCGTTGCCCTTCGGAAGGTCCTTGAGCCGAGGTACGTCCTTCCTCTATCTTGAGTTTTCTCTTTAGTGGGTTCAGTGGAGGTTCTTGGGTGGCTGAGTATGGAAGTGTTGTTTGCTACTGTCCATCGCCAGGGCTGGAAATCCCGACAGGGCCCTTGCTAACATTGGCGGTGTTAGCATTCAGGTGAGCCATGACAACTGCGACGGCTGCTGAGACTGCAACTCGGAACATAGCTTCATCGAATAAGAGAGCAGGTTTCTTGCTTGTGGATTGGTTACGTTTCTTCGGTGGCATGGTTTTCCTACATGGAAAGAAATACAAGGTAATGAGAGAAGATGGTTAACCCTGGACATTTCTGTCCTGAACGTATCAGGCATAAATTTTTTTTTCCCGTGCCTTGAGTACTGGTCGTCAGAGTGTCGACCTACATCCCTATGATGTAGTCCTGGTAATCGAAGTGGGTGTATGAGTATCGGAAAAAGGCCATAAGATGCGAGTCGTTCCTACTAAGCTACCTTTATACTGGGAAAGGTCTCACTCTCCGGCCTAGAGAGATTTGAGAACGGTTCGGAACGAAACTGCAGAAAGAGAGGGTCAGAAGGGCAAATGACTAAATTCTCTCAATAGAGATGCGGGAATCCACCCTAATCGTGTATCTGGCAACGGGAAACGACGATTTACCTAACACATAGTGTGAGTAGTGTAAACACTAACTCACTAAATTGTATTATTTTATGGGTGTATTATCGTGATGAACACGAGGAAAAGACAATTCCCGGGTTCCATGTACTGGCTCCCTCGGTCTGCCTCGTATCTTTGACTGGAATCAGCGTTGGTTTCCTTCGGATAGTTTCCTAGGGTTCTCTTCTTGTATGGACATATTGAATTTCTATTTTACATCGCTTCCGAATCCGACAATGGGTGTCATCACTTCATGGTGGACGACTGGGAATCTCGGAAGTTTAGGCAAATTTCGCACCGATGTCCCTAGAAGAATATGGGCACTTGGTGCATTCAATAGTCTCGACCCGGTTCATTTATTTCCGAACAGGAAATCTTCTCAATGAACCTCTTATGGATCTGAATCAACTCCTCTGCCGAGTACTGAAGTGGATAGGGTTGTCTACAGGGTTCGCGCGAGAATGGAAATGTCTAAAGAATCCTAATAGATTATTAACATTTCACTGTATGATCCATATCGAGTCCTGCTACGATTACACAGGGTATACAAATCATATATAACTTAGATCCGATAGGCCTTCGAATATGTGATACTACTCTATATCCACATCCCAACGAGGAAAAGGAAGTAGAGCGACACCACACATTCTTAGCCTATGGGATCCTTATTATAGATAACCTTGGGAGTATACCCTCTGTAGTTGTAGGTATATCAATAAGGATCTTTTTGGTTCTTCACACAAGATTGTTTATGGTTCCTAAAATACCCCTATGGTATTTTAATTCTTTTTTGTTTCTTATCTCCTGAGTATCATTCTGGGATTAGTGTGGATCTTCTAGCGTTCTAAAATACTCATATAGTATTTTAACTTTATGTTTGGCTCTAGCAATCCTAGTTGGTAAGTTTCAGACTTGTTGTACACCACTATCACACCCAAGCACACGTTCATCGCATCTCGGATAAATGTAGTTGATCAGGTTACATTTATCTCAGCTTACGATTACATAACTGCCCAGGTTTGACGGTAATGCTCAACATCTGAAGACTTTTATTCTTGTTGTTCTTATGATACTTGTGTTCGAGTGTTTAGATTTTGGATGTAATTATACTTTGGTAAAATATGGTTATATTTTAAAGTATAATTCTTGGTCAGAGTGTTTTATCCCTTTGTGTTTATAGGTTTTATATCTTTTATGAATTGATACACTTAGCTCACTATAAACAAAGCACTGATACCAATCTGTTACACCCCAAAACCGGAACGGCAGAAACGTTCTGGGGTGGATGACGTCATGTCAAGTATCACAACACATGCATTATAGTAATCAAAGTACAACAAAACATTGCATTATTAGTAATAATTTTACATGGTTACATTACAGAGTATCAAAGTAATACAAGTAATAGAATAAATACAGCGTGGTACTAAGCTATCTTCATCAACGGCTCCGGGGATGTACCTGTCTAATGCTAACCTGAGAATACAAGTTATTTGAAAAGCGAGTATCAACATTTTTACAAATGTTGGTGAGTTCATCAGCATTTAGTGATGTTTTTATTCAAATAACTTTAATAAAATTAGTAGTTTAAGTGTTTACTGTGTATTAGAGTTCTTTCTAGAAAATCCTATATTTTCTTTAATAAAGCAGCCTTCTACCAAGACTGGTCAGTGTTATGTGGTAAAAAGTCATTTTCCCTAAATTGCTATCATTTTCAAAATACTGAAATTGATTATTGAAGAAAGCAAACGACATCAGGGAAAAACATATGCCTCAGCAGTGAGGACTGCTGACTAAGGCAAGGAATCATAGACTCCAGGAGAGTATCGAACAAACGACACGCCTGGTTCAGTCTAACAAATAGAGACTCCGACCCTAGAAGGTTCCAAATGAAAGGTACAGCTGGTAAGGACTAAAATAGTGAATAACAGACCCCAGATAGTATCAAATGAAAGATACGTCTTGTAAAGTCAAAACAGTGTGACTCTGAAAGTGAATTACCAGCGTACAGTGTAAATTGCCGGCGAAATACCGTTACCTTAAAGCCAATGAATTATAAGGTAACTCGGGATACTCGTAACCATACTGACTAGAGTACCTGACGCCCTACAAGCGTCTAAGATATGACATTTATCACCCAGTGGCTTGGTAGGCCGGGACTATAGCTAGCAGTCTGGGTGCGGGGTTTTCAATCCCGTATAGATCTATACACACAATGTCTGGTCTCCCTACAGGAGATTCTGGTTACCAACTAGACGACGGAGAAGGCCGTGTCCTGAAGATGCCTCCCAAATAGTGGGTAGAGACTTCCAAATAGTGGGTAGTGTGTAAGTGCTGAACTAGAGGTGGAGACTTCCTAATAGTGGGTTTCTAATGTAAGTGTAGACTAGAGGTAGAGACTCTTAACTGAGATGACTAGAGAATTCCTATATGTCCATACTCATATACATAATATATAACTAATGAATCAAACAACCTTCGGACGGCCGTCCGATCCCACCAGACCATATCTCAGCGAAGAAAAGGAAATAGGGTGGACGAGCCTTCCTAAGTCTTTCAATCATTACTTATATGTACCTATATAAGCATAGACATACATCTAACTACGAATGAGTGTGTATCAAGTAGAAGTGATCCTTGTGAAGTAGGAGTGTCTAACAAGTGAAGTAGGGGCGGTCGCAAGTGAAGTAGGAGTGTCGAACAAGTATAATCGTTTCACGAAGTAGAGACGACAATAAGTGAAGTAAGAGCGTATCGAGTATAAGTGAAGTAGAGGCGATATCAAGTATAAGCGAAGTAGAGTCGTATCACTATGTAAGAGTGTGAATAAGTATAAGAGTCCATCAGGTATAAGTGTATCACGAAAGAATTGCGTTATCAAGTAGGAGTTTTAAATAAGTAAAAGCGAAGCAGCAGTAACAAATAAGTAAAAGTATACATCGTGAAAGGAACTTTAATGAAAACCTTGGAAACCTTTATATTTAGGAAAATCGCATTTGGTGTTCTTGGTAAAATAAGTTTGAAAGCCTTTAAAATCTTTGGAACCTTTATAAACTAGTTTAAAATGAATTTAGATAAATAAAGTATAAGTAAGAGTTTTGAAACAAATGAAAACCTTTTAGAAAACCATTATAGTGTCCTACTCGGCAAAACAGTGTACAGTGTCGTAAAATCTTGTGCATGCGGGTTATCAATCACATGTGATTGATATGATAACTGGCATGTTTAGCTTGTATCCCCCCCCCCTATAAAACATGTAAAAACATTTAAAAGGTTCATTCAGGGGTATGAACTCACCTGGCGTAAGTAGGTCTGACGAAGGTGCCGTTTGAGCGTTCGGTGTCACGTAAGGACTCGAACACGCTCAATGACCTATTTAACATATGAAAACATATGTTCACATACAATTAGTATATTCAATACTAATATACAAATATACGCGCTCAAAGGAGCGGAAAACATTTTGGATAAGTGTTTGGGTGTCCCGGGTAGCGTCTAAAGGTGTGTATGGCTTAGGAATGGAGTTTACTCTCCGAGAGTAACCCCTTAATACCATGTTTACGGCCCAGAGACTATTCACCATGAGTTTACGGCCGTAAACTCATGGTGAGGGGTTCTAGTGTGCTAAAGTGTCTCATATCAATTGTAGATTTATGCTAGGCTCAGATATCAAATGTGTGAATGGGTTTAGAGCATTAAATGGCCCCTTTGAGGAGTTTACGGCCCTAGCAAGGGAGCTTACGGCCGTAAAATCTTATACACACTTTCTTTTGGTGTTTTAAGGCTCTTTCTTGTTAGTGGAATTTTTCTAAGTCCAAATCCAAAAGGCATGAGTGAGTTTAAGGTCTTTAAGGGCTTCTATAACGCCCCATTCCTGGTACGTTGCTTCTGTGGAATTTATTTAGAAGTTTTTGAGAGGGACTCGGCGAGTCTATGGCCCGACACGTCGAGTGGGGACGATATTTCGAGCACGTGTTAGTCGGCGACTCGGCGAGTCCATATTCGGGACTCGGCGAGTCTGCCTGCCAGGTAGTAACCCTAAATCCCCGGGTTTGGACCCTATTTAAACCACCTTATGAGCCCCCAAACTCGTCCCCTTCACCCTCAGAGCATCATTTAGCAAACCCTAATCGTTTCCTTGGTTATTTGTGCATTTCTTGTGTGAATCTTGAAGTTTTGAAGAGAAGAAGGAGGCTAGATCCAAAGGAGAAGAAGAAGATCCAAGGTCTTGCTCCCATTTCAGAGTTCATTGAGGTATTAGCCGAATTCCTTCTGTTTCTATGATTGATTTCTCTTTAGCAAGCATATTTAGCCTCTTTTAGCCATTTCTTAGCTTGTTCTTGGTAGAGGGATCACATTAGATTGATTAGCCTTCGGATCTAGCCATGTTTCAGTTCCAAAATCGTAGATCTATCACCTTTATGGAGCCATTTTGCATGATAACCCTAGATCTACTCTTCTAAGTGCCTTTTTAGCCTTTATCTCCTTTTTCATGTGGATGTACACGTAAAGTTGGAAACTTTACGTGGTAAATCAGCCTTAGGAACTCAGATCTATAATTTGTATGCGGTGGTGTTGAGCAGAATCGAGTTTTTAGGATCTGCATGCATGTGACTCGGCGAGTCGTTCTTCGGACTCGGCGAGTCCGGTCGCGAGTCCCCGATCTTTACCCCCTTTGAGTGATTCCGAGTGGTGGTCAGTGAGCAGTAGGATGGACTCAGTGAGTCGGAGGGTGGAATCAGTAATGGTGGGACTCGACGAGTTGTTCATACAACTAGGAAAGTCCAAGGCAATCTTCTTAGATCGAAGAACAACTCGTCGAGTTGTTCATATGACTCGGCGAGTCGGATGAAGATTGTCTGAGTTCTTGGATCGAGAGGGTACTCGTCGAGTCGATGCCATACTCGACGAGTAGCCACGAGTAGGGTTGAGAAGTGAGACTAGAGACTCGGCGAGTTGGCGGCCCAACTCGGCGAGTCAGGTCAACTGTGGGTTGACTTTGACCGAGAGAGTTGACTTTAACCAAGAGTAAAAGAGTCATTTTACCCCAGTGCAGTGTTTAGCATTTGATTGAGTGTGTTTATGGACTTGTAGCTGGGGAGATACTGGAGCAGCAGCAGTTAGCATCCATAGCCATTCACACAGCAGCCAGTTCACGAGGTGAGTTTTCCCTTCAGTAGGAACGGGTCTAAGGCCACAATGCCGGCCCGTTCAGTTAGCCGTAGTTTCTGGACTTCGGTCCAATGCAGTAGCTAGTATGTTTGACGCCTCCGTGGCTCAGACAGGATTTATGTGTTTATGCTAGTTGATATGTTTATGCTATGTTCAGTCAGCTTCGGACTTCGGTCCGATGTAGGGGACAGAGGTCCCAGTCAGCTTCAGACTTCGGTCCGATATAGGGGACGGAGGTCCCAGTCAGCTTCGGACTTCGGTCCGATGTAGGGGACGGAGGCCCCAGTCAGCTTCGGACTTCGGTCTGATGTAGGGGACGAAGGTCCCAGTCAGCTTCGGACTTCGGTCCGATGTAGGGGACAGAGGTCCCAGTCAGCTTCGGACTTCGGTCCGATGTAGGGGGCAAGGCCCCAGTTAGCCCGGACTTCGGTCTGATGCATTGGGCAAGGCCCAGTATGTGCTTATATGTTATTATGTGGTATGTGGTAGTTTGGGGGAGCTCACTAAGCTTCGTGCTTACAGTTTCAGTTTTGGTTTCAGGTACTTCCGCAAGCAAAGGGAAGAGCTCGGAATGATGGCATCGCACACACCACAGCTTCAGTTTTGTCCTGGGAGTTGATTTATTTTTCTTGATATGTTGGATACAGTTGTGATACAGTTTTTCTCACAGTATTTTATTATGGTTTTTGAAACATGCAGCATATGGCTTTATTATGTGATATTCAGTCTCATGGGTTTTGTTATAATAAAAATCGAAATTTTTGGGTGGTATTTTTGGGTTGTGTCAAGTTGGTATCAGAGCCCTGGTTTGAGGGATTCGGATACACCTTCGGGTGCATCTGAACTCAAACTAAGGGAAAGATAAAAAGATTTTCAAAAAGAAAAATGTTTTCGAATGAAATTTTGAAAAGCACTTAGAAAGAAAAGAATTTTTAAACAAGATAAGGGTGTGGTGCATGCGATCAGCCGAGCTCAAGTAAGTACTCCCAAATTACCAATACAAGTTTTATTATTATGATTAATTGTTCCAGTTTCAGTAGAACAACATGCTAGTATAGGACTAAGGATCTAGGAGGATGCCTTATGTTCCTGCTATATGTGTTATAGATTTATGAGAATTGCATGCTAGTATTGAGTAAACAGCAGTAGGATAGTCTGTTTAGGTTATGCCTGGTAGCACGAGCTTAGCATTGTATGCTAGTGTAGTTTCTCGTTGTGAGAATAGTTTTGCCTGAGTATGTTTCCTTTATCCGAATGCTACTTGCTTTGTGCTTTCTGGGACTCTGAGTGGTGGGAGTTAGCCATTAGGTGAATACGTCACATCACATGTGAGCAGGGTTGAATAATCTCAGAGTGCTGGATTTGGCCCTATTGCGCAGCTCTTGTCTGAGTCCAACCGTTGTAGGGGCGAGTCTTTACTCGAAGGATTATCCGAGCCTCATTGCATGTGATGGTATTCAGGTGGTGGCTAATTAGCATTACAAGGAGGCCTTCAGCAGCTGAGGACTGGTTTGAGTGGAGTCAGAGATTTCCCTAGGGAAAGCCTAGGATGAGAGTAGCAGAGATCAGTAGTAGTAGAAGTGACTTGGTGGAGTCAAGGCAGTTCTTGAGGAAAGTACGAATAGATGTGGAAGGTAGTATGGGCCCGTACTACTGAAAGCAGAGGATCCGTACTCGAATCAAGGAAGGCCGAGACATGACCAGGAAGCTAGTAGTAGTATTAATGATCCCTTGAGATATTTCAGTTTTCTGATGTTGCTATGATGTGTTTTAGAATGGTGGTTTTGCGTCCGAGGACAGTAGCCGGTAGTGGAGGTGCCGGGGAGGGATCAGGATCAGGCTCGGGGGACGAGCGCATGGATGAGCAGACCAGAGAGTTTCTTTCTTCAGAGATTACTCGTATCATTTTAGAGCAGACTCCTGTGATCTTCGGTTTGATCAACGAGGGTATCCTAGAGCTGATGGATGAGAGGTTGGGCACCTTCCGTGCCGAGGTGGCGGCCATGATGGGGTCGCGCACACTTACGTTCAGGGAGTTCAGGGCATGTGGAGCTCCAGACTATCACGGAGCACGGGATCCCATAGAGAGTACTAGATGGTTGGCGGATGTGGCCAACGCGTTCCGCAATAGCAGGTGTCCCAAGGGGGACAAGGTCAGATTGGCGTCCTGTCTTCTGAAGGACAGGGCACGGGATTGGTGGGAGGAGGTCGGACATACCATTGGAGATGATGCAGCATTGGATGCCATGACCTAGGCTGCTTTCTCTACCAGGTTCAGGGCAGAGTTTGCACCAGTCATTGAGGTGCAGCAGTTAGCTAGAGAGTTTCAGGACCTCACCAAGACTACAGAGACCATGGCGGAGATCATCGCCAAGTTCAGGGAGAGGGCTCTTCTTGTTCCTCAGTATGCAGCCGATGAGGAGATGAAGAAGGCCCGTTATCATGAGATGTTGCGGAGTGATATTCGCCAGTTTGTGAGCCGGTCCAGCTGTAAAACGTTGGACGACATGATTGCTAGGGCTCGAGAGAGGGAGATTGATCTCGAGATGGAGAAGAAGAGGAAACCGGAGACGGTTTCGGGTTCAGGAGGTTCGGGCAAAAAGCCCAAGGTTTCAGATCACAGATCCAGGATTCAGCCGAGCCATAGCCGATGTGGCAGGTGTGGGAAGATGCACGATGGGGTGTGCAAGGCAGGGAGTTCCGGCTGCTTCAAGTGCGGTCGGACTGGGCATTTGAGTAGGGATTGTACGGCCCCTGCTATTGCCGTTGCAACATCAGATCTGATTTGCTTTCAGTGCAATCAGAGGGGACATAAAAAGTCCCAGTGTCCGAGTTTAGCTGCAGTAGGGAAGGTGGCTGCACCTGCCCCTGCTACTTTGAGGATTACAGATGGCCGGTAGGGCCGAGCCGAGGCGCCAGTGGCGAAGAGTAGGGCGTTTCAGATGACAGCAGAGGAGGCGCGAGCGACTCCTGATGTGGTGACGGGTATGTATCTTCCCTTCATCTTTATATTATTATTGATTGATTATTGCTTATGATTGTATGTTTTATATAGGGTCGTTCTCTGTGAACGACATTTCTGCTATGGTATTATTCGATTCGGGGGTTACCCGATCATTTGTATCGCTTGCGCTTAGCAAGAGATTTAGCAGAGCTCCAGGGGAGCTGGATTGTCCACTAGAGGTTGAGATAGCAGATGACAGGACCGTGAGAGTCGCCAGAGTGCATAGAGGGTGTTCTCTTCAGTTGTTTGACGAGCAGTTTTCGGTGGACCTGGTTCCTATTCCCCTGCGAGGGAATAAGGTTATTGTAGGCGTGGATTGGCTAAGCCCCAACGGGGCGGTGATTGATTGTGACCTTCAGCTAGTGAGGGTTCGCACTCCCAGTGGGGGAGAGTTAGTGATTCAGGGCGAGAGGCCACAGCGCGGACCGACCTTTTGTTCCGCCGCAAGGGCGAGGCACTATTTTCAGCAGGGTTGCGCTGGTTATGTAGCTTATGTCTTGGATGCCCGGGAGAAGGGCAAGACGACAGTTGATGATGTTCCGATAGTGCGAGAGTTTCCGGATGTATTTCCCGAGGATTTAACGGGAATACCTCCTGAGAGGCAGGTTGAGTTTGGGATCAACCTGATTCCTGGTGCGGCTCCGATAGCCAAGGCACCGTATCTCCTAGCTCCCCCTGAGATGCAGGAGTTGTCTACGCAGCTGCAGGAGCTGCCAGATAAGGGTTTCATTCGGCCGAGCAGTTCGCCTTGGGGAGCGCCGATCCTGGTTGTGAGGAAGAAGGATGGGTCGCATCGTATGTGTATAGATTACCGGGAGTTGAATAAGGTAACGGTGAAGAACCGTTACCCACTTCCGAGGATAGATGATTTGTTTGACCAGCTTCAGGGAGCGTCTTGGTTCTCCAAGATCGATCTACGCTCCGGGTATCATCAGATGCGGGTTAGGGATGAGGATGTGCAGAAGACTGCTTTCAGGACCAGGTATGGTCATTATGAGTTTCTGGTGATGCCATTTGGGCTCACTAATGCCCAGCCGCGTTCATGGATCTCATGAATCGCGTGTGCAGGCCGATGCTGGATCGGTCAGTGATAGTATTCATAGATGATATCTTGGTATATTCCAAGACACAGGAGCAGCATGAGGAGCACCTGAGGGAGGCGCTAGAAGTTTTGAGGAGGGAGAAACTTTTCGCAAAGTTCTCCAAGTGTGAGTTCTGGTTGCGCGAGGTGCAGTTCCTTGGTCACCTCGTCAACCAGAAGGGTATTTTGGTGGATCTGGCCAAGATAGAGGCCGTGATGCAGTGGGAGGTCCCGAAGTCTCCATCTGAGATTCGGAGCTTCCTAGGTTTGGTAGGGTATTACCGGAGGTTCATTCAGGATTTCTCCAAGATAGCAGTGCCGCTCACCCGACTGACCAAGAAGTCGGTGGTATTTCATTGGGGGCCTGAGTAGCAGGCAGCGTTCGAGACCCTCAGGCAGAGATTGTGCGAGGCTCCGATCCTTACCTTGCCAGAGGGAGTAGAGGACTTCGTAGTATACTGTGAGGCCTCAATCACAGGTATGGGAGCAATGGTGATGCAGCGAGACCATGTGATAGCTTACGCCTCGAGGCTAACTATCCTACCCATGATTTAGAGCTGGGGGCGGTTGTGTTTGCCCTCAAGATTTGGAGGCATTATCTTTATGGGGTCCGTTGTACTATCTACACGGATCACAAGAGTTTGAGGTACCTTATGGATCAGCCGAGTCTGAACATGAGGCAGAGGAGGTGGTTGGATGTGCTAAAGGATTATGATTGTGAGATCCTTTACCATCCAGGGAAGGCCAACGTGGTGGCCGACGCCCTAAGCCGCAAAGTGTCGGCAGCCCCTATCAGAGATTAGTGTTTGAGGATGACAGTGATTACTCCGTTGTTGGAACGGATCAGGGAGGCTCAGGTTGAGGGCCTCAAGGAGGAGAGGCAAAAGTGTGAGAGGATAGTGGGCCGAGTAGCTTCGTTTGATTATGACAGTCAGGGATTGCTGACACTTCATGGGAGAGTGTGGGTACCGTACTGAGGAGGAGTACGGCAGGTGTTGATGGACGAGGCTCATAAGTCTCGATTTTCTATCCATCCAGGGGCGACAAAGATGTATAGAGATCTTCGACCCGATTATTGGTGGCCCTGCATGAAGCGGGATGTCGCTTGGTATGTTGAGAGGTGCCTGACCTGTAGGAAGGTCAAGGCGGAGCACCAGAGGCCTCACGGCAAGATGCAGCCGTTAGACATTCCCGTGTGGAAAGGGGAGTACATCACCATGGATTTTGTCACCAAGCTTCCCAGGACCGCACGAGGAGTAGATTCAATATGGGTAGTAATGGATCGGTTGACGAACGATGCTCATTTTATTCCGATCCAGGAGAGTATATCGGCAGAAAAGTTAGCTGATATCTATGTGCGTGAGATCGTGGCACGTCATGGAGTGCCGGTATCGATGGTGTTAGACCGAGATGTCCGTTTTACATCCAGATTCTGGAAGCGGTTTCACGACGAGATGGGTACTCGTCTTCATTTCAGCACCACTTTCCACCCTCACACGGACGGGCAGAGCGAGAGGACGATTCAGACTCTCGAGGACATGCTTAGGGCATGTGTTCTAGACTTCGGTGGCAGTTGGGATACGTATCTTCCGTTAGCGGAATTTTCGTATAACAACAGTTATCATGCAAGCATTGATCGACCTCCCTTTGAGATGCTTTACAGGAGGAAGTGTAGGACCCCGATTTGTTGGGGCGAGGTCGGTCAGCGAGTCGTTGGGAGCATAGAGGTGCTGCTCAAGACGACCGAGTTGATTCAGCAGGTCCATAGTAGACTACAGACTGCGCAGAGTCCGCAGAAGAGCTACGCCAACAGGAGGCGTCCAAACTTGGAGTTCCGGGTGGACGATATGGTCCTCCTGAAGGTCTCACCCTGGAAGGGTGTCATCAGGTTTCGGAAGAGGGGCAAGTTGGGCCCCAGGTTCATTGGTCCTTTCAGGGTTTTGGCCCGAGTGGGTCGGGTTGCTTATCCGTTGGATCTTCCTGTAGAGCTTAGCCAGATCCACAACACTTTCCATGTGTCTCAGTTGAGGAAGTGTTTGGTGGATGAGTCAGCAGTTGTTCCCTTAGAGGATATTCAGGTTGATAGCAGCCTGAATTATATTGAGAGGTCGGTCGCGATTCTAGACCGGAAGACAAAGACCTTGAGGAACAAGGCAATTCAGTTAGTGAAGGTGCAGTGGCAGCACCGGAAGGGGTCTGAGTGGACGTGGGAGGCTGAGGAAGAAATGAGAGAGCACTACACGGAGTTATTTGCAGATTCAGCCGTAGCAGACTTCGAGGACGAAGTCTGAGACAAGTGGGGGAGAATTTTAACGCTGCATTCCTGGTACGTTGCTTTTGTGGCATTTATTTAGAAGTTTTTGAGAGGGACTCGGCGAGTCTATGGCCTGACTCGTCGAGTGGGGACGAGATTTCGAGCACGTGTTAGTCGGCGACTCGGCGAGTCCATATTCGGGACTCGGTGAGTCTGCCTGCCAGGTAGAAACCCTAAATCCCCGGGTTTGCACCCTATTTAAACCACCTTATGAGCCCCCAAACTCGTCCCCTTCACCCTCAGAGCATCATTTAGCAAACCCTAATCGTTTCCTTGGTTATTTGTGCATTTCTTGTGTGAATCTTGAAGTTTTGAAGAGAAGAAGGAGGCTAGATCCAAAGGAGAAGAAGAAGATCCAAGGTCTTGCTCCTATTTCAGAGTTCATTGAGGTATTAGCCGAATACCTTCTGTTTCTATGATTGATTTCTCTTTAGCAAGCATATTTAGCCTATTTTAGCCATTTCTTAGCTTGTTCTTGGTAGAGGGATCACATTAGATTGATTAGCCTTCGGATCTAGCCATGTTTCAGTTCCAAAATCGTAGATCTATCACCTTTATGGAGCCATTTTGCATGATAACCCTAAATCTACTCTTCTAAGTGCCTTTTTAGCCTTTATCTCCTTTTTCATGTGGATGTACACGTAAAGTTGGAAACTTTACATGGTAAATCAGCCTTAGGAACTCAGATCTATAATTTGTATGCGGTGGTGTTGAGCAGAATCGAGTTTTTAGGATTTGCATGCATGTGACTCGGCGAGTCGTTCTTCGGACTTGGCGAGTCTGGTCGCGAGTCCCCGATCTTTACCCCCTTTGAGTGATTCTGAGTGGTGGTCAGTGAGCAGTAGGATGGACTCAGTGAGTCGGAGGGTGGACTCAGTAATGGTGGGACTCAATGAGTTGTTCATACAACTCGGCGAGTCCAAGGCAATCTTCTTACATCGAAGAACAACTCGTCGAGTTGCTCATATGACTCGGCGAGTCAGATGAAGATTGTCTGAGTTCTTGGATCGAGAGGGTACTCGTCGAGTCGATGCCATACTCGACGAGTAGCCACGAGTAGGGTTGAGAAGTGAGACTAGAGACTCGGCGAGTTGGCGGCCCAACTCGGCGAGTCAGGTCAACTGTGGGTTGACTTTGACCGAGAGAGTTGACTTTGACCAAGGGTAAAAGAGTCATTTTACCCCAGTGCAGTGTTTAGCATTTGATTGAGTGTGTTTACGGACTTGTAGCCGGGGAGATACCGGAGCAGCAGCAGTTAGCTTCCAGAGCCATTCACACAGCAGCCAGTTCACGAGGTGAGTTTTCCCTTCAGTAGGAACAGATCTAAGGCCACAATGCCGGCCCGTTTAGTTAGCCGTAGTTTCTGGACTTCGGTCCAATGCAGTAGCTAGTATGTTTGACGCCTCCGTGGCTCAGACAGGATTTATGTGTTTATGCTAGTTGATATGTTTATGCTATGTTCAGTCAGCTTCGGACTTCGGTCCGATGTAGGGGACAGAGGTCCCAGTCAGCTTCGGACTTCGGTTCGATGTAGGGGATGGAGGTCCCAGTCAGCTTCGGACTTCGGTCCGATGTAGGGGACAGAGGCCCCAGTCAGCTCCGGACTTCGGTCTGATGTAGGGGACGAAGGTCCCAGTCAGCTTCGGACTTCGGTCCGATGTAGGGGACAGAGGTCCCAGTCAGCTTCGGACTTCGGTCCAATGTAGGGGGCAAGGCCCCAGTTAGCCTGGACTTCGGTCCGATGCAGTGGGCAAGGCCCAATATGTGCTTATATGTTATTATGTGGTATGTGGTAGTTTGGGGGAGCTCACTAAGCTTCATGCTTACAGTTTTAGTTTTGGTTTCAGGTACTTCCGCAAGCAAAGGGAAGAGCTCGGAATGATGGCATCGCACACACCATAGCTTCAGTTTTGTCCTAGGAGTTGATTTAGTTTTCATGATATGTTGGATACAGTTGTGATACAGTTTTTCTCACAGTATTTTATTATGGTTTTTGAAACACGCAGCATATGGTTTTATTATGTGCTATTCAGTCTCATGGGTTTTGTTATAATAAAAATCGAAATTTTTGGGTGGTATTTTTGGGTTGTTTCAGCTTCATTAGGGAGTTTACGGCCCAGCGACAACTCCTAAGGAAGTTTATGGCTGTAAACTCTCATTCATTGAGTTTTGTGAAGTTTCAAGCCCCTAATACCTTGCTAATAATTTATAATGAAGTGTGAGGCCATTTGGGGGAATTAAAACTATCATTTTGGCACATTTAGGGGTGTTTACGGCCTTGGTCCATACCTGGGCCGTAAACTCCTTTTTCCCCCTTATTTTGATGTGTTTAAATGGTCTTAACCCAAAATACTAAGTCCCTAAATTATGTGGGAAGCCTAAGGGTGGTTTAGAAGTGTTTTTGAGGCATTCATACAAGTTTTAGAGGGGTTTACGGCCTAAGCTTGTGCTTGGGCCGTAAACACTCTTTTATTCCCTAAATCATTGTGTTTTCATGCTCAAATACTCCTAGGCTAATCCCTTAATTTATTTCCAAGCCTTTAGGGACATTTTGGGGTCATTTTGGCCTCATTTTAGGGGTTTACGGCCTAAGGAGGAGCTTAGGCCGTAAACTCCTCTTTCACAGCTTCTATGTTCGATTTCTAAGCTATAAACATGAATCAATATGTTTAGAGTAAGCTAGGGTAGGTGGACTTACGATTTGGAACCGTTTGGTTGCGGATTTGGGGCGAAAATGGGTCTAGAGAGAGAGTATAGAGAGAGAGTGTAAAAAGTCACCAATGGACTCCACTCACCTTTATATAGGGTTTCGAGTCGGGGCTCAGTGGAATTTTACCCGATACTGCCGTTAAACGGGGCTTTTGGTCGCACCCGATTTAGTGGTCGTAATAATAAAACTTAACATTTTCCAAATAAATGGAAATATGTGTTATGTATTTTTATTTCCTTTTATCACGACTTAACGGCATATTTAATGTCAACAAATGGAATGTTTATTAAATTGAAGACCTTTAATTAACGGAACTTTTATAAATTGGAATATTCCGTTAACGGTTACGGGGAAATGTAACGGGACAACTTGGGTTGTCACATCATCCCCCCGTTAGAGGGAATTTCGTCCTGAAATTCAGGTCTAGGCAAGGAAGTAGGTATGAATGGCCAAGTAGAGGTAAGAGAGTACTTCCTATACGGTTGTCCTCGCATTCTCAAGTGAACTCTAGTCTGTGTTTGTCATTCCGACAGACCTTCACGTACGGGATGCGGATTCCGTCTAGCGTAGCTAGTGGGTTCCAACTGGTGTATCTACGAGGTTAGGATTCTCAATGGTTTCTATTAAGATGAGTGAGTCACGAAGAGTGATGTCGGACATTTGCATATCAAGTCTAAGAAGTCGATCGATTGGGTATGAAACTTGTGGTATATCCGAAGGTAGTAGCGGCTTGAAAAGGGTTGGACCAAGCCTCCATGAGAATTCTCATATGGTCCTAAGCTCTTGGAATGGTAGAGCTTTTCAGTACTCAGAACATAGTGTACTTCTATGGCAAGATCATCACTGGCGTGATCGCCATTCCGAAGTTCCTAACGTTCTCACTCGTACTGTGTGTAGTCCTTCAGAGTGGTTCATAGGAATCTCGAGTGGTCTTTGGTTTCGCGTTTCCTGTCAACTGGACGATAGAGACTTTCTAGATCGTCAAGTGGGTTGCGTGACTATGGTTATCGGTTTGCTGTAGAGTGTCTATCTCAAGTGTGTGCAAAATGATTATGCACTATCAAAGCTTGAGATGTGGAAACCCTGGAGGTCGGGGAGATAGGGTTTCACTAGACGAGTGTTGGACTATCTCGGGAGGTGGTTCTACTATCTCTGCGTGAGGTAGTATTCGTGGAACACCTAATAGTCCAATGAATCTCTAAGACTTTGGTTCATTCTAGTGCGGAAAGCGCATGTTCCTGCATAACCCTTCGACTAACACCAAGGCTAGTGTCAAGTCTATAATCTCTTCGGGATCTGGGTCATGAGGCTTAATGCAATCACTTTCGCACTTGACCAAGTACTCTTAGCTACGGAAGTTATCCTGTGGTTCTTGGTATCCTAGTGTTCACTTCGGAGAATGTATTTCATCGTCTACCGGGCGACGACGATTTCCTCCTTGCGAGAGGGTGGAGGATGATAAGCACCACTTGTCTATAACTGGGTGGACGAGGTGCCTGAGTAGTGCGAGCATCTACTGCAACTACTCTTCCGAAGGTTCTGAGTTTTCTCGGTCTAGGTCAAATCTAGTGGGTATAGAGTTTTCATCACTCGGAACTTTACTAGTTCAACCCGCAGTGGTTCTCTTGACATCCGACTCCTATGTTATGGAATAGGGTGAAAGTGTTTTGCGAAGAGGTTCGTGGTAGGGCTCACGCTTGGCTTAACCACCAGTACTTGGTGTATGCAAGCAGTATACAATTGAGGTCGGTAGGATGTTCAGCTGTGCGACTCCACCCCAAGCCCATAACCCAACGAGGAACAGGGAATAGGGAGGAAACACACACCTTAAATCTTTTTGATCTCAATTATAGGCCACCTGTATGCATATACCTAGTTATAGTGGTCATTCCTTATGAGTTCTGTTCTCTGGGTTCACGAACCTGATGTGCGAGGTGCGAAGGGTCTCCCGGCGGAATCTACGGAGTATGCTTCGGATGGTTGTCGTCTTCTGGAGTATCTGCAGTGCCTTTCACTTCGGTGTCCATCTGACTACGAGGGGTCGGTCAACAGCGTACGGTACCCTCTCTTGGGTACTCCGGAAGGTTTGAGATAAGAGGGATGATTGACGGATCGCATTAGGTTTGATTATTTGTGTTAGGTTTAGGTTCGGAAGAACCTTTATTTGCCGACATGGCTACGGAGAAAGTTCTTTTACACAACAGTAAGGATGAACACATGGCTGAATGAAGTTAAACCATGATCGATAGGGTCGTCGAAGTTGGCACACTTCGACATGATATATAATGAAGATCGATAGAGTCATGCGCCGGACAGGCACACAAGTTCTAGGCATCTCGGGTTTTGTCCTACGTATCGCTACCGCGGATACTTGGACCGATGGAGTCGACGCGGAACTATAGAGGGTCCTAAGTGTTTCCAAATAGAGTACCTTTTCATGAGTGGATTCTCACAAGGCATTTCTATAACCACCTAACATATACTAATCATGTATATTTAAGGTGGGGAGGACTGTTGACTGAGCGACCCCGCCCTAAATCCACAACCAAACGAGGAACAGGAAATGAGGCGGCATTCGCTCACTCTAGGTCTGTCCATCTTAAATATACATGGCCGTAACATATATGTTTATCTATTATAGTTTTACCTGATGAGTTTTTAAATTTTAAAACAGTGCTGTGACTTTCGCCTTTTTGGGGAAATATCTACATTTGAATTAGCCTTTTATTGTTTTTAGTTTAGTTACTCGAGATCGAGAGACGTACCAAAATCTAACGAGTTCCTTGACGCTTCTTCCTAAGCAGTAGATTCAGACTCCTCCTGTGTCTTTCTCTTTCCCTTCGGTTGGGCAGTCCTTCTTGAAGTGTCCCATTTCACCACATAGGTGGCAAACTGTACGGGTCGCCACATTGGTGGTTGATGTAATGAACTCAATCGGGGTTCTGCAGACGTGAGCAGTATGTCCCTTCATGTTGCACCTAGCACAATAGAGCTCTCGGCAGACACCATGATGATGGTAGTTGCACTTGCTGCAGTGGGGAAGCTCTCCTAAGTATGGTCTCCTAGGTGTAGAGATGGAAGGGTTGGCAGGGAATTTAACCGTCTCAGCTCGTTGCCCTTCGGAAGGTCCTTGAGCCGAGGTACTTCCCTCCTCTATCTTGAGCTTTCTCTTTAGTGGGTTCAGTGGAGGTTCTTTGGTGGCTGAGTTTGGCAGTGTTGGTTGCTGCTGTCCATTGCCAGGACTGGAAATCCCGACAGGGCCCTTGCTAACATTGGCAATGTTAACATTCAGGTGAGCCATGACAACTGCGACGGCTACTAAGACTGCAGCTTGGAACGTAGCTTCATCGAATAAGAGAGCAGGTTTCTTGCTTGTGGATTGGTTACGTTTCTTCGGTGGCATGGTTTTCCTACACGGAAAGGAATACAAGGTAATGAGAGACGATGGTTAACCCTGGACATTTCTGTCCTGAACGTATCAAGCATAAATTTTTTTTCCCGTGCCTTGAGTACTGGTCGTCTGAGTGTCGACCTACATCCCTATGATGTAGTCCTGGTAATCAAAGTGGGTGTATGAGTATCGGAAAAAGGCCATAAGATGCGAATCGTTCCTACTAAATTACCTTTATACTGGGAAAGGTCTCACTCTCCGGCCTAGAGAGATTTGAGAACGGTTCGGAACGAAACTGCAGAAAGAGAGGGTCAGAAGGGCAAATGACTAAATTCTCTCAATAGAGATGCGGGAATCCACCCTAATCGTGTATCTGGCAACGGGAAACGACGATTTACCTAACACATAGTGTGAGTAGTGTAAACACTAACTCACTAAATTGTATTATTTTATGGGTGTATTATCGTGATGAACACGAGGAAAAGACAATTCCCGGGTTCCATGTACTGGCTCCCTCGGTCTGCCTCGTATCTTTGACTGGAATCAGCGTTGGTTTCCTTCGGATAGTTTCCTAGGGTTCTCTTCTTGTATGGACATATTGAATTTCTATTTTACATCGCTTCCGAATCCGACAATGGGTGTCATCACTTCATGGTGGACGACTGGGAATCTCGGAAGTTTAGGCAAATTTCGCACCGATGTCCCTAGAAGAATATGGGCACTTGGTGCATTCAATAGTCTCGACCCGGTTCATTTATTTCCGAACGGGAAATCTTCTCAATGAACCTCTTCTGGATCTAAATCAACTCCTCTGCCGAGTACTGAAGTGGATAGGGTTGTCTACAGGGTTCGCGCGAGAATGGAAATGTCTAAAGAATCCTAAGAGATTATTAACATTTCACTGTATGATCCATATCGAGTCCTGCTACGATTACACAGGGTATACAAATCATATGTAACTTACATCCGATAGGCCTTCGAATATGTGATACTACTCTATATCCACATCCCAACGAGGAAAAGGAAGTAGAGCAAAACCACACATTCTTAGCCTATGGGATCCTTCTTATAGATAACCTTGGGAGTATACCCTCTGTAGTTGTAGGTATATGATTAAGGATCTTTTTGGTTCTGCACACAAGGTTGTTTATGGTTCCTAAAATACCCCTATGGTATTTTAATTCTTGGTTGTTTCTTATCTTCTGAGTATCATTCTGAGATTAGTGTGGATCTTTTAGCGTTCTAAAATACTCCTATAGTATTTTAACTTTATGTTTGGCTCTATCAATCCTAGTTGGTAAGTTTCATACTTGTTGTACACCACTATCACTCCCAAGCACACGTTCATCGCATCTCGGATAAATGTAGTTGATCAGGTTACATTTATCCCAGCTTACGATTACATAACTGCCCAGGTTTGACAGTAATGCTCAACATCCAAAGACTTTTATTCTTGTTGTTCTTGTGATACTTGTGTTCGAGTGTTTAGATTTTGAATGTTATTATACTTTGGTAAAATACGGTTATATTTTAAAGTATAATTCTTGGTCAGAGTGTTTTATCCCTTTGTGTTTATAGGTTGTATATCTTTTATGAATTGATACACTTAGCTCACTATAAACAATGCTCTGATACCAATCTGTCACACCCCAAAACCGGAACGGCGGAAACGTTCTGGGGTGGATGACGTCATGTCAAGTATCACAACACATGCATTATAGTAATAAAAGTACAACAAAACATTGCATTAATAGTAATAATTTTACATGGTTACATTACAGAGTATCAAAGTAATACAAGTAATAGAATAAATACAGCGTGGTACTAAGCTATCTTCATCAACGACTCTGGGGATGTACCTGTCTAATGCTAACCTGAGAATACAAGTTATTTGAAAAGCGAGTATCAGCATTTTTACAAATGTTGGTGAGTTCATAAGCATTTAGTGACGTTTTTATTCAAATAACTTTAGTAAAAGTAGTAGTTTAAGTGTTTACTGTGTATTAGAGTTCTTTCCAGAGAATCCTATATTTTCTTTAATAAAGGAGCCTTCTACCAAGACTGGTCAGTGTTATGTGGTAAAAAGTCATTTTCCCTAAATTGCTATCATTTTCAAAATACTGAAATTGATTATTGAAGAAAGCAAAAGACATCAGGGAAAAACATATGCCTCAGCAGTAAGGACTGCTGACTAAGGCAAGGAATTATAGACTCCAAGAGAGTATCGAACAAACGACACGCCTGGTTCAGTCTAACAAATAGAGACTCACACCCCAGAAGGTACCAAATGAAAGGTACAGTTGGTAAGGTCTAAAACAGTGAATAACAGACCCCAGACAGTATCAGATGAAAGATACGTCTTGTAAGGTCAAAATAGTGTGACTCTGAAAGTGAATTACCAGCGTACAGTGTAAATTGCCAGCGAAATACTGTTACCTTAAAGCCAATGAATTATAAGGTAACCCGGGATACTCATAACCATACTGACTAAAGTACCAGACGCCCTACAAGCGTCTAAGATATGACATTTGTCACCTGTTGGCTTGGTAGGCCGGGACTGTAGCTAGCAGTCTGGGTGCGGGGTTGTCAATCCCGTATAGATCTATACACACAATGTCCACTCTCCCTACAGGAGATTCTGGTTACCAACTAGACGATGGAGAAGGCCGTGTCCTGAAGATGCATCCCAAATAGTGGGTAGAGACTTCCAAATAGTGGGTAGTGTGTAAGTGCTGAACTAGAGGTAGAGACTTCCCAATAGTGGGTTTCTAATGTAAGTGTAGACTAGAGGTAGAGACTCTTAACTGAGATGAATAGAGAATTCCTATATGTCCATACTCATATACATAATATATAACTAATGAATCAAACAACCTTCGGACGGCCGTCCGATCCCACCAGACCACACCTCAGCGAAGAAAAGGAAATAGGGTGGACGACCCTTCCTAAGTCTTTCAATCATTACTTATATGTACCTATATAAGCATAGACATACATCTAACTACAACTGAGTGTGTATCAAGTAGAAGTGATCCTTGTGAAGTAGGAGTGTCTAACAAGTGAAGTAGGGGCGGTCGCAAGTGAAGTAGGAGTGTCGAAGGTGCCGTTTGGGCGTTCAGTGTCACGTAAGGACTCGAACACACTCAATGACCTATTTAACATATGACAACATATGTTCACGTACAATTAGTATATTTAATACTAATTAAACAAATATACGCGCTCAAAGGAGCGGAAAACACTTTGGATAAGTGTTTGGGTGTCCCGGGTAGCGTCTAAAGGTGTGTATGGCTTAGGATTGGAGTTTACTCTCCGAGAGTAACCCCTTAATACCATGTTTACGGCCCAGAGACTATTCACCATGGGTTTACGGCCGTAAACTCATGGTGAGGGGTTCTAGTGTGCTAAAGTGTCTCATATCAATTGTAGATTTATGCTAGGCTCAAATATCAAATGTGTGAATGGGTTTAGAGCATTAAATGACCCCTTTGAGGAGTTTACGGCCCTAGCAAGGGAGCTTACGGCCGTAAAATCCTATACACACTTTCTTTTGGTGTTTTAAGGCTCTTTCTTGTTAATGGAATTTTTCTAAGTCCAAATCCAAAAGGCATGAGTGAGTTTAAGGTCTTTAAGGGCTTCATTAGGGAGTTTACGACCCAGGGACAACTCCTAAGGGAGTTTACGGCCGTAAACTCTCATTCATTGAGTTTTGTGAAGTTTCAAGCCCCTAATACCTTGCTAGTAATTTATAATGAAGTGTGAGGCCATTTGGGGGAATTAAAACTATCATTTTGGCACATTTAGGGGTGTTTACGGCCTTGGTACATACCTGGGCCGTAAACTCCTTTTTCCCCTTTATTTTGAAGTGTTTAAATGGTCTTAACCCAAAATACTAAGTCCCTAAATTATGTGGGAAGCCTAAGGGTGGTTTGGAAGTGTTTTTGAGGCATTTATACAAGTTTTAGAGGTGTTTACGGCCTAAGCTTGTGCTTGGGCCGTAAACTCTCTTTTATGCCCTAAATCATTGTGTTTTCATGCTCAAATACTCCTAGGCTAATCCCTTAATTTATTTCCAAGCCTTTAGGGACATTTTGGGGTCATTTTGGCCTCATTTTAGGGGTTTACGGCCTAAGGAGGAGCTTAGGCCGTAAACTCCTCTTTCACAGCTTCTATGTTCGATTTCTAAGCTATAAACATAAATCAATATGTTTAGAGTAAGCTAGGGTAAGTGGACTTACGATTTGGAACCGTTTGGTTGCGGATTTGGGGCGAAAACGGGTCTAGAGAGAGAGTATAGTGAGAGAGTGTAAAAAGTATCCAATGGACTCCACTCACCTTTATATAGGGTTTCGAGACGGGGCTCAATGGAATTTTACCCGATACTGCCGTTAAACGGGGCTTTTGGTCGCACCCGATTTAGTGGTCGTAATAATAAAACTTAGCATTTTCCAAATAAATGGAAATGTGTGTTACGTCTTTTTATTTCCTTTAATCACGACTTAACAGCATATTTAATGTCAACAAATGGAATGTTTATTAAATTGACGACCTTTAATTAACAGAACTTTTATAAACTGGAATATCCCGTTAACGGTAACGGGGAAATGTAACGGGACAACTTGGGTTGTCACACATTTATTCGAGATGCGATGAACGTGTGCGTGGGAGTGATAGTGGTGTTGCAACAGGTCTGAAACTTACCAACTAGGAATGCTAGAGCCAAACATAAAGTTTAAAATACTATGGGAGTATTTTGGAATACTAAAAGACTCACATTAATCCCAGAACCATATTCAGAAGTTAAGAACAAACAAGAAATTAAAATACCATAGGGGTATTTTAGGATCCATAGACAACCTTGTGTGAAGAACTAAAAAGATCCTTATTGATATACCTACAATTACAGAGGATATACTCCCAATGTTATATATAATAAGGATCCCATAGGCTAAGAATGTGTGGTTTCGCTCTACTTCCTTTTCCTCGTTAGGATGTGGATATAGAGTAGTATCACATATTCGAAGGCCTATCGGATCTAAGCTATATATGATTTGTATACCCTATGTAATTGTAGCAGGACTCGATATGGATCACCCAGTGAAATGTTAATAATCTCTTAGGATTCTTTAGACATTTCCATTCTCGCACAAACCCTGTAGAAAACCCTATCCACTTCAGTGCTTGACAAAAGAGTTGATTCAGACCTAGAAGAGGTTCATTGAGAAGATTTCCAGTTCGGAAATAAATGAACTAGGTCGAGACTATTGAAATCACCAAGTGCCTATATCTTTTAGGGACATCGGTGAGAAATTCACCTAAACTTCCGAGATTTCCAGCCATCCATCATGAGGTGATGACACCCAGAGTCGGATTCGGATGTAAGGCGGAATAGAAATTCAATATGTCTTCACGAGAAAAGAACCCTAGGTAACTATCCGAAGAGAACCAACGCCGATCCCAGTTAGGGATACGAGGTAGACAGAGGGAGCCAGTACATGGAATCCGAGAAGTGTCTTTTCCTCGTGTTGGTCACGCTAATACACCCTTAAAATAATACAATTTAGTGAGTTAGTGATCACACTACTCACGCTATGTGTTAGGTAAAACGTCTTTTCCCGTTGCAAGTAATACGATTAGAGCGGATCCCCACACCTGTATTGAGAGTACTTAGCCATAAGTCTTCATGAGCCTTTCTTCATGCGGTATTCGTTCCGAACTGTTCTCAAATCTTTCCAAGCCAAAGAGTGAACCTTTCCCAGTATAAAGGTAACTTAGTAGGAACGACTCCCATCTTATGGCTTTTCCGTTACTCATACTCCTACCTTGAATACCAGGACTACATCATAGGGATGTAGGTCGACACTCAGGCAACCAATATCCGAAGCACGAGAAAAAAATTTATGCCTAATACAGTAAAGACAGATATGTCCAGGGTTAACCATTGTCTCTCATCAGCTCGTGTTCTTTCCGTATAGGAAAACCATGCCTCCAACGAAGCGTAACCCATCCACTGGCAAGAAACCGACTCTCCTACTTGATGAAGCTACGTTCCTGGCTGCAGTCTCGGCAGCCGTTGCAGTTGTCATGGCTCAACTGATTGCTAACAACGCCAATGTTAGCCAAAGCCCTACCGGGAATTCGGATCCTAGTAATGGACAGCAGCAGCCAACCTCTGTATACCCAGCCACCCAAGAACCTCAACCAAATCCGATGAAGAGAAAGTTCGAGATCGAGGAGGGAAGTACCTCGGCTCAAGGACCTTCCGAAGGGCAACGAGCTGAGGCAGTTAATACCCCTACCAACCCTTCCATCCCAACACCTACAAGACCAAACCTAGGAAGCCAACAAATGGCGACAGCCACGATCATGCAAAGTGTTAAAATAGAGAGGAAGAAACGGAATCGTCAAGCTTGAAAGGAGCGCCAACGACTCTACAAACTTGCCACGCAACAGCAGCAAGTGGAAACCCCCACCCCTCCAGCGCCAGCACGACCCCTTTCACAAGTCCCTTGCATCGGGTCCAACCCTACACACAATGGTGGTGTCAAAGTCGGACTCTTTAAAGGGAAATTTTCAAAGTGGAGGAACAAGGAGGGTACCTGTGTCCACGTAACTCTGACTAAGCACCTCACTCCTACTACCAATACCAGTACGAACCAGGCATGTCATTAGTGCGGTGAGGCGGGACACCTCAAAAGGGATTGTCCAATAATAAAGAACTCTGGTGCAGATGGGAAGATACTAAGGATCACTGCTGCAGGAGAAACGACAGGGGTACAGGAAGAGTCTAACTCTAATGCTTAGGGAGAACTATCAAGGAAACCGGTAGATTTTTGGTACGTCTCTCAATCTCAGATAACTAACCGAAAGCATTAAAAGGCTAATTCTAAATGTAATTACTTCCCCGTTAAGGCGAAAGTCGTAGCACTGTTATAAAATTTAAAAATTTCATCATGTAAAACTATAATGGCTAAGTATATACGTAACGGCCATGTATAATTGAGATGGATAGATCTAGAGTGAGTGAATGCTGCCTCATTTCCTGTTCCTCGTTGGGTTGTGGATTTAGGGCGGAGTCGCTCAGTCAACAGTCCTCCCCACCTTAATTATGCATGACTTGTATATGTTAGGCGATTATAGAAATGCCTCGTGAGAATCCATTCATGAAAAGGTACTTTACTCAGAAACATTCAGGACTCTCTACAGTTCCGCGTCGACTCTATCGGTCCAAGTATATGCGACAGTGATACACGGGACGAAACCCGAGACGCCTAGAACTGGTGTCCCTGTTCGGCACTTGACTCTATTGACCCTCATGCTGTATCATGTCGAAGTGTGCCAACTTCGACGCCTCTATCAATCATGGTTTGACTTCGTGCAACCATGTGTAAATCCCTAGTGCTGTGTAAAAAGAACTTTCTCCGTAGCCATTTCGGCAAATAAAGGTTCTTCCGAACCTAAACATAATAAGATAATAAAACCTAATGTGATCTGTCAGTCGTCCCTCATCTTGAACCTTCCAAAGTACCCAGGAGAAGGGTACCGCGCGCTGTTAACAAACCTTTCTTAGACAAATAGAAACCGATGCGAAAGACGCTGCAAGTATTCCAGAAGACGATAACCACCCGAAGCATACTCTGTAGACCCCCGGAAAGACCCTTCGCACCTCGCAAGTAGGTTCGTGAATCAAGAAAATAGAACTCATAGGACTGACCACTGTAACTGAGTATATGTCTAAGGGTGGTATATAATGGAGATCAAAGTTCCGAGTGATAGAACCCTATACGCACTAGATTTGACCTAGACCGAGAAAAACTCAGAGCCTTCGGAAGAGTAGTTGCAGAAGATGTTTGCACTACTCAGGCACTTCGTCCACCCCGTTACCGACAAGTAGTTCCTAGAACCCTCCGCCCCCTCGCATGGAGGAAGTCACCGTCGCCCTATAGACGATAGACTGCATTCTCCGAAGCGAACACTAGAATGCCAAGAACCACAGGATAACCTCCGCAGCCAAGAATGCTTGAATAAAGTGCGAAGGTAGGTTGCGTTAAGCCTTATAACCCAGATCCCGAAGAGATTATAGACTTGACACCAGTCTAGGTGTTAGTCGATGGGTTATACAAGAGCACGCGCTTTCTGCAACTGAAATAAACCAACGCCTTAGAGATTAGGGCATGTCTTACAAGATTCATTGGACTACTAGGTGTTCCACGAATACTATCTTGCGCAGTATTAGTAGAACCACCTCCCGAGGTAGTCCAACACTCGTCTGGTGAAACCCTACCTCCCGACCCTGAGGGTTTCCGTTAGAAATATCTCAAGAATTAGAAGTGCGGGTTCATTTGCACAAGATAGACACTCTACAGCAAACAGATACCCATAGACACGCAATCCATTTGACGATCTAGAAAACCTCTGGAAGCCAAACTGTAGAAACACGAAATCCAAGGGCAACCCGAACTTTTAAGAACCAATCCGAAGGACTACACTTCCAGTATGAGAGAGAACGTTTGGAACTTCAGAATGGCGAATCACGTCAGTGATGATCTTGCCATAGAAGTACACTTTGTTCTAAGTATTGAAGAGCTCTACCCTTCCGAGAGCTTAGGACCATCCGAGATTCTTTACAAAGATTGGTCCAACCCTCGTCAGACCACTACTACATCCGGATATTCCACGAGTCTCTAGAATTGATAAGTGTTTGCCCGACTCCACTCCTTGTATCCCACTCATCTTGATAGAAACCATTGGGAACCCTAACTTCGTAGACGAACCAAACAGGAAGTATCCTCATACCTGTACTCGATCATTCATACCTACTTCCTTGCCTAAACATGAATTTCGGGACGAAATTCCCTCTAACGGGGGGATGATGTGACAACCCAAAAATTTCCATTAGTTTTAACGTCGAAGTTAACGTCGAAGTTAACATCGAAATTAGTTACGTCAAAAATTAGTCAAATTTATCCCGAAAATATTTTTGACCGGAATTAAACCCGTTGGAATATTTTAAATAATATTCGTCAAGCGAACAAAAATCAAGGCGGTATAATTTTAAAATTTGCCGTGATTAAGGAAGTGGAGAAAAACCCGTTCGTTGTTGGTGTCAGGAGAACCCCAGCCAGGCCATAAGCTCCACCCTATATAAGGGAGGAGTGGGTTTCACTCCCACCTTTTTACCACCTTAGACACACTCTCTCTCTCTCTATACTTTCTCTCTCTACAAACGGGTTTTGGTCAAAAATCGCTCATTCAAGCTCCAAATCGGTAAGTTAACCTTCCTAGCTTGTTATCTAACTTACCTAGCTTGCAAATTCGTGACTTAATCATCCGGAAACCCCAAGAACATGAGTTTACGGCCCATGAACACATTCATGGACCGTGAACACTCATAAGGGGGTTTTTATGCTCAAAAACGCTTCCAAAACACTTCTCATGCTTAGCAATGGCTTAGAGGCTTACCCGAAAGGACTTAGAACACCAAAATCGGACCAAATGGGAAGTAAACATGAGTTTACGGTCCAGGAGCATCCTTAGACCGTAAAACCATGTGCATGGACCATAAACACTTGTCTAAGTGTTAAACTACCCCTCAAACACCTCTAAGAGCTTCCATGAACTTCCTTGAGTTCATAGAACCTCATTCTCCTTCATTATATGCACCAAAGCATAAAAAATTGTGTCAAACTTGAGTTTACGGCCCAAGAAGGTTCTTGGATCGTAAACACCCATTCTTAGACCATAAACACCCCCAAAGGGTGTTAAAGTGCCCTTAACACTTTGTATGGCTTGGAATTGGACCTAGAACTTCGTATGCTTAACCTACAACCACAAAAACGCATGATTCATGGGATAACATGAGTTTACTGTCCTAAACTCATGTGTTTAAGGTAGTAAACTCCCCAAGTGGATCCCCTTAGACCGTAAACACCTTTCCAAGGTGTTTAAGTGCCATAAACACCTTCCTAAGCCTCTAAAAGCCACTAGAACCTTACATACATGAGTTAGAACCACCAAAAAACCAAAGGAATGGGCTAACATGAGTTTACGACTGTAAACTCATGTGTTTACGGCTGTAAACTCCTCAAGGAGTAAACAATGGACCGTAAACTCCATTTTGTGTCCATTTTGAGCCCCAACCACTTCCTTAGCCCTTGATTCAACTCTAGCATGACTCCATGAGTGAGTTAAGACCTTTAAACATCCCATTACACTACTACGATGAGTTTACGGCCGTAAAATCATGGGGGAAAGGGTCTGGAAACCGTAAACACTCATGAGGGATATCATTTGAAGAGTAAACTCCAATGTGAGTCCATACACACCTTCTATGCAACCCGGGACACTTCTAGCACTTGTAGCAAAGTGTTTTTATGTCGTAAGACATCCTTAATTGCTTAATTAGTTGTTAAATGACTAATTAGATACTTACATGTATCATTACATGTTAAATAGGATTCACGTGTGTGGTCAAGTCCTCACATGACACTTAGCATCCTATACCGGCACCCCCGTCAGATCCACTTACAACAGGTGAGTTCATACCCCTTCATGAACCTTTTCAACTACTTTTACATGTTTTAGGGGGGGAATACAAGTTAATCATGCCAGTTATCATATCAATCGCATGTGATTGATAACCCGCATTCACAAGGATTTATTACACTGTTAACTGTTTTACCAAGTATGATACTGTAAATGGTTTTCTAAAACATTTTTACTTGTTCAAAGCTTTCCTCAAATTGACTCTCGCGCTGAATGTTTTATCAAAGTTTCACTTAAAACTTGTTTATGAACAGTTTTCAAAGGATTTCTAAAGGTTTTCAAACTTATTTTACAAAAGAGTACCAAGTCGTGATTTTCTTAAGTATAAAGGTTTTCCAAAGTTTTGATCAAAGATTTCTTCCATGTTTTTACACTCCTACCTTGTTAGAAACTACTGCTTCGTTATACTTCCACTTAGTTAATGCTCCTACTTAGTTAAATGCTACTACTTTGTTAACGCTTTTACTTCGTGATACGCTCCTACTTCGTGATACGCTTCCACTTCGTGATACGTTTATGCTTGATAACGCTTCCACTTCGTGATACACTTATACTTGTTAACGCTTCCACTTCGTGATACACTTATACTTGTTAATGCTTCCACTTCGTGATACACTTATACTTGTTAACGCTTCCACTTCGTAATATGCTTATACTTAATAACGCCTCTACTTAGTTAAATGTATGCCTGTACTTGTATAGTCATATAAATAATGATTAAAGGACTTGGGAAGGCTAGTTCGCCCTATTTCCTTTTCTTCGTTGAGATGTGGTCTGGTGGGATCGGATATCCATCCGAAGGTCGTTTGATCATTAATTATATATCATGTATACATGTATAGACATATGGGTTTACATCGATCGGTTCAGTTATGAGTCTCTACTGCTAGTCCAACACTTACATCAGAAGTCACTGTTCGGGACACATCTTCAGGACACGGCTTTCTCCGTTGTCTTGTTGGTAACCAGAGTCTCTTGTAGGGAGAGCGGACATTGTGTGTATAGATGTATACGGGATTGACACCCCCGCACCCTGACTGCTAGCTACAGTCCACGGCCTACCAAGCCAAGGAGTGACAAATGTCATATTCACACCGACGCTTGCAGGACGTCAACTACTCTAGTGTCGATAAGTATGGTTATGAGTATCTCCATGTTACCTTATAATTCATGGCATTAAGGTAACGACGTTTAACAATGTATGTTGGAAATACACACCTATAATTACACTGTTTTTAGACATTGCTAGACGTATCATTCAATTGATATTGTCCGGGGTCTGTATCCATTGTTTTAGACGTTGCTAGCTGTATCTTTCATTTGATACTGTCTGGGGTCTGTCTTCACTATTTTGGACCTTGCTAATTGTATCTTTCATTTGATATTGTCTGGGGTCTGTATCCACTGTTTTTAGACCGTGCTAGACGTATCATTCAATTGATACTGTCTGGGGTCTGTGTCTCTCTGTTTTAGACCTTGATAGACGTATCATTCATTCGATGTCGTCTGGGTTCTATATCTCCTTTTGTTGGACTGAGCTAGGCGTGTCGTTCATTTGGTACTCTCCTGGAGTCTATGATCTCGTTTGCCTTAGTCAGCAGTCTTCACTGCAGAGGCATACGTTATTTCCCTTGATATTCTCCTACTTTCTTTAAAAATCAAACACCGTATTTGGTATTGATAGTGTGAAAGGGAAAATTACTTTTACAACATAACTCTGACAAGTCTTGGTAGAAGACTGCTTTTATTTAGGAAAATATAGGATTTTCTGTAAAGGACTCTAAGACACCGTTGATTCTAAACTACTACTGTTATAAGGTTATTTGAATAAAATGACACTACATACTTATGAACTCACCAACATTTGTAAAAATGTTGATACTCGCTTTCAAATAACTTCTATTCTCAGGTCAGCAATAGACAGGTACATCTCAGGCGCTTTTGGTGAAGACAGTTTTGTACCAAGCTGCACCTATATTATTACTTGTATTACTTTGATGATTCTATACAATGTAAACCATGTAAAACTATTACTATTAATGCAATGGTTGGTGTACTTTGATTACTATACTGCATATGTTGTGATACTTGACATGACGTCATCCACCCCAGAACCTTTCAGCCGTTCCGGTTTTGGCGTGTGATAGAAACAAATATGGTATTATAACTTGAAAGCCTCTCAACAATCCTTATTTTCAAGTTGTTTTGCTAATTTTATTTTCTAATATGGGTGTGTGTTTTTATTAAAGACAATGGATTTTCGTGGTTTTCCAGGTGCAGTTTTAGATTGGCTTGAAAAGGGTTAGGAGAGGTATTTTGGTATCTGCTTAAAAGGTGAAAAATGCAGAAAAAATGATATAATTTATGGTAAATGGTATTTTTCTTTGGCATCATTTATTTCTCATTTTTTTTATTTCATAGATAAAGAAAAGTAGATTTCTCAAGGGTACTTTTGGTAGTGTACTCCTGAAGATTGAAGTTTGCATGTAGAAAGTGGTTGGTATAGGAGGAGAAACAAAGGGGAATTTATAGAAGTTTGGTTCTTATGAAGTCATACTATGCCATTTTGTACTTATTGGAGGTTTTATAGTAGAAAAGGATATGATTATGTATAACTACAATCAATTTCATATTTTAACTACTAATTTGATGGTTGATTGTGGTGATGAAAGTGAAAAGAGCTTTAGAAGATGTACTCTCTGTTGGGCCAGTTGTTCGTGAATTGGGAAAAGAAGATAGTGGATTGGACAGGTGGTAATTACTATTGAATTCTTTCAAACAAAGTGTTTCTACTTAGAATTGTACTTTTCGCTTGACCTTCATTATTACAATATGAGGAATAAAAATGAGTTTAACGACTTTTATTATTTCTTAACATGGTCAAAACTATCATAACAAATATATTAAAAATTACTTATTTGCTTTATTATGTTCGATATATGTATGTTACACTATACGTAACCATATATAGACTAATAATTCTTATAGATTCATGTTGAATTACATCCATATCTTGAATATATGAATTAATTAGCATATGAATTGTTTTTATAGTAATTGTATGAACGAAACATTGTAAAAGATTTGTAAATATATAACATATTTTTATTAATTTATAGGTTATTTTAATTTATTTTGAGCTAACTAAATTCATTAATTTTAGGGTTAATTGCTAAATTGATAAAATTCGACAATCACAAAAAAAATCACCATTGGAGTATTTATTGTAAATGTAAAGTTTAGATGAGAACTTAATATATTTTTTTGAAAATTTTAAACTTAGTTTTTGTTTTAAATTTATATAACATACGATGATCGGTTAAGAATCCATTTTGTAACCGATCATATAACTATTTTATTCCATGTTTTTGACAACATATCATTCTAGAAACATTTTACTTATGAAATGGCAATTTCAATTACATTTATTATTTGTTTTAATTTTTATCTATCAAAAATAAATCTCATTCCATAATAATAAATAAAAAAAAAGAAACACCAATAGGACATGTTTTTTCCTATTAATAAAATTAAAATTATTTTTTATTAGTTTTGTATTACATGCTTATATGAGTTCATTTAACAAATATATTAGTGAATTACGACGAACAATTCAACAACAGTGATCAAATGTAGCGTATAAAAAAACGTTGCACGATTAATACTGTACCATAAATGATGTGTTCATATACATTTGTAAATAATTCTAACTTTTTATTTTAATGTTTATTGATTTCGTTTCTATTAACATTACTTTTATTGATAATTTTCTAGATGTGGTAACTATTTGGGCAAAATAACTAATAGTTTCTATAAAATAATTTTTAAAAAAATTATTCGGGTCTGTCGCTTCGCGTCAATAAATGACTAGTATATATATATATATATATATATATATATATATATATATATATATATATATATATATATATATATAGAGAGAGAGAGAGAGAGAGAGAGAGAGAGAGAGATCTTTTTATTATGGGTGGAATTGGTACGGTACCAATTTATTTTTCTCTAAACCGTGTACCGTACCGACTACAATTGATATAAAAAATTGTTACCGGTACCGTACCAAGTATACTTAGTACCAATTTATTTGGCTACCAACAAGTTTGGTTGGTACAAATTGGTAATGATATATACCAACTTCTTTTAATTTTCTATTATAAGATTTAAAAACAAGCAAATATATCGGGATTTTGATGTGTAGTATAGAAATTATTTATGTAGTTCTTTTAGTTTATAAAAGAATTCTACTGAAGTAACGCTAAAGTAACGTTTTAATATTGTGCTTTAACGTAGTAATAACTATTAATTAATACGACCAAATTACTAATATAATTTTATTGAAACTGTAAACACTAAATACAATTAATAGTTGAATATATATATATATATATATATATATATATATATATATATATATATATATATATATATATATATATATATATATCAAATTAATTGGTTGGTACGGTATTACCATGATATTTCAATTTTTGTACCATTACCGTACCAACATTGATCAATTGGTAGGATACTACCAACCAAACATGTTGGCTACCAAATATATTGCCTACCAAATTTCTTGGTTCGATTGATAACATATTTGTTTGTTTTTCATGTTACAATTTTGCCACCCCTACTTTTTATGAGTTGACCACGGACTAACCAATTAATTCCTTTTATAATTCTATATATTTTAAATTCTATAAAGAAAAGCATGTCTAGTGACAACTTTATATAATTTAATATTTCCCATTAAGAAAACCGACACCACAAAGAGTGGCGTCTTCCATGTAAACCAGGACTATTAAATTTCTAAATCCAAAATTCAAAAACTATGGGCTTATTGCAAGCAAATTAAAGGGACGACGAATGTTGGATTCATGAAGCGTTTAAATGATTCAGCAATATTACAGCCCGAATGTTCATGCTAACTTGAATTATTTAGATTCATATCATATGTAATAATATTTGTGGATTGTTAGAAACTATATGGTGGAATTATTGATTTTTTGCCGGATGCTACCATGTTTTATCAGTGCGATTGCATCGTTTATTTTTGTATATATTTTTGTTGGGGTAATTATTGATTTTTTCAAAACATAGAGGGTTTGCATGTAAATTATCGAATAAATAAAGTATTTATATGAAAGTATATTATTTTTTGCTAAATTAATCATCACCAAAGTTGTAATAGACGATAGTACGAATCCGTAAGTATAAAGGACAACTAAAACCGAGTTTATATCAAGTAGTTGTTGTTTTCAGAATATTTTTTCTCGCACACAAGAGATATATATATATATATATATATATATATATATATATATATATATATATATATATATATATATATATATATATATATATATATATATATATATATATATATATATAGGGTTAGGTTAATGTGAGACGGTCTAATTTTGTGAGACCATGAGACGTATTTTTTTATTTTTTTTTTATTTTTTTTAGTTAATTCAAGTTTCGAAAATAATATTTAAAAAAAAGAATTCTTGGATTTTTCCATTTATTTTGCATTTTAAAATTATTTTTTAGAATATGTACAATATAACATTCTTTTAAAATATTTCATGTATTTTTCAAAAAAAATGGAATTTTTTTTATTTTTTTTAGTTAATTAAAGTTCCGAAAATAATATTTAAAAAAAAAAAAGAATTTTTAGATTTTTCTATTTATTTTGCATTTTAAAATTATTTTTTAGAATATGTCAGTATAATATTCTATTAGAATATTTCAGGTATTTAGAAAAAAACGAGATTTTTTTTATTTATTTTTATTTTTCTAGTTAATTCAAGTTCCGAAAATAATATTTAAAAAAAGAATTCTTGGATTTTTCCATTTATTTTGCATTTTAAAATTATTTTTAAATTTGGTCTCACGTTCTCACAAAATTAAAATGTTCTCAAATGAACCTGAACCTATATATATATATATATATATATATATATATATATATATATATATATATATATATATATATATATATATATATATGAAAGTGAAATATATTACACTTTAGAAAAATTAGTCTAACTAAAAGTTGTATTCGGAATTACGAAACCCAAGATATAACAATGTCGACAACGAAGCTTGTACACGGAAGTTACAATTATCCGAAGAAAACTAAAATTTATCTAGAAATTGACTGCTAAAGGACGACACATGCCATGTAGCAACAGAACCAGAAATCCCAACCACCAGGATGACGTGGCACAACGACAGACAACTAATGTCAACAACAAAAAGTGATGCACCCCCTCAGAGGCAACCTAAAAATAGGAGGCTAGCCTTACTCATTTATTGCACCATTTTTTCTCGAGAATCTCTCTCTCACCTACGAGCATTTTTGGTCCCACGTGATACCACTTCTCGTTTTTTATTTTCAGTAGTATCTGTAGCATAGGGCTATGGTTTCCAGAAGGATATATGAAACAAGCTTCAACGTTCTGCTCGTGGATATTCAAACTTTGTTAACTCAAATAAATTATACTTACTCCTATCTACGTTTGATTACTGTCGTAATCTTTTTTATGAATCTATGAGTAGTAGATTCATCATTACTCCTAGTTATTATACTAATTGATCTACTTATGGGTGTGGTGTGACAACCGAAAACATCAATCGAGGATAGCCTAAAATCGAGAACCCCTTAGGCCAAGAACCGCCTTAACCGAATGCCCATGCGAAGGATACAACTTGGACCGAAAACTCTATGCTTTTAAGGAGTTCTTGGCTAGGACCAAAATCCCTAGGATCTCGGTAGCCTTGGATCGAAATCTCTACAAGATCTCGGTGGCACGTAAGCCAAAAACCCATGTTCTAAGTAGAGGTTAATGGATCTCGGTTGGGAGGGAAAATGAGAGGGTTGACCTTGTGAAGTGATGGGTGCATCGATTTCCCATAAAAATTATTAACCAACATATAACCAAGTTATAATCCCCCAAATGACAATGTAAACATCCCATCCACTTCCCCCATTTATCTTTAGCCGAGAAGCATTTCCCACTACCATCATCATCTTCATACTCCTTCTCTCAAGAACAAGTGCAAGATCCTCCAAGAAATTACTTCCTTCAAGTTGGTCCTTAGATTTTGGTAAGCATTTTCATGATAATCTAGTGTTTCTATACATTTTTATGTAAGTTTCATCCTATTTACACACATTATTATGTGTTAAACCCTTAGGAGAATATCATTTTCCAAGAAGTTCATTAACCTCATTCAAGAGTTCAGGCTTGGATTCTTTACATCATCTCTTCAAAACAACACACAAATGCACTCAAGATGAGCTTACACTCCCACATTTTTGAGATTTTGCATGTTTTAATGGGGGGGGGGTGGGAATACAAGTCACACAAATACTTGTAATATTTCATCTTTATGTTAAAATAAGATATTATTTGTGACAACCCGAAATTTCCATTAAGTACAAACTATATCACTTCAATAGAAGTTGTAGCAGTCACAGTAAATTTTAAGACTTTTCGCGTAAGTTTGAGTAATTCAGGGTTTACACTTCAGGAAATATCAGGAGAGTGGGTGCACTAGGGTTTTGTGCAACACTATTATTCCAACACTCTATTATATTAGAGATCATTACAGGAATAAAAATATTTTCTTCCAAAATATCTCAGGACTATAAATAGAATTCTGAACCAAATTCATTCATTATTCACGTTTCCAACTAGAGAAAAGCCATTTTCTCTCTCACAAATCTTTGGGTTTTTATCCCAAATCATGAGTACCTCTTTCTAGAAATGTTAGAAAGCTTTATATGTGTTTATAACATGATTTAGAAGGCTAAATCACTAGATCTAGGAGTTTACTCCCCAAGGTGTTCTTGGGCGGTAAACTCCCGAAACAAAGCCGAGACCGACCCTTGTGTTATGTAACTGCTTTAGACTCATATGTATGTGTGTTAGGGACAAGAAAACAACCAAGAATCACCCAAGTTTGGGAGTTCACGGCCCAAGAGTTTCTTAGGCCGTAAACTCCCTTTTCAAACTCAAAATGGTGTTTTAAGGCACCTAAAGCTTTAAGACTTTTATCAAGACTAGTTCCCATTTAATCTAAGGCCCACATCAAAATCACTTATCAAAGTGATTTTACGGCCAAGACCCTGTTCTTGGGCCGTAAACATGAAAGAATGGCACCAAAGTGTGCCTAATGTCTTCATATGCTTGGAATAAAAGCCTAGAACTTATACCACCTATGCTTGAGGCTTGAAAACAACAAGAACACCCTTCCAAGGGAGTTTACGGCCGTAAACTCCAAAGGAAATGGCCTTAGCGCCATAAACTCCTAAATGGAGTGTTTCTAGACCTTAAACCCTTTCAAGAATTGAACCACCAAGTTGGAATAATTCTAGGAATCATTTGGAACTTCAAAACACACAAAACACCCATGGTTGGGAGTTTACGACCGTAAACTCAAGAGTTTACAACCATAAACTCCATGTGTGTTGGTATATGAGGAGTAAACTCATATATGGGGTCCTTTGGAACCCTAAACACAAGTACCTTGTCCCACAATAGCTTAGATGCAATCCTTAGGGCTTAAAACACTTATATAAAGTGTTTATTAGGTATAGGATGTCTTAACATTATCAATTAGTGATTTGAGACTAACTGAGTGCATATATGTGTGATTATATGTTCATTAGGATCGTAGTGTGTGTGCAAGTCCTCGCTTGACACCTAGCAATCCTATATCGTTCTGTTCATCCCAATCACCAACTACAGGTGAGTTCATACCCCTAATCAATGTTTTAAATGATTTTAAATGCTTTAAAGGGGGGAATACAAGTAGAAACAAACATGTTATTAAATCATTGATATGTATTTTATAACTGTGTTTGTCATTTAACAGATTTCACATACTACAAAATGTGATGCAAGAAATGGTTTTAAATCTTAAAAACACATTGTTATCAAATGTTTTACCTTTGAAATGTATATTAAAATGACATCAAGTCATTGTTAATTATTGTTCAAAACCCATAAGATGTCTTACAAAACCATTTTACATTCTTGAACTAATGCATGTACACTTATATCCTTATATATGTATTGATGTTATAGTTTACAATTTTCATTTAATTTCTCACACTCTTGAGTAGTAAGAGTGTATAAACCTACTTGAACAACCAATTACCTTCCAGTAAATTATCATAGGGATAATTTGGAGATATCAAACATAATTCCTATTACAAGGAATCACACAAGAGTCAGTTCATTCATGAGTCTATACCAGTACATTACCTGATACATGAGTACATTTACATTTGATTACATGATACATGAGTACGTTTACATATACTTACATGATACATGAAGACACTTACATGAACGCATTACATGAGTACCTTTACATAGATACACTTAACTGTGTACATTAACATGAATACTTGTATCTCGAATTGCGAGGATGATTTATTAGTACCTTCTGTGTAAATCTTCCTGCATATCCCTAGTACCTCGGGATATCTAGAGAGAACCCTATCCCTAGTACCTCGGGATACCTAGATGGGCCTTTATCCCTAGTACCTCAGGATATACGTATGGGACTGACCATTCCGGAACCCATCTGTTAGCAACAGTGGTTGATGAACATCTACGGATGCCTACGGTTATTACTTATACTAGGAGTACCTTTACAGGGACTAACCATTCCTCCGCCCTGCTGCTACTACAGAGGACAAGTGGACAATCTTCGGATGTTCATTAGGTTATATATGTTATGTTAGCTCTAGTACCTCAGGATAACAGTTACATATGTAGTGTTAGCCCTAGTACCTCGGGATAACACTTACATTAGTGATTTTTCCTGTTTACTTTATTTTGTGATACCTTCACATATACGATGAGTTAGACTAAGTACTTTAGTACTAAACAACCAAAGGAAAACTATCATTTTACTTACAAAACATTCGGGTCTTGGTAAAAGACTACATTGTCATAACAAAACGTTCGGGTCTTGGTAGAAGACTACATTTTCATAACAAAACATTCGGGTCTTGGTAGAAGACTACATTTCATACTTATAGAAAATAAGGGTTTTTCTAGGGATTTCATACTTACATCAACATTTTCTTTTAAAGGTTTACATGGCCTTCATAACAGATTTTCATAAGCAAGACAATGACACTTAATTTCTTATGAATTCACCGGCTTTAAAGCGGATACTCACTTTCAAAATAACTTGTATTCTCAGGTCAGCAGTAAACAGGTACGATGGCCAGGTTTTGAGAAGACGGAGCAGACAAGTCTCGTCTTTTATTTTGATTGTATATTTTTGGTGTCTTATTACAATGAAAGAACACACATGTATTAAAGCTTTACTTATAATGCAATGGATGATGTTGTTGCTTGTTTATTATATTACACTGTTGTGATACTGTACACGACGTCCTCCACCCCTGAACGTTTTCGCCGTTCGTGGTTTTGGGGTGTGACATTATTTGCATGAGTTATGGTTATTACTAGGTTTTATTAATATATTGTGATTATTAGTTTTCAAATGCCAAACTAACAAAGACAAAACATATTCCATGTCTTAAAATCATAAGAAGAATTATGATTTGTAAAACTATAAGGCTTTTGGAAGCTTTTACCAACAAATAGCTTTTCTAACAAGAAGGAGAACATTCTACTTATTAAACTATTTTGTGGGGTACAACCCAAAAATATGAAGTTTTACCTTACATTTTGAAACTAGACAAGATGATTACTATGTATTTATATAAATGTTCTTGAAAAACAAACAAGATAAACTATAATTGGTATAGTTTTGGAGTCACAAAACTACACTATCATTTCAGGAGAAACAAATATTTATTTAATGGTATAATTATTTCATTTAGAAGAGAAAGGAGTTTTCATTTCACATAAATCGGTTGATACCGGTTATGAGACATTTAGCTTCACCGTAGATAACCAGAGTCTCTTATAGGGAGAGCGTGACACTTGTGTATAGATCTATATGAGATTGAAAACCCTGTACCTAAACTATTAGCTACAGTTAGACTGACATGTCTGGGGTAATAAATGGCGTAATGGTTCCGGTGTATGAAGCATGTCATTCAGGCCACTAGTCGCATTAATATGGTTATAAGAACTCACATAGGGTATCGACACAACATTTGATTTACAGGTTACATATATTCAAGTAGTTTTATATAAAGATAAAACTTCATAACACTACTTTTAAGTACAACATTACTTACATTTTTAGTCTTTGGATTAAGACTTACAACTCAATTTTAAAGAAAATATGAGATTTTCTAGAAGTATACACTATCATTTTACACGAAGTAGTAACAAATTCTTCTTATCCAAAACGCTTATGAACTTACCAACTTAATTTTTGACACTTTTCAAAATAACTTGTATCCTCAGGAAATTAGTAAACTGGTAATAAAAGTGTTTTTGGAGGGTGAGGCATCGCAGCATCACGATTCATTTTTGTCATATGCACTTGATGTTATGTAAACGATATTTTAGTACAATGTGACTTACTAAATATTCAATACAATGATTGTAATGCTTTGACCTTTATTATTCAGTTTTTATGATATTTTACATGAAGTCATCCGCCCCCAGACGTTTCCGCCATTCTGGTTTGGCGGTGTGACATATTGGTATCAGAGCATTGTTTATAGTGAAAAGTATATCAAACCATGTGAGATATAAAACTATAAATACAATGGAACTAGAACACTCTAACTAAGAAGTATACTTTAAAAATATAAGTATTTTTGTAAGAGTATACATACATGCATACATGCTAGAAACATCATCGTAATAAGAACCAGATAATAGTATTTAGATAAGTTAAACACTGCGATTAAGCTTGGGCAGTTATGTAGTCATATGTGGGATAAATATAGCCCGATCAACTATATTTATATGATATATGACCAACATGTGTGTAGGAATGATAGCGGTAGGCAACGAATCTAAAACTTACCAACCCTATATACCAAGAAACTTTAGAACCAAACACAAAGATAAAATACTATAGCAGTGTTTTAGAATACTATAGGACCATTCACTTAAACCCTTCATGTATTACTTAAATTTCTATTCTTGCACATACATCATGGCAAGATTTCACATGCCCGGAGACCCCTATCTCCCTAACCACGGTAATGGTGGGTGGATCGAAGAGGATCCCGATGAGGATCGTGAGGAACTAATGGAAGAAGAACCTCAAGAAGATCCCGAAGAGGATCTAGAGGAGGAGGAAGAAGAAGATGAGGAAGGGGAAGAGGAGGACTCGGATGTAGAGTCCGAAGTCAATAATCCACCCTACATCGCCCGGGTTCCTTCAAATCAGATGGGCTACCAGGGACCCACCCTTGTTGGGCAGATGACCTGGAGAGGTGGAGCAGGCAGCAACACCAGTGCTCACCCTACGACATGCATCGAGGCTTTTATAACGTCATACAGGGAGGACCGGCAGAAACGACCCTCCCTGTCATGGTCCAGCGAATGTTGGACCTTAGGGATCAGACTAGGGCGTCGGCAAATCAGATCATGGAGCTAGGGGCCGCTGCTGAGGCCACTGACACACGCACTCGATTTCTGTAAAGGGACTATCCACGGACGTGTCATCTCTTTGACAATCTCTTTGAGGACCTTACCATCACTCGGGAAGAAAGTGAGGAAGTACCTGGAGAGGCAATCAACTCTCGAAGAAAGGGTAATAGTAGTTGAGCGTCGGATAGCAGAGTTGCAGGGTGCCTCGGCTTCATCTCATGGTCCACAGGAAACTGCCCACCGTGAGTAGGGCTTATACTACTCGCGTCTTGGTTTTATTTTCGAGTAAGCGTTGGTGCTACTCTATCATGTAGACCTTCTTAAAGGTTAATTTTCACAAGACTACATACTAGTATCCTATTATCAATTAAATGGTTATGCATTTTATTTCATTGGGTGTTGCTATTTGTTATGAAATTGTTTATGTAAGATCGCGAATTCTAAGATCCACATCAGTGATCAAATGATATTGCAATCAATCAGAATGTAGAAGGAGTAGAAGAAGAATTAAGTCAAGCATGCACACATTTATATCACATAAACGTCAAATACACCTTGGAAAACACACACTTACGCCACCCTAAGACTGACACAGACACCTACAATTTATAGCACCCCCAACAGTACACGAGTATACAGCCACACATGCATGTATGGACGTACACATGGTGTACGGGGATACACACATGTCCGGTCGTACACATCCACACAAAGGCTACAACCACCATGAAAAACCCTAAGACCCTACCAAGACCTATACAAATTTAATGCCTAGCCCAAACAACTAAATTGTGACCTATCAATCTCCCCCTCGGTTTGTGGCTAGCATAGACTCAGTCGTTCTCAATGATTAGAACATTAGATCCTTCCATGGCACCACACCACATCTGCTCTTTAATGATCTCCGCAACCATCCCAGTGTACTCCTTAGCAGCAGATTTAAAGATCTCTTCGGCAACCCAGATTTGATGAAGAGCCAATTGATGAATATCCCACTCTCCAAATTGAAAAAGAACCTTCTTGTCAAACAGACGAAAATAGCCATCTGGGAATTTGATGACAGCAGAAGCTGTGGCTTCATCAAATACCCAGTAAAGCATGTTTTTTAAAGAACCATTGTGGAATTTCTGCAACAGAGGGATCTATCTCACTTGATTAGTGGTTGGCCACGTCACTGTCTGGAAAGGCTTGCAAGTCAATGGATTAAGAACGTCAGGGTGGCTCTTGAGAAAGGATTCAACAGTCTTCATACTATGAAATCTCCTTTTTACTTGATCTTCCAAGAAAAGCTTGAATTTAGTCGCTTGGGGAACATTCCTGGATTGAGAAAGGGAGCATCAACAAGTTCAGACAAGTCAACTCTTGTAAAAGAGTTGAAATTACGTATGCTCTTGTAATACTCACATTGGCACATTTCCGCTTCACAAGCCATAATTTTAATTCATCATGAAATCCCTATGACACAATTCCAGATCTATCTCCATACTTGCCACCAAAACATCTCTGTTCAAGATCTATAACAGTGATTCAGGGTTGGCCTCCATGAGCATTTTGGTCTGAGTTCCTCTTAAATAGATACTTTTGCTTATTAGAGGATGACACAACTTTGGCACGTTTCAAAGTAACAATGTAAGGAGCTTGAGCTAGTTCTGCTTCAATCGATCAACCACTCTTGTGGTTCTGACAGAGAGTTGATCTACCAGGTTGCCATGAGGAGGAGACTGAGCTTGAGCAATGGAGGCGTCCACATTAGATTGAGTCTGTTGAAACAACGAATTAAACCTATCACCAAACTCTTCAAACAGTTTGTTCTTTAAGCTGAAGTATAATGCAGTTAAGGATCAAAGATTTGTTTGCAATTCAGAAATTTGCTTTGACTTTAGAGAATTATCAGCTTCAAGTTTAGCGATCCATATATCATGTTTTCCAATCAGAATGTCCTTCTCAATGTTTTTCTGTTTTAGAATGCCGATTTCTTCTCTGAGCTTGGACATAGTAGGATCATTATCTCCTGAATGAGCTTCCTCAATAGATATTCCTTTTTCCACGTGAGGAAGGTATTGGACTGAGTTGTTGTGACAAGTGCTTTGCTAGCCTGATAGAGGCTTCATCTAGCGAAGGCCTTGTAAGGGATTATCCTTGAACAACCGAGGATCTTCTAGTTTCAAACATGGTGCTTGGGCCTTCTTCAGTAAGTACAGGTGGTGCAATAACTGTTGTGGTGGTGATTGTGGATGAAGATGGTGATGCTTTCTCTTGGATAAGTGATCCCTGCCTCAGATCAAGTCGTCTTCTTTTCACGATAGGCTGGGAGATTTGTGTCAGTATCTGATCACTCATCGATGGCATAGATTTTGGAATAACACCAACAAGGGGATGAATCCCTGAAGTTGCATCCATTTGACTTGAGATATCATCCATCGGTTTTGATGTATGAGGCATTGTTTCAAAAACGTCATCAGCAACCCTAGTCTTTGTTATGGATTGAGCAACTTCATTGACATTGAGAAAGAATCCACTACTAGAAAAACAGCCTTTTACGACGCTCATTGCGCATCGTAAAAGGCTCAGATGACGCGCAAATGCGCGTCAAGGAAGGCCCTGTCATAAAGATAGACGACGCGCGTTTACGACATGCAATGCGTATCAAGAAAGGCTCTGTCGTAAAGGAAGACGACACGCATTCGCGTGTCGTAACCTGACGACGCGCGTGTTAATGACACGCATTGCGTATCAAGAAAGCCCCTGTCAAGAAAGGCCATGTCATTAATGAAGATGACACATTTTTGCGTATCATAATTTTAATGTTTAAAAAAAATATTATTTATAGATTTACTTATTTTCAAATTAAATTTGTATTTAATGTTTCATAATAGAAAATAAAATATGATATACAAAAAATAGAATCCATTGCATAAATTTAATGTCATACAAATAATCGTTCGAACGACTAAGGGGATCCGATTGTACATTGTTATTAAGAAAATGGAAGTATATTGTTATAGTTAGAAAATAAATGAGAGTAGAATGTGCTACGTTTGGTTCCTCTCATAAAGTTTCCATCTTCAAGATTGCTATCCAATAAGCTTTTAGTATTCGCATGTAGAAATTCCATTGCAAAATGCACACCTGAGAGCTCACATCCAGGAACAGGGAGGTCCCGTGGCTTTGTTGCCCCCACTGCTAAAATAACCGCATCATTCTCTTCGCGAAGGCGTTCAATTGAGTACACCGAATCGCTTCCTATTTCCAGGACAGAGGAACTGCAAATATTGTTACAACTCATTGTTTACCAACAAAACAAACTATATGATTATGATTACCTACCTAGAAAAGTGGGCCCTAGCAATCCGGAATTGGGATTTTGTTCTTTCTCCAATTAGATTTAAGTCAAGTGTCGGACTACTACTTGCAAGAATGAAAGGTTGAGGGCAATAATGCTCAAGATCAACATAAACTTGCTGCTTTAACTGGATGCTTCCCTCCACTGCCTGCCAACCAAAACTTTTTAACTTAATTACTACATTTTGATTCAACTCATTTATAACATAAATAATGGGCCAAGCTTCCACCATAATTTCACCTCAATCAATGTGCTCTAAGAAAAGGATTTTGACCTATAATATACTTTCACACTTTTTTCGTACACAAATCCCTGAATATGTTTTTATTCGAAAACAATACGTATTTATTCAATAATTTGGTTGGTAGCCAAGTCTTGAGGTTATTTTACACGGTTTTAATTAAAAAAAATACAAAAGAGAGACAATACATGACAGCATATACCAAGTAGCAAAATAAATAAATATGAAATTAATTAAAATAAGTGAAAAATTATTTTGTCATGAGAGCAACAAATATATGAGAGAAAAGCCTAATTACTTTTTATTAAAAGTAGTTTTTTTTTAGTTATTAATTTCACATCAATAACTTTTAATTTAAGTGAACTTTTAACGTAAAAAAAATTGATTGATTGAATTATACACCATATGAAAGCATTTTTATCAAGTAGAACATAGATATAGACACAAACTCCAGGAACTTTAAGACATCATTATCCAGGTAGCATTTTATCAGTGCAGCACTTATTTAAAAAAGAAAAGAAGGGTTATGTAAGGAATACTAAACCACTTTTTTTTTCCTAAAATCAGTTGGATATGCTAACACATCAGATGTTGTAAGAAAAATTTAAAGTACAGATTCAAGAACCTGGATAGAAATCTATTAAGGAAAAAGGCAGAATATTTTGGGAGCTACATGGGGGCATTTTCAGAGGCCGCTGGGCCAACTGTTGACCAAATTTTTGTCTTTGAGTATTTGATCATGACCATCAAAAACCCCTGACCAATTCTGAATAACTTTTCTTCTTTTTTTAAGTAGCAATACTAATAATTTGTTCCACATAGCATAAGAGACGAATTCTAGCCTGAAAGATTCAATAATATCACACATAATATATTCTTTAAAGTGTTGAAAACTAAAAGTGCTGAAGAAAGTTTTGTAAATTGTTACCTTTAAGTAGTTCTTGCCTCTTTACATTGTTAAACAGTCTTTCTCTCATACCACCAGATGACTTCACTGCATTTTGAACACTGCAATAATCACACACTAATAGAACATCAACAAGCCTTACTTATTGAAAAATACATAGATTTATCATATACCCTTTATATACTCTATTATGTAATCATGGAACACGGTAGGTCACAATTTCGCCATGTCCCCCAACAATTTCAAGTTCTCCTACACAAATGAAAATACAGTGTAAAGTTTCGTCCTCTATAAAGTCAAACTTAATTTGGAAAAAGAACATATGCATAACTGAAATGAGCATGGGCAGCATTAGAACAAAATAATGGTGAAACAATTAGCATTTTATAGAACCAAGTTGAGACTGCTTATACTTACACATCCAATAGATAGAAGTTAATTTGAAGACTTCCAACAGCAACATTTGCAATCAGGTTTTCATAGGAAACTGCTATATCCCCTTACTATTTAGGAAAAGGAATAAGTAGAAAGAAAAGATTCAACTTTGGTATACTTGAAAAGAAAAGGCATAAGTGAATAAAAAGTAGAAACTTTTCATGTCCCATTATACTTCACTGCATCCGAAGCTACAAGATTGGGCATTAACTACAGTTTAATGCATTTGAAGCATAAAGAAAGATGATTTAAAAACTCTGACAATATAATAGGGGACAAACCAAGGGTGTCATATAAAGGGAAAAGGATGTCTGAATATGCATGCATGATCAACAACTAGCCACTCTGGTTTGTGGATAAAGTATATAGACTAATAAGGGATCTTGCTGCAATGTTATACAATTGAACTTATAAGACACAATATAACAACAAGGAGACATTGTACCCTTGTTCTACAACTACCACAACAACATGGTGAATAAATGTAGAGCAAAAACAAGAGGGTTTACATAGAATTAAAATCTAGAGTTGATAAAAAAAATGTACACTGGGTTAGGTATATAATTTTCTCCTGAGTTGATGATTGAACAAACTACTATCAAATCCTAACCTTCATGAGTGTCCTTCAAAACATAATCCCTAATAACCCCATGCGTGCAACGTATCAACCACTCATGTCTCTAATTTCACAATCTTCTCATATTAAACTAATTTCGTTTAGAGGGTTTAGAAAGCTGACTACATAGATGCATACTCACATTTAATCATAAACTTGATAGCCAAACCACGATAACTCCCCTATGGATATGCATTTTAGAGAGAGAGTTACCAGTAAAAAACTCCCTAACTGAGAAGGTGATGTGGTGTTGCACCTTTTTATTTTTAAAAGAGACTTTCAAACAATGAAAAAAAGAAAAAATAGTAGTAAAATTTGTCAAATAATGAAAAAAAATTACCTCGCCAGGAATTTCCTTGTGTCTATCACAGTACACATTCATCAACTTCTTTAGCTGAATGTTGTGCATAATTCTATCCTACAAAATGCAACAAAACTCTTGCATTGACTTTGATTGATGACTACAAGTCAAAATTTCTTAATAGCAAAATAAATAATATATATTACAGATAGGCCCCTTCATGGGACACTAATATAGCAACGATTTTTTCATTATTACACTATTAGAGAATTTGCATCCATATTAATATAAGTTTAAGTCATATTTCTACAGAGAAAGAGCAAACCACAAGTCACTACAAAAATATATTATAATGAAAATTCTTTTAATATAATCATTAAAAAAACTGAACGTCATACCAGGCATACCTTGGAAAAACCATCAAAGAAACAAAAACATTTTACAGAATTCAAAATCCCTAATTTACAGAATCTTAAAGATCCTTAATTAAACAGAAAACATACCAAGGATTCCTGTATAATAGGAAAAAGGGACATCCGTATGTTGAATCTTTAATAGGGTATCAGGAGCAGTGATAATGATGTATTCTTTCCATCTGGTGAATCCCCAAACTAGGTCACCTTTCTTGAAGTTTGAATGCCCAGATTCTAAAACTTTAGCTACTCCATATCCTGTTATTAGTTTCAAGTGACAAAAGCTAAATGATAATTTGATCATCAAAAAGATTTTCCAAAAAAAGAAGAGAATTTATATGCTGGATTTGAAATGAAAGATATTGGACAACGTAAACCCTTCTTTTAAAATGCTTCATTGCAAGACAATACACTAAGGAAGGTAAAGATTTGTAAGAAGATTGAGTTCTCTGATTCAATTGAAAAGATTGAGAGCTCCAATTCAAATTTTAAACTTGAAATATACAAATGATTGGGAAGAGACTGGATAACATGAAAAAGAGAGAAAGGACTATGAGAAACAAATATACATACCTTCTGCCTCCTGACTCTTTCATTTTCATCTTCCAAACGTGAGATTTTCTTCATCGACTGTCTTCTTGGTTAAATCCTTGGTGAATGTAAGGCTCAATTGTCTAGGCAAAGATGAAGCAGAAGCAAGTTGGGTGAGTTCGGAGTAATCAGGGGAAGAGCCATTGTTGATTCCTTGATTAGCTTCGGCACACCAAACATTCTTTAGAAACTCATCAAGGTTCATACTACTGAAAGGTTTCCCTAAATCGACTAATTGTTGCTGAACCTCATCTAAAGTTAGGTTATGCAGAGATCCTTGCCTTGAGAATCCATCGAACATAGGTTTTTGTGTTCCACCGTTCGATCCCATTGTTTGAGTCCCCATTCACGGATCACCTGTCAAATGAAGTCATGCCACTGTCAGTTTGATAGGAGTCGGAATTGCAGGCATCATGACATCATCGATTGGCGGTGCTCATGGATGCTCTGGTGGTCGGACGGAGAGAATAGAGATGGAGGGTAGGAAGCAAGATCTAGGGTTCGAGTGTGAGAGAGAACCGTTATTGCATCACCGATGATTTCATTAGACGCACTCCAAACTCAACCGGAATTCGGATCCTTCGGAGGCACCAGTGGGAGGTACATGTTTGCCCTAGATCTTGAACTCCCACCGGATTTCTTCCCAGAATTCATGCTCTTCCATGGGTTGACTTTCTTCCCTTTGCCAATCTGATTACCCAGACGTACCTGCGAGAGTCGATCCTCGAAAATTTCAATATCGAGTGATTCGGAGGTGGGACCATCTGTAGAGGAAGAATCATCGAGCGTTTCTTTCATTTTGAAGGAGAAGGTTAGGGGCAGCGATGCGTGGGATCTGAGTGGGGATAGAGGGATTGGCGTTCCGATCTTGAACCGGTATCTTAAGATGGCGACATTGTGTGCTTAGGTTTCTAGATGCACTCCAAACTCTTAAAGCTTATCGGGTTCGATGTTGGTGGTGGCAGCTTAGGGCTTAGAGAGAGAGAGAGAGAGAGAGAGAGAGAGAGTATAGAGGTAAAGGAAGACGAGCTGATTCAAAAGGATATGCTGATTCAAAAGGATTATTAGGGTTCTATTGTAGGATTCTAGTGTGGATTGAGTTTTTAAGGCTCAATGGCGGTGGCAGTGGCAGTGGCGATGGCTTAGGGTTTACAGAGAGAAGGAAGGAGTGAATGAAAAGGGAGATACTGAGGAGAGAGGGTAGAAGCGGGGTTCTTCAAAATTTTAGAATTTCAGACAATTTTGTTTTCCCCCTTTAAAAACGCGCGTTTAGGCAAAAAAAAATATAACGTGACACATTTAGAGGACGCACACTTTATGAAAGGCTCCCTCCGCATTTTTTTTTATTTTCTTACACTAATTTTAGGACACGCACGAATGCGTGTCCATTATCCTTCAAATTTTGCAAAATTGACATTATTTTTTCGGACACACACTAATGCGTGTCCTCTATCAGCGAGTGTCATTGTTTGCGCGTCATTAAAGGCTGTTTTTCTAGTAGTGACCTGTCGAGGAACTCTGAACTTGGAACAAGGTCATCATGCTCAATATCATGATTAAGTGGGATCTCCTCATTATTAAAACCAGAAAAATCCATGTCTTTCAGAAACTCATATTCTTCATCATCATTCACTGCCACATGGTCCTTCAAAATCATCATCATAATAACTTCGAACCTCCACATTTTTCAGTTGGTCATGTTCCACTGCCACAATTACGACAGGAGTAACGCGATTTTCTTCGTGCTCATGCTCCGAAGCCGAGATAACAATATCCTCAGTTTTAGTTTCCGTAGGGTTTGAAAGATCATCAAAATAAGAATCATCACATACTTCAGCAAAGCTCCCAAACTTAACGAAGGGATACTTTCCTTCAAAAGTAATTTTTCCCTTACGGTTTTGCTTCATCAGGCCAAAAGCACTTGAACTGAGAGACTTGAGGTCCAAGGTCCCTCCGCTTCTCTTGGTCTCTGGGTGCATGAAGTTGAAGATTAACTGAAGGAATCTTGGATACATAAGGAACTTATCCCTAAACACAGTGCTACAATTAGAGTAGTTGAAGTCCATTCCTAAAGACAGTGCTGCAATTGCACCAGAGTTAATTAGGGAAATTTCATGAGCTCCTAATTTTTGTCCAGAGATACAGCTCACAAACACGTGAGCTAAAAATCTCCAGTATGGAGGTAACAGTTTATTGAGAGTAGGAGGGAACACCCCTTCGTATACCATTTTATCCAAAATCTCTTGAGTCTGAACCAAATGAATCTCTTTTGGAAATTCTGGCTTATCATTGATCTGAAACGCTTCACGAAGAATCAACTCATTCACCACGATCTTCTTTCCCTGGACAGATGCCTCAAGATACTTTGTTTCCTTTTCATCCTTTAGCACAGCTGCATTGCTCCATAACTCCTTGATCAATTGTTGATAGATAACAGGTCTGATGGAGAGAGCAGTTGACAAACAACATCTTCTCAATCCATGGATCATGGATTTAAAGTCGGAGTGAACTTCTGGAAGATCAACAAGGAAGATGGCCAAGTTGTGAACTTCAACAAACTTTAGTCTTGCCATATGGATCTGCACAAACCAAGCTAAGTGAAAAATAGCACAAAATTTGATCAAAAAACATCAAGTGTTTTCAGTTTAAAGAAAAATTCATTTTAGGGCAAAGTTGGGTTTACGGCCGTACACGAGTGTCCGGCCGTACACGCAAGTCCGTCCATACACGAGTGTCCGACGGTACACGGGTGTGCGACCGTGCATCCATCATCGACCGTATACGGTTCCTCAGTGTCGAAACCTGTTTTGCTTCAATAAACCCTTGTTTTTCATTCGTTTTTGATCAATATTAGCTTTATCGAGATCGTCAAGGTGATACATACTCAGTGGAACAATCAATTTTAGGATTAAATGAAGTTTTTGAAGACGATTTTTGATAGAGAATTATGGAGTGTGTACGGTCGTACTCGAATGGTGAGGAGTAAAGAGTGTCCGGCCGAACACACAACTAAATATAGCTTATCCATACCTGGTCCGCCTTTAATGGGTTGCACCTCAATTAGCTTAAACTCAAGCCCAACGATCCAATAGACTTTTAAAAATAATATACTTCAAGGACTAGATAAAATAAAATAAAATAAAATAAAATTGAAATTAAATGACATTAAAAATTTTAAAAATTTCTCCAATGCATATAATATTCTTGTGAAATTGGAATCAAAGTTATTTGACAGCCTTCATCCATTTGTCGGTACCTATACCACTTGTAAGTCCCAAATCTTCTTGTGTATCAATCATATATGTTTGATGGTGCAGAATCCCAATCAAACGAATGATGTCAGATCAAATAGATGAGAAGGAGAAGAAGAGTAACTTGAATCTATGATGTATTCAAAGATTTGAGTGATGCTCTATACATATTAGATTCTCTCACAAACACTATTCTTCTCTCTAGTTTCTCTCTCTACAATATGCTCCTCTCCTATGACTCTCCTCTAGGCCAAACCACCTCCTGACCCCTTACTTATATATATATATATATATATATATATATATATTTATATATATATGTATATATATATATATATGTATATATATATATGTATATATATATATATATATATATATATATATATATATATATATATATATATATATATGTGGGCTGCAAACTTAAGGCCCAAACCCAATGCTAGACCAAGAACACATGGGTTTTCAGTCCAAGCTACAAATAATCCAGTACTATTTTTAGCCCAAATAATAAAAACAATAAATGCTTAGAAAATCAAAGTATAAACCATATTTTTGACCCAACAGTTTACTTATAGAAAATTTTATTTGTGAATTACTTGCAAATTTCAATAACAATAACAACTAGACTTGACACACATACAAAAAAGGCATTTCATTACGGTGATGCCCGATTCATAACTGTTCTAAAAAAAAGATATCATCATTCCACGTTTACAATTTATGGCAGATGTATACCACCATGGAAGTCAAACAGGCGCAATAACAATACACCAACATCCCCACCACCGCCACCACCTCCACAAATGGATTATGTTGTGTTCCAGGCATCCGTAACAGCCGTTGTGGCCCAAATCTGCAGTAATAGCAACAGAGGCGGAAACGGGACTGATAGTTCCAATCAGGGAAAAAACCAAAAGCACCAGCGGATGTGGTCATACAAAAACTTCATGAATTGCAAACCTAGGACATTCTATGGCGACGACGAGGTCATTACTATAAAAAGATGGTTCAAGAAAACCGAGTCCATCTTCGAAATTTGTGCCTGCCCAGACGAGTTCAAGGTCAAATATGCCTCATGTACATTTGCGGACTCAGCCTTTTCATGGCGGAATAGCCACGTTAAAACTTTGACTCTTGCTTTAGCCAACTTCATGAGTTGGGAGGACTTGAAAGCAATAATGCTCGAGGAATATTGTCCAAGCAGCGAGATGCAGAAGCTTGAATAGGAACTGTGGGAACACTCCATGAAGGGTTCTCACATTCCCACCTATACTGTCTGCTTTAACGAACTGGCAACTCTGTGTCCGAGAATGGTCACTCTGGAGGCTAAGAAAGTGGAACGTTACATTTGGGGGCTATCCCCTCAGATCCAGGGGATGGTCATATATGCCAACCTGAGCACCCTCGATAGTGTCAAGCACGTGGCACAAACTCTTGTCGATCTGGGAGTTTGTCAAGGCATTATGACCCCCATGCCCGAACAGCCGAAAGAAGGTGACAACAAGAGGAACTTTTGGAACAAGAATAAAGGCCAACCCGCTCAAGACCTAGTCAAGAAGCAACAAATTGTGGATATCCATGACATCACCGCCCCTACCGCTCCTATCGCCCCTACACTGATAAAGCAATATGTTGAAACTCCCCTGAAATGCGGCAAGTGTGCCTACCATCACCATGGCGCCTGCCGAGATGGACAATGTAACAATTGCAACAAAAGGGGCACATCACCCATTTCTAAAAAGCACCGACACTACAAACCACCCAGACCGCTAATGCTGGGGTGAGCCGCGCCTGCTACGGTTGCGTTGAAAGAAAGATTGCCTGAACGAACAAAACAAAAATAGTGGAGGTGTGGGAAGAGTTCTAGCGATGGGGCACGAGGAGTCCGTGAGTGATCCCACTATAGTTATTGGTAATTTTCTCCTAAAAAACTCCTACGCATGCATACTTTTCGATAGTGGTGCGGAGAAAAGTTATATAAGCTACCAGTTTATACACTTACTAAACAAAAACCAAAACATTAAATGAAACATTCACCATAGAAATAGCCAATGGAAAGACAGAAAGCACTAAAGATGTATTTGTAGGGTGTGCACTAACTCTAAACAATCATTGCTTCTAAATCGACCTTTTGCCGGCCACAAGAAGTGGTTTTGACGTTATCATTGGCATGGACTGGTTAAGTCCTCAGCATGCCGATATTCTGTGTTACAGAAAGGTCGTTCACCTTAACCCGTCAAACAATGAAGTCCTCTTCATTTATGGTGAAAAACCCAACATGAATCTACAAATCATCTCCTGCATCAAGGCCCAGAAGTATCTGTACAAGGAATATCACGCCTTCTTATCCCACTTAATGGATGAGAAACAAAAGGTGAAAGACATCAAAGTTATTCCTCAAGTCTGTAACTTCCCCAATGTGTTTCCAAAAGACCTTCTGGGAATACCTCCCGAACGCTAAATCGAGTTCAGAATCAACTTGATTCCTCGAGCCACCCCCGTAACCAAATCCCCATACCGTCTAGCACCAGCTGAAATGCAAGAACTGTCCAACCAACTGAACGAACTGCTGAGCAAGGGATTCATCCGACCGAGCTTCTCACCTTGGGGAGCACGGGTATTGTTCGTGAAAAAGAAGGACATATCATTACTCATGTGCATAGAATATCGAGAACTGAACAAGCTTACTATCAAAACCGTTATCCCCTACCTCAAATCGATGACTTATTTGATCAACTGAAAGCATCGAGCTACTTCTCAAATATTGTTCTAAGGTTGGGGTATCATCAACTGCGAATTCACGAGGAAGATATCCCTAAGATAGTATTCAGAACTCGCTATGGTCACTACGAGTTTGTAGTGATGTCCTTTGGTTTGAATAATGCACCTATAGTGTTCATGGACTTAATGAACCGTGTGTGCCGGCCTTATCTTGACAAATTCTTGATAGTATTCATTGATGTCATACTAATTTACTAACGAAGCAAGGAGGAACATAATCAGTATCTACGACATGTCTTAGACACGTTAAGTGCATAAAAGTTATACATAATGTTCTCAAACTGTGAGTTCTGGATTTGAAAAGTAGACTTCTTGGGGCACGTAATTAGCAAGGAAAGGATACGTGTAGACCCTTCCAAAGTCAAGATGATCGAAAACTGGGCAACACCAAGAACACCGGTCTTGTTCGTGAAAAAGAAGGACATATCATTACACATGTGCATAGAAAATCGAGAACTGAAGAAGCTCACTATCAAAACCGTTATCCCCTACCTCAAATCGACGACTTATTTGATCAACTGAAAGCATCGAGCTACTTCTCAAAGTGTCACACCCCAAAACCGGAACGGCGGAAACGTTCTGGGGTGGATGACGTCATGTCAAGTATCACAACATATGCAGTATAGTAATCAAAGTACAACAACCATTGCATTAATAGTAATAGTTTTACATAAGTTACATTTTATAGAGACATCAAAGTAATATGGAAACTAGTATAGATGCAGCTCGGTTCTAGGCTAGCTTCACAAAAGCTCCCGGGTGTACCTGTCTATTGCTAACCTAAGAATACAAGTTATTTTGAAAGCGAGTATCAACATTTTTATAAATGCTGGTGAGTTCATAAGTATTTAGTGTCATTTGTGTAAGTAAGTATTTTATTCAAAATAACTTTATAAAAAGTAGTAGTTTAGAATCTATAGTGTACTAGCGTCCTTTCCAGAAAATCCTATATTATCTAATTAAAAGCAGTCTTCTACAAAGACAAGACAGTGTTATGTTTTAAAGAGAAATTTTCCCTGAAATACTATCATTACCAAAATACGGTATTTGACTTCAAAGAAAGTAGGATTATATCACTAGTAAAGATACTAGGGGAAAGTAACATATGCCTCAGCAGAAATACTACTGACTAAGGCAAAAGAAATCATAGACTCCAGGAGAGTATTGAATGAATGATACGCCTGGCTCAGTCTAACAAAAGGAAACACAGACCCCATACGGTATCGAATGAACGATACGGCTAGCAAGGTCTAAAAAAATGAAACAGAGACCCCAGACAGTATCAAATGAACAATACGGCTAGCAAGGTCTAAAATAATGAAACAAAGACCCCAGATAGTATCAAATGAACGATACAGCTAGCAAGGTCTAAAACAAGAAACAGAGACCCCAGACAGTATCAAATGAATGATATAACTAGCAAGGTCTAAAACAAAGGGAAAATCCTAAGTGGGTTGTTTCAAGAATACAGTGTTAAATTCCCGTTAGCTTAAGGCCATGAATTATAAGGTAAACATCGACATACTCGTAGCCATACTGATAGACAATAGAGTACTTGATGCCCTGCAAGCGTCGGAAAGAATGTGACATTTGTCACCCATTGGCTTGGTAGGCTGTGGATTGTAGCTAGCAGTCAGGGTGCGGGAGTGTTAGTCCCGTATAGATCTATACACACAATGCCCGCTCTCCCTCCAGGAGACTCTGGTTACCAACTTGACAACGGGGAGATCCGTGTCCTGATGATGCATCTCGTATTCTGAATTCTCTTAGAGGCGCTGGAGAAATGATATAGACTCGCGTATGAACTGACTCCTGTGGAATTCTCGTACTAGAAAGAGTGAATAGAACCTCCTAACTATTCCTATAATAGTTACTAGTGCCTCTGATCTATGAATGATGAATGGAAGGATACCCTTGCTACCCAAGGGAAATAAACTGGCCGAAGGAAACCTTTATGTCCATATATGTATACATGATATATAACTAATGTTTAAACGACCTTTGGATGGATATCTGATACCCACCAGACCACATCCAAACAAGGAAAAGGAAATAGGGTGAACTAGCCTTCCTAAGTCCTTTAAACATTATTTATATAACTATACAAATACAGGCATGCATTAACGAAGTAAAAGCATAGATAATAACTTTGGTGAAAACATTGGAAAACCTTTACACATAAGAAGTTTACGACTTGATGTCAATTTGTAAAAGAAGTTTGAAAATCTTTGGAATCCTTTGAAAAACCTTTCATAACAACTTTGAAAATGATTTGCATAAAACAGATTAAGTGAAGAAAACCTTTGGAAAAAAACCTTTAAGAAGAGTTGAAAGCTAGATTGGAAAATCTTAAGCTGGATAAAAACAGTATAACATACAAAAATCCATTTTACTATACAGTTATCAATCACATGCGATTTATATAATAACTGTATAGGTCAACTTGTATTCCCCCCTATAAAAGCAATAAATATCATTTAAAAGGTTAATTCAGGGGTATGAACTCACCTGTCGTAAGTGGATCGGGTGGAGGTCCGGTTGGGTGCTCGGTGTCAAGTGAAGACTTGAACACACTTAGTAACCTAATAACATATGATGACATACGTTTACATACAATTAGTAATTATAATACTAATTTAAACACGTATACGCATCCTAACGTGCGGAAAACACTTTGGTCAAGTGCTAGGAGGCTATTGGGTTGCAAATAAGGGAGTGTATGACCTAGATAGGGAGTTTACTCTTCAAGAGTAAACTCTTTATAGAGTTTACGGCCCTAAGACCATATCCCCATGAGTTTACGGCCGTAAACTCATGGGTGGTGTGTCATTGGATGCTTTAAGGTCTTATCTCACTCGTGGAGTTAGGCTAGGTTCAATTCTATGGCATAGGAAGTGGTTTAGGCTCCAAATGGACCATTTTAGGGAGTTTACAGCAGTAAACATGGAGTTTACGGCCATAAACTCTCACTTGGTCAATCCCTTCATGTATTTAGGTCTTAAATGGTATGAAATAAAGTTTTATGCATTTTTCCAAGCCACATAGGGGAGTTTAGGGCACCATTTGGCCATTCTATGGAGTTTATGGTCCATGGACCAATCCTAGGGGGGTTTACAGCCGTAAAATCCTATGTCCAATGTTTCTTTGATGTTTAATGCCTTTACTTCAATGGGGGTTGCTTCTAGACATTTTCCCAGGCCATAGGAGGTGTTTGAGGGCAATTCTAACACCTTAAAGGGTGTTCACGGCCTATGAAGAGGGGTTTACGGTCCAAGAGTGTTCTTGGGCCGTAAACTCATATTTAATCTCCAAAATGCAAGGTTTTAGTGTTCTAAGCTCGAAGGTGTAAGTCCACAAGTCATATCTAAGCCTTAGGAGTGATTTGGAAGGGTTTTGGGGCTTCAAAACCCCACTTATGGGTGTTTACGGTCCAAGAGTGTTCTTGGGCCGTAAACACATGATTTGGCCCCTATTTGATGTCTTAAACACGAATTTGCATGCTAACTAAGCTACACAACAAGTTAGGATAGATTACTTACTAGTGTAGGGCTCATAATGGGCGTTTTTGGATCGAAAACAAGTTGTAGAGAGAGAGAGTGGAAAGTCTCAAATGGACTCCACTCACCCTTATATAGGGGTTTGAGTTGGGTCTCAATGGAAATCCACCCGATACTGATGTTAAATGGGGCTTTTGGTCGCACTCGATTAAACGGTCGTATTTTGACTTCGTTGAAACTAAAACTTTTCAAGGGATTAATGAGGGTCTTTCTAATTTGTTTCAACCCTTAATAAGTCATTATAAAAGTCCCAAATTAATTAACCAATCCAAAAGGTTAACGGACAGTTTAATAAAACGAGGCTTATTAACGGAAGAAGGGGTTAAAAATGACGGAATAAATTTCGGGTTGGCACATCATCCCCCGTTAGAGGGAATTTCGTCCCAAAATTTGGGTTTAGTCAAGGAAGTGGCATAAATAAACAGGTAGAGGTATGAGGGAACTTCCTATTCGGTTGGTCCTCGCACTCCTAAGTGAACTCTGGCCTTTGCTTGTCATTCTAACAAACCTTCACTTACGGGATACAGATTCCGTCTCGTGCAGTTAGCGATTCCTATAGGTTCATCTACGAAGTTAGGGTTCCCAATGGTTTCTATCAATATGAGTGGGATACAAAGAGTGACATCGGGCAAACACTTATAAAGTCTAAGAAGTGGATTTATTTGAGGTGAAACTTGTGGAATTTCCGAAAGTAGTAGTGGTCTGACGAGGGTTGGACCAATTTTCATGAGGAATCTAGGATGTTCCTAAGCTCTCGGAAAGGTAGAGCTTTTTAGTACTTAGAACATAGTGTACTTCTATGGAGAGATCATCACTGGCGTGATCGCCATTCGGAAGTTTCAAACGTTCTCTCATACTGGGAGTGTAGTCCTTCAGGTTGGTTCTTAGAAAGCTCGGGTTGTCCTAGGATTCGTGTTTACTGTCAATTGGCTTTCAGAGGTTTTGTAGAGCATCGGATGGATTGCATGTCTACAGGTATCTGCTTGCTGCAGGGGTCTATCTCAACCTAGTGCGAAACGAATCTACACTTCTGGTTCTTGAGATGTTTCTATCGGAAACTCTCAGGGTCGGGGAGATAGGGTTTCACCAGACGAGTGCTTAGAAAGTTTTTAAACTTTACATTATCGTCTAGTTAGCGCTTTCACAATATGATCCTTAAAGGGAAACGATCATGCTCTTACTTGCCTTGTTGTTTCATGAACAGCAGGCTCTACTCAAGGCTAACTCAATCCTTAGAGATTTTCTGAAGTGTTGGACTATCTCGGGAGGTGGTTCTACTATTTATGTCTGAGATAGTATTCTTGGAACACCTATTAGTCCAGTGAATCTCTAAGACATGTCCTATTCTCTAATGCGTTGGTTTATTTCAGTTGCAGAAAGCGCATGCTCTTGTACTACCCATCGACTAACACCTAGACTGGTGTCAAGTCTATAATCTCTTTGGGATCTGGGTTATAAGGCTTAATGCAACCTACTTTCGCACTTAAATCAAGTATTCTTGGTTGAGGAGGTTATCCTGTGGTTCTTGGCATTCTAGTGTTCACTTCGGAGAATGCAGTCTATCGTCTACAGGGCGACAATGACTTCTTCCATGTGAGGGGGAGGCGGAGTGTCCTAGGCACTACTCATCGGTAACGGGGTGGACGCAGTGCCTAAGTAGTGCGAGCATCTTTTGCGACTACTCTTCCGAAGGTTCTAAGTTTTCTCGATCTAGGTCAAATCTAGTGAGTATAGGGTTTCGTCACTTAGAACTTCTAATCTCGTCATCCACTCTTCTCAGAGCTTAACTTATCGCAGCTTCTAGATTTTCGGGATATCCGTTGAGATGCTTAATTCGGGGAATTAAGCGTGAATGGATGGTCGTAGTCAATGTCCTTGACTCTTATGACTCAGATTTCCTTACCAACTGAGGGTGTTAGCTACTATGTTGGCTTAACCGGGATGACAACAATTTCAGATTTGTGGTCATTATAGTAGCTCAACCCGCAGTGGTTCTCTTGACTCTAGTTCCTATTCTCTAGAATAGGATGAAGGGTTTTACTATGAGGTTCGTGGTAGAGCTCATACTTGGCTTAACAACTAATACTTGTTGTATGCAAGCCATATATAATTGAGATCGGCAGGATGTTCAGTTGCGCGGCTCCATCCCAGACCCACAACCCACCGAGGAACAGGGAGCAGGGAGGAAGCACACATCTTAAATCTTTTTGATCTCAATTATATACCACTCTTATGCATAAACTCAGTTAATAGTAGTCAATCCCATGAGTTCTTTCCTCTAGCTTCACGAACCGAATTGCGAAGTGCGAAGGGTCTTTATGGGGAATCTACGGAGTATGCTTCGGGTGGTTATCGTCTTCTGGAATACCTGCAGTGTCTTTCGCTTTGGTTTCTATCTGTCTAAGAAGGGTTGGTTAACAGCGCGCGGTACCCTTCTCCTGGGTACTTCAGAAGGTTTGAGATAAGAGGGACGACTGACGGATCGCATTAGGTTTTATTATTTTTAGGTTCGGAAGAACCTTTATTTGTCGAAATGGCTATGGTGGATGTTCTTATTACACAACACTAGTGATTTACACATGGTTACACAAAGTCAAAACATGATTGATAGAGGCGTCGAAGTTGGCATACATCGACATGATATAGAATGAGGGCCGATAGGGCCATGTGCGGAACGGGCACACATGTTCTAGGCGTCTCGGGTTTCGTCCCGTGTATCACTATCGTGGATACTTGGACCGATAGAGGTGATGCAGAACTGTAGAGGGTCCTGAGTGTTTCTGAATAGGGTACCTTTCATGTATGGATTCTTACGAGGCCTTTCTATAATCGCCTAACATATACTAGTCATGTATAATTAGGGTGGGGAGGACTATTGACTGAGCGACTCCATCTTAAATCCACAACCAATCAAAGAACAGGAAATTAGGCAGCATCACTCACTCTAGGTCTATCCATCTTAATTATACATGGCTTTGATGTATATTTCGGGCCATTATAGCTCTACCTGATGAAATTTTAATTTATATAACAGTGTTGCGACTTTCGCCTTAACGGGGAAGTAATTACATTTAGAATTAGCCTTTTAATGTTTTGGGTTAGCTATTTGAGATTTGAGAGACGTACCAAAATCTACCGGGTTCCTTGATGCTTTTCCCCAAGCATTAAAGTTAGACTCGTCCTGTGTCTTTGTTGTTTCCTTCGGTTGGACAGTCCATCTTGAAGTGTCCAATCTCACCACATATACGACAAACTGGACTGGACCCCACATTGGTGGTTGATGTAATGAACTCAACTGGGGCTCTGTAGGTACGATAGGTGTGCCTCTTCCTGTTGCACCTAGCACAAAAGAGTTCTCGACATATACCATGATGATGGTAGCTACACTTGCTATAGTGGGGAAGGTTTCCTAGGTATGGTCATGTAGGTGTCAGGATGGAAGGGTTGGTAGGGGTATTGACTGTCTCCGCTCGTTGCCCTTCGGAAGGTCTTTGAGCCAAGGTACTTCCCTCCTCGTTCTTGAACTTTCTCTTCAGTGGATTTGGTTGAGGCTCTTGGGTGGCTGGGTACACAGAGGTTGGTTCCTGCTGTCCATTGCTTGGATCGGAATTCCCGATAGGGCTCTTGCTAACATTGTCGTTGTTAGCATTCAGTTGAGCCATGACAACTGCTACGGCTGCGGAGACTGTAGCCTGGAACGTAGCTTCATCGAATAGGAGATTTGGTTTCTTGCCAGCAGATGGGTTACGCTTCTTCGGAGGCATGGTTTTCCTACACGGAAAAGAACACAAGTTGATGAGAGACGATGGTTAACCCTTAGACGTATCTATCCTTACTATATTAGGCATAAATTTTTCCCGTGCCTTGGATATTGGTTGTCTGAGTGTCGACCTACATCCCTATGATGTAGTCCGGGTATTCAAGGTAGGAGTATGAGTATCGGAAAATCCATAAGATGGGAGTCGTTCGTACTAGGTTACCTTTATACTGGGAAAGGTTCACTCTCCAGCTTGGAAGGATCTAAGAACAGTTCGGAACGAAGAGAACGCGGGACGAAAGACTCATGAAGACTTATGGCTAAACACTCTCAATATAGGTGTAGGGATCCGCTCTAATTGTATTACTTGCAACGGGAAAAGGCGATTTACCTAACACATAGCGTGAGTAGTGTAATCACTAACTCACTAAATTGTATTATTTTATGGGTGTATTGGCACAACTATGACGAGGAAAAGACACTTCTCGGGTTCCATGCACTGGCTCCCTCTGTCTACCTCGTATCTTTGATTGGGACCGGCGTTGGTTTCCTTCGGGTAGTTACCTAGGGTTCTCTTCTCCTATATACATATTGAATTGCTACTCCGTCTTACTTCCGATTCTAAATTTGGGTGTCATCACTTCATGATGGATGACTGGAAATCTCGGAAGTTTAGGCGAATTTCCCACCATGTCCCTAAAAAAAGTATAGGCGCTTGATGATTTCAATAGTCTCGACCGAGTTCATTTATTTCCGAACTGGAAATCTTCTCAATGAACCTCTTCTGGGTCTGAATCAACTCATCTGCCGAGTACTGAAGTGGATAGGGTTTTCTACAGGGTTCGTGCGAGAATGGAAATGTCTAAAGAATCCTAAGAGATTATTAACATTTCACTGGGTGATCCATATCGACTCCTGCTACAATTACATAGGGTACACAAATCATATATAGCTTAGATCCAATAGGCCTTCGAATATGTGATACTACTCTATATCCACATCCCAACGAGGAAAAGGAAGTAGAGCGAAACCACACATTCTTAGTCTATGGGATCCTTATTATATATAACCTTGGGAGTATACCCACTGTAATTGTAGGTATATTAATGAGGGTCTTTTTAGTTCTTCACACAAGGTTATCTATGGATCCTAAAATACCCCTATGGTATTTTAATTTCTTGTTTGTTTCTTATCTTCTGAATATGATTCTGGGATTAACGTGAGTCTTTTAGTATTCCAAAATACTCCCATAGTATTTTAAACTTTATGTTTGGCTCTAGTATTCCTAGTTGGTAAGTTTCAGACCTGTTGCAACACCACTATTACTCCCAAGCACACGTTCATCGCATCTCGAATTAATGTAGCTGATCAGGTTACATTTATTCCAGCTTACTATTATATAACTTCCCAGGTTTGACGGTAATGCTCAACATCTGAAGACTTTTATTCTTGTTCTTCTTGTGATACTTGTGTTCGAGTGTTTAGATTCTGGATGTTCTTATACTTTGGTAAAATATGGTTATATTTTAAAGTATAATTCTTGGTCAGAGTGTTTTATCCCTATGTATTTATAGGTTGTATATCTTTTATGAATTGATATATTGAGCTCACTATAAACAATGCTCTGATACCAATCTGTCACACCCCAAAACCGGAACGGCGGAAACGTTCTGGGGTGGATGATGTCATGTCAAGTATCACAACATATGCAATATAGTAATCAAAGTACAACAACCATTGCATTAATAATAATAGTTTTACATAAGTTACATTTTATAGAGACATCAAAGTAATACAGAGACTAGTATAGATGCAGCTCGGTTCTAGGCTACCTTCACAAAAGCTCCCGGGTGTACCTGTCTATTGTTGACCTAAGAATACAAGTTATTTTGAAAGCGAGTATCAACATTTTTATAAATGCTGGTGAGTTCATAAGTATTTAGTGTCATTTGTGTAAGTAAGTATTTTATTCAAAATAACTTTATAAAAAGTAGTAGTTTAGAATCTACAGTATACTAGCGTCCTTTCCAGAAAATCCTATATTTTCTAATTAAAAGAGTCTTCTACCAAGACTCGACAATGTTATGTTTTAAAGAGAAATTTTCTTTGAAATACTATCATTACTAAAATACGGTATTTGACTTTAACGAAAGTAGGAGAATATCACTAGTAAATATACTAAGGGAAAATAACATATGCCTCAGCAGAAATACTGCTGACTAAGGCAAAAGAAATCATAGACTCTAGGAGTGTATTGAATGAATGATATGCCTAGCTCAGTCTAACAAAAGGAAACACAGACCCCAGACGGTATCGAATGAACGATACGTCTAGCAAAGTCTAAAACAATGAAACACAGACCCCAGACAGTATCGAATGAACGATACGGCTAGCAAGGTCTAAAACAATGAAACACAGACCCCAGACAGTATCAAATGAACGATATAGCTAGTAAGGTCTAAAACAAGAAACACAAACCCCAGACAGTATCAAACGAAAGATACAGCTAGCAAGGACTAAAACAAAGGGAAAATCCTAAGTGGGTTGTTTCAAGAATACAATGTTAAATTCCAGTTACCTTAAGGCCATGAATTATAAGGTAAACATCGAGATACTCGTAACCATACTGATAGACAATAGAGTACTTAACGCCCTACAAGCGTCGGAAAGAATGTGACATTTGTCACCCCTTGACTTGGTAGGCCGTGGGCTGTAGCTAGCAGTCAGGGTGCGGGAGTGTCAGTCCTGTATAGATCTATACACACAATGCCCGCTCTCCCTCCAGGAGACTCTGGTTACCAACTTGACAACTGGGAGATCTGTGTCCTGATGATGCATCTCGTATTCTGAATTCTATTAGAGGCGCTGGAGAAATGATATAGACTCGCGTATGAACTGACTCCTGTGGAATTCTCGTACTAGAAAGAGTGAATAGAACCTCCTAACTATTCCTATAATAGTTACTAGTGTCACTGATCTATGAATGTTAAATGGAAGGATACCCTTGCTACCCAAGGGAAATGAACTGGCCGATGGAAACCTTTATGTCCATATTTGTATACATGATATATAACTAATGTTTAAACGTCCTTCGGACGGATATCCGATACCCACCAGACCACATCCAAACAAGGAAAATGAAATAGGGCGAACTAGCCTTCATAAGTCCTTTAAACATTATTTATATAACTATACAAATACAGGCATGCATTAACGAAGTAAAAGCATAGATAATAACTTTGGTGAAAACTTTGGAAAACCTTTACACATAAGAAGTTTACGACTTGATGTCAATTTGTAAAACAAGTTTGAAAATCTTTGGAATCCTTTGAAAAAACTTTCATAACAACTTTGAAAATGATTTGTATAAAACAGATTAGGTGAAGAAAACCTTTGGAAAAAAAAACCTTTAACAAGAGTTGAAAGCTAGATTGGAAAATCTTAAGTTTGATAAAAACAGTATAACATACGAAAATCCATTTCGCTATACAGTTATCAATCACATGCAATTTATATAATAACTGTATAGGTCAACTTGTATTCCTCCCCTATAAAAGCAGTTAAAATCATTTAAAAGGTTAAATCAAGGGTATGAACTCACCTGTTGTAAGTGGATCGGGTGGAGGTGTCGGTTGGGTGCTCGGTGTCAAGTGAAGACTTGAACACACTTAGTGACCTAATAACATATGATGACATATGTTTACATACAATTAGTAATTATAATACTAATTTAAACACATATACGCATCCTAACGTGCGGAAAACACTTCGGTCAAGTGCTAGGAGGCTATTGGGTTGCAAATAAGGGAGTGTATGGCCTAGATAGGGAGTTTACTCTTCAAGAGTAAACTCTTTATAGATTTTACGGCCCTAAGACCATATCCCCATGAGTTTACGGCCGTAAACTCATGGGTGGTGTGTCATTGGATGCTTTAAGGTCTTATCTCACTCGTGGAGTTAGGCTAGGTTCAATTCTATGGCATAGGAAGTGGTTTAGGCTCCAAATGGACCATTTTAGGGAGTTTACAGCAGTAAACATGGAGTTTACGGCCATAAACTCTCACTTGGTCAATCCCTTCATGTATTTAGGTCTTAAATGGTATGAAATAAAGTTTTATGCATTTTTCCAAGCCATATAGGGGAGTTTAGGGCACCATTTGGCCATTCTATGGAGTTTATGGTCCATGGACCAATCCTAGGGGGGTTTACAGCCGTAAAATCCTATGTCCAATGTTTCTTTGATGTTTAATGCCTTTACTTCAATGGGGGTTGCTTCTAGACATTTTCCTAGGCCATAGGAGGTGTTTGAGGGCAATTCTAACACCTTAAAGGGTGTTCATGGTCTATGAAGAGGGGTTTACGGTCCAAGAGTGTGCTTGGGACGTAAACTCATGTTTACTCTCCAAAATTCAAGGTTTTAGTGTTCTAAGCTCGAAGGTGTAAGTCCACAAGTCATATCTAAGCCTTAGGAGTGATTTGGAAGGGTTTTGGGGCTTCAAAACCCTACTTATGGGTGTTTATGGTCCAAGAGTGTTCTTGGGCCGTACACACATAATTTGCCCCCTATTTGATGTCTTAAACACAAATTTGCATGTTAACTAAGCTACAAAACAAGTGAGGATAGATTACTTACTAGTTTGGGGCTCGGAATGGGCGTTTTTGGTTCGAAAACAAGTTGTAGAGAGAGAGTGTAGAGAGAGAGTGGAAAGTCTCAAATGGACTCCACTCACCCTTATATAGGGGTTTGAGTTGGGGCTCAGTGGAAATCTACCCAATACTGACGTTAAACGGGGCTTTTGGTTGCACCCGATTAAATGGTCGTATTTTGACTTGGTTGAAACTAAAACTTCTGAAGGGATTAATGAGGGTGTTTCTAATTTGTTTCAACCCTTACTAATTCATTATAAAAGTCCTAAATTAATTAACCAATCCAAAAGGTTAACGGACAGTTTAATAAAACGAGGCTTATTAACGGAAGGAGGGGTTAAAAATGACGGAATAAAATTCGGGTTGTCACACAAAGATTGTTCTAAGGTTGGGGTATCATCAACTACGAATTCACGAGGAAGATATTCTTAAGATAGCATTCAGAACTCGCTACGGTCACTACGAGTTTGTAGTGATGTCCTTTGGTTTGAATAATGCACCTATAGTGTTCATGGACTTAATGAACCGTGTGTGTCAGCCTTATCTTGACAAATTCATGATAGTATGCATCGATGTCGTACTAATTTACTCACGAAGCAAGGAGGAACATAATCTACATCTACGACATGTCTTAGAGACGTTAAGGGCATAAAAGCTATACATAAAGTTCTCAAAGTGTGAGTTCTGGATTCGAAAAGTAGACTTCTTGGGGCACGTAGTCAGCAAGGAAAAGATACATGTAGACCCTTTCAAAGTCAAGATGATCGAAAAATTGGCAACACCAAGACCACCAACTGACGTCCGCCAGTTTTTAGGCCTTGCTGGATACTACCAAAACTTCATACAAAACTTCTCTAGGATTGCAAAGCCACTCATTACCTTGACCCAAAAGGGAGTGACATTCAGTTGGGTGAATAAACAAGAAGCCACCTTTAAAACACTTAAGCAAGCTCTGTTTAGCGGTCCAATATTGTATCTCCCATAAGGGACTGAAGACTTTGTTGTCTACTTTGATGCATCCAAGAAGGGCCTAGGATGTGTGCTTATGCAACGAGGAATGGTAATCGCCTATGCCTCAAGACAACTCAAGACAGATGAGGTAAATTACACCACACATGACCTCGAATAGGGAGCAGTAGTGTTTTCCCTAAAGATCTAGAGGCACTACCTATATGACACTAAGTGCACCATCTTCACATATCCTAAGATTTTACCACACACCCTCAATCAAAAGGAGCTCTACATGAGACAAGGATGATGGGTCGAGCTGCTAAATGACTACGAATGTCAAATTCGTTATCATCAGGGCAAGGCCAACGTAGTACCAGGGGCCTTAAGTATCAAGGAATACTCGGGCCACCGAGTAAAGTCATTAACCATTACCGTCCACTCTCACCTGTCTTTGCAGACCAATGAGGCTCAGCAAGAAGCCTTGAAACCCAAAAATGTCATAAACGAAGTCTTGCGATGAATGGATAAAAACCTTCCAGTCAAGGACGACGGAGCTTATTACCTTATGGACCGAATGTGGACACCGAAGTTTGGTGGGTACAGAGACATTATCATGAATGAGGCTCTCAAGACCAGATAATCCGTTCATCTTGGCTCAGAAAAGATGTATCTAGACCTCAAGAAACTCTATTGGTGGCCGAAAATGAAGGCAGAGATTGCTACTTCTGTGCGCAAGTGCCTGACTTCTGACAAGGTCAAGGTAGAATATCAAAAGCCCTCGGGTTTGCTTCAGCAACCGAACATACCCAAGTGGAAGTGGGAGCGGATAACCATGGACTTCATAACCAAGCTACCCAAGACGACGGGTGGATTTGACACCATCTGGGTGATCGTTGACAGGTTAGCCAAATCTGCACACTTCCTACCGATAAAGGAGGCCGACAAGATTGAAAACCTAACAAGGACGTATATTAAGGAAATCATGCGACCATATGGGGTGCTAATATCCATCATGTCTGACAGAGACAGTAGGTTCACCACACGGTTTTGGGAATCATTCCAAAAGTCCTTGGGAACCAAACTCGACATGAGTACCACGTATCACCCTCAAACAGATGGTCAAAGTGAAAGGAACATTTAGATGCTAGAAGACATGTTGAGAGCATGTGTGATAGAATTTGGTAAGGACTGGGATACCCACTCACCACTCGTCAAATTCTCAAACAAGAACAACTATCACAATAGCATCAAATTCGTGCCATTTGAAGCCCTCTACGGATGCAAGTACATATCACTGTTGTGTTGGGCTGAAGTAGGTGACACACAACTAGCAAAGAGGCAAGTGTCTGATAGCACACTCATCGGCCAGGAGATCATACGAGAAACAATGGAAAGATCTTTCAGATCTATGAACGATTAAAAGTATCCCGAGATCGGCAGAAGAGCTATGCTGATAAGCGACAAAAACACTTAGAATTCCATGTTGGTGATCACATTCTATTATAGGTCTCACTCTGGAAGGGAATGATATGTTTTGGTAATCGTGGAAAGCTAAATCTAAGCTATATTGTCACAACTAGCCTTTTTAGCTGAGAAATTTTGTCCTCGTGTAAAGATCAACTCTTGTATAACTTGTAATCTAAGTTGATGTCAAGTACTATGCTCATTCAAAATCAACCATTTGAATCAAAACTCTAGAGTGAAGTTCAAAACCTAATTCAACACATCTCATATACTCAACTATGGTTTTGAATCCCTAATATCCCGGCTCAAACATTTTAAGGAGCCATGAATCAGCTATTGGGCCTAATGGACTAATAAAACAACAAATTGATTCTTTTAAGCTAAGAGTCTTCAATTTGGGCCCTAACTGGACCCATATCCATTAAATAATAGCATTTTGGGCCATAAGACTTCTCGTGGATCTTATAGGGCCTAAAATATCTCACTTTGGCATTATGGGCCTTAATGGGCCGTAAATGGTTTCATAAGCCCTATTGAGCCGTAAACTAACTGCTTGGGCTTCATTGGGCCGTAAACCCCATTCCTTCATCATTTAGGGTCGTAAACCCATAAGAAGGGCCCAACCGGCCGAGAACCTTCATATTGGGCCTATAATCTCGAAAGTGTTCAATATTAACCTAAGTTTTCATTTTTGCTCTTACTCCTACCTCTCATTTTCGGCATATATATATATATATATGTATATATATATATATATATATATGTATATATATATATATATATATATATATATATATATATATAAAGAAATAATATGGGGAAAATTATGAGGAAGACACCTCAACACTGCATGGTGAGTGTCCATGCTTAATATCCGTCAAATACCCATGTTAAAATCATTTATCGATGTATGTCCCATCTCACTTCTCTGATCTCTCCCTCTTCTTCTTATTGACGGCCAAAGCTCCCTTCCCTCACTACTCTCCATTCCACACTTCCAACACTACAATGCTCCTCTCAAAGCCATCAAAGGTTCTCTCATTTTCATCCCTCAAAATTCCTAAACCAAGGTGTGTTCAGCAAGGTTATCTTCAAAGATCATTACTCATTTGGTAAGCTACTCTTTAAGCTTGATGAATTACTTCATTTATTATAATCTGCACTCTTTTACATATCATTTCGTGATCCATGCCCTTAGATCTTTAGTTCGAAAAACTCCACTCAAGAAACTTCTAGGGCCGAGATCTCATCCATCCTTAATTAAAAACCGAAATCTCCAAAGCAATGTGAGTTCATACCCCTATTTTCGGTTTTTACTATATTTTGGGGGAGAGTACAAGTTGTTTTGTGTAGATCTATGCGTGTATGCGTGATTTTGTTTGTTTTTCATGATATATGTGTGATTGTGTGATAAACTCCATGAACGTGAAGACCTGTTAAAATATGATGATAATTGTAGAACATAACATCTATTGCAAACTTATTATGTAAAGAAAGGCTTTTAAAATACTTCAAAGTTGCTTAAAACTAAGAAAATTACATAAAAGGGGCCAAAAATGACAAAATAATAAAGAAAAATGAGGTTATTATATGTAACTCATTGTTATAAGAGACCCAAAAAGGATTATTTTTGATAAATATGATTCCTTTGGCATTTGTGATTTTGAAAGGGTTAAGTGTAAATTTTCACAAATGGGCCTCATTTTTGAGCTTTTAGGTTTTTGGCCGAAAATGTAAATTTATGATAAGAAGAACTGAAAATGTAAATTTATTAAAACTTGGGCCAAAAAGATATATTTATTTATAAATGGGCCGAGAGTGCACATTTTCATAAAACTAAGCCAAAAATGATATTTTTTAAAAAAGTGAGTTAAAAATGTTATTTCTACTAATACTAGCCTTAAATGCAAACTTTGACCTTAAAAGACCTAAAATGTCATTTTTGCCAAAAATGTGCCATAATTGTAAACTCTCGGTTTTTAGGACCAAAAATCACCTCTTACAACAAGAATGACTTTTTATGTCATTTTGGTAAACAACAAAGCTAAAACAACCAACATCACAACCGACATATCAATTACATCATTTATATATATTTTTATTGGGTCTCGAATGTAATTTACAATCTTAATGGGCCTTAGTTGTCCACTTACATTTTTACTGGGCCTGTAATATACCTTATATGCTCGTTGGGCCTAAAATATAATTTACATGCTTAGTGAGCCTTAGTTTTTCACTTAGATGTTTATTGGGCCTGGAATGTACCCTATATACTCGTTGGGCCTGAAATATAATTTACATGCTTAGTGGGCTTTAGTTGTCCACTTACATGTTTATTGGGCCTGGAATATACCTTATATGTTTATTCGCATATGTTCGATTAAGGATCTAGTGAGACGTTTCGTCTAGCACCAAATTAGTGTACAAATGTAGCATGTAGTTATAACCAGCGTCTCCTGGAGATGGAGCGTGAGTTTATATAGAGATCTATACAGGAGTGACGCCCCACACCTCATCTGTTCGCTAAAGTTAGACTAGGCTGGTCTAGGGTGACAAACCGCACCTTAAACAAGTCGGCTTCTAATAGACGTCATTACAGGCGAAATTGTCGTTATCAAGTATGGTTATAACGACTCACTTAGATGAATTAACACCGTTATAAAATTTACGGGAACAACCTTTTGTGGAAAACACGGTAACCTACACGCTCTAGCACTCAACCTCGGGTGTTGAGTTTCCAACATTCTGATAAACAGACAACATCAGGTTGTCTGGGGTCATTCTCTTTATACTCTTAAAAATAATAACACGCATGCAATACAAGATCGGACACAAACATTTGAAACTGTTTTTCAGAAGATATAGGATTTTCTGGTGTTTACAAAGCAATACAAAACATTTTACTCAAACATGCTTATGAAATCACCAACATTATATATGTTGACCTTGTTAAATTAACATGTATTCTCAGGAAATCGATGAGCAGGTTGGTCAGCAAGAATACATGGATATTTTGTTATGTTTTGCTTTCATCATACTTGGATATTTTGGCATGTAATATTGAATTAAAATACTTGATGCAAATAATGACATTTGTAATATTACATGTGTGATGATGATGATGTTTGGTTTCAATTATATACATTGTGATGATACTAGGAAAATGAAGTCACCCAAGCCCCCAGACGTTTCCGCTGTCTGGTTCCGGGTGTGACATATATTGGGCCATTCGAGATCCTTGCTATAATCGGCCCGGTGGCGTACAAATTATTACTACCAAAAGAACTTAGTAACATACATCCGACCTTCCATGTGTCCAACCTAGAGAAGTGTCTGTCCGATGAAACTCTCGTAGTCCCACTCGAGCAAATCGAGGTAAACGAGAGTCTACATTTCATAAAGGAACCTGTGGAAATCATGGACATGGAAATCAAGAGAACAAAACAATGTTGTATACCAATAGTTAAGGGTCGTTCGAATGCCAAGCAAGGGCATGAATTTACTTGGGAACGGGAAGATCATATGCAATAAAAGTACCCACAACTTTTCCTCTAGTAGCAAGAATATGTCCAAGGTGCTAATTTCAGGACGAAATTCCCTCTAACGGGGGGATGATGTGACAACTGCAAATTTTTGGAACAAGCAAGGTCTAAATTTTAACTACGTACAAGTAAACCCACAATGTATCTATATGTTGCAATAAAAATCACTAAAAGCCAAGAAGGCATCATTCGTATGATTATATATATATATATATATATATATATATGTTGAAAACCATGCTTGTAATAAACCTTGAAAGACAAAAAATTGGAAACAAAATCACCCTTTACTGAACAACTTGAAAACCGAAAACACCAATTGAGGATGGCCTAGAACCGAGAACCCCTAAGGCCAAGAACCCCCTTAACCGAAAACCCATGCGAAGGATACCACTTGGACTGAAAATATCATTTTCCAAGAAGTTTATCAACCTCATTCAAACGTTTAGGCTTGGGGGGGGGGGAACACAAGTCAAAATTTGTTTACCACACGAATACTTGCAATATTTCATCTTTATGTTAAAATAAGATATTTTTTTGCATAAGTTATGGTTGTTACTATCTTTTATCCAAATATTGTGATTATTAGTTTTAAAGTGCAAAAGTAACATAGACAAAACATATTCCATGTCTTAAAATCATAAGAAAAATTATGATTTGTAAAACTACAAGGTTTTTGGAAGCTTTTTCCAAAAAAAAATAGCTTTTCTACCAAGAAGTAAAACATTCTACTTATTACACTATTTTGTGGGTTACAACCCACAAATATGATCTTTGACCTTACATTTTGAAAGTAGACAAGATGATTACTATGTATTTATATAAATGACTATATAAATATTCTTGACAAACAAACAAGATAAACTACAATTGGTATTGTTTGGGAATCACAAAACAACACTATCATTTCAGAAGAAATAAACAATTATTGAATGGTATAATTATTTCATTTATAAGAGATAGGAGTTTTCATTTCACGTAAATCGGTTGAGACGGGTTGTGAGACATTTACCTTCACCATACCACCCAGAGTACACACCAAGTCCTGAATTGTAACCAGACACTCCTGTAGGGAGAGCATGACATTGGTGTATAGATGTATACGGGATTGACAACCCTGCACCTAAAATCTTAGCTACAGTTAGACCGACAGGTCTAGGGTGATAAATGTCATCACAGTTCCAGCGTCCGAAGCACGTCGTTCAGGCCACTAGTCACATTAGTGTGGTTATAATAACTCACATAGGGTATCGACACATTTGATTTATGGGTTAACATATATTCTAGTAGTTTTATATAAAGATAAAACTTTATAACACTACATTGCAATACAACATTATTTACATTTTTTGTCTTTGGGTTAAGACTTACAACTCAATTATAAAGAAAAATACGGGATTTACTGGAAGTATACACTATCATTTTATACGAAATAGTAACAAATTCTTCTCATCCAAAATGCTTATGAACTCACCAACATAATTGTTGGCACTTTTCAAAATCACTTGTATTCTCAGGAAATCAATAAACAGGTAATCAAAGCGTTTTTGGAGGCTGAGGCATCTTCGCATCACGATATTCATTTTTTTCATATGCACTTGATTTTATGTAAACGATATTTTGAGTACAATGTAACTTACTAAATATTCAATACAATGGTTGTAATGCTTTGATCTCTATTATTCAATTGTTATGATACTGTACATGAAAGTCATCTGCCCCCAAACGTTTCCGCCATTATGGTTTGGGGGTGTGACATTTGCATAGACAGAATGTCTTGGTTATTGGATGTTAAAAAAGGTAGATGCCGAAATGATCATGCCTCCCGACTGTCTTGATTGGCTAATCCATATTTGATAGTCATCCAATGTTATTGGGATTTGTGAAGGATCTAGTTATTAGCTACTAGATTGATATTTATTGATCAATTATAGTATTATATTTTAATAATTGTTAGGTACGTTTCTTGCTAGTTGGATCCACATTCGGATAAGTGATAATCTCTGAGTAATTATCCAAGTGAGTTTTCTCACTATACAACTACTAGAAAACAACCCTTTTACGACGTGCAAACAATAAAACTCGTTGATAGAGGACACGTATTTGTACGTGCCTTAAAAGATAATGTGAGTTTTGCAAAATATTAAGGATAGAGGACATGCATTTGTGTGTTCCCTAAAATTAGTGTCAGAAAAGAAGAAAATGGAAATGCGGAGGGCGCCTTTCATAAAATGTGTGTCATCTAAGTGTGTCTCTTTATAATATTTTAATGAAACACGCGTTTTAAGCGGGATTTCACCCGCCTATTGGATCCCAAAAATTAGAATCCTCATCTCTTCCAATTAGCAAGAAAAATTCCTAGGGCCTTCGTCTTCATAACATAATTCCTCTTGCTTTCATGATCAAATGCCTAGCGACGACAATGAGATAGTTTGTGATCTATGAGAGATCCAATCCAAAGCATGCCTGTGATTGTGTGGCCATCCTCGGTCAATACACACATGAAACCCTAATATCCTATCATTTCTGCCACCACCGAGCATCATTTACAAGTTGAAACCATATTCACATATGGAAACATAATCATCCTGATACCCTTGTCCTTAAGCTCTTTTCACTCCTTCATTCTTCTTCCAGTGGAGTTATTTGCCAAACCAGCAGCTCCCACCGCTACACCACCAGTAACCCCAGAATCTTCGTCGCCATCCATATTTGCTCCATCCCCGAATTCGATCTCTACACCAATTGCTTTATCACATGCACCTGTTTTGGAATCCCACCTGTGGTACTGGTGATTCCACCTCTGGCTCCCACGATTCCTCCAACTTCATCATCGACTGGTGGTGCTCAACCTGCGGATGTTTAATCACAAGAACATTCTTTAGGTATATCATTTGAATTTCTATTCTCATTTATTTGTTTCATAGAATGGTTAATCTATTCAAAGTTTTTTTATATGTGTTTCTCTTTCTGTTGTGCATTTTGTATACATGTTTCTATAATTTTCTATTGGTAAAGTTGTTTGCAGTCTGGAATTCCAATTGCAATATCTTGGGTTAACTGGGTGGATGCAGGGAGGCTCGACATTGAAATGTTAGCCATGCTCAAAGTGAAAATGGTTAAAGTTTTCTCTGTTATGAAGGTACATCACCCGATTCATTGATTATCCATGATTAGTTTATTACTATCTCCTAATTAAGCACAAGTAGATGTTGTTTTACACTAATCAGTCGTGTTCATTAGAGATTAATTATGTTCCCCTTCTTTACTTTTTATGATTAGCCAGGATTATTATTTCAATAGGAAGCAGAACTTGGGTTGATGAACCTACTCCAGGAAATGTTCTCATGAATCTACGATACAGAGATGAACGCACCATGGAAACAAGAGCAAAACGTAAGCTTTTTAAAGCAATTACACAACATGAAACATGAAATGAAGCTTTAGCTTATGGTTTCCATTATCATCCTTCTAGTTAGAACAGGGTTAGAGGGACCTGGGCTCACAGTTTATTAGAAAATATGGTATTGTGTTGCTACGGTTGGTGGTCAGTATATATCTGCACTCATTTGCAATCCTTTTCTGCTTTCCCCTAGTGGGTGATTCTAAACAGGTATCTCCCTGTTGATATTGTTTGTTATCTGCGCATAGGTCACTAGCTCGTAGATTATGGTTCATAGTACAACACGTTGAAAGATTTTATAAAGCTGCATCTTTTCGCTAATCTGCCTATATTTGTTTACACCAGAAGGCATAAGAAAGTTATAGCAACGTACTTTTGTTTACTTGTGTGTGTATTATATGCTTTATTTCTTTCTATTACAATATTGTATATTTATCTATTTGTCCCTTTTGAATATAGGTATAGGAATCTTATCGAGAGAGCTATAAAAGCAAGACTTGTTATTGGGAGCCCTCATATGAATCGTGCTATTAGTTTCAAGTACATGAATTGCCAATTAGTTTGGAAGGAATTTTTGGTAATTATCATTCTTATTTATTTGACTATCATTTAAATCACTAATTAATTTTTTTAGTAATTTTTATTCAGGAAATGTTGTCGTTGCTTCTTCCCCTTCTCAATTCATGTTCCATGAAGAATTTTCTTCGTCTATTATCAAAAGATAACTCTTCAGGCTCAGCTGGAATTGAAACACTATGCCCTATCTGCCAGGTCAATCCAACAACCGTGTATCTCGTCCTTCCTTGCCAGCATAGGTAAATTGCTAAATCAAAATTACGTTTTTTCCCTTTAGACTAGGGACCGGGACGGAGACCGATGCCAATGGGAATAAATGTGATTTATGGCGGGACGGTGTAACACCCAGAATCTGAAGGCCCAAGAAAAGAAAGGAAAAGCTCTAAGTCATGAGTCTACTAGTCGAGTCCAGAGAGGAACTCGACAAGTCGGAGTGGATCCGGGGTATTGAGTAAGTGACTGACTCGATGAGTCCGCTAGTGGACTCGGCGAGTCTTGTCTGGACGAGAAGAACCCTAATTCCGAGGGTTGTTACCTATTTAAAGAACATTACAGCCTTTCCCCGGCCTCTTTACTCCCCTTTTTAGATCCAGAAACCCTAAATCGTAAGTGAGAGCCATTGGAAGCAATTTGGTGCTTGGATAAAGGGGTTTTAGTGAAGAGATATTGAAGATCAAGAAGCTTGGAGTAAGGGGCTTTATAGATAGTTGGATTATTCTTCAGCGGGATGTAATCCTTGAGGTAATAAGTTTTTGCTTTGGCTTTATTGCAATTAGATCTATCTTATGTTGGAGATTTTAGGGCTATTTAAGTAAGATTGATATCTATTTCGGGTTTGGGACATAGATCTGAGGTTGCTACTTCAGATCTAGAGTTGTGATGATCCAGAAGGTCATAAAGTTTATTTCAATAAGTTGTTGGTGAAGCCCCTTTTTCATAAACCCTAGCCCTAGAGTTTTTTGGGCCTTTGGCTCCTTGGTTTCACATAAAGTTTGCAACTTTACGTGGGGGATAGACTGTAGAAGAGTGGATCTATGGATTGGAGCCCCTGCATGGCTCGATAATCCGCTGTATGGATTGAGATCTGAAGAGACTCGACGAGTCACATGGGTGCACTCGGCGAGTTTTATGAACATGAGCATGGGCTCGGCAAGTTGGAAGAACAACTTAGCGAGTTTGTTGAAGATTGCCTTGGACTCGGCGAGTCTATTCTTGGACTCTGCGAGTCTGGACGCAGAACCGCAATCTTTTCTTGTTAAGACGCAGATCAGTGAGTTGAGTGGTGACTCGGCGAGTTGGACAGAATGGTACTCAGAGATCGTTGAACTCGACAAGTCTTGGGGTGACTCGGCGAGTTGAGTCGTATTTAGAGAGTTTTTGAGTTTAGTGACTCGGTGAGTCGAGTCGACTGGAAGGTTGACTTTGACCAGGACTTTGACTTTGACCAGAGTTGACTTAGTTTGACTTCTAGAGTTTAGTTTGGAACTAAGTGTTATATTGATAATAGTAGCTCGGGGAGCTAGTGGAGCAGTGGTTCAAAAAGTTGTTGGACAGTAGCCAGAGGGTTATCAGCAACATTCAGTAGTGTAGGTGAGCTTCCCTTTGTGTGAATGGGTCTATGGCCACAATGTCGGCCCATGTTGTTATGACTAGGAAGACCCAGGGGTTAGCCCTCGGTATAGTATGCTAGTATGACATTTGAGACTAAGGTCCAATTTTAGCCGGCGGGTGCCCAAGGAATCGTTTGTATGATAGTTATACTTGTTGTCTGCGTGATACATGTATGTGCCTAGTAGGGAGGTGAGTGTGGGCGAGGTCCTGTATCTCACCAATAGCAGAGTGTGGACAGTGTTCCATACCTCATTTGAAGTAGAGCAGGGGCGAGGCCCAAGTGAGGAAAAGAGTGAGTGTGGACTGGGCTTGTATCTCACTATCATTAGGGGCCTGGACGGGGTTCCATGATTCTTCAGTAGTAGTATAGGGGCGAGGCCCAAGATAGGCGAGGTCTTAGTACAATAATCCAATAGAGTATGTTGGTTATGTGTTGTGATATGATTGTATGTTAGTATATGTTAGTGGGCAGGGCCCGAAGACAGGCGGGGACTAAGGAAAACATATATGTACGCCGAGCGGGGCTCGAAGCCAGGCGGGGCGTGGTAACGGATGGGGTCCGATAGCGGGCGGGGCCCAAAGCAGTGGGCGGGAGCCCAGTATGTGGGTTATGTGCACAGTGTTATGTATGTTATGTATGGATAAGTAGACATATATGTTATTTGGTAGGTTGGGGAACTCACTAAGCTTCGTGCTTACGGTTTTCAATTTTGGTTTCAGATTTTCAGTTTTCAGAAGAGGAGCTCGGGATGGTTGCAGTGCACACACCATGACAAGTTAGCCTAGGATGTTGACTTTGATAATTAAGAAAGTGTTTTGGAAATGAAACTATGATTTGTGATATAAATCCTTTTTGTATGTTTGAATGACTTAACGTTATGAATTAGTAATGTTTTTTAAAAGAAATTTTTGGACTCGACATTTATGGTGTTTCAAGTTGGTATCAGAGCCTTGGTTTGAGGGAGAGGTATAAAATTTTTTCCAAAAGAAAAACCATATTTATAAAAGGATTTTGAGGAAAGAAAAGGGTTTTAGAAAAAGCAAAAAGAACTTTCAAAAGAGAAAAGAGTGTGGTGCTTGCAATCAGTCGAGCTCAAGTAAGTTCTCCCAAATTACCCATACAAGTTTATGTTATGATATGATTATGTGATCACCATGCTATATTAGGGCTAAGGATCAAGGAGGATGCCTTATGTGCCTGTTATATGTCCTTATTGAGCTATATGCTAGCATTGGTTCGACAGTGGTAGGATAGCCTGTTTAGGTTATGCCTGATTATGTGATCTTATATTGTATGCTAGTACATATTCCTGTGTAGAGGATAGAACAACTTGATTGGGTTATGTTATGGTTAGATTTTCCTTTGTCTAAATGCTGCTTGCTCTGTGCTTTGTGGGATACTGAGTGATGGGAATTAGTCATTAGATGAATACGTTAAGTCACATGTCATCAAGGTTGAATAATCTCAGATTCCTGGTTTTGACCCTACTGCATAGCTCTCGTTTGAGTCTAACCGTTGTAGGGACGAGTCCTTTAATTGAAGGATTATCAGAGCCTCACCACATGTGATGGTATTAAGGTAATGGCTGATTGGAATTACGAGGAATCCATCAGCAACTGAGGACTAGTTTGGGTTTGAGATTTCCCTAGGGTAGGCCTAGGATGAGTTTAGTGCTGGGAGCAGTGGTGGTCGTGCAAGGGACTTGGTGGAGTTGAGGAAATTCTTGAGGAAAGTACGGATAGATGTGGAAGGTAGTATAGGCCCGTACTACTGAAAGTAGAGGATCTGTACTCGATTCAAGAGGGGCCGAGACAAAACCAGGGAACTTGCAGTACGGGTGAGGTCCCTCAGCAGTGATGTGTATTTCGATGATTGTGATGGTATGCTTTTAGAATCACGACATTGCAAGATGAACCAGCGGCTGGAGTAGGTGCCAAAGAGGGGTCAGGCTCAGGTTCTGGGATCGAGCAGCTCAGGGAGCGGATGAGAGAGTTTGTATCAGCTGAGATTACGCGCGGTATTCTGGACCAGACTCCTGTGATCTTTGGCACGGTCAAGGAGGGTGTCCTGGAGATTTTGAATGAGAGGCTTGGAGCCTTTCGCATAGAGCTGCTGGCGATGTTGGGAGCTGCTGGCGATGTAGGGACCCCATTGCTAGTGGCAGATGGTTGGCTGATGTCGCCAACGCTTTTCATTCTAGCCGGTGTCCCGAGGGGGACAAGGTTCAACTCGCCTCCTGTCTTATGAAAGACAGAGCACGGGATTGGTGGGAGGAGGTTGGTCAATCTATCGGGGATGATGCCATGCTGGACGCGATGACAAGGAGTGATTTCTTGGCCAGGCTCAAGGGAGATCGACCGAGACGGAGGCGGAGATCACTCCCAAGTTCAGGGAGAGGGATCTTCTTGTTCCGCAGTATGTCATGGATGCGGAGATGAAGAAGGCCCGATATCACGATATGCTGAGAGACGACATCAGAGAGTTTGTGAGTCGGTCCAGCTGCAAGACGCTAGAGGATGATTGCTCGGGCCAGGGAAAGGGAGGTCGATCTGGAGCACCTCGGGAAGAGGAAGCCAGAGGAGGTTCAGGTATCTACGGGACCGGGCAAGAGGCCAAAGATATCAGACTCTATATCGAGAGGTCCTTAGGACCGGGGCCGCTACGGCAAATGCGGCAGGACGCACGAGGGTACGTGTAGGAGTGGCAGCGGTTGTGAGTCTGGTTGCTTCAAGTGCGGCCGGATTGGTCATTTAAGCAGAGATTGTACTGGTACCACCACACAGGGATCAGACATGTTATGTTTCCATTGCATTCAGAGGGGCCACAAGAAGGCCCAATGTCCGAGCCTGCATTCAGCAGGGTAGGTAATATCACCTTCCCCTGCAACCAAAAGGAGCACTGACGGCCGTCAGGGCCGGGCAGAGGCACCTGCAACAAGGAACAGGGTGTATCAGTTGGTTTCGGATGAGATGTGAGCTGCCCGATGCGTCAGGTACATATCTTCTTTCATTTCTCTATCAGTTGATGATATGGTCTTATTGTTATGGTTCTGCACCGGTATTGATATTGATACTTCGGAATTTTGAGGCCCGCTGGTGATTGATTTATGTGCCATCTGCATACCTTGGATGTTAGAATGATAGTAGGAGGTCGTGTCCTTTAGAGTGGGTTACATAGGATGCATTATCTGTAGCATGCCTGTGAGGGGCTTGGTAGTGCCTCGCTAGTTCGGGAAGGTGTCGATTGGAAATAGATCGGTTAGATCCCTAGTTGTGGTAAGTCAGGTTTTCAACGAAGTGACCAGGGGATGGTAGAAAGAATTAGAAATTCTTCTGAGCTATGAGCTGTGAGGAGCTAGTCAATTCGAAGTGGGGGAGAGACATCCATGTGGCCAAGGATAGAAGTAAGTACAAGACTGGGGTGGTTTCGCAGTCTTGGTAAGGAAGGAAGCAGCTCAAGCGGCTGTTTGGATGGAGGATGAGGTTAGTTGGGAGTTGGAGAAACTTTCCCACCTTGTGTTGTGTATTCATGTCTAGCGGGTAACTGGTTCGGGAAAACCAGGTCGCAGAGCCTTCGCCAGGTGCGAGTTTAGGCGGGATGTAAGACTTTGGGGTAGCTGCAGCATTCCCCAGCAGCAAGTCGTGAGGGTAGTGATGTAAGATTGCGGGTAGGCTATAGTATTCATTAGCATATTAGTTTGCGGAGTGTGGGCGGAGGCCCATATCTCCTAGTTCATGAAGTCAGGGCGGAGGCCCGTATCTCCTAGTCAACAATAGGAATCAGGAAAGGCCAAGTCGTTGAGGTTTAGTATGTAGTTAGCCTGCATAGCCCGTGTTAGGTGAGGCCACTCCAGTATGCAGTTGGGTGGGACCTGTGGGCGAGGCCCGTATGTTAGCAACAATATAGGTGAGACCTAGGAGCAGGATTGCTCAGTAGTATGGTTTGGGTGAGACCCGTGGGCGAAGCCCGTGCGATAGTAGTTAGGCAGGTGAGACTAGAGGGGAGGACCGCTTTAGGATATAGTCGGGTCAGACCCGTGGGCGAGGCCTGTAAGATTATAGCAGCACAGGTGGGACCTAGTAGGGACCATAAGGCTAACATAGGGGATCAAGGATCCCAAGACTTGTAGCGCCAGAGTGGCAGGATAGATAGAGCAGTGTAGATAGTCGGAGTTTCTTTGGAAGTCGCTCGGAGCGACTATGAGATTGTGCTAGTTGTAGTGACCGGTGAGTATCTGATATCCCAGTTATCGGCAGAATATGTAGAGGGACCAAGGTGGTCTCGCTCCATTCGGAAGGCGAATGAGAAATGGTAGGACTTTAAGGCAGAGAAGTGGCGACAGAGAAGTATGGCGTGGGAAAGCTAGTTGACCGAGGAGTGCTACGCCTCTCGCAATAGGGTTGGATAATCTCAGAGGGAAGGGTTTGACACTGTTATGCAGCTCTCGTTGGGGTCTAACCGTTACAGGGATGAATCTTTTACTCGAAGGATTATCTGATCCATACGCTGGGCTAGGTGCTCAGCGCTAGGTTATAGTAGCATGAAGTGTTCAGTAGGTATTGGCAGTAGCGACCAACACTGGGAGTGGCTGGAGTATTAGATACCATGAAGGATATGTCCTTCACAATGGTAGAGGAGGTGGTTCTTGTTGGAGTGTTACCTTGGGAAGGCCAGAAATCGCACAAGGAAAAAAGTGGATGAACCCTAGAATTTCGGCATAAGTACTCGGAGAGTAATGAAAGGATTGTGAGTTGATTGAGTTGTGTGCTCAGGATTGGTGGGATTTGAGTGCACTTGAGGATTGATATCTACAAGGACTAGTTTTATTCTGGGTAACCGGGCGGAAGGTCCATAGAAGTGGTCGGCCGTAGTTAAATTCTTCAGGCAAGGTGAAGTGAGCGGATTGCAGGACAGTTGGTTGTAGCGGTCTTCGAGGACGAAGTCTAGTTTAAGTGGGGAAGAGTTGTAACACCCAGAATCTGCAGGACCAAGAAAAGAAAGGAAAAGGTCTAAGTCATGAGTCAACTCATCGAGTCTAGGGAGGAACCCAAAGAGTAGGAGTAGGATCTGGGGTATTGAGTAAGTGACCGGATCGGCGAGTCTGGTCTTGACTAGAAGAACCCTAATTCTGAGGGTTATGCCCTATTTAAAGAGCATTACACCCTTTCCCCAGCCTCTTTACTCCACTTTTTAGATCTAGAAACCCAAAATCGTGAGTGAGAGCCATTGGAAGCAATTTAGAGCTTGGATAAAGGGGTTTTGGCGAAGAGATATTGAAGATCAAGAAGCTTGGAGCAAGGGGCTTTGTAGATAGTTGGATTATTCTTCAGTGGGAGGTCATCCTTGAGGTAATAAGCTGTTGCTTTGGCTTTGTTGCAATTAGATCTATCTTATGTGTGACATTTTCGGGCTATTTAAGTAAGATTGAGATCTATTTCGGGTTTGGGACTTAGATCTGAGGTTGCTACTTCAGATCTAGAGTTGTGATGCTCTAGAAGGTCATAAAGTTTATGTCAATAAGTTGTTAGTGAAGCCCCTTTGTCATAAACCCCAGCCCTAGAGTGTTTTGGGCCTTTGGCTCCTTGGTTTCTCGTAAAGTTTGCAACTTTACATGGGGGATAGACTGTAGAAGAGTGGACCTATGGATTGGAGCCCCTGTATGGCTCGAAAAGCCACTTTATGTATTGAGATCTGAAGAGACTCGTCGAGTCATATGGGTGTACTCGACGACTTTTATGAACATGAGCATGGGCTCGGCGAGTTGGAAGAACAACTCGGCGAGTTTTCTGAAGATTACCTTGGACTCGGCAAGTATGGTCGCAAAACCTCAATCTTTTCTGGTTATGACGCAGATCAGTGAGTTGAGTGGTGAATCAGCGAGTTGGATAGAATGGTACTCAGAGATCGTTGAACTCGACGAGTCTTGGAGTGACTCGGTGAGTTGAGTCGTATTTGGAGAGTTTCCAAGTTTAGGGACTCGGCAAGTCTATGATTTGAATCGGTGAGTCGAGTCAACTGGAAGGTTGAATTTGACCAGGACTTTGACTTTGAACAAAGTTGACTTAGTTTGACTTCTAGAGTTCAGTTTGGAACAAAGTGTTATATTCATAATAGTAGCTCGGGGAGCTAGTGGAGCAGTGGTTCAGAAAGTTTTTAGACAGCAGCCAGAGGGTTATCAGCAATGTTCAACAGTGCATGTGAGCTTCCCTTTATGTGAATGGGTATACGGTAATAATGTCGACCCATGTAGTTATGAGTAGGAAGACCCGGGGGTTAGCCCTAGGCACAGTATGCTAGTTTGACATTCGGGACTAAGGTCCAATGTTACCGGGGGGGTCCCCAAGGAATGGTTTGTATGATAGTTATGTTTGTTGTTTGTGTGATACACGTATGTGCCTAGTAGGGAAGTGAGTGTGGACGAGGTCCCGTATCTCACCAATAGCAGAGTGTGGACGGTGTTCCATACCTCATTTGCAGTAGAGCAGAGGCGAGGCCCAAGTGAGGAAAAGAGTGAGTGTGGGCTGGGCCCATATCTCACTGTCAGTAGGAGCGTGGACGGGGTTCCATGATTCTTCAGTAGTAGGACAGGGGTGAGGCGCAAGAGAGGCGAGGCCTTAGTATAGTAATCCGATAGAGTATGTTTGTTATGTGTTGTGATATGATTGTATGTTAGTATATGTTAGCGACCGGGGTCCGGAGACAGGCAGGGCCTAAGGAAAACAGATATGTACGTCGAGCGGGGCTCGAAGCCAGGTGGGGCTTGGTTACAGACGGGGTCCGATAGCGGGCGAGGCCCAAAGCAGCGGGCGGGAGCCCAGTTTGTGGTTACGTGCACAGTGTTATGTATGACATGTATGGATCGGTAGACATGTGTGGTATGTGGAACTCACTAAGTTTCGTGCTTACGGTTTTTAATTTTTGTTTCAAGTATTCAGTTTTCAAAAGAGGAGCTCGGGAGGGTTGCAGTGCACAAACCATGACAAGTTAGCCTGGGATGTTGACTTTGATAATTAAGCAAGTGTTTTGGAAATGAAACTATGATTTGTCATATAAAACCTTTTTGTATGTTTGAATGACTTAACGTTATGAATTAGTAATGTTTTTGAAAAGAAATTTTTGGACTCGAAATTTGGGATGTTTCAGATGGGGACTTGCTCTTCATATCTCGTCTATGCAGGAGACATAAATGCCCTATTCAAAGAAATGAATATCAATGTTATTGATCTTTTCACCTTAATTCAACAACGACCTGACTGGTTGACAACGAGCTTTCTGTAAGTATATATGCTTTAGTTGTTCCTAAATTGTAGTTTATCATTTCATTTATTTGTGTACGTTTAGATAAGTATGTTGCTACTTCTTTTGTTATCTTAAGGACTTCATAGGAACATGACCTAATATATCGGTATTTTGTTATTATTTAATACAAAAAGAACAACTTAATAGGAAAAAGCAAGAAAAATGAGATTGTACCCATTAGCTCCCAACTTTTAACAAATTTGTGTTGCATAGCTTATTAGTTCGTGTTACATAGCTTATTAAATACAAACACTTGATATATTGTTTGATAATTGTGTTCATGATGATAGAGATGGGATACATTTTACAGCAGGTGCTAGTGCAACAGTGGAAATTGAGATCTAAAACTTGATGAGAGTGAAGATAAGAAACAGAAGCAGGATGGTCAGTTGAAGCAGTTTTAGGGGAAGAATCTTGTATCTCCAACCAAAGAAGGTCTAAAAATTGATGAAAGTGAAGATGAGAAACATAAGCAGGATGCATTGAAGGAGAAGTTTGAAGGTCTTTGCAGGGTGATAAAGGATGTGTTGGGAGACAAGGTGGAGAAGGTAATAAAAAGTAAGTATATCTTTTTATAAACCCATTTTCTCTATATATAATGACTATATGGCTTACAAAGTTAGAGAGATGAAGAAGCTGACATGGAAACATTCTTTTCAGCTTGATTCTTTTTCTTGGCTGGTTCACCTGTAAAGGTACAACCAGCTAATTCTATAGTGCATGTGAAAATAGGCAAATGCCCCAGGCTTGACCTTAAATTTGTATATGTTGTATATCTTGAGGTCAGTAGACTCTTAATTCCTTATCTTTATTCATTCTCCTTTTCTGTTTTAGTAAAAAGTTTATCTTTTTTTTAGGTCATCTGCCTTTGACTTTTAGAACTCCACCTATTAGTCTACCTAGACCAAGTTACTTAACAGGAATTGGAATGAGAAGAGTGTGTTCACTAGAGTTCAGACCACACTTAATGGATTCAGGTCTTGCAGATCCTCTTTTAGGCTCACCTGGAGTTCCAGGAGCTTCAGAGAGAAGGTTTTTACCTCAAACAACTATTTACAACCGGAGCTACAATCATTGCCTGGAATGGCTCCTTTTCACTGTTCACAGTTATCAGGTCTGTTCTTAGTTATATGATTCTTGAAATTAAATATGCCTTGACAATGTTATCTAGAAACTTCTCTTTTTTCAGTTATTCCAGTAATACCAACTTGATGCTAATGTTATGGGGATATGGCTGTGAGCTTACCATTTGCTGTTGTGGCAGGGTTGACCGATGGGAATGAGGTCAAAATAGATTTTTCGGATCTTTCTTGGGTTGGAAATATTACATGGCTTAGAAATGGTCATATTGAAGTTACTTGGGATGATAGAATGGTTTCAATTGTATGTTGAATCATATTTCTTGTAAAAAGACATGAATGCCCTTCTTGTTTGAAGTACTTTTTTGTTCATTGATATGATGTTTGGTGATATCAGGTGGGCCCACAAGCAATATATGTAGTAGGGCGTGATGATGATGATGACTCAGCTGGTGGTGGAAGTGAAGTGAGTGATGATGTATCATGTTGGGAAATAATGGAGTGTGAAGATAATGAAATGGAAAATCTTCAAAAGGCACTAGAGGTTCATTTCTATTTCTGTTTCTATTTATAAAAATTATAATACACAAATAAACGGGTTTAAATTTTAAACTATTTTTTTAAGGATCATCGGATGCAAAATGGACCCGAGATGAGTGTTGATACAGATGAGCAAACAGCTGAAAACATTTAGATAAATGGTTCACTTTCTATACCCTTAGCTGCCCTTGGATTCATGACAAGGTTAGCAAGTGGAATTTTTTCTAAGCGTCAAAGAAACATTACAGTTAATTCAGTTGGTGATAATGTAACATTACATAGGGAAGATAAAAATGATAATACCCTTGAAAGATTGGCTTCTGGATAAAAATGTTAATACCCTTGAAAGATAAAAATGGTAATGTAACATTTTATAGGGAAGATAAAAATGATAGTATCATATGATGATTTCTGTTTCTGGTTATATTATATAAGGTATTTAGTGACAGGTTTTGTTCTTCGAGTCCTACCGAAATGAAATGAATAATTAGATTTCTTGAACCTCATTATTCTGGAAAGAAAGAATCATTCTAGAAACTTAATAGTAAGAAAAAAGCCAACATGTGATTTTTTTTATTATAAGTGGACTTCATTTGCTGGAATATATGCCTCATATGACTATGCTGTGGACTTCATTCCCTAATATATTATCCTTTTTTCTATTGATTTTAGACAAAATGGTGTCTTGCCCTAGTTGTGACTATGTTGTGGACTTCATTTGCAGGAATATATGCCTCATGTTTCTTGTATCATTATTATTATATTTTTTTTTAAAATGAAAAAAAATATTCATTACTTTTGACTGATATTAACAGTATACTGTGACACTGTGCCAAAGTGGATAATGAAGAACGGTGCATAATTTGAAAACATGAATTGGTATTTAATTATATTTACTTATTTTCCCCTATACTTTTGTACTTAACTTTATCGGCTTACAAAGGGTTACAAAAAACTTTGGATTTTGGATCCTCAAATGGCTTGGCAGAATGAAACCAGGTGTCCCATTCTCATTCCAATTCAATGTCTATTTGTTTCATTGATTGAATTTTATAAACACTTTTAGCTTTTGATTTGGGTATGCTCTTTAATGAATAATGAATCCACAATCTCCTTGCAACCCTTTCCTCTACAAATCAATTCTCTTTTTGATAGTCATGCAATTGCAAATCCTAGGGCATATAGTCCTATTGGTATTGGAAGTATCCCAAGGCACATTAAGATACATATTCATGTTGGTAAGGTAACCCAATTTGCCTTCAGATAAGCTATATATATATATATATATATACATATATATATATATATATATATATATATATATATATATATATATATTCTCATATGTAACTTTTTAACAGGAATAGGTCCACCGGTAACTAATGTTGAATAATCAAATGAAGCAAATGTTAATCTTCTAATGTTGTTCTTTTATAGGTGGCTGGAATTGGACCTAAAGTTGGTTGCTGATATAGGAATAGTGGGTGCTCGAAATGCAAGAAAAATGAGGTTTTTAAGTGTTATTAGTGTTGATATGTAATGTTAGGTAACTTGTTTGACATGTGATATTTTTTTTGAAATGAATTATCATTCTTATGTATGGTATTTTATTGTGTATTATGATAATTTCAATTTGTTGTTTAATTTGAAAAGTAGTAATTCTATCAAAAATATATATTTTTAAAACATTTAAAATTATCACACACAAATATGTGTCATCTTCCTTTATGACAGGGGCTTTAATGATATGTAATGTGTGTCCGAAACGGGCGTCATAAGGTTATGACATGCAAATGCGTGTCGTCTTCCTTTATGATAGGGCCTTCCTTGATACGCATTGCATGTCGTAACTGCGCGTCATAAATGCGAGTATTAAAAGCACGTCGTAAATGCACATGTATATAGATGATGCGCAAAAGCGTGTCGTCTCTCGTTATGCCATGGCCTTCCTTGACACGCATTTGCGTGTCGTCTGAGCGTTTTACGACACGCATTGCGCGTCGTAAAAGGCTGTTTTTCTAGTAATGTATTGCACTATGTATCCTTGTGTTCTTGGAAGTGGTTAGGCTATATTATGTTGTATAGTGGTAATATGATGTTAGACTAGTAGGATGTTAAATCATTTACCTTTAGTGATAAGGGCTGAGGCATTTCAAGTTTGAGTCGAAGGCTAGCATGTTGTATTACAACTTTAAGCTGAAGGCTAAGGGGGTGAGTTCATGACAATATCAACGTTAAGCGTTGTGAGTCTAAAGACTCAAAAGGGGCAATTTGATAGAAAAATCAACTAGAGTGTTGTGAGCCTAGATACTCGATGCTTGGATTTATATTGTTGTACATGGTATTTTAGGGAAATCACTAAGCTTGATGCTTACCCATTGATTATAAATGATTTCAGGTACTTTATCAGACTATGAGAAGAGCAAGGATTAACGGCACCTGCACATTGACATCATATTTTAATTTTATGGATGTTCTATTTATACTTTGATTGGAATATTTAGTACTATGTTTTAGACCGTCATTGAATAAAAGGTATTTTCTAGTTAAGGGTGAGCAAAAACCGAACACAGAAACTGAAAAACCAAAAAAAAAAAAAAAACAGACGAAACCAGATCGTAGCCGTTGGTTTTGGGTTTATATTTGTTATAACCAAAAAATTACATTTGGGCTCAGTTTTGTACAAAAGGGAATGGATGACGTCTGTACAGTCAGTTGGAGCTCATAAAGAAAAGGGATTCCTAAAATATCCATACTTTCTATATCTGTTGATATATGAAATGTTAGAAATGCATGATAGTAAGTAAGGTAATGATGTTTTCAGGAATTACATGATAGAACTGCTTGATACTTGAGTTCGATTATAGTTAATGAATTGCTTATTATGCGTTGCTTGGAACCTATACTGATATTAGATTTTTTTGGAATGGCAAAACTATACTGATACTAAATAAATATTAGAAAATGTGTTGGGTTGCATGCTACTAGAATTAAATAGTTTTAGAATGCTTAGCTTGGCTGTATTGTGTGGCTCTCATTTGAGTCCAGCCATTATAGTGTAGAATATTTCATTCGAAAGATTGTTTAATTTTAGTGGCATGTAATTGTATTTATTATATAGTTACTTGACATTAGTAGAAGTTTCTTCCTCGGCTGATAGTAGGGTGAAGTGGGATTCCTAGTTCCTTAGGAAAAGTGTTTGAATATTCTAGTTCGGGAAGGTGCATATGAGGAATTTAAGAAGGAGAGTCTAGTGAATTTTGTATGCGCTTGGTAAAACACATAGTTATGGGTTAGGGCGCTTGGCAGAGACACGAAATATTGTAAGAGGGTATGGGAAGATTTCTTGTAAGTGCTCGTTTAGACACATACTTATATGCTTCGTGGAAGTAATGTGTAGTGCTCGTTTATTCTTCTTCTCAATCTCTTCTATTTTATATGACATCATCCGTTTGATTGGGATTCCGCACCATCAAATGGATCTGATTGATACACGGGCAAATTAGGGACTTACAATAAAAGGGGAGAATTAAAAAAAAATCAAAATAAAAAAGTGTCATTTCTGTTTTACTTTTGTTCTATGTTTTCTTTTAGTGTTGTTTTTTCTTGAAAAGTGATTTCAGGTAAATATGAAACTCATGGAGATTGTGTTGAAGATTTATGAGCCAAGGCTTTGTCCGTGAGCATCGAAGAATTCTTATTCGAAGGAGCAAGAAATGAAGATTATTCTCCCAACATTCAATCCTTCAACCCAGAAGCAAGGAGAAGCTGAAATTGAAGATTAGGTGACGGATTGAATTGAAGCCTCCTCAATCAGTCTGCTGCTAGCTTAAACCTGCTGAAGTGATCCAAAAGATTTGTTCTCTCTGATGTTCTCTCTGAAGATTCTCAAGCTGAAAGCGCCATCTTTCAAGAATCAGTACGTCAAGCCTCCTCACCCAATGTTCTTTCAATGCCAAATTCTGAAGAAAACCTCAAGTACTCAAGATGAAGTCATTCATTGAAGATTCAGATGTTCATCCTGATGCAGTGAAGAAATCGAAGGTTAAAGCTGAAGCCAAGCTTCCAATGAAGATTAACAAGAAGAGCCAGCTACTTTTTAGGGGGAGCTTGTTGGGTCAATTAAGAAAAGAAAGCTATAAACCATGGGGGAGATTGTTGGGTCAAAATATGGTTTATACTTTGCTTTTCTAGGAAATTATATTTTTCTGTAATATTTTTGGAGTTTACGTTCATGTTTACGGTTGAGTTTACGGCCGTAAACACCTTACGACCGTAAGCCCATTTACGGCCCATGTTCACCAAGCCCATGTTCCCCTTGTATAAATATAGGTGTTAGGGTGTGAGGAAAAGATTGATGAACATTAGAGAGTTTACGGCCTAGAGAGAGACAAACATGTGTGTGTGAATCTTTTTTATCTGGAACTTAATTCTAATCGATTCATACAGAGATTCATAACTATGATACACGGGCAAATTAGGGACTTACATGGTATGCGCCGGATAGAAGAAATCGAGGGTGTATTCTATACCAAATTTTGTCTCGCTAAGGACTTTTTTCATTTTAGATCAAGTGGTTGTTAGGAGTTGGTCGCCCAATCTATTACTGTAGTCGAGGTGGTGACCATGACTTGGGAAGTGGTGATGGCCTGATATTATATGACCATATGTTTTTGGGATCATGGTGAGGAGGTTATGTAACGAAAGATAGAGGAGATGTAGGTTCCAAAACCACCAGTGGCTAACAAGTCTAAGACTATTGATACTCTCTCAAGTGGTTTAGGTGGTCGTGGTTTTTGTGGAAGGTATGGGAAAATGCATGAGGGTACTTTTCATACATATTTATTTTGGTGATCTACTTGTCAGAAAGTGGGTTATTTCAGGAGGGTAAAATAGAGGAAGAAAGGCATATCTTTTCTCTAAAATAAGTTTAGTCAGTTTAGGGTTAATTGTCCCAAGCTAGCGGTATGGAAATTTTTGGACCTAATGCTTGAATTTCTACACTCTCTAGCCACGACCCCTATGATCGAAAAGAGAGTTTTATTGCCTTCTGTCAAGGTAGAGTAAAAAATGCCCGTAGAAATTTTTGTTCTCAAGTATGTTGTCATGACCATTTTGTGTATATAGGTATTAGTATTTTATCCAACAACTGTCATTATTGCTTGTAATTTCTTTTTTGTTAATAATATCCCCTACTACCATTTTGTTATGCATATGCGTTAGTACGTTTCTATGCAACTTAATACTTGACATGATCTTGTTCGATTCATGGTCATGTTGTGTGAGAAGATCACTTATTGTAAGCACGGAATGAAGCTATGAGGGGTTCATCAAAGACATTGACATGAAAAGCAGGAGTTCTTCCATGGCGGTGGTAAGCTACTTATCCTATATACAAAACCATCTTAGGCTTTGATTGGTCATGGGTAGCAGCAAATGATTGTTCGAACCCAATTGGGGGAGAACCAGCCATTAAGGAAAAAGTGGGAGGGGCAACTTTACTTCAGTTTCGACATAAATTCTAGGAGAGTTGCTCCACAAGTGGGTGGAGGTTATTAGTTTCACTTTTTTATTCAGGTAAAAGAAGAAATAAATCCTATACTAGAATATCCAATTCTTGGACTTAGATACCGAATTCTTGGGTACAACTAAGATAGATAAGATAACCATATAGGTTCGTGCCATCATGGATTTGAGATTTATCCTTGCAACCTAGGAGCTACTTAAAGGAATTCAATAGGTCATGTAATTTTCCATAAGGAGCGTCGACTGCTTTCATGCAGAAAAAAAGGATGCACCACTCAAGGTATACATCATACTTAGAAAGTTTGAGTTAAGCTTACACTATGTATTTATTTATCCTATGCCAATGATTGGCGACCGTAGAAGAGATGTCATACGATAATGCATTTTCTTTTCCCAGTCTATTCGAGTCATCATGTGACATACGTATATGTAAAGTAAGAGCCTCCTTGAATAGGATCATTTGGAATAGTCTAAGTCCTTTAAAAGATGTGGTAATACCTTTTAAGGTTGAAAATGTATCAACAATATACAAATGAAGGGTGGATCGAGTCATTGATCCATGTTTGATCAATCGTGATAGATGTTATTGCCAACGGATTACGTTGTTCTGGGGTCTCTTCTAGGATGTAGTAAGATTATGGTACATGTGCGACTCTTTGTCATATACTTCAAGTATTTCCTTGGTTAGGGAAGGCATAGTTTCAGGACACCTCGCTAATGGGTTTGGTATCATGCTTAAGCCATGTCACACCCCAAAACCTGAACGGCGGAAACGTTAGGGGGTGGAGGACGTCATGTACAATATCATAGCAGTGCATAATAATAAACAAGAATAAACACCATCCATTGCATTAATAATATAATTTTAATACAAATGTGTTATGTATAGTGTATAAGACACCAAAAACATGAATCAAAATAAGAGATGAGTCTTGAACGTGATCCATCTTCTAAAAACCAGGTCATCGGTACCTACCTACTGGTGACCTGAGAATACAAGTTATTTTGAATGCGTAGACTAGCATTAAAGCTGGTGACTTCATAAGAATTTTAGTGTCATTGCTTGTATGAAAGTGTTTACAAATGTTTGTTGTAAATGTTTGTAAGTGTTTGTAGTAATTGTTTAAATCTCCTAGAAAATCCTATATTTTCTACTAAAAAGTAGCCATCTACCAAGGCCCAAATGTTCTGTGTGCTGCGTGATTTGTAAAAGTGTGTATCTTTCCCAAGTATGACTATCATTTCCAAAACATAGCTTACATTATCGTTTATGTGAGAAGATCACAAAGTGAATGCAATGGGAAAAAACGATGTACAGTAGTATTGTATGTAAGTAAATACCAATGTACTAACTACCTTAAACCAATTCGTTAATTAAGGTAAAATGTGATATGATTGTGTCACACCCCGAAAACCGAAGGCGGAATCATTTCCGGGGCGGACTCCACGTTGAGTATCAAATCCAAGTCACATAGTAAGCAAAGTAAACAACCATTACATTACATATGAAAATTTACATTTGTTCAAAAGTAAGTTGTACAAGTGTGATACATAGTATATATGAACAAAAGTGAGACGTGTCTTCAACGCACTCCGTCCTCGTCAAAAGGATTGTCGGGTACCGGTCTAATGCAGACCTGAGAATACAAGCGGTTTGAAAATCAGCATAAAGTTGGTGAGTTCATAAGTGTTTTGTTTTCTAAAAATATACAAGTTTCCTTTCTGTTATCTGAAAAAGTTACACACCAAGAAAATCCCATATTTTCTTAAAAGTTGGTTACCAATCCGAAATGTGATGTAAAAGATGTATACTGTTTACCAAACCGAAATGTAATGTAAAAGACGTATATTGTGAATCTGGTTATGTACTATTGTTACCCCAGGAAAATCCCATATTTTCCTAAAAGTTGGTTACCAATCCGAAATGTAATGTAAAAGATGTATACTGAAAACCTGGTTATCCTTGTGAAATGTATTAGTTTTAACACATATATAAAACTAATAAGTACAAATTAAACTAGTTACTTTATTCATTATTACTATCAAGTAAATCTCTGTTATCCAAATTTCGAGTTCCATAACCATACGATAGACTAGATATGGCAATAAGTAGTCCACATCACCTTATGACTTTCGTCACCCTTGAACCTTTCGGTTCGGCTGTAGCTAGCAGCCAGGTGTGGGGTAGTCAGCCCCGTATAGATCTATACACTCAAGTCACGCTCCCTATCCAACAGATTCTGGTTACGGGTGCGGTCCTCCACTCGCGTATCTCTGTGGAGTGTTCCCAAGGACGTGTCTCCAATTTATAGGAATAACAAATTTACTAGTAATAATTCAGAAAGATCCTGTTACAAACAATGATTCTCCACTCGCGTATCTCTGTGGAGTGTTACAGAGGACAAAACAATGTACTAAATTTCATGTTCAAGTTCAAATGTTATGCTTTTAACTGATTTACTGTGGAAAACCATTTGTGAAAATATAAAATACAACATTTTATAACGTATTTCACAAATAATCTGAATAAGTGTTCTACAAGTTCAAACGGTTGTCTGTTACGATTATTAGTGTTAAAAGCATATGAAATATGAAACACAACACATGTCAAACAAGTTTTGAGTACAAGTATCTCTTGTACTTTGCTTGTATTCCCCCTAAAAACAGTGAAAAACATTGAAAAAGGATAGGGGTATGAACTCACCAGACGAGAAAACGTGACTGTTTGGATGCTATGTGTCGGTTCGGGGCTTGATAACGCGCGAGGTTCCTATGTAATATGAAATGATATACAAATGTATCTAATTAGAATTTAAACCACTAATTAGATATGATTATTCACTCCAATACGAGAAAACACTTCAAATCAAGTGTTTGGAGTGATCCGGGTGACATCTACGGACGTGTATGGCTTAGGAATGGAGTTTACTCTTCAAGAGTAAACTCTTAGAAGAGCTTTCGGCCCTAAACACCACATCCACATGAGTTCACGGCCGTGAAATCATGAATGAGAGGTTTATGGTGCAAAATGGCCTTAAAACACTTGAGGGTTAAATCTAGGTTTGATTTTAAGGCATGGGGAAATGATTTGAGGAATTTAAGGACCATTTGAGGAGTTTACGACAGTAAACTATGAGTTTACGGCCGTAAACTCTCATGTACCCATTCTTATTGTGTTTTGATGGTCCTAATTCAATCACATGTGATTCCAAGTCATTTTACAAGCCAAGGGGTGAATTTAGGGCACCATTTGATCCATGTATATGAGTTCACGGCCAAGGAACCCATCCTTGGCGGGGTTTACTGCCGTAAGCTCCTAAACGAGTGATTTCCATCATGTTTAAGGCCCCTAAATTGATTGTGGTTGGTTCTAGAATTTAATCCAAGGCTATTGATGTGTTTAAGTGGCATTTAAACACTTGAATTTGAGTTTACTCCCCATGAATATGAGTTTACGGCCCAAGCATGTTCTTGGGCAGTAAACTCATGTTTACTCCTCAAAAATGATGTTCAAGGTGTTCTAAGTCCGATTTGATAAGTCATTAAGTCATGTCTAAGCCCTAAAGTTGGTTTGGAAGGGTTTTAAGGCTCAAAAACCCTCTTTGTGTGTGTTTACGGCCCAAGCATGTTCCAGGGCCGTAAACACATGAATATGCTCCTTTTTCATAGTTTGAACTCGGATTTGGAAGCTGAAAAGGTTGAACAACAAGTTAGGGTGATTACCTTTATGTTTTGGGGCTTGAAATTGGATGATTTTGGCCCTAATTCTTTGATTGAGGAGAGAGGTTAGAGAGAGAGTAGTGAGAGAGAGCAAAAGCTTCAAATGGAAGCTTAATCCACTTTAAATATGTTCCAAGTTTGGGACACGGTGGAATTTTACCCGATACTGACGTTAGACGTGGCTTTTGGTTGCACCCGATTAAGTTACCGTAACCCGATATGGTCGATTCTAAAATTTTTCCAATTACTAAAATAGGGTATTAATACGAGTTCTAAACGTGTTGGGACACCCATTAAGTCATAATAGCAAATCTCAAATTAATGACTTAATTAGAAATGTAAACGGAAATGAATTTGAAAACGACGAATGGATTAATGAAAAGGGTTACAAATGAAGGAACAAACTTCGGGTTGTCACAGATTGTAACCATACTTGATCGACTAGTATAACACGATGCTCTAAGGCATCGAAATGGTATCACATTAGTCACTTGTATACCTGTAGGTACCACCGTAGCTAGTAGAAAGGTGTAGGATAGTTAATCCCGTATAGATGTATACACCAACTCATGCTCTCCCTCTAGGAGACTCTGGTTGCAAAATGTGACACAACAGTAGATTTCCATTCCATGAAGTAGTGGCTCACATTAATGTTATAGTGTTCTAGCATTTATATAGTATGTTCTAGTGTGTTGTATGTTGTCTCTGTACTAGTGTATTGTATGTTTCTCTGTTCTAGTGTATTGTATGTTTCCTTGTGTAGTGTATGTTCTCTTTGTTTCTCATCATAGTATGTTCTCTTTGTTTGCCATAATAGTATGTTTGTATTGACTCGTGAATGAACTGACTCTTCTATGTTTCATTGTTCTAGTAATAGTATTAAATGATGGGTTTTGGTCATAAGAACTTCCCTTATGTGCACATACAACCCTATAGCTTGGATCTAGGTTTCACTAATTGAACATGCAATAATTCCAAGACTTTCATGGCTAGCTCTAATGTAAACTAACAATAAAAACATATGAAAACAGATCTAGATTATTACCTTGAGTTACTTGCTTGAAACCTTCTTCTTCTTGGAGCTAAGAGTCACAAATGTCACTCCTCTAATGGCTTACAAACACCAACTAGCAAGAAGATGACTTGAGAGAGATGAGGAAGAGGGAAATCGGCTCTAGGGCTTCTCCAATCACAAATGTAACTCCTCTAATGTTCTAGTAATGTCACTCCTCTAATGGCTTACAAACACCTCCTAGGGTTTCACCCTAAAACCCTAATTGGATAACTTAACCTCAAAGCAATCCAAATCCTTTCCTAGATAAGGCCTTGGACAATTTCTAGGTGATCCACATCCCTAAAATCTTCCAACCCATATCCACAAGGATTATCAGCTCAAAATACAACTTTCACACATTTGACAGTTTATACCCCTTTATTTAATTAATCTCTTTAAGTCACCAAATTAATTCTTAATTAATTTATGACTTATATTAATCAAATAATATTATTATTTCTCTAATATATTATTCTTATAATACATTAATAATAATATCTCTTCTCTGCAAATCACCCTATCAAGTTGCTATGGTGAAGGCAACCCAAAAGGACCATGCACAATCGGGTCAAGTACTTACCAAATATAGTTACAGCTTTAGACACTAATCCAAAAGTGTCCCACTTGGATAAGTCTGGTAACTATAAACGCAAAAACATTCCGACTAGCAGTCGTAGCTCTCAAAGATGCTGTCAACTCTGATCTTATCAGTAACCTGTCCTTTTGATAAGGGATCGTACAACCCTTTGTTTTGATATCGTGCAGACGATTTAATGAAACATAGTCATTCTCATCGTCCATCAACTATTTTCTCAATCTCAAGATTTATTTGACATAGAACTTAATTGAACACATCAATTCAGTCTTGACCAGGCCCAACACATAAGTCAAATCAAATCATCAAGCGGTCGTGATATCGCTTTTACCCTCTTAGAATAAAAGTAACAGATAAACTTCGACTTATATATGCATTTACTTATCAACTAACCAACTATATACAACAATGCGTTTTATGACATCAGTTTACTGATGCGGTTTCGCATTATCAATGTACAATCAATTAGTAAATAATAAACCATATATCTAGGTTTTAAGACCATTTGATATTATCGTCTTGCGATCATTCCAAAGTGATTCCAGCAATCGCAGGTTTATTCCAATGCTCAAATCTTGTTCATAAGCACTCATGAACATTGTAGCAAACCTTTGCTATGTCTAATACCATTTAGACAATCCACACACCAATTCACGACAATCTTCATTCATACCTACTTCCAACATATGAACGATTGTGGACTGTTTGAATAATTCGATTATTCTTAATAAACTCAATTATTCTGGAAGTCAAAACATGCAAAGTGAAACAATAGCTAAACAATTAACATAATACAGTAACATTACTTTTAAATAATACTCTTTTATTTAATCATCAAATGTCAATTACATTTATCTATTACATGTTTCTAATACTATCTAATCTAAACTAATATCATCCTTCAGCCCAATACTCCTAGCATGTTGCAAGTGCTTAACCCTGCTCAGTCCCTTCGTAAGCGGATCTGTTGGGCTATCTTCTGATGATATCCTCTTAACCACGAGGTGTCCTTCTTCTACTCAATGTCTAGTAAAGTGATATTTTCTGTCGATATGCAGAGATCTACCATGATCCCTTGGTTCCTTGGTCAAGGCAACCGCTCCTTCATTATCACAGAACATCTCCATGGGCTCCTTTATGGCAGGCACAACTCCAAGATCACCAATGAAGTTCTTCAACCATATTGCCTCCATTGACGCTTCGCTAGCTGCAATGTACTCTGATTCGCACGTTGAATCAGCTACGGTTTCCTATTTGGAACTTTTCCAAGTTACCGCTCCTCAATTAAGGGTAAAGTCCCGTCCTGACTGCGAACGGTAGTTGTCCCTGTCGGTCTGGAAACTGGCATCACTGTACCCTCGCACCTTTAACTCATCACTCCCTACGAGGACTAGAAACCATTCCTTGGTCCTCCGAAGGTACTTAAGGATGTTCTTGACAGCAATCCAATGTGCTCTACCAGGATTCCCTTAATATCTACTGACCATGCTCAAAGCAAAGGCCACATCAGGTCGAGTACAAGTCATAGCATACATGATCGAGACAACTGCGAAAGCGTAAGGTACTCGGCTCATCTCAGCTATCTCATCTTCAGTACTCGGACTTTGAGTCTTACTCAACTTCGTATTAGTCTGTATCAGTAGTTCTCCCGTCTTCGAGTTTTCCATACTAAAACGTTTTAGTACCTTATCTAAGTAAGTATTATGACTAAGTCCTATTTGTCTCTTACTTCTTGCTCTCACTATCCTTATTCCCAAAATATAGGAAGCCTCTCCGAGGTCCTTCATAGCGAAACACTTCCCGAGCTAGGACTTGACCTCCTGCAGAGTTGGGATGTCGTTTCCTATGAGTAGTATGTCATCGACATACAAAACGAGAATGCTAACTATGCTCCCACTAGCTTTGACATATACATCTTCGCTTCGTACAAATCCAAACTCTTTGACTTTCTCATCAAAGCAAAGATTCCATCTGTGAGACGCTTGCTTAAGTCCATAAATAGACTTCTCAAGCTTGCACACTCTATTTGGATGCATCGGATCGACAAAACCTTCTAGCTGAGCCATGTAAACATCCTCAACCAACTTCCCATTAAGGAAAGCGGTCTTGACATCCATTTTCCATATCTCATAATCATCAAATGCTGAAATAGCTAGCATTACCCTAATAGATTTTATCTTCGCAACTGGTAAGAAGGTCTCATCATAGTCAACTTCGGGAGTTTGAGTAAAGCCCTTCGCCACCAATCGTGCCTTATATGTGTGCACATTCCCATCCACGTCGGTCTTCTTCTTGAACATCCATTTGCACCCAACCGTCTTACGTCCGGGCACATTGTCAACGCCTGCCATGGCTTCCTTATAGCAATTAGGTTCATCTAGATTTATTTGTGTACCATCACTAATATACGTGTCCCCTTTAGTAGTAATATGAAAACCATAAAACTGGGGTTGAACTCTAACTCTTTTGGAACGTCTAAGAGGTAATGACTCGTCAATCGGTTCAACTGGAGTTTCCTCCTCGGGTTGAGTGCCAGCGGTAGATGTTCCTTCATCACTCGACTCTTGAATCTCTTCAAGATCGATTTGCCTCCCACTGTCTTCTTGGCTTATGAGTCGTCTCTCTCTGAAAACCCCTCTCCTCGCAACAAAGACAACATTGTCACTCGGTCTATAGAAGAGATATCCAAAGCATTTCTGCGGGTAGCCGATGAAAATACATCGCTCACTATGAGTTTCGAGCATGTCATGAGTTTCTTGTCTTACGAAAACTTCACAACCCCAAACCTTGATATGTGCCAACGAGGGATCTTTCCCTGTCTACATCTCGTGAGGTGTTTTGGCAACCTTCTTTGTAGGGACTCGGTTAAGGATATGGGCGGCAGTCTCTAAGGCATACCCCCAAAATGAGATACGTAGTGAAGCACGACTCATCATAGAACGAACCATGTCCAACAAGGTTCGATTACGACTTTCTGCCACACCATTCAACTGTGGTGTCCTAGGTGGCGTCAATTGTGAAACTATTCCACATTCCTTGAGATATTCGTGGAATTCAAGACTTAGGTACTCTCCTCCTCTATTGGATCGAAGCATCTTGATTTTCCTGCCCAATTGATTCTCCACTTCATTCTCGAACTCTTTGAACTTTTTAAATGTTTCAGACTTGTGCTTGATTAAGTAAATATACCCATATCTACTATAATCATCAGTGAAAGTCACGTAGAAGCGGTTTCCATCCTTTGTGGTGGATCTAAAGGGTCCACATACATTGGTATGTATGAGATCCAATAAACCCTCACCCCTCGCACACGTGCCAGTGAAGGGTGACTTGGTCATCTTTCCAAGCAAGCAAGATTCGCACGTGTCATCTTCCCTAAGGTTGAATGTCCAAGACGAAAATGCCACAATGATGCTTTATCCATACTATTGGAAGAATTTATACACAACACACCATTTCCTAGGTTATCTACAACCATAACAGTCTCATAAATTCCATTACAAGGCATTACTTCAAAGTATAAAACACCATTTAGATAAGCATAAATAGAACCATTCATATTATTAAACGAATATCTAAATCCTTATCTAAACAAACCATGAAATGAAATGATGTTTCTTGCCATATCAGGCGAGTAGCAACAATTATTTAAATCTAGACCTAATACATTACTAAGAACTAAAGAATATACTCCAATCTTGGTGACAGGCGACGATCTTCTGTTTTCCATGATTAGATTTATTCTTCCTTGCTCCACATCTCTATCTCTTCTTAGTCCCTGTAAATCAGAACAAATGTGGTAACCACATCCTATATCAAGAACCCAAGAAATAGTGTGAGGTGAATTATTAGATTTAATTGTGTATATACCTACAAAAGACGGCTTGATCTTTCCATCCTTAATGGTCTGCAGATATTCCGGGCAGCTTCTCTTCCAATGCCCTATTTTGTGGCAATGATGGCACCCTGCCTCCTTTGGGTTAGGGTTTGGCTTAGCAGGATCAACCTTGGTCCCACTAGAAGAGGAACCATCTTGGGACTTTCCCTTGCGGTGGATCTTAGACGGAGCCTTCCTCTTCTTGCCCCTTCCCTGCCCTATAACCAAAACAGGAGCAGCGGTTGGTGCGGGAGATGGTGCAACAGACTTGTCCTTTAGGTTGCTCTCAGCAGTCCTAAGGAGTCCTTGGAGTTTGCTTAGGGTGACCTCTTCCTTGTTCATGTGGTAGGTCATCCTAAATTGGTTGTAGCATGAAGGCAAGGAATGAAGGACGATGTCGATGGCCAAATCCTCCCCAAAGTTAACATTTAACTTGCGAAGACGATCAACATATCGTTGCATCTTTTGCAAGTGCACAGTCAACGATTCTCCATTTCCCATCTTAGCGGTGATCATGTGGGTGATGATCTCATAGCGCTCTTGCCTCGCGCTTTGGTGGTACCTTTCCATCAAGTCTTGATGCAATTCATACGGATACATGTCCTCATAGGACTTTTGGAATTCTTGTTTCATGGTGGCTATCATGATGCAATGTACTTTCGTTGCATCATGTTCGTGTATCTCAAAGACAACCATCTCTTCGGGAGTAGCGATTTCTGGGTTGACCTTCTCGAGCTTTTCGTCGAGGACATACTCATTGTCCTTGTAGCGTGCAATGGTGCGAATGTATCTTATCCATTCGCTAAAGTTCGTACCATCGAAGGTCACCTTTTGACAAAGACTCATTAATGTGAATGAGTTAGCAACAGCGTTGTTTGCGTTCGACATCTACAAATAAAAAGGACAAAGTTTGATTAGAAGTAAATCCCTAATTAAACACCCAAATGAAAAATTAGGGCTAGGACCCAACAACATTATTCACATATTAGAAAAGGGATGCCGTAATCCAATCATGCAAATATTTTGGAGGTAAGTGAATGACGATTCACTAATTCTTCACCACGAGAACATAACCATAAGTTTTATTGAGAATTCCTAGATTTTAGAGATTCATTGAACCTTTCAATGGCATGTTTAAATCTCGATATGCCCCTCTAGTTTGTGACTGGGATACCGAGGATCACAAAGCGGGTGTGAATTACCATGCAAATCTACATGGTGGCTTCATTGTTACAATCATCTATTCGATGTGCTGGTAAACCACACGCGCTCCATCGAACTATGATAAACAATGAATCACCCTTTGCCACCTTTGCTTAGAACCAATTAGTGTGCCGGTAAACCACACACGCTGCACTATCTTCTTAGCAATGGTGCAAAGTGCAATTTCATGGAATTGCATCAATTCACTTTTCCTAAAGTAACTAAGATTGGGAATTTTTTAAAATAGTTTAGTTACTTCATATGTTCATTTACTTATTAATGAGGAGAGAGAGTTTCCCTATCCTACCCGTTCAGCTAACGACCCTCCACCGGTCAAGCAAGCGGTGGGTGTGAGTGTACACCCATTAAGCGCCATTTTATAGGCCGCAACCTTATACCCACCTTATAGACCGGCTTCGTGAATGAGGCCTACTAACGGTAAGACTAGCATTTTAATTATACATACATATATATATATATATATATACATATATATATATATATATATATATATATATATATATTAAGCTTTTAATAATATAATAGTATAGGGTTGAATTTTAAACTTGTAAAACTCTAGGGGTTGAAATTTAAATCCTTTTAAATTTAACTATTAATCAGAAAATTCAAATTTCAATACTTTGAGATAGAAAATGAACTTTTCAAAACAATAGGGATCAAATAACAAATAATTCAAATTAAGCACTTAATTTCATAATTATCTATATTTGACCTAATTGAGTTTTAGTCATTAGATAATTACCAAATAATATTAAATAGTCCAATATTTATCATATAAATAATCCATATTTAAAGGATTTGAAATTATCTTTATTTATGTCAAGGATAATCATTAAATTAAGTTAAAATTCGTATTTTTACATAATAAAACAATTCAGGTATCAATCCAAGACATAACAGCAACAAAATCCCAAATTATCCTCTATCTGACGCTTGGATTCGCCGAGTCAAGCTTTGGAATCGCCGAGTCCAAACACTGACTCGCCGAGTTGGGTCGACAGAGGGCAAGAAAAACGATTTTCAGCAAGTAAAACAGTTAAGCATCATATTCAATTGAAACGAATCATGGCTCTGATACCACTGATGGGTTTTGGACATAAGAACATTCCTTATGTGCACATACAACCCTATAGCTTGGATCTAGGTTTCACTAATTGAACATGCAATAATTCCAAGACTTTCATGGCTAAATCTAATGTAAATTAACAATTAAAAAATATGAAAATAGATCTAGATTATCACTTTGAGTTAGTTGCTTGAAACCTTCTTCTTCTTGGAGCTAAGAGTCACAAATGTCACTCCTCTAGTGGCTTACAAACACCAACTAGCAAGAAGATGACTTGAGAGAGATGAGGAGGAGGGAAATCGGCTCTAGGGTTTCTCCAATCACAATGATGGCTGATTTCCTCAATCCTATGCGTCTATTTATACTGTGAGCTCCTAGGGTTTCACCCTAAAACCCTAATTGGATAACTTAGCCTCAAAGCAATCCAAATCCTTTCCTAGATAAGGCCTTGGACGATTTCTAGGTGATCCACATCCCTAAAATCGTCCAATCCATATCCATAAGGATTATCAGCTCAAAATACAACTTTCACACATTTGACAGTTTATACCCCTTTATTCAATTAATCTCTTTAAGTCACCAAATTAATTCCTAATTAATTTATGACTTATATTAATCAAATAATATTATTATTTATCTAATATATTATTCTTATAATACATTAATAATAATATCTCTTCTCTCCAAATCACCCTATCAAGTTGCTATGGTGAAGGCAACCCAAAAGGACCATGCAAAATCGGGTCAAGTACTTACGAAATATAGTTACAGCCTTAGACACTAATCCAACATTAGAGACTTCCTAAACTATACCTATTATAGCTTACTAGTAATGTTGTTTGTATGAATGAACATGTTTGAACACCTTTGCTACCCAAAGGTATTGAACTGAATGAAGAACTTTAATATCTATATACATACACATAATATATTGTGACAACCCTAAATTTCTATTATGTACAACCCTTCACTTCAATAGAAGTCATAACAGTTCCTGCTAATTTTCAAGCTTTTTGGAATAAGTTTGAGTATTTTAGGATTAGCACTTTGAGAGAAATCAGGAGAGAGGATGCCCTAGGGTTTATTGTGCATCAATAATGTTCCAAAAACTCCAAGTGGTTGGAGCTTATGGCCCAAATGGTATTAGGGCCGTTAACCCTAACGACTATATATGTGACACTTAGTTATTTTTAGCTTTTTTCACACTTCCAAGTCTAGAAACCAATTCTCTCTCAAGTATCATCCAAAGTTCTTCAAAAGTCTTCAAGAAAGTAAGTTTTTTCTTCCTTTTTTAGTTGATATCTATCTTAATCTAGTGATCTTACATGATTTCATCCATGAAATCATTCCAAATGTGTAGATCTTCAAGTTTCACCAAGAACACACATTAGTGTTCTTGGACTTTAAACACCTTTTCAAGCTTCTACATAGTCAGTACTCCTACCTAGGCTTGTTATAAGACTTGTTACATTTCTTATCATCAATAAAACACCATTGAAACCCAAGATCAAAGGTGTTTACGGTCCAAGAACACCTTGGACCGTAAACCCTAATTTAGGGGCCAAAGTGACCCTAGTCCCTTCACAAGCTTTGGAAACTAGTCTAGACTCATCCTTTATATGTTTAAGACTTGAAAACATCAAAATACCATAATCCATAAGGGTTTACGGTAGTAAACCCAAAAGGAAATGGTCTTAGGGCCGTAAACTCCTCAAAGGAGGGAAATGGTCCCCTAATCTCTTCCAAAGGCTTAACCATCAAGTAGAAATGCTTCTAGGGACTTATGAGCCTTCAAAACAACTCATGGTCAACAAAGCTTGAGTTTACGTCCATAAAATCCTGGGTTTACGACCGTAAACTCAATGAGTTATGGTCAATAAAGCGTAAACTCATGTAAGGGGCTCTCTTGAACCCTAAACTCAATGGCTTTGTCCTACAACACTTAGATGCACTACTTAGCACTTATAACACTTATATAAAGTGTTTTACATGTCCTATGGTGACTTAACTTTGTTAATTAGTTGTTTAAAGACTAATTGGATACATATATGTGTCATTACATGTTAACTATGATCCTTGTGTGTGCTCAAGTTTTCACTTAACACCTAGCAATCCTATTTCATCAGTTCATCCATACCACTCACTATAGGTGAGTTCATACCTCTTAATTAACCTTTTAAATGTTTTGTAAATGTTTATAAATGCTTTATGTGGGGAATACAAGTTGAATCATGTTTAGTTATTATATCAATCACATGTGATTAATAACTAGCATTCATATAGATTTACTATACGTTACCTATTTTACCAGACATATTTCTTCAAATGACTTTCTTAAATGTTTTTATATGTTTAAAACTCTTTGTTAAACTATCTTACATATTGTATGTTTCCTTTTAAACTCTTTTACAACTGAATTTCAAACAAAGGTCTTCCTTATACTAAAACTATCTTATCAAACAAAATACTTTCTTAGTATTAAACTTTTCAAAGGTTTTACAAAAAATCCTTTTAGGCTTTCATATTATCAAATGCATGCCCATATATGTATATTTATATAAGAAATGTTTAAAGGACTTAGGAAGGCTAGTTTAGTTTATTTCCTTTTCCTCGTTTGGATGTGGCTTTAGGGTATCGGTTAGTCATCCAAATGTCGTCTAAATAATAGTTATATATCATGTATACATATATAGAAATAAAAGTTTCCTCAGTCAGTTCAGTACCTTTGGGTAGCAAAAGCTTTCTTTCAGTTATACACGTACATTATTAGTAACTATTATAGGTATAGTTAGGAGATACTACTTACCATTCCAAGTACAAGGAATCACACAAGAGTAAGTTTATTCAAGAGTCTATACTAGTACATTACATGTTACATGAATACTTTTACATAGATACGCTTACATAGATACGCTTACATGAATACATTTCCATAGATACGCTTACATGAATACGCTTACATAAATACGATTACAATACACGATAACAGAACAGACATAACAATGTGCTATAGCATGGAACAATTTCAGGATCTAACTATACCAATGAATCACAATGCATTGTGATAGTTATATTGGGTATACGTGATCATAGTAATGTGGATGTTTGCGGCTTGAATTCATTGCAGGGGTCACGTTTGATTCCCATAATTTCTTGACATAGAGCGTTTAGCATGGGATCTAGCTATCACACTATGCCTTAACCCTCAATTAACGCAAAATAGTACAAAAGTAGTCACTTATTACAAATACTACATTACTTACGACAATTATGAAAGGATATAAAACTCCAGTTAATATATTATTAATACCTTTACTATGTTGTATATTCAGATGATCGATGAGGTAGATTAGAATAATAATAATAGTCGTACAGTCGGGTCTTGGTAGAAGGCTACTTTCAAAACAGTCGGGTCTTGGTAGAAGGCTACTTTCAAAAACAATTGGGTCTTGGTTGAAGACTACTTTCAAAACAGTTAGGTCTTGGTAGAAAATTACTTTTTATACTAGTTGGAAATATGGGATTTTCTAGGGTTTTCAAACGTTTACAATTACTTACAAACATTTCATACTTATACACACTTTTCTTCAAACATTTACAAGTATGTCCTTTACAATTTTTACAAGACAAAGACACATAAATACTTATGAATTCACCAGCTTTTTGGCAGATACTCGCTTTCAAAATAACTTGTATTCTCAAGTCACAAATAAATAGGTACGACGACCAGGTTTTGTGAAGACGGAGCAGTCGAGACATGTCTTTCATTTTGAACATTCATTATGCTGTTTATGATATGAAAGAACACACTTGTAATCAAAAATATACTATTAATGCAATGGATGATGTTGTTGTTTGTTTACTACTTTACATTGTTGTGATACTTGACATGACGTCCTCCACCCCTAAACGTTTCTGTCATTCTTAGTTTTAGGGTGTGACATATATAGCTAAAGATTCAAACGAACTTTGGACAAACAATTGATTCCCTATGTCCACAACCAAACAAGTAACAGGAAGTAAGGCGAGTTATTAGTCCTGAGTCTTTTCAATCCTACTTATATAACTATATCTATATAGACATGATTTGACAAAATATAAGTTTGAAAGAGTTTAAGTAAAGAATTTTATATGTAAAATAGTTTATAAAGCGAGTTGAAATAGTTTGTTTGATATCACAGTTTTGAAATATAAGAAAGCCATTTGCTTGATAATTATTAATCACATTTGATTGATACAATAACTATAATGTTCGTACTTGTATTCCTGCCATAAAAGCATTTAAAATCATTTAAAAGATCAGTTAAGGGGTATCAACTCACTTGCGGTGAGTGATACGAATGAAAGAACGTTTTGCAGGAAGCTAAGTGTCAAGTGAAGACTTGAGCACAACGGATCCTAATAAACATATAATGACACACACACACACACACACACACATATATATATATATATATATATATATATATATATATATATATATATATAATTAGTGTTTATACAGCTAATCATGTAAGGAAAAAACCATAGGACTCAGGAAACATTTAGATTTAAGTGTTAGTAGTATAAAGGGTTGCATAAAATGGGTGTACGACCACACATGTGTGTGTATGGCCACCAAGTGTACGACCACTTGGGTGTACGGCTTGGTGTGTACGGCCATGGAGTGTACGGCCGTACACTCCTTGAAGAAATGGTCAAAAAGTGTATTCCAAGGCTATAACCTGCATCCTCTAATGGTTCTTGATGATGTACTAGCATAGAACATGAGTTTGAAGCCAATAAGCACTAAACAAAGGGGTGTACGGACACATGGGGGTGTTTGAGGTCCAACAACTTAGTAGGTGTTGTTGGTGAAAATGAAGAACAGTTGAATCAAAAAATCAAAGGAAGAAACACATACAACTTGAAGATTTAGATGAAAAATCGGATGATACTTGAGAGAGAATTCGAATACTTGGCTAGGGAGTGTGAAAAGAGGTTAATTAAGGCTAAGTCTCTCATTTATACATGAGAGCGTATGACAAGAAGGGGGTGTACGGCCGCACACCCAAGTATACGGTCGTACACTCCTCATGGGTGAGTGTTTGGCCATTTTGGGAAGTGGTAAACTTGTGGAACCCAATTCTAAACCCTAACTTTGAAGGTACTAGGCTTAGAACACTCTAATTGACTCTAAACAATGCTAGAAGATAGCAAAAACGAGTCTTACCTTGATTGATTTGAATAACTGTACAAGATAGAAGTTTTGGGTTGTCACATGCCAACTAGGATTCTGAAGACTTCTTATGGGATTTAGAATTGTAGTATGTCAGCAAGGTGTCGTCATAGATTTGTTCAAGCTTTCCAAGTTGTTAGATGGAGGGTTGCATTATTTTGATAGATTGTCGAGTGATCAAAATAAGGGTTGCATGTGATCTGGATGAGATAACCTAAGAACTCTTAGACCAACTTCATCACATGTTTCTTGTTTAATTAATTACTTTCGAGTAGGAAATAATGTTCCACTATCTATGTTGAGTGCAAAGTGTTGTGAAGATATTTGATAGCGAAGTTAGTATGTCGACGTCTCTATGTCGAATACATTGTTTCTACTCTATATTGAAGGCTACACAACTTCGATATATCAATGTATTTTAGAGCGAACTTATGTTTTAGTGATTTGATGTTGAAGTCTCTTTGTACAATTTGTAGTCTGTTGAGGCCAAAATAAATAGTTTTGTAGTCTAGGTTACTTGTACGCTTTTACGAAAACTCATTTTAGAGCTTGGAACGATGCTTGCTTCTAGACTAAATCATAGCTTAAGACAAAATTATATACATCTTGGGTTCCTTTCTTTTCTAAATCATAACCTGATTGAATTCATCTATAGATTCAATCTTTTTTCAATTCAACAGCTCTGCATTTTAAAATTCGTTTTTTCTTCGACCGTTGTTTGAGATTGTACAATTATGCATTTAAAATTTCAATCAATTTTATTTGATTTCAATCTTCTTAGTTTTCCAACTGATTTAATGTTAAGCATGAAAGTGAATACGATAATGAACTACACAAACTTGCTTGGATCTTCAACAAAGACGACGATTTTACTTCTGGTGTAATACGATCTATGGTTGGACCGTATGGACAATTAGTTAACTAGAGGCGATGAAGAGATGTAGCCTACAATCGCTAAAGATCCTTATCATGACAATGTTATTGAATACGTTGGATCCGCTACTCAAAATGAAAGTGTAATTGCAACTCAAATGAATGAAGAAGCGAATAATTAAAGATGCATTAGAGAATTAAAAGGTAGGTTACCTCTTGTTGTTTACCACTCTATTCGTTGTTGTAAAACTACACAAGACATATCAAATACTTTAGAATAAAAGTTTCAAGCAAATGAACGAACGAAGATGTGACATTCCCTATTTTTCAGAACAAAAAAAGCTTTTGTTTATGCTTTAAAATTCATAATATCTTTGTTTGTGAAAAATCCCAATACAATAAAACGTTTTACAGAAACTGTTTCATTTTTTTAAATATCTTAAGTTAAGATGTTGTTTCAAAATACAAAATCCTAAGTATGTCGTAATCCATGCATAACATATGCGAAAATGTAAAGACCTAATAGTCTAGAACGTTATTTCAGGTTATCTCTTAATCACTCGCCATCCTAATCAAGTTCCAATAGCTTTAGCCTAGTTACATGTTATGTATATATGTTGAGTGGGTAAGGTTGGGAAACCTAGTGAGACAAATAGGGTTTTCAATCCCATAATATTATTATGATAATAATTTATTATTATCAAACCAGCAAAACCAACTATTACCAAATAATATATAAATATTCCTTAATTGAAGTACCTATAAAACATTAAACCTATTCTTACCCATCCCAACTGATTCTCACAAAACCTAGTCCACAATTATCAACTCTCTCGATGAATTTTTTAGAGTAATGGTTTGATTACACCGCTAGGGGATTCCTTAGCTAGTATATTTCATAAAGGAACTTGATCCATCAGAATATTTGATGAAGATGTTATCCCATTTCATTTGTGTTTGTAGGTTATGAGCCCACACTACCAATGTAATTCACAAGACCGTCAAGAATGATCAAGTGTTGTTATTTTACCGCGGGAGATAACTAGGCATACCTTTATAATTTCCAAATCTGAACCCACCATTCAAGGCCATCGAAAGGAATACTTTATCGTACTCCGGTACGTATTTCGTTCCATCAACACATCATATTCTCATAGAAGAAAGCTCTAGGCTCTGTTACTATCGCACACACCCATAATATGATGCTACCTAAAAATCCTTAATTAATGGAACTAAGCATCCTCTTTAATTCCTAGTGTATATCTTGACAAGATTACAAAGTTTGTAATAAACACAATTTCCTTTCTATGTAATATTTTTACAATACCGGGCGTAACTAAATACTCTTTTCATTTAACTCGAACTAAGCATCCTTTATAAATTCTCTTTTATTACCAAATAAGATTATAATGGTTCTAATGGATTTCCAAACAATTTTCCTATTTATACCATACTATCGCAATATTGCATACGACTATTCTTTTTTCCAACTTAAATGGATCTAAATATTATTTATATGTCCTAGTTATAAACTTAGACAATATTAAAATATTTCTAATCAACTTCCAATACTAACTCTTTTTAGACAACACAATCCTAATTTAGTCTATATTTTTAATGCAGAATGTACATTAATCTTTATAAGTAATAAAGCTTAATTTTAAGATTATCATATAATAACATCATATACACATTTAACACATAATTAACCATATTTGGTTCACACAATATATGTTATCAAATATACATTTAACAATTATTCTAGATAATAAGCAATTAATTCAAAAATGAACTTTGAGCAAATAATTAATATTTTCAAATAAATATTTTATGGTAAATTCATGTTCTTAAAAGTAACTATGCACGCACCAGATTTAGATGGAAGATTCCCGGGAAAGTCAACTCTTTAACTGAAACTTCAGATTTCCCTTCGAAAGGGCATAAATACGAATACTACTAAGCCTTAGTATTCATTTGTATTTTAAAATTTAATCATTATAATCTTTTATTAGATCTATGAATAACCCCAAAATAACAATGATGTACAGCTCATAAGAAGGAACCAGGTAAGGTCATATCAGATGTAGGATCCGTCTGACAAATAAAGATATATTGTTTGAAAAAATCCACTTTAGACACCTTAGTGATATTACCTTCATCATTCATGTAAGAAGATCGGTCAGTATAAGGATTGGTATTACTGATAGATCTTTTTCATATGTTCATAATAAAGATTATAAACATAAATATATGTAATATTTAAAGTACGGTAAGCATAAATAAAACTTCAATTTAGACTTTGTAAGTTAGTTCTCATTCTATTTTAATTTACAAATCAACCATCTTTATACCGATCAATTCACATATATTAGATATTCAAATATCGTTTAAATTTTTTTGGCTTATAATCAACCAATTTTCATTTCGATTTCTGTGTTGCATAACAAAAGCAACACCAAATGTCGAAGTTGATATCTCTAATCTTTAATCGAAGAAGCGGTTGAACATAAATGGAGTCTCATGTTATGCAAATGCCAAACTTGTTGCAAATTCTAAATCAAAAGGAAAAGTAAGAGGTGTTGAAGTAGAGCCTACTGAAGAAGAGAAAAAGAGACTTCAAGAGCTTAGAATTAAAAGAATGAAGCAGCTTAACAACAATATGAGAACTAAAGCAAATGACCCACCAGGTCCTGACAAGGGAGACCAAATAAGGTATGGTGTTTCAAAACAATTGATAATGTGACTTTTGGTGAACTTGATGCGTTTAAGATACATATTTCAATCAATTGGACTTTCCGTTTAATCATTCAATGTTCATATTTGGTCCGGTCAAGCTGGCTTAGAATTTCCATGATACAGGAGTATAAAAGTATGAAAATATTATTCCACATAGTTCCTTCATAGAAAGATGAAGAGTTTTGGTCCTTGGTGAAGATTGTTAAACTTTTATTAATAACTCATGATGTCATGTTCGAAGGAGTCATTCCAAACTATCGATATAAAATATAAACCCTTGCCTTGTATTTTCACCTTGGAACCATGGAATGAAGAGATGGGACAAGAAGCATGGGTCTTGTATTTGTTTAATGGAAATAATACAAACTATATGCAACACACTCATGACAAAGGGACATGCTTCCAAAAAGTGTTAAGATCTAGTGGGTATTGACTTTACTTTATGGCTATATAAACATTGCACTCTTGAAACCTTATTCTTACACCAAGCAAGGCCGAGAGCCTCTTCTTCCCTCTCCATCTTCTCTCTAAAGTCTTGCAGTTTTAAGATTTCTTGTTGCTTTCATATTCTCTTTAATTCATAATCTTGTTTTAACTTAAATCTTAAGAGTTTTAACTAGCATTACATCAGGTTGGTACATTGTTGGTGTCTCAAGGGTTCATCCTCACTCCACCAACTTCCAAGCCTCCCTAGAGGACTCAAAGTGCGTCAAAGGTTGTTACCACTTCTTCATTCTATACCTGTTTTTTAAATCTTTCCTTTACTTGCAAGATGATCCTTGGTGGGTGATAAAATTTTTATGTTATTTATAAAACTCAAGTCTTCTGTTTTCCATTATTTGTAATTTTTGAAACTAAGTCTTAAATAAAACCCAACAATTGGTATCAAAGCCATCTTACGAGTTTGGTGAGATTTTTGATTTATGGAAATCTTATTTTTTGGACAAATTGGATAACTTGTTTTTATATAAAAACAAGTTCATATATATATTCTTTGACATCTTTATAATTGTTTGTTTATGCGAAAAAAATTTACATGCATTTTTTTTCTCACTTAAAGTTGTCTTAGAAAAACAAAGGTTGTTTTATGTTTATATGTATTTCAGAGTGCATAAACAAGCCTTGGACTATTTATGTTGTTTTTTGTGTGATTTGGTTGATAATGGTTTGTAATATTCTGTTATTCATAAAGTATGTGTGATAACCCGAAGTTTATCCCGTCTTTGTAACCCATTCCGTCCGTAAAAACTCGTCTTTAGTGATTTGTTCCGATTTTGTTTTTGGATTAAGTTATCTAAATCGGGACTTTTATTTTGACCTCGTAAGTATTCAAACGCGTTAGAAACTCATGAAAACATCCCAAATTATTATTTAGAAAATTTATAATTTCGACCACGTCGGGTTACAACAACTTAATTGGGTGCCACCAAAAGCCCCGTTTAACGTCAGTATCGGGTAGAATTCCACCGTGTCCCAAACTCGAACCATATATAAAGTTCAAAGGACCTCATTTGAAGCCTTTTCCACTCTCTCTCTACTCTCTCTCCTCCAATCCAAGCTCTAGGTCCAAAATCATCAAATTAAAGCTCCAAATCATCAAGGTAACAATCCTAACTCATAGTATAACATCTTTAGCCTTCAAATTCATGTTTAATCTATGAAATAGGACCATTAACATGAGTTTATAGCCCTAGAACATTCCTAGGCCGTAAACACACATAAAATGGTTTTTGGAGCCCAAAAACCCTTCCAAACCACTTTTGGAACTTGGATATGGCTTAAGGACTTATTTGAATGGACTAGGAACACCTTAAACTCAACATTTAGGGATTAAATAAGATTTACTTCCCAAGAACATGCTTGGACCGTAAACACTATTTCCTGGGCAGTAAACACATCTTAAGGTGTTAAGATGCCCCTTAAACACCTCATAAGCCTTGGAATAAAGTCTAGAAGCAACCACAAACGAGTTAGGGGCCTTAAACTTGATGAAAACCACCCCCATAGGAGCTTACGGCCGTAAACCCCACAAGGATAGGTTCCTGGGTCGTAAACTCCTAAAACATGGTAAAATTATGCCCTAAATTCCATCCAAGGCTTGTAAAATGAGTTAGAATCACATGTGATTGACCTAAGACCACCAAAACACCAAAGGAATGGATATGAGGGAACTTATGGCTGTAAACTCCTAGTTTACTGTCGTAAACTCCTCAAATGGTCCATGTGTTAATTTAATCCCTTTCCAATGCCCTAGAACCAAACCTAACATCATCCCTCAAGAGTTGTAAGACCATTTAGCACCCAAGAACACCTCCACCATGAGTTTACAACCGTAAACTCATGGGGAGTTGGTCATTGGGCCGAAAAATCCATTAGGAGTTTACTCTTGAAGAGAAAACTCCATATCTATGCCCTATACGTCCGTAAATGTCACCCGGGTCACTCCAAACACTTGTAATGAAGTGTTTTCACGTCTCGAAGTCTTTATTCATATTTGATTAGTAGTCCAAAGCCTAATTAGATACAAATGTTTATCTATTCATATAACATAGGAACCTCGCACATTCTCAAGCCCCGAACCAACGTTTAGCATCCAAACCGACACGTTCCTCGACCGGTGAGTTCATACCCCTACTATTTTCCATGTTGTTCAAATGTTTTCAGGGGGGAATACAAGAAAAAGTACAAGGAAATCTTGTACTCAAACTTATTATTTTAGTTCAAATGTTTATATTCAGTATGCTTTTAATATTGAAAACCGTATTAAGCAATAGTTCAAATTATAGAGTTAGCTTTCAGACGAATTGTAGATTTCTTTATAAAGTGTTATAATCTATGTTGCATTTTATAATTTGTGAAGGATTCATACTAATCATAAATTATGATTAATACTAATAAGATACGCCTTTGGATAGTAACAGAACGACGATAGTACAGTTAGTTAGGAATAGAACGACGAAAGTACAGTTAGGAACAAAACGACGAAAGTACAGCTAGGAACAGAACGACGAAAGTACAGATAGTACACGCCTTTGGATGGCATAGAACTTCGAAAATTACAACTAGAGTACGCTTTGAGTGCCACCAGAGTTTCGGAAATAACTCGAAAGTACGCCTTTGAATATCGACAGAGTTTTGAAAACATACACCTTTGGATGTCGATAGAGCTTCGGAAATATGTCTAAAGTACACTTTTGGAAGTCACTAGAACATCGAATATACAGTTAGTGTACGTTTCTGAGTGTCTCCAAATATTCGAAAATACGGCTAAGTATAGTAAATATTCGACATTCGTGTGTAGGATAACTAGGATATCAGAATACCTAACTAATACTACAAGTATGGTAGATACTAATACATTGAAATCCGAACTAAGAACTAACCACGACTATTAGGAAAATAAGGGTTTTTCCTGTGATAACATAACTGCTCTTAACCAAACTTTGTAACAAACGGATAACTAAACTCTCTTTATAAGAAAATATGAGATTTTCTTGGATAGCGACTTCTTCAGAAAACCAAAGGAAACTATGTCTTTTATGAAAATAAACCGCTTATGAACTCACCAGCTTTATGTTGATTTTCAAACTGCTTGTATTCTCAGGTCCACATTAGACAGGTACACCGCGATCATTTGGCGAAGACGGAGCGTATAGAAGACTCGTCTTAGCTTTTGTTCATATGATATATATGTATAACACTTCTAACACTTTGTTTTCATACAATGTAAAATAGGTTACAACCCGTGGAAACCACGCGTAAAAAGTTTAAAAACAAATTTATATTATTAATAAGAGTTAAGTTTGTTTAGCATTATTTGTATTGATTATGTAAAATTAATATTAATATAAATTTATAAAAAAGTATATAAATTTGAATATATGTTAAAGAGAAACGCAATCAATCCATCGAAAGGTAAATATGAAGATAACTAAAATACATCTTTCAATATGTGAATGCTTTATGAAGTGTGATGGCAAATCATTATTTTTGGATTTGAGGGAGCAATCAAGAAACACCATGTGGCATCTATTAAAGTCTGAAAATCAAGTATTGAAACAAATTCAATATTGTGGATTACAATGCTATATAAACAATAAAATATTAAAATTAAAAAATGTAATAAAAAAAAGCACAATTGTTTGAAGTTAATGGGTAAGAAGCATTTATAAATTCCTAAAAACTTCCTTATACACAACATTTGAAGTTTTGTTTGTAAGTCTACCATCCTTATCTAAAATTAACAATTTCAATCCTTCTCTACTTTGAACTCTAGATAAGACAACATACAATTGTCCATGTATAAAAATAGGATCCTTGAGATATAGACCAACTTTTGATAACGATTGCATCTGACTTTTATTAATTGTCATTGCAAAACATACAACCAATGAAAATTGTCTTCTTTGAAATTTGAATGAAATTTTTTTTCAGATGGACTTAAAGACATTCTTGGAATAAATGTTTGCTTTCCAATATTAGTTCCAGATATGATAATTGCCTCAATAACACGTTTGCCCAGAGATTTCACTTGTAGTCTAGTGTCTTTACATAATCCATTTTTCTGATCGATGTTTCTTAGTAACATAACTGGAACACAGACTTTTTAGAATTAACTTGTGATTTGGCAAACCTGATACTTTAAGACCATTTAAAATATCCGGGGAGTATAAATTGGGATCAAACTGATCATGAACAAACTCTGATTCGCAAAGAGTATCTGAACTTAAATATTCTACTTCGTCTCCGGGAAACAATGCTAACAAACGATCATTGATTTGTTGGACAACTTCATTTTTTGGAGCTAGTATGGCTCTTTCTTGAAAATACCTCGTAGCGTTGAATTTTTCCAAGATTGAAGGATATACAAACTCAATTAATTAACCTATAGGATCATGTGGATCATTAATGAGAATATCATCCGAAACATCAATAATCACTTCACCATCGTTCGAACCACCAACTTTTCCTTCTCCTATATCCAAAAGCCAGTTTGCAAAATGATGTATTTTTCGAATATCAGATGGATCCCTTCCAACGGTTAGTCTCATGTTTTTTGTTAATTTATGGACTTATTAAATCACATGGAATCAGTTGGTGAGGGCATTTACGTCCTTTGTATATATAATTTTCTTTTCCTTTTTTGTTTTGTACTTTGTAGTACTTAAGAAACGGGAATATATGATTAAGTTGTGAATGATCCGGATCCATAAGTTGTGAATCTAAATTAAAAACTGATGTGTTATTCAGTTCAACAAAGGATACAATCAATAAACACTTTTACTGGAATTTAAAGAATGGAAAGTGTAAAGCTAAACAAAATGATTGACAAAGGGAAAAATTGACATCTGATGCATTGTTTACCACTGTTACACATTCAATACACATACATATCTCATCTCACAGCTTCATTATAATTTTCGTTTCATACATTACCTCAAATTATAGAAAAACATATTCCCAAGAATGCATGCACCGATTTCATACCCATAAAATATACCATTTTATTGAATTTAATTTATTCATATTTGATACATCTTTTTCATAGAGCAAATATACTTCTAACACGAAAAAAAAAGTAGAATGCTATACTTATATGACAACTCTATTATTTTTGTGTTTGGATTTTGTGTAAACCATGTCATAAATTTTTGTTTTAGATGAAAATTTAAAATTCGTATATTATACTATTTCTCATATAAAATAAAATTTTATATAAGTACTTATTAAAACCAATAATTATTAACTTAATAGTTTTTTTAGATAGTTAATATGAAAATTAGTTAAAAAGTACAAAAATAAGATTACACAAAAATAAAAATATATAAAAATACCAAATAGTATCTTACAACTCACAAGTCACACCTAGTTGATCTTTTTTAAGTAAATATTTTATTTTTATTATTTAAAAGTAAATGATGTTATAGAAATTCATAGGTAAAAAAGCTAAATTGTATTTCATTTTCATTATTATGCCATTTGATAATATAATATCTATTATTTAAGTTTAAGCATGTTTTTCTTTTGAAGAATAGTTCTGGAATGCGTAATTAGAGTTTTGGGTTTAGAAATAAAAACTATGTTTTTGTTTTAGCACAACTATTTATTATAAAATTCGTGTGCTACACAAGGACAAATTAAAATCGTTCAAAATAAATCCAAGAAAACCGTTCAAAATAAATCTAAAGAATTATAAATATATAAAAGTAGCTTCCTATTTCATTTCATCTTTAAAATAAATACTCATTTGTACCAGCATAAAACAAAAGAAATAAATTGTTAAAAAACACACAAAAATAACTTCAATCCAAATCAAGCATTCATCATCTACATCTCATGTAACAAAATTCCTACCAATTTACTGCAAATTCATCAAAACCCCACAAATAAGTTCACAAAAGGAAAGATTTGTAACCAAAAAAGACATCCTTTGCAAAAGGTCCATCAGAATAAACAAACTTAAAAACAATCCACCTCTATACTAGGGTATCTTCTAAAACATATCAAAAATAGAAATAAAAACACAAATATTTAGATAAATCTATAGAAAATGAAATGAAAGATTGAGAGGTAAGAGTAGATAACTTACAAAAAACATTCCTAACACAAGTATTGTAAGTTAAGAGCATCCTCCTTATAAATATGGCCAGATTTGTTTATAGTGCATCAATAGAAAGGGAGAGAGACACATATCGATGTAGGATGCCATAAGAGTAAGATTCCATAATTTATAAAGAAAAGGTTGATGGTTGTATCTTATCGAAAAGATTAGAAGAATAGCCTCGTATATGAATGTTGGGCTGTCAAAATTATGCATCTGGATTCAACTATTACATGTGTTTGACTACAGCAAACTGTATTTGGCACTCATAAATCCTAATATACTCATTTGATCAACTACAAACTGCAAACCAGAAGCAATAGAATAAGCAACACGCAAAAGACCATTTTGCCCCAGAAGCACAAAACACGAATCGCATATAGTGAGCCTTCAAAACCTGGTCCCATTGCCATTGAATTAACATTATCTCCACTTATGTGACTTTTCCTACACTCATAAAAACAACCATTTAATTGGAATTAATATTGATATATCAAAACGTTGGTTTAAGTAACAGCTGCAATTATGGCATTAATGGACATATAGAAGTAAATATTTCAAACATATAACCAAAGTCGTTGTCGGAAGAAGGGATGATTTGTAGTTAATTCACCACTGGATTAAGTGATGGTTGTGATTTGGCTGTAGATATCAATTTCATATTTAGCGATACATGATTTCAATTTCAAGGAGAACAACGGATTCACAAAGGGAGAAAAAAAATATCGTTTGGAGATGTCATCAAGAAATGAAGATCCATACGGAAATCAGATAGGCGTTAGAGGAGAGTGGCGCAGTAGGAAGGTGGTGCCGGAGGAGAAGTACAGCTATTATGAGATGTAAAAATTGAAAGAAATACAGAGAGTTATATGGATTCCATATTGCATTCGATATTCATCCATATATTCCATATATTCCACTTTTAAAATTCAAAATTTCCATATTTCCACATTGATATTAATATTCCATATCTAATGCTACGTGAAATCAAGAAGGGGTAAAACTGGAATTTAACATTGGTTGAAATCCGAATTTTTGAAAGGACACGTGTGCAAAAGGTTTTGTTTATTAGATAGGTAGATATTTCTATGTAATGTAATGTTTTGTGGTTACTATGCTTACTATTTACATTAGTTGTGATAGTTCATGAGGTCCTCCGCCCCGGAACGTTTCCGCCTTCGGTTTCCGGGTGTAACAGTATGTAATAAAAGTAGCTAGTTTTTATTCTTGGTATTTTTTATGTAATAGATTAGTTTTAGACTAGATTTATTTTATTAAAAATGTAAAAAGATGAAGATGGAGGCCATTTCTTGAAATACGATGGAGACCCATGGTTTTATAAAGTTGTATAAAGGTTCATAACTTTTATAAAGTTTTATAAAATTGCAAAATAGTTGGTTGTCATTGCAAGTGGGAGCTTAAAGATCACATGAAGAACAAGTTGTAATACTTGGTCCCTTTGTCCCAAAGGAAGAACTTAACACTTTTGTGTTGGCTCACAAAAGTGTTATATAGTTTATGGTTTTTTTATGTGAAATGCATGCTTGTGTTGTGTATTTTTCAAGTAAATATTTTGTATGGTTGATAATTTTTTTTTAACAAACCCAAACTATTTTTTGGACAAAATAAACATCACGTGGAGTTTGGATATCAAAATGTAAAATATGGACATTAGATGTAACCTATTCTAGCCATAAAATAAAAACCCGTTTTATAAAACCGTTAATTATGGCAACTTTTGAAATATTAAATTATAAGTGTAAAAATCATGTTTTTATAACTTATTCAAACTCCAAACTATTACTTAAGAAACGGAAGTTTTATTAAACAATATTAAAAGGTTCAAAATGGCTCATACACAAACATAATACTAGGTATTAATTTTAAAATTAAACCAAGCCGAAATATAAAAACTGGGTTTTTATAAGAACCTTAAAAGTGATTTTTGAAAAATTGATACCATGAAATATTGGTTGCATGCAATTGTCATGATATTACATGCTTTTTAAATAGAATAATAAAAACATACAAATCCCTTTTTCAAAATTCAATTCTATGCCATCCAACTTTAGAAAAATTTGCACATAAATTGTATAATGCTAGTGGGATAAAGGATACCTAACCATTAGTATCATCGTTTGGAGGCCAAAGTATTTTATCGATTTATATAACCAAGTTATAGGCCAATTATACAAGATTCTCTAATTGGATGACTTGATTTGAAACCTCTTGTGATAAAGGTCACCCAAGCAAGAGTGTTCCAAGGCATATATGATACCAAACATATCAAATTAACAAATGGATTGTTAAGGATCTCATAAATATATGAATTACAAATGGTGTAATTAATACAAGTGTTTTACCTTGTTATAATTGGGTAAATGGGATAAAGGATACCTGACCATTTATTTGATTTGTAACTTGGATCCTACACTTTAAATAAATAATGCTTTTGGAAACAAAAATGGTATTATTATTTAAAGAATTTGGGTCCTAGCCTTAATATTTCATTTTGGGTGTTATATTAAGTACTTAAATCAACTAACTTCAATATCTCCCATTGTAGATGTCTGGTTTAGACAATTATGATCTTCCCAAATCTCATGGATATCATACTTCTCTACCTCTACCTCCTCCATTTATTCTCCCTGACCCACAAGCTCGAAGACTTGAAAATTTCAAGGTCACTCAAACCCTACTAGCAATGAAACATAAAGATGGAAGACTTGTGTGAGCTCATGTCTTAAGAATGAAGTCACACATTGATAGGTTGAGAATGTTGGGTGTCGTTGTCCCAAGGAAGTTGGGTAAGGACTGGGTTCTACAGTCACTTCCTGAGTCATATAGTGCGTTCATTAAGAACTACTATGTTATAGATCACGACATGACCCTAATAGATCTATCTTATTTGCATGTCGCTGCTGAGTTAGAAATGATGTGGCACCATGGTCAAGCAAATATGGGTGGAAGGTCTATTTCTCAAACTTCCATGGACATGGAAAATGGTAACATTGGAAGTCCAGAAAAGCTTTCTCTTCCCAATGGAAAGGGATCGGCCTGCTCAACCCGGTTGACCAAAAGGTAAAGGAAAAAGCTAAGGTTGTGATAGTCCAGTGTACCATTCCCAAAGAGTCTATATGTTTTCATTGTCAAGAGAAGGGGCATTGGTTGCGAAACTGCCCTAACTACCTGAAAGATCTAAGAGAAAAGGAAAGATCAAAAAGGTTTGACTCTAATTTAGGTAACTCCACTATCTAACTCTGTTAAGTTCCTTATTGATGATTATTAATACAAAGTGTGACTCGGTTACATTTTGGTGTTTGGCAGGATCAAGCAAAGGAAAGGAAACTTAAAGAAAGAGTATGCTAAAACAGATTGCGAAGATGGATTTCAATAGCATGGTTCGAAGACCGGATTCTTGAGCTACTCTTAGGAGTTATGATAGATTGCTAGAAAATATGTAATAGCATAGTTTTCATTTAAAGTTGCATTGTAAGGAAAAAGTTTTTTCCGCATTTATAAATAAATAAAATTTTGTTTTATTTTATTATATCTCCTTGCAATGACATTTTATGAAAAATTGATGTTTGTACGGTTGTATCAATGGAAATGTGAATTTTGTGAGAACCCGAAATTTTTTATTTTTAAAGCCCAATCAATCAACTCAAATGAGTGTCAAACTCATTAGTACTGAGTTCTAGCCGGTTAAATGTCATTCTAAGGAATTTTGAGCCTAATACACTTAAGGAATAAGTGTTAGAAAGTACCTGCTAGAACCATAGTGTAGCAAATCGAACCTTAACCTCATCTAAATGAGTTCACGGCCACAAGACCATGAGTTTACGGCCGTAAACTCATGTGGCCGTAAAATCAAGAGCATATATAAGGCATTTGGTCATTTCTTCTCATTTCTTCCTTCCTTGGCCGTTTTTTCTTAAAATCCTCTCAAGCATCATCCTTCTTTCTTCCTTGGCCATAAACCCTCCTAGATGCAAAGCTAGTGACCCAGGACCCTTCATGGATGAGATTAGTACCTTAAACTACTCTCAAAAGCATAAGTGGCCATGAGTTTATGGCTGTAAAATCCTTTGGGTCGTAAAGTCACCAAAAGCCTCAATGAAGGTGGTCTTTCTTATCCTAGTGTAGAGCAAAAGTCCCTAAAGCTTCCCTAGCCTTCAAACTAGCACTTATACATGAGTGACCATGTGTTTACGGTCGTAAACTCCCTTGGGCCGTAAAACCATGGTAGTAAACTCGTTTTAGTGCCATTTCACATTCCTTGTTGAATCACATGTGATTCCAACACTTGGTCAAAGTGTCTCGTAGTCCCGGAAGGTGTTTCCTTTCATATAGTTGTTTATAAACACTATATTCATTCCAATATGTGTCATTATATGTCATTTAGGACCTATTGTGTCTCGGGTGTTCGTTCGTCGAACTTCTCATCCTTACGTACATACCCATTTGAATCACCCACATCAGGTGAGTTCATACCCCGTAATGAATCTTTTAATTGTTTTCAATGCTTTTAACGGGGGAATACAAGTTGAACACAATGATACTTGTGTAATTATTTGTTATAAACATCTTTCAAAATGTTGCTTATGTCTTCTATAAGTGGTCAAAACATTTCAAAAACTATTTTACAGTTATGTTGCTTTATAGTTTAACAAAACTCCGTTTTTAAAGTACAATCATAACTTGGTAGTAAAATGAGTCTTTTCAATAACAATTCAAGTAGAATACTAGTGAACAGTGAACTATAATGGGTATAGTTTAGGGGTTTAGAACATACTAGATACGATACATGATAACTGAGAGAACATACTATACACTAGTACATACTATTCATACATACTACATACTATACAACAGAACATAGTATACGAGAAACAGAAGATACTAAGATACTATAACAAGAGAAGATACTAAAGTACTATAATAGAATGAGCATACTAAGTTGTTATACAATGGAACACTTACATTATCTAATTATACCAAGGAATCACAAACACATTGTTCTAAACAAAAGGTGATAGTTATATTGGGAATACATGACCATATAATTTTAATGTGGATGTTCACGTCTTGCAATTATTTGTAGAGGTCGTGTTTGGATCCCAAAAGTCTTTTGACAGGGAGAGCGTTTAGTATGGGATCTAGCCATCACATTATAACTTAATAATCAATTTAAGGCAATTAGTATTACAGTAGTTACTATATACAATACTGCAGTACTTACATTTTACAAACGACAAACAGCACAGTCGGGTCTAGTACAATCAGTAGAATGGGACCATAATGCTAACCTTATGATTCCTTAATGTATACATCAAAGGATATATATAAATAGGATCCGACAGGTAATAGGATGTCTGCTTTCCGCTTCGTTTCCTGTTCGTTGTTTGGTTGTGGGATTAGAGTAGATTCACCCAACCTATTATGTATTCGATTTTTGTTATATATATGTTTCATACACATTAAGTCATCATAAGGGGTGCCAGGTATGGGTCAAATCATAGGACACTAATTTAATGCACAGTTTTCCAGTACAAAGCATACTTTTCAAACAGAATTTTTGGCATTCAAAGCTAGAAAATTACCTGTAAAGACTTTAATCCATTTTATTAAACCAGTATAAACTAAAAGGACTTTAGGTGATTGACTTTATAATACCTTAGTTTATACATCATGGTTATATATCATTAATACCCAACATGTTGTTGGATGTGTGCTTTCCGCCTTATTTCCTGTTCATTGTTTGGTTGTGGGCTTAGGGCAGATTCATCCAATCAACTACCTAGTCGATATTAGATTATATATAGCCAATATAAACTAAGTGATTGTAGAAGTAGTCACTGTGGTCATGATTTTATTATAAGAAATAAGGGTTTTCTTAAAGGATCTTTTCATTAAATATAAAGGAACTATTACAATTAACTCCATGAGTAACAAGTGAATACACCAGGGTTATATACAACGAGGACCTAATAAAAAATGGGATGTGTGCTAACCACCTTACTTCCTGTTCGTTGTTTGGTTGCGGACTTAGGGAAGATGCGCACAATCGATTGTTTGTTTACTCTGAGAGTTTATATAACTTGTATCCATTTAGTACCCATAGAAAGGATTATAGAATCATTTTTACATATCTTTCATCAAATTAGGAAATATATGATTTTCTAGAGGAACATGCGAACTTTTCTAAAACAGAACTTATCACTTACTACATTTCAACTACATTATTTAACAACTTTCTACAACATACATACATCACTAAAATCTTATGAACTCACCAGCTTAATTGCTGACAAACTTTTTCAAATAACTTGTATTCTTAGGAAACTAATAGGCGGGTACTCGCTCTGGGAATTCAGAAGATGGAGCAGTATAGCTTCAAGTCTTGTTTTGTTATTTCCTTATGTACTCTATGTTTTGTGAAATCAAACTTTATAAACACTTTCTTTCTAATGAAATGTTTGTTCATTACTTGCTTACTATGATACATGTCTTGTGATACCCAACATGACGTCCTCCACCCCCGAACGTTTCCACCGTTCCAGTTTTGGGGTGTGACAAATTCGATTCTTTCATTTGTGGTAGTGTCTAAATTTACCAAATAAAGAAGATTCTCATCAACCAAGTTTGAATTGGACCGAAACTTGGAATCTTTCAAGTTGTATAGTATGATGAATGGGAATTTTCATCTTTGGAAAATTAAGACTAATTCCTTGTTTACATGTATATGTGAGTCAAGTGGAGGACTAAGGGATCCAGTCCACATTCATGTGCGCTGGTCAAGGTCCACCACAAAAGATCGATAAGAATATTCGTCATGATTTACTAAACTTGAGTAAACAGGGTTATACTTACCAGTTTAAGTATAATTCTGAAACATTGGAAAAGTTTCGATGTATTACAAGACGAATGTGAAGAATCAAATTAGGCAGAGAGATAAAAGTTACCCAAATCTAAAAAGATAGGAGAATACTTTAGTATCATTTTTTGTGATCATCTTAATGATTAAACCATATCACAATTGGTCCTCTAAGCACATCTTAGTGCATTCTTATGGCTAAGAATAGGAATCATGAATTGTTGAAGTGGTTAAATCAAGAAGATGAGTCATACTTCGTTCCAAAACAAGTCTTAGAGTCATACTCCAAGATTATAACTTGAGTGACATAACTTAAAGAAAGGTTTACAGCACTTGTCAAATGTAAGAGTAATATGTGTCAAACTCTTGTACAATTGAAATTGGTAAGTCGTGATGTTTTGGGTAAAACAAAGACCAACTAAGGCCAATTGTGTGAAGTGTTTGTCTTGATAAAGAATCCATACTATCTCTTGAATATTTGGCAAGTGAGTCCTATATGTCAAGAGGGCAGTGGAAGTCCTAAAGATCTTGAAAAAGCTTCTAGATCTAATCAAAAAGAAAAACCTATAATTTATCACTAGCACATGACTTGAGGTTTATAACCTATTGTGTTGACATATTCCTATATTTGTGCTCATTCCAGTTAAAGTTGCCTTTGCATATGAGTTTTAAGAGTTCCTAATTGGTTGCATAACAACTTGGAAGCAATGACAGGCCCTTGTGCTGCCAGGTGGCAAGAACTTAACACTACACAAGTTCAATCCATAAGAGTTTGGATTTGTCAGTAACCTTGTCTTGTGATTATGGTTTTGACAAATTGACATGGATAAGAACACATAAACCATAAAATCTAAAGTGTCATAAGGTATCTCTCTGATTTATGAAAATGATGGTGAGGAAACGCTTTCACTAAGTAGATTTTCAGTAGATAGCAATTGTGATATTCACATTCTGAAAGTCGTTAGTGGAGCGTGTGTGGTTAACCGACACACTAACATGGACTTGTGAGAAATGGCAAAGGTCTAAACAATTGATACTATGATTATGACATCCCTTTTCATAGTTTTGAAACTGTTTACACACACATGTGTTCTATCTAAGGAAATGTGTATGATTTTGACAAAGTTTTATCAAAGCATCTCATATCAGAAATATGAACTTTGGTAAGAAGGTCAATAAAATATTGATTTCTAGAAGTCATGCTGATTCTTGAGTACATGTCAAAGCTAGTGGGAGCATAAGTGTAATGATAATAATCATCATGCAAGTGGGAGCTTGATAATTATAATAAGTGTTGCAAGTCAGCAATGTTAAATATAGAAAACAAAAGGTTTCAATTGGGAAAGAGTGTTTTTGCTATAATTAAGGGAGAGGAAATTATACTTCATTTCAATTCTAAAAGCTTAGATTGAGCTTTTAATCATCTTTAGTCAAGGATATCTATATATATATATATATATATATATATATATATATATATATATATATGAATTTTATGTTGGAATGGCTCAACATAAAGAAATTCTATATACGGGTCCATTATTTGCGTTCTAAAATTCGATTATGATTATGACATCCTGTCTCGAGGCATAAGCAATAACTTTTCCCCTTTGCATAAGCACACAGCCTAAGCCCTGATTGGACACATCACAGTAGACAACGAAGTCCTCTGTCCTTCGGGTAGGGACAGGATAGGTGCGCTGCACAAGGCTTGCTTTAACGTTTGGAACGCAGTTTCCTGCTTTTCACTCCAACAAAAGGGTACACCTTTCTGTGTCAGAGTAGTTAAGGGTTTGGCGATTCTGGAAAAATAATGGATGAATCTCCGATAATAGCCGGCGAGAGCCATGAATTGACGGATTTCTGTGGGTGTCTTCGGTGCCGACCAATTCTCTATTTGTTTGATCTTGGAAGGGTCCACGTGTATACCCTCCTCGCTTACCACATGACCAAGGAAAATTACCTTTGAATCCAGAATTCACACTTGGAGAATTTCGCGTATAGTTTTTCGGATCTAAGGGTTTCCAACACTAATCTCAAGTGTTGTTTGTGATCTTCTTCACTTTTGGATTAGACTAGTATGTCTTCAATGAACACGATGATGAACTTGTCCAGAAAAGGACTACACACCCGGTTCATCAGGTCCATGAACATCGCCAATAAGTTGGTTAGACCGAAGGGCATCACTACGAACTCGTAGTGACCATATCGAGTTCGGAATGCTGTCTTGGAAACATCATTCTCATGAACTCGTAGCTGATGGTATCCTGACCTAAGGTCTATCTTTGAAAAGTAGCTGACTCCCTGAAGTTGATCGAAGAGGCCGTCTATTCGAGGAAGAGGATATCGGTTTTTGATGGTCAACTTATTTAGCTCACGGTAGTCGTTACACATCTAAAAGGATCCATCTTTCTTCTTTACAAACAATACTGGGGCTCCCCAGGGTGAGGAACTCGGTATAATGAACCCTTTGCTGAGTAGCTCATTAAGCTGACTGGATAACTCCCGCATTTCTGTTGGCGCTAATCGATACGGAGATTTGGCTACGGGGGTAGCTCCAGGAATTAGATCGATACGAAACTCAACTTGACGTTCGGGAGGAATTCCCGGAAGCTCTTCAGGAAAGACGTTAGGAAAGTTACAGACTTCGGGGATGCTCTCAAGGTCTTTAACTTCCTGTTTCTCGTTGATCACATGGGCTAGGAATGCATGATACTCCTTTCGCAGAAGCTTTTGAGCTTTGATGCAGGAAATGATGCGAAGATTGGAGCTAAGCTTATCGCCATAGACAATGAGAGTCTGGCTAGAGGGGAGATTGAGTCGGATCGATTTTTCGTAACCAAGGATATCAGCATGATTGGGACTCAACCAATCCATGCCAATGATAACAGTAAAGCTCTTTGTGGAGACTGACATAAGATTGATGGGAAAAGAATGGTCGTTCAAGGTAAGGGTACAACCTATGAATATATCGTTAGTGCTTTCTTTCTCACTGTTAGCCATCTTGACGGTAAATGTTTCGATTAATGGTTGGGTATTACGTTTAAGAAGGCATTTGAATGAATGGCTAACAAAACTATGTTTAGCACAAGAATCGAAAAGGATACTAGCATAAGAGTTGTCGAGCAGGAACGTACCTGAGAAAACGGTGGGATCGGTGAATGCCTCCTCTCATCCCATAGCTAGCACTTTCCCGGTGTTACCAACAGTTGTCGTCTTGGGGCAGTTCCTCTTGAAATGCCCTAATTCCCAACAACCGTAGCAGGCCTGACCGACACCTACTCCGGAAGATTGATTTGATGATTGGGCTAGTGCTTTGCAGAATCGGATCGTATGCCCCTTTTTACCATAGTTGGAGCATGATAGTTCACGGCAGGGGCCAGCGTTATGATGGTATTTACACTTGTCACATTGGGGAAGGGTACCACCATACCTACTAGTAGGTGTTTGAGCTATGGATCCGACGGCAGAAACAGCAACAGGGATAGTAGCAGCGTGGACTGCTACAGTTTGCTGCTTCTTCGTGGATTCCTGAGAAGGATGACTCTTCTTCTTCTTCCAAAATTTTCTTTTCTCACCACTTCTTTTTTCCGGTTCAGGAGTGGTAGCTACTTCCTCATGGTTATCACTATGATCAATAAAGGTTTGCGCCAAGATTTTGGCGCTGTCGTAGGTATCTGGCTTCGCAGCTAAAACGTTTCCCTTGGTTGGCTGGTTCAACCCCCAGATAAAACTCTCAATCTTTTTACTCTCCAGGGTAACCATTCCTGGATAGAGTAGCACCAAATCATCGAATCTGGAAGTGTAAGCGGCGATGTCGGAACCCTTCATCTTTAGGTTCCAGAGTTCATGCTCTAATTTCTACATTTCGCCCCGAGGGCAGTACTCTGCAAGCAGAAGTTCCTTCATGGCCTCCCAACCCATAGCATTGGCTATAGGTAAGGTTCAGGATTTGACTCGGCCATTCCACCAAGGAAAGGCTTTATCGGTGAAAGTGCAGGCGGCGAACTTCACCTTATCAGATTCGGAGCAGGCACAGATTTCAAATATAGATTCAATTTTCTCGAAACATCGAGTAAGGGCGATAACACATCCAATGCCATCAAAAGATGTGGGTTTCACATTCATAAAGTCTTTGTAGGAACACTCCTTCCGGTGTCCCTGGCTACCTTCTTGGTTTTGAGATTAGGTACCACCTCCTGGACCACCGGAGCCACCGGGGTTCATTTGAGACATGGCGGTTGCCACTGCAGTAGTAACAGCTGCCTGGAACATCACATGATCAAATTGAGGAGGGGGTGGTGGCGGAGGAGGATTGTTGTTCTTTGAGTTGGGTCTCTTTCTTGGAGGCATCTTGATCTAAAAAGATCAGGAAAGAGAGGATGGTAAGTCCTCTGGATTGAATCAAGAGATATGAAACAAGAGATATCTCATTATGACAGATAAAGTGTCTTACTAAGCGATAATATATAGGAAGGCTATCAAAGTAAGAAAATTATCGCTAAAGGAAAAGAGTAGCAACACTTGAATGAAGATTTCTATAACGAGGTTGGCTCTAGAAAATACTCCCATAGTATTTTATGTTTCCGCTAAGACGATGACTCACTGTTTGGGTATTGGGTAAGTTTTAGTTTTGCTGTACACCACAGTCACTCCTAAGCACATGTTGGCAGTGTCTCGAATGAATATAGTTGATCAAGCTATATTCACCCTAGACACGACTAAATAACTGCCCAGGTTTAACCGTAGCGTACAACACCCAATTACTTATGTTTTGTTCTACTCGTAGTTACGGATTCCGGTGGTTAGGTATACTTGTATTCTTTTTGAAAATACTTATATTTTAAAGTATACTTTTAGTTCAGAGCACTTCGGCCCCTTAGTGTTTATAGTCTTATACCATGTAAGGTTTGGTATACTTAGTTCACTATAAACAAGGGCTCTTATACCAATCTGTCACAGCCCGAAACCGAAGGCAGAAACGTTCCGTGGCGGAGGTGACGTCATGTTAAGTCTCACAACCAATGTACATAGTAAGCGTAGTAAACACAACCATTACATTACATAGAAGTATTTACATTTGTTTGAAAACCAAGTTATACATGTTTATAGACATATACACATCCAAAATGAACAAAAGTTAAGATGTGACTTCTAGACGCTCCGTCTTCTCCAAAAGATCATGGGGTACCTGTCTAATGCGGACCTGAGAATACAAGCAGTTTGAAAATCAGCATAAAGCTGGTGAGTTCATAAGCAGTTTGTTTTCTGAAAATGAATGAGTTCCTTTAGTTTTCTGAAAACAGGTGTTATCCAAGAAAATCCCATATTTTCTTATAAGAAAAGTCTAGTTATCCAATGTTATATAGTTTGGTTAAGAACAGTTAAGTTATCCCAGGAAAAACCCTTATTTTCCTAAAAGTTGGTTATCGATCCGAAATGCAGTGTACAAGTATTTAACATACTTAAAGTATTTGCGTAAAGTTTTCTGAAAACCTGGTTATCCTTGAAAAGTACATTAGTTTTAACATGCATATAAAACTAATAAACAAGTAGAAAAGTATTCATAATCTAAGTTACGAGTTCCATAACCATACAATAGACTAGATAAGGCTCGGAACGGGGCCAATATCATTTTATGACTTTCGTCACCCTTGGACCTTTCGGTCCGACTGTAGCTAGTAGCCAGATGCGGGGTTTTCAATCTCGTATAGATCTATACACTCAAGTCACGTTCTCCCTCCAGGAGATTCTGGTTACAGGGGTGGTCCTTCACTCGCGTATCTCTGTGGAGTGTTACCAAGGATGTGTCTCCAACCTTAAGATTAATGAATTTTAAAAGTAGTCCTTCACTCTCGAATATAGGGGAGTGTTACCAAGGACATTTAAAAGTAATAATACAAAAAACTCTGTTTATTAGTCCTTCACTCTCGTATCTAAGGGGAGTGTTACCAAGGACGTGTCCTTCACTCTCGTATCTCGGGGGAGTGTTACCAAGGACGTATCTAAAGTTCTAAGGTTAGTGTTTTTAATAGTAATAATGTGGAAAATCAATTGTGAAATATAAAATATAACATTTTATAATGGGTTTCACAAATTGTTCGAAAACTAACTCTACAAGTTAAACAGTAGGTTAATAAGAATTCCAAATGTTAAAAGCATACAAAATATGAAACATTTCAAATGTAATAATAATTTTGAGTACAATATTTCCTTTTACTTTTGCTTATATCCCCCATGAAAACATTGAAAACATGGAAAAAGCTGTAGGGTATGAACTCACCGGACGAGAAATGTGTCGGTTGGATGCTAAGTGTCAGTTTGGGGCTTGAGTACACGTAAGGTTCCTATGTAATATGAAAAGATACATAATTATATCTAATTAGACTTTGAACTACCAAATAAGTAAAATAATACACTCCGAGACGCGAAAACACTCTGTTTCAAGTGTTAGGAGTGACCCGGTAGCATCTAAGGATATGTAGGGCCTAAATAGGGAGTTTACTCTTCAAGAGTACGCCCTTAGGGGTGTTTACGGTCTAAAGACCATATCCCCATGAGTTTACGGCCGTAAACTCATGGGTGGTGTGCTTTTTGATGTTTAAAGGTCTTACAATGCACATAGGAAGGTTCTAGGGTTGATTCCATGGCTTAGGAAGTGATTGCGACTCGAATTGACCTTGGAAAAGGAGTTGACGGTTCTTGAATGACACTTGGGGAGCTTACTACCGTAAACACATGAGTTTACGGTAGTAAACTCATGTTTTCCCATGAATCATGTGCTTTGGTGGTTGTAGGTTAAGCATACAAGGTCCTAGACCGAAATCTAAGTCATATAAGGTGTTAAGGGCACTTAAACACCCCATTGAAGGTGATTACGGTTTTGGGAGACCTTCCCAAACCGTAAACTCAAGTGTGACACATTTTTATATCTTTTGGTGCATCTGATGAAGGAATATAGGGTTCTAGGCACTCATGGAAGCTTTTGGAGGTGTTTAAGGCGCAATCTAACACTCTAAAAGGTGTTTATGGTCCTTGAAGATGTGTTTACGGTCCAAGAATGTTCTTGGGCCGTAAAATCATGTTTACTACCCAAATCGTGTGATTTTAGTGTTCAAATCTCGTACATGCAAGTCCTTAAGCCATATCTAAACACTAGAAGGGACTTGGAAGGGTTTTGGGGCTTCAAAACCTCTTGAAGGGAGTTTACGGTTTTAGGAGATGTTCCCAAACTGTAAACACAAGTTTTTGATGGTTTTCGGTAGTTTAAACATAGATTTGCATGCTAAACAAGCTTAGAAACATGCTAGGATAGATTACTTACCAATTTGAAGCTTGAAAGTGGTGTTTTTGGCTCAAACTCGAGTTTTAGAGAGAGAGTAGAGAGAGAATGTTGTGAGAGTGGGTAAAAGTCTTCAAAGATGACCACTAAACGTTTATATAGGGGTTGGATTTGAGACCTGGTGGAAATCTACCCGATACCGACGTTAATCGGGGTTTAAAATTTTACCCGATTAATTTGCGGTAATCCGACTTAGTCGTAATAAAAATAAAAAAATTCCAAATAATTAATGAGGGTATTATTACGCGTTTCTAAAGGGTTTGGACACTCATGAGGTCATAATAAAAAGTCTCAATTTAATTAATTTAGACCAAAAGAGTTAACGGAAAAATTGGAAAAACTAATGGTTTTATTTAACGGAAACGGTTTATAATGACGTAATAAGTTACGGGTTGTCACACATCCCTTTTCATAATCCGAATTATGAGAACTTGGCAAATAGAAATATAAATATTGTAGCAAAAGACTAGTCTAGAATCGCGTCTTTATTAATTGTGTCCCATATCCTTCAGATATAGGATTGATTGCATGTGCTATAATATTCATCTATTATAAATTTTTCCAAATGCCTAGAGCATTAAGAGGGAAAAGGTACTAGAACCAGATAAGACTAATTTGATTAAGCAATTGTTGAGGACACTCTAAGGTTTACCAAAGATTGGATGCTCAGGGACAATTGAAAGTATAGTGTTAATTTTGGAAGGACCATTTTGACATATTCTGAAAAGTGGCAACTCTTGTTCAGGAGTAATAGTCAAAAGAGGAATATT